>NC_053136.1:41238627-42502627 GCF_016808335.1 Panicum virgatum
GGCTAAGCTCTGCCACGACGTGCGGGATCTCCAGCCGGCCTCCCTCCTCTCTCTCTCCCTCCAACGCAGCGGCGGGTTGTTGGGGATGGCACGCGGAAGCCGTGGGTGCACGGGCCCCGCGCCATGCGTGCTGGATAGAGGTAGAACATCATCACACTATAGATTTGGAGGAACCGCTCCCTTCCGCTACTGTAGTGTGAGCTTCAGAGGAGACTGGTGCAGCACATTTTCCCTCTGTATCGGTACTGGAGGGATGGATAGAGTATCCAGATAGCCTTAGTCATCCATGGCTCGCAATCCTGCAGGCCGCATAGCCGCCCATAGCCGTCCATGGCTCGACCTCCCCGCCGGCGCCACCCCTGGCGGGGACGTCTATACATAACGCGCGCGATTGGCTGCCGTGATGTCGCAAAGGCAGCCGGCCTGCTGGCCTGCCTCTAGTAGTTCGATCCATGTCGAGAGAGAAAAGTCAGTGCACGATCCAGGTAATAATGAGGAAACGAAAAAGTAAACGGATCATTATTAGTGTGCAATATACATTAAAGTAATAAAATATTTCAAAACAAATAAAATTGTTCTAAAACAAATAAAAATGTTCTATAAAAATATAACATACTAATTTAGAAAACAAAACAAAATGTTCCAGAAACAAGACAAAATGTTCTGTCCGAAATAAATGTTCTAGAACAAATAGAAAACTCTATACAATGATTTAATAGAAAAGGAGCCTGGAGGACCTGGTTGCCGGTGATTGCACCGAGCACTTGGTTTAACGGAGTTCTAATCCCATTCAAAAAAAAAGAGCCAAACAAATCGAATAGAAAAGTAGGCCTCGTGGGCCGAGCTTAGCCTGCGTCGCTGTACTATCTCGCTTTCTGCGATAGGCTGCGTCCTATTAGCGCGCGCGATGAATAAAATTACCCTCCAACGGCGCCACAAGGGGGGGCCTTCTATTCACAGCGCGCGAGAGCCGCTGCTGTGATGTCGCAGAAAGGTCTACTTAGGAGCTTCCCAGGACCCCACTGCCGCACGAATCTTGATCCATCTTGAACAAATAAAAGTATTCCACTATTGCAAAAATAAATAAAAGTGCTCTACTAGAAGAAAAACAATCAGATCAATTCTATCAAAAAATAGAAAATAGCCCAAGAACAAAACAAAATGTTTCCGAACAAGATAATTTTTATTAAAAAATAAATTGTTCTCGAATAAATAAAAATGTTCCATAAAAATATAAAACAAATAAAAATGTTCCATAAAAATATAAAACAAATAAAAATGTTCCATAAAATATAGAGAACATATACAAATGTCACATCAAAATAAATTGTTCTAAGAACAAGACAAAATGTTTCTGAAAAAAAATTGTTTTAGAACAAATGAAAATGTTTTAAAAATAATATTGTCTAAATATAATCAAGTGTGGTCTAGTTTTGAAGATTTCATTGTAAGAAACACAATGGTGCAATCAAAATTGAATTTGAATAATCAATTTGTGAAATAGAATATTTTTATGTTTGGGACCTCACACGGTAATCGAGATATGCATGCGAAGGTTGTGAGATGCGGCAAGGTTTCTGCGATGCGTTCGTGCCAATTCGCACGCGCGATGAATAGAAATCAACCCCCCCCCCCCCCCACTGCATGCCGCATCGCCACCAGTGGCCCGACCGCCCCAGCCCCACGCCGACACCCTCCCTTCCCCTCCCTCCCCGCCAGCCGCCCCGAGCCTCCCCCAACGGCGCCCTCCCAACCCTCCCCTCGGGCCGCGCCACGTCCCCTGGCCGCCAGCGGCCCTCCCTCTCGCCGTCCCCTCCCTCCCCACCGGCCGCTGGCCCTGCTGTCCTCATCCTCCGCGAAGGCTGGTGCTGCTGCACGTCCTGCTAGACACCAACGAGGGCGGCCCGGACGGAGGATGCGGCGGATGTCGTCGACAGCTTCCTCCGCGACGAGCTCTTCTCCCATCCGATGCCGTGCCAAGGTAGTCGCCATCTCGATCTTTGGAAATGCTTGTGCTGTGGCACTGGCCTCCTTAATTTTGACTTGTGGTGTGGTGTCTGCGCGGTGCAGAGAGAGTGTAACAGCACAAACTCGTGGCTGTTTGGCCGAAATAGGCCCAGCTAAGAAAAATAATCTCATATTGGCTAGGCAAGAGGAACTAGACGAGCCTAAATAGGTGGTTTGAGAAAACTATTAATTTTAGTTGTAATATTTTTGCGTGAAGCGAGGATGCAAGTGCAAGAGAGTTAATTAGCATGTGTAGTCCATTCAATGTGTAGAATAGATCTTAGCCGTTTTACCAAGCTCAGGTTGGTTATTAGAGTGAGCGGAGAGAAGGCACAGTCTGCGAAATAGGGATGTAAACGGATCGGATGCGGACGAATATCACTAATATTGTATTTGTTTTCATATTTTCTATCGGATTCGGATTCGAACATGGATAGACTCGGATACATATACAAATATGGATTGCTTTAGTTACAAATACAAATAGATGTGTATCGAATACGGAGCGAATCGGATGCGGTTAATATCATATACGGATATTTCTTCAGATATCGAGTAAAGACAACATTTGCTCATATCACACATTCGAACACCCTACGAGTCCAAATTTTAACTGGATTATGCTTAACAGAACAAATTAACAAACAGTTGCATGACATTTCTAACTTACTCTAACTCTGTTCGGCTGGCTTGTCAGCCAACCAACCAACATTACTTTTCTCTCACACCAAATCAGCACCAGCCACCAACCATCAGCCAGACAGCAATACTTTTCTCTCACAACAAATCAGCACCAGCCACCAGCCACAGCCAGCCGAACAGAGTCAGATGAGAGAGATTCGATTATATGACATTCTAACTTGCAATATACCTTTCGTTGTGACAATCAATTCACGACATTATAATTTATCACATTGGTGATACTTAACAAGCACTCAAATCAATTCATCTGTTCAAGGAGACCAGATTCAAACTAAAATCGCGCTTGATTAACCGAATTAACAAAAGATAACATACCATTTTGAGCACTCAATTACATGATATTGACATTCCAAATTATTACATGCATAAATATGTAGAAGAAATCAAATTGTTGCTAGAGTTTGAATTATTATAAGATATTGAGTTTTTTTAAAAAAAGATGGAGCAAGTCTATTTTTTATTGTTGAATTGTTGCCAGAGTTCAAGATCAATTATCGAACTACGAATAAATAAGATTCAACTCCACTATAGTACCAATAGATAGATTGTATTTTTAGAAAAATTTTGGTACTAATTTATATTTTTCAGATTAGAAATGAATTAGTTATGAATTTTTAGAGATTAAATTAGATTTTTTATTAATGTATATATTTAGCATAATACAACTATCCGAATTTAGTATCCGAATTGACTATCCGAATTATCCGATTGGATATCCGATATCCGCCGGATATTGGTCATATTATATCCAAATCCGATATCCGATTTAAATATTCGATATCTGGAACAATACTCGGATATCCAAGAAAAACTATCTGAATTGATATACGCCTCTCTCGGTCGGACGATCGGTCGAAAAATATCCGTACCATTTAAAATTCCTAGTAGAAAAATAGGCAAAAGAAAAAAAAAATTCTTTTCCCCTTTCAATCTTTGCTTGGAGTATTATGAACATGTCATATTATGGAATATTTGTCTGTGGAATGGACTTGTATATATTCGTATTTTAATTTTTCATGATCATTTTATTTTTTATGTACGATGAAAACCATTTTATTTCTCTAAATAATGGTACAGTCAATCGAACTAAGGGTAAGAATGGCAATCCAGCCTCGAAACCTCTTCTAGAGCTAGAAACACCCCCCAGCCAAACACCCTGTCTAGACAGTTTCAATTTCATCTGAAGCATGCTTTAGCTGGAGTTTTGAAGCGGAGAAAAAAAATTAGAGTTGGAGCCATATCAAATAGGGCTAAAACTCCAAATCCCAAATGGAATTACCGGTAACCAATCACTTCCAAGAGTAAGGGCTAGTGATATGAGATCATTGTCCTATCGTTGCTGCAGCCGCAGGTTGGTCACGTACGGCATACTGCACGCCATCCTCCAGTACGCAGTACCGTAAAATTTTGCTGCCGCGGTGTCCGTTGTGGGCTACGCTAAATAAGCGGAAGCGACCGGTTACGCCAAACCCAGCGTGACCCAGGAAACGCTACGGGAGGGAGGGCGCCCGTCGACCCCAACCACCCGGGTTCCCCCGCGCCCTTCCGGCACCGTGGGTTCGTCGCGGTGGGGCGGCCTCCCCGCGCTCGGGCTCTCGTGCTGGCGGCGGCGCCGGCGGGTCGACCTCCCCTGCCTCGCGCCGTGGGGGGAGGTGGTCGGGAGAAGCCATCCGCGGAGGCGCCCGGAAGCCATCGCCGCCGCGCCCGATCTGCCGCCGTCGGACCCGATCCGGTGCAGGGAAAACCGGATTTGGTGACGCGCAGACCTCTGCCGCCAAGCTCGAGGGAGGAGGCACCGCCGGCGCATCCCATGGCCGCGAGGAGCCGCCGCCGCCCCTGGAAGCCGTTGGCTGCCGCGAGATCTGGAGGCGCCCGCCCGGCCGCCGCCGCCATGAACCAGGAAGGGGGAGAGAGAGAGAGAGAAGGGGATGGCCGGGAGGGGGGAGAGAGAGGGATGGCCGCGGCACCGCCTGCTCCTCCATGCTGCTGCGGCCCCACGGGCGGTCGACAGTGGTGGCCCCGCTCGCGGCCGTCGGGGGTAGGCCACGGCGCCCTGCCCCTTCGCCGCCGGCCGGAGTGCCGCTGCGGCGGCCGCGAGGAGCCCCACCACGCGCCGCCGCCTTGCGCGCTCGCCGCCGCTGTGCCGCGCGCCCGCCGCCGACGAGGGAGGAAAGGGGGCGCGTCAAGCTGGAGAGGGGCGTCCGCGTGGGGTGGGGGAAGGATAAACAAAATCTGATAAGTGGGCCCTACTGTTGTTGGTAGTTGGTACAGTGCAGAAGATATACATTCTATTCGCTGGGCTGGAGCTGGTGGCAGGAATGGTGTGAGAGAAAAATATTGTTAGCTGGCTGGTGGCTGGAAACTAGTGCTGGAGCAGTGTGAGAGGAAAACAATGTTGAGCTGGAGGTTTGCTGTAGCTGCCGAACGGAGTGATAGAAGATGACGGGTGCGGCAAAATTAAATATAAAAAAAAATCTCGATGACTAGACAAAATATTTTTTTAAAGAATGAAAATAGAAGACCACAATTGCCAATAGCCTGACCCATGCACCACCGTACTCCGTGCGACTGCCGTGCCTCTGAGTCTGCGGCGTTTAGATTATAGGTGGCCAACCGGGCCGCACGGCACGGGCACGGCCCGAGCACGGCCGGCACGGGCACGCCGAGCCACGGCACGCCGGGGCACGGCGCCGCCGTGCCGTGCCGCGCAGTGCCGCCGTGCCGACATCCCGGCCCGGGCACGGCCCGGCGAGGGCGCCGGCGTGCCGTGCCGTGCCGTTGGGCACGCCGGGCCCGAGCGGCGCAGCGGTCTGCGCGGGGCGGCGGCGGACGACGGCAGCGGGGGGTGACGGTGGAAGCGGTCGGCGAAGGCGCGGACGGAGGCGAGCGAGCTGAGGTCGAGCCGTCGAGGGGATGCAGACCCGCGTGCCGCGCCGTCTCGGTTCTGGCCGTCGATGTCGCTGAGGAGGGGATGGAGGGAGGACCGGAGGAGAGAGGAGGCTCGATCGGCGGCGGCCGGGGGAGCAGCGCTGCGGCGGCGGCCGGGAGGGGCGGAGCAGCGCTGCGGCGGCGGCGGCGCGGGAGAGGAGCGGCGCGAGAGAGAGCGGCGGCGTGAGGCAGAAGAGGGAGCGGAGCGAGAGAGAGCGGCGACGCGAGGGAGAAGAAGGAGCAGAGCGGCGCTTAAACGGGCCGCACACATGCCGGCCCACTAACCGGGCCGGGCCCGTGCTAGTGCCACGGGCCGCTTCACCGGCCCAGGCACGGCCTGGTGTTTGACACGGGCACGGCACGAGCCCGAACGCCCACAGGCCGGGCCGTTCTCGGGCCGTGCTTTTCTCGGGCCGTGCCCGTGCTGGCCCAACAGGCTCGGCCCAGTTGGCCACCTATAGTTTAGATCCTCCGCAATGTTATTCTTTTTTTTTCAGGGACCACAGTATTATTCTAGAGTGAAGTTAGAAAAGGAGAGAGAGTATACAGGCACCACGCAGCATATTGAACGTAGTGATGCTAGCGTTTGAAAAATCGGGAGCAGTGAACGTTCTTGAACCGATGCTCAATTTTTATAAAATATATATTTTAGACTGTGCAGAGAGAGAATCAGAGAGAAGCAAAAATGGAGGCCCCACAGTAATAACAGAGCAAATAGTTGTGGCATGGCTGTGGAAGACTGGAGGTGGAACAAGGGATGCCTGCATGTCGTGGGATTTCAAGCGCGATGCCGATTTTTCTCTGTGGGACCCAAAATTTTCTCTGTGGGACCCAAATTTTTTAGGCACCACACTTTATATCCGCGACTGCGAGGTGCCACTGCCGCGTGTTACTGCTGCAGCTGCCATCCGGCGCAAAACGATTGAGTTTAGATGGTATAATTCCCCTAAAAATCGCTCTGCTTTCCAATTTAGAGAAATTCGGCCTTGGTATGAATAATCTCAAAGGGACAATTCCCCCATCCCTCTGTAACATCGCTAAGCTCGCAGCAATGCCACTTTCAAATAATCAGAAGGAACCTTCCTGATGAGCTTGATTCATCGTCATACTTTCTCTGTTTTTATTTACATATAGTATTAGATTTATCCTAGATCAAATTTAGTAAACTTTGACCAAACTTATAGAAAAAATAATAACATTTACAATACCAAATTTGTTTCATTGAATCCACCATGAAGTATACGTTGATAGTGCATATGTTGGCTAGTATAGTTGTTGCTATATTTTTTTTATAGATTTGGTCAAAATTAATCAAATTTGACTTAGGATAAAGCTAATACGATATGTAAATAAAAATGGAGGGAATATCTGATTTGGTTGTCACTGGCTGCAACAATCTCTCTGGTGAAATACCACACACCTTCAACAATCCAACTTCTTTGGAGAAGGGAGATTCTATCGTTACATTCCAATAAGCTAGAGATATCATTAGCAACTAACATTGGTGAAACCCTCCTGAATCTGACAGGAATTTTCTTGGAAGACAGCACGTTTGAAGGTCACATCCTGGTTTCACTAGGCAGTGATTCAAGGCTAGTAAAGATAGATTTATCCGAAAACAGTTTTCACTAGCTGAGCTCTCAATTCCTTTGGAAAACTTTCTGGACTGTCTTTTCTAAACCTGGACACAAACAAGCTAGAAGCAAGTGATGTGGAGAACTGGGGATTTATAGATGCACTAAGAGCATCTCCAAGAGTTCCCCATCTCTCTTTCCCATCTTTGTTTTTTTTGAAAAAAGGAAAAAAAAACTCTCTCCAATAGTTTTCTATTTTACTTCCCCATCTTTTAATAATTGCCATATTACTCATTCTTATGTGTAAAAGAATACGCACTACTCGGTGACTCCCGATCGGGCTTCTCGCCGGTGATTTTTCGTCGCCGCCTCTTCTCCCGCCCTTGTTCGCGCCGCGCGAGAACTCCTTCGCGCCGTCACGCCATCGCCGACGAGGAAAACAGGCCGCCGCTGGCACAGGTAACCATGGATCCCATTCATCTTCTAGGTGGAGTCATGCATGCTGCTGTGCTGCGCCGCCAGGGATGCGCCCTGCACTGCCACGCCAGGCGGAGGCCTGCCGGCCTGGCGCCCTACACCGCCCCTTTTCTTTGCTGTGCCTGCACCGCCATGCAGAGGGCCTGCTCCCCTGACCCCCTCCCGCCCTCCCTCTGCTGCCCTGCAATTCGAGCCGCTGACAAGATGAAATAATCGTCGTCATCATCATCGGAAGACGAAGAATTCTCTTTGCAAAAGTGTTTTTCTAGCAGCCATGCATGGAGGCCGGCAGGTGGTGGATCAGAGAGGAACACGCCAATCAAGGAGGGGTGCCGATCAGAGAGGAGAGAGGGAGGCCAATTAGGGCACCCGCAACAGTCCTAGTCAGTGCTAGCTACATCGCCGGCTCAAACGAGCTCGGCATAGTGCCGGCGGGGGCATGGACGAGCGTGCTGAGAGAGGAGACGGCATCGGCAACTGTGCGCGCTAGCGCCGAGAGAGTCGCTAGCTCGGCACTGTACGTCACTGTTCATCGATTAAAAAACCAAATCGCCCACTACTGCGGACGCCCTTAGGTGCCGATCAGAGGGGGACGGCGGCAGGAGGTGTCGCCAGGGGCGGCAGGCTGCAGGGGCGGCGCGCAGAAAACAATGATAGGGTTCGCGGGAGCACGTCTCGTGCCACAATTTCTTTTTTTAGTAAAAATAAGAAATCATTGGAGATGGATTTTTTTTGCCTCCCTATATCTATTTAGGGAGTTGGCAAACAACAAGTTTGGAGAACAAAATATAAGAAACTCTTGGAGATGCTCTAATAAACTGCAGTTCTCTACAACTGCTATGACTGGCAGAATTTTTTTTCTCTTGAACATGCAGGAGAGCTACGTATCTTTGTATTAAGAAGGAGAGAGTAACCAATTTACATCACTGATCACCCACCTTGGGCCAGAATGGGCAACAGTTGAACAAAACTCATAAAAAAACTCTTACAGAAAAAGATAGAGGTAGGGCCTGACCAATACACCCTAATGGCATCTTCACTCTACCTGTCCTACACCAAGGACTCTCAGAAAATCAATAGACTGGACCTATACTAGATTCGATTGGGAATTTACCCATCAGTCTTCAAGCTCTAGCGTTAGGTGGAAACAATCTTTCAGGAATAGTTCCCTTTGGTATAGGGAACCTCTCCGGGTTAATCATTGACATAGCTGATGCATTGGCTTATTTGCACAATGATACCAGGGCCTTGTTTGGTTGATGGTGTGAAAACAATTGCATGAAAACAATTGCATATGTTTGGTAAATATGATGGTGTCGAAAGTCAAAAAATATTACATGCACACATGATGCAGTGAAGCGCCGCATCCCGACAGCATCCCGACACCTCCCCTGCTGTCACGGGTGAGGGACCGGCGGGGTACGCCTATCTCCGTCCACCGTGGGTCCCACCTTTGGCCCCATTCTCTGGGCCCAATTTGCATATTGTTATAACCAAACACATGAGAATGAAACTAGGGAAATTTTTCCCTCCCCAAAACCAAACACGGCGCAGAAGATCCATTGTGCAATGTGACTTGAACTTTAAAGCCTAGAAACATCCTCCTAGAGTATGCAATGATAAGCTAGGAATTTTTATTAACATAAAAATTTAAATGAGTTTAATTTTTCACTTTTTAGAGTATGTTTAAAAGAGCTAAGCATCAGTCCAGTGCGATGTTTACAGTTTTGGATAGTACTTCTTGAGATGCAAATAGGAAAAAGCCCAACAGATTCCATGTTCGAAATGAGCACACAATTATCATGTTTGTAGAGAGGAATTTTCCAGATCTGCTGCACATTATCGATGCCCATGTCCAAGAAGAGCGCAAGGGTTTAATTTAAGGAATGGTGGAAACAGATAATGTGGTGCATTGGTGTTTGCTATCTCTAGTGCAGATCGCTCTTTCTTGCACTCATCTATTCCTAGGAGAACGAATGAACATGAGAAAATAGCCAGTAAGTTGCAATCAATGAGAATGACATATATGGGATCAATCAAGAGAAAACAAGTCATGATACATATTTAACAGAGTATTTTGCAATGTGGCAGGAATCTTCTATAGGCAGTTTAGGTTCTCATTGAATGTAGACCTGGGCATGGGCTGCCCGACCCGACGGACCCGACCCAACCCGCCCGAAAATAGCCCGACCCGACCCGACCCGAAGAGTTTGATGGGCGGGCTCGGGTCAAAATTTTTGACCCGGTATGACTGACGGGCCGGGCACGGGCTAAAAATTTTGACCCGAAACTCGAAAAACCCGAAGGAACCCGACATTTTACATAGGCCCGGCCCGACCCGACCCGAACCCGACCCGACCCGACTGGCTGTCGGGTCGGGTGCGGGCTCAATTTTACGGCCCGGCCACCGGGTCGGGTCGGGCACGGGCCGCTAGAAAAAACACCGGGCTTTTTTTGGCCCGACCCGAACCCGACCCGGCCCGGAGGATGCCCAGGTCTAATTGAATGCAATAGGCATGAACTTAGCAAATCAGGCTAACGAGTTATCCTGCTACTCCCTCCATTCCAAATTATAAGTCGTTTAACTTTTTTGACCCCAACTTTGATCACTTGTCTTATTTAAAAATTTGTGCAAAATATCACTTTTATTGTGGATTGTTTTATCAATACAAGTTCTTCAAGAATGACTTAAATTTGACTATATTTGCACAAATTTTTTGAATATAAGATGAGTGGTCAAACTTGGTGTCAAAAAAATCAAACGACCTATAATTTGGAACGAATGGAGTAGAAAGCTATAGGTGGTGGATGATGAATAGTTTATTGTACCTGATATTAAGATTTGGTATTGAACGTTTGGAAAGATGGATTTAACAAAGCATCAATAAATTGACAAATTAAGTATCTAAGATCGATTCAACGGTAGTGTGACTGTAATACTTCTTTTAGACAACTCATGGTAAATGGAGCGACACTGCTAATCTGACAGCAAGTCCGCAACCTAGATTAGCAACCGCTCGGACCCTAATCCGAATCCCAAAGGGCAGTCACTTGAAAAATTAAGGTCCACGAGAGCCTGCGCATACCGTTAGTGCAGCCGCTGGTCAGCCAGCTGCTTCGCCGTCCGCGGCCACTACGCCACGCTCCGGCCCCAGACAACGGGCGCCGCCTGCGCTCGCCGAGTGGCCGATTTCATCCGCATCTCTGCGGTGGCCGGTGGAGCCGCTTGGGCGGTTCGCTAATATAGTAATACTAGTTGAATTCCCCGCGCGTTGCGGCTGGAATTTGGGGTTATAGCTAAGATCACAGTTATAGTTTAGGGAACATATTTGGAGATTAATGTAGAAAAATCTAAACAAAATACTCCTGAGGATATATATATGAAGACAGCAAATTAACATCAATTTCTTTTCATTTGAGAATGTGAGTAGATGTACAAATTTAAATAGAAGCATTTATTACTCACCTCTAATACTTCAAGCTATGCTATCGTATCAATTGCATCCTAGCAACATACGCAAAGGGACATCAGATTAAAAGCAAAGTGAGGAAAACCAGCGTCATTGTGCCAGTTCAACCATATCAAAAGTACATGAAACATCAAATCATATGAACTGAAAAACCTGCATAGTTACAACGAAGTGCAACAAAAAGAAAATTCCAGATGTTAAATGAGTAGTCACATTAAAATATTAAGGAATGAATATGTAACACTGAAGATAAGAGACCTGAAACAATCCTGCAAAGAAATAATATATATAATCAGTGACAATGAATCCATGATTCCCCGAGAATAGATTTTGTTAATGATGGGATGGATTAGTACTCTAGCAATGGTGGAAGAGGAAACACGTGCAGCATCGCTACTCTTCAACTCTTTGGGGCAGGAGGCGGAGAACCCATATGGATTCAGGATTGATGATGTCTCTGCTGCACGGTGCTCTTCCTGTATGCCACAGTGATATGCAAGGCAGAATTTAAGAGTAGCGAAACAGCTAGAGAAGGTGAGGAGCTGCCGGAACCAAATGGAATGATGGAGTTGAGAGTGTGTGCAACGCTGCGATGGCATCGATCGGGCAAAATATATAGAGCGTTGGGGCTGTACAGATCATGAGAAGTGGAAGGGGCAGTGTTGGCATTGGTAGATAGAGAGACTTAAGGAAACGGCAGTTTGGATGATCAAGTTACAAACATGAGAGAAATGAAGAGACAGGGTCGGAAGTTGGATGAAAGAGTGCTTCTTCCATCGTTGGTGGCTCAGTGAGGTTTGAGAGATATGTTAATTAATATTTTCTAGTGGGATGCATCAATATTAGAAGACAAAAAGACCATAGGAGACGACGTGGCATCTTGTTGATTCCAGCTCGAGTCATATAATAACGTTCATGAGGCAACAAAGATTTTGTTGGGTATATGAAGAGGTAGTGCAGCAAAAGTAGATGATGTGGCAGCATGAGGATTGAGAGAAATACAATTATGACACTTAGTGGGTTGCATCTATATAGGTTATATAGATGTCGAGATTATGCCCATTGGGCAAGGCCGACGAGGCTTTGTTGTCTGGGCTGTTTTATTTTTAGCCCATGACATGATGACCACCGGTCCGTTAGAGCATCTCCAAGAGTTTAGACAAATAAAACTAGCTAAATTCTTATTTAGCTAGACATTTGGCTAAAATTGTCTCTCTATTTTGTGGTACCCTCCAACAGTCTAGCTACCCATTTATTCAACTCTCCACACACAGACAATGGCATGTGGGTCCCATGCGTCATCCCTCTCCCTCTCATCTCCAACCCCGTCTCCATGGCCGGCCGCTCCCTCCCTTCCACGTCTCTATGGCCGAGCCGCGCCTCTAGCGCCGCCGCCCGCTCTCGCCCCGCCCACCGGCGCCACCGCGGTCTCGCCCGCCGTTGCCCAGGAGCGCGTCGTGGCCCCGCCCGCCGTCGCTGCTGCGGCCCCGCCCCGCTGTCGCCACCGCGGCCTCGTGTTGGAGGGGGTGGGCGCGGAGGGGAGGGCGCGGGAGGAGAGGAGCTGAGGGGGATTTGGGGGAGATGGCGAGTGCGGAGGGTAGGCAAAGATGCCTACCGAGCGAGCAGGGATACCGATCGAGATGCAGTAGCGAAGGGGAAGGAGAGGCTCTTGGAAGCTTGTTTTTAGCGATGTTTCTTCTTTTTTACAGATCCATTTTGCTAGTCTGTTGGAGTTGCTCTTTCCTCGTTATGGGCGGTGCGACAAGTTGCATCCCATCTTCTAGAATATTAGGCCTGCTTGGGTGGATGCTAAAATATTAGCATATCAAAATATGGGCATACCAATTTTCTTTACCAAAGTCTTGGCAAGTTTAGAATAGCACTTGGTTAGGTGGTCCACTTTTTTATCTTCAATTAAATGAGTGTAAGAATTTATAGGTTTGCCCACATTTTTGGCATGTCAATATTTTGGAAGTGGACCAATCATGCCCATAGATACAACTGTAGCCTCAATTCTGAAATCTAGATTCCAAGACATCCAAAAAATCAGTTTTTTTTAGGAATCAGGAGGGGCTTATCCCCTACTTGTTATATATATTAAAAAAGAAGAAGAACACGACGAGTACAGTTCAGGAAACAAAGAAAGAAAAGAAAAAAAATTAACCAAGTTACAAAAGATTTTCTATCCATTGAGAAATTTGAAGTGACTTTGCGGTTGGGACACGGATTGCAGCCCAAGAAAGTTCCCGTTTGAAGAGTCGTTTCACTGCTTCTAGAGTGGGTAATATCCCTCTGAAGATGAGATCATTCCGCGCCATCCAAATACTCCAGGACATGAGAATGATGATTTCCATGAAAAAAGAACATTGCAGCTGCACCTTGAAGCTCTCCAGTGTTTGATGAGGATGTAAATTAGCTGGACCTGCAGGTGTACATATTGCCAACAAGTCACAGCAAAAGGGCAATGAAGGAAGAGGTGCATCAGTGATTCCTCTGTATTTGCTGAGCACAGGACACAGTTATAATCTGGCAGAATCATGTTCTTTCTATGAAGGAGCTCCCTGGTACTTAACCTGTCTTTTAAAAGTAACCAGAAAAAAACTTTATGCTTATGCTGACAAGATGTTTTCCAGAGCCACTTGAATGAACTGTGAGGGTTTGCTGACCCAATCATGCTTTTATAACAGTTAACCGAAGTGAAGAAAGGGGTGGCCCAAATATATGTCCAAATGTCAGCTTCATCTTGCAAAATAACTTCATCTAGAAGGGGCAACAAGAGATGCAATTGGGAAGTAGCTTGTTCTGAAAGTGGTAAGAAGAAAAGCTGTGACAACTCTGATGCTTGTCTGGCTTTATGCACTGTTACCGATTTATTCTTGGCAAAGGAGAAAAGCTCAGGAAAGCAGTGAGCTGGAACTCTGCCTCCCCACAAATCTTGCCAAAGCAGACAAGTTTCCCATCTTTAATGTGGACTGCAGCCAAGCCTTTGAATTGATCCAGAAGCTTTAAAATGTCTCTCCACCAAAAAGAGCCTTTTCTCACAAGTCCTGGAAGGTAGCCATTGGGATAGAGTTTCTCAAGAGTTTCTCCCAAATAAGAAGTACCCAAGGAATGTCAAGCCTGTTAAAGAATTTGTGCAAAATTTTCATTAGTAGGGCCTCATTGTGAATTCTTAAATTGGTCACACCCAGACCACCTTCTTGTTTTTGGAAGAGTAACCATTTCCCAAGCTGCTTTTGGAGGATTCTTTGCATTTAGATCAGCTCCTTTCCAAAGGCAATGCTTCCGATATTTATCTGCTTGTTTGATCACAGTTTTGTGCAGCTTGAAAGTGCACATAAAGAAGGTTGGTAATGCAGAGAAAACTGAGTTAGCCAACTGTAATCTACCAGCCTGAGATAGCAAGGTAGAGGTGCTGACTAGTCTCTTTTCACAACGAGAGACCAATGGCAGGAAATCAGCATTTTTGGCTTGGACAAGCCCAACGGTAGGCCCAGATAAGTGAAAGAGAATGATCCCACGGCACACCCAAAATCAGCAGCCAGAGCCCCAGTCTCTTCTTCTGTCATGTTGATTGGTACTAACATTGATTTTGCAAAGTTAACTTTCAGTCCAGTTGCTAGACTAAAGGATTGAAGTAAAGTCTTCAAATTTGAAAGTTGATCACTACAACTTTCCATGATAATGAGTGTATCATCAGCATACTGTAGAATTAGAAAGTTTATAGTGTATTCTAAAGGTATTGGTCTGTTCAGAAGACCTCTTTCAGCTCCATCATTAATGATAACCTGGAGTAAATCTGTTGTGATAGCAAAAAAAAGAGGTGATAGTGGGTCTCCTTGCCTTACCCCTCGTCGACAATGAAACACTTTACCTGGTACACCATTGAGTAAAACTGAAGAGGTACCAGTATCCAAGATAGTTTTCATCCAATCTAGCCATTTTGGGCCAAAACCCAAATGCTGAAAAACTGTTAGCATTGCCTTGTGTTCCATTTTGTCAAACGGGCGAGGGGAACTGGGTGTTTGTTTTCCCTTCTAACTTGTAAAGGTTTTCTTGTAGTGTACAGTAGTTTTAGCCTTTTATTTGGGTTCAGTTTGCTTCTTTTTCTATTTTTGTATATTTGACTATTTTTCTTTGGTTTTTGTATCATATTGCATTGCATCTCATCATGTATACTAGAACCTTTTGAGCTTCATGTGTATAGTGATTAAAATGAGATTATGCTCTTTGTAGTATGTCCTATGTGATCAGATTGGTGCTTGTGCTAGCTCTTGGCTCATTATGTTCATATCGTACAAACTTGTTGAGCTACACCTGTTTTCTGAATTGTGAACTTTCTTCATACTTTCTGAATCTGAAAATTTGTTCACCGCTGAGATTAGCAAATAGCATGTGTAGGATGTGTATAATCTGTGTGCTATCACTAGTATGCTAGGTTGCTCTATCTCATGCTTTGAGTAACTTACTGTCTTGGTCAAAATAATACCATGCTAAAATTTGATTCAAGATAAGTGAAAAGAAAAGATCGAGATGGGTTTGCACTTTCCACCACATCATTGTATCGAGACTGCTTCTCTTTGCACTTTGAGTTGAACTTGAGCAATGTAGTGGATGATCAAAACCGTTGCTTTCAGCTTCTGATTAATTTGATGTATAGGCTGTGCACGGTTGAAAAGTTAGACTTGGCTATGCTTACAACCTCTCGTACTCACATGTTTTGATTAAATCTTGTGCAAAACTGAATTTGTGGATAATCTTGCTCAAACACAAGTTTAAGTTCGTCTTGGACATGTTGAGTGATCATTGTTTGGGGTAGTTTACCTTGTATACTATTATTAGCACTAGATTGTTTCCTGCCTACATATGCTAAGTGCTATTTTGGTGGTGAACCCCTGTTTTGAGAAATGCTTAAATATGATCATTGTACTAATTGCTCACACTTTTGTGCATATGATCGTCTTGAGCATTTGATAGTACATGTATCTTTGTTTCTCACTTAGCACCACACCACTCAGAGCATCCTTTCATTTTGATTGCTATACTCCTGAAGCTCCTGTTCCTAACTGCAATCCCGTGCATCCATGCATTTTCTGAGGAGTTGCAGTTTTTTGGCTTTTATCTTGATAAGTGTATGTGCCAACAAGGGGGAGAGTGACACAAGGAGAGTGTGCATTCTTTGGTGAAAATCTGCATTTTGCACTTGTTTTGGACTTTTTGGAGTGGCAAATGCTTTCTAAGTGCTTTGACTTTTGGCTAGCGGTGTTGAGCCTGTTTTCTGCCTCTTCTTGAGGGCTAGCCGGTGTGGTTGTTCTTCTTCTCTTCTTCTGATTTGGAGTTTGTGTCGTGGTATTGACAATGCACTCATCAAGGGGGAGATTGCGAACACAAGATTGATATGTGCCCTTGTGGTTCGAGCCTGATGATGAGTGATTATCAACGGACTGGCGTTTCGGGTTGAGTTTGAGGACTAATTGTGGCGTGAGTCGTGTCGTGCAACGTGTTTCTTGTCTTGTGGTGCACAGGCGTGAAAGCCGGAGGTGGTGGTCGGCGGCGAAGGTGAAGGTCATGCAGGTTCGTGCCGATGGTCCGAGAGCGGTGAAGGACGGATGCTAGGCTTGGACCGAGGGACCAGGAGGCCGGGCGACTAGCTGCGGTGACTGACGTCTGGGGACATCGACGAGTGCAAGAGTACACGGGGTGACCGTGTTGACCAAGTCGAGATGACGGTCATGCAAGTCGAGCGGAGGCTCGGGAAGACTTGGCGGCCGGGCGGTTGAGGACGGTGGTGACACGCGTCGTGGATCGGAAGATCGGTGGACGATTTTCGGGTTTGGGCCTCAAAACTCGGGGAAGGATTCCGGTGGGAATCGGGGCGGAGAGCCCGAGGAGGTCGGAGGACAGGTGGCGGGATCGCGAAGCTTGCGTCGAGGCGAAGCAAAGCCGTGAAGTCCCCGGATCCGTCCGATGCTCCGAGAAAAATTGGACCTAAATGCCCCTGGGCGTGTAATAAGTGTAGTTAGTAGTATAGGGATAGAATCGTCTTTTGGCAAGGGAGTGGTGGAAACAAAAGGGAGAAGTATCCCCCGTGGCTGTCACGGTTCCTCTCACCCTCTCTTCCTGTTTTCTTTGCCCTTCCTCTCCTCTGCTAGGGTTAGGGATTTCTTATGGATTATTGAGACTTTGTGCTGCAAATTGGATGGGAAAGGAGGCCCTCTCCTCCTTGTGTCCTCCGGGCTTTTGGACTGATTCAATTCATGTCTCCCCTCTCTTGATTTTTGTTGAGATTTGTGGGTTCTTTTTCGTTTTCGTTTTGCATTTTTGTATGCAGTTGTCTTTGGCTCGGGCTCCAGACCCAGGTGGCGGCGGGCGCTGCTTTCTGCCCTGTTGGGCAACGCGCACGGCGGCGGCGCAGCCTGCGCTGCGTGCGAGCGGCAGGAGCACGTTGCAGCTCGACGGCGGCGGCTCCCTGGTGGCGCACGTGCTGGCCGTGCAGCGGCCTGGTGGCGTGGCCCCCACCCAGGAGCGGCTCCTGGAGGAGCAGGCGGGCCCAGGAGCGGTGCTGGTGAGACGCTTGCAGCAGCGGCGGTAGGATCCAGTGACCCCAGCGACAGTACACGAATTGGACTGCAGCAGCCTCAACTCCGCCCGGAAAGTGTTCGATGGATTGCCTCACCGGTTTTTTCTTTTTTCCGTAATTTTTGCTAGAATTGTTTTAGGTCCTAGATGAGTAGCTAATCATGTTCCCGGGCTGCCTTCTAGCCATAGTCTCTTAGTTCTAACACTATGGGTCTGTTTAGTTCCCACCCCGTAAACGCAAAAAAACCGTAAACGCATTAAAGTGAAAAGGAATTTTGCTAATTTGAAGTACTAAATGAAGTCTATTTACAAAACTTTTTGCATGGTTGGGTTGTAAATCGCGAGACGAATCTAATGAGCCTACTTAATCCATGATTTGCAACAGCGATGCTACAGTAACCACCGCTAATTATTGATTAATAATGAATTAATTAGCATCATTAGATTCGTTCGCGATTTACAACCCATCCATACAAAAAGTTTTGTAAATAGACTTCATTTACTACTTCAAATTGGGAAGATTCCGACGCAAAATTTTTTTGCCTTTACAGGCCTCACGAACTAAACACGGCCTATATTTATTTTCATGCTCTAGGTTTAATTAATTTCCTGCTTAATTAAAACCTGAAAAAGCAAAACAAAATTTAGTTTAGTTGTGCACGTGTTAGCTAGATTTCATTCCAGTATTTCTAATTTTTGTTTCTCGGTGTACTAACCCCAGTTTGCTCGAGTACTTGAGATGTTTTCTTTCCGGTGATTTTTCTCTGATTGGCTTTTGTGTATTTGTAAGAGTGGGCGAGTTTCGTGTGTGTGTTTCACCGCTTTCGTTGGATTTCGATCATTATCGATATATTCTCGATCGTATACTTTTCTTTTCGAAATTACTGTAATACCGATGCCGTCTTCATTTTCGATAATATCGCATCATTTTCGTTTCCGATGAAAAAAAATATAAAAGTGAATATGATGGAGCCTTCCATCAATCTTTTCCGGCCGTTTTCATCCCTGCTTGCAGCGGTAGAGTTCTACCCGGATTCTGGAAGCGTTGCAACGTCCCTGACTAGGCCGTTGGTCGAGTTAGGCCGGAGAGAGGTCGCTCGGTTGCCCGGGCTGATAACTATGACTAGACCAGGGCCCGAGCAGCAGCACCTGAGGACAGGGATCAACCCGAATCCCGGCCCATTCGCACGAGAGCAAAAGGATTCAACATTTCAACCAGAAGGCGAGACGGCGGCAGGTCGGAAGCGATGGTCGTGCGGACCTGCGAAACAAGCCGCTGATGGACACTGACAGGTTGATTTTTTGCATACTAACATTTTTCACGTTTGAATTTTACACACGCAACATTCTACTCCAGCTAGCTCAGAAAGCTACCGCGGGAAGAGGACACGATACCGGGACTTGTATAAGCGGTCAAGTGTGGGACTGGAACTGGCGATCAGGGGGTGAATGGGAGCCGATCAAAATTTCTTCGAAATTTGAACCGTCAGCCTATGTCCCAAAAACACCGCAAACCCTCGAACCTAGGTCAGCGAGAATAGCTATGGACAAGCTATCTCGAAGCCGAAGACCCAGGTAGCAGCGCGGAAGCAAAGCGAGTCGAAACGCAGAATTGGATTGCAGAGACCGGTCAGACCGGCTGCACAGACCAGTCAGACCGGTCGGGCTGGGAATTCAAATTCCAGACCGGTTAGACCGGTCGCTCCCAGACAGCCCGCCAACAAAGCTCCAAATGTCAAAACTCGAGCAAACGAAGTCCAAATCTAACCAAACTTGAAGGAAGGCTTCGTTACTACCCCGTGAACATATCCCCAAAAGATCTCACCCAAAAGATTCACAGATCGAGAGAAATCGAGGAAAGATCAAAGAGGATTGGGGTTTTCTCAAGAACACAAAATCGACAATTCGTGAGAACTCTCGATTCCAGTAGGTTTAGCACTTGGCTAGAAGGATTAGAATCGTCACAAAGAGTCCATCAAACCACGAATTCAAGAGTTGGTCACCTCCAAACACGAAACACACCAAAAGAGGAGAATTGAACCCAAAACGCAAGAGAGAAGGGGAGGACAAGATGCTCAGCACACACAAGTGAATCGTAAACAAATTTCATCTATTAATTCTCAGAGGAATTCACCTATACAACAGCTAGAGCCATCCGCCCATCATCCACCCTCTAGATTGGAGAGATTAGCTATAATCTAACTCTCTTTGCGTTTGAGTCCTTGGCCCTAACCTAGAGCAGGGGCAGGGAGAAGGAAAAACGAAGAGAAAACAAAAGACTCAAGAGACTCACCCAGCCACGGGCTGGTGGGGGGTATTTATACCCTGCTGCTGCGGCCAGACCGGTCAGACCGGTCCAGGGGACCGGTCAGACCGGTCGGGTCAGCAGCACCCCGCTGTATAGCTTCGATCGACGGCGGAGCTTTTTTCTTCGACTCGAAGAATTTGCTGCGATGCCGCCACGTCGACGAAGATCCGGTCCGCGGTTTTGGAGGGTCCGCGAAACCCGGGTAGGTGGCCGGTTTTAAGAAACCCGCCAAAACATCACGCGCGGGAAGATTCCCGCCTCCACGCCGTGGCCCTAGACGCCGTTCCCGCCTCGGCCTCCTGACGGCCCTAGACGCCGCCCGACGCCCGTCACCTCCTCGCCCGCAGCGAGGCCCTAGATGCCGTCGACGCCCGTCGCCTCCGTCAGTCCCGAGACCGACGCCCGTGCCTCCACGACTTGGCATCTTCAACCGCCGTCCGCCTCTTTGGTTTTGTGGCGCAAACCAAGAAACCCGCCTTCCGTCGCCGCTTGCGCCCTTGATCCAGGAGTGGACGGCACTGCTGCCGCCCTGATCGGGGGCGTTTTTGCCGTTCGGAGCAGTGCGATTGAATGGACCGGAGCAGTGACTGGAGTCACTGCTCCGCCATTCCAGCCACGAGGACGGCGTAAAGGATTGACTTGGACTGGTAGGTCGGAAGCGATGGTCGTGCGGACCTGCGAAACAAGCCGCTGATGGACACTGACAGGTTGATTTTTTGCATACTAACATTTTTCACGTTTGAATTTTACACACGCAACATTCTACTCCAGCTAGCTTTGAAAGCTACCGCGGGAAGAGGACACGATACCGGGACTTGCATAAGCGGTCAAGCTATTTTGAGGCCTGCCCTGGGGTACAACGGGTCGTCCTCGTGAGGGATGAGACGTGTGGATCCAGTGAATGTGATCCTGTAAAAATGCCTTTAACCCCCCTGCCCTGTTCTACTACCGGAGGAAGAAAAGAATTTTCAGACTGCTGTCGTAGTGCATCGCCTATTTCCGTATCAGTGAAGATCTATCTCTGGTGGTTTATTTCTCAGTAACACCCAAGCAGATCTATCTCTGTCTAATTCCACTGATTCCGTCATTCCGAGCTCCCTGCCTCCCTAGCAGACCGCCGCTACCTTGCACGGTACCACCATTATCAGTGAAGCATTACTGGTCCCCGTTTCAGCCATTCTTGAGCACAAGACGCCAGACGGCAGTGCTGTTCGATCTCGATCCTAAGCCAGCCGTACACCCGCGTCCCGCGATTAGAGCTTCGCGGACGAGTGGCAGGCTCACGTGCACTTACAAGTACAGCGAGCAGCAGCTGAAATTTGCAATTCATTCGGTTGGGTTTGGTGGTTTCGTGTGGGCTTCTTGTGGATGGCGGGATCGGCAATTGGGACAGCCGGGCAAGTTGTTTGTGCTGGCTTTGTACAAATTAAACTGCTCTCAAGTGTCATTCATCTTCTGATGACCAATTTACTGGGTTTAATGCTGAAGATGAGGTTAATACTTGGTGCAATCACGGCAAGGCATGCAGAATTGTGTTGCTGAACGGTGTGGCTATATGTCGCTTGTGCAACAATTGCACAAGCCATCACCTGAAAATGTGATTGGAAGTGGTTGGGTCGTCTTGTGAGTGTATTTGGCCCAATAACGTTGCATGCAGCCTTAATACTCTTTGGTGGGGCGGCATATTTTCTTGTTTCTCGTGCCGCTAACAGACTTTATTTTTCTGCACGGGATTCATTTTTTTTTTGCGGGTGAAGAGGGAGCTTTATTAACTAGGCTTGTTCCTGGGTACAATCGGAGTTGATTAGGTCAGTGACACACGCAGAAGCTTGACCTAACCACACCGCTAAATGAGTATTTCGCCTAGCTAATGCAGCTAATTCATTTGCAACCTTGTTACAATCCCTCGACACCTTGACTATCTTCAACTCCATCAGAAGTTGTGATAGTTCCTTGCCCTCGGCCACGATGAAGCCGATCTCCGATCTGTTGACGCTCTTGCTCGAAAGAGCTTGCACTACTCTAGCGCAGTCCGACTCTAGGATGATTGGGCCATGGCACCATTGGGATGCTAGCCGGATGCCTTCAACTCAAGCCTGTGCTTCAGCGTCCAAGGCACTTGAGCAGTTAAAAAGAGCGCGCCACGCCGTCAGCTTGATCTTTCCTGTGCTGTCCCTGGCAGCAACTCCCGTGCCCGCACAACCTGTTGCAGCAACAAAAGAAGCATCGACATTTAATTTTACGCATCCGTCAGGGGGTCTTACCCATGTTTCTGGTACTCGCATCCTCATCTGCTTGCCTCTTGTTGTTTCTGTCCTGCTTGGTCCCTTTCCTTTCTTCCCATCTTCACCTGACGGATGCCGACAGTCATCCAGACTCATCTTGAGGCTGAGCAGAGCATGTACAGACTCCGTAAGCCCAGGTGACACTGAATTATGTGTGATATAGTTGTGGACAGTCCAGGTTCTCCAAAGCAGTAAAAGTATATTTTCCTTCTGCTCCACCGTGCATCCATCTAGCAGTATCAGCAACCAGTCTGGGCCCGTATATGCGAAACGGTCCTCATCCGGTAGAATCCAGTGCTCTCACATCACCTGGCGGAGATCAGACGCGCGGCAACAGGACATCACTGCATGAAAGCATGTCTCCTGCTCCATCCCGCAGATATCATAAATGTCTTCTACTTCCAGTTTTCTCTTCAGTTTGTTATGCTTGGTGGGCAGAATATTCTTACTTAATTTCCATGCAAATATTTTGACCTTGGGTGGGATATCAACACCCCATATGTTTGACCACAGCTTTCTCTCTCCCTCTGGTGAGGAACTTGATGACTGCATTGTTTCTCCGTGCTTCAACTTCAAGGCCAGGTTATAAGCGCTCCTCACCGTGAACAAACCGGTCTTCTCTGCATGCCACGCAAGTACATCTTCCGTACTGCGAGACGGGAGCTTGATTCTGGCAATGGCCTCCACATCTGCCGGATTAAAAATGGCAATCAGCTTGTTATAATCCCACTCTCTTCCATTTGCATCCAGGAGCTCTGAAAGGGATTTGAACTAAAGGCAGTGTCTACTAGGCAGCCCCTGGGGAAGTACCTAGCTTTCAGAAGACTGGCACATAGACTGTCCGAATACTCTATGAGTTGCCATGCTTGTCTGGCTAAGAGGGCCTGGTTGAACAAACGGAGGTCTTTGAAGCCGAGCCCACCACAGCACTTTCTTTTGTACCAACGTGTCCCACGCAGCCCAAGCCATTTTCCTTTTTCCATTTTCAGTGCCCCACCAAAACTCTCTGATGATGCTTGTCATGCTGTCGCACAAAGCTAGAGGGAGTTGGAAGACACTCATTATGTATGTTGGTAGAGCCTGCGCAACTGATTTGATAAGCACTTCCTTCGCACCGGAAGACATTCTTTTCCGCATAATCCTTCAACCTTTTCCCCAGCCTCTCCTTTAGTGACTGAAATCGTTCCTTCTTCATCCTCCCTGAAGGAGTTGGCAGCCATAAGTACTTTGGCTCAAAGGATGATAATTGGACACCCAACACCTGTTTGACTTGCCTCTGAGTATCAGCTGGCCCATTTTTATTGAACAATATGGAACATTTGGCCGGATTTATAAGTATTGTGTAAGTGTTTTAGAGGTACTAATATTTGATGTATTTATCTTTTTTTATTTTCCTCTTGCTTCTTATCTAATGTTTTTCTTTATTATTTAATTTCTTATTTCACTATTTTTTATATATTCTTTTGCTACATATCTTCTTTTTATATTTATTTTTTTGCTTGTGATAATACGCACACAAGCACGTATGCATGATGCAGCGGTAGCAGGGCAATTTACTATGCAGTGTTTATTTTTCTTTTTCTTTTTTCCTTCACTTTTCTTTCTTACTATTTCATTGCTTGTAGTTTTTTTTCTTTCTTTTTTTGATGCGCATGAACACAGGTTATTGTTGTAGTACTATTTTCTTTTTTTCTTTCTGCTTCACTTTTCCTCTTCTTTTCCATTTCTTTCCTTACAATTTTTATTTATCTTTTCTTCCATCTAATTCTCATTGTATATATTTATTTGTTTGTTATCTTTCTTTTTTTATTCTTTGTCCAAACCTCATGCCAATGTTCGCTATTCGAATTGTGATTCATCTTTTCTTTATAGTAATTTGTACTTTCTCGGTCTTAGAATATAGTTTCAAGATTTTTTGTACATTTCTTTCACATGCAGATTCATTTGTTCACGATCCAAACATGATGAGGCATAATATTTTTTCTTTCTTTATTTATTTATTCTCCTTTTCTCTTCATTTAATTAATACTAATTTTTTTATTTTGTATTTTATTTTTCTTAATTATTAGTCATGCTATAGAATTTATGTAAATTATGGACGTATCACGTAGACTAATTTGTTTAGCATGTGTATATATACTTTTTGAGATGTAGATGTATTTGTTCTTCATGTAAAATTATTTGCGTACGTGTAACTAATTTGTTCGCAATATCAAATTATTTGTTCGCTTTGTAGATTAAGTTGTTTGGCGATATTGACTCATTTATTCGTGATATTTATTATTTATTATTTATTCTATACTGTCAAATATTCACGATGTTTAATATTTTGTTCGTTGTACATAATTATTTGTTCATTATGTTTAATATTTTTATTCATAAAAATAATTATTTAGTCATGATGTTAAAATATTTGTTTCGAGTATCCAAAATTAAGTATTTAGTGTAAAAAATAATTTTAAAAAATATTATACAAACATAGGTAAGCGTGGTTTTGTTTTGAAGATCTTATTATAAGAAAGATAATGGTGCAATCTAAATTTAATATGGATGCTCGATTTAATACTTATAGCATTTTTAAGTTTTGAATAAGCAAGCATGTGGGTGACTCATCATTATTATCTTCTTCTCCATGCACTAAGTTATCAGGTACAATAAAATATTCATGATGTTTATTATTTTTTTCGTAGCACACTATTATTTGTTCGGCATGTTTATTTTTTTTGTTCGTAGAAAATAATATAATTATTTGTTCGTGTTGTTAAATTTTTATTCCAAGTAGCCAAATTAATTATTTAGTATTATAAATGTTTTTAAAAATATTGTGCAAACATAGACAAGTGTGGTCTTATTTTGAAGATTTTTTCATAAGAAAGGTAATGATGCAATCTAAATTTAAATTGGATGCCCGGTTTAATAGTTATAGTTTTTTTATTTCAAACTATATGTATGTGGATGACGTCATCAACTCATCATTGTTGTCCTCCTTTGCAAGCATTCATGGAATCTCTGTACTCTTTCGCAGCTGATAATACGCACACATGTGAGGAACAGTCTATGCGCGTTATATTATGGAGATGCGAGCTATCTATTTGAGGAATGTTGAGTACTTTATCCTGTTTGTGATGAGTGAATTGTCAACCGTGCGGTGTGATCGTGCGCTTGGTCTTTGGATTGCAGGTACACGGGCGTCGAGTGTCGACGGGGAGCTGCCGTGGAGGTGCTGTGGCCGATGGACCGTGCGGTGGACGGCGGTGAAGGGCAGCCGGGACCGGAGCTCGGACCGGGCGGCAGCTGTGGCGTCCACTCCTGGATCGAGGGCGCAAGCGGCGACGGAAGGCGGGTTTCTTGGTTTGCGCCACAAAACCAAGGAGGCGGATGGCGGTTGAAGACGCCAAGTCGTGGAGGCACGGGCGTCGGTCTCGGGACTGACGGAGGCGACGGGCGTCGATGGCGTCTAGGGCCTCGCTGCGGGCGAGGAGGTGACGGGCGTCGGGCGGCGTCTAGGGCCGTCAGAAGGCCGAGGTGGGAACGGCGTCTAGGGCCACGGCGTGGAGGCGGGAATCTTCCCGCGCGTGAGGTTTTGGCGGTTTTCTCAAAACCGGCCACCTACCCGGGTTTCGCGGACCCTCCAAAACCGCGGACTGGATCTTCATCAAGACGGCGGCATCGCGGAGAAGATTTTGTTTCGAAGAAAGAACCTCGGCCGTCGGATGAGATCGTGTACAGGGGGTGCTGCAGGCCAACCGGTCTGACCGGTCCCGCGGGTATAAATACCCCTTCACTTGTGTTAGGTTAATAGCGGCTTTTAGAACTTGTCCGTGAATTCTCTGTTTCCCCAGGCCGCCGCCCCTGTGTTCCTCTCCCTCTGTTCCTCTCGTTTGAGTTGATTTTGTCCATGGATTGTTGAAACCTTGTAAGGGATTTGATTGGGAAAGGAGGGCCTATCCTCCTCGTGCCCTCAGGGCTTTTGAATCTGACGAGTTCACTTGTATGTGCTGAGCATCTCGTCCTCCCTTCCTCCTTTGCGTTTTGGATTCAATTCTCCTCTTTTGGTGCGATTCTTGTTTGGAGGAAAACAATCCTTGTTTCCGTGGTTTAATGAACTCTTTGCAATGATCCTTATGCATCTAGCCTAGTGCTATACTCCCTGGAATCATGAGTTCTCACGGATTGTCGATTTTGTGTTCTTGAGAAAACCCCAATCCTTTTCGATTCTCCCTCGATTTCTCATGTTCTGTTGATCCTTCGGGAGAGATCTTTTGGGGATATGTTCATGGGGTAGTTACGACGCTTTCCTCCAAGTTTGATGAGATTTGGATTTCGTTTGCTCAAGATTTGCGATTTGGAGCTTTTGTTCGCGGGCTGTCTGGGAGCAACCGGTCTGACCGGTCTGTGAAACCGGTCTGACCGGTCGGCATTTTCAAATTCCAGCCCGACCGGTCTGACCGGTCCGGGCAAGCGGTCAGACCGGTCTGACTCAGCAGAGCCACAGTTTGAGAAGTTTTCTTGTTTTGCTTCCGCTTTGCGACTCGGGTCTTTTGCTTCAAGATAACCACAATTGGTATCAGAGCTCGGGTGAGGTTTTCAGTACCTTAACCGGTTCGAAAACCACTCGGCGACCATGGCGAGTCTTGGTAAGATCCCGGTGTTTTCCGGCGAGGACTATGCCTCCTGGAAGGTTCGCATGAGAGCCTTCCTGCAGAGCATGGGAGCCGATGTCTGGGAGATTACCACGAACCAGCTTTACGAGGTGCTTGCTGTTCGGACCACACCTCTGCAGGTGACCCAGCACGAGGCTAACGCCAAGGCCGTCAATGCCTTGTTCGCTAGCGTTTCTCGTGTGGAGTTCTCACGCGTCCAGGGCTTTCAGGAAGCTCACAAAATTTGGACGTGCCTTGAGAACTACCACGAGGGTACACCTCAGGTGAAGGCCAGACTGTTCGAGACTCACCGGCGTGAGTACGAGAATTTCACACAGGAGCCGGGTGAGAGCATTGACCTGATGTTCAGTCGTTTTCAGTCGATTGTGAACAAGGTCAATGCGAATAGATCTGCTGGTGCCCTTGAGTACACAGAGCACGAGAAGGCCCTCAAGTTGCTTTACGCACTTGATCGCTCTGTGTGGGATCTCAAGATGAACACCATCATTGAGTCTGCTGGCTATGAGACTCTGACGGTGAACGAGCTTTTCAGTAAGCTCAAGGCCACGGAGGTGGATAACCAGACACGAGCCAAGCTCAATGGTGCCCCTCCTTCCAAGAGCGTCGCTCTTGTGACTGGCCCAGGTGGATCGAGCTCTAACGCTAACTCTGCTCTTGGCTTTTCTCTTGCCTCTTTGCCTTCTGTTTCAGATGAGCAGCTGGAGACGCTGGGCGACGATGACTTGTGCCTCCTCATCAGCAAGTTCCAGCGCGTCTACCACAACAGGCAGAGGAAGAAGAACCCCGGGTGCTACAACTGCGGTGATCTGAACCACTTCGTCGCCGATTGTCCCAAGAAGTCCGGCGGTGGCCAGAACAACTCCTTCGACTACTACCGCCACCGCCACCGCGACGAGGGAGGCTCCAACAAGGAGTGTCGGCGCCACATGCACCGCAGTCGTGACCGGGGAGGACGCTTCGACAAGGAGTCGCTCAAGAAGCGCTTCTAGTACAAGGCCAAGAAGCGGGAGAAGGCCGTCCTGGCGCAGCTCAGCGACCTCGACAAGAGCTCCGACACCGACCGCTCTTCTTCACCGACCTCCGACGACGACGACAAGAAGAAGAAGAAGCGGGACAAGGAAGCCACCAGCTTCATCGGCCTTTGCTTGGCGGCCGGTCGGCGCAAGAGCTTCTGCACCATGGCGGCGCGAAGCCGATGGTGCTCGTGCGTCTTCGGGTGGACATGCTACACCGACGCACTCCGGCTCTTCTCCTGGATCTGAGAGCGATTCAGAGATAAACTCCACAATCGACCTACTTGATACAGAGGTTAGGGAGTTATATGCCGCTCTCGACAACCAGAAGAGGCTGCTTAAGGAAGCAGCTAGAGAGCGTAGAAAGGTTAGGGCTGAGCTGGCTTGTGCTAGGGAGAAATCTAGTGAGGATGAGTGCGCTGGCTGCATATCTCACATGAATGATCTTGTTGCTCTCCGTGCCAAGCATGATGAGAACGTCGCGAACTTAGATATTGCTAAGACTTCGCTTTCTGACGTGTCTCACGAGCTAGCCAAGGCCAAGCATGAGCTTGAACTTGTCAAGGACGCTCCCATTGTTAGTGATGTGCTTGAATGCGAGGAGTGTCCTATCTTTAAGTCTGATCTAGCTTCGTTGCAGTCTAAGTTTGCTACTGTTGTGTGCGAGCTAGAGGAGATGAAGTATAGGCCAGTTTTGCTTGGTGCTTGTAAGCTTTGTCCCACGCTTAGGTTGGAGCTAGAGGAGAAGAACGCTTTGATCAAGTCTTTTGGAAAGACTAAGGTCGTAGAGTCTAGCCCACCTATTGACTGCTCTATTTGCCCTGGTTTGATTTCTGATTTGGATAATCTTGTGGTAGAGAAAGCCAACCTGGAGAATGAGAATACCTATCTTAGGGCAATTCTTAGTTGGGTTTCTGCTAGTGAGCCGCAGTTGGGCATGATGATCAAGCAGTTCAAGCGTGGTGATGGGTTTGGGGTCGGTTACACGTACACGAAGTCAGACTTTGACAGGTTGTACGGTAAGATTGGCAAGGCTGCTGGAAACACTGCTAGCACGAGCACGCAGCCTTCGCTTGTTGACCCCGCGGATGGTGTGCTTAAAGAACCACCGAAAGCACCTCCGCAGAAGCAGGTTTGGGTTCCAAAGCCCAATGAGCTGAGGAACTCCCTTGACACGCTCCCTGCTGCCACAGCCCAGGTTGCCCAGAAGAAGAGAGCTGCTCCTCCCCGTCCGCAGGCTAGGCCTCCACCTCCCAAGCGTGAGGTGAGGTACCACTGCGAGTTCTGTGACAGGGAAGGTCACCTGGAGGAGTTTTGCTTCAGGAGGAAGCGGGTTGTGAGGAGAGAGCAGGAGAAACGGAACGCGGACATGTACTCTGCTCGGGTGCATGGTCCTTCTCGGCGTGGTGATAGGCGAGATGCTAGGGCGCGCCGTGTAGGTGGAGGTCAGGGAGACGGTGGTGGTTACCGTGCTCCAGCGGGTGGTCGCTTTGCCGGCCGTGCTCCTGGTCGTTTTCAGTACGGCTATGGAGCACGAGACCGAGGCTTTGGAGGATGTTTTGAGGCTCCACGCTTTCCTCGCGGTGGTGTTCGTCAGTCACGCCGTAGACGGGACGGGGGATACGCTTTGTCTGGTTTTGCTAACCCTTCTGTAGAGCAAATGGCTCGACACTGGTTTGCTTCTCACTTTGCTAACCCCAGTGTTGAGACATTTGCTCACCTCTTGTCTCACTACTGATGTGCAGGTCGGAGGCTTGGAGAACAGGTGGATCATGGACTCCGGTTGTTCGCGCCACATGACCGGAAATGACAAATGGTTCTCCAGCCTCACCCCGATGCGCTCGAAGGAGTACATTGTGTTCGGGGATAATGGAAGAGGAAAGGTACGTGGACTTGGCGCTGTTCGAGTTTCTGATCGCTTTACCCTGAGAGAAGTTGCTTTGGTTTCGAATCTTGGTTTTAATTTGCTCTTTGTCTCGCAACTTCTTGATGAGGGGTTTGAGGTTCGCTTCAAGGAGGGCTGTTCGCGTGTTTTGGATTCCAGGGGAGATTTGGTTTGCCGGATTACACCTCGCGATCGAGTTTTCTTGGTTGACTTCTCTGGAACTCCTTTTGGCCCTTCTCATTGCTTGATGGCTGGTCCTTCTTCTGATTTGTGGAAGTGGCATAGGAGACTAGGACATTTGAGCTTCGATTTGTTGTCGAGACTGAGCTTACTTGGCCTGATCCGAGGATTGCCCAAATTGAAGTTTGAGAAGAACCTTGTTTGCCATCCGTGTCGCCACGGGAAAATGATTGTTGCTTCTCATCCGCCTGTTAATCAGGTGATGACCGCTCACCCTGGAGAATTGTTACACATGGACACAGTAGGTCCTTCTTGGGTGATGTCTGTTGGTGGGAAGTGGTACGTTCTTGTGATTGTGGACGACTTTTCTCGCTATTCTTGGGTCTTTTTCATGAGAACCAAGGATGAGGCTTTCGAATTTGTTCGAGACTTGATCTTGAGGTTGAAAAATGAGCTACCCCAGGCCATGCGAGCGATTCGTAGTGATAATGGCACAGAATTCAAAAACACTCGTTTTGACTCCTTTTGCAGTGATCAAGGGCTTGAACATCAGTATTCTTCTCCCTACACTCCACAGCAGAATGGAGTTGTAGAGCGGAAGAATCAGATGCTAGTTGAGATGGCGAGGATGATGCTCGATGAGCATAGGACTCCTCGCAAATACTGGGCTGAGGCGGTTAACACCGCTTGTTACGTGTCCAACCGCATTTTCTTGCGTGCTTTCATGCACAGGACTTCTTATGAGTTGCGGTTTGGACGCCAGCCCCGTGTTGACCATCTCAGAGTTTTCGATTGCCGGTGTTTTGTGCTGAAAGATGGAAATCTTGATAAATTTGAGTCTCGCTCGTCTGACGGTATTTTTCTCGGTTATGCTTCTCACTCTAGAGCGTACCGTGTGCTGATTATTGATACTAACATCGTCAGAGAGACTTGTGAAGTCACTTTCAACGAGACTGCACCGTGCAATTCTTCTGTCTTTGAAGTTGCAGGAGATGATGAGCTCGGCACCTCCATCTTTGAAGATGAGGAGGAAGAAGCTGCAGAGGGCGACGCGGAGGCTACCACGCGTGCTGTGGATCTAGCTATATTTGCCACGAGCTCGGACGATGACGACGGCCCCGATCCGACTACGTCTACTTCACGGGGGCTGTTCGAGGAGGTGACTCAGGCTACACCAGCTGCACCTGAGGAGGCACCAGCTTTGGTTGAGGAGGAAGCTACTTCGACATGGGAAGCACCACGACACATTCAGCGTCGCCATCCACCTCAACAGATGCTAGGTGATCTCAACGAGCGAGTCACCAGGTCCAAGGTAACGAGTATCGCTGGCTTTGCTCATTCAGCGTTTGTTGCCTCTTTTGAGCCCAAGGATATTGGACACGCTCTTTCTGATTCTAATTGGGTCAATGCCATGCATGAGGAACTTGAAAATTTTGAAAGAAACCAAGTTTGGGTTTTAGTCGAGCCTCCACCTGCTTGTAATCCCATCGGAACGAAGTGGGTTTTCAAAAACAAGCAGGGTGAGGATGGTTTGGTTGTTCGGAACAAGGCTCGTCTTGTTGCCCAGGGGTTTTGCCAAAAAGAGGGTATTGATTTTGAGGAAACTTTTGCCCCTGTTGCTCGTTTGGAAGCTATTCGAATCTTTCTTGCATTTGCTGCTTCCAAGGGTTTTAAGGTTTTCCAAATGGATGTTAAATCTGTCTTCTTGAATGGTTTTATCGAAGAAGAGGTTTATGTGAAGCAACCCCCTGGTTTCGAAAATCCCAAGTTTCCGAACCGTGTTTATAAACTTCAGAAAGCTCTTTACGGTTTGAAACAGGCACCTAGAGCTTGGTATGATAGATTGAAAACTTTTTTGCTGGCTCAGGGCTTTAAAATGGGATGTGTGGATAAAACTTTGTTCCTCATGCGATCTGGCACTGATTTCTTTTTGGTTCAGATATACGTGGATGATATTATCTTTGGTGGCTCTTCTCACGCTCTTGTCTCCAAGTTTTCTGAGCAGATGTCCAGGGAGTTCGAGATGAGCATGATGGGTGAGTTGCAGTTCTTCATCGGGCTGCAGATCAAGCAAACTCCTCAGGGCACTTTTGTCCATCAAGCCAAGTACACTAGAGACTTGCTGTGGAAGTTCGACATGAGTGACTTGTCTCCTCAGCCGACTCCGATCAGCACATCTACGGCGCTTGATGAGGACTTGGACGGTGAGGCGGTGGACCAGAAGGAGTACAGGAGCATGATCGGCTCGCTCCTGTACCTGACGGCGACGCGACCGGACATCCAGTTCGGCGTCTGCCTTTGTGCGCGCTACCAGGCTTCTCCGCGCACCTCCCACAGGCAGGTGGTGAAACGCATCTTCAGGTATCTGAAATTCACCCCTGAATTTGGTCTTTGGTATTCTGCGGTTTCTTCTCTGGTTTTGGTGGGCTTTTCTGATGCCGATTTCGGTGGGTGTCGGTTGGATCGCAAGTCGACATCCGGCACTTGTCAATTTCTCGGTACATCTTTGGTGTCTTGGTCCTCTCGCAAGCAGGCTAGCGTAGCGCTTTCTTCCACAGAAGCCGAGTATGTTGCCGCTGCTAACTGCTGCTCCCAGATACTTTGGATGAAACAAACCTTGCAGGATTATGGCTTGAGTTTCGGTAGGGTTCCCATCTTTGTAGACAACATGTCAGCCATTAGCATTGCAAAGAACCCTGTCCTACACTCCAGAACCAAGCACATAGACATCCGATTCCATTTCCTGCGAGACAACCATGAGAGAGGACACATAGACATGATCCATGTCCCTTCAGAGAGGCAAACCGCAGATATTCTAATCAAACCGCTAGAGCAGGACACTTTTGCTCGCTTGCAAGGGGAGCTTGGGGTTTGTTACCCCTTTTGATTGCTGACTTTTCTTTGGTTAGCTTTGTAGGCTTTATTTGCTTTTCTTTGATTTCTAGGTTTGGTAGTTGCATTGTGCATATGCATTGTACATTTTGCATTTTTGTATTGTCTCACTTGCACTAGCATTCTTGTATACATTGCTATGATCTTCTAGTGCCTGCTAGTGTGAGTTGATAAACTTGATCATGTATAGCTTGCTCCATTGTGTATATGACATCATCTGAGTTAAGCTATTTTGATTTGAAAATCTGAAAACATGATCACCCTGTCTTGGCTACTAGCATGTTAGGGCGTGTTGACGTGCTTTGCTATCTTATTCATGCTAGTATAGCCTTCTGTTCAGCAATTCACACTTGAAATGATCTAAATCTGATAAAATTGCTTGAACTGTTCTTGAAATGGATTGAAAAGATCCAGGTGGGATTGCTTGTCGCACTGATCGAGCTTTCGGGACGGCTCACTTTGCACTTGTGAGAACCCGGGCAAGGCTGTGCATGACTGAAACGAGTGCTTTAAGCTTCTGATTGTCTTTTGGCATAGGCTTGGCCTCGTTGCTAAGTGAAGCATGACAAGCTTTCAACCCCTGGCATTAAGAATTGATTGAGATAAAGTTGATTGAAAAAGGAATGTTGGCAACTTGTTTTGGCTGTTTTGGCTCACCTGTATGAGTTTGAGTAGCACTGCTTTCCATTTCCTACTTGCTAGTACTAGATCATGGGTGATGCTTTTATTTCTCCTAAACTGAACTTGTCTAGCTCTAAACTGATTTGATATACCCTGTTGAGCTAGATGCAGGTCTTGTTTATGGATGCACACGTGCTTGTGACTAGATGTAGCTCATATCATTGTATCCCTGAATGCTTTCACTTACACCTCCTGCATCACATTCATTGCATAGCATCTGTTCAGGGGGAGTCTCAGCTTCAGGGGGAGCTTTAGGTCTTTTTAGGCTTGATGTGTGCATGTGCCAACAAGGGGGAGAATTTTGAGAGAAGTGATCGAACAAGGGGGAGACTTGTTTGATTTTTGAAAAATTTGTTGTGCATAGGGCTATGAGAGTGCATCATTTTGGGAGAGTTGCACTTGTGAGAGGGAAAAGCTTTGCTTGGGGAGTTTCTGCTTTGTTCTTGGCTCCTGGTTTTTCTCGTTTTCCCTCTGCTTCTTGCATGACTGCGTCGAGCGTTACCTCTGTCTTTGAGGAGTCATGTTTTGGCTTTTGATCGATTGCGTCGAGCCATTGCCCTTGTCTTAGGGGATCGATCTCTGCTTGGGTAAGTGACTGTTTCTGCTTTTCTGAGCTTTGTGTCACTTGCTTGAGTTCTTCACTTTCTTGCTTCTCTTTTTATCACTTCTCTGGTTTCAGGTGGTATGTTGACAATGCACTCATCAAGGGGGAGATTGAGGAATGTTGAGTACTCTATCCTGCTTGTGATGAGTGAATTGTCAACCGTGCGGTGTGATCGTGCGCTTGGTCTTTGGATTGCAGGTACACGGGCGTCGAGTGTCGACGGGGAGCTGCCGTGGAGGTGCTGTGGCCGATGGACCGTGCGGTGGACGGCGGTGAAGGGCAGTCGGGACCGGAGCTCGGACCGGGCGGCAGCTGTGGCGTCCACTCCTGGATCGAGGGCGCAAGCGGCGACGGAAGGCGGGTTTCTTGGTTTGCGCCACAAAACCAAGGAGGCGGACGGCGGTTGAAGACGCCAAGTCGTGGAGGCACGGGCGTCGGTCTCGGGACTGACGGAGGCGACGGGCGTCGACGGCGTCTAGGGCCTCGCTGCGGGCGAGGAGGTGACGGGCGTCGGGCGGCGTCTAGGGCCGTCAGAAGGCCGAGGCGGGAACGGCGTCTAGGGCCACGGCGTGGAGGCGGGAATCTTCCCGCGCGTGAGGTTTTGGCGGTTTTCTCAAAACCGGCCACCTACCCGGGTTTCACGGACCCTCCAAAACCGCGGACTGGATCTTCATCAAGACGGCGGCATCGCGGAGAAGACTTCGTTTCGAAGAAAGAACCTCGGCCGTCGGATGAGATCGTGTACAGGGGGTGCTGCAGGCCAACCGGTCTGACCGGTCCCGCGGGTATAAATACCCCTTCACTTGTGTTAGGTTAATAGCGGCTTTTAGAACTAGTCCGTGAATTCTCTGTTTCCCCAGGCCGCCGCCCCTGTGTTCCTCTCCCTCTGTTCCTCTCGTTTGAGTTGATTTTGTCCATGGATTGTTGAAACCTTGTAAGGGATTTGATTGGGAAAGGAGGCCCTATCCTCCTCGTGCCCTCAGGGCTTTTGAATCTGACGAGTTCACTTGTATGTGCTGAGCATCTCGTCCTCCCTTCCTCCTTTGCGTTTTGGATTCAATTCTCCTCTTTTGGTGCGATTCTTGTTTGGAGGAAAACAATCCTTGTTTCCGTGGTTTAATGAACTCTTTGCAATGATCCTTATGCATCTAGCTTAGTGCTACACTCCCAGGAATCATGAGTCCTCATGGATTGTCGATTTCGTGTTCTTGAGAAAACCCCAATCCTCTTCGATTCTCTCTCGATTTCTCACGTTCTGTTGATCCTTCGGGAGAGATCTTTTGGGGATATGTTCATGGGGTAGTTACGACGCTTTCCTCCAAGTTTAATGAGATTTGGACTTCGTTTGCTCAAGATTTGCGATTTGGAGCTTTTGTTTGCGGGCTGTCTGGGAGCAACCGGTCTGACCGGTCTGTGAAACCGGTCTGACCGGTCGGCATTTTCAAATTCCAGCCCGACCGGTCTGACCGGTCCGGGCAAGCGGTCAGACCGGTCTCACTCACCAGAGCCATAGTTTGAGAAGTTTTCTTGTGTTGCTTCTGCTTTGCGACTCGGGTCTTTTGCTTCGAGATAGCTTGTTCATAGCTATTCTCGCTGACCTAGGTTCGAGGGTTTGCGGTGGTTTTGGGATATAGGCCGACGGTTTGAATTTCGGAAGAAATTTTGATCGGCTCCCATTCACCCCCCTCTGGTCGCCGGCTTCGGTCCCACACTATTCCATGCTGATTAATGTGTTCAGGTGATGGTTGGAGGGTGTGTCGCCTCTAGCGATGTATAGATGCACCCGTTGCTGAAGGTACTAACTCATTTTCAAGCACTTGCAACGCCAACCACCTCGCTGATGGTGATTTAGCAGAGTTTGAACTTGAAATTTCGGACATGGAAAAACAACACGAAGATCATATCTGTGACTCTTTGCAGGATACTTACATTTATCTCGTCTTTAAGTGAACCATAAAAAGCTAAGTGCACATATTTTCATTTTTAGAGAATAATTGTTTCATTAGATATTTCTCCAATTCAAGTGATATTCAACATTTGGACAAAAAAACAAAGACCTGTGAAGCACGGCATTGTACAAGACTGTTCTTGTGGAGATAGGATACATCCAAGTAACCAAGTTGACTTGACCAGCTACCTCGTCAAAGATAAGCCATCAACGAATCATGCCCACACAATACATTCTGGAAGCACTGATCATCACAAAGAACCAAATCGGATTTGGAAGCGAAAATCCAGCACCGGTAGTCGGTAGACCAATCCACGCTATATTTTGGCTGCATCGAAACCGCACGAGACAGATCCCACATCAACCCGGAATATCTCTGTCCGTTTCCTGCTGAAAAGTACTCTGGGATTCCAGATTGGACACGCTACAACAATCTGGTCTCGCTCAAACAACGACGGCGGCACCGTGAAGTTGAGCAAGTGGCAGTAACTGGTGAGTTTGACGGACTCAGAGTCTCTGCTTCATCGGCGGTCAAGCTAAGATAGGGCATCACAATACGTGGATGGAGTGGTGCTGACAAACTGTTTTTAAACCCCTGGGGGCCTCAGCTAGCTGAGCATCCAACTCAAAGTTCACACTTCAAACACTCACTGCCATCTGCTAAGCAAAACGAAGCAGAACATGGCTGCCGGCTGGGCAGAGGTACCCTACTCTCCCTCCCTCCCTGATTTTTGCTCCTACTTAATTACCCTTTTCAGCTTTTTTTTTTCTTGATATAACTTGTCATGGTTATAGAGGGAGGGTGTCGGCCTTTGCTTTTGTGATAATAAAAAGAAAATTGACATAATATGTCAGGTGTCTTAGAAGATAGCACACATATTGTTGGTGTCTTAGAATTCTATAGGATTGTAAGCTTGCTGTTAAGCCATGAATACACCATCAACGCAACGTAGTTCCTCAAAGTAATACGGCGCCAAGTTTATGCTCTTTTTTTTTTCAGGTGACAGTTAAGTGCCTCGTGCATTACTTCAAGCAACCGGCAAAAGCGAAACTCGCCGTGATTATAGTAGTGCCATTTCTCCTGCTGTGTTATGGACTTGGCAACGTCCATAGCTCGATAGTTCATGAGAACAGAGAAGATCTTCGCGGCCTGCTTGACTTCAAGCATGGTATCACCAGCGATCCATATGATGCCTTGCGCAACTGGAATACAAGCACCCACTTCTGTCATTGGAATGGAGTGAACTGCACCTTAACTCGACCATGGCGTGTCACGGTGCTCAATCTCACCAGGCAAAAATTGGTTGGCCAAATCTCCCCGTCTCTTGTAAACTTAACCTTTCTTAACATGCTTGTTCTATCCCACAACCTTTTGCATGGAATCATACCCGATTCACTTACAAACTGTTCCAATTTGAACTATTTATTCCTATCTTACAACAACCTTATGGGTGCGATTCCCACTAGCATAGGCTTTCTTTCAAAATTAATCTCCTTGCAGATTCACAGAAATAATCTCGTTGGTCTTATCCCGCCTGCGATAGGAAACATTAGCACTTTAAAATCACTTGACCTTGGAGAAAATCAATTGAACGGGCCAATTCCCGACAAGCTTTGGCAGCTACGGAACATGAAGTACTTTTACCTAAATGAAAATAGTCTATCAGGTGAAATCCCACAGACTGTCTCTAATATATCTTCTCTCCTGGATTTATCCTTGTCTACCAATATGCTGGAGGGCACATTGCCATCTAACATTGGTGATGCCTTCCCTAATCTCCAAAATCTGTTCTTGGGAATCAACACTTTCCAGGGTCAAATTCCAGCTTCCATTGGTAATGCTTCAGGTCTAGGAAGAATAGATCTATCATCTAATGGTTTCAGTGGCCAAATCCCAAGCTCTTTTGGAAGGATCGGAGCGCTGTATTATCTGAACCTTGAATCAAATAAGCTTGAAGCCGCGAGTGATGGTGAAGGCTGGGAATTCTTCCATGCGCTCGCAAATTGTACTAGTCTACAGGTTATTTCAGTATCCAACAATCAGCTAGAGGGAGTCATACCAAATTCGATAGGTAACCTACCCACCAACCTTACGTATCTAGGAATGAGTGGAAACAAGCTATCAGGAGTTGTCCCCCCAAGCATAGGAAAATTTCAGAACTTAGTTTATCTCTTACTAGATGGCAACAGCCTTACCGGTACAATTGAAGAATGGATTGGCAAACTGACAAAGCTACAAACTTTAGGCCTCCATGGGAATAACTTTATCGGGACAATTCCACCTTCCATTAGCAAAGTTACGCAGCTGTCATACTTCTCTCTTGCAGAAAATAACTTCAACGGTTTCATACCTCCTGGCTTGGGGAACCTTCAACGTATGTCAATATTGAACCTTAGCTATAACAATTTCGAAGGGAGCATACCTGTTGAGTTGGGTAATCTTATAGCACTCACCAAACTAGATCTTTCATCGAACAAGCTTAGTGGGGAAATTCCTTAAACTTTGGGCAAATTTGCACAAATAAAGACCATTCGAATTGATCAAAATTTTCTTACAGGAAACATTCCGAAAAGCTTCGGCAATCTAAAGAGCTTGAGCATACTTAATCTTTCCCATAACGATTTGTCGGGCCCCATGCCAGGCTTCTTAAGTGATTTAGACCTTCTAACTAAACTGGACCTATCTTACAACAATTTACAAGGACAAATACCAACATATGGTGTATTTGGTAATGCTACAATTGTTTCACTCGATGGCAATCCGAGACTGTGTGGTGGAGCCACGGATTTGCATAAGCCTCCATGCCATGTTAGATCTACAAGAGCAAGGACAGTAAACTATTTGATCAAAATACTGATCCCAATATTTGGGTTCCTGTCACTCCTGTTACTTGTCTATTTTCTACTCGTTGACAAGAGGATTTCAAGAAGAGCACATCTATCGCAGCTTTCCTTTGGTGAGCATTTTGAGAAAGTTACGTTCCAGGACCTCGCACAAGCCACAAAGGACTTCTCGGAAGTCAATCTCATTGGGAAAGGAAGCTACGGTTCCGTGTACAGAGGCAAATTGAAGGAAAGCAAAGCAGAGGTGGCTGTGAAGGTTTTCGACCTTCAGATGCCAGGAGCGGAGAGAAGCTTCCTGTCAGAGTGTGAAGCACTGAGAAGCATTCAGCATCGGAATCTTCTCCCCATCTTAACTGCCTGTTCAACCGTAGATAACTCGGGCAATGTTTTCAAGGCTTTAATTTATGAGCTGATGCCTAATGGGAACCTGGATTCATGGCTGCACGACAAAGGGGACAAGGGAGGTACTAAACGTCTAAGCCTAACTCAAACAATAAGCATAGTTGTCAACGTGGCAGATGCATTGGATTATTTACACCACGACTGCGGAAGGCCCACTGTCCATTGTGACTTGAAGCCGAGCAATATCCTTCTAGATGATGATATGAATGCTCTCTTGGGAGATTTCGGCATTGCACGTCTCTACGTTGATCCTCAGTCAACACGGGCAGCTTCGACAAGTTCGATTGGCCTGAAGGGGACAATTGGATATATTCCTCCAGGTATACCGGCTACTCCCTCACACACTAACACGCGCGCGCAAGCGTGCACAGTTTTTCTATAGCAACATTTTTTTCAGGTATTACACGATTGAATTTTCTAGGGGACTTACTCATAGACTGTACTTTTTGTATATTTTCCCTATTTATTTAGAGTACGGGGGAGGTGGCCAAGCTTCAACGTCCGGGGATGTTTATAGTTTCGGCATAGTGTTGTTGGAGATTTTCACAGGAAAAAGGCCGACAGATCCTACGTTCACGGACGGGCTAGACATCATCAGCTTCGTGGAGAACAGCTTTCCGGACCAGATATTTCACGTTGTTGATGCCCATATCGTGGAAGAATGCAAAAAACTTTCCCAAGAAAAGAAAGTACCAGAAAATGAGGTCTACCGGTGCTTGTTGGCTATTCTGCAAGTAGCACTTTCTTGCACGCGTTCATTACCATCTGAACGGTCCGATATGAAGCAGGTAGCCAGCAAAATACATGAAATCCAGACGTCATATCGTGGATGGAACTATAAGGAGTAAGGGAAAGGGTGCTCAGTATAGTGAATTAGCGTTTTCATTATACTACTACAATTAAATCTGTGTTTTGTATGAATGTGTTTAACGCGACCAGTGATATAAATATACTGTACATCTGAAGAATGCTCGGTTACAAATTTATTCCGAATGAAGTAACCCTGGCTTTGCTTCTACGAACTACAAGCATGAAAGCCACTGGCGGAACCTCATGGAGGCCTAACTAGATGCTGGTCCCTCCTTCTGACCAAAAAAAACTTTCTGATCTGCTCATATTTCTCACTCAAATACTCCCTCTGTTCAAAAAATATAACTCTTGTTTTTCGAGGAGTCAAATAATTTTAAATTTAACCAATTTATATAAAATGGTATTAATATTTATGTTGTAAAATAAATATAATTAGATTAATTATGTAATATATTTTTATACTAAGTTTATTTGCATTGGTCAAACTTGAAATTATTTGACTCCACGAGAAGCGAGAGTTTCATTTTTTTAGGATGGAGGAAGTACCATATTTCCTTTGCTTCTAGAGTACTTTATGTACAACGGTTGCTGATTGCACCCCTCTTAACATATACACATATATTTACATTCCGCCACTGATGAAGAGCCATTATGGAGAACATAAAAATGAATCACAGAAATGCCTGCCTGCTCACTTCGCTGCACGCGCTTGCCAAGAAAACAATCTGGGCCTTGGATGCCGGCCCAAGAAAGTGTAGTTGTCGCAAGCAGCGCTGCTGCGATCAATAATGGGTAAATTCCCGACAAGCTTTGGCAGCTACGGAACATGAAGTACTTTTACCTAAATGAAAATAGTCTATCAGGTGAAATCCCACAGACTGTCTCTAATATATCTTCTCTCCTGGATTTATCCTTGTCTGCCAATATGCTGGAGGGCACATTGCCATCTAACATTGGTGATGCCTTCCCTAATCTCCAAAATCTGTTCTTGGGAATCAACACTTTCCAGGGTCAAATTCCAGCTTCCATTGGTAATGCTTCAGGTCTAGGAAGAATAGATCTATCATCTAATGGTTTCAGTGGCCAAATCCCAAGCTCTTTTGGAAGGATCGGAGTGCTGTATTATCTGAACCTTGAATTAAATAAGCTTGAAGCGAGAGACGATGGTGAAGGCTGGGAATTCTTCCATGCGCTCGCAAATTGTACTAGTCTAATGGGTATTTCAGTATCCAACAATCAGCTAGAGGGAGTCATACCAAATTCGATAGGTAACCTACCCACCAACCTTACGTATCTAGCAATGAGTGGAAACAAGCTATCAGGAGTTGTCCCCCCATGCATAGGAAAATTTCAGAACTTAGTTACTCTCCGTCTAGATGGCAACAGCTTTAGCGGCACAATTGAAGAATGGATTGGCAATCTGACAAAGCTAGAAAAGTTATACCTCCGTGGGAACAACTTTGTCGGGACAATTCCTTAGCAAACTGCATCAACCAATTGAAAATAAATATCAGCTGCATACCTGCATCAACCAAATCTGTCCATAGTACTCACATAATTAATATCATATCCAAGGTATTTTTAACTTGCTTAAGTTATTGTTTGAGTTTTAGGATCAATCTTCTCCGTAGCTTCAAAACCGAGGCTCACTTCAAGACGTTTGGGCAGACGCTCTCTGACAGCCACATGGCTGCCTTGACTGCTATCCTCGGCTAGATGCCCGATGAGGATTTGCAGGTGCGTGGCACCGGCACGTGGTTTGGGTTCTGACCCTCTGGTCGCTCTCTCCCCTTTTTCCGATGAATCTTTCCTCTATTCTGGTTTGGAATGCGCATGGTCTTAACCAAGTTGATCGGAGCAATTCTGTAAGAGATGTTATCCGTTCTGTAAATGCACCAATTGTGTCTTCAAGAAACTAAGGTCACTGCTTTGTCTCAGCACCTCTTCCAGTCAGTGTTCGGTACTGTTTACGACAAATTTGTTGATCTGCCAGCCATTGGCACTGGGGGGGGAGTTCTGATTGCTTGGAAAAGTGACGTCTGCCAAACTTTATCCTCCAGAGTGGAAACATTCTCAGTTTCGGTTCAGTTTGCTAAGCAGGAAGGTCGCAATTGGTGGTTTACAGGTGTTTATGGGCCGCAGGCAAATTCTGAGAAGGTGGCGTTCTTGCAGGAACTCAGGGACGTTCATGCCCTCTGCTCGGGACTGTGGATTGTGGCTGGGGATTTTAACCTTATTTATCAAGCTGAGGACAAGAACAACACCAACCTCGATAGGGCAATGATGGGAAGGTTCAGACGGTTTCTCGACGAGGTCGAAGTAAAGGAAATCCCCCTTTTGAGAAGAAAATACACTTGGTCGAACGAACGGTCTTCTCCAACGTTGGTCAGGTTGGATCGCACCTTCTGTTGTGTGAACTGGGAGGACGTTTTCCCTTATGCTGTTTTGCAGAGCACGGTGTTAGTGGTCTCTGACCACTGCCCGTTGGTCCTCGGGATGAAGGTTGCGTTGCGTCCGCGAGCAAGCGGCGTTTTCATTTTGAAAATTTTTGGACGAAGCTTCCCGGTTTTTTTGAGGTGGTTCAGCAGAACTGGAATGCCCCTGTGAACTCCTCTTGCGCGGTCAAGCGCCTGTTTCTGAAACTGCAGCGGCTAAGTAGAGATCTTCAGAGGTGGCGACAGCGCAACGTGGGCAATGTCAAACTCCAACTGGAAATTGCAAAAGAGATCCTACACCGTCTTGAGATAGCTAGGGACTCAAGGGATCTGAGCGACAGAGAAGAAAACTTCAGGAAAAAACTTAAGCTGCATTGCCTTGGTTTGGCCTCTTTCGAGCGCACCATTGCTCGTCTCCGTTCCAGGATTTTATACCTCCGTGAAGGGGATGCAAACACTTCTTTTTTCCATCAGCAAGCACGGTTCAGAAAGATAAAGAATTTCATTGCTAAGCTGCAAGTGGGTGAGCAGATCATTGTCGATCAAGAAGGAAAACAAGAGGCTGTGCTGCAGTTCTATGAAAACCTGCTGGGTACAGTAGAGGTTAGAGATCACACAATCGATTTGGAGGCCCTTGGATTGCAGCAGCATGATCTCTCGGTGCTAGAGGAACCTTTCTCTGAGGAGGAGGTTTGGTTTACAGTAAAAAATATGCCGCTAAATCAAGCACCGGGACCGGATGGCTTCACCAGACGTTTCTACAAAACTTGCTGGAATATAGTCAAGGATGATATTATGCTAGCACTCTCAGTAATACAGCAAGGTCATGTGGCTCGCTTCAGGCTACTCAACACAGCTTTTATCACCTTGCTCCCTAAGAAACCTGATGCTACCTTGGTCAAGGATTTTCGGCCGATAAGTTTGATTCACAGCCTTGCTAAGCTAGTGACCAAGATCATGGCTAATCGACTTGCTCCCTTGCTGTCCAATCTGGTCCCTCCAAACCAAAGTGCTTTTGTCAGAGGTCGAAGCATCCATGCTAATTTTCTTTTTGTTCAGCAGATGGTTAAGGCCTTACACAGCAAGAAAGAAGCTCACATCCTACTCAAGCTAGATATCGCCAAAGCTTTTGATTCAGTCTCTTGGTCTTTCCTGGTTGAGGTCCTAAAGCACTTGGGGTTTGGCTAGAAGTGGTGCAACCTGCTATGTTTGGTCCTCTCTACTTCGTCCACACGGATTTTGGTCAATGGAGTGCCGGGTGATGCCATTTATCACCATCGTGGTCTTCGACAAGGGGGTCCCCTCTCCCCAATGCTTTTCATCCTAATAATGGATGTACTGAACTCTTTAATCAGGTTTGCCATCCAACAGCAATTTCTGCAACCCTTAGCAGTTCAGTAGGTTGCACACTGAGCCTCCTTCTATGCTGATGATGCAGTGATCTTCCTTCGCCCCACTAGCAATGATCTCCGGGTCATGAAGTTTCTACTCGATTTATTTGGGCAAGTCTCGGGGCTCCACACCAATCTGTCTAAAAGTTCTGCTTCTCCAATTCACTGCTCCGAGGAGGACCTACAGCGCACGACAGAGATTTTAGCGTGTTCAATTTTAAATTTTCAATGCCAATACCTTGGGCTGCCTCTCACCATCAGGAAACCCAGTAAGGAAGTTTTACTCCCTCTCATTGACAAAGTGGCAGATCACCTGCCAGGGTGGAAGGCCTCCCTTATGAATAGGGCTGGGCGGCTGGTGTTAACTCGAGTAGTCCTGACAGCCACTTTCACTTACATGATGATTGCTTTGGATCTTCCTCGATGGGTAATCAAAGCAATTGACAAAAAACGTAGGGGTTTCCTTTGGAAGGGTCACGAAAAAGCTAATGGCGGTAACTGCCTGGTCTCTTGGGACAAGGTTCAGCGGCCTCTTGAATATGGTGGTCTGGGAATTCATAATTTGGAAGTTTTTGGGTAGGCACTACGGATACAGTGGCTCTGGGCACAAAAAGCTGTTCCCAACAGACCTTGGGCTGGTCTCCCGATTCAAGTGCCGGCGAAAGCAACAGCTCTTTTTGATATGGCAGTCGATGCAGTGGCCGGCGACGGCGAATCCATCCTATTTTGGACAGACCGGTGGCTTAATGGGGGAACACTGGCTGAATTAGCCCCCAATTTATTCAGAGCTGTACCAAAAGGAGTGAGAAAGTCAAGGACAGTAGCTCAAGCACTACAAAATAGAGGGTGGGTTCGTGACATCAGAGGTGCTTTAACAGTTCAGGTCTTGATGGAGTATCTACAGGTTTGCGCCCTTTTTGATGGGATAATTCTACAGCAGGGCGTACCTGATCAGTTCTGGTGGAAATTAAGTCAGTCAGGTTCTTATAGTAGCAAAACAGCTTATGCTGCATGCTTTGTCGGCTCCATCAGATTTCCACCGTGGAGGCGAATTTGGAAGAGCTGGGCTCCTTTGCGCTGCAAGTTCTTCCTCTGGTTAGCCATCAAGCAACGTATTTGGACTGCTGATCGCCTCGCCAAGCGGGGCCTGCCTCACCAAGCTGCTTGCCCTCTTTGCGACCAGGAACAGGAAACAGCCCAGCATCTCCTTTTCTCACCTGTGTGTTCACCCGGCAATGCTGGTCGCTAATATCTCAGCACCTGAATTTGGTCATTGCCAGGCCTACCACCTCGACGACTAGTTTTTCGGCTTGGTGGAGCACAATTATAAAATCTATGGCTAAAGATCGTCGCAGGGGTCTGAACCTCCCTCATCATCCTGGTCACCTGGGAGATCTGGAAGCACCGCAACGCTTGTGTGTTCGAGGGTGCTCGACCAAGTGTTCAGTTGCTCCTCCATACAGTGTCTAGCGAGTGTGTTCTTTGGTGCATGGCAGGAGCATCCAAGCTCAAGGAGCTCCTCGATAGGTCGATGCCCCCGGCACCTTAGGTTCTAGGGGCGTGGTCATGGTTTGTTTCTTTTGTAAGAGTCGACCTATTTGTGTGAGTTGTATGGAGTACAGGGGTTATCTAACCTCTGTGCTCTTTCCTTTTTTCTATCTTAAATGAAATGACACGCAGTCCTCCTGCGCCGTTCTAGAAAAAAGTTATTGTTTGAAAAATAAAATTCATATCCATCCTAGAAACATTATCTTAGACAAGGCAAGTAGCCTGTGTGTCTTTTTTTCATCAAATAGGAATCTTTGTTAGCTAAATCTAGCATGGTTATTTGGTCGCTGCTGCAGAGGCAAATCATCAAATACATAGCTTGCATCTCGAAAATGCACGGCCACTTGTAGTAGTGACCGCGGAGCTTATCGTAGCCGCACATCTTGCCTTGGGCTGCGGTCCCGGACCTCTTCGTATGCAGTGTGCAGATTATAAATCTTACGTTCGGCAGGCTGGAGTTGGAATGGTGTGAGAGAAAAATACTATTGGGCTGGCTGGAGCTTGTGGTTGGAATGGTATGAGAGAAAAATACTGTTGGGTTGGAGCTGGAGCTAGCTACCGAACACAGTGAAAATGTCGAGTGGGTCCACTTCGGTCAAACAAAAATGTGCCCGGGGCGCATGAATTTTTGCCCCGCTCGCGGCGGGTAGGGGGGATGGGGAACGAAATCCTGCCCCGCGCTCGCCCGCCTCGAAGTGCTCTGTTTCTTGACGGCAGCACAAATCCACCATGGTCGTCCTCGCGAAGCCGCCGGCGCTCGACCAAATCTCGCTAGTGAGGTCCCCGGAGCCCGGGGGCAGCTCCCCGCTCCCCGGCCTGCCGGCCGTCGACCTCTCGGGGCCCGGCGCGGCCCTAGCCGTCGTGGACGCGTGCGAGTGGTTCGGGTTCTTCAAGGTCGTCAACCACGGCGTGCCGGCCGGCGTCGCGAATAGGCTGGAGGCCGAGGCCGTCGCGCGCAGGCGGACCAGGACGCTTCCGGCCCCGCCGACCCGCTGGGTAGGGCCGCCGCCGCCCGCGGTGGAGCACCCGTACCCCCGACGCCCACGGCTATCAATCGTCCTGGGACTGAGCCGCTCGCCGCATCCGTCGTGTGATCCTTGCGGCCGCACCCGTGGTCGCCCCGGCGGCGGCTGGCCGCAGATGTTCCTGGGGCTGGGAGCGCCGACATATCTTGTCAGTTCTTTTCCCTCGTACCGGAACCACATTGGCGCTCCCTTTCCTCTCTCCAAGATCATGGTACGAGTTTATACTCTGTTCCCTCTCCTTTTTCTAATCTGCATTTTGCTGACCCTAGTTGTTATAATTTTTCGTAGCTGCCCCCTCCCGTGGTCCTTTGCAATCTCTCCTTGATCTGTCTACGAAATCTTTCCGCGGCGATGGAGTGTTTGTTGGTGTGCAACAGTCTTTGAATCAATCGTTCAACAGGCCGGAGCCATTGGTTCAGATAGATACATGTTTGTTTTTCTTTCCAAGGCTCACACCTTTTTCTCGTTTTCAGCCCCCAATTTCTCATCGCATTTTGAACCTGCAGTTGATGGCGGCAGGGTCATTGGTGATGGCAGTGGTGATGATGAAGAAACGGACTGCAGCCATGAAATTCGTGGAGAACACAATGGTGTTGAAACATCTATTCCTGTCGCTGAGTCAGGTACCGATCCCGTTCACTCCCATGGTTCTGTACTGTAACTACTTGCTTATACTAGAACAGCATATACTAGATATAAAAAGACCAACACAACTAAATCGGCTCTTCACTGTAACTACTTGCATGAACATCAATACTACCGACGAGATCATATAATATGGTTTATCTTGATCAGCAAATGACGAGGAATTCATGATGGGACATGTACCGGATTTCGATCAGACGCGTGGGCAAATTCGCCTGACTGAAAACATGACTGAGGATATTCTTCAGAGCGAACCTGTGGAGTTCGAGCTTGTTCAGACGTCTCTTGGCGATTGTGGTTGTGTGTCAACAGGCGTGGGCTATAGGAAAAGGTAGTGCCCTTGTCATTTGCTTGGACTGTTTTAGTACGCAAGCAGAGTCTGCTTTTAGCTAATCCGGCCCATATCTCTTTTGTTTGTGTGCATCATATCCATTTTAGTGGGGAGGATCGCTTTTAGGGGTCAAGGATGTGATCCGGTACTTGCGGGAGAACAATATCTCGCTAAGCAGAGTTCACTGCATAATGGGCAGCATGTTTGGGAGCATGGAGGCTGTTCCATTCAATCAGGAGTCACTGCGCGCCGTGTGTGCTGAGATTGCTAGAGACCACAAGGACGATGATGTGATGAAGACTCTTGAGGTGTTCAGGGAGATGCGAGCCGAAGATCCTGGGTTTCAGTTCAGTGTTGACCTGGACGAGGAGAAAAAGATTAAGACCTTGTTGTGGACAAGTGGACGGTGTAGGGCACAGTACTCTTTTTTTGGCGACGCTATCACTTTTGACAGCACTTACTGCACTAACCTGTACAAAATGCCGTTTGCCATTACGGTACCTTTCCACCATATTATATGATCTCGTCGGTAGTACTGGTGTGACCTTTTCCTGAGGAACTGTTCAACCCTGTTTTTTATTTTGTTAGATGCAAACAACTTTCTATTCGGTGTAACGTGATGGACATGATCAAATATTCCTAATGATGAGTGCTGTTTGGACATTATGTACCTGCTGGGAGAAAGTAACAGGTCGGTATGAGTTATGTGCTGTGTTTTTGAAATTGGTGGTATTGTTATGCAGCGTCATTTTGTTATGCATCTCTGAAGACACCTTCCCTTTTCACAAAAGGTTCCCTTTTCATTGTTTGATGGTTGTGGCCCTTTTCCAATTAGTTTCCCTGACCGCACTCTGTACTACCATTGAGAAGCCGGTTTCTCTACTTTTACTAGGTCCTGATACACTTTGGTGCAAGTAAGATCCCTGAAGCGCTGGACTCGTCAAGCAAAGGATTTTGAGCAGCCACACGGTGTCAGTTCTAGTTCAATCGACAACCAGCTAGAACAGAACCTGCTACATGCGAGCACCCTTGAATTTGTTCAATCAACTGATCCAGAGGCATCTGAGATCCTTCTGAAGCACCGCAGTATGGCCAGGAGGGAAATTCAGCAGCTAACAGACAAGCGACACAAAGAACCCCCGTGATTCAGGGTCAGATTGTAACACCTCAAACAAGACTTCCTTGCTGGGGGGTATGAAAGCGATTTCGGCATCGGCACTGATGCTGCCAGTGGGGATGTATTCATTGTGTTCAAACAAACATAAACATTTTTCTGGATACTTTTGGGCACACACCTATCCCAATACTTTTTAGGCACCTAGTCAATGTTCTGATATGCATAATCAATGTGCAGTTCAAAAGAGAAACGAAACTAATGGAGCAAAATCACCATGCCCGCCATTTTTGCATCTGCACGCAAGGAGCCATGTACAGTTTTTTCCAAGCACAGTTCACACGCTGGCCAAAGAGAGTGCTTTCAGGCACCTAGTCAAACTGCAGTTCGAAAGCAAAATGAGACTACTGCAGCAAAACTCGACTAACTCCAGCCTGAACAACATTTCAAATTAAGGAAGAACGTTCCGCCATCACAGCGGAACCATCCATCAAAATGGCCCTTTATGGGTTCCTGATCAGCAGATCTTTGTAACTATGTCTTTGATCTGAATAGGTATGTCACCGCTATTGCCTTTCATGCGCAGGAGATGGTAGAAGATTGCTGTCCTTGGCTCGGGCAGTACCCCCTGAAAAGCAGCAAGCAATCATTATCAGCACTATGTCAAAAAAAACTGCTGAAAGCTAGTGTAGTTTTGCTTACCTGTCTAGGGTCACAGACCATCATTTCCCCATCAAATTAACACGAATACAAAACCGAGTACAACCCGGAATCATAACTGAAATCAAGACCCAGACACAAGGCGTCAGCAACCCTGAAATACCATGATGTGTCAAGTAATGGAACAAATGCTCATGGTGCATCTCAACCTGTTCTGACCTCGTCCCCATCCTCAAAGGATCAAGGACAATAACCAACTTCTTTTGGAAATCCCAGAAATAGCAGGACCCCTTGCCATGGTACTACAACACAGGACTAGTGAGCTGATCAGGGGTAAAAAAGTGTGGATTATGTTCTTGTCAATGTGTCCCAAATAAACATGTAGCGAAACATCTGAGAATAAAGAGTAACTCACAATGTGGCAGTTTTAGACATCATAATTGATATGTTTGCCAACAAAGTGTGCCCTTACCTCATCAGACTGCAGGTACTTTTTGCGGTTCAGCACCAACTCCTACAAAACCTCAGTGTTTTTTTCCCAAATTTTATACGTTCTTTTTTCAATTTGTTTTCTTCTCGGCTTGCCCTCGTGAGCCAGATCATCGGCCTGAATGCTTGTTCTCGTGATAGCATCGACCAGGGTTGATGTGAATTCACCCTTTTGTGATAGCTGCATCTATATGTTGTACCCCAGTAGCGAGACTGGTGCTGAGGTATTCATAATGCACCCAAACCTTGAGATTCAGACAAACCGAGCAATGTTAGTTTTCCAACAGCACACCATGCATTGAGATATTTTTTTTGCGAGACAAAACATTGAAAATGGATCAACTGACTTAACCTTGTGAGATCACCCCATATCTCAACTCCATTCTCAAGCCAGTAAAAAAGAAGCATCCTTTTCCTCCAAGTCCACAGACTTGAGCCCAAAGTACTTCACCACATAATCGAGAACATCCTTGGCTGAGAAATGCACTTTCTGCTTGTACGTCTGGTCCAACCAAAAAGGTAAATGCAAAGCACTTTGTCTAGACCACCACGAGTAATAAGAGATTTTTCTGGTGCAACAGGTTGCATAGAGCTGGAATGAAGTAATTACCTTCAGAATATAAGCATTTGTCTTTTTGGAAGAGTCTTTGTACACGGCACTGGGTCTCATATTCATAAGCATTTGCATAGAGCTGGAACACGTGCACTGGGTCTCATATTCCCTCATCTCAAGGTAAGTTGCACAAGGTGTTTGTCCATGTGCGTAGTGATTACTGACCCAACGAATTTTCTAGTTTCAGAATACACCCCTCCAGCTGCATAAATGACCCCGTCCACAGTCTTGGACATTCCCAAACTGGCCAGCTCAGAATGGAATTTGCTAATGGCATCCAGCACTACGCCCCACTCGCAAAGAACCTTTTCAACTGTATAAGAACAGTCATTCACATGGCCAAAAACAGCTCTATCTTCATAGTCTGAAGCTTATTTGCTGCTGTAGTTTGTGATACGGATGAATATTTCTTCTCTGGGTACCTGAAGTTTTTTGTCATAGCATACAGGTGAGCTTCATGCAGTGAGCTACAAACATCGCCAAGAACTCACGGCACATTTACTACTAACTCAACTGCTACCGTTGTGCCTGTGATGTCTATTTCAACACAGACATGGAAAGTGGAAGGCCCAGACACAACCCAATGATAATCTGGAACTTTTTTTGCTGGCAGGGCCTTCATAACCTTCTCAAGTATCACTGACCATGGGATCTCAACTGTCTGTTCCTCACCCTAAAGGCGAAAATCGAATCCCAGCTGGTTAGTAATTGGCACCAAACATTGCATAGAAGCAGAAACATAAACCAACGAGGACCATACAATCGTGGAACCTAACCATATCTAGCATCGAAAAAAGGTAGTTCTGGACATGTTTACACATCAGAAATTGGTTAGATATAGTAGTAATTTTGCTAGAGCAAGATACATTGGAATGCTGGGTCTGAATTCTGCCCAGCAGAATAGAATGTTTTTGAGGCAATGTTCTTAAACTTTGCAGAATCTATAGAACACAAGCTATAGAACTAAAATGAACAATCTATAGAACGCTAGAATGTTCTTCAACTTATAGAATAGCAAAGGCATAGAAAAGTTTCAGGTAGAAGAAGCCAATACCCTGGCAAGAAGATCCAGTGCAGAAGGTCGCGGCGAATCACGTCAAGCAAATACTTTGCCCGGCAAACCTCAGCGGCGAGCCGCACAGCAGCCCACTGGATTCGCCATACCGCAGACCTGCGGCACTCGGAGGAGGAGCCCCCCAAAGGAGCCTGGAGCGACATCTTCAACAGATCAACAAAAGCAATGAGCCAATGAGGAAAAAATTATTCTTGCGGCGGAGGAATCGAAACAATAAGAGGTCGAGCAGAACCTGCAGGTTACTCCCCTAAGAAGATCCGGGGGAGCGCGTTTGTCCGGCGGGATGCATCGATCTTGAGCGCGGGGTGCTCCGTCTCCTGGACTCTTCCTCAGATCTAGGGTTTGGCAGGGAGGGGGAGTACTGAACCTGGTGGACTTTTTCCTATCCTTTTTGCATAAGGCCCCAGACACCAGTTGCCAAAGGTACTTTTCGTGTCTCTGCGGCGGCCCAGGCACTTTTCTTGCCTCGGCCGCGTGAGGCAAAACGTCCACGCGAGGCAGTTTCCTCCGAGGCGGAGCTCACCATGAGGCCTGGTAAGTGTTGACCAGGTGGGCCCGGACAGCATAAACAAACGGACGAGGCTCCGTCCCCCGCAGTTGAGTCACTGCGTGTGGGGTCTGCACGCAGTAGGGTCCACGTGGCAGTGACCCAACTGCAGGGGACATTACTGCAGCGGATCCGGTTCCTAAACAAACATATACCATCGGAACCTTTTGCATGCAGGGTGGGACCTCTTCGCGGCATCCCGATGCTGGCGGCACAGCACGGCGGCAGGATAAGCTCCGCGGCCGCTTGTATATCTGGTTTTTTCACTCTGCTTGCATCCTCCATTGCTGAAGCACAGGTTGCATAAGCAAACCATGGAAAACATGGTGTAAATGCTCCATGAACGAAGCACTTGTAGGCAGCCGGGGATGGAATTGCAGTGGCGCAGCTGCTATCCAACCACCGCAGCGAGGAGGAAGAAAGGGAGCTTATGAGGTGGAGGGGCAAGTTGATGGGCTTGACGAGGGTGGAGCTGCCCTGATGGTCGGCGGGCGCGTGGCGATGCAGGCGCCAGACGTGGTCGGCGTCCCATCCGCCGCTGGCTAGCGCGGTCGGGTCGTCCGCTCCCAGCCTCCCGGTCCCCTGCGCCGCGGCGATGCCGCCGTCGTTGCTGCCTGTGCACGAGGGCCGACGCCTTGCCGCCGCCACCTGCGTGCGCGGGCGTACGAACCGCCGCCCCCGCTGCCTGTGCTGGATCCTGTCTTGCTGCAGAACGAAGAGGAGGCAAGCTCTGAAATCTCTGCAGTTTGCTTTGCTTTGTTGATTTGTGCTGGTGAATTCATGCAGAGGATGGAAGATCTCGATCATTGGGGATCATTGCGAACAACAAAAATTAGCCTGTTAGTAGGCAACATAATTAAATGACTTTGCCAATTGAAGCTAATGGATGAGCTATGTAGTATATTTCCATGTGCTTTTATGCAGTTCAAAATAATTATGTAGCGGTGCAAAACTGGAATATAGAATGGGAAGGCATGCTAAGGTGACACTAATGGAGCAATGATAATTACTTTGCCGTCTTATACATACCAATATTTTTTAGACAGAGGTGGTATGAATATTTACTCTTCATTATTTTTTTAAGAGATGCCTAATCTGGGTATATTTGCCCAAGTAGAGCTATGTCCTAAACAAATGTACGTACTTTATTTTCCCCCTTGATTTTCCCCCTGAACACCTAGTTCCTTATTGCATCACTGATAAAGTGTACTTGCGGCACGCACGTATTGTTCTCAAACATAGTATATAAGATTTTAAAATAGAGTAAACAATAATTTTAGAGTGAGTAACCAATAATTTAATATCATAAAATTATTCAATAATCACAAAGCGTTACCCATGGTCCCATTCCACAATTATTTTTCATCCACTTCGAGCTTTAACAATCTAAAAATTTTATGTATCTTCTTGACACATTAATGACATCAAATATACCTAGTAAACAATAATATTTCAATGAAACAATGTAGATGGCAAACCCAAATTACTTATCTGAACTAAAGATTAAATTCGCTAGCCTAAATGCATTTCAACCAATTAATGGCAAACCCAAATGTTTTATCTGAAAATAGAATCTTGCAAAGCTTCGTTCTATTTTCAGATTTTTGTTTTTTATCTAGGCTTCTCTTGTACTTCCGTCTGCCCACCTGAAAAAAACTGCAACGCCCAACCAAATGCCCATTAGAGACAATAGTCTAAATTCTTACATACAAGTAAAATGCTAACTTAACAGCTCAAAATGCTTTCTTCAACTCATTCAACTCGTTCATATTGGTAGTGTCAGGTGGTTGAGCAGTAACAGTAGTCATTTCTTCAACTCGTTCATCAGCCTACAACTTCTAAATTCTGATGTCTCTATAACTTCCTTGTCCCGCCGCACTACAGCTCTCAGCCGAAGCCACTGCTCTTCGCCTCCGCGTCCGCGTCACCCTTGGCGGACGCGACCGTGATGTCGGCGAGCAGATCCCGGGAGAGCGGCTCGAGGAGGCGGAGGACATCATCGCGGGATTTGCATTTTTTTGGAGAACGGATCCATTGGGGGTGAGGGAGCGAGAAGGGGATGGCTAAGCAAAACGGACGCAAGGGTCCATGTAGACTGTGGGTCCTAGTGCCCACGGCCGTCTCGCCGACGAGTAGCAACGACGGCCACCTGGGCAGGGCCGCGCTCGGCTGTTGGGGGGCATGTGGAGGATTTCGGCGCCGTCGGGGGTGTGAGGACGGACTTCGGCGTCGTCAAGTCAGATGCCCTCCAGTGCCGAATCCGGCCGCCGCGTAGTGGCATGAGCTTGAGCGAAGGCAGAGGCGGGGGCGGGGGAGTGCGGCGTGGTGAGGTGGATGGGGGAGCAGCACGGGCGAGAATGGTGGAGCCTTGTCACGAGGCTAGGCGATGGCGAGGGTGGGGAAGCGCGGCGCTGAGGATGGGAGCCAGTCCAGTTTGGTCAACGGACGTGTTTTGGGGTGGGAGGTATGGGTATGCGGGCGGGTAGGTGCGGCGGCGGTGAGAAAAATAATTGAATTTTGACACAAACACTCGAGGCTATAACTCCTACCACTTCCTTCCATCCTGACAAGCAGGTCCAGCGTGAGAGGTACGACGAGCCCAATCTAGAAGAGAAAAGTTTTTCTTTACAGTACTAGTGGATATGCAACGTGTTTAAAAAACAATTATATTTAAAAATATTACATATAGAAATTGATATAACAAAGTAAATTCTGGTAAAACGTAGCGGCAGCATAATTTTATATATACGACTATTGCAACGCCCAACAACGACAATATATATATTATATCAAAACATTTAGATAATCCGTGAGGTTATAATCGCCGAGCCTCTGACCTGCAGGAACAACATATATGTCTAGAAGAGTACGAAAGCACATGACTATATGAGTTTATAAATGAATATTACTATATCCGACGGTTATATAAAGTTGTTGCATAAACACACCTCACGATTCCAAGACATCTCTATATACAATATTCTTCGTAGTCTTCCATTAGGATCCATGTTCATGTTTCTGTTCGCAAGAACCCACGTACTCTCATGAGATACACCTCTTGACAGGGCCACATACAACTGGCCATGTGAAAACACAGGCTCGGGGAGGTAGATACCTACATTAGGTATGGTCTGACCCTGCGCCTTGTTAATTGTCATTGCAAAACTCAATCGGATGGGGAATTGCTTCTTCTTAAACTTGAACGGAAGAGTGATATCTTCTGAGGGAGACATTGGTATCCTCGGTATGAACACCCTCTTTCCTGCATGTTGCCCATTAACAATCTCAGCATCAATTGAATTATTCTGGAATCCCCGTACCACCAGCCGAGTTCCATTGCAGAGGCCATTATGAGGATCGAGATTACGAAGCAATATAACAGGACAATTCTTCTTAACTTTCAACTCATGAGGGGGCAGCCCATTAGGGGTAATCGAGTTGAGAAAATCAAGAGAATAATTGTTGAGTGAGTCATCATTGACAGAGTCGAAGCTGTAGAAAACCTTCTGCTTCCCTGAAAATCTATCAATCATAAGTGCATTCACCATATCAACATGTTCATTCCTGGTGAATAGTATCGCTCACTCACGCATATAAGTGGCAGAAGTGCAATTAGCAACAAGATCTGGGAACACCCGATCAATAAGAAAGTCAATGAAATCATCATCTGGAGGATTGTGAATCAAAATGTCATCAGGAAGCCACATGTAGTCACCATCAAATGCTTCCTCTGTCCCATCACCGATCCTCAATAAGTAATCTGCAAACAACGTATCAGCCTGAACTCGCATGTTCTGGGTCAACCTGATCCGCCGAACATTTTCCCAGATGTATGACCTCAGTAAGGTTGCATCAGTGATCTGGACTCTCGTACCATGCGGCACCACAGGGAGAACCTGTCTGAAGTCGCCACCAAACAACATAACCTTCCCTCCAAATGGCATATCACATCCCATAATATCCCTCAGTGACCTGTCAAGAGCCTCAACTGCTTGTCTCTTAGTCATTGCAACCTCATCCCATATTATCAGAGATGCCCTTCTAATAAGCTGTGCCACTTTACTTTGTAAAGCTACACATAGTATTGCCACTCAGCTTTATTGGAATCTTAAACCGGGAATGTGCGGTGCGCCCACCAGGCATAATGGAAGCAGCTATACCAGATGTAGCAATAGCAACAGCAATAAGATTCATCGACCGCACCTTAGCAATCAAAGTCTTGTAGAGATAAGTTTTACCGGTGCCGCTTGGACCATCTACAAAGAACACCAGTCCTTTGTTCTTCAAAACATGATCAAGAATTTTTCTCATAACCAGCCATTTGTTCTGCATTAAGTGTATCAACAATTTTCAGATGATCTTCATCAAACCCAAGGTTGTGCTCCTCAGTAAGTTCCCTATAATGATCCCTCGACCGCTCTTCCTCTGTAAAGCATGGAAATAGGACAAAAATTTTCGTGAGTTGAAATTATAGATAATGGTACTCAAAGCATATGAATGTATAACTAAAGCAATTAAGATTACGTACCAGTCTGGTGTATCTCCGGCAGACCATAGTGCTTGATATCCTTGCCCATAGATGTCAAATGATATGATATATCTCTAAGCACCATCTGTTCAACTATCGAGCTATTGTCACATATACGACGAAAATCCTCGGACATAGAGTCCAGATGGTCATCCCAAAGACGCCGGATATTAGCACACTCACAAAAAACCATTATAGTGGCAAAAAGCTTCCACAATGAATAAGTCATCCTGAACTCAGCCGACTCCCTAAGGCAGTCATCAAGTGACTTGTCTGATTCAACAAGCTCCATACCCTCACATGCTTGTTTAAATATCGCATATGTAACACCCCTCCATGTTCTTAGATTCTCATATAAGGTTGCACCTCTAACATGGTTCAACATGATCCGAAGGTAATATCTCTCACCTTCGGCAGGATTTGCATAAACCAACCTGTCAATCTGAATCCTTTTAGCTTTCCTAGGCTTCCAGAACTTTTTTGATTTGTTCCAAGTGAAGTGCTCTGGAAACTCCCTATAGAGATATCTGCGAGCTGCAAGGTTCGATATGTTCACTTTGAAATATTCTATAAGCATGGATCTCTGTGATTTTTCAGACCGCGCAACATTATTCAGGTTAGCAGTAGACTTATAGGCAGCCATATGCATACCTTCAAGGTGCACTTGCATCTGCAGAACCGGTGGAGACATAGAATACAACTTAAATGCATATAGTCTGTACACAGCCTCTATAACAGTTATCATCCTAGAATTCGTATACTGTTTTATCTCATTTATTATTTTCTTCCCATTATCCTTACACTCAATAGAGAAAGATGTTCGATCATGCCCTTTATATATATATTTGTAGAGATACTTAACAGACTTGATACTGCAACAGATCTCGACATTAATGTGGCAGTTATACCTCATCAGCAGGATTGGATTATAAGGAACCACCCATCGGTTATCCAACCATTCATTTCATACTTTCACTTTCTGCCCATCCTCTCATCTTCTGTATATTGGATAAGAGTCCTTTCCCTGCTGCGTACTTTCACTAAACTGGCGAGGATACCGGAAGCGACATTCCCCATCAACCATGCATGGACAGTTTTTATTTAGAACTCCACATGGACCGTGCATCATATGTTTGCATACAAACTTGTGCAACTCAGGATACTTTTTCTTGTCTAGAAGTTCAGCTGAAATATATTTATCAAAATCTTCTGTACTCTTTAACTTACTCCCAGACTCCATAACCAGCAGAAAGTGCTCATGTGGCAGGCCCCTCTTCTGAAACTCTGTTACATGCGTCCATGCAGCAACCTTTCCCAAGTGACCCTTTTTAATCAAAAAATTTTGAAGGTCCGACAACTTAGCGTGATACACCCTGGCAACAACATCTGGTCGATGTTGGGGTGTCTGCCCTGGTAGCAATTGTGCAACTATCTCATCCCAATACGGATTGCACATCATTGTTACGAAGAAATCCGGCTTGCCATACCTTGTAACCAGTGTCAGCATCCATGAACCTACATTGCACATCATGATCACTGCCAGGGAAATCCTTACTCAAAACAACCCTGAGCCCAGCCATTGAAGCATCAGCCTCTCCCGCAGCGAGCGTGTCAAGAAGACCCTGGCCACAGTAAATTCAAAACATTTTAGATGCTAATTAACAGAATTACATCCAATTAGCGAGCATAATGATTATTAATTAAATCGATCTCACCTGATATAGATCTGCACGAATTATGGCCTGATGTGCTGGCTTCGCGTACCAGTCTAGACGCATTGACTCAACCTTGACATACATATCAACTGCAAATTGCTGGAAAAGCCGACCAGCATGAAAGAACACATTAAATTGACCTTCACGAATCTGTAGCTTGAAACAATAGTACTCCCTTGCACTGACGTGGCGCCGGGATCCTCCACCAGCTGTCATTAGGGGAGAGAGAGTTGTAAGGTGAAACCATATGCAATACATTAAAATAAATGGAAAACTTCTTAATATACCTATGTCGTCGAGATCATCATCGGGACCATCCTCTTCCCCACTATCCTCTTCCATATCGTGGTCTTCCCCATTAAAATCATAATACATTGGATGTCGGTGTTTTGACTTCTTAAGAGGCTGCAGTTGAACTGCACCTGATTCCTCATCAACATTTTCATCTATAAATAGCAATAAATAATTAATATTGATATCTACCATATTTTATCCGAAGACAATTAGAAATTAGAAAATACTAAACAAACCTTGATTCTTACGCTTTGTATACTTTCTCTTCGGCTTAGCAGGAGGTGGATCCTGATATTCAATCTTTTTATCCTCCCATCCAGTCTCACCACCAGGCAACAACAAAGGGTAGGCTAATGGGTCGTAGCAACCATGGTACGCCCTAATATAGTGAGGTCGATCCTCACTGCCATATATTATTATGTTGCAAGAAAATCGTTGCTGAGGGTCATTACCGTCCATCCATATAGCAGCGACCTGATCCATCCCAGATGCGTTATATCTCCTCTGATCTACAGATATGCTTGTATTAAGTTCAATGTTGTATTCAGCAATATTAGACAGTGAACCGAGATTCTTGAATAGAAGCACATATGGGTTGTCCTGCAGAATTCTCAAAATCAATTGGATCATTGAAGTATCAAGCTTAGGTGACCTTTTGACCCTATGCGCAATGGTCTCATCAGTGTCATAAAAGTATAGCTGCATATGGCGAGGCCCTCTCCCACCAGGAACAAGCTGATCCAACCTATGGTATATCTGACCTGTGCTTTAAAACAATAGACACCAGTACCTCTTGCAGATATGAGATTATGATCAATGAACACTCCAAAGCTTGTGAACGAGAAGTGACTGTTAAAATACCGAATGTGCTTTCGAAAATATTTTGCATCCCTATCAGTCTGACTGGAGAACAAGCGGCGTAGCTCAGCCGGTATCTTTGAAATATATATATTAACCTTCCCTTTCCTGCAACAATAGAAGGGAGGCCCTTCACCTGGGAACCTCTTTGCATGGCATAATTCATAGTTTTTTTTGCCTTTTTTAGAACATGGTGTTTCTTCGAAAGATCCTTGTACACTGCATCATATGAATCCGACCCTTTATATCCAATATTAGGATCCACAACATACTTGTCGTGGCTCCAGAAAGAGGGCCACAGCCGGGTGGCGGAAGGCACCCGCCTAACCCCAGGGGGTGGATACCCGAGAAAGTGCAAGCTATTCCTCAGATCTACTCATGGAGCAAAAACACAAGAACACTCGGGATTTAGAGTGGTTCGGGCCGCCGGAGCGTAATACTCTATGTCCACTGTATGTTGTATTATTCTTGGATCTGTGGATGAGTCTATCCTCTGCCTCCAAGTCCCCTGCTGGACCTGAGTCCTTCTCTAACGGGTGTCTCCTTTTATAGAGCAAGGATGACGCGTACACAGGCGTTGGACCCCGACAAGTGGGCCCAACAAGGATGTATATTATACTAGATAGACTCTAATGGTGTTACAGTGTTGGAGGATCTCTTGCCGGATACGCTTCTTCGTCTTGTAGACTCTCTGACCGAGGGGGTCTTGTCCCATCGGCGAGGCGCCCGCTGAGGCAGTGTAGGCTGCGGCGTAGACTGTGGGTCTACCGCGTAGGAGTTATGATACTCCGTCGCCGAGCTGTTGTGTCTGGCTGGCGTAGCAGACTGACGAGCGTGGCGTGGATGGCACCAGCGGCTGCACTGTGCGCCTTGGTAACGCGCAGTCAACAATACAGCCTGGCAAAAGTCACCTCGGGCTCTACAGCAGAGCGCACCTCCGTCTACCGTATTGAATGCGGTAGGTGCCGAGCCTTCCCGGGGAAGCGTCGCAGCCGCGCGCGTACCTGCATCTGCGGACACGCGGCGGCTCCGGACCCCCAGGCGGGGTGTCTGTTCCCTCCCTGCCGAGAGGTCCGGATAGTATATGGGGGTCCGGGACCCGGTGGGAGGTCCGGGGCCCCCGGCTGTTTTGGCTGAGTGCTCCCTTCTCCGGGACACGTGGTGACACCGGATCCGTCCCCGAGTGGGATGCGGGTCCGAGACTGTTGGTCCGGTGAGATGGAGTCGGACCCTTGGGGTCCGGTTGCTCAGCTACTTTGGGCGTAGTGATAACTACGAGTCTTGACACAGCAACAGGGGGTACCCTAGTCTAGAGGTACCGACAGTGGCCCCCGGGCCCACCTCGGGAGAGGTACGAACCCGCAGGTGGGGCCATTATTGTGACGCAATGCTGATTGCGTTGGCGTGCATATGTTGAGAGCGAGTGCTCCGGACCCCTTCAAGGCCGTAGCACTTGTTGCCAGGTTCAGGTACTAGAGCACTCTCCGCAGGGCGGCGAAGGTGCAGGCTTAGGGTACAGAACCGAGCTAAGTGGCTGCTCGGACCTTGAACTGCCCAGGGAGCAAGCACTACTTCCCCGGACCCGGCTCCAGGCGACCGTGGCGAGCGGTCTCCGCCGGAGCGGGCCACCGGAGTGGACTTGGAGCGACCGTGGCGAGCGGTCTCCGCCGGAGCGGGCTACCGTAGTGGACTTGGAGCGACTGTGGCGAGCAGTCTCAGCCGGAGCGGGCCACTGGAGTGGACTTGGAGCGACCGTGGCGAGCGGTCTCCGCCGGAGCGGGCCACCGGAGTGGACTTGGAGCGACCGTGGCGAGCGGTCTCTGCCGGAGCGGGCCACCGGAGTGGACTTGTAGCGACCGTGGCGAGCGGTCTCCGCCGGAGCGGGCCACCGGAGTGGACTTGGAGGGTCGTTGCTGACGATCCCATGGATTACACCACCGGACCTTGCAGCAAGGTGTAGGAAACCTGGCCTTATACTAGTAGGGAGCCCGGGACCTCTAGGGATAGCAGTCTCGGATACTAGGGGACTCGTAACAGGGCAGTGAAGTACGTAGGCTTAGGGTACATTACCAGGCTAAGCTATGCGGAGCTTCTCTACCCCTGGATACGAGCTCCACTTCTCTGAGCAGGTCCCTAGGGGTCCGAACTGCCTTCCAGCTAGAAGGGGTGTCCCCCACCTGACCACAAGCCAGCAGCTCAATTTGGATCGTTAGCAACAAAAGAAGACTCCGCATAGGAGAAGGAACATGCAATCTTGAACAGATAAGTGTCATTAAGTTAATGTAAAGATAAGACTGAGGAAGCAAATCTCCTTCATTACTTGATTTTTGGTGTACATCAGAGGCCGGGATTACGAGGGCGGACCTCTACCGCTCTGGACCACTTGCTGGTGTCGTCTGTTTGTGCGATGAAGCCAGAGGTCGGGTTTACAAGGGCAGACCATTACCGCTCTGGACCACACGTAGGCACCGCATCATTACAAAGGAGAAATACACACAATCTTATCTAGTGATAACCTATAGCCGTCGCCCCGTAGGGAGTGCACGTTGCTGGCCGTAGTGGAACTGCCACCTTGGGGGCTCTTCTGAGTTGTTGGGGGGCAAAGGCGCCCTGGACGTGCTTGTACAGCATCATCCAGCATCACCTTGGGAGCGTGCAGGGCCCACCTTTGCACAAGAACTGTTTCATGCTTAGTTTGCATGAGAACAAATTCTTTGGCTTTGAATGGGAGTGGCCCTGCCGCCGCCAGCTGCCAACGGAGACCAGCCCAAAGGCCGTTCTCGAGGGGCTGAGGCTGGCTTGCCGCTCCATCGCAGCGGAAGGATGGGTGCTCGTTTGGATGAGCACGGAGAGTCGTGAAGGGCGGTCGATCGCCGGCTCCACCTTGGTGCTGGCACAGGGCCCCCGCGCCTTGTGGCAGGGGTCGACGCCTGTCTGCAGCAGCCCCAAGAGAGGCCTGCGCCAGGCAGGGGAGAAGGCGACAAACATCCTTCTGTCCCCAGGCTCCATCTTGAGAGGGAACCTCGAGCCGATGCCACGCTGCCGCAGGAGGTCCCCGGTGGTTTATTGAGAGAAAACCTTGAGCCGATGCTAAGGTGTCGCAGGGTGACGCGGCGCAGGCGTCGCCCCCGCGCGCCACCGCGCCGGCTCTAAGGTGTCGAGTGGCGACGCACAGCAGGCGCCGCTGCCATGCGGCACCGCACCGAGGACACTGCTGTTTCGGTGTCAGGGCATACGGCGTCGTGCCCTTCTTCATCTTCTCGTCGTTGTTGCAGAGGATGAGCTCAACCTCAGAGATGAGGGAGTGAGCGGAGATCTGACCGGTGCTTGCGCGCTCCCCACGGACGGCGCCAGATGTCGTGGCTCTAGAAAGAGGGCCACAGCCGGGTGGCGGAAGGCACCCGCCTAACCCCAGGGGGTGGATACCCGGGAAAGTGCAAGCTATTCCTCAGATCTACTCATGGAGCAAGAACACAAGAACACTCGGGATTTAGAGTGGTTCGGGCTGCCGGAGCGTAATACCCTACGTCCACTGTGTGTTGTATTATTCTTGGATCTGTGGATGAGTCTATCCTCTGCCTCCAAGTCCCCTGCCGGACCTGAGTCCTTCTCTAACGGGCGTCTCCTTTTATAGAGCAAGGAGGACGCGTACACAGGCGTTGGACCCCGACAAGTGGGCCCAACAAGGATGTATATTATACTAGATAGACTCTAATGGTGTTACAGTGTTGGAGGATCTCTTGCCGGATACGCTTCTTCGTCCTGTAGACTCTCTGACCGAGGGGGTCTTGTCCCATCGGCGAGGCGCCCGCTGAGGCAGTGTAGGCTGCGGCGTAGACTGTGGGTCTACCGCGTAGGAGTTATGATACTCCGTCGCCGAGCTGTTGTGTCTGGCTGGCGTAGCAGACTGACGAGCGTGGCGTGGATGGCACCAGCGGCTGCACTGTGCGCCTTGTTAACGCGCGGTCAACAGTACAGCCTGGCAAAAGTCACCTCGGGCTCTACAGCTGAGCGCACCTCCGTCTACCGTATTGAATGCGGTAGGTGGTGAGCCTTCCCGGGGAAGCATCGCAGCCGCGCGCGTACCTGCGTCTGCGGACACGCGGCGGCTCCGGACCCCCAGGGGGGGTGTCTGTTCCCTCCCTGCCGAGGGGTCCGGGACCCGGTGGGAGGTCCGGGGCCCCCAACTGTTTTGGCTGAGTGCTCCCTTCTCTGGGACACGTGGTGACACTGGACCCGTCCCCGAGCGGGATGCGGGTCCGATACCGTTGGTCCGGTGAGATGGAGTCGGACCCCAGGGGTCCGGTTGCTCAGCTACTTTGGGCGTAGTTACGGATAACTACGAGTCTTGACACAGCAAGAGGGGGTACCCTAGTCCAGAGGTACCGACAATACTCATACTGAAAATCTGCGTGTATAGTGAAATAAGGGAATCTGAATTAGAAATTTTATTTATCAACAAAAATATAAAATATATTAATATTATTTAGCTCATTCAGATTAGTAACTAACCCTGATGATGAAATACGCGTGCCTCATCGTCTTCTATATCAGAAGGCCCATAATCCTCTAGGTTCAGTTGATCTAAATCATTTTCTGTTACATAAATACAAATACCGAATCACTTCATTGCTCATTAATCGTCAAATAAGAATAGTCATACATGCTAAAGCACTAATCATACCTTCAACTCCATGCATCGGGTCATCTGGTTCCCACAAACCAGAGTCAAACTGATCTTCTCGATCAGCATTTCTAGTGTTCATCCTAGTTACTCGACCTGACTGTTGTTGAGTTAATAGACTCTAAGGTCGCTCCATCAGTTGTATCCACATGTTCACCTGAAATTGTAGGCCAAATGTGATAATCTACATTGAACACATGCGCTTAGTATCTTTGAACACATGCGCTTAGTATTTTTTTTTCAATACGATCAGAATGAAGGATTCATATAGTACCTTGTTTGGGTATCCTTTTTTGCTTGCGACATTCAATATCTTTTCATGTTTTGATGTATCAGCCATTTCAAGATATCTTCTTTTGTCCTTCTCCCTCTTAACCTCCTTCAGGGTAATCTGATCATCAACTTCTGACGCCCCAGTGCCAAATGGCGTGACACAAATAACATCTGTTTGATCTACACAGAAACAGACACACAATTATAAAGCATTTAATAAATACAATGTATTTTACAATAAATTCAAAAAACCTTCATTGCTTGCAATAATGGTTCTAGCATTAGAACGACTGCGTTCTCTACTTGCTCTCTTTTTGGCATTTCTTTCAGCCTTCTGCTCATCTGTCATGTTATGGTACCACTTGATTGACCTTTCTCTTGCTTTCTCCATTTGTTGCTCAACAGTGGACAATTCCGGAAGAACAACTGGTTTGTAAAAAGGGTAAAATTATTACTATATACATTTAGTTACTAATCGGAAGCTATAATCTCAATAAAGGTCAATACCAGATGCTCTGAACGGAGTGCTCAGATTCTCTGTTGGAGTCCTTTGGAAAGAATCATTGCGATGCAACCACATGTCACCAATATCATCCGTGGTTCCCCCATTGATCTCAGAAGTGTCGTGCTGTACATCATCATTGGAAGTATTTGTTTCGTTGACCAAGAAGCAACACCTGTATATGGTTCATGCATTTGGAGTTACAAGATTGATACACGAATTGATGGGAAAGGCTTCAAAAGAATGTACCGAGATTTTCTATATTATTTCGAGTAGCTTCTCTCTCGGTCTTTTTTTCGATGGTAACTTTCCCGCCTCTTTGCATTCAACTCGGATTTTTTATCAGTTGGCATGCTTGCGTATTTCTCCCTAGCCCTTTGCCGCTTAATTTCCCTTTGCTCGGTGCAATCAACTGGAATTGCAAATGTTATAGTTTATGCTCGTATGTAAAACTAAAATTAAACAGTTATAAAAAGAACACACAAATAAATTTACCATCTTCCACAGCGTGGATATCAAGATGATCATGTGATTGTTGCTTACGAGGATTCAAGGTATTTGTGTCATCTCCAAATGGTCGATGGCCATCCATTGCTTCAACTGATCAAAATATTTTTGACAACAAAAATAAAGGAATCACCTCTGTGTTGGTCAATACAATGAACAGTCAAAACATTGAACAGGCTAGGAGCAGTAAGTGTAGATGATAGACGCATACCTGATTGTGTTAGATAACTAGGCAATTTTCGGTATATTTTAATTCCAAATAACTAACAATTTCATGGCATAAAAGAGTGATAATGTGTGAATAAGATATGTGCATGTGTTCATGTTATTTTCACTAATAAGCATGAACAAAAGGTTAAACCAGAATAGGTTTAGAGTGTACCCCAAGGCGGGACCAGTGGCGGAGGCACCGGTTGCGCCGTTACCAGTTGGAATAGACATGCTATTCGACTGGCCTTGCCTGAAGTAGCCGAACGATGTCGATGCAGGAAGAAATTCGCAGTGCAGTCCCACGAATGGTCACCAGGAAGCAGACGAAGTAGTCGTTCGTTCACGCCGGGAAGTAGACGAAGTAGTCGTTCGTTCACGCCGGGAAGTAGACGAAGTAGTCGTCCAGGGAGCGAGCAGTCACGTCAAGACGCTCCCCAAAAACCTGATTACCCGTGTCCCGTGCAGGACTTTCAGCGAGCAGAGGTTCCGGAGGCCTGCTCTCGCTAGAGCTGTGCGCGCAGCGCTAGCGATGGGAATGGCAGAAAGCAGCAGAGGGAGAAGGGAGAGGTCTCATAAGCAGGAGTACCTGAAGCAAGTGCTGAAGTGTGTGAGGATGAGAGGAGGAAGGGGTGGTTTATATAGGCGTGGAGGTGCCTCAGGTTCAACGAATCTGGACGTCGTAAAGAGCTTTGATGAGCGGCAGTTACTGGTGAATTCACAGCCATTAGTTACCAGTAACGGTCAAAGTGTGATTCTCCAGTCATTACTGGCAACGTTTATTCTCTGTTTTAATGTTCTTAACAGCAAAACATTCTTCTCATCTCAGCGCACCTGCACGTCCGGCCGTTCACGCGCACCGCACCGCACCGCCCCGGCTCGGCGAGCCGAGCGAGCACGCGCGCGCGTGTGGTTCACCGACCTCCTCTTACCGGCTTCACAAGTGGTGTACACAAAGTCCACCCTTTAAGTCGGTTAAGATCCTCCTCAAATCCCGGTACGGAATTAAGCAATTGATTCCCTAGCGTTTAATAGTGGGCTTTAAATTCTTTTATTGTATTGATTAGAATAAATGGGTCAAGCCCATAATTCCTTCAGATTGCACAAATTTTTTATGGGCGGTGAAATTCCTTGCTAGCAAGGTGCCCCTTCTCGGTGGCTAGGATGGCGATGACCAGAACCTTCTTAGCGTCATTAGGGGCGCCGGCCGGTGCTTGTCGGACAGCCTGTCCGCCGGTGGCGAGGATGGCGACGTCCAGGACTCTTCTCGGTGGCGAGGATGGCGATGACCAAAACCTTCTCAGCGTCGTTAGGGGCATCGGCCGGTGCTCTTCGGACGGCCTACAACAGCGCAGTTGGATCAACGATCAACTATATGTGAATAGACGAGATGGGAATGGTCAACGTGCCCCGGCCATCAGGTGCTCGAACGGCGAACATGAATATGCACGTACTTGTACTTGGGGGTCTTGCTCTGCTCTTGAGGCCGCGCCTGCTTCACGCAGCGGCTGGCGTCCGCGTCGGGGCTGCAGTCGCCGCCGTCGAAAGCGGCGGCTCAGAGGCTCCGGCCGGTGACAAGGATGGCGACGAGCAGCACGGACGGTGCTGCCGACCAGCGAATCCTCCCCAGACAGGGCGCCAGTGGTGAGGATGGAGAGCACGACCCTGCTCGGCGGACAGGGGCACCAGCTGGTGGTGAGGATGGTGATGACCAGGGCTGCCGGTGCTGCCGGCTCCACGGGCTTCTTGATCGGCGCCTTGCCGTCGATGTTGTGCTGTCGGGACCGCCTCAAGCTCCACCCTGATCTCCGTGGACGTGCGGCGGCGCACGCTCGTGGCGTACGAGTCGAGGTTGAAGTGCAAAAGGAAATTACCACCCTGATCTCCGTGGACGTGCAAAAGGAAATTAACATAACGTGCAAAAGGAAAGTAAATTACCCCTGACCTCCGTGGACCGTGCAGGAAATTTACGAGAACATGCAAAAGGAAAGTAAACTGGCTTAATTGCGGATGCAAAGTGCATCTACAGGGCGTGTACGCGATGTGGGTATGTACAAAGCTGGGTGAAAAAAAAAACATGAGTTTTTGGTGGAAATATTTTCCTTCTATCAATTTCGTGGGTCTACACACTCTTTCGTCAAACCTTTGGGCTGTCAAGTGGGACCTCCGTGAAGGATACGGTGGGCCTAATTTTGGTGAGAAAATATTTTAATTGTTTCAACTTTTATAGTATAGATAGATAAAAGTTCTGATGTATTTTTTATTTCAATGGTTTGTCTCATAAGGTAGCAGTTTTAATATATCTTTAGGGATTTAGCTGTGCATCAAAACATGAACTGTTATAGTAATAATATACAGCAACAGTTCATACTTGGAAGCAGGGCCCAAAAACCTTCCCTTGGGTCGTACCTTATAAAATATCACACAGAATGGACAGATAATAAAGCCCTAAAATCACATCACATTGGAGATAATGGAATATTCTACTAAATACCAAACAACAAATGTGATAGGGACTGAGAGACTGGCACCATACATTTTGCTGCATGGACAGACTGTCCATCCATCTCCCAAGTGTTGGATCAAACATCTCATCTTCTGAAAAAACTGCAGATCCAACTCCTTCACCAATTGCAAATATTTTATCATTCAACATAGTCATAGCAAGGCTCCCTTTCACATGTTTCAAGCGTGGGCATGTCATCCACCTGTTTCCTTCCCTGCTATAGCATTCCACTACAATAAAAGAAATGCAGATTGTTAACAGCTTGGAACTTACACAAAGTACTTGGACAATATTAGAATGTTTAGCTGTTATCAGAAGCTGTATCGATGAATTTATATCTTGTAGCCTAATATCAACTCTAGGTTTTTTTCCTGTTTTCATCTGAAATCACAGTTACTTGTAATTTCAGTACATTGCACATGTTTCAAGCGTGGGCATGTCATCTCTTGGGAACTTAACCTTACTTAAGATACTTGACCTCTCCTCAAATGGCCTCTCTGGTCAGTTGCCCGATCTTAACCGCCTACGTAAGCTGCAGTTCCTTGTTATGAGCAATAACAAGTTGCAGCACTTTGGTCCTAACACACTTACAAACTGTTCCAACTTACTATATCTAGACCTTTCTGCAAACAATTTAGCGGGGTCAATTCCCGCCGGAATCAGTTTCCTCCACAACCTTGAGTTTCTGAACCTTCAATCGAATCATTTCACTGGACTAATCCCATCAAGTCTAGGCAACATCACCCAACTAACGTATCTCTACCTAGATGACAATCAGCTCGAAGGGAGCATTCCTACAGAGCTTGGACAATTAGCAAAGTTGTTTCAATTGAGCCTAGGAAAGAACAAGCTATCAGGTAGCATTCCAACAACAATTTTGAATCATTCTTCTCTCTCATTTTTGGACGTGAATACGAATTCTCTACGTATGGCATTGCCATCCACCATTGGCGATACCCTTCCTAACCTCCAGGCGCTTGGGTTGAACAATAACAAGTTCCATGGTCAAATCCCTGCCTCTCTAGGTAAGACTACCAACCTCTCGATAATACAACTCCAATCTAACTATTTCACCGGTCCAGTTCCTAGTTCATTGGGAAATCTTCCCTACCTGTCAAATCTAATACTAGATCAAAACAAGCTTCAAGCAAATGACAGTAAGAGCTGGGAATTCTTAGACCCGTTGAGCAACAGTAGTGATCTGCAAGTGCTCTCATTATATGACAATCAGCTACAGGGAGCCATACCAAATTCAATAGGAAAGCTGTCCCCCGGTCTTCAGTACCTAGCGTTAGACAAAAACAATTTGTCCGGGACGGTTCCAGAGAGCATTTGTAACCATGATGGATTATCTACTTTTTTTCTATGTGAAAACAATCTGGCTGGTCCAATTGGATCATGGGTTGGAAAGTTACATAATTTGGTAAAATTTGATATTTCATACAACTACTTTAGTGGGTCGATTCCATCCTCCATTGGAAGCTTTACCCAGTTAACAAAGCTCTACATACAAAACAACAAATTTGATGGTTTCATACCTCCCAGTTTGGGAAACCTACGGCTCTTGGTTTTGGACCTTAGTTACAACAATCTTCAAGGTACCATACCTAATGAGATCTTCCCTCCTATGTCCCCAGTGACCAACTGTGTATTGTCCAACAACAATTTAGAAGGTCAGATACCTCCGGAGGTTGGTAACCTTAGACAACTCATAGAGCTGCATCTTTCATCAAACAGGATAACTGGGGAAATTCCTGATAGTTTGGGCCATTGTCAAGAGTTACAAGAAATAAAGATTGACCAGAACTTTCTCACAGGAAACATTCCAATGTCATTGGGCAATATGAAGAGTTTGAGCATGATCCATCTTTCCCATAATAACTTATCAGGTGTCATCCCTACACCTCTAGCCGATCTCCAATTTCTCACTCTGCTAGACTTATCATACAATAATCTCAAAGGAGAAATACCAATCAATGGAGTATTTGCAAATGCAACTGTTTCACTCAACAGCAACTGGGGGCTTTGTGGAGGAGTGAAAGATCTCCATATGCCTGCATGCATGCTCTGCAGTTTCTTGGAGAATAAAATGGAAAGTGTATTTGACAATCTTACTGATTATGATATTTGGTTTCATGTCATGCGCAATGTCAGTTTATGTTATACTCCTTGTGAAGAATAAATCAAGAAGTCCATACTTAATGTTGCTTTCTTTTGGTAAGAAATTCCCTAGAGTTTCTTACAAGGATCTAGCTCAAGCTACAGGGAACTTTTTGGAGTCCAACCTTATTGGGAGAGGAAGCTATGGTTCAGTATACAGAGGGAAATTAACTCAAGCTAAAATGCATGTGGCTATTAAGGTTTTTGACCTTGACATGAGATTTGTAGACTCGAGTTTTGTATCAGAATGTGAGGTGAGGGACCGAAAAGGCGACCAGAGGGGGGTGAATGGGAGCCGATAAAATTTTTCGCAAACTGAAACTCCGGCTTAGTCCCAAAGAGCTCACCCAACCCTAGAGGGCACAACGTGGAGCAGCTATGGAGGAGCTACACCAACACAAAAAGCCCTAGGAACAAATGAAAACCAACGCGGAAGCAAACAGCGAGAAGAAGCAGCTGAAAATGCGCACGGTATAACTCACCGGTTGATCCGACGCACAGATTTGAACAGCGTCGGTCCAACCGATGAGCAGAGTCGGCAGCAGAAGAAAAAACAGCACCGGTTGATCCGACGTAGCGATTATCAAGGCATCGGTTCAACCGACGATGCTACACCGGATGAACCGATAAAATCCAAGTCCAGCACCGGCGTAGTTGACCAGAGACACCTCAAAACAGTCTTAACGACCACCGGTTAAACCGACGCCAACAAAACTCGAAACACCGGTGCAGTTGTCCAGAGAGGCAACAAAACTGAACTGAACACCCACCGGTTGAACCGACGTTCACCAAAGCCTATACGCCGGTCAAACGGGCAGAACAGCAGCAAAAAGACACTCGCCGGTTGAACCGATGCACTTGGGAGAGAAAGCACAGGTGCAACCAGACGACAAGCAGAAAACCCTAACGAGAGAAGCACCTACTCACCGGTTGAACTGACGATCTCGAACCCGAGCATCAGTTTAACCAGTGTTAGGTAGAAATACAGCCCGAGCCCAGAAACTCTGTTTTTCCTCTCGGCTCGATCCAAAACTCGATGATTGGAGAATCAAATCGAGTCCAAACCTCACCAAAATTTGCAGGCATGATCACAAAGGACTTGTGACCATGTCCACGGAAGGAATCGACGAATCACTCCAAGGTTTGGGTGGAATCGAGGAATTCCCAAGCAAGAACGGGGTTTTCTCACGAGCGCAAAAATGTCGATTCGAGTAGACTTGTGATCCCGGGGGTTTTAGCACTAGGCTAGAAGGATTAGAACCACTTCAAAGAGTCACTCAATCTTCAAGAAACACCTCATCATCTCGTGCTCAAGAATCAATGAAGGAAAATCGAAATTCGATCAAAACAAGGCACGAAAACGAAAGGAATTCAAAAGCCCCGGGGGCACAAGGAGGGAAGGGCCTCCTTTCCCACACAATCTCAGTACAAAGTCTCAAGAATTCATACCTCTAATCCTAGAGAAAAAGAGAGGAAGAACAAAGAGAGGGGGGAGGAGACGGCGCCAGGAGGGAGGAAGTGGACTGATCTGTTCTGTCTGGCGCGCGGGGATAGGATAGAGGTGAGGGGATATTTAAGGTGCCCACGCAGGGGTCCAAAATACCCCTAGACCTAGACTAGTGACTAAAATGCCCGTAGGGGCTGAACCGGAAATATTTACACGATCTCATCCGACGGCCGAGGTTCTTTCTTCAAAATGAAGTCTTCTCCGCGATGCCGCCATGTTGATGAAGATCCGGTTCGCGGTTTTGATGGGTCCGCGAAACCCGGGTAGGTGGCCGGTTTTGAGAAAACCACCAAAACTCCACGCGCGGGAAGATTCCCGCCTCCACGCCGTGGCCCTGGACGTCGTTCCCGCCTCGGCCTTCTGACGGCCCTAGACACCGTCCGACGCCCGTCACCTCCTCGCCCGCAGCGAGGCCCTAGACGCCGTCGATGCCCATTCCTCCGCCAGTCCCGAGACCGACGCCCGTGCCTCCACAACTTGACGTCTTCAACCGCCATCCGCCTGCTTGGTTTTGTGACGCAAACCAAGAAACCCGCCTTCCGTCGCCGCTTGCGCCCTCGATCCAGGAGTGGACGCTACAGCTGCCGCCCGGCCCGAGCTCCTGTCCCGGCTGCCCTTCACCGCCGTCCACCGCACGGTCCATCGGCCACAGCACCTCCACGGCAGCTCTCCGTCGACACTCGACGCCCGTGTACCTGCAACCAAAGACCAGGCGCACGATCACACCGCACGGTTGACAATTCACTCATCACAGCCAGGAGAAGGTACTCACATTCCTCAATCTCCCCCTTGATGAGTGCATTGTCAACACACCACAATCGAACCAAAACGAACTACGAGAGAAGCAAAAACAGAGAAGAACAAAGAAGCAAGAGAGAACTTTAACAAGTGACAGAAGCTCGAAAGAAGCAAGAACAAGTCACTTGACCAAGCAAAGATCGATTCCCTAAGACAAGGGCAACGGCTTGACACAATCGATCAAACACAAGCATGACTCCTCAAAGACAGAGGCAGGGCTCGACACAGTCATGCAAAAGTGACGAGGAAACGAGGAAATCAGGAGCCAAACAAAGCAAAAACTCCCCCTGAAATGCATTTCCCCCTCACAAGTGCAACTCTCACCAAATGTATGCACTCTCAAAGCCCTGTGCACAACAAGTTTTTGGAACTCTCAAAAATCAAACAATTCTCCCTTTGTTCGATCACTAAACTTCTCCCCCTTGTTGGCACATGCACACATCAAGGCAAAACAGACCTAAAGCTCCCCCTGAAACTGAGACTCCCCCTGAACATATGCTATGCAAGAGGTGTAAGTGAAAGCATTCAGGGATACAAGGATATGAGCAACATCTAGTCACAAGCACGTGTGCATCCATAAACAAGACCTGCATCTAGCTCAACAGGGTATATCAAATCAATCTAGAGCTAGGCAAGTTCAGTTTAGGAGAAATAAAAGCATCACCCATGATCTAGCACTAACAAGTAGGGAATGGAAAACAGTGCTAATCAAACTCATACAGGTGATCCAATTTCAGCCAAAACATGTTGTAAACATTCATTTTGCAATCAAATCAAATCAAATCAAGCAGTTATTAATGCCAGGGGTTGAAAGCTTGTCATGCTTTACTTAGCAACGAGGCCAAGCCTATGCCAAAAGATAATCAGAAGCTTAAGACACTCGTTTCAGTCATGCACAGCCTTTGCCCGGGTTCTCACAAGTGCAAAGTGAGCCATCCCGAAAGCTCGATCAGTGCGACAATCAATCCCACCTGTATCTTTTCATTCCATTTCAAGCACAATTCAAGCAATTTTATCAATTTTAGATCATGTTAAGTATGAATTGCTGAACGAAAGGCTACACTAGCACGAATGAGATAGCAAAGCATATCAACACGCCCTAACATGCTAGTAGCCAAGACTGGGTGACCATGTTTTCAAAATTTTCAAATCAAAATAGTTTAACTCAGATGATATGACATATACTGAAGAGCAAGCTATACATGATCATGTCTAAGAAACTACACTAGCAAGGACTAGAGGATCATAGCAGTGTATACAAGAATGCCAGTGTAGGGAAGAAATGCAAAATGCAAACATGTACAATGCATATGCACAAACCAACTATCAAACCTAGAAAACGAAGAAAAACTAATACCTACAAAGCTAACCGGAGAAAAGTCAGCTATCAAAAGGGGTAACAAACCCCAAGCTCCCCTCGCAAACGAGCAAAGGTGTCCTGCTCAAGTGGTTTGGTTAGGATATCTGCGGTTTGCCTCTCTGAGGGAACATGGATTAAGTCTATGTGGCCTCTCTCATGGTTATCTCGCAGGAAGTGGAACTTGATATCTATGTGTTTGGTTCTGGAGTGTAGGACAGGGTTCTTTGCAATGCTAATAGCGGACATATTGTCTACAAAGATGGGAACCCTACCAAAACTCAATCCAAAATCCTGCAAGGTTTATTTCATCCAAAGGACCTGGGAGCAACAGCTAGCAGCGGCAACATACTCAGCTTCTGTGGAAGAAAGCGCTACGCTAGCCTGCTTGCGAGAGGACCAAGACACCAAAGATGTACCGAGAAATTGACAAGTGCCGGATGTCGACATGCGATCCAACGACACCCACCGAAATCGGCATCAGAAAAACCCACCAAAACCAGAGAAGAATCCGCAGAGTACCAAAGACCAAACTCAGGGGTGAATTTCAGATACCTGAAGATGCGTTTCACCACCTGCCTGTGGGAGGTGCGCGGCGAAGCCTGATACCGCGCACAGAGGCCGACGCCGAACTGAATGTCCGGTCGCGTCGCCGTCAGGTACAGGAGGGAACCTATCATGCTCCTGTACTCCTTCTGGTCCACCGCCTCGCCGTCCAAGTCCTCATCAAGCGCCGTCGATGTGCTGATCGGAGTCGGCTGAGGAGACAAGTCACTCATGTCGAACTTCCGCAGCAAGTCCCTGGTGTACTTGGCTTGATGGACGAACGTGCCCTGAGGAGTTTGCTTGATCTGCAGCCCGAGGAAGAACTGCAGCTCACCCATCATGCTCATCTCGAACTCCCTGGACATCTGCTCAGAAAACTTGGAGATAAGAACGTGAGAAGAGCCACCAAAGATAATATTATCCACGTATATCTGAACTTGTCGGGTACCACAATTGGGGACACCCTAATCAGGGTACTAACATCGCTTTAAAAACACAAACACCTGTTAAGGCAACTGGGCCCACGAAGACCCACGGCCTGCTTCCCATCCGGGAGAAAGGAAAGGACTCGAAGAAGCCCAGCGTGCAGCCCATTCGCATCCCCCTCGAACCCGCGGAACGATCTCCGCCTCGCTCGAGGGTTCCTCTAGGGCCCGCTGGACAAACTCCGCCTCGCTCGAGGGTAGCGGATCTACCCTCGAGCGGGTGACTCATTTTCCGCCTCGCTCGAGGGCTCCCTTCGGGACCCTCGATCACGCAACACACCTCCGCCTCGCTCGAGGGTAGCGGATCTACCCTCGAGCGGTGACTCATCTCCACCTCGCTCGAGGCCGTCTCTCGGCACAAGGGACAAATGGCTCCGCCGCCCAACCGCTCGCCGTACGAAGGCATTAAATGCCAGCCATCTCGCCACGAAGTCCAGGACGGACGGTGTCAGGCTGCCACTCCCATAGTGGATGTGACCGGGGTCCCATCCGCTGACTTCAGTCACCGCTCTGCCATCCCGAAGGCTGTAGCGACACTGTGGGAAATGCGGTGCGAGACAAGACAGGCCCGGCACTGCTCCCGTTCCTGTTCTGTCGACACCGACCACCTGGACTCGCCTCCCACTGAGGAAGGGGTCCGGCGATATCACGTGTCCTTCCGGAAGGGGCGCTCATCACACACCGTCGGAGTCCCGGACCTCCCCCCTCCTCTCAGAGGTCCGGGACCTCCACGTGTCCCCCGGGCCTTCTAGTGTGCATGTCCGCACTCCGACTAGGGGGTCCGGGTCCATCCCGCGCAATTACTACCGCCGGAACACTGCAGGACGACCGGCGCAATCTTCACAGGACGAAGGACGAAATCCAGGACGACAGCGACGCGCGCCGCCTTCCCACAGTATACTTACTACAGTATCCGACCACTGTATCCTGCAATTCAGGGGAAAACGACGACTTGCATGCCCCACTCATGTACGCCGCCCCTCCTTGTGACTATAAAAGGAGGAGGCAGGCTCCCCTAAGCGGGGCTCTGGACTCTGGTCGGCTTGGTCTCTCTGGCTTCTCTCTTCCAAGAGGACGTTCAGGGACTACAAAGCACCCATCTCAACCGACTCCACTCTTAGCTGAGACTTGGGAGCTTCTCTCCCTCTCTCGCCTCGCTTGTACCCCCTACTACAAGCACTCCGGGTGCAAGATAATATAGTGCCCTCGCACACCCCCTTTGTGTAACACCCTAATTTTTAATTTTCTGTATTTATTAATAAATTAATTGGCTTTAGTTAATTTTCCTAAGGTTTATTGTGTTTAGTTGGCATTTAATCTAATTTTTGTTCCTAATTAATTAAAATTTATCATAGGTTTAAATTTTCGTTGCATTCATGCTGGTGCATGGCTTTATTTTGTTTGAATGCATAGGAGTTGAATTCAAATTTTGTTTGAATTCAAATAGCTTTGTTTGAGTTAGATTTAGAAAGGAGGGAAATAGAATTTAGAAAAGGAAACAAACCCCAAAGCAAACCCAAACCCAATCCTCCCCAGCCCAGCCCGTTCTCTCTTTCCCTCGGCCCGCTTCCTCCCTACCGCAGCCTGCCCAGCCGCGGCCCAGCTCGCTCCGCAGCCCAGCCCCGCCTCAGCCGTTCCTCCCCCGCGCGCGCGCGCCACCAGTCCAGCCCGCTCCCCAGTCAGCCCGCGCCCGCGCCTCATCCCGCTGACAGCGCGGCCCCGCGCGCCAGCCGCCCCTCTCTCTCTGGCGAACCGGGCCCACACGCCAGCGCCTTCCTCCCCCTTCCTTTCTTCCTCCCCGCGCAACCTCCGCCCGACATCCCCGCCGAAGATCTCTCCACGGACCTCCTGGACCCGCACGCCGGGGCCCGGCCTCCTCCCTTTAATTAGCCCCCACCCGGGCCCCTGGTCCTCCTCATCCCACCTCCGCCGCCGCCCGAAGCCCTAGCTCCGCCCGCTCGCACAGCTCCGCCGCGCCGAGCCCCTGCACCCCCTGCGCCGCCGCGGCCGCAAAGCTCTGCTGCGCCATAGCCCCACCGGAGTAGCGCAGCGGCCTCGTCTCGACGCCAGGAGCACCCCGCGCCATCCAGAAGCCCGGGGGCGCTCTCTTTCATCCCCAACACCGAGCTCTGCCCGGAGCGCCGCCGCCGGACTTCGCCGCCAGCACTGCTGCGCCGGTCCATCCCTCGATTTCGAGCTCGGTGAGCACCATCTCAGTCTCCTGGTCCTTTTGCGCTAGATGGCTTCGCGTGTGACGCACCCTAGGAGCCCCGGCCACGCTCGCCGGCGACCCAGGGCCGCCCTACACTGCCGCGAGCCACGGCCGAACCCTAACCCGCCGCCTAGTCTACCCAGTCGAGTTCGCCGTCGCACGTACTTGCTCCCAGGCCAAAGCCCCGCTCGTTTTGACCCCCGGAGGATCGAGATTGCCCGACTCCGGCGGGTTTCCCCTGCGCGCCGCCGCGGGATTCCTCGCCGGCGGTAGCGCGCCGCCGCCGCCCACGCCCCAACCGTTCTCGGCCGTTCGATCCGAAACAAGCGGCCAAGATTAGATCCAGCGGCCTTAAAACCCAGGCCATCAGATCTGGATCCAACGATCCAGATCGGCGCGTACCGGTTCGGCCTTGACTTTTTTCTAAAGAGCCCCTCCCTTTATTTCTAATCAACCCGCGGTCCTGATCTATTCAAAAATATTTACGCAGAGGTCCTGTTTTATTCACTTAAGCCCCTGATCTTTTTAAATATCAAACCCGCCGTCCATGTTAGTTCTTTTTGCGAGTTAGCCCTTAGATTTAACGTTTAATTATGTTTTAGCCCTCGGTTTTAGCAGAAAAGCCCCTGGAACTTCAGTTTTCTTACAAATAAGCCCCTAGAACTTGTTTTTAGCCTAGAAAACGCGTTTTAGCTCCGTTTTTAGCGTTCTTTTTATCCACGCGATCGTTGTAACGTGTAGAATAGTTCTAGAATAGTTTTGTGCGCTGTTTTCACGTATTGTTGTGCTGTTTCTTAGTTTTTGTTAATGTTTGCATGTATGCTTATTTTGTGCGTTGTTTTGGCCATGTGTTCGTGAGTAGACGTTGATCCATCTGAGGAGCCTCAGTACCAGTACCAGGAGCAGCCGTCTTCCGAGCACTTTGAGCAGCAGCAGGAGCAGTACGAGGAAGGCAAGTATAACATGAACAACCTATCACCTTTAAATACAATTTCATACTGTATTTAATACTGTATGCCTATAAGGACTGTCCTAGCCACTTTATATCCTTTATATATACCTTGGGTTGCATTTTGGTTAGTTGTGCTAGGTTGCTGCGCTATAACACACTCTGGTCCTTTTTTTTAATTAATTTGATTAATGGTTTACTTGAATTTAATTCTGAGAGTGGCACTCTGTGTGGCTTGAGTGGCTCACTTCTCGTTAAAAGATGTTTTTTTAGAAACATGGTTTAGGGGGCCAGCACGGTGCTTACTGCCTGGTTGGCCACTCTCCATAAGGACCGGTTCATAGAGCGACAACCTGGGACAACAGCGCTACCACAAGGCTAGAATGGGATAGACTTGGCGTAATAACTAGATCTTTTTGGTTTGGAGTAACTTACCTGCGGGGCAAGAGTAGTAAGCTTCAATGGTCCCTGCTCCTCCGGCTTGGTCTGTGCTTGGATTGCGCTCCTGTGCTTGTACCCCCGGAGGTGGGCCCCATCGTCGCCGACCTAACTCTCGCGGTTACGCCTTACCAACGAGATTCTTTCTAAAGGCCTCGTAGTGAGTCGCTGGCCATCTCACCTAAGGAAGTGTGATGAACAACTGGCGTAGCTCACGACTTGTGGGTAAAGATGTGCAATCTCTGCAGAGTGTAAAACTGGTATACTAGCCGTGCTCACGGTTATGAGCGGCCCAGATCCTCCTTTTGATTAGTGAAGTTATCTCCTTCCGACGAGGGAGGTGCTTCTCGGGGTTACCCTGGTGGCTTGGTTTTGGTTTGGTTCTCAGTAGTAACAGGATTAAACTTGATTAATTACTATGTAACTGGGTTAATGGTAATTCATCAACTTGTAGTAAATAGCTTTAATAAAATTTTGCCAAGATTAAAAGCTAACGCAGTTGAGTCAGCCAGCCTAGAGCCTCATAGTTTGTGTTATACTTGTTGAGTACAAGTTGTGTACTCACCCTTGCCTCTTCTCTACTTTTTCCTCTTGGCTACGCTACTGCTGCTCAGTTCCTGCCGACACGAGGGAGTTCGTCCAGCGCTACCAGGACTACGAGGACTTCTAGGTGCTTCGTCTCCCAGTCGACGTCCCTGTGGCGCCCTGCTTCAGCTTCGGAGAGCTTTTATCGTATTTTGTACTTCGCTTCCGCTGTATCAGACATTTATGTCATTATTGTAATAAATAACATTCGTATTCGCTTTATTATATCTTTTTACGTGATATGTGCTATGATATACTGTTCATTCTGTTGTATATACGTGTGACTTGATCCTGGCACGTATATGATTGCTCGGTTTATGTTCTTTTATAAACCGGGTGTTACAGAGTGGTATCAGAGCCATATCGACTGTAGGACGAAGCCTAGATAGAACTGGTCGAGTTTTAGGACTTCTTCTCACCAATCCTTGTCTGCTGAAACTATTTTACTATTATACCCCTTGACTTCTTTGACTTTTTACCCTTCTTGCCTTGATTTCTCTCTCTGAAGAATAGTTTCGTAGATTTTGGCCTGAATCAGTCATCTGACCACCATGAGCATAGCTAGGTGACCTTTTTATAATAAAACGATAGCCCGTTCTGCGACGCGTGGTGTTAGTCGAGTCTTTTTGCTAAACTCGGCTAGATTGTGAAAATTGTCTGCTTGTTATTATGCTACATGCTTGATTTGGATTTTTGACTGATTGCATAGCTTAGTAGTTTAAATTTGTTTAAAGACAATCACTCAGATGTTAAAGTTAACTAATTAATAAAATGAGTTAGATCGTTGTGGGTAAAACAGTCAACTCTATCCTGTCTACTTTATCATGGCTGAGTCTTTTTCCGCAAAGAGTTATCATATCCATCTGAGTTTATTCTTGCAATATCCTTACTCGTGAAATCTTTTGATCAAATCAGATGGTGAACACCAGGAGCACTGGTTCCGGTTCTGGCCAGCAGCAGGGTCAGAACAACCAGGGTACTGGGATCCCGATGCCGCCGCCTTTGACTCCGGAGCAGTACTTCCAGCTCCAGATGCAGATGATGGCTACCCTGAACAACACTGTTCAGGCTCTTCAGCACGCTCACACTCAGCCTCCGCCTCCTCCACCGCCGCAGCCTCGCGACAGGCGTGCTGAGTTCCTGAGGGGTCACCCGCCGACGTTTTCTCACACGTCCGACCCTCTTCAGGCTGACGACTGGCTCCGTGCAGTGGAGCGTCAGCTGGACATCGCCCAGTGCGATGATCGTGAGCGCGTCTTGTACGCAGCAGGACAGCTGCGAGGGGCAGCTCTGGACTGGTGGGAGTCCCACCCGGTCCATGACCGCGAGGCTCTCACTTGGCTCCAGTTCAGGGAGCGCTTTCGCAGCCACAACGTCCCCGCGGGCGTTATGAAGATGAAACAGAAGGAGTTCCTTGCACTGAAGCAGGTAATCTTAAGTATAATCATTCAGCGTTTTCTTTTGAACTAATGCCCCTTGTTCTATCTTTATGAATCTTGAGTTAATCTGCCGATATCTATCTGTCTTTGTGAATTCAGGGGACTATGTCGGTCACGGAGTATCGTGATCGCTTTCTTCAGCTGGCACGCTACGCCCCTGCCGAGGTTGCGGATGACCGCAAGAAGCAGGAGCACTTCATGGAGGGTCTTGAGGACTACCTCCAGTACGCGCTGCTCAACCTCCGCTTCGACGACTTCAACCATCTGGTTGACAGTGCGCTCAACACTGAGCGTAAGCACCTGGAGATGGAGGACAAGAAGAGGAAGGTTGTCCCCGTTGCTTCCGGCAGCAACACTCGTCCTCGACTCCAGCAGCCCCAGCAGTACCAGCAGCAGTACCGGCCTCCTCAGCCGTACCAGCAGAGGCCACCGCAGCAGTACCCGCCTCGACAGCAGCAGGCAGGTCAGGGTCAGAGGTTACCAGCACCTCCGGCTCGTACTGCTCTACCAGCTCCACCGGCACCGCAGGCTCCACGTCCGGCAGCTCCTACCGGACAGTAGGCTCAGGGACCTCCTCGCACCTGCTTTCACTGCGGCCAGCCGGGGCACTACGCCAACGCTTGCCCCCGGAAGGCGCAGGCGGGACAGCAGGGGCGCCCAGCTCAGCCCAGGGCGCCAGCACAGGGCAGGGTGAACCACGTGACGGCCGAGTCAGCGGCCGAGGCTCCCAACGTGGTTATTGGTACGTTCATGGTTAATTCATATCCAGCTACAGTGCTTTTTGATACTGGTGCTACGCATTCCTTCATTACTCAGTCTTTTGTCGAGCATCATGGTATTCATACTAGCACATTAAAGAGGTGCCTGTTAGTATCTTCACCGGGAGGACAGTTGAGGTCTCACACTTACTGCCCGAGAGTCAGTGTTTCTTTGAGGGGAGTAGAGTTCTGTACTGATCTGATGGTGCTAGACACCAAGGGCATTGATGTCATTCTGGGAATGGAGACTCTAGCCAAATGGGGAGTTCGGATAGATTGTGCTCAGAGGACAGTCTTGTTATCAGCTTCCAGTGGCCAAGAGGTTGTTATCAGTGCAGTAGAGCCTTCGGGATTTCTTCATCAGATGGAGGCTAGACCCACGGACGGTATTCGCGTGGTGTCTGAATTCCCGGATGTCTTTCCGGATGATCTGCCAGGTATGCCGCCTGAACGCGCCATTGAGTTTTGTATTGATCTCTTGCCTGGCACAGCTCCTATTGCAAAGCGGCCCTACCGTATGGCGCCTATAGAGCATGAAGAAGTTAAGAAGACTATTGATGAGTTGCTAGCCAAGGGCTATATCCGTCGCAGCTTCTCTCCTTGGGCTTTTCCATTGTTGCTGGTAGATAAGAAGGATGGCTCGAAGAGGATGTGTGTGGATTATCGTGAGCTGAATGCAGTCACTATCAAGAACAAGCATCCACTGCCCCGTATTGAGGATCTCTTCGATCTGCTTCGAGGTGCTCGTATATTCTCGAAGATTGATCTTCGTTCGGGTTATTTTCAGCTGAGGATCCGTCCTGGGGATATTCCGAAGACGGCATTCACCTGCAAGTACGGGCTATATGAGTATACAGTCATGTCCTTCGGCTTGACTAATGCCCCGGCTTTCTTCATGCATCTGATGAACATGGTCTTCATGGATTATCTGGATGTCTTCGTGGTGATTTTCATTGATGATATTCTGATCTTCTCCAAGACAGAAGAAGAGCATGAGGAGCATTTGAGGCTCGTGTTGCAGAGATTGAGAGAGCATCAGCTGTATGCCAAGTTCAGCAAGTGCGAGTTCTGGATTGACGAGGTTCCATTCCTCGGTCATGTTATCTCTCAGGGAGGCATTGCTGTTGATCCGAGCAAGGTGAAGGATGTGCTCGAGTGGGAGACACCGCAGACAGTAAAGGAAGTCAGATCTTTCTTGGGCTTAGCTGGATATTATCGGAGGTTCATCGAGAATTTCTCCAAGATCGCGAAGCCTTTGACTTCTTTGCTGGAGAAGAATGTGGCTTTCGTATGGACTGATGAGCGTCAGATGGCCTTTGATGAGCTGAAGAAAAGGTTGACTACGGCGCCAGTCCTGACTCTGCCAGACCAGACGAAGAGGTTCACGGTATATTGTGATGCTTCGAAGGATGGTCTTGGGTGTGTTCTGATGCAGGAGGGCAGAGTGATTGCTTATGCTTCACGGCAGTTACGTCGGCATGAGCTGAATTATCCTACTCATGATCTTGAGTTAGCCGCAGTTGTGCATGCTCTGAAGATTTGGAGGCATTACTTGTATGGGCAGCGGTGTGATATCTACACTGATCACAAGAGCCTCAAGTACATTTTCACGCAGAATGAGCTGAATATGCGGCAGAGAAGATGGCTAGAGTTGGTCAAGGACTATGATCTGGAGATTCACTATCATCCGGGCAAGGCCAATGTTGTAGCAGATGCTCTGAGCAGAAGAAGTTATGTCAACATGGCCGTGGCTTTCCAGATGCCTCCAGAGTTATGCGAGGAGTTCGAGCAGTTGAGTCTGGGCTTCTTGCATCATACCTCCAGTGCAGCATTTGAGGCAGTACCGACTCTAGAGTCAGAGATCAGGCAGCATCAGAAAGATGATGAGAAGCTGCAGGAGATCCGTGAGTTGCTCAAGAAGGGCAAGGCTCCTCATTTCAGAGAGGATGATCAGGGTACCTTGTGGTACAAGAACCGGATCTGCGTGCCTGATGTGCATGATCTCCGGAAGTTGATTCTGAGTGAGGCCCATGATACAGCTTACTCTATTCATCCGGGCAGCACGAAGATGTACTATGATCTGAAGGAACGTTTCTGGTGGTATGGGGTGAAGCGTTCAGTGGCAGAGTACGTGGCTATTTGCGACACCTGTCAGCGTGTCAAGGCTGAGCACCAGAGGCCAGCAGGTCTATTACAGCCTTTGAAGATTCCAGAGTGGAAATGGGAGGAAATCACTATGGACTTCATTGTTGGATTGCCTCGTACTCAGAAAGGGTACAACTCCATTTGGGTAGTAGTGGATCGATTGACGAAGGTTGCTCACTTCATTCCAGTGAACACTACTTACTCCGGTGCTAGACTTGCAGAGTTGTACATCTCTCGGATTTTCTGCTTGCATGGTGTGCCGAAGAAGATCATATCTGACAGAGGGTCTCAGTTCACTTCTCGGTTCTGGGAGCAGCTCCATGATTCGTTGGATACGAAGCTGCGTTTCAGTACAGCTTATCACCCTCAGACAGATGGGTAGACAGAGAGAACCAACCAAGTGTTGGAGGATATGCTGAGAGCTTGTGCCATCCAGTACGGCACTAGTTGGGATAAGTGCCTGTCATTTGCTGAGTTCTCATATAACAACAGCTATCAGGTCAGTCTGAAGAAGTCTCCCTTTGAGGCATTGTATGGCAGAAAGTGCAGGACTCCTCTCTATTGGGATCAGATTGGTGAAAAGCAGCTCTTCGGTCCTGAGATCATAGATGATGCAGAGCAGATGGTTCAGGCTGTGCGAGAGAATCTGAGGATTGCACAGAGCAGACAGAAGAGCTATGCTGACGGCAAACGGAGAGACCTGACTTTCAGTGTCGGTGATTATGTGTATCTGAAGGTGTCTCCGATGAGAGGAATCCGCAGATTTAATGTCAAAGGGAAGTTAGCACCTCGTTATGTGGGGCCATTCAAGGTGCTAGAGCGGAAAGGCGAAGTTGCTTATCGCCTGGAGTTACCTCTCAGCCTCTCAGGAGTTCATGATGTCTTCCATATATCTCAGCTGAAGAGGTGTTTGCGAGTACCTGAGGAGCAGGCACCACTGGATGGGGTCGATGTTCAGGAGGATCTGACTTATACTGAGCATCCGGTGAAGATTCTGGAGACATCAGAGAGGGTTACTCGGAACAAGCGCATCAAGATGTGCAGAGTTCAGTGGAGTCATCACAGTGAAGCTGAGGCTACTTGGGAGCGAGAAGATGAGTTGAGGAAGACATATCCAGATCTATTTGCTAGCCAGCCCAGCTAAATCTCGGGACGAGATTTCTTTAAGGGGGTAGGGTATGTAACACCCTAATTTTTAATTTTCTGTATTTATTAATAAATTAATTGGCTTTAGTTAATTTTCCTAAGGTTTATTGTGTTTAGTTGGCATTTAATCTAATTTTTGTTCCTAATTAATTAAAATTTATCATAGGTTTAAATTTTTGTTGCATTCATGCTGGTGCATGGCTTTATTTTGTTTGAATGCATAGGAGTTGAATTCAAATTTTGTTTGAATTCAAATAGCTTTGTTTGAATTAGATTTAGAAAGGAGGGAAATAGAATTTAGAAAAGGAAACAAACCCCAAAGCAAACCCAAACCCAATCCTCCCCAGCCCAGCCCGTTCTCTCTTTCCCTCGGCCCGCTTCCTCCCTACCGCAGCCTGCCCAGCCGCGGCCCAGCTCGCTCCGCAGCCCAGCCCCGCCTCAGCCGTTCCTTCCCCGCGCGCGCACGCCACCAGTCCAGCCCGCTCCCCAGTCAGCCCGCGCCCGCGCCTCATCCCGCTGACAGCGCGGCCCCGCGCGCCAGCCGCCCCTCTCTCTCTGGCGAACCGGGCCCACACGCCAGCGCCTTCCTCCCCCTTCCTTTCTTCCTCCCCGCGCAACCTCCGCCCCACATCCCCGCCGAAGATCTCTCCACGGACCTCCTGGACCCGCACGCCGGGGCCCGGCCTCCTCCCTTTAATTAGCCCCCACCCGGGCCCCTGGTCCTCCTCATCCCACCTCCGCCGCCGCCCGAAGCCCTAGCTCCGCCCGCTCGCACAGCTCCGCCGCGCCGAGCCCCTGCACCCCCTGCGCCGCCGCGGCCGCAAAGCTCTGCTGCGCCATAGCCCCACCGGAGTAGCGCAGCGGCCTCGTCTCGACGCCAGGAGCACCCCGCGCCGTCCAGAAGCCCGGGGGCGCTCTCCTTCATCCCCAACACCGAGCTCTGCCCGGAGCGCCGCCGCCGGACTTCGCCGCCAGCACTGCTGCGCCGGTCCATCCCTCGATTTCGAGCTCGGTGAGCACCATCTCAGTCTCCTGGTCCTTTTGCGCTAGATGGCTTCGCGTGTGACGCACCCTAGGAGCCCCGGCCACGCTCGCCGGCGACCCAGGGCCGCCCTGCACCGCCGCGAGCCACGGCCGAACCCTAACCCGCCGCCTAGTCTACCCAGTCGAGTTCGCCGTCGCACGTACTTGCTCCCAGGCCAAAGCCCCGCTCGTTTTGACCCCCGGAGGATCGAGATTGCCCGACTCCGGCGGGTTTCCCCTGCGCGCCGCCGCGGGATTCCTCGCCGGTGGTAGCGCGCCGCCGCCGCCCACGCCCCAACCGTTCTCGGCCGTTCGATCCGAAACAAGCGGCCAAGATTAGATCCAGCGGCCTTAAAACCCAGGCCATCAGATCTGGATCCAACGATCCAGATCGGCGCGTACCGGTTCGGCCTTGACTTTTTTCTAAAGAGCCCCTCCCTTTATTTCTAATCAACCCGCGGTCCTGATCTATTCAAAAATATTTACGCAGAGGTCCTGTTTTATTCACTTAAGCCCCTGATCTTTTTAAATATCAAACCCGCCATCCAGGTTAGTTCTTTTTGCGAGTTAGCCCTTAGATTTAACGTTTAATTATGTTTTAGCCCTCGGTTTTAGCAGAAAAGCCCCTGGAACTTCAGTTTTCTTACAAATAAGCCCCTAGAACTTGTTTTTAGCCTAGAAAACGCGTTTTAGCTCCGTTTTTAGCGTTCTTTTTATCCACGCGATTGTTGTAACATGTAGAATAGTTCTAGAATAGTTTTGTGCGCTGTTTTCACGTATTGTTGTGCTGTTTCTTAGTTTTTGTTAATGTTTGCATGTATGCTTATTTTGTGCGTTGTTTTGGCCATGTGTTCGTGAGTAGACGTTGATCCATCTGAGGAGCCTCAGTACCAGTACCAGGAGCAGCCGTCTTCCGAGCACTTTGAGCAGCAGCAGGAGCAGTACGAGGAAGGCAAGTATAACATGAACAACCTATCACCTTTAAATACAATTTCATACTGCATTTAATACTGTATGCCTATAAGGACTGTCCTAGCCACTTTATATCCTTTATATATACCTTGGGTTGCATTTTGGTTAGTTGTGCTAGGTTGCTGCGCTATAACACACTCTGGTCCTTTTTTTTAATTAATTTGATTAATGGTTTACTTGAATTTAATTCTGAGAGTGGCACTCTGTGTGGCTTGAGTGGCTCACTTCTCGTTAAAAGATGTTTTTTTTAGAAACATGGTTTAGGGGGCCAGCACGGTGCTTACTGCCTGGTTGGCCACTCTCCATAAGGACCGATTCATAGAGCGACAACCTGGGACAACAGCGCTACCACAAGGCTAGAATGGGATAGACTTGGCGTAATAACTAGATCTTTTTGGTTTGGAGTAACTTACCTGCGGGGCAAGAGTAGTAAGCTTCAATGGTCCCTGCTCCTCCGGCTTGGTCTGTGCTTGGATTGCGCTCCTGTGCTTGTACCCCCGGAGGTGGGCCCCATCGTCGCCGACCTAACTCTCGCGGTTACGCCTTACCAACGAGATTCTTTCTAAAGGCCTCGTAGTGAGTCGCTGGCCATCTCACCTAAGGAAGTGTGATGAACAACTGGCGTAGCTCACGACTTGTGGGTAAAGATGTGCAATCTTTGCAGAGTGTAAAACTGGTATACTAGCCGTGCTCACGGTTATGAGCGGCCCAGATCCTCCTTTTGATTAGTGAAGTTATCTCCTTCCGACGAGGGAGGTGCTTCTCGGGGTTACCCTGGTGGCTTGGTTTTGGTTTGGTTCTCAGTAGTAACAGGATTAAACTTGATTAATTACTATGTAACTGGGTTAATGGTAATTCATCAACTTGTAGTAAATAGCTTTAATAAAATTTTGCCAAGATTAAAAGCTAACGCAGTTGAGTCAGCCAGCCTAGAGCCTCATAGTTTGTGTTATACTTGTTGAGTACAAGTTGTGTACTCACCCTTGCCTCTTCTCTACTTGTTCCTCTTGGCTACGCTACTGCTGCTCAGTTCCTGCCGACACGAGGGAGTTCGTCCAGCGCTACCAGGACTACGAGGACTTCTAGGTGCTTCGTCTCCCAGTCGACGTCCCTGTGGCGCCCTGCTTCAGCTTCGGAGAGCTTTTATCGTATTTTGTACTTCGCTTCCGCTGTATCAGACATTTATGTCATTATTGTAATAAATAACATTCGTATTCGCTTTATTATATCTTTTTACGTGATATGTGCTATGATATACTGTTCATTCTGTTGTATATACGTGTGACTTGATCCTGGCACGTATATGATTGCTCGGTTTATGTTCTTTTATAAACCGGGTGTTACACTTTGCTGGACGTACGGCCCCACGGCCGGAACCAGGATAAACCGTGCGTTACTGTGATTGCCTCTTGCATCATCATCTGGGACGAGGAAACACGCAACATTTACTAGTTGGGATCCGGGCCCCCGGGTCGGGACACCGACAGTTGGCGCGCCAGGTAGGGGCCGCCGCGTGACATTTTTTCTCTCTTTTTCCCATTTGATCTCTAGGGATGGCGCGCAGATCCAACCCATACCCTATGGGTGTCTCGGATCCGCTCCCAGCTGGGTTTGTGATCTGGTTCGGGAGTCTCGAGTTCAGAGCGACCGGCAACGGTTACCTCATGCGGCTCCTCTCGCCCAGACGCAACCCCATCACCCCGACTTCGCCGGCCCGGCACGGCAGGCGCTCGGGTCAGCGTTCGCGACAAGCACGCGCGGAGCGGCGTCGCACGGCACGTCACAACCCCCCCCCACGTGGGTCGAGGCTGGCATGTCGCAACTCAGCATCGAGGCGAACAGGGCCACCGTTTCGTCATCACGTGCCTCGGCATCATCTGTGCCGGCACCGTCACCTGCAGCGGCGCTAGTGCCTCCCAGGGGGGCTCAACTTCGCCCTCGCCCTTCCCCTTCGGGATGCGCAACACTGCCGCTCGCACCTACGCCTCTTCAATCAGCACTAACCTCACCGAGTATGAGGATCTGTCGGGTCATCATCTTCTATCGATCCGCAACCTCATCGCGTCGTCCCTTGACGAATCCTACCCCGAGACGGCGAGCTCGATCGCCGACGACGTCAACTTCTTCATGAACAACTTCGCGGCCGAGGAGGCCGAGGACTACTCTGGGGTCTACGACCCCGACGCTCTTCACTCGTTCTAGCTGGCGACGGCTTACTGCCTCACCTGCTCCGAAGACTCCAGCGAGGGGGATTTCGATCCTTCCCAGGAGTGCTTCATGGTGGACCTTGTGGACGAGCAGAACGACAACAACCCAAGCAACGACGGGGACGCCGGGGCGGATGCGCGGACAAAGGAACCGGCGAACCCGCTTGCAGCCCCTTCCTCGTCAAGCTCGGCGGCGCGACAAGCCCAGCTGGCGCATCTCAAAGAGCTTCAAGCCATGCTCGACGAGCAGCGTCAACAAACCCAGGAGCTGCGCGCCGCACTCGAGCAGCAGCGTACCGCGCGCGGTACACATGCCCAGGCGGCGGGGCGTGTTGCCCGGGAGCGCATCCTGGCCGACGACAATGTCGACAAACCTCCGGAGCTGCAGACGGCCGGCGAAAAACTTGTTGCTGCTGCCTATCTACTTCAAGCTATGGCCGAGCCATCGACGCCTTCGGGCCGCAACCTGCGCCGCGAGGCACAAGAGCTCATCGAGCAAGCTGCCGTGCAGCAGGCCGAGAGTTCTGCGTCTCGTATGCGCTCGAAGGCCCCGGAGCCGCCTGGCGGGACTGCGCATCAGGACCGTGAGGCTTCTGTGCACACGCCACCAGCACGGAAGGGCAAGGCAGCCACAACACCCGGTGCGAGGGCACCCCCGGTGCACGAGCGCATCGGAAGAGTTCCCGTAAGGGAGCGAATCCGCGACACTCGTGGGCACGCTGGCGACGGCGACGCCCGCAACGTCATCGACGGCAGGAGGTACACCCCTCGACGGGGTGGACGCTTCGACCCCGAGCACGATAGGGGTGAGTCCCCGGAGCCCCCGGGCACCCGGGTATTCAGCCGAGAGATTCGAACTGCATCCTTTCCTCTGCGCTTTCGACAACCTAACACCCTCGTCAAGTACTCGGGCGAGACTGACCTTGCAGTATGGCTCAACGACTACCGCCTAGCGTGCCAGCTAGGCGGTGCCACGGAGGACATGGTCATCATCCGCAACCTTCCTCTTCATCTTGCTGACGCCACACGAACGTGACTCGAGCACCTGCCTGCGGATCAGATCCACAATTGGGCCGACTTGGTCCATATCTTCGTGGGCAATTTCTAGGGCACGTACGTGCGCCCTGGGAACTCCTGGGACCTCAAAGGGTGTCGCCAGAAGCCCCGCGAGTCCCTGCGTGACTACGTGCGATGCTTCTCCAAGCAGTGCACCGAGCTCCCCAGCGTCACCCATGTCGAAGTCATCAACGCTTTCCTCGAGGGTACGACATGCAGGAACCTGGTGCATGAGCTTGCGAGAAGCTGACCCGTCAGCACCAATGAGTTGTTCGACACTGCCACCAACTACGCCGCCGGCGAGGAGGCTGTTGGTGCCATCTTCGATGACAAATCGAGCAAGCGCAAGGACGATGCGCCCGCGGAGGGCAGCAGCGTCAAGCCCAACGCCCCCGCCAAGAAATTGAAGCGGGGGAGGAAGGGAAAGAAGCCGGTCCCACCGAACCAGCGTGAGTCGAGGCGGGCAGAGGACTCCGAGGAGGCCTTCGCTGCTGCCCCAGACCGCAAAGGTCCTCGAGGCCCCCCTCGAGGTGGTGGTGGCCAATTCGATGACATGCTCAAGAAGCCGTGCCCTTACCATAAGGGCCCGGTCAACCATACCCTCGAGCAGTGCGAAATGCTCAAGAAGTATTACAACCGCATCGCGCATCGCGATGAAGACAAGAAGAAGGATGCGGGCGACAAAGGTGAAGATGACGAGTTCCCCCCAGTGGAGAAGGCCTTCTTCATCTTTGGAGGAGCAACAACGAATATGACTTCTCGGCAGCGCATGCGTGAGTGCCGTGAAGTCTTTTCTGTCACCAAAGCCACGCCAAACTACCTCGGCTGGTCGGAGGATACCATCGCCTTTGGCCGCGAGGACCACCCCGACTACGTCCCGCATCCGGGACGGTATCCGCTTGTTGTCGACCCCACCCACTTCTCCAAGGTGCTCATGGACGGAGGCAGCAGCCTCAACATCATGTACGCCCCCACCTTGGAGCTCATGGGGATCGGACTGGACAAGCTTCGCCCCAGCAAGTCACCATTTCACGGCGTCGCACCAGGGAAGCGAGTCCAACCTCTCGGCCAGACCGATCTGCCTGTGTGCTTCGGCGCAGCAGCCAACTTCCACAAGGAGGTACTCACTTTCGAGGTGGTGGGATTTCGAGGGTCCTATCACGCCATCCTTTGTCGTCCTTGCTACGCCAAGTTTATGGCCGTCCCCAACTACACCTACCTCAAGCTCAAAATGCCGGGTCCGAAGGGCGTCATCACCATCGGCTCTTCGTTCGAGCACTCCTACGAATGCGACGTCGAGTGCGTTGAGCGCGCGGAAGCTCAAGCGGAGGACGAGGCCCTCGCAGCCACCCTCGACAAAATGGCGAGCGAGGCCTTGGACTCCACGCACCGACACGCCAGGAGCTTCGAGCCCGCCGAGGGTATCAAGAAGGTGCCCCTCGACCCGAGCCACTCCGACGACAAGACGTTGCAGATCAGCGCCACCCTCGACGACAAATAGGAAGTGGTGCTCGTTGATTTCCTCCGCGCCAACGCAGATATCTTTGCGTGGAGCCCCTCGGACATGCCTGGCATACTGAGGGAGGTCGCCGAGCACTCTCTTGATGTCCGACCCAACTCCAAGCCGGTGAAGCAGCGCCTAAGACGCTTCGACGAGCTCAAGCGCCGGGCGATCGGCGAGGAGTTGCAGAAACTTCTGGCGGCCGGATTCATCAAAGAGGTATTCCATCCCGAGTGGCTAGCTAATCCAGTATTAGTAAAGAAAAAGAGTGGAAACTGGAGGATGTGTGTAGATTACACTAGTTTAAATAAGACATGTCCGAAGGTTCCCTTTCCTTTGCCACGAATCGATCAGATTGTAGACACTACTGCGGGATACGAACTCTTATCCTTTCTTGATGCTTATTCCGGTTACCACCAAATCAAGATGAAAGAGTCCGACCAGCTCGCGACTTCTTTTATCACGCCCTCCGGCATGTACTGCTACATTACGATGCCCTTTGGCCTTAGAAACGCCGGAGCTACATACCAGCGGTGTATGCTCCACGTTTTCGGAGACCATCTCGGGCGCAACGTAGAAGCATATGTCGACGACATCGTTGTGAAATCTAGGAAGGCGGATGACCTGGTTGCTAATCTCAGGATCGCATTCGATTGCCTATGAGCCAAAGGGGTAAAACTTAACCCCGAGAAGTGCGTGTTCGGGGTGCCTCGAGGCATGCTCTTAGGCTTCATTGTCTCCCAGCGGGGCATCGAACCCAACCCTGACAAAGTCTCGGCCATCACTCGGATGGGACCGATCCGAGACTTAAAGGGGGTACAAAGGGTCATGGGATGCCTAGCGTCCCTTAGCCGTTTCATCTCGCGTCTCGGCGAGAAAGGCTTACCCCTGTACCGACTCCTGAGGAAAACCGAGCGCTTCACGTGGACCCTCGAAGCTCAAGAAGCCCTCAAAAGGCTGAAGGCATCACTCACTCGAGCTCCCATTCTCACACCACCTACGGACGGCGAGCCCCTCTATCTGTACGTAGCCGCGATGACCCAAGTGGTCAGCGCGGTGATCGTAGTCGAAAGACAAGAGGAGGGTCATGCTCTGCCCGTCCAACGACCAGTGTACTACATCAGCAAGGTGTTGTCTGAAACTAAGACACGCTATCCTCAGATTCAAAAGCTGCTCTACGTAGTGGTTTTGGCTCGGCGCAAGCTGCGCCACTACTTCGAGGCTCATCCCGTCACCGTGGTCTCGTCTTTCCCCTTGGGAGAGATAGCCCGCAACCGGGAAGCCGAGGGTAGAATTGCCAAATGGTCTGTGGAGCTGATGGGAGAAACACTCACCTACGCCCCTCGCAAGGCGATCAAGTCCCAAATCTTGGCTGACTTCGTGGCTGAGTGGACGGACACTCAGCTGCCCCCATCACAAATCCAGGGCGAATGCTGGACTATGCACTTCGACGGGTCGGTGATAAAAACTGGCGCCGGTGCCGGCCTTCTTTTCATCTCGCCCCTCGGAGAGCATATGCGATACGTGATACGCCTACACTTTCCCGCGTCGAACAACATGGCGGAGTACGAGGCCCTCCTCAGTGGCCTCCGCATCGCCATCGAGCTCGGCGTCAAACGACTCGACGCGCGCGGCGACTCTCAACTCGTCGTCGACCAAGTCATGAAAGAGTCTAGCTGTCACGACCCAAAGATGGAGGCATACTGCAACGCAGTACGCCACCTCGAAGACAAGTTCGACGGCCTAGAGCTCAATCATGTCCCGCGCAAGTACAACGAAGACGCCGACGAATTAGCGAAGATCGCGTCGGGGCGGACCACCGTCCCCCCGAATATCTTCGCTCAAGACATCGTCAAGCCCTCCGTCGAGTTCAAGGGCCCAACGGAGTCAGGCCCCTCGTCCGCTAGGCCCTCCGGCGGGAACCCCCCGGCGGACGAGGACGAGCCCATGGACATTGACTTCGGCACCACCTCCGCGGACGAGGCCGAGGCAATGGAAGTTGACGAGGTCCCCGCTTCGCGAGATTGGTGCGTCCAGTACCTTGACTGGATGATTCAAGGGGTTCTACCCTCGGACCGCGCTCAGGCGCGACGCCTCGCCAGGTGGGCCAAGTCCTTCATCCTAATCGACAATGAGCTACACAAGCGTAGCCCCTCGGGTGTCCTGCAATGATGCATCCCCATCCCCGAGGGCAAGGAGCTGATCCGCGACATCCATGCTGGCGTCTGCGGTCATCACGCCGCGCCACGCACTCTCGTGGGTAACGCATTTCGACAAGGCTTTTACTGGCCGATCGCGGTCGCCGACGCCACCGACGTTGTGCGGACCTGCGAGGGGTGCTAGTTCTATGCTCGAAAAACACATCTCCCGGCCCATGCTCTGCAAACCATCCCCATCAGGTGGCCGTTTGCCGTGTGGGGACTAGACCACGTCGGTCCGCTGAAGATGGCGCCCGGGGGCTTCACCCACTTGCTGGTGGCGGTCGACAAGTTTTCCAAATGGATCGAGGCTCGACCCATCGGCAAGATCAAATCCGAGCAAGCAGTTCTGTTATTCACCAACATTGTCTTTAGGTTCGGGGTCCCGAACTCGATTATCACCGACAACGGCACCCAGTTCACAGGCAAGAAATTCTTGGCGTTCTGCGACAGCTTCCACATACGTGTGGACTGGTCGGCTGTGGCACACCCACAGACGAACGGGCAAGTGGAGCGTGCCAATGGCATGATCCTCCAAGGACTCAAGCCAAGAATCTTCAACAAGCTGAACAAATTTGGCCGGAGGTGGCTCACGGAGTTACCCTCGGTCATTTGGAGCCTAAGGACGACCCCGAGCAGAGCTACGGGTTTTTCTCCGTTCTTCCTCGTCTATGGCGCCGAGGCCATACTCCCCACTAACTTGGAGTACGGATCTCCGAGGCTCAAGACATACCAAGAGCAACGAAACCAGCGAGCTCGCGAAGACTCACTGGACCAAGTGGACGAGGCTCGAGACATGGCGCTCCTCCACTCTGCGCGCTACCAGCAGTCCTTGCGAAGGTACCAAGCCCAGAGGGTCCGGCGCCGAGACCTCAACGAAGGGGACTTGGTGCTGAGGCTTCGACAGGACAATAGGGGTCGCCACAAGCTCTCACCTCCATGGGAAGGACCGTACATGATCGCCGATGTGCTCAAACCCGGCACCTACAAGCTGGCAAACGAAAAAGGCGAAGTCCTCACCAACGCTTGGAATATACAACAGCTACGTCGCTTCTATCCCTAGAATTTCAAGCTTTTTGTACATTTGCCTGTACTCGCATCTTCAATTTCCTGAAATAATAAAGTACGCTTTACTGGTTTATTTTTGGGAACCATCCGGGCCCTCGAAGGCTAGGATGCGCGCTAACGCTGAGGTACGCTCGGCTTTACCCTCGGCAAAGCCGAGCCTCCCTCGGGGGCTACTACAGGGGGAACCCCCGAACGTCCCCAAAAAGTCGCCAGTATTTTTCGAAATATTTCTGTCTCGACCCTAAGCTTCTCGTATCCTTGAAAAAAAACCGGCGCGAGGCGTAAGCAACTACGGACGGGGCCGGCCGAGTCGAGGGGCCGCCTACGCCTCCGGGATACGGCACCCCCTCACCACCCTACACCTACGTTGCTTATGAACGCGAACCTCCTCGCAGACGTTCGTCCAAGTCCCATACAAGAACACGGAAATAAAGTAAAGAAATACAGGCTCGAACACACAAGGCCTCGACGGGCCACGTGCTCAAATTACGAAACAAAATCTTTTATATTCATAGAATGCGATTACAAAGCGCGACTATGATATAAACACTAATCTATTTACATGGGCTTCGAGGCCCAACTGTCCTACAGGCTACCATCCCCCCTTGCGGGTCTTCAGGGGCGTCGAATTTGGCGATGGGAGGGATGTTTGCCTCGAGCTTCTCGGCGAGGACGGTGGCGAACTCCTCCGCGGCCGCATCGGCTTCATCCATAATGGCCGACGCGGAGTCCGCGTCAGAATCATCGGGCACGACGTACCCCGACGACACCCTCTGGATATCCATGAGGTAATGCGTCGAGGCCACGACGAGAGCCCGCAGGATACAGAGGCAGAAGGTACTCTTGGCGTGTTCGGCAATCTGGCCGCCTAGGGCGCGCAGGCGGCTGATCACCGAACTGCCCGAGACGGCACCCTCCCCCTCGAGCTCTTGACACACACTCACGGCGGTCTGCTCCAGCTCAGCAATCTCCATCTGTGCCGCCGTGAGCGCGGTGTGGACCGCTTCCTTCGCCGCGGTCTCGTCCGCCACATTTTGCCTCAGCTCTGAGTAAAGGAAATCGACATTAGCTACGAAAAGAAACAAATCGACGGAAAATTGAAGGTACTCACCCGTCATGTTCTTCTGCGCTTCCTCCCTCTGGGTCCGGGCGGCCTCTTCGAGCGAGGACAAGGAGGCTTCCTTCTCTCTAAGGGCGGCCCCCATGTTCTGGAGGGTCACCTCCTTCCCCTCGAGGGCCTCGCCCTTTTCCCGGAGGGTCCCGGTGAGCGCAACCACGGCCACCTCTTTATGGAGGAGCTCGGCCTTCTGCTGCTCGAGCGTCGTGCTGAGGCGCTGCAGCTCAGCGCTCTGCACCTCCGCCTCTCGAGCTCTCTCCTCGAGCGCCGTCCGAAGGCGCTGCAGCTCGGCAGCTTGCGCCTCGGTCTCCCGGGCCTTCTGCTCTGCTGCCGCCCTCTGGACGTCCCGCTCACTAGCAACCCGCGCCAGCTCCTCCTCCAGCGCCTGCTGACGCGCCCCCAGATCGGCTATTTTTGTGTTGGCGTTGATATTTTTGAGCACCAGCTCGGCGTTGTGTTGCCCGAGCTGGCTCATCTGGGAGTACAGCCGGTTCATCTCGGTGCTCTTCTCGCGCGAGATTTCCCTCAGCTGCTGCAAAGGGGGACGGCGTGGGTGAAGACGCGTAAAAGCCAAAACCGAATCCGAGCAATTTCCGCGGGGAAATATTTTCCTGGCTGACCTGGTAATCCGCGTTCTGATGAAGCTGATAAGCGCGGTCGAGGGCCTGCAAGATCTCGCGCCCGACGCCCATCTGCTTGTTCCAGGCCTCCTCCTCCTCCTGCTCCTTGCGAAGGAACTCCGAGGGGACACCGGACGGGACGATCACCCCGAGGTGGCTCCCCTCGGTCGCCCCCGCTTCGAGCACGCCCGCGCTGGCCGACGCGAACTCGGCAATGTGTGCGGCGGCGCTCGCCGCAGCATCGGGGTCGATGTCCATTGAATCCCCGTACTCCTCGCTGCTGTCCGGCAGCTCCACAACCGCTGTCACACCCCCTTGCGCCGTTGGCTGGGCCACAACCGCAACGGTACCCTCGTCCAGGGCCTCCACGGGCCCCGGCGCAAGGGTTCCTTTCACCGCCAGCGCCTCTTGCGCCGTACCCTCCTCCGTGACGCCCCCGCCCTCGGCCCTCGAGGGCTCGAAGACGAGGGTCTCCTCCACACGGCCGGCAGGGCGCTCCTGCGCGCCCCCACCGGTCTCTCCTTCCGTATCCGGTCGGGCGGCGCTGGCCGCGTCGCCCTGACCGGCCTCAACGTCGATGGCCGCTTGGGCAGCGCCATCGACACCGCCCTGGCCGGCCTCTTCGCCGGTGTCGGCCGCCTGAGCAGCCGCCTCGGCGCCACGCTGGCCGGCGTCGCTCTGACCGGCGTCACCCTCCTCCTCCCGGGCTTGTTTGCACCGCCTGGGCCCCTCGGGCCATGGCCTCCCGTAGCCTAGCGGCTGCCGCCTCGAGATCCACGGCGGGCTGGGGCTGTGGCGCCGTGTGCCTTGGCCGGGGCAAGCCGCACTGCATCCTTGGGAACGGCCCCAGGGCTGGAAATCAAGAGACGCGAGTTGAGCAGGATCGAGAAATCCGCCAAATACATAACAAAAACGAGATCCGAAATACTTACCCAGATCGAGCACTCATACTCCGCTTCCTCGTGGCGGTCCTTCGGGCCCGGGGCATCGTGCTGTCCCTCGAAGATTGCCTCGAAGCCGCCCCCCTCGTGTCGGCCCGGTGGCTCGAGGCCGCCAGCACGGACGACTCCTCCCCGCGCCGCACCCTCGAGGGAGAGATTCGCCGATGACCCCGCTGCGGCCCTCGGCTCCTCTGGCGCCACGGTCGCTCCCTCTTCTTTGTCCCACAGGTAGAACAGTGGGGAGCTCGCGCCCTCCCCGTCCCCCTCGGAGCATGGTCCTTGGCGTCCGAGGCCTCCTCCTCGTCCTCCTCCGAGGACTCGGGTGTGGCGGGCTATGCCTTCCCCTCCGCTCGAGCGAGCTTGCACGCCTTGTCGTGCCTTGCCTTTCTTTTCCTTTTCCTCTCGGCCTTCGTCTCCGCCGCATCCTTCCGCCTCTTCATCTTCTCCGCATGGAGACGATTGATCAGGCGCTGTTCTGGGACCGGGGGCCTCGAGGTGCCGCACCTCAACCCCTGTACAACACACCCGAAATAGGGTCAGGAAAGGGGAACTACATGACGCATGACGAGTTCGAAGCCAAAACTTACCAAGGAAATATACCCCGGCTCGGGAAGCATCTTGATCCTCCAAAGATCCGCGGGATCTTGGGGAAACTCCGCCACCGCGTACTTCGCCCTCCGGGCAGTGTTGGTATGGGAGAGAAGCTTGCTTGACGTCCTCGAGCCTTCAACCTTGCTCCCGGGGAAGAGCTCGAAAATCGGCAGGGCCCTTTCCACGAGAGTGATAACCCTCTGCCGGTGGAAGTTCGCGATGACGGCCGCTGCTGTCAGCCCCTTCCTCGCCAAGCGCGCCAGCGCGTCGGTAAGGTCCTCGAGCTTGGCCTGTTGCGCTGGGGGCGACACCCCCCAGTCCCACTTCGGCGGTCGCTCCCGAAGAATCCCGAAGAACTTTGTTGGTGAACTCCGGAAGTGCGCTGTTGACGCTCCTTAGCGCCCCCGATTTATATACCGCAAGCGCACAATTTCGTGTAGCTTTTCCCTCAGAGTATTCCCCCAAGGTTTATCAATCCACGGAACCAAAGAGACAAGAAACAATCTACTAGCATAGAGATTCCTTTGTGTGAGATGGTGAAAACAAATCTAATCTACTAAAAACACGACAAACACCGAAGGTAGCAAGAGAAAGTTAGAGATAACCAATCTAGATCACCTAGATCATGCATATGTTGTAGTTCCAGCTAGATAAAGTGAAGTAAGATAGATGTGAATCTCAATGAAAAGCCTCTTTAAACCCAAAATCTCCAATCCGATCCCTCGATACCCAACCTACTCTGTGGAGACGGCCTGTCACGACGCCCCCCTTTTCAACGGGATACCCTTAAGCAAGTCGAACTCACTTTGGTAGTTCCACCATGAACCTCTAGCCACCATGACTACAAGATCATGCTAAGTGATCTATCTCGATAATAGATCTAAGATGAAGCGAACCCAAAGAAAAGAACGAAATCGAAAGAGGAGAACATGGTCGCTAAACATTCGGAAACATAAATAACTTCACCATGAATGATAGTACATCACAAGATCACAACTGGGGCCCTACCTTGATCTTGATGATCCTGGCTCCAGAACTCCGACGTGGTCTTCCTTGCAAGGTTCCCACGTCGGCTAGGGCAAACCCTAGACAACTAGCACGACCCTCGGCTCTCCGAGAGGTGTCCCTCTATCTTCTCTGTTCCTCGGCGTCGTCTCCCGAATTGCTCTCCGCGTGAACCTTGGGGAGGGGTCTTTAAATAGCCTCAGGGAACCCTCGGTCAAAGGGGAGGTCGAACCGACCTAAAAAAGGCCTGGGCCGGCCGGCCCAATGAGCCTAGGCCGGCCGGCCTAGCACTTTCCTTCGCCGGCTCGCACTCAACTTTCTCCCCAAGCCTCCTGGAATCTTCTAGAGTTTATGTCTTTCACGATTGCACCCCTTTAGACGTTGTTATCTTCGAGACTTCTTCGAGGAGAAGGATAGGATGGAAAATCCTTCCTTAAATATCTCTTTGCTTTGCTTAGCTCCGAAGTATCTCAATCTTATCTTGTGGGCTTTGTCTTTTGGGCTTCATTGGAGGGTGGATGTGCATGAATGGGCCTTCGACCCTTTGTTCGGGCTTTGGCCTTCGTCATTCTTCGTGTCATCGCGTGATCGTGGGCCTCGCCATTTCATGCTCCAAAATTGGTCAAAAACCTGCAAAAACGAAGTACCTCCAAAATATATGTGCAAACGTGAAAACGACCAATAATTGGGCCGAGGTTAGGATGGTTAGTGATTTTGATATTAAATTTATGCCATTATCAAAGTTAAACAGGGGATAAAATGGATACTTAAGGAGCGCCAACATTCCCCCCATGCTTAAACCTTGCTCGTCCTCGAGTAAGTCTTTGATAAAAATCAGCGCTACCTTTCAGTGTCCAATCCCTGTACTTGATCATACACGAGAAAACACAATGCTCCCAAAAATATTTTGCAGTTAATAGTTCAAGTTGTAACCAGCTTTTTTTCAATGTGGAAGGTAGATACAAGTTAAATGCTTCCCCACAATTATTAAGCACATGCTCTCAAAATTAAACAAGTCTCAGGAGTAAGAAAGTAAGTTCCATAAGTAATGCTAAACCAAGATCAATAATTCAAACCTCATTGCAATTTGCTCATGGAAACTCTCAGCTCATCTTGTCTCTCAAACTTGCTAGAACTCTCTCCTTTCTTTCTCTCATATGTATGTGTGAGGCTTTATCTGGAGCTCTGGAAAGGTTAGTCCTAACAAAAGATATTATAATCAAGATATTATCAAAACAAGAAATACTTCTTATGGATTTACCGAGACTCGTCAAATAGACCATTGGAAAATAATTTCTTTGTGGAGAGGGAGAGAATGGAACACACACTTTAGATGGTGGACATGTGCAAATGGCAACCAAGGCACGACTGAAGTCCTTGTTATCGGATTGCACATGGTTGGAATAATTGAGTATAGAATAATCTTCAAAGTACCCGGAGTTTAATGAAGCAAACGGAACCGAGGAGCTTTTCATCATTATTTATTTCATTTTTTTTCTTTCTTTCTCTCTTTTTTTTATTCTTGTTGCTCCTCAGAACCACTGGCAACACAATGCACTTACTCCACCTCCCCCCATGCTTGAACTTTTGCTTGTCCTCAAGCAATGAAGTGATGATAACTTGATGGAGTGAGTGCGCAAAACCTTTATCAATTCTCTGGACATAACTTTGGAATTCAGGGGAGCATCTCCTCGTGAAAGATTGAAGCTAACAAAGGAGGAAAAGGGGCTGGCCGGCTGGCCTAGGGGTGTTGAGCCGGCCGGCCTACTGCCTGTAGGCCTCCACTTTTTTGGATTTTTCTTCTGCGAATTCTTTGATGCTTCCCAAGCTTATGTTTTACTGAATTTTGCTCTTGATTCCACTGTTTTTCCGTCGAAATAGATATACTCAATATATAGGTTGTGGTCAAGGAGGTGTTTCACAAAAAGATGTTTTTGGTTAAGGGTGGATATCCAGCGAGGTTTGCGATGTTTCCGGTATAGAAACTCACAATGCATGGATAGAATGGCTAGCAAAAGATAGGTACGCAAAAATACGGAATGGTCAACTTCTTAGTCTCGTACCAAAGAAGATAAATCCTGAATTAATTCACCTGAAAATAATTCTTGCTCTATGGTTTTTATGATATATCATTTAAGCTTGTAGAAGGGTAGAGCAAATACAAAAGGTATCATTGACAAGGTTAGCTCAAAATTAAATCCAAATTAAATTTTCCTTGACAAGCTTAAGTAAGAGAGCAAGAATAAAAGATATGGGTCCTAATTTATCATAACCTCTACAATTGAATTAGTCGGTATTTAATTAATTTTCAGATCATGTTAAAGAGAGCATTAGTTTAATCATGCATAAACCAAGCACAAGAAAGTAGACAAAGCGGCAACGATCATCATATTTTAACATGGCACAAACTTTCTATCATCATTACTAACCATAACATTAAAGCGTGGGTGATGCATTTATTTATCATGGTGATGAAGACAAAAGAAAACAAATTGCACACATGCTGAAATAAATAAAACAGAAAATCGCTACGCACACACAAGCTTGCACACATGCTGAAAATAAATGAAAAGAAATAGAAAATCCAAACCACACGTGCGAGCATTTTATTCTTGGTCATGCCGTCGATCAATCTCCTTGATTGGCTCTTGCGTTGTATCCTTGATCATAATACTGCTGAAATGCTCATCCATTAAATTGTTCCGGTGGCGCCAGACCTAGAAGTCCCATTTGATATGCAATTCCTGCAGTTCGATCTTCTAGTTGGGTTGTATGCCTCCGGATGGCATCTGTATCTTCCATATTTCTTCTCGCATAAGCACCCATAATTCTCATTCCTTGTTCTGGTTGAGGGAGGTCAAAATATTGTACTCCAAATGACGGGTTGGGCATCTCTCCTTGATATGACGAGGGTGGGCATCCGTAGTTGCTAAATGGTGGGGGTGCCGCCGCAGCGTGCCCCCATGCTTGTTCTTGGATTCCTTCCCATTGACTCGTCCATCCTTGCGGGTATCCCTGTCCACTTGATGCACCTTGAAATTCATTCCTCCAATAAGCAAAACTTGGCGGTGGAAGGTTTACTTCCAAGTCTTCTTGTTGTGCTGATGCTGATGTCCCTTCAATTAACCTTCCTCTTTTTATTTCTTCACCTTTTTTCCAATATTTTCAACTCGCCAATCAGTCCTCCCTCTTGCAAATAATTTCAGCCTTTGATCGGGGAGGGAAATATCCATCTCAGAAATAGTAAATCCCTTCTTTTCATCTCCTCCGATATAATGGCCTTGCCTCAAATGATCAATCCCAATATCTCTTCCCGGGACATAAAATTTCTGGATCACTCGTAACCTCGGATTCATTGCTCGGGCTATCATTGTGAGATAACATCCCGAACCAACTTCTCCCGTGCCAGATGATGCTTCACAAAGCCACCTTTCAACCATGATGTTGGTGGGATCAATTACTTGCTTCTTCACCAATGCAGCATACATCCAACTTAATTCCTGGTCGGTGACCTTTGATTCTCTCATCCTCCCGAGAATTCTTTTGCTCAACCAAGAGTGGAATATTTGGAGGGTAACATTACTTGTATTCTTTCTTTGGCGGTTGACATCTTTTGCTATTTTTGTCCAAAATTCATCAAGCTCTCCATCTTCAACTTGCACCATTTCATATGCATTATTTTTGAATCCGAGCAAGCTTCCTATTTCACCATAGGTGATTACTTTCTCTTCATTCTTGAGCCTGAATTTCAGACATGAAACTTCTTCACCATCCACCACTTCCGTTGATTTTTCTGATGTCATGAACATCTCAAGAGCCACTTCTTCTTGCATATCAACCATGACACCATCGGAAAATAACTTCCAACCGATGTTCTCCAACAGCTCATAGATGTCATGATGAAATCTCAGCTTCACCAATGCTTCATCATCAAAATCATAATTTGCTCGTAGTCTTCCCTTCATGAACTTGAGCCTTTCTTCTTCTTCCTTCGACAAGATAATAAACCCATATTCTGAATTCTTGGGCTTGTATGGTGTCGGTGCGGATGACCTTGTCGAACGCCATGGAGGAGGTGGCATTCCTTCGGTGAATCTCATGGAGGAGCTTCTCGGGTCTCTCATCCCACCAAGGAGCAGCATATCGCTCCTCGGTGCGGGGTTGTCTTCCTCCATGCTCCGCGGAGACTCGGAGACCGAGTGCCTCCACGAAGAACTTGCCGATGCGTCGGATGTTGATGAACGTGTCCTTCTCCTCCCGACGATGAACTTCATGAGGCCACTCATGGTGACTCCTTGCTGCACACGCTCAAAAACAAACACACCGGGGGTTTCTTGCCGGCGGGAGAACAATATATCGAAGAGTGGAGCAAACTAGGAATTGTGGTGAATTTTCTGAGATTTTTGGAGTAGATTTTGGTGGACGAATTTTCAGGGCTCTAACTGATGTTTCTGGGCAAAGAACTTGAAGAACATAAGCAAGGAAATGATTGAGGAGTATACCTGCCAAAGGGGAGCACCAGAGGGAATAAATAGGGGCCAGGCCGGCCGGCCTAGGGCCTTGGGGCCGGCCGGCCTAGGGTGTTTTTCCCTCTTCTCCACTTCAATTTTCTCTGGTGGCTTCCTGGTGCAATTATTTGCTTCTGTCCAGTACATCTTGTATGCTTTGCACCGCCCAAATCATGTGAACCACTCATTCTTTGCCTTTGATGTCCACTTGCAACATTATTTCTCCACTTTGTATCATTCACATTGTCCCATGCTTAATCATTCATCACATGGTGCCATCTTTGCTGAAAATCACTTGTCCTTCCCATGCATGGCTGCTCCCTCCTTTGAATCATTTGCATGTGGTGGTAGGTAGAGAGCACAACTCTTTCCGTGAACTCACTTTGATCAATGGATGTTAATCAAGCACATAAACCCTTTCCAAATGATGCTTAGATGTTTAATCCTCCTCTAACTTCGAAATTTCAGAATTGACTCAAAGCATGCAATGAGTTTAAATGAATAATTAGAGGGGAATTGAAACATCTTTACATTTGTAAGTCGAAAAATATTTCCCGACTACATTAATTTTGGTTGCACCGGAACCGTTCACTTTCATGAATTGATAGCGAACAATCTCGAATTCAACCGTGGGTCTTGGGTTTAGGTTCTAATTTTTGCCAAAATGAGAGAGAGAATTTTGAAAAAGAGAATAATTAAGGTTAGGAAAATTCTAGTCCTATGGTAATGAAACTGAAAATTCTCTCTATGTTTGTGTGAACCTACGCATCAAGAATTTAAGTAACATAGCGCGGCTCTACTCGTGTGTTTTAACTCAACTTGGTCCGGCCGTCATGGAGAGGACGGTCGCCAAAAATAGGTATGGAATTTTGGATGTGGCTTTCTCAAGAAGAGGCAAATAAATCATAGGATGGCTCATGTCATTGGTTTAAAATAAGAAATAACATTGGAATGACCGAGCGAATAAAATCCAAATCGAATTGTTTGACCGAACTACCAATTGTTCAAAAGTATATCATGTTCCTGCGTAGCAAAATTCTCGACTCACTTACCTAAACCTTTCGCGGGTTGTCCTCCCGGCAGCTTATTCTTGACTCGACGAATGGGTTGAACTCCCGGCAGCTTTATTCTTGACTCGATGAACGGGTTGCCTCCCGCAAAGCGCTTCGTTTATAGTCTATAGCTAGACTTTCTTCTTCTTCACTTCAGACCAACGCTCGGTGATGGCGCTGCAGTCTTGGGTACCCACTTCCGCACAATCCTTGGTGCGGGTTTGTCTTCTACGTTAGTCATCTTTTTGGTCTTCACAGGCGGGCTTTTAGCTTTCTTCTTGACGGGTGCAACGATCTTCTTTGTCGCGATGGACGCGACGACTTCTATCTCCTTCTTCGCTTCCTTCTTGCTCGGCTCCTCTTCTTTCTTTGGCTTCTCCTCTGTGACATAGTGGTGAGGCGGAACATATTTAACATTGATCATGTTGCATACCTCGAGGCGTGGACGAAACTTGAATTCGCTTGTGGTGCCATTGATGTCGAACTTTATCTCCCCCTTGCCAACGTCGATGTTTGCCCTTGCGGTCTTGAGGAAAGGCCTCCCAAGTATGAGAGGCGCCTTACTCCCTTCTCCCATATCGAGAATCACAAAGTCAACGGGGACTAAGTGTTCTCCAATCTTCACGGGCACGTCTTCGGCGATTCCCAAAGGATAGCGAACGGAATTGTCCGCTAACTCTAGGCACATGGCGGTGGGTTCCGGCTCCGGTAAGCATAGCTTCTCGAACACATTCTTTGGCATGACGCTCACACTTGCACCGAGATCACAAAGTGCTCTTTCGAACATAAGAGATCCAATGGAACACGGGATGGTAGGACATCCGGGGTCCCTCTTCTTTTCTGGAGCTTCATTAGCGATTGCCGCGCTACATTCCTCAGTTAGCTTGACAGTGCTTGGCGGTATCTCGCGCTTGTTTCCCATGATGTCTTTGAAGTAGCGAGAATACGTCGGAACTTGTAGAGCGTCCAGGAGCGGCATATTGATGCTCAACCTGCGTACCATCTCAACAAATTTGTTGAATTGCTCATCTTCGTGTTTACCTTTCCGGTATCGTGGCCTTGGCGGTAGAATCTTGGTGTCTATATCGTCTAGCTCAAACTCCGGCTCTTCGGTGACTATCTCTGGCATAGGAGTAGGTGCCTTCTCCTTGATGATGGTCTCCACTTCAACTCTTGGCTTAGGCTTCCTTGCTCCCGCTGCATGTTCGGGTTCTTCGGTCTCCTTTCCCGAGCGAGTTTGAATTGCCTTAGCCGTCTCCGGACTTTGAGGTTGCCCGGGCAATTTTCCTTCGTTGCTAGATAGGCGTCCGGCGAGCTGGGCTACTTGTGTTTCTAGCATCTTCATCATGTTGAGTACTTGAAGGTTAGAGCTCCCGACCTCCGTCACCTTGCCATCAATGTTCTCCAAGATCTTGTCCATAGCCTTGAACTTGGTGACCGTGTCCTTGTTGATCTTGCCTTGCTCCTCCATGAACTCCTTCAATTGTATATGAAGAGGCACCGAGTTTTGAATGGAAGAGCTTGCATTAAATTGGGGTCTACCTTGCCCGTAGCGGAAGTTGGTCGGCGGAATCCATTCTCCCTTCTTCATGTAATCGAGCATCTTGGCTTCCTCTGGGCAATTCTTTTGCACATGGCCGTACTCTCCACATTCTTCACATGTAGACCTTGCTTCGGCCGCCTTCAAATCGATAGCTTGGGCTTCTCTCTTTTCCACTTCCATCTTCTCCAACCTTCTCATGAGTGAGCCAATCTTCCCTTCTAGCACTTCTTCGCGTTCCACTTGTAATACACTCTTCGCGGCGCCCACGGCTTGGAGTGGTTGCAGGCGCCCCGATGATGCCCTTGCGTCATTGTCCGCCACCTTCTTGAATAGTTTGAAAACTTGAGTAGGCGTGAGCTCAATGATGGAACCTCCGGCCGATGCGTCAATGATCCCCCTTGATGCAGTAGTGAGGCCTTGATAGAACTTCTGGACTACATCCTCCCTTGAGAACGTGTGATGAGGTACGGCGCGGATGTAGTCGTTGAAGCGCTCATAGGCTTCGGCAATAGTCTCTGTCGGGGCTTGCGCGAATGTTGCAATCTTGTTGCACAGAATCTGGGTCTTGCCCGGCGAGTAGAACTCCGTCATGAACTCTTTCATCAAGGACTCCCAATTTTGCACCGTGTGCGGTGGTAGAGAATGAAACCATTGCAGCGCTCTCCCAAGTAGAGAGAATGGAAAGAGCCTCGCTCTTATTTGATCTTGAGTCATCCCTTGCATGTCGAAGGTGCGGCATAGCTGGAGGAACGCTTGAAGATGTAGATTAGCGTCTTCTTTTCCAGTGAAGGGCGAGCTTTGCACCATCCTTATGATTGAAGTCTTGATCTCGAACGGAACTCCGATGTTGTCGAGATTTTGGATCGGCAATTCCCGAACGTCCGGAGTGCATACCTCTCCGATCGTACGCTCTGGCTCCGGTAGCGCCATCCCTTGGTGAAGTGGCACCTCCTTTGGACTTGTTGGTGGAGTTGCTTGAGGTGAAGACGATGAATCGTCGGCTTCAACTTCTGGATCTACTAGTTCTGGCTTCCTTGATCGTGCTTCTCGTCTCGTTTGCCTGTAAATTTTTTCTGGATCGTCCACAAAATTTTCGGGTTTGTTGGAGAGGCTCCCGTCCATCTCCTATTAGGGGTTAGTGAAAAAGAAAAATATATACGAGATCTAAAAGATGAATATACAAGATCTAAAACATAAAAGAAAAATAAAGCAAACTCTAGATTAGATTGATTTTCGTGGAATAGATCCATTTTTTTTAGTTAGCTCAGAAAAATAAGAGATCTAAAAAAATCAAAAAGAAAAATCAAGAAATATTTACGAATGCAAGTAAGATTGGATCTTAAATTGATGGTTCCCCGGCAACGGCGCCAGAAAAGCTTGTTGACGCTCCTTAGCGCCCCCGATTTATATACCGCAAGCGCACGGTTTCATATAGCTTTTCCCTCAGAGTATTCCCCCAAGGTTTATCAATCCACGGAACCAAAGAGACAAGAAACAATCTACTAGCATAGAGATTCCTTTGTGTGAGATGGTGAAAACGAATCTAATCTACTAAAAACACGACAAACACCGAAGGTAGCAAGAGAAAGTTAGAGATAACCAATCTAGATCACCTAGATCATGCATATGTTGTAGTTCCAGCTAGATAAAGTGAAGTAAGATAGATGTGAATCTCAATGAAAAGACTCTTTAAACCCAAAATCTCCAATCCGATCCCTCGATACCCAACCTACTCTGTGGAGACGGCCTGTCACGACGCCCCCCTTTTCAACGGGATACCCTTAAGCAAGTCGAACTCACTTTGGTAGTTCCGCCATGAACCTCTAGCCACCATGACTACAAGATCATGCTAAGTGATTTATCTCGATAATAGATCTAATATGAAGCGAACCCAAAGAAAAGAACGAAATCGAAAGAGGAGAACATGGTCGCTAAACATTCGGAAACACAAATAACTTCACCATGAATGATAGTACATCACAAGATCACAACTGGGGCCCTACCTTGATCTTGATGATCCTGGCTCCAGAACTCCGACGTGGTCTTCCTTGCAAGGTTCCCACGTCGGCTAGGGCAAACCCTAGACAACTAGCACAACCCTCGGCTCTCCGAGAGGTGTCCCTCTATCTTCTCTGCTCCTCGGTGTCGTCTCCCGAATTGCTCTCCACGTGAACCTTGGGGAGGGGTCTTTAAATAGCCTCAGGGAACCCTCGGTCAAAGGGGAGGTCGAACCGACCTAAAAAAGGCCTGGGCCGGCCGGCCCAATGAGCCTAGGCCGGCCGGTCTAGCACTTTCCTTCGCCGGCTCGCGCTCAACTTTCTCCCCAAGCCTCCTGGAATCTTCTATAGTTTATGTCTTTCACGATTGCACCCCTTTAGACGTCGTTATCTTCGAGATTTCTTTGAAGAGAAGGATAGGATGGAAAATCCTTCCTTAAATATCTCTTTGCTTTGCTTAGCTCCGAAGTATCTCAATCTTATCTTGTGGGCTTTGTCTTTTGGGCTTCATTGGAGGGTGGATGTGCATGAATGGGCCTCCAATCATCATGGCCTTCGACCCTTTGTTCGGGCTTTGGCCTTCGTCATTCTCTGTGTCATCACGTGATCGTGGGCCTCACCATTTCATGCTCCAAAATTGGTCAAAAACCTGCAAAAACAAAGTACCTCCAAAATATATGTGGAAACGTGAAAACGACCAATAATTGGGCCGAGGTTAGGATGGTTAGTGATTTTGATATTAAATTCATGCCATTATCAAAGTTAAACAGGGGATAAAATGGATACTTAAGGAGCGCCAACATGCGCCCTTGTGGTTCCGAAGGTAGAACCACCCTCGGCTCCACACGGAGTTGTTCGTCGTCATCTTGCTTGTGATGTAAAAATTCCTCCGGGTCGGGTGGACATGGAACGTCAGGCCACCGGCGCGCGCGTACCGCCTTGGCTGGTTCCACACGTTCACGACGAAGAGTTCGCCGCGGAACAGATGGATCCAGAGGTTCCAGTGGGCCTCAATGCCGAGGTACCCCTCGCAGACGGCGACGAAGACCGCCACCTGCGAGATGGAGTTGGGGCTGAAATTGTGCAGTTCCACCTCGTAGTAGTCGCATAAGGCCCGCATGAACCTACTGACGGGAACGCCGAAGCCTCGCTCTTGGAGGCGCACGAAGCTCACGACATAGCCTTGCGGGGGCTTCGGCTCGGTCCCGTCCGGGCACGGGGAAATCCACGCCGGCGCCCCCAAGTCCGGGTTCCGTGGCAGCAGCCTGTCGGCGACCAGCTGCTCCAGCACCGCCACGATGGCGGAGGACTTCCCCCATTGCTAGGGCTCCTGGATGTCTGACATCTCCGAGAGTCGAGGGGGGATGCGAAAAAGAAGGCTCCGAAACGGCTAAGTCTCTCTCTCTCTCTCTCTCCCTCCTTTCTCCTTCTCGCTCTTGGCTATGGGTTCAGGAAGCGACGGAGGTGGAGAAGGCAAAGCAGGATGGAGACAAATGGCCAGGTGAACCCAAAACATCCCCTTTCTCTTCATATTTATTCACCTAGTCGGGCGCATCCATAGCCACGGCCTAAATCTACCGCATTGAATGCAGTAGATTTTGCTATCGCTGACGGATGGGCCCCACGACCGCGGAGTCTCCCACGCGCGCACGCCGCAATAAATGCGGCACGGTAACCGGCGGGCGTGGCGCGACTGTTGCGCTATCCCATCCGTCAGCCGCCGCCCACGCCGCTTCGTCTGCCCGAGGCTGTCGCCTGAAAAGGCGCGCCCACACCGTGCCGCACAAATCAGGCCACACCGCCCGCTACCGGCGGAAGACCCGCGCACACGCGTGGCTCGCGACTCTGTGACGTTTTCAGATCACGACGGAATATTCCTTCATGGGGTCTCTTTACCCTCGAAGGAATCGCATTTCGAGGCCTTACTGATCAGGGGTTCGAAGCCTGGCCCTCCGGGGGGTTCGACAGGCACCCCAGATCATCAGAGTCAGGGACTGCAGGGATGTGCCGTACAAACTACCCTCGAACGCGGAGTTCGAGACATCCTACGTAGTGTTCAAGGCCAGTCGAGGGTGCCCAAAAGGGGGATCCCATCGAGGGAGAGCATCGAGCCCTCGAACCCTACCGAATGGGTTCGAGCCCCGCCTAGCGAACCCTCGCGAGCGCTTTATGAGACGTGTCTATGGACCACGAGCCGACCCCTATCGAATGGGGTATGGACGTCCGCTTGAACAACCCACTAATAGCTCACCGAAGTAGCCATGGCTCGCGGCCCGGGCATGGGTAGCATGGTGCGCTTCACCCCTCCTCCCTGCGGAAGGGCGACGAGGGTCATAATCGAAGTCGAGGGTTCCCCTGAACGCCTTCACACAGGCCTGGGCTCGGGGGCTCCTTGCACACCACGGTTCAATCCACACCCTCGAATAAGTCGACGACCATCAGTCATGAAGACTCCACGTGTCTAAGCCAAACCCTCCGCTGTTGACGTGCGCTCTCCTAATGGTTAAGCTAAGCACCGGGCCACTGTACCAGCACTAAGAGTGCCGAGGCCGGCGGAAAGAGTGCCGATGCCGGCTGAAAAAGTTGCTGGACAGCCGCCCCAGTAAAGCTACCCAGTGGGACAACGTTCATAGCCCTTGGACGAGCACAAACTCTCCTCCAAGGCCTCGGGGGCTACACCCGCGGGTGCGCTGACGCGCCCCCGCGAAGGAGACTTCACACATATTCGAGGGTCGTGACTCTCTGTACACCCCTGTACCCTCGGTAATCCTCCCCGTAGAGGAGGAAGGAAACTTTATTGCTCCAATGCGAATAAAGATTACAAGCGGTTACCGGCACGAAGCCATCGAAAGATACAAACACGTTGCCACCTACGTGGCAATTTTCCCTATCTTGGGGAAGAGCGAGCGATGAAGAAAGGCACTGAGCCCCTAGCTGACTCAACAGCGAGGCTGCTAGGGATGCGAGGACCAGCCCCCAGACCACACGAGTCCCGCAGGATGCTTTCCTCGCAAGCCTTCTTCTAGCGTCTCCTCCACCGAAAACCATGCAGGGGGTCGAGCTGGCGGACAGCGCCCTCCGCACCGTCTCCCCGAGAGCAACCTTGTCGCCCGGGGGGACGATGCGAAGAACAGCCGCCCAACCTGGCACAAACACCATGGTCAGGCATCTCCATCCCCCTTCAGGCTAGGGGACATCGCAGAAGCAGGACCCCACGGGCCCAATGCTCTTCTGCTGATCCCACTGAACCTAAGGGATGGAGCGCACGCCCACTCCGGTCTTCCCCGACCGCTCACAAGCATTCTTCTAGCGCCAAAAGCCTAAAAAAGCCAGGCCACCCCATCTGGGGGCCGGTCACAAAAAGGCAAAGGAAACATTACAAGATGTAGGCGAGGCTGGAAGAAAGAGTTGGGAGGTTGAAGAGGGAAGAGAACCCCACGATCCCTATTTATAGCTGCGCCGGGCACCAAGCTTCAAGCTTGTCGAAGAGCGGAGGCTTGTATCGCCCGTGACGATGCGGCACTCCACAAGCAAAGGATGCCCTCGGTCACCGCGCCGAGACGCAACTGAACAAAGTAAAGCGAAACTGAGCCCCTGGACAATAGGCGGCACAACGTCGGCTTAGGCCGACCGCCCTCGAACGGCGCACTGCAAGGCAACCAGGGAAGGCGGGGCCAAGGCCCTGAGTGCGGGACAGCGCGACGAAAGCGCCAGCTGCCAAGCAGCTGGCACCGTCGTCGCCTTAGCCCCCCTCAGCGCGCGGACACATCTTGTCCTTCAAACAAACAAAAAGGCACGTGCCTCGTAGTACTCTACCCGCAGGCGCACAACCCCGTCTGCCGAGTTGTCACATCCGCCGGGCCGGTGCACAGGCGCGCCTGGCGGGGGCACTGCATTGTCCGATCACGTCAAAGGGGAAATCGCCGAATCACCCTTTGGCCGAATCCCTTGACTCGACCAAAGCCTCGGGGGGCTACTGTCGGGTACCACAATTAGGGACACCCTAATCAGGATACTAAGATCGCTTTAAAAACACAAACACCTATTATGGCAACTGGGCCCACGAAGGCCCACGGCCTGCTTCCCATCCGGGAGAAAGGAAAGGACTCGAAGAAGCCCAGTGTGCGGCCCATTCGCATCCCCCTCGAACCCGCGGAATGATCTCGGCCTCGCTCGAGGGTTCCTCTAGGGCCCGCTGGACAAACTCCGCCTCGCTCGAGGGTAGCGGATCTACCCTCGAGTGGGTGACTCATTTTCCGCCTCGCTCGAGGGCTCCCTTCAGGACCCTCGATCACGCAACACACCTCTGCCTCGCTCGAGGGTAGCGGATCTACCCTCGAGCGGTGACTCATCTCCGCCTCGCTCGAGGCCGTCTCTCGGCACAAGGGACAAACGGCTCCGCCGCCCAACCGCTCGCCGTACGAAGGCATTAAATGCCAGCCATCTCGCTACGAAGTCCAGGACGGACGGTGTCAGGCTGCCACTCCCACAGTGGATGTGACCGGGGTCCCATCCGCTGACTTCAGTCACCGCTCCGCCATCCCGAAGGCTGTAGCGACACTGTGGGACATGCGGTGCGAGACAAGACGGGCCCGGCACTGCTCCCGTTCCTGTTCTGCCGACACCGACCACCCGGACTCGCCTCCCACTGAGGAAGGGGTCCATCGATATCACGTGTCCTTCCAGAAGGGGCGCTCATCACACACCGTCGGAGTCCCGGACCTCCCCCCTCCTCTCAGAGGTCCCGGACCTCCACGTGTCCCCCGGGCCTTCTAGTGTGCACGTCCGCACTCCGACCAGGGGGTCCGGGGCCATCCCGCGCCATTACTACCGCCGGAACACTGCAGGACGACCGGCGCAATCTTCACAGGACGAAGGACGAAATCCAGGACGACAGCGACGTGCGCCGCCTTCCCACAGTATACCTACTACAGTATCCGACCACTGTACCCCGCGATTCAGGGGAAAACGACGACTTGCATGCCCCACTCATGTACGCCGCCCCTCCTTGTGACTATAAAAGGAGGAGGCGAGCTCCCCTTAGCGGGGCTCTGGACTCTGGTCGTCTTGGTCTCTCTGGCTTCTCTCTTCTAAGAGGATGTTCAAGGACTACAGAGCACCCATCTCAACCGACTCCACTCTTAGCTGAGACTTGGGAGCTTCTCTCCCTCTCTCGCCTCGCTTGTACCCCCTACTACAAGCACTCCGGGTGCAAGATAATACAGTGCCCTCATACACCCCCTTTGCTGGACGTACGGCCCCGCGGCTGGAACCAGGATAAACCGTGCGTTACTGTGATTGCCTCTTGCATCATCATCTGGGACGAGGAAACATGCAGCATTTACTAGTTGGGATCCGGGCCCCCGGGTCGGGACACCGACAGAACTAATAGAAAATCATTGCCAGACCGCATGAGGAACAAAGTTTTATCCACACATTCCATTTTAAAACCCTGAGCCAGCAAAAATGTTTTCAGTCTATCATACCAAGCACTAGGTGCCTGTTTCAAACTATAAAGTGCTTTCTGAAGTTTATAACCACGGTTTAGAAACTTGGGATTTTCGAAACCAGGGGTCGTTTCACATAAATCTCTTCTTCGATAAAACCATTTAAGAAGGCAGATGTAACGTCCATTTGAAAAACTTTAAAACCCTTAGAAGCAGCAAATGCAAGAAAAATCCGAATCTCTTCCGAACGAGCAACTAGGGCAAAAGTTTCCTCCAAATCAATCCTTTATTTTTGGCAAAATCCCTGGGCAACAAGACGAGCCTTGTTTTGAACAACTAACCTATCCTCACCCTGCTTGTTTTTGAAAACCCACTTCATTCCGATGGGATTACAAGCAGGTGGAGGCTCGACTAAAACCCAAATTTGGTTTCTTTCAAAATTTTCAAGTTCCTCATGCATGGCATTGACCCAATTAGAATCATAAAGAGCGTGTCCAATATCTTTGGGCTCAAAAGAGGCAACAAACGCTGAATGAGCAAAGCCAGCGATACTTGTTACCTTGGACCGTGTGACTCGCTCGTTGAGATCACCTAGCATCTGTTGAGGTGGATGACAACGCTGAATGTGTCGCAGTGCTTCCTGTGTCGAAGTCGCCTCCTCCTCAACCAAAGCTGGTGTCCCCTCAGGTGCAGCTGGTGAAGCCTGAGTCACCTACTTGATCGGTCCCCGGGAAGTAGATGTAGTCGGGTCGGGGCCGTCATCATCGTCCGAGCTCGTGGCGGAGACGGCTGGGTCCACAGCACGCGTGGTAGCCTCAGCGTCACCCTCCGCAGCTTCTTCCTCCTCATCTTCAAAGATGGAGGTGCCGAGCTCATCATCTCCTGCAACTTTAAAGACAGAAGCATTGCACGGTGCAGTCTCGTCGAAAGTGACTTCACAAGTCTCTCTGACGATGTTAGTCTCAATAATCAGCACACAGTAAGCTCTAGAGTGAGAAGCATAACCGATAAAAATACCGTCAGACGATCGAGACTCAAACTTATCAAGATTTCCTTCCTTCAGCATAAAACACCGGCAACCGAAAACTCTGAGATGGCCAACACGGGGCTGGCGTCCAAATCACAACTCATAGGGAGTCTTGTGCATGACAGCACGCAAGAAAATGCGATTGGACACATAACAAGCGGTGTTAACCGCCTCAGCCCAGTACTTTCGAGGAGTCCTATGCTCATCGAGCATCATCCTCGCCATCTCAACCAGCGTCCAATTCTTCCGCTCTACAACCCCATTCTGCTGTGGAGTGTAAGGGGAAGAGTACTGGTGTTCAAGCCCTTGATCACTGCAAAAGGTGTCAAAATGAGTGTTTTTGAATTATGTGCCATTGTCACTACGGATTGCTCTCATGGCCTGGGGTAACTCATTTTTCAACCTCAAAATCAAGTCTCGAACAAACTCGAAAACCTCATCCTTGGTTCTCATGAAAAAGACCCAAGAATAGCGAGAAAAGTCGTCCATGATCACAAGAATGTACCACTTCCCACTAACCGACATCACCCGAGAAGGACCGACTGTATCCATATGTAGCAACTCTCTAGGGTGAGAGGTCATCACCTGATTAACAGGAGGATGAGAAGCGGCAACCATCTTCCCGTGGAGACATGGGTGGAAAACAAGGTCCTTTTCAAACTTCAATTTTGGCAATCCTCGGATCAGGCCAAGTGAGCTAAGTCTCAACAACAAGTCAAAGCTCAAATGTCCAAGTCTCCTATGCCACTTCCACATATCAGAAGAAGGACCAGCCAACAAACAGCAAGAATGGCCTAAAGGAGTTCCAGAGAAATTGACCAAGAAAACTCGGTCACGAGGAACGATTCAGCAAACCAGGTCTCCTTTGGAAGCGAACTTCAAACCCCTCATCAAGAAGTTGCGAAACAGAGAGCAAATTAAAGCCAAGATTCAAAACCAAAGCAACCTCTCTCAGGGTGAAGCGATCTGAAACACGAACAGTGCCAAGTCCACGTACCTTTCCTCTTCCATTACCCCCCAACACAATGTACTCCTTTGAGCACATCGGGGTGAAGTTGGAGAACCATTTGTCATTCTCGGTCATATGGCGCGAACAACCGGAGTCCATGATCCACCTGTTCTCCAAGCCTCCAACCTGCACATCAGTAGTGAGACAAAGGGTGAGCAAATATCTCAACACTGGGGTTAGCAAAGTGTGAAGCAAACTAGTGTCGAGCCATTTGCTCTACAGAAGGGTTAGCAAAATCAGGCAAAGCGTATCCCCTGTCCCATCTACCGCATGGCTGACGATCACCACCGCGAGGAAAGCGTGGTGTCTCGTAACCTCCTCCAAAGCCTCGGTCCTGTGGTCCATGGCTGTACTAAAAACGACCAGGAGCACGACCGGCAAAGCGACCACCCGCTGGAGCACGGTAACCACCACCGTCTCCCTGTCCTCCACCTACACGGCGCGCCTTAGCATCTTGCCTACCTCCACACCGAGGAGGACCATGCACCCGAGTAGAGTACATGTACGAGTTACGTCTCTCCTGCTCACGCCTCACAGCCCACTTCCTCCTGAAGCAAAACTCCTCCAGGTGACCTTCTCTGTCACAGTACTCGCAGTGGTACCTCAACTCTCTCTTGGGAGGTGGAGGCCTCGCCTGCGGACGGGGAGGAGCAGCCCCCTTCTTCTGGGCAACCTGGGCTGTGGCAGCAGGGAGCGTATCGAGGGGATTCCTCAGCTCATTGGGCTTTGGAACCCAAACCTGCTTCTGTGGATGTGCTTTTTGTGGTTCTTTCAGCACACCATCCACGGGGTCAACAAGCGAAGGCTGCGTGCTCGAACTAGCAGTGTTTAGAGCACTCTTAACTCCAGCAGCCTTGCCGATCTTACCATACACCAAGTCAAAGTCTGACTTTATGTAGGTGTAACCGACCCCAAATCCATCACCACGCTTGAATTGCTTGATCATCATGACCAACTACGGCTCACTACTAGAAACCCAACTAAGAATCGCCCTAAGATAGGTATTCTCATTCTCCAAGTTGGCTTTCTCTGCCGCAAGATTATCCAAATCAGAAATCATGCCAGGGCAAACAGAGCAATCAATAGGTGAGCTAGACTCCACGACCTTAGTCTTTCCCAAAGACTTAACCAAGGCATTCTTCTCATCTAGCTCCGACCTAAGCGTGGGACAAAATTTACAAGCACTAAGCAGAACAGGCCTAGATCTAAGCTCCTCTAACTCACACACAACAGTAGCAAACTTTGACTGCAAAGAAGCTAGATCAGACTTAAAGATTGGACACTCATCACATTCAAGCGCATCACTAACAATGAGAGCATCCTTGACCAGTTCAAGCTCATGCTTGGCCTTAGCGAGCTCATGAGACACGTCAGCAAGCGAAGTCTTAGCAACATCTAAGTTCGCAACGTTCTCATCATGCTTGGCACGGAGAGCAACAAGATCATTCATGTGAGATATGCAGCCAGCGCATTCATCCTCACCAGATTTCTCTCTAGCACAAGTCAGCTCAACCCTAAGCTTTCTACACTCTCTAGCTGCTTCCTTAAGCAGCCTCTTCTGGTTGTCGAGAGCGGAATACAACTCCCTAACCTCCATATCAAGCAGGTCGATGATGGAGTTTACCTCTGAATCACTCTCGGATCTAGGAGAAGAGTCATCGTACGTCGGTGTAGCATGTCCACCTGGAGACGCACAAGCACCATTGGCCTCACCCGCCATGGTGCAGAAACCCTTGCGCCGACCGGCCGCCAAGCACAGGCCGATGAAGCCAGTGGCTTCCTTGTCCCGCTTCTTCTTCTTCTTGTCATCGTCGTCTGAGGTCGGTGAAGAAGAGCGGTCGGTGTCGGAGCTCTTATCGAGGTCGCTGAGCTGCGCCAAGAAAGCCTTCTCCCGCTTCTTGGCCTTGTACTGGAAGCGCTTCTTGAGCGACTCCTTGTCGAAGCGCCCTCACCGGTCACGACTGCGGTGCTTGTGGCGCCGACGCTCCTTGTTGGAGCCTCCCTCGTCATGGTCGTAATGGCGGTACTAGTCAGAGTTGTTGTTCTGGCCACCACCAGAATTCTTGGGACAGTCGGCGATGAAGTGGTTCGGATCGCTGCAGTGGTAGCACCCAGGGTTCTTCCGCCTCTGCCGGTTGTGGTAGACATGCTGGAACTTGCTGATGAGGAGGCACAAGTCATCATTGCCCAGCGTCTCCAACTGCTCGTCTGTAATAGAAGGCAGAGAGGCAAGAGAAAAGCCAAGAGCAGAGTTAGCGTTAGAGCTCGATCCACCTGGACCAGTCACAAGAGCGATGCTCTTGGAAGGAGGGGCACCATTGAGCTTGGCTCGTGTCTGGTTATCCACCTCAGTGGCCTTAAGCTTGCTGAAAAGCTCGTTCACGGTCAGAGTCTCATAGCCTGCAGACTCAATGATCGTGTTCACCTTGAGATCCCACACAGAGCGGTCAAGTGCGTAGAGCAACTTGAGGGCCTTCTCATGCTCTGTGTAGTCATGGGCATCAGCAGATCTGTTCGCACTGACTTTGTTCACAATCGATTGAAACCGACTGAACATGTCGCCAATGCTCTCACCCGGCCCCTGTGTGAAATTCTCATATTCACGCCAGTGAGTCTCGAACAGTCTAGCCTTAACCTGAGGTGTGCCCTCGTGGTAGTTCTCAAGACACGTCCAAACTTTGTGGGCTTCCTGAAAACCCTAGACGCGTGAGAACTCCGCATGAGAAATGCTAGCGAACAAGGCATTGACAGCCTTGGCGTTAGCCTCGTGCTCGGACACCTGAAGAGGAGTGGTCCGAACGGCAAGCACCTCGTAAGCCTGGTTCTTGGTTATATCCCAGACCTCGGCTCCCATGCTTTGCAAGAAAGCTCGCATGCGAACCTTTCAATAAGCATAATCCTCGCCGAAAAACACCGGTATCTTCCCAAAACTCGCCATGGTCGCCAAGTGGTTTTCGAACCCGTTAGGGTAATAAAAACCTTAACCGAGCTCTGATATCAATTGAGGGACCGAAAAGGGGACCAGAGGGGGGGTGAATGGGAGCCGATAAAAATTTTCGCAAACTGAAACTCCAGCTTAGTCCCAAAGAGCTCACCCAACCCTAGAGTCCTAGGCACAGCATGGAGCAGCTATGGAGGAGCTACACCAACACAAAATACACTAAGAACAAATGAAAACCAACGCGGAAGCAAATAACTAGAAGAAGCAGCTGAAAATGCGCACGGTATAACTCACCGATTGATCCGACACACAGATTTGAACAGCGTCGGTCCAATTGATGAGCAGAGCCGATAGCAGAAGAAAAAGCAGCACCAGTTGATCCGACGTAGCGATTATCAAGGCATCGATTCAACCGACGATGCTACACTGGATGAACCGATAAAATCCAAGTCGAGCACCGGCGTAGTTGACCAAAGACACCTCGAAACAGTCTTAACGACCACCGGTTAAACCGATGCCAACAAAACTCGAAACACCGGTGCAGTTCTCCAGAGAGGCAACAAAACTGAACTGAACACCCATCGGTTGAACCGACGTTCACCAAAGCCTATACGCCGGTCAAACGGGCAGAACAACAGCAAAAAGACACTCGCCGGTTGAACCGATGCACTTGGGAGAGAAAGCACCGGTGCAACCAGACGACAAGCAAAAAACCCTAACGAGAGAAACACCTACTCACCGGTTGAACCGACGATCTCGAACCCGAGCGTCGGTTTAACCGGTGTTAGGTAGAAATACAGCCCGAGCCTAGAAACTCTATTTTTCCTCTCGGCTCGATCCAAAACTCGATGATTGGAGAATCAAATCGAGTCCAAACCTCACCAAAATTTGCAGGCACGATCACAAAGGACTTGTGACCATGTCCACGGAAGGAATCGACGAATCACTCCAAGGTTTGGGTGGAATCGAGGAATTCCCAAGCAAGAACGGGGTTTTCTCACGAGCGCAAAAATGTCGATTCGAGTAGACTTGTGATCCCGGGGGTTTTAGCACTAGGCTAGAAGGATTAGAACCACTTCAAAGAGTCACTCAATCTTCAAGAAACACCTCATCATCTCGTGCTCAAGAATCAATGAAGGAAAATTGAAATTCGACCAAAACAAGGCACGAAAACGAAAGGGATTCAAAAGCCCCGAGGGCATAAGGAGGGAAGGGCCTCCTTTCCCACACAATCTCAGTACAAAGTCTCAAGAATTCATACCTCTAATCCTAGAGAAGAAGAGAGGAAGAACAAAGAGAGAGAGGAGGGGAGGAGACGGCGCTAGGAGGGAGGAAGTGGACTGATCTGTTCTGTCTGGCGCGCAGGGAGAGGAGAGATGTGAATATCTTTTCGAATAAAATTATTCTTTTTCTAAATTTCTGAGAATTTTTCCAAATTTTTCTGGTAATTATTCTCATTTTTCTCTAGAGCTAAATCAATTTAATGGAAAGTTCTAGAATTCTTTTCACGAGATTCAAGTATTTTATTTGGACTCCTCGTGTTCGAAATTATCATCAGGATTTTTCTTGGAATTTTTGGGATATATTTTTCGTGGATTAAAAGATTTTTCTATACTTTTTCTAGATTTATTTTAATCCTGAAAATGTATCCTGAGTGATTAAAATCTTTTATCTTTTCTTTCTGGAAAATGTATCCACTAGTTTTTCCCCATCGAGTTCCTTGTTCTCTAATCTCTCGTCTCGATCAAATCACGCACGAAACAGTGTTATCTCGATTTCTACATTTTTTGATGATATTGCATTGTCATCACCATCAACTCCGACGACCAGAATCATCGCTCTAAAATTCTAGGTCCAACCTCGATCTCCCGTAGCCACCCATCGTTGTTTCCCTCTCTCTGTACACTTCTCTTTGCGACTCAAGTTCTACCAGTCGGCCCAGGTCAATCCCGCCCCAACCGAGCGCCCTTCGTTTCACTCTCTCATTTTCCCTTCTGTTCGTGATGTCGACGAGCCAGAGCCAACTGCCATTGGAATTTTGACCATCTCAATGTCCACCGATATCAAATCCGAGGACGCCATGAGCTTGCTCTCGGCAAGCTGCACCTTCTCCGCCTCTTGTCAATGTCGTCCGGGCTCGCACCACACCGCACCGCACAACTTGACGTCGTCAGGGAGCACCGGTCCAAGCCTACGGCACTACGGCGTCCGCCTCGACACACACTTCCCCTGGCAGCGACTCCACGCCCCCTTGCCTCACCTCGTCCTCGTCACGCACATCGCAGCCGTGCCGTGACCTTTCTTGGCCACGCCTAACAGTAGCATGCGCGGCACCTACAAATCGTGAGCTCTTGCCCCTTATCAAAACAGAAGGGAACATCTATCTCGACATGCTAGCAAACTATCCTCTAGCTAGACGTGCTAGCAAACTATCTAACCATCACATACAAGGTTCATCCTTGATCAATTCTGCAGCCATCCGATCCAAGCCGCAGCAGCTGTCCGAGCCCAACCCAACCCAAGCCGAACTCTGCTAATAGCCATCCTCCATCTCCTTTCTGCCGTGTACAACCTGGACTCGAACTAGGCCCAAGATCGAACGGCACGGCAGGTTCTGCGTGTGTGCATCACGCAAGGCGGAGTCCCTAGCCTTAAAAGATACAGAGGACTAACACTATCCGCACTCGTGGTACTCCAAATTTATTTTCTAAACAGAATATTTTTATTTAGTCATCAAAATTTTCTTCTATATACTCAGTTTCGCTGCACCCATTCATTCTCTATATCTTCATTCTATACCAACCACCCTCAAAATAGGGCCCACATGTCAGAATTCTTTTTTCTTTTTTACCCCGCCCTCCCTCCCCTTTCTCTCTCCCTGCTCCCTCCCCGCGCCTCGGCCGGACATGGGCGCTCCTCCTCCCTCCACCCCCGGCCGATTACTCCCATCTCCGGCCACAAAAATCAAATCACCGCTGCCCACATCTAGCACACCTGCCCAGCTACCCCCTCCACCACTTGTGGCTCGGCTGCATGCCCCAACGGTTGCTCGGGCTCGCTGCGGTCTGCTCGGGACAATGGAGCTGCGGCGAGGCGGGCGCTCGTAGCTGCGACGGGCGCTCGGAGCTGTGGCGGTGGGGGCGCGGAGAGGCCCCGGCGCGTGTGGAGCGGCCACAACGGTTGGGCGGGGCGGCCATGGCCACAGGCGAGCTCCGGCCTCCCCTGCCCGCGAGCTCCGGAGCACGTCTGCACTTCTGCATGCTCGACCAACAAGCTAGTGGGCCTGCGGAGATGTTCCACGCTTCCAATATTGTTTAATTGGAGCGGTCTGGTTGGCAGGAAGGAATGGTGCCTACTTGTTGCTTCGTGCTCGCCCATCCGTGGCGGTGGTTGGAACTATTTGCATGCGGCGGCAGCAGGGGCAGGCGGCGGGCTCCCCTGCTCCGGCAAGCACGCAAGGGCGCGACGCGCGGCCGGAAGGAGGAGGCATGGGAGCGACGCGCGAGTAGGCAAGGGCTCCCCTGCTCCGGCGACGCGCCGCCGGACGGAGGCCGCGACGCCGTCGCGCCCACGCGCATCTCCGGCCATGCCGCGGCGTCCATGGCGAGGCGGCTCTCCTCCATCGCCGCCGGCAGGCTGGATGGTGGAGGCGCGGCGGCCCTCCCTCGGCAGCCATGGCGGGCCTCACCTCTCTGCTCCCTTCCTCGGCAGCGGGGGTGACGACGCCGCGGTGGGACCACGGCGGGCGCGGGGGACCACTGCGGGCGCGGGCGGACCTCGCGGGCGCCGGATCCGCGCAAGCTCCACGCCCCTCGCCGGCCTCTCCATCCCCACCCTCCCCGGCGCGCCATGTCGGGGCGGCGGACGGCTGCGCGGCGGCCTCGAGCTCGCCCAGCGCGTCCTCGTCCCTCTTCCTCCCTCGTACTCCGGCTTGGCGGCGACGACGAGCTGGTGGTGGTTGGGGCTGCGCGCGTCGGGAGGCCGGGCCCGTGTCACGTCGGCGATAGCACGCCGTCCGTACTAACTCTAGAAGTCGCGGACGGGAGGAGGCTCTCTAACTTAGAGCATCATTTACAGACGCTCGCTGCAGACAATTTTTGCGTCAAAACGAACTGTAAACGGCTTACCGCGTGGGATAGCGCTCCCACTGCGGACAGCCTAAGCCTCCCCGCCGTCATCTCCTCCGGCTCTCCTCGTCTCGCATCCTACCTTCGCCCCCTGCGGCGCAGTCCAACCGAGCGCACGCCGTCACCAGGAGCCCCACGAGCACCCGACGCCCTCACGGCCGCGCCGCACCTGCATCTGCTCAGCGCCAACATTAAGAGCCGAGCGGAGGCCGCCGTCGTTCGCTGCTCCCGCGCCTGCTGCTGTCGCGCTGCCGCTGTCCCGCACACGAGGCACCAGTGCCCTGCCCAACGTCCCCATGCGGTCGTGCCACCTTGCAGCAGCCAACGAAACAGAGCGCCGCCGCCGCAAGGGATCCACGGGTGCACGTTGAAGCCGGCTGCCGTCGCCGATTCGCCGCCGGACCAATCCAGCACCACCATGATGACTCCCTTGTCGAGACAAACCCGTTTTGCCGGTTTTCGTCGGCCCTTCAATTCATCGCCGGCCGCCGCCGCCTACGGTGCTGCCGCTGCTAAACCGCTTCATCATGACCACCGCTCCGACTCGTGTCTTTCTCGGTAGCATCTCGGTGAGAACCCCCATATCTTGTGTCTACATGTTTACTGTTGCCACATAATACGTGGTCGCCATGCTTTTATAAGCCAGGCCGGCCATCACGCACACTAGGTCCAGGAGTATAGCGCCATGCACGCTTATGTCCATGCAGGCAAGCAAAACTACTCGCATGATGAACATGCCTAACCTGGACAGCCGGCCAGAATTATTCACATCGACTTCATTACTTCCACCAATATTTGATACGTTGGACCATATTCATTTATTTAATCAATTGGCTTTCTTTTCATTCAACTTCAGCACTAGTCCATCAGTCCTGATTCATACCACTGCATATTGATATCATATATTAATAATTAGCTTCGTATTGCTTCCATGGTATAGTATTTAATTATCAAATTATTACTATGCCATTGTACCGCAGTATGAAATTAAATTATTAAAGTGATATACTACTTTCTGATGTGGATTTATCCTTGTATCATCATCTCACGTGAAATATCTAAAACATTCTCCTTGTCCGATGAGATTTACCTAAGCCTATCTTCCTCAGTTTAAGTCTGAATTTAGTGGATTTATCCTTGTATCATCATCTCACGTGCAATATCTAAAACATTCTCCTTGTCCGATGAGATTTACCTCAGCCTATCTTCCTCATTTTAAGTCTGAATTTAATGTTTCATACGCTCTTCTGATCGTAGCTTCGAGCCCTATCCTTTAGTACGCTCTTTTTAAAGCCTTTCTTTTGTTTTGGTGCATTGTTCTTAGATGTACTTTTTGTTTGCTTTGTATGATTGCCCAATGATTGCTTCGAGTAGAAGGATCGCTATTCGGAGATTGAAGATCAAGTTTGACAAGTGAGCAAAAATCTAAAGAGCAGTAATAGTAGCTTTTCATTGGAGAAAGACAAGTGACCCTAACCATCTTTCTATTTATGCTTATTTACAAGAGTATTATGCATTAATTGGAACATGGAGAACCACCCAAGAAAACAGTACAACCACAATACTACATGGCTCTGGTCTTGACTAATTAATTAGAGACTCTAGCTTGCGACAGTCTTACCGAAAGGGCAAGAGGGGATGCATCGATGGGGTATAGCTCGGTCCTCTTGGGATAATTGATATTATTTAATGGCCCTTTGGCAAGTTACTGCCTCATTAGGAAGTGTTATGACCACTTTGACTTGAAACCTTAGCGGGTTGTCACATGTTAGAGAATCATTGTAAAGGCCTCGTAGCGTCCCTATGCAATCACACCTCGAAAGTGTGGTATTGTGCCTGATCAGCACATATGTGTGGTTGGGTTCAAAGTTCTTCGGAACTTTTACGCGAATTGTAGTGAAAGTGTACAACCTCTGCAGAGTGTAAAACTGATATATCAGCCATGCTCATGGTTATGAGCGGTTTGGACCCTCACATGATTAATTTAATTTAAAGATGGATTTAAATCATTTTCTGGTTATTTTCTTGTGGCCTTGCTGAGTATCAACCATAAGTGTACTCACCCTTGCTTACTGCTGCTCAGAGGAGAAAGTTGCTGTGAAGTCTTTTGAGGATGTTGCTGAGTTCTATGCATACGCAACCCCCAGTCGATTGCCTGTGAAGTGTGGAGCCTTCGTTTTCAGGAGAAGTTGTACATCTCTGATAGTCGTTTAGTGTTGTAAGTTTCTTTTACGTGACATTGTTGCTCATTATTCCATTATGACGTCACTATATGTATGAAACTTGATCCTGACATACATATAGTTATGCATTTGGTTTTATTTTTAAAACCGGGTGTGACAGTTTCCTGATCAGGTTTTACATATCATTGATGCCCATCTCCAGGAAGAATGCAATGGATTTATTAAAGGAACAGTGGCAACAGAAAATGAGGCCTATCAGTGCGTGCTGTCTCTCGTGCAAGTTGCTCTTGCTTGTACGGATTCCCAAGGGAAAGAATGAACACGGGAGAAGTAGCCATCAACTTGCATGCAATCAGAAAAGCATATGTTGCAGCGATTAAATGAGAGCAAGCCATGCTTGGCAAGATCTCATCTAGCTAGCTTATGTTGTCTTTGATTCCAATTTGTATGAAGATGGAAAATTAGGCACGAGTAGCATGCTGGAATTGACGAAGTACCCTGCTAGAAAACTATACGGTGGATATACAAGTCGTATGTATGGGCAGTTCATACTAAGATTTGGTTTTTGAACATTTGAAAAAAGGTTTTGGTAAAGCATCAGTGATTTTGATGAAGTGCTTGTGTGATTCTAATACCAGGTGATTCATGACACCTCAACATGGCGATCAACACACAGTCTGCATACTAAAATACATGGAACTGCACTTCTAATCTAATTGCGAATCTAGAACCTGGCTAAAACAGCACTTCTAATCTAGCTGCAAATCTGCAGCCTGCTCAGACCCCTCATCGAAATCCCAAACTGAAATTACCATCAACCAATCACTTCAAAAGTCACTATGTCAAAGCACCTTATTAGAGACACGTCTAAACAGTTATTAGAGACGCGGAAATCCACGCGCGTCTGTGATATATCAACATTAGAGACGCAAAATTTGCATCTCTAATGACCCACATTAGAGACATGTCTGGTAAAACGCGTCTCTAATGTGTGTCATCAGAGACATGTCTTGTTAAAACGCGTCTCTAATGTGAGACATCAGAGACGTGTTGCCAAGACACGGCTGTGGTGACTGTTTCAATAAACAAAAAAAAAATCTACGATGATCCTATATACATCTACCATGCACATCAAAACATGGTTCGCCATTTCAATAATCAATTTGTTCACAAACTTAGATACAACTTGGATTACAAAATGTGTTATCAGTCGTGGCCTGTGGCCTGTGGCCTGTGGGCTTATTTACAAGGTACAACCAAGTAAAGACATAAGATACACGTCTTAATGAGTTCAAAGACAAATAAACACTTGATAATCCAAGAAGACATCGTAGTGCCTCCATCTCAGCAAGCATCACAAACTTTACCCTCTGGTATCTATTCCTTTTTGCTGAGATTGCCGATATGGCTGCAGTAAAAAGTGAGTTTCAGATAGTGCATTCGGCGAGTGTTTAGTGCAGATTCATTTAAAATACACACATGGAATAGATAAAGATTTGGAGATTAGCAACAGAAAATTTTTGGAAGGCCTGAATCTTTGAACTGCCTTATTACAGCACAAGATGGAACTTAAGCAAGTTTAAGTCACATATGATGTTCATCGGCGGATATGTAGATGGAGAGAAGTTAATTGAAAATGTATACTTACAAGTCAAATCTTGAGGGAACTCAAACAAAGTCATAGTCATATGGCCCCTTCTGATGCATAGAATGTAGACCACTATCAGTATGACAAGAACAAACCCGAATGATGCTCCAAGTGCAATTTTGCCAGTTTTGTTCAACCCTCCTTTCTCCCGGAATAATGCACAAGCAGGCAAGGTAGGCACACCATAGAGGCCTTTGTTACCAGACAGACTGCAAGAATAATGCATGTTTGTAAGACACAAATGAAATGAAAGCAAGAATAGATGGATAAATTCAGATCAAAGTAGCACGCAATGTAGTTCATCACTAGACCCACGTAACTAGTCAAAGCCACTGCATATTCCTCTCAGCAGTAGCTTATTTTCATTAGCCAATCAGTTTTTTCCCCTTGTTATCGTATTAGAGAGATCAGAGACCTCTATCTTATCAGAGCACATAATTTTGAAAAATTGGTTTAGTTACCTCTGAAATTCGTAACTCCATGGACCATGGAACTAATAAATTGAGACTATCAGACTAATCAAATTTCACAGCATGAGCATAGTATGTAAATAACTGGATCAGAAGTACTAACTACTAAATTTATATTCAAAATGATAGCTGCAGAAAATGATAGCTACAGTGATAGCACACCATAATTTCATCTTTGCAGTATTACTATTTTGCATCTCATATGCAAAAGAAGAAATCATGCACTTACAGTGACACAAGTGAAGGTTGGCCTAAACCAGGTGGTAAGCTTCCTGTCAGTCAATTATAGCTCAAGTTCCTGAGCAAGCGTAAGATACTACATTAGCTACCGAGGCTGGGTAACATATTGTTCACTATAGACATAAGTTGAAAAGCCATTGACATAAGCTAGGAGAAAGAATTCCCGGTAAAGGTACAAGCATGTATAATTGATCTAGAACATACTATGATTATCAGACTAAGCAAAATATCACGAAGAATTGGAGTAAATAATGGTGAGTAGCATAGTTACACTATCACGAAGAAATGTGTTACAAAAATTGGCAGCACTAGCATAGTTTCATTTAAGAGCCAAGAGTTTACTCCAATTCAATTGAAATAACTAACTCAAAAGAGCACGAATTGACATTATGATTATCAGACTAAGCAAAATATCACGAAGAGGGTTATCTTAAAATAGCATTATAGTACAAATCACCATGCATCAGTAGTAACTTGAGCTACAATTATATAATTATAATTATTATTTAAATGTTACTTCTGTTACTTCTTGCACATCTCCTAACCTTGACCATTGAACGTAGACAAAGGAAATCTGCCACACAAATAATGATTTAGTCATTTGTAAATTCATCACAATGCATCAGTACTAGTCTTTTTAGGAAAATTAATTAGATTGTCAACACCGCTGCACTACTACAAAAACGACTTGTAGCAACACCTCAAAATTTTTTTAGGGGCGGATCAAAATGTCACACATTGCTACAAATACAGCCTGGGTACTGTAGCAACCAACTCGCCTCTAAAAATACATTTGTAGGGGCCGATCACCCCCTCACCCGTCCCTAAAAATAAACCATTTTTAGGGGCGGATGAGGGGGTGACCCGCCCCGCCCCTAAAAATGATTTTCAAATTTATTCTAAAAATTCATTTAATTCAAAAAAATAGCAAAACATGTCAGAAAAAAGTGAAAATTTTAGCATAGGCCTACTGTGATCTATAGAACTAGAAAAAAATATTAAAACTGTATTTCAATGTATACAGTGATAATGAGTGTGGAAACCACAAAGTCTTAGGTTGTATGAGAGAGTAGAGTGAGTGAGTCATACATTATAGTTTCACACTCTTCACCATTATAAATGCTGAAATATAGCTTTTATATTTTTTTTAATTTTCTACATATCACAATAGACTTATAGTAAAAATGTCACCTTTTTTTAATATGTTTTGCTATATGTTTTCATTTCAACAAAATTTTAGATTAAAAAAAATCATTTGTAGGGACGGATGGGGGCGTCATCCGTCCCTAAAAATCATTTCTAGGGGCGGGTATGGGCATCACCCGCCCCTAAAAATAGGATTTGTAGGGGCGGGTGACCCGGTCACCCGCCTCTAGAAATGGAGCTGGGATCTGCGTGACTGCAATCCTGCAAGATTATTGGTTGGATGAGTGATCGAGGATCAATGGGCCCACCACATCCCTCCGGCCCTCTCTCACCTCCGTATCTTTTCACTCGCCCCATCTCTCCCCACCACTCTCTCCTCGTCATCCCCTCTGCTTCCCTCCTCGGTAGGGATGGCAATGGGTAAAATCCGCGCGGATACCTGTTTCATATACCCATACCCGCGACCCAACATCCATGCCCGTATCCGCGCCCGCCATCCGCAACGGGCGCAAAATCATGCCCGAACCCGCTATCCGCGGGTATCCCGTGCCCACGGGCACACCCGTGTACCCGCAGATGGGTGCCGGGCGGCTAGGGGAATCCGGCGCGAGCACGGTGCCTGGGAGAAGGAAGGGGGACGACGGTGGCGTGCGGTCTGGATGAGGGGATGGCGGCATGCGCGCTTGGAGGCCGGAGGGGGCTCCATCACCGGCAGGGAGGAGGGTGGCGGCGCCCGCATGGAGGAGGACTGGAGGAGGAGGCGGTGCCCGCATCCCGCAGGGAGGAGGCGGCGGCGGCACCACCCAAACCCAGCAAGGAGGAGGGCGGCGGCGCCCGCACCCAGCAGGGAGGAGGAGACGGCGACACTAGCTGGGTCGTAGAGGAGCCGAGGGGGCGGCGCGCCGCTCACACAGGCGCCTGGAAGGGGGCAGCGGCGGGGCCTCCTGGGCGCCGCCAGGGGCAGTAGGAGGTGGCGGCCAGGAGTGGATCTGAGGAGAGGTTGGTGGGATGGGGAAACCCTAATTCGAGTTTATATATCCTGGAATTTTTGACCCCACATGTCAGCTTCTAAAGCGGGTTGGCGGATTTACGGGTGAGGATATCATTTTTTCATGCCCGCGAGAAGATACCCATCGGGTTTAAAGTCAGACCCGTGCCCGTACCCGCGGGCGCAAACTTAAACTCGTACCCGTGCCCGTCAGGTTTACTATCCGCGGGTACGCGGATAATTCGTACCCGTTGCCATCTTTACTCCTCGGCTTCACCTTCTCCGACGCCGAGCTCACGTCCATCGTGCTGGGCCCGCGCCGGAACAGGTCCGAGCACCTACGGCTTGGGGCGGCAGAGCAAGAACTTGCATGTCCCTGGTACGGAGCTAGAAAAAATCTCCACAGCTTCTCTAATCGTGAGAATCTCCATTAATTCCTCTCGTCTCGTTTCATTTGGTTTCAGGCTATGGCGTCGTTGGATCTATGCGTCCATCCTGCCGCTCTCCCCGTGCACCCTCTCTGCCTGCCTCCCTTGCGCTGCTCCCCGACGACGGCCCCACACCGCGGTCAAAGTGGAGGGCGTTCGCCGCTGGCATCTGCGTCATGTACCTGCTCAGGACGCTGGTGGCAGGCCGGTGCGTGCGTGGAGGTCTAGGGCACACTGCTGCGCGTCGTGAGGAGGAGGCAACGGTGGCCGCGGCGGCCTGTTCCCCACGGGCCTCCTATGGCCGGCGGGAGCGGGGTGCAGCCTGCGTGGTAGCCGGCGGGAGCGAGCGGCCTGCGAGGGCGGCGTGCGGCCTGCGCGGCGACCTGCAGGAGCGACCGGCGCGGCAGCCGGCGGGAGCAGCCTATGCGATGGCTTGGGTCATTTTTTTTTATTTTTTTAATTGATTTGTAGGGGCGGGTTGTCCTGTGGTCCGCCCCTGAAGATACATCTGTAGGAGCGGGTCGTCCCGTTGTCCGTCCCTACAGATCGGTTTTCAAGGGCGGGTGCATTTTTAGGGGCGGGTAACATATCCGCCTCTGCAAACAGCTATTTTTAGCTGCAAAAAGCAAGGGCGGGTGACGCATCCGCCCCTAAAAATACCTTTTTACCCGCCCCTACAAACCATTTATGTAGTAGTGATGTACTGCACTGTATTACATAGAAGATTTGCAGGTACTACTAAAGCAGGTGGATGGTAGTACTAAAGCAGGTGGATCCACCGAATATTGACTGCTAGTGAATAAAGCCATCTGCAACCGCTAGCTTTCTCATGGATTGCAGCTACGGATTATGATTTGCAGGTACTACCTAAAGGCCTAAAGCAGATGCACTGCTCTTCCTCGTCTGCTCCTTCTACCGCGCAGCAGCAGCTACTGAATATTGAGCAGTTGAATGACCTTTCGTGTTCTCATGTTCTTCAAATGATGGGAGCAGACAAGAAGCAAACGTACGCGGATGGGAACCACGGGGTGCTTGCAGAGGCTGCTGCTCTGGGACGCGCACCCCAACTAATACATCTAAACCTAGCACAAGGGATTGGGCGCTCGGATCTGAGAGGGAGAGAGATGAATCACCTGGGATCGGGACGCTGCTCCTCTGCCGCTCGGGCCGCACAGTTACGCCGTTGCGGCTCTGCATCCCCGTGCGCCTGCCACAAAGCCGCCGCGGAGCCCAACGCGGCGCACGGACCAGGGGCGCCTAGCAGCTTGCGCTCGGCTAAGCCGTCGACGCCACGGAGGGCCTCGCTCGCCTCCTGCGGAGGATATGGGGAGGAGGCATCACCGCATCAGTAGGGAGGAGCGAGGCGTCCCCCTCGCCGACGCATCAAGCAGGCCAGACGAGAAATTAGGCACGAACTGGGGGATCAAGGGTTTGAGATGGAATGGGAGAAGCGAGCGACAAATGAATTGGGGTGGTCAAGCGCACCAATTGTTGGCCGCCGGCTACTCACGCGATTCGATTCCTCGCCGCCGGCTGCGCATCTTTTGATTCGAAACCCTAGGCCTTTGGATCAGGGCTTCACGAGAGTAAGTACTGAGCTCAGATGAAGAAATGGCCTAGGATCCGGAGAGGAGAGAGGCGGGTGAGGTTCGGGCGGTAGGCATGAGAGAGGCGGGTGAGGTTTGGGCGGAGGGGATCGAGGATCTCATCGCCGCAGTTGAGATGAGAGAGAGGCACGGGCGCACGGACGCGAGGACGTTACTTTCAACCGAGGTTAATTGTTTTTTCGGGTCCGAGAAGCTGAAGCATAGACGCGGATGTGTACCCACGTCTCTGATGTATACTGATACTAGTGCATGAGCGCGCGTTCATTAAGTAAGTGTATTAGTTTTTAGTATAAATAATGTTAGATTTTCATGCATCAAATATTTTAACATGAATTTGGGTTCATTAATTGTATATGATAATCCATTAAATTCAATTTATGAGTATATTACCTTGCCACTTAAATAAAAACTTGTACGTTAAGTTCGAGAATGAAGTATCCAGGAATTATAGGTTGCAGGCAGGCAATAATATCAGTAGACATAGTACAACTTAAGGTTAAATATAATACAGTCCAGGTATTGCTGCAATGAAAGAGAGCTACGGAAGCAAATAGCTAGAGTTTTTTTTAGCTGGTGGTGACCATATTTGGCGGCAGCATTGGATACGTTGGGAAATGATGCTAACATAGTATACTACGAGACGCCTATTACGTGGCCTCCATTTATGTGACGCCTGCAAAAATCAGAGGCGCGATGGAAATAGGTGGAACATCGGTCTCCACTCGGAGATCACGACGGCTTTGTGTTAATATATCTGGTGGCGCAAAACAAGGCGCGAGTTACATATATATAGATGAGTATGGCCAGCTTTAGATCTATTCTAGGAAAGGAAAAGTTTTACATGGTTACAATTGATCTATTTCTAATAACAGCCTATAGATCCTAGCCGGCCATATCTCAACCATATTTGGAATACAACACATATATGTTAACACTCCCCCACAATCTAAATCTTCTCCAAGTTGAGATTGCCTTTGAACAATTCCAACTGTCACGCCGCCAGTGGTTTTGTAAACCCATCAGCCACCTGATCTCTTGTTGACACATGTTCTATTTCAAGTAATTGCCTTGCAACTCTTTCTCGAACAAAATGATAATCAACTTCAATATGTTTTGTACGTGCGTGAAATACCGGATTTGCCGAAAGATATTTAGCCCCTATATTGTCGCACCATAGCTTTGCCTTTCTTGGTGCTTGAATCCCAATTTCTAACAGTAAAATCTGAATCCACGTGATCTCTGCAGTTGCATTTGCCAACGCCTTGTACTCTGGTTCTGTGCTAGACCTTGACACTGTTGCTTGTTTTCTTGCTTTCCAGGAAACAAGATTTGATCCTAGAAAAATTGCAAACCCTCCTGTGGAGCGCCTGTCATCAAGACTTCCAGCCCAATCTGCATCACTGAAACCACTAACTAGAAGTGACGTTGTTTTACCAATCTTCAAGCCAAGCCTTGTTGTGTGCTTTAGATATCTCAAGATTCTTTTGACTGCAGCCCAATGAACAGTAGTAGGTGCGTGCAAAAACTGACATACTTTATTAACAGCAAAAGAGATATCAGGCCTTGTTAAAGTCAAGTACTGCAATGCACCAACCATGCTTCTATACTGAGTAGCATCATTTGGACCGAGTAGATCTCCTTCATGGACCAAAAGCTTCTCTGAAGTAGACATAGGAGTAGCGACAGGTTTACAATCACTCATTCCAATTCTTTTTAATACATCTGAGGCATACTTTTCTTGCATCAAAATCAGACCATCGGATACCTTATTTACCTCAATTCCAAGAAAATAATGCAGATCACCTAGATCTTTTAGAGCAAACTCTTTGTTAAGATCACTGAGCAAAGCTGAAGTTGCACTTGGTGTTGAACTAGCCACAATGATGTCATCAACATAAACAAGTACATACATACTGATGTTACCTTTATTATAAAAGAACAGAGATGTGTCTGCCTTAGATGATTTGAAACCCAAGTCTTGTAACTTCATACTAAGTCTGGAATACCATACTCTTGGTGCTTGTTTGGGTCCATATAAAGCCTTGTCGAGCCTGCACACATAACTTGGCAAAGATTTGTCCTCATACCCAGGTGATTGCTTCATATAAACTTCCTCTTCTAGTAAACCATGTAAAAAGGCATTTTGAACATCTAGTTGACGAAGACTCCAACCTCTTGACACGGCAACAGAAAGAATAACTCTAATTGTCGCTGCCTTAATCACAGGACTGAAAGTATCTTCATAATCTATCCCATACCTTTGCTTGAAGCCTTTAGCAACAAGACGAGCCTTGTACCTGTCAAGACTTCCATCTGCCTTTCTCTTTATCTTATACACCCATTTACAGTCAATAATATTAGTGCCCTTTTTTGGAGGTACAAGATGCCAGGTCTTATTTTTCATCAAAGCAGAGTATTCTAGATCCATAGCATCTTTCCAATTCTTATCTTCTAAAGCTTCATTTATATTATGTGGTTCCCCTGATGATGTAAAACACCCATATCTAATAGTGCCATCAGTATATACCTTTGGTTTGTGAATTCCAGCTTATAGACGTGTCCTTGGCCTTGAATCATCAGGTGCAGTAGGCTGTACAATTTGGGACGCAGCTCCCTCGGCCATAGGCGATCCCGGTGCTGGCGGTGGCAAATCCTCTGTGGGATCAGCGCCGGTCGGGTCATAGGAATCAGGCGCAGAAGATTCTGTCTGCTGCCCAAGCTCGGTCGGCGACGTGGCTTGATTTGGTTGATCAGAGATGCTGGACGGGAGAGCAGACACGCGTGCTGGCGACGCGGTTTCTGCACCGCCTGTATCTGCTGAGTCCACATCGTTTCCTGCACACACTTCGTCACATAGATTATTAGAATCAAACATGTGATCACCCATTAGTTCTCCCCCTTGATCAGATGGTATTGGCTGGAGATCAGATGGAAGGAGAGAAATTTCCTGACGAAGTCGAGCTCCTGCATTTGGATGAAGTTGTGAGAAAGGAAAGACATTCTCATCAAAGGTGACGTCTCGAGATATGTAGACCCGGCCTGTGGAAGGATCTAAGCACTTAAAGCCTTTGTACGAGGGATTATAGCCAAGAAACACACACTGCTTAGAGCGAAACTGAAATTTATGTGTGTTATAGGGACGTAGATGTGGCCAACATGCACAACCAAACACTCTAAGAGAAGAATAGTCTGTTTTTTGTTGAAACAGACGTTCAAGGGGCGTGTCATAATTTATGACTCCACTAGGAGTTCGATTAATCAAATAAGTGGCAGCTACAAAAGCGTCTTCCCAATATTTAAGAGGGATTGAGGCGTGAGCAAGGAGAGCTAAACCGACCTCAATAATATGCCTATGTTTTCGTTCTGCAGCCCCGTTTTGTTGATGAGCGTGAGGACATGATACAAGGTGAGATATCCCGACACGCTCAAAAAAGGAGTGAAGCTTCTGATATTCACCCCCCCCCAATCAGTTTGCATGGCAATAATTTTTTGATTAAAGAGTCTCTCGACAAGGTTTTGAAATTCATTGAATTTCTAAAAAACTTCAGATTTATGCTTGATAAGATAAATCCACACATATTTGCTGTAATCATCGATAAAGCTAACATAATATTTGTTCTTTCCAACCGAATTAGGTGGAGGGCCCCAAACATCTGAAAACACAAGCTCCAAAGGTTTACTAGAAACACTATGTGACTTGGGATAGGCAAGCGGATGACTCTTTGCCTTTTGATAGGCATCACACACCGACTCTTTATTTGATTCATCTAAACAAGGAAGATTATTTGTGCTAATAACTTTAGAAACAATGGGGGCAGAAGCATGACCCAAACTATTGTGCCATCTTTCGAAAGATGGTTTGACAACTCCAAAGGCTTGCTTTATGGCGGGTAGAGGAAGAGGGTAAAGACCCTTGCGGCATGACCCCTTAAGGATGGTGTTCTTCGTTGCCTGATCCTTGATCAAAAAATAATCAGGGTGAAATTCAAGGAAAGTAGAATTATCTTTGGTGAGGTGATGAACTGAAACAAGATTTTTAGTGGCCTTTGGAACATGAAGAATATTGTTTAGATGTAAATTGCGAGTTGGGGTGTGAACTAATGAATGACCAATATGTTTGATTTCCATACCTGCGCCGCTTGCTGTATGAATCTGGTCACTTCCATGATACTTGTCACGAACGGCGAGCTTCTCAAGATCACTAGTGATATTGTCTGTAGCACCAGAGTCCATGTACCAGTTTTGATCCATGGAATAAAGGCTCATTGTAGCAGCAACATGGCGTTCCTCTGGAACATAGTTTTCATCAAACCTGTGCCAACAGTCAATCGCCGTGTGTCCCATCTTGAAGCAGACCTGACAGATTGGGCGCCCATTGTTGTCGTGGGTTGCAGTTGGGCCCGTGGGGAAGCTCCTGCGTTGCTGATTTTGCCATAGTGGCTACTGCTGCCCACGGCCACGGCCACCAGCGCTACGGCCGGAGTTCTGCCGTCCACCTCGGCCATGATTTGGGCCACACATTTGCTGGCTCCCACCACGGTCGCCGCCTCTTCCTGCTGAATTCGTTGATGACGATGAACTGATGCCAAGCTGCAACTCTAATCTAGTCTCAAAGCTCAAAAGTTGGGAGTACAATTCTGAAGGAGTAACAGGTTCTAGTCTAGTTACAAGAGCAGAAACTAGAGGATTGTACTCAAGATCAAGACCGTTGCAGATATACATCACCAGTTCCTCATCGTCAAGGGGTCTTCCTGCTGCAGCCATCTCGTCTGCAAGCCCCTTCATCTTGCCATAGTATTGGGCAACAGTCATGTTGTCCTTCTTCGTCGTGGCGAGGGCAAGACACACATTAGTAGCACGTGCTCGCGTGTGAGAGGCGAACATGTCGGTGATGATCTTCCATGCTTCAGCGGCGGTTCTTGCAATGGCGACTTGTGCCAGGATATCCCTGGACAGGGAGGTGAGAAGAAATCCTAGGACTTGTTGGTCCGTGGCGAACCATTCGTCGTAGGCTGGATTGGAAGCCTTAGTGATCTTGCCGTCGCTCTGCTTCTCATCAATTTCTTCAGATGGAGCGACGACTTTGCCGTTGACATACCGCTCCAGTCTTGCGCCTCGTAAGATCTCAAGAACTCGCGCCGACCACATACCGTGATTTTGGCGAGTGAGTTTCTCTGTGACTTGAACACCAAGGAGAGGATTTGATGACGAGTTTGAGGACGCCATTGCTAGGATGATTAACCCTAGGCTCTGATTACCATGTAGAAATCAGAGGCGCGATGGAAATAGGTGGAACATCGGTCTCCACTCGGAGATCACGACGGCTTCGTGTTAATATATCTGGTGGCGCAAAACAAGGCACGAGTTACATATATATAGATGAGTATGGCCAGATTTAGATCTATTCTAGGAAAGGAAAAGTTTTACATGGTTACAATTAATCTATTTCTAATAACAGCCTATAGATCCTAGCCGGCCATATCTCAACCATATTTGGAATACAACACATATATGTTAACAACGCCAACGCACATCATTTTACTTCTTCCTGAGCACATGCAGATTCAGCAAAATTCCTGTTAGCCAGCAGGTTCGAAGGATGCTTGAGCCTTGCAGAGTAACGAATATGGATGGGGATACACTGAAAGCCTGGGAAAATGGTCGCAATAATGTTGTTATTACCTTATGCTACTAACAATACAAGAGGAAAGAGGAAATAAAGTATCTTAGCATACATAGGATTTCCCTGTATATATGTTGTTGTTTTTTTGGTTTGCATAGATATGGGATGGGAGGATATGTAAAGGATAGTATTATAACCTGGAAAACAAAGAGGAATGTAAAATAATTACCTGGCTATCTGCTAGGATAAGATCAATATGCTGCAGAGGCCCATCATGATTGAGGCCTCTGAATTCCCATTTCTGAATGACGCGTACAAAAATTGTTTTCAATCGATCTTTTGGGGTCAAGGAAGATAAAGGACTGTGAGATATCCTCCCCTACGTGCAGAGAAATAGAACATGTTCAGCGGCAAAAATTTAGGCAAAATATTGTGAGAGTTGACATTTGTTTGTAAGGGTTGTACACCTTCGGAAAAATGCACAGACAATGGAGAATGCAACAATTGAGCAATTTCTGTTTGAGTTGTGGAGGTTACCTTTCGATTGGATGTCACTTTGTTGTTTGTGGATTTATTGATTTGAAAACCTCTTTATAGACAACATTCTTTGTTGTGTCACTTAAACAACCATTGTCGTCTTCAATAAGTATTTTAAGTCCTTTTTTTGAAGTTACTCGAGAGACAGCCACATATAATTGCCCGTGTGTGAAAACCGGCTTTTTTAAGTAGACACCCACATTTTCCAGGGTCTGTCCTTGGCTCTTATTGATTGTCATGGCATAACAAACTTTTACTAGGAATTGCCGGCGTTCCATCACAAAAGGCAGCTTCAAGTTTTTAAGAATAAGACTGATCCTTGGTATCAAAACAGACTGCCCAGCATGAGTACCAGTTAGTATTTCAGCTTGTATGACTTTGCTGCCTAAACATGTAATAACAAGCCGGGTTCCATTGCAAAGACCAATAGACTGATTGAGATTTCTGAGTAACATTATTGGAACTCCTTCTTTCAGGATTAATTCATGGCATGGGAAGTTGTTTCCATTTAAAGAATTTAGAAACTCCACTGGGTATAAAAGGTCAAAGGAATCATGACTCCCGGGGGCTTTTACAATTCTGTCACAACTGAGATATTGCTTTCCCTCCCCTGGTAGGAGATCTACAATGAAATTATTTATTTCATCAACTAAATCATTAGTTGGCGTAAGAATTGCACGTCCCTTTAGGTAGGATACATCACGATATCTGGAATGCAAGTCTTCATAAACAAAACTAACAATAGATGACATGCTGTCTTCACTAGGTTTGAGAAGGAGATCATCAGGTATCTTAATCCACATACTCTCTGTCTCACCTTCTTTTGCAAATGATTCTATGTTGCCCTCACCAATATCAAGTACCCATTTACTAAAAGAAGCTAGTTCATGATGTGATTCCGAATCTAACCCAGCAGATCTGAGGCGCATATTTGTATGCAGTTGTAAAACTGTAATTGATGCCCATAAATGAGAATTCATTATGGCTGCATTTACTATCTGCTCTCGGGTGCCATTTTCTATAACAGGAAGTATTTGTTTGAAATCGCCACCTAGGACAACAACCTTGCCACCAAAAGGCATGTTCTTTGCTTCTTCTGAATGTGCGGATAAGTGATCACGAAAAGTCCTGTCTAGCATGGTTCTTAAGGCGTCGCCTAGTCGTCCAGGCGCTCAAAAATCCAAGGCGTCCGCCGACGCCATGCCAAAAGAGAAGCAAACTGAGAGGGAGGGTGAGGGAGGAGGGAGAGGAAGAGGAGGGGAAGGATTTCGATGATCTGCGGGGGAAGGGGAACAAGAGGGAGGGGGTGGCGGCCTACCTGAGCATGGTGAGGAAGGTGGGAGAGGGAGCGCCGACGAGCTTCAGCGGCGCGAGGGCCTGGCGACGGCGCGCGGGTCCGATAGTGGTGTCGCGCGGGGCCGGCGGCGGCGTCTGGCGGAGCAGCAAGGGCGGGCCTGCGGCGGCGTCGGGCGGAGGAGCGACGGCGGGCCGGCAGCGCGAAGGGAGAGGGAGAGCTGAGAGGGCAGAGTGCTGGGCAGAGGGCAACGGCGGCGCGGATGAGGAGCTCATCGAGTGGGAGAGGGTTCTGGAGGGTGGAGATGCTATTGTTGGGCTGGGCCTAACTGTTGGGCTGAGCAGCAGCCTGTACCTTGCCCTCTTCTTTGCCTTTTTTACTCTTTTTATTTCCTATTTCTTTTCATTTCCTCCCTGTGGCACATGGGTAAGGCGTCGCCTTGCTCGCCTAGGCATCCGCCTAGGCGTCGCCTCGCCTTGCAGACGGGGTCGCTCGCCGTGCCTCGCCTTAACGCTTTAAGAACTATGCTGTCTAGGCTTTCTAATGCCATACGGTGTGTCATTAAAGCCTCATCCCAAATAATTAGTGAGGTTTTTTCAATCAGTTCAGCTAGCATTGAACCTCTTTTAATGTCACAGACAGTTCCTTCATCAAGGTCACAAGGTATTCTGAAGCGTGAGTGTGCAGTACGGCCTCTAGGAAGCAGCAAGGAGGCAACACCCGACGAAGCAACAGTAAGCACAATTTTCTGGTGTGCTTTTACGTATTTCACTATTACATTCCATAGGTAAGTTTTCCCAGTTCCCCCGTACCCGGACAAGAAAAAGAATCCAGGTTTGTTATTAAGGACACAATCTGTTATGCTGTAGAATGCAGCTAATTGTTTGTCATTCAAACTGACATATCTGTTTCAGCTTTTATTAATAATTCTGGGCCATTGTATGAGAGTTCCTCTTCTATTAAACGGTTGCCAGACCCAGAATTAAATGTGCCTTGTCTAGCTGGAAGGTTATAGTCTCTTATTCAGCCGCCATTCTTTTCAAACAATGATGAAAGATAATCTATAAGTAAATCTTTAAGATTATTTTCAGGAACGTAGAAACGAGGATTTCCAACAGATTCACGTATCTGGAACTGAATATCATCAGCAAGAACCCTCCAAACTTTTTCAAAGAATGCATACTCATCGTTAACTTCACATAATAGTAGCATTGTAACAAATAGTTGCCTGAGTTGGGAAGAAGTAGCCCAAGCAGCGGCTTCATCAAAAGCATCATACCATTCTAGATCATTGCCTAGGAGGCCTCTAGCATTGCATGCCTCTTTAAATGTCGGGTATGTACGACCATTATATGTTCTAACATCCTCATAACTTTGTGCACATCTAACGGTCATCAATAGCATTCTAAGATAGTACCTCTCCCCAACAGATGGGTGCACATAGTATAAACGGCCGATTTTATGCCCGGACTTGCGTGGTTCCCATACTCTCTTATCTTTCACCCAGCACCACTTTGTAGGAAATTCAAGGTATGTTAGATGCCGGCCAGCTAGGTTTGCCTTATTGCATTCAAACCACTTTGTTAGCATTGTTCGCCGCAAGAATTCACTATTTACGATCTCAGCCATGTTTGCATTTTCATCGTATAAAATATTATTCTCATCGGGTAGATGTATAGGCATTCTTTCAACTGCTGGGTAGTGCCTATGGATATCAAATCCGAATACACACCAGCATGCATCCTGCTCGCAAATGTAGCGGCAGTCTAAGTATTCTTTCACTTCATTTCTCGTTTGTGTTTCTTTGTCGAGAGGAACTTCTTCCCCATTTCTTATTTTTTGTAGGTATGCTTTGCTACAATCAGGGCCTTTTGTGACATATTTAAATAGGTACTAGAAAGGCGTCGCGGCATTGCCGCACTGGCCAGTAGAGGACCCTTTGATTAAGTTTTTGATTCATATAAGAGTGAGGCTTTGATGCCATGGGCAATAATTGTTTATCTGGAGATGCATTTTGTAACCACTTGAAGATATTGGTTAGCTTATTTTTGTAGGCTATTTTTTGGGCAACAAATAGTCCATGAACACGTTAGTATAGTTCGTTAAAAAAGAAAAATAGAAGTGGAGTTGATCTATGTAGGAGAAGAAAGATTCATTGCACAGTACAAATGAAACAGTAACATTAAAATGATGTTGATGGAAACACTATAGCTAGCGTAAGTAATTGGTGAATTATTGAGTCAGATTAATACTGGCTAAGCTAGTAATTTGGCAGATCCATGGCTTGCTCGTCTTGTTATTATTTTTTTTTCTGAATCCGCTGTTTGCAGGGTATGATGAGGAGGTTGGTGTTCAGGACAATACATTAGGGTCGTGTAGGTTTTGAAAACCAGTCTATCATGTCTTTCTGCCATTTTGTCATGTATCAGCAAATTTTCTGGGCAGGATATCAGAGAGAACCCAGTGTCCCTGAGTCTCCAATGTGTGGCTTCAGTGCACTGTCAGTCAAAGTCTTCTAGCAATCTGGTAAGTTGGCTCTAGTTAGCTGGTTATCGTTTTTTTTAAACAGTCAATAAGCAATGGTGTTTTTGAAGTTTTAAGCTATATCTTGTCCATTGCAGATGTCCCTATCTGTGGTAGAGATATTCTGGGAGATCTCAGGCTTAAAAGAGGTTGTTAAAGCCCACACATAAGTCTCTTTACATCTCACAGATGATGTGTTCATAGATCATTAGATGGCAAATGTTTACACACATGTGCAGGGAAAATGCTCTAACATTGAAGTAACTAAATATCCATGATTGAAATTGTATGAGATCATATGGTAAAGCCATGAAGGGAATGGATTTCAAGCTTGATTTTAAGGGGGAACTAGTACAACTTTTGACAAAATTCAAAAGCAGCAAGCTAGATCAGACAAGTATCTAGACATGCCATTTAGTTTCCACAGGCCACATGCTTTGGCTTGCAGATATCACAAGTTTAGCTTGCACAACTACTATGTACAAAACATCAGTGCACAGATCACATGTTTGGCTTGCAAAACGATTTGTCTATGCTAGGAATAGTCAATACCATCCATGAGCACATTGATTTTCTTGGTGTGAAAATGATCTTGCATCCATGTATGGCCATGCGTGGCACTCAGTGTGCAGCAGCTAGCCATTCCTACTTGGGCACGGCAACTTGTCTCCTGTCTTGGAGCATCTGCAAAGTCAATCATGCATTAAATCTGCCTGGACATCTTTTAAAAGGTATGAGATCAAAACTGGTAAAAAAACAGGGCTGCTCCTGCTCAGTTCAAGGTAAAAACACTATGCTATTACTGCATATATACATGCTCAATGTTGAATGGAAGATGCATGCACATGCCAAGGACAGATAGGTATAAATAAGGTTTCTAGATATAGTCATGCTGGGCAGATGATAGATACTTGTAGTTGTGGCTTACCAATCAGACTTTGTTATAGTCATTCCCTCTAATTTCCTGCAAATGATAGGTACTTGTAGGTTACCAATGTGGATTCCTGGGTCACTTAAATTCCATTTGTTGCCTCACTAAAAAACAAAGCAATAATCCAACACCTCCAAATGTCAACAGCCATGTGCAACAACATTAAGGTTGAAGCAGCTCACATTAGCTAATTTGATAGATTGGTAAGTGCAAATTCTGGGGAGACGATAGAAGGGGAAAAAATAGCACATATAAAAAGGAAATACTGCACATAAAAGATCTATAAACAGAATTATGAAATTGTACAGCACAAAAAGGAAACAATGGTTATTGGAGGCGCAATGGTTTGGGAGAAGACTCGCACCCGCCGAAAGAGGGAGGCAGTGATTATTGGACGCGCACATCGCAGAACATAGGTCAGGAACCAAATCAATTTGGGGGAAAATTAGACAAAGGACGAGCAAATGAATAACATAGGTCAGGAACCAAACCGCGGCGAGGGGCGCAGCACGGCCGCGTGAGGCCGCGGGATGGGGTCCGGCCGGGGCAGTAGGTGCCGAGCAGACCTTGGGGACCGGCCGGCCGGGCGGCACACAGGGATGAGGCCGCGGCGGGGCGACGCAATGGCTGCAGCACGGCCGCAGGCCCGCCCGCACACCCGTCTGGTCGTGCGGGAAGTGGAGGGACGGAGCAGCGAAGGACCGGAGCGGCGACACGGAGGGGCAGAGGGCCGGATGCGGACGGCCTGCGGGTGGCGGCCAGGGTTGGGCAATGGTGGAGATGGGGAATCGGCCTGGCGGCGGCGGCAGGATTTGGAGATCGCGAGGGGAGGGAGCCGGGAAATTGGTGAAGGGGTAGGGTTACGTCGATCTACTTACTAATGTAAGTGGCTCACCGGTGGGTCTCGTGGGCAAAGTTTTCACCCGATACCCGGCGCGGACGCTTGCGGCGGTCCCCGACGCCGGAGGTCGAAGAGGAGGTCCGGATCCCCGCAGGCACCACGTGGTGAGGAGGTCCCAGATCCTGCTGGATCTGGCGGGCCTGTTGAGCAGTGGTTCTATGGGGGTGGGTGGTGCCGTGGTGGCGCCTATGGCCGGTCCGGAGCAGGCTGTCGACGAGTCTGGGGCTGCGACGCCCGCGTTCAAGCCAGGATAGTGGCTGCGGCGCGGGAGGAGGATGAGGACGACGCCAGCGCGGCGCAGGATCAGGCACGCGGCCCGCTCCGTACGCTGAGCTGCAGGACGGAGGAGTCGACGAGGGACACGCTCCGCGTCGTTCGTGCCCAATCTGACGGCTGATATTTTTCCGTTGACGTGGCCCAATGAGATGCCCGGGAATAGCAGCCATTTTGTAAGTAAAAGATTTAATGAAAATGTCTTTGTTGCACCACTCGACATTTATGTGAGCTTGAAATTTTTTTAGCAGATATGGATTATAGGGGACGACCCATCTATTGTCGAGACGAACGCCTCCTTTCTGGACATATCGACCATTATTAGGCCTTTTATATATTGCAAAACCATTCTCATCAATAGTTGTCTCTTCTTGAAATTTTTTTGGGAACCCCTTTGAGCATTTTCCATTCTTCATGCAAGGACAGTTTGGGTTATCTTTTCCACAAGGACCATGGATCATATGTTCAGCAACCAAAGCATATAGAAGAGGGTCATCTTTGGGATCAGGAATTTCAGCACTTATATACTTATCAATCATCGATGCACTTGGATTAGTTGTATCGTCTGCAGTCCAAAAGATCATATGTGCATGAGGTAACCCACGTTTTTGAAATTCAACTGTGTGTAGAACTGGTTAGAGGGAAAACAAAGCAAAGTTAGATATTTATCGTTGATCAGATTAATTGTGTATTGTACTTCCAAAGAGTAAGGGGTTGTCACTTGTACCTGCAAGAATTAGGCCAAATGCTTTTCCAGCTTTTATATCAGCTAACATTTCTTCAAGTTTCATATTATAAACACGAACAACTATATCGGCTCTATGACGGTTGCTGACCAGCTTCTAGAATGCCAAGAGATATTTCAGGCCATTTGACATCACAGGTGAAAGTGACAAAGAAATCAGGGGGCCCGAAAATCCTGCAGATAGCCATCCCATCATGATAATTCTGTACCATATAGCGCCTGCCCCCAGTATGAGAGGCAGGTAACACAGTAAGCTTTCCCATCTCACTGCCATCCACACACCCCCTTCCCACAGCATCTGCTATACCTTGGAGGGTCTCACTTCTAAGACGAGATTGATTTTTGAGAATGAACCATAGCCTGTTTTTGTCAATTGCAGCACGAGCATCAATTTTGGCCTGACTTGACAAAAGGCCATAGCTTAGGAAGGGGTTAGGCTGATGACGCCTGTAATGGAATTGATACCGAAAATATTCGTGCATAGTTATAGTGTTTCGTTTTCCTTTTTTGCATTGGTCTATACCATTGTAAAGAACTCCAACTTGGAATCCACGCTCCCCATATGGAAATAACAATGGGTACTGCAGCGACATGTACGCTGGATGAAGAGCTGATATATGTCTTAACTGCCCAGATTTAGTTTGGATAATTATATCGCGTTTGAATGTATCCAGAGAAAAATCCCCAACAATAAGCATGGCAGGTTGATCGGTCGTAGGCATATTATACTGAACTGGGTCACCTTCTTGAGCTCCGACAATTCTGATAACAAATTCATCATTATCAGTTTCTAGTAAGCGGTCCCGTGCCATTCTAAATTTCTTTGCAAATGGATTATGCTGGTCAAGCATGGCAATCAAGCTCTCAATGATAGATGGTTCAAGAGATGAAGATGACCCGTCGTCAGGATGCAATGCTTTTAGACGGTTTGATACCTCATTAGCAGTGTTATAGATATACAACTGCAAGAATTTAGGCGGGCTACCATCAGGTGGTAGTAGAGAGCCTATACGATGATGGACCTGACCATTAATCTTGAAGACCGGAGGTCCCCTGCCGTCATTAACAGATCTGTCGATGTTTGCACCCATAGATGTAAAAGCAAATAGGCAGTTATATTGCCGTATATTTTTCATAAATCTCTTAGATCGGGCACCGCCGTTGTAAGTGGCTAAAGAAGCCAGAGGCTCTGGCCTAGGTTTAAAAGCAGGTATCTGAATCTTTCCCTGTTTGCAGCATAGATGGTACTCAATTCTTTTGTTATGAGAACCAGAGCTGAACATAGCTTGTTCTTGAAACCAGAATAAAGCATGACAGTAAGAGCACTCATAGTCAGGTGAGCCATAGTACGACCTATCTTTGTATGATGCTGTAAATAAGTTTTGTGGTTAATAATGTTAGCCACAAGTTGTAGTCAACATTTGTTGATAAATTATTCAGTAAGCTTAAATGTAAGGGGCTAATGAAATCATAAGACTTGCGTACCTTTTAATGCATCAATATATTTCTGGGGGAACCGGCCACAGCTAGTTGTTTGAGTTGCTATGGTTTTAGATGCTACCAAACAACAACACGATCGAAATCAAGGCGCTTGGTAAAAGGAAAATCTTCTAGGGTTACATGCATCAGCTTTGTTACCTGCATGAGCTAGTCGTTTTTGAAGCATATATTTCCTGCGTTTGGAGCGATTTTCACTGGGGTCTGAACTAATAGGTTTGTGCATGGCAGGGATCCCTAAAAACAATAAGAAATGTTACTATACCAAGTAAAAGGGCAGTTAACGGGGTATGAATGTTAACTATTTAAACTGTAAATGTATAGGTTTGGCGAAAGTAGTATAACGAATTACTACTATTGTCTTGCGAGTTGGTGCGTTTAGTGCCACTGCTCTGTGAATGCGACGGCCCTGTACGCGTAGTAAATATTATTCAGTGGTAGGAGTCAGAAATGTTAAGCGTGTGAAAAATCTGATGAAGATGTGAAGGACCAGAACCCTTTGAAAACACATACCAGGGTAAGAATAATCCCCACCGTCCATAGCAACAATAAGAAGTTGCAGAGTGTAGGTCAAAGGATAGAGTACTTTTTTTGGATCTCAAACAACGTGTGGAATCATTTGCCAAAATATTTAGGCCCTGTTTAGTTCCTTTTTCAAAAACGCAAAAAGGTGTAAACTCCCAATTTGAAGTACTAAATGAAGTCTATTTACAAAATTTTTTGCACAGATGGGTTGTAAATCGCGAGACGAATCTAATGATGCTAATTAACCCATGATTAAGCAATAATTAGTGGATGGTTACTGTAGCATCACTGTTGCAAATCATGGATTAAGTAGGCTCATTAGATTCGTCTCGTGATTTACAACCCAACCATGCAAAAAGTTTTGTAAATAGACTTCATTTAGTACTTCAAATTAGCAAGATTCTTTTTCACTTTAATGCGTTTACGGCTTTTTTGCGTTTACGGGGTGGGGGACTATCACCTTGTAGAGCAATAAATAAGTTAAAATTATATGATGCCACTGGATAATATGTTAACGTTTCAGGGTAGAAGGAAGAAAGATGTGAACCTTCTTTTTTTTTTCCTTTCTTATATAAAGTTGGAGCTCTTTCCTTCTGAAGTAGCGCAGAGGAAAGTGTAGTATTCTGGAGATAGGTTTCGTTGGACAACCAACCTGTCGAAGCATTATGGATGCAAAAAAAAGGAAAAATAATAAGATGAGTAAATTTGGTTTTCTTAAAAAAGCAGGTTGTCAGCTAAAGTACTTAAATTTAAACTATGGTGTGGGTGTGCAACAAGATAAAAGTATTGTGCATGTTATCAATGATTTAGGGCTAGAAAACTGACAAAAAAGGCATCGCGCAGCCAAGGTGGCAAACAGACAGACAAAAAAACATCGCATTCCAAAAGTTTTAAATTTGTTGTATAATGTTTCGTACACAGGAGGCAGTGGAGATATGGACCACAGATGTGAGAGATTAGGATTAGTCTAATCACGTGCAGACATATAGGAAAGGAAGGCAAAAAGGGAACATCCATTCTTTTGTCAGTGAAACGGAAGGACAATACAGTACAAACTTTAGAATGGACAGTACCAGAAGAATTTGTAGGTGCGAAAATGATTCATGACGAATTTGTAGGTGCGCAAAAAAAAAGAAAAAAAGAATCTACCAAGCCGAACTGATGTGAACAGTAAGAAAGGAAGTAGGATCTCTAAAGGGGAAAAGGAAAACGAGCCAATACCTGACCTCACAAATGGAGGAGCCGGAACACTACGCAGCTGCTTCAGTGGTTCTTGGTCGCCCCCATAGTAATCTGACCAGAAAGTAGCTTTACCGCCACCGTAGATCCAGAGAAGGGTGAGAGTAACAACAGGAAGGGAAGGGGAGGGGGCAGAGCAATCGAAGAGTACACTCACAATGGCAAATAATATGCAGGACAACCGGGAGACGAAGATATCCAGACCGATGAAGTATCTGTCCTGCAGCAACCGAGGGAAGATGGAGGGACCACTACTACAGAAAAGACCTTTTATTCTAGTTGGGAAAGGTCTTTTGTCCCGGTTTTCAACCGGAAGGCGGGACAAAAGGGTCAGGCAACCGAGACAAATGAGCACCGGGACCAAAAGGTGGCAGGCACCCCTTTGGTCCCGGTTGGTGTTACAAACCGGGACCAAAGGTCTTTTTTTCTGTTTTTTTTTGTTATTTCTATTACATTTTAGATTGAATTTTTTATTGGAATTTAAGTGGAGTATATACTGCAGTAATATAAATATATATTCATTTACTTATATAAAGTGCAACACAAAAGTCAATTACATACAAAGTACAACACAAAAGTCAATTACATACAAAGTGCAACAAAAGCTTTATTTAATTTTGTCATATTTACTCCTATTATCTATGTTTGACACGCCATCATAGTAGAATTCTCCTGCCGGGTCCAGAATCTCATGAACAATAAATCCGCACATGGCTTCTTGAATCACCAGAATTCTTTTCTCTGGTACGAGTGTGTCTCGCATTTGAGAGAGCTGTGGAAAAGTGATAATATTAATTACAACAATTTACAAAACGAGTTGCACGCAAGATAAGTTTGATAAAGTTTTGTACTTACTTCCTCCTGCCATGCGGTAAAGGTATTTTGAGGACCTATTAGGGTATGGACATTCTCTATGACATAGTATGCGCATAAATTAGTTCCTTGCGCCTGCCTCCGACACTTCAAGAGAAATAAAAGAAGTAATTAGCTATCAATGTATTCATATATACTAAAGGATATGGAACATGCAAATAAAGTAGAATCTCACCCGTACCGGAAAGTTTGTCATCCACTTTAGTTCGGCATTGAAATTATTGCCACTATGCTTTCGAATGAATTTCTTCCAAACCCTGAACACGAACCAAAATGAATAAATATAGTTGTCGATGATTTCAAAGCAATGGTGATTGAGGTGGTATAACAAGAATAAATTACTTGTTCAACATGTCGGTCAGTCTTTGTATTGGTTTGGATCTCTGCGCAATGAGTCCATAACAACCACTAAACTCTTGCCAGGATATATGTTAATTAATATCCAGTGATCTCTGCAAGATTTCATGTAGGGTTAATAAAATTCAGTTATATAGAACTAAAATAGTTATATGGCAGAAAAGACTTACCCAAAGTTATAGGGAAATGCAATGGTCGCCTTATAGTGTTGAACGCTTAAGTACTTGTACAAGTTTTTGAATGTTTCTGCAGGATTGCTCTGGAGAGTCTTGCAATTCACAACCGTTGGGTCTATGAAGCCGATGTGATAATACCTTTGTGGCATGTTTGAATCTCCATCCTACGGGATACAAAATGAAGTATGGAATCTCCATCCATAGTTATATATGGTAATGAACAAGATTTAAAGAACACAGTTACAGAAGCCACAAAGTGACGATAGAGATGTCGAGGGCGTCCTGATGGTATAGTTGTTACACTTCTTTCCAATCAAGCCATATGATGGCATCTCCGTGAAAGAAATCTTCATCTCCATTCTTTGCGCCCTACATGAAGTTGCAATCTCTCATCGCCTTCATGTACAAGTCATGTAGCCTTCGCATTTGCGTTGGTAGCAACTCCATAACATCTGGGGGGACAAGGCTGGTGCCCTCCTTATATTTCCATCTCACCACTGGAGCTATCGGATACTATTTCAGCGGATCCAAATCTTGATTCGAAACTCCTGTTATCTGATCAGTAGTGAGCTTTGTTGATTACAAGAACCCCAAAAAGCCTTGATGTTCCTGGTTTAGAACAACTAGTGGTTCTATTGACTGTTTCTGTTGGTCCCCGAGCTGTGGAACACCGGACGATGACGACCCTGATTTTTTCTTGTCGTATGATTTCTTAATCGAGCGGTCATAATCCCAAAGTGGCGGTGGCTCAATGAACTTTATCCTATTTGATTCCTTCATTCTAATAAAAAAATTTAATTTTGCAGGGTCCAGCGGTTTGTCCTGATTCTTGGCTCCGTCTTCTTTTGCTTCTTTGGCAGTGGCGGAGGAGGTAAGTCAGGAGATGGCGGCTCGACAGGAGTAGTCAACGGCTGCCTAGGAGATGAAGACGAAGGAGAGTGTTCTGGGGCAGGTCCCGGAGACTGTGGCAGAGGAGATGAATGACGATCGGGTTGCGGCGATGCCGGCCTTGATCCCTGATCGGTAGGCTTGAGGATGATGTACCGCTTGTCCCATAGTATGTAACCATGAATGGCGTCTGCTAGTGTTGTCTCCCTGTCACCTTCAGGAATATGGAGCTCGAGATTCTTCCAATCATTGCACACCTCCTCGACCCCAACTTTAGCATATCCAGCCAGGATCTCCTGCACATGGTACACCTCGCCTGGTGTGCTTGGCATGGCAGAACTGTACGCTACCATGAACCTTAAGTTTTTACTGCAAGTTTGAAGCGCACAAGGTGTCCGCTGGGTGATCTCATCCACTGGATAGTGTTGCTCGGCTGTCGTATCAATAGCGGCGATTCCCTTATCGGCAGGGAGGCCCGTGGAGGTGCAGCTGCTTTTACGTTGAGATAGGTCGGCCGCATCGACAATAGGCTCTGCAGGCGCCGCTTGCTGTTGCTGCTGCTGGCTCATTGCTAAGGCCACCTGGCGTTTAATCTCTTCTGCCATTCTTTCATCTTGTGAGAGGAGCTGTTCCTCTAGCCTTCGCAAGTGCAGGCGCTCCACGTTCTTCCTTCTATCCCGGCTTTTATATGTATCGATGTAATCGCTGAAGCCATATTTCCACGCAACCACTCTCTTGCCCCTTGTAAGCCCCGGATGTTCTGGGTTCTGAAGGGCGTATGTCAGTTCTGGAATGTGCCTTGGCTAACTGCTTGTATGGCCTCCTGTAGTCTGCGGGCCACTTGCTGAATTTTCTAACCAAAGATGCACTCACCCGTCTCTGGGTCCAATGTTCCACCATGAGCATAGTACCAGTTCTTTGAACGTTCAGGTCAGGTGATGGTCGCAGGCATGATATCTTTGTCAATTAAATCCTGCTCCATCTTCTCCCATTTTGGTTTTGCCATCTTGTACCCACCTTGCCTAAGAGTGTGATAATATACTTTCTTGGAGGCATTTTCCTTGGCCTTTTCCACGTTCCGAATCCCAAGCTCTGAAGACTTATATGCCACAAAGGAATTTCAGTGGTCCTTCTGCTTTGCAAGGTCTCCAGTAAACTCAGGCGTTTTCTCTTTCTTGATATAATTCTTCTTTAGATTCTTCTTAAATGTCTGAAGTTGTTCAGCCATTTTGCTCAGGGTCCAGCACTTAGCAGCTTCTTCTGATTCAGCCGAAACCGTGAAGTTCTTCTTCAGCTCCCGCCAGAGCCACTCCTTTTCTCTTTGAGGCACCGCATCCCTTTGCTCGCTTGGATTGTTAGCTTTTCATAACCTGAAGCTGATAGGGATGTGGTCCCGGACAAGACAACCACATTGTTTAATGTATTTCTTTGTGGCTGCTTCTGGAGCGATCGGTTCGCCATCTGGAGCCACTTCTGTTATGATAAATCGCCCTTCCAATTTCTTGGTCGGGTCTCGCTTTGTTTTTTTGGCCTGACTTGATCCAGATGGCTTCAAAAAAAAATCATATATATTCATAGTGATTACTCATTGGAAGTACGACAAATGAAAAGAATAATCGATGTTAAGATATATACGTTTGTTTCCTGGTCATCAGCATCAGCTGTTGGTTGATCAATTTCATCGCCACCGGACATATTGAGGTATATGTCGGTATTGGCGCCATCACCGGTGTCGTTGGCATGACCAGCCGCCGCGGCGCTACCGGATGCAATCATATCCATTAGAAACTGCTCATCATCCATCGCATCACGTCGCGGGTCCATCTGAACCAACTATTGAATATACAAATTGTTTTGATCAAATTATACACCTATTTATCCAAAATATTCAGAACTAAATTTCTATCTAAATTTCGAAACTAAATTTGCATACCAAATTTTGAAGGATCTAAATTTCTAACTAAATTTCCATCAAAATTTTCAAACAAAATTTCCATCTAAATTTCCAAGGATCCAACTAAATGTTCATCTAAATTTCCAAACTAAATTTCCAAGGATCAAAATTTCCATCTAAATTTCTAAACTAAATTTCTAAGGATCCAACAAAATTTTCATCTAAATTTCCAACTATCATTTCCAAACTAAATTTCCATCTAAATACATCCAAATTGAGGTTAAATTACAAACAAATTAATGCACTAAACAAATTAATGTGAATCACAACAAATTAACTTCAATTACAAAACAAATTAACTTGAATTACAAACAAATTAATGCACTAAATTTGAACCTCAAATTAATCCAAAAATTAATGCAATAAATTGAATAATAAAAAACAGTAGCCCTCAAATTGGAACCTAAAATTTGAACCAAGGTTCAAATTTTAAGTTCAATTTGAGGGCTACTTCCATCAACAAGTGCCCTGCAGGGCCGGCGCCCGCCGGCCTGCATGCCAGCGTGAGGGCTACTTCCATCACAGGGGACGACGACGCGGCGGTGCTCTGGGCAGAGCATACGTCGATGACGCGTGGGGCGGCGGCGCTCGGGGCAGACGCGGCGGCGCTCGCGGGGCGGACGACGAGGGCAGCGGTGGAGCTCGGGGCAGGACGACGCAGCGGCGGCGCAGTGGAGCGGGCTCGACGAGGATGTGGCTCGGGGGTCGAAGGGGCGGCGCGTGCTCTCGGGTGCGGACGGCGGCGGCGCGGTGCTCTGGGGGCCGGGGCCGCGCGGGGGACGACGGCAGCGCGAGGGCGGTGCGTGCAATCCATGAGGTGGCGGCGCTCGGGCCGGTGGTCGATGACGCTTCGGCGCGGTGCTCCGGGACGGGGACGACGGCGCGGCGGCGCTCCGGGGAGGGCACGATGATGGCGATCGACAAGCGGCGACTGCGGATCAAGAAAATGGCCAAGTGTGGGGTGGAGGCAGGGGAGAGGGGGCACCGGGATATATAGGATGGGGGCCTTTGGTCCCGGTTCCAGCCACCACCCGAGATCAAAGGGTCTTTGGTCTCGGGTGGTGGCTGGAACCGGGACCAAAGGCACGCCCCTTTGGTCCCGGGTGGAGCCACGAACTAGGACCAAAGGGTCTTTGGTCCCGGGTGAAGCCACCACCCGGGACCAAATGGTGTTTTGGCGGGCCGCAGCGAAAATGCGCCTGTGGCCCACCTTTAGTCCCGGCTGAATCTAATAACCGGGACAAATGAGGCCCGTTTTTCATTATGCCGCCAAAACTTTTGGCTATCAGCTTTTTTTTCGTTTCTTTTTTATTTATCCTTTTAAAATGGGCTATCAGCTTTTAATTGCGTAGAAAAAATATTGAGTCCAAAAATTATCAAAAAAAATTTCTATATTTATTTAGATTCTATATGTCCAGCAAAAATATTGCATGGCATTATGTGATAGGACTCATAATTTATATAACTTTATACATATTATAATTTTTATTTTGACCATGCAAATATGTATTAGATAATAGAAATATTTCAAACTATTGGCTTTTGAAATAAAATGAGTTTCCTCGACACATTAACGTTAAAAAAGTGATTTTCACATATAACTTAATCAATTCATGTTATTAGTCGATGTGTTGTTTTGCGAGGAGTTTGTGAGTGTCAATGTCTGAGGAGAAATTGATGCAGTACATATATAAATCAAAATTTTCAAATTCCCCATCACATGTTTATGAAATATTACATAATAATTCTAATACATCAAGGATCAGCAGATACTGGTACGGTAACAGACTTTCTCTTCACAAATGTCCCTTGATTATGATCACGGTGCAAGTATGGAGCATACTCATTGGCCAGCAGGATGCAAGGATCAGCATTGACTATGAAAGGTGGAATGTCAGCAAAGTTATTATAGTCCTCTGACAAGTCTGTCCAGTCCTCGACTCCAACGATATTTATTTTACCTGAAAGGACTATGTGTCGCTTTGGCTCATCGGTTTGCTTATTGATCCCATTCTTTGGCTTGCTAGACATGTCCTTAACGTAGAAAACCTGAGAAACATCCTGGGCTAGGACGAATGGCTCGTCTCTATACCCAAGATTATTAAGATCAACTATTGTCATACCATACTGATCTTTTGTTACTCCAGTCAGCTTCACCCACTGGCACCGAAATAAAGGCACCTTAAAATTGGGACCATAATACAATTCCCATATCTCTTCAATATAACCGTAAAATGTCTCCTTTTTTCCATTGCTGTCTGTGGCGTCCATAAGCACATATTTGTGCTTTTTTTATCTTGGGCTGCCATGTAAAATGTGTTTCCATTTATCTCGTACCCTTGTTACATTAAGATATTCCAAGACGGTCCCCTAGACAACAAGAACAGTTGTTCACCAATATCCATGTTATGCATTAGATGTCTCCGCAACCAGCTGTCGAAAGTGTCGATGTGTTGACGTGTAATACATGTCTTAGACTTTTCTGGGAATTCCGAGTTTAGAATCTTCTTATGTTCCTCAATATACGGATCCAACAAGGATGATTGTTGAAGAACCACGTAATGCAGTTTTTTGAACGAGTCATCATCTGTGCAGACATGAGATTTTTTCCCTAGTGTGCCCTTTCCATTTAGTCTCCCCTCGTACTGCGATTCAGGGACCCCAATTGGTTTAAGATCATCAATAAAATCAACACAAAAGTCAATAACCTCCTCTGTTCCGTACGCACTGGCGATGCTTCCTTCTGTACGAGCACAGTTACGAACACATTTCTTTAGTACACCCATGAACCTCTCGAAGGGGAACATGTTGTGTAGAAATACAGGTCCGAGGATATCAATCTCTTTCACAAGGTGCACTAGAAGATGTGTCATAATGTTGAAGAATGATGGTGGAAATATCAGCTCAAATCCAACAAGACACTGTACCACATCGTTCTGCAGCTTTGTCAGATTGTCTGGGTCAATTATCTTTTGAGAAATTGTGTTGAGCAAGGCACATAGCTTCATGATGGTTAACCGCACGTTATCAGGCAAAATCTCCCGCAACACAATGGGAAGAAGTTCAGTCATAAGCACGTGGTAGTCGTGAGACTTTAGGTTTGTCAATTTCTTGTATTGCAAATTTAGGATTCCTTTTATATTCGATGAGTATTCAAACATGCTTTTCTTTTCTTTTTTCTAAGAGTATAGCTAGCAGGACTTAAATAGTGTCGTCCATTGTCTCGCTTTTCAGGATGTAGGGCATCTCTGTCTTCCATTCGTTGCAATTCCTGACGTGCTTCTAGTGTATCTTTATTCTTTTCGTACACTCCCAAGAATCCTATCAGGTTGACGCAAAGATTCTTTGTGAGGTGCATCACATTAATTGTATGATGAACATCTAAGACTTCCCAATATGGTAGCTCCCGAAAAATAGACTTTTTCTTCCACATGGGCGCCAATCCATTGTTGCTCGGAACAGGTTGGCTACCTGGTCTCTTTCCAAATACTACTTCTAGATCTTTGACCATTTCCAAGACGTCGCTGCCAGTACGGTGCTTCGGTTTTGTTCGGTGGTCCGCCTGCCCTTTGAAATGCTTGCCTTTTCTTCGTACCTGATGTCTGACGGGAAGAAACCGACGATGACCCATGTATACACACTTTCTGTAGTGAGTCAACCATATACTATCGGTATCCTCCAAACAGTGTGTGTAGGCTCTATATCCCTTGTTTGATTGTCCCAACAGGTTACTACGAGAAGGCCAGTCATTGATGGTTACAAACAACAATGCCCGTAGGTTGAAGTCCTTTTGTTTGTATTCGTCCCACATCCGTACACCTTCTTTACGCCATACCAATAACAGTTCCTCGACCAATGGTGTTAAGTACACATCGATGTCATTTCTGGGCTGCTTTGGGCCCGGGATAAGTATAGGTATCATGATGAATTTCCGCTTCATACATAGCCATTGTGGAAGATTGTATATGCATAAAGTGACATGCCAAGTGCTGTGCCCATTGCTCATCTCACCGAAAGGATTCATGCCATCCGTACTCATACCGAACATTATGTTTCTCGAATCCAAGGCAAAGTCAGTGTACGTTCTATCTATTTTTCTCCACTGTGACCCATCCGCTGGGTGTCTCAACATTGAGTCTTGCTTGCGTTCCTCTTTGTGCCATCACATCAACTTAGCATTATCTTTATTTCTAAACAGACTCTTCAAACATAGTATTATAGGTGAGTACCACATGACCTTGGTGGGAACTCTCTTCCGGGGACGCTCCCCTTTGACGTCCACAGGATCATCTTTTCGGATCTTGTAACGCAATGCACCGCATACGGGGCAAGCATCCAAATTCTCGTAGTCACCTCGATAGAGGATGCAGTCATTGGGACATGCATATATCTTCTGCACCTCCAATATTAGAAGGCAAACAAGCTGTTTCGCTTCGTATGTTGTGCTAGGCAATTTATTGTCTTTAGGAAGCATTTTTTAAAAAGTTTTAGTAATTCACCAAATCCCTTGTCTAATACACCATATGTTGCCTTCCATTGTAGCAACTCCAGTGTGGTGTCAAGTTTTTTCAACCCATCCTCACATCCTGGGTACAACAATTTGCGATGGTCTTCTATCATCTGTTGGAACTTTAGCCTCTCTTTTTCACTCTCACAATCTTCCCGCTCACCGCACAATGCCTACCCAAGCTCGTCGGTGGGCTCATTTTCTGCTGCATCTGCTTCAGGCTCTTCCATGGCAGTATCATCGTCAAAGGCACCGAATCCAGCATGGATTGGAATTTGGGCATCATCATAATCTACTTCTTCATTGTCTTCAATCATAACACCCTTTTCTCCATATTTGGTCCAACATAAGTATTTGGGCATGAAACCATGACGGAAAATGTGACTGTGAAGGGTTGTTCTAGAGGAATAATCTTTATTATTCTGGCAGTGTAAGCATGGGCAACACATGAAACCATTCTGCTTGTTTAACTCGGCAACATTCAAAAAATAATGCAAGCCATCAATGAACATTTTGGTACGCCGGTCAGCTTTGTACATCCATTGCCAGTCCATCTGCATTGTTTGAATAATATGAATAGAAAAATAAATGGTCCAAAGTAATAACATTACTTATACACCACGATTAATTAAAAGGTCTACATAATCCATCACACAAACATAATAATTTAAATGGTCCAAACTAAAATAATAGCAAATACAATACATGCATGCTAATACAAACTACTCACGAGACCTATTGACCGAGGCCTCGTGAACCGCCTCGTGAAGTCTCTCCACATTACGGTCAAAATCTGCTAGACCTGACGCTTCACGCCTTGCATTATATCGAGCCATCAACTCGCGATCGTCATCCGTACCATTTAGTTCGACATTAAATTCACGCTGAAATTTGTGATTTTCTCGACCAAGTTCAAAGCATTGAAATGCTCTCTTAACCCAACGACGAATACGACATCTCAGAAGTCCAACATGCTTCTCAAGTTGGAACTCAAGAGAATGTCCAGTGGGCTCCAGTTGATTGTGTACCGCCGCCCGAGCGGACGCACGACGCTCCAATGTACTCACAGGTGGCAAACTCATACTCTCTGCACTTATCTTTACAACAATATAATGAAGACACATACAAAATACAACTAATTATTTATAATACAATAAAAAATTAATAAAATGCTAAATAGTCATATTGTAATATATACATACTCACATTGTAATATATATACTCTTATTGTAAACAAAAATCTAGTTTTAATTTGTAATAATAATATGAACTCTCTATACATGAAAAATCATACATCAACTCTCTATACAAGAAAATTACACATCAACTCTCTATACTCATCTAGATAAACTAAAACAAGTAAATCTATCTATATATGCACAGCTAAAAGTACCACACACATTTGAGTTCAAATGGTATAAAAATAAAGAAACTTTCACAATTAAACCTCTCATTTCTCTATTTCTAAACAATGAAAACTGAGCTAAACAAGAAATAAATGATGAGAAGAACAAGCTCATAACCTTTATAGCTGTTGAATGGACAGCGAATCAAAGAGTCTTCACAAATCGTGGACAAAATGGGCAAGAACTCCCCCCACCCGAGCTAAGCACAGCAAGAACACTGAGCTGAATGGCTCGGGTGGGGGGGGAAGAAAGGGGATATATGCCGGGGCTCTTTTGTCCCGGTTGGAACTACCAATCGGGACCAAATCCCCTCCATTTGTTCTGGTTGGTGGCTCCATCCGGGACGTCTCCGGGCCTTTGGTCCCGGTTGGAGCCACCAATCGGGAAAAATGGAGGGGATTTGGTCCCGGTTGGTGGATCCAACCGGGACAAAAGGCCCCTACCCCCCTGCCCCGGCTAGCCGTTGGACCCGGGACTAAAGCACTCTTTGGTCTCGGGTCCAAAGGCAGCCGAAACAAATGACTTGGACCAAAGGTCTGTTCTGTAGTAGTGGACAATTGCTATTAGATATGCAAATCCAAGAGTCGTCCTTAGCAGTAGCTTGATAGGGGAAAACCACCTGACGGAAGCCGTCCGCGTGAGGCTAGCAGTGAATCCGAAGAGGTAAAAGAGCGAAGGTTTGGAGAAATCAGGGGGAGTGCAAGGGAAACTGGGCTCAGCAAGAGCGTCGACAATGGCGTGCAGAAGCGAAGAGGGATTCAGGTGAACGGAGATGAAAGAGTGGATGGGGGCTGTGGCACGACTGAGGAAGCAGATGCAGCGGTTCACAGGCGGTACAGTGTGTGAACCAAAGGAAAAAACAAGACACGGCTGTGAAACTGGAATGTGAAAAAGGAGCTAGAACTTGTTGACCAGCTGAGCTCGCAGCAGAGAAACAGTAGTACAGTGTGTGAACCAAAGGGGGAAAAACAACAAGACACGGCAGTGAGACTGCAGTGTGAAAAGGGAATGAGAACATTGGCTGTGTTTGGTTCGTGAAAAAGTTTGGATTTTGATACTGTAGCACATTTCACTATAATTTAACAATTAATGTCAACTTATGAACTAATTAGGCTTGAAAGATTCATCTTGTATGGAATAATCATACTAATGTAATTAGTTTTTTTTCAGCTGCATTTAATGCTTTATGCATGTTTCGAAGATTCGATACGACGGGTACTGTAGGAAATAATTAGGCTTAAAAGTTTCATAGGCTAAGTGGGCTTAAAACATTAATCTCATATGAATCAGTTAAACTGTGTTCGAAGGTTCGATACGACGGGTACTGTAGGAAATAATTAGGCTTAAACTTTTCATGGACTAACTGGGCTTAAAACATTAATCTCATATGAATCTATTAAACTATGTAATTAGTTTTTTTCCAAATGCATTTAGTAGTCCATGCATGAGTATGAAGATTCGATGTGATAATTAGTATCCAATCATGGACTAATTAGGCTTAAAAGATTCATCTCGTATGAAATAGTTATGCATGTTCCATGCATGTGCTCGAAGATTCTATGTGCTATGTAATTAGTTTTTTTCAGCTGCATTTAATGCTTCATGCGTGTTTTTGAAGATTCGATACGACGGATACTATAGGAAATAATTAGGCTTAAAAGTTTCATGGACTAACTGGGCTTAAAATATTAATCTCATATGAATCCGTTAAACTGTTTGAAGATTCGATACGACGGGTACTGTAGGAAATAATTAGGCTTAAAAGTTTCATGGACTAACTGGGCTTAAAACATTAATCTCATATGAATCAGTTAAACTGTGTAATTAGTTTTTTTCCAAAATGCATTTAGTAGTCCATGCATGAGTCTGAAGATTTGATGTGACAATTAGTAACCAATCATGGACTAATTAGGCTTAAAAAATTCATCTCGGATGAAATAGTTATGCATGTTCCATGCATGTGTTCGAAGATTCGATGTGACGGGTACTGTAGCAAACAATAATAGTGCGGGGGTCATCCGCAGGAAGCTCACTGAGTTCTTGGCCCTGAAGCTGGACAATAATAGTGTGCTGCAATATTCTCAGGCCTTCAACACACTGTCACAGTACGCCGGTTATCACGTGGATACCGATGAAAAGAAACATGCGTATTTCCGGCAGGGGCTTAGCAGCAAGCTCCAGGATCGCTTGGCAATGATCAAGTTTGACACCTTTAGTGAGCTGGTCAACGGGGCCATCATTCAGGAGGACGCCCACCTAGCTCACAAGGCAGAAAAAGAAAAGAAAGGCGCCGGCGGCGGGATCTTCAAGTAGCACTCCCAAGAGATTTCGCCTAGTGCAGTCGGACCTACAGTGAGCCCCCTTTCAGCACCAGCCACAGCAGCAGTGGGGATACAGGCCCTCTCAGTACACACAGCCACAGGGGACAGTTAGGCCTCCTGCTCCTCAGCAGAACGAGCAGAAGGTCTGGGTGCAGCAGCCGGGGGTACGCCCCAATTTGTTTCTGTGTTACAACTGTGGGCAGTCGGGACACTTTGCACGAAACTGTCAGATGCCGCCCAAGCAGGGCTAGCAATCAAGTCAACAGAGCCAGAAGCAGAAATTGGCTCATTTTAAGCCGGGGCAAGTGCACTACACCACCTTTGAGGCTATCCCTGAGGGAGCACAAGTGATGACGGGTACGTTCTCCATTAACGGGCACCCTGTTGCTGTGCTATTCAATTCTGGGGCATCTCACACATTTATTAGCAAGGAATGTGTGAGTAGATTGGGATTGGAAGTGAAGAGCATAGCCATGCCATATAATATTCATTCACCCGGGGGCACTTAGTTACTAATCAGCTTGTTAGACAGGTACCCTTGCAGTTACAGGGGAAAGTTTTTGCCACACAACTTATAGTGTTGCCATCCCAGAAGATGGATATTATTCTTGGCATGAATTGGATGGGAGTTCATGGAGTCGTTCTTGACACTTTTTCTCAATCTGTGCACATCAATTCTCCTATCCATGGTTCGATGACCTTGTGTCTTATGAGCTCCACCCCGTTGGTCCATATGGTGAACCACGCCGAGGGCAAGAAGCTAGCAGACATACCAGTGGTATGCGAATATCTGGATGTCTTTCCAGATGATTTGCCTGGGATGCCACCGGATCGTGATGTGGAGTTTGCCATTGAATTGCAACCGGGGACGGCACCAATTTCCCGAAGACCATATCGGATGCCACCGCATGAACTAGCTGAGTTAAAGAAGCAATTGCAGGAATTGCTTGATAAGGGATATATTCATCCTAGCACTTCACCTTGGGGCTGTCCGGCGCTCTTTGTTAAGAAGAAAGATCAAAACCTCAGGTTGTGTGTGAACTATAGACTTTTGAATGCCGTCACAATCAAGAACAAATATACCCTTTCCAGAATTGATATTCTGTTTGATCAGCTATTCGGGGCCAAGGTATTTTCAAAAATCGACCTCCGCTCTGGTTATCATTAGATAAAGATTAGAGCTGAGGATATTCCCAAGACGGCTTTCTCCACCAGATATGGGCTTTATGAATATCTGGTCATGTCTTTTGGGCTAACAAATGTCCCTGCTCATTTTATGTATCTCATGAACTCGGTATTCATGCCCGAGCTGGATATGTTTTTCGTGGTTTTCATTGACGACATTCTTATATATTTCAAGAATGAAGAGGAGCATGCAGAGCATCTTCGCATTGTGCTTCAGCACCTGCGGGAGCACAAGTTGTATGCAAAATTCAGTAAATGTGATTTCTGGCTCATGGAGGTCCAATTCTTGGGCCATATCGCTTCAAAAAAATGGAATCTCTGTTGATCCTAGCAAGATTCAGGATGTTCTAAATTGGAAGGCTCCTACCTCCGTTCCAGAGATCCGGAGTTTTCTTGGGCTAGCAGGTTATTATCGCCGGTTTGTACCGGACTTCTCCAAAATTTCTAGGCCCATGACGGAATTACTTAAGAAAGGGGTAAAGTTTATTTGGGACGACAAATGTGAACAGGCTTTCCAGACTTTGAGAAAGTTATTGACGTCGGCCCCTGTCTTGGCTCAGCCGGACATTACTCGGCCTTTTGATGTTTATTGTGATGCATCAGGTACGAGTCTTGGCCTCGTTCTCATTTCTGCCTTTGGCTTAGCCAGATATTGCTCTGGCCTTGACATTTTTGTTTAATGCATTAGGTACGGGCCTCGACTGCGTCCTTATGCAGGATCAGCGGGTGATTGCTTATGCTTCCAGAGCTCTCAGGCGGTATGAGGAGAATTATGCTACTCATGACTTGGAGCTAGCAGCTGTGGTCCATGCATTGAAAATCTGGCGACATTATCTTCTGGGTAATCCGATTCATGTATATTCAAACCACAAGAGTCTCAAGTATATCTTCACCCAGAGTGAGCTAAATTTGCGCTAGAGACGGTGGTTGGAACTGATCAAAGATTATGATTTGGAGATTCATTATGACCCGGGCAAGGCTAATGTTGTGGCCGATGCATTGAGTCGCAAAGCCAGTTGTAGTTACATCTCAGCCACCGTGGTGCATGAAGCTTTGTGCCAAGAAATGGAGAAGATGAACTTGGCTATGGTGTCTGAGGGTACTCTTGCTAACCTTACCCTCACTCCGACACTTCGGGATCATATTATTGCGGCGCAGAAAAATAATATTGGCATGGAAAAGATTAGCCAAAGGCTCAGAGAAAAAAACACTCGAGTGGCATGTTTCCAGCTAGATGGCGAGAGTGTTTTATGGTTTAAGAACCGGTTAGTGGTACCTAAGGATTTTGGACTACGAAAATTAATTCTTGATGAAGCTCATCTCTCTAGGTATTCAATTCACCCGGGTAGCAATAAAATGTATCAAGACTTGAAACAGCGGTTCTGGTGGACAAGGATTAAGCGGGAGATCGCCAACTATATTTCTGAATGTGACATCTGTCGAAGGGTGAAAGCGAGTCACTTTAAACCCGCCGGTATGCTTCAGCCTCTGGATATTCCTTCATGGAAGTGGGATATGATTCTATTTGGGTTATAGTTGACCGCCTCACTAAATTCGCTCATTTTCTTCCGGTGAAGACGCGCTATTCATCCCATCAATATGCTAAGATATATATGGCACGCATTGTGAGTCTTCATGGGGTGCCTAAAACAATCATATCCGACCGGGGCTCACAATTCATTGCGCGTTTCTGGGAACAATTGCACGCATCTTTGGGTACTCAACTTATTCGCAGTTCAGCCTATCATCCCCAGATAGATGGTCAGACTGAGCGAATTAATCAAATTCTAGAGGATATGCTTAGAGCCTGTGTGCTCTCCTATGGCAAGAAATGGGATGACTGCCTACCTTGGGCAGAATTTTCTTATAACAATAGTTACCAAGAGAGCATCAAAATAGCTCCTTTCGAGGCGTTATATGGACAGAGATGTAGAACTCCCTTGAATTGGTCAGAAGCCGGTGAAAGAAGTATATTTGGCCCTGATATGGTCAACGAGGCAGAGGAACAAGTCCGGTTTATATAGGAGAATTTGAAAATAGCCCAGTCCCGACAGAAAAGCTATGCGGATAAGAAACGTCAATCTGTCTCGTTCCAAGTGGGGGATTATGTCTATCTTCGAGTATCCCAAATGAAGGGTGTTCAGTGATTTGGAGTAAGGGGAAAATTAGCGCCACGCTATATTGGCCCTTATATTATTACTGAGCGATGTGGCCTAGTAGCATATCGCTTGGAACTTCCTGCCCAATTATCCGCGGTTCACGACATATTCCATATCTCACAACTCAGAAAGTGCCTCCGTGTTCCCACCAAGGTCCTTGTTATGGAAAAATTACAACTACAACCCGATCTTGTATACCCAGAACATCCGGTGAAAATTGTTGATCACAAGACTTGGGTCACTCGAAATCAAACCAGCAATTTCTATAAGGTGCAATGGAGTAATCACTCCGAACGAGAAGCTACTTGGGAGACGGAGGACTTTGTTCAGTCTAAATGTCCTGAATTGCTACAAACATATCAAGGTACTCACCCTTTTTCTATCTTTTCGCTTTAACACTCCATTAAATCTCAGGACGAGATTTGTTTTAGGGGGTAGGATTGTAACAACACAGGTGTTAATCACCTATAATTAAAATTTATCACGGCCATTAGTTCTAGAAATCACGCGATAAATCACCACCCAAAAATATTTCTTGTCAGTTTGGGCCAAACCAGTCTGACCGGTCGGAACAACCGGTGTGACCAGTTGGACCTGTAATGATAGGTGTGCCCCACAATCATTAAAACAGGAATTTCACTCTCTCTCTCTCTCCCCCTCACAACTCACTCTTCCTCTCTCCCTCACGTGCACTCACTCCCTCTCACTCACTCACTCCCTCATGAGCTCTCCCTCTCCCTCCCAAGCTCTCCCTCTCCATGAGGCTCTAGAGTGCAAATCCTCCATCTAAACTTGATTCCAAGGCCAAGAAAGCTTCCAATCGGGTGGGGGACCTTCCTTCCCACGAGCTTCTCCCCAAGTATCTTGGATTTTGAGCTCTTGGTGCAAGCATGGTCCATTCAAGGTATTTACACTTGTGCCGCCCGATCTATCTTTCTAGGAGGTCCTAAGTGATTTCCTTTGGTCAAATCATCTCTATATGCATCCCTCAACTAGGATCTTAAAGGGTTTCGATTTTGGTGGGTTAGTTTTTCCCCGAGGAGGATTTTTGTTGTTGGGCGATTTCTGTTTTGGCTGAAAATGTACTTATCGGAACTTCCTACACTTTTGTCGGAACTTCCTATGAATTAATTTGGGAAAACCGAGCACTCTTTATCGGAACTTACCTGAAACTTCCGGCGGTTGTCGGAACTTCCTTCGACTTTGTCGGAACTTCCTATAAACACTGTGCAGCAGTACTTGAAAATATGTAGAAAATTGTAAAAAAATCAAAAAAAATGCAAAACTAATTTTGTTAGCTTCGTATCTTCATGCTCTATAAGATTAAACTATAAAATGGGATGTTTCACAACTTTCTATATGCGGTTTTATTTATGATTGATAAAATGCTTTTCTAGCTTGTTAAATGCATAATTAGAGTTGGGAGCATGCTAACAACATGAAACCAGTTGGATTAGCTTTGTTTTGATATGTAGTACTTAGGGAGGTTAAGTCTATTTGTTAGCAATTGTTTTCGGATATCGGGTATTCAAAAAAATTGAAAAACCATATTTGCATTCACTCATATCATATGCATACGTGTAGGAGCCGCAGCGGAGGAGGTTGTGTACGAAGTGGTTGCGGAGCCACAGGAGCCGCAGGGGCAGGCCCCGCAGCAGGAAGTTCGTGAGGAGTCGGCTCAAGGCCCAGTTCACCCCAGTGTTGAGCAGCAGCTCGAAGGCAAGTCCCGGTGCACAACCTAATATTTTAAAAATTATGACACCTATATATGTTTCTATTACTTGTGCATTAGGTTTAGGAATTGTTTGGAACCTTAGTTGCATGATCCCTAGGTTTTCTGGAGTTATACTGGTATGTATAGGATGATAGCAATGCTATGCTTAATGGTTCTCGGTAGAAGTCGGGTGATTTCTTGTCACTCGCGAGATATAGGATATTTAGAAGACGAGTAATTTCCGGTTACTCGCGAGATATAGGTTATATAATTATATTATAGTACGTAAGTTATTGAATTGATAGGGAAATGAGAGACCGGACGGGGAATGATGATGATGTGTATGTATGGCAGCGGGACAGGGTTCTTGGTGTCTAGACCCACCCGTGTTGATTAAAGATCATACTGTTGTTGGCCCTGCTGATCATGTTTGAATTGTACTAACCGCATGCCGGGAGTAGGAGGTAGTCGAAACTAGTAAGCCGAGTACTGCCTTGCTTCGAAAGTACAGAACTTCTACCCACCCCATATTCCATCCATTCCCGCACCGGATTATTCTCATCATAAAATGAAAGATGGGCCAGCTGGTCAATAAAATTACCTTCTTCACGCATTGGTGGGCCGGAGACCTCCTCAAGTCGCAGACGAAGGTTGTAGTTGACATAGACAAGCTTGTTAAGTTTCTTGTGCGACAACCGATTGCGAACCTTTGTATGCAGCAAGGCAAAAGTACTACAGTTCCGCTCGCATCCACTGGACGAACAACATTGTGAAACAAACCTCATGGCAAGGTACTGGAGCGGGCCGGTAGATCCAGTGCCGGGCCGGCTTACCGGAGCTACCGGGCTGGCCGACAGTGAGCGCCGGTCGTGCGTGCTGGCGGCAGAGAGAGGGAGAGGGAGTGGGTTCTGGGGGGGCGTCGGGCTCCTGGCCTTGTGAGGGTTCTGGGGGGCCTTAAGTAATGATGCCGGCGCGATGGGCCAAACTGGGCTTTAATGGGCCGGCCCATTTTTTTCTTTTTTGGTTTAAATTCAAATGCCCGCAAAGTATACTAAATGAACGAATATTTGAAAAAAATTGACACCATTAGATTCGTCGCAACTTGAAGTATTTTTAGGAATTTTTTTGGATTTTTTTCATTTTTTTGAATTCAAATTTGAATTTTAAATTTGGGCCGATTTGAAACCGGCCGGTACCGGAACCGGTCCGAACTGGTTTGACCTGTAACCGCGGTTTTCGGACTGGTTCCAATCGGTAAAAAAAACTCTGGTTCGATCTCGATCCCAAGCCACAGCCGGACACCCGCGACTAGAGCTTTGCGGGCTTACGAGCACAGCGAAGATTATCAGTTTACTGGGTTTGAAGCTGAAGATGAGGTCACTATACTTGGTACAATCACGGCAATGCATGCAGAATTCTGTGTTGATGAAGGTACTTACTAATTTTCAAGCACTTGCAACGCCAACCACCTCACTGATGGTGATTTAGCAGAGTTTGAACTTGAAATTTCAGACATGGAAAAACAACACGAAGATAGTATCTACGACTCTTTGCATGATACTTCAATTTATTTCATCTGTAAATGAACCATAAAAAGTGAAGTGCACATATTTTCTTTTGAGAATTTTATAATGATTGAAAAAATAAGAGTTGTCCATCTGACAAAATCGTTATGGTCAAGATAGGAACTACCTGAAAGTACCTAGACTAAAGTAACTGGTGATACAAAAATATAGGACCAAGTAGCAAAAAGTGAGACCGAATACTAATTTAATTATTGTTTACCATCCATAGATCAACGGCCAGAAAAAATTTAATGCAAAATTATCTAAAAGTACCCATTGATACTTTTCAATTATTGTAACAAAACTCTTTTTTTCACAAAATAATTGTTTCAATAGATATTTCTCCAATTCAAACGATATTCAACATTTGGACAAAAAAGAAAGACCTATGAAGCACGGCATTGTACAAGACTACTCTTGTGAAGATAGGATACATCCAAGTTGACTTGACACGCTACCTCATCAAAGATTGACGAATGAGCAGTACTCACTCCTGGCTGTGATGAGTGAATTGTCTACCGTGCGGTGTGATCGTGTACTTGGTCTTTGGTTGCAGGTACACGGGCTTCGAGTGTCGACGGAGAGCTGCCATGCAGGTGATGTGACCAATGGACCGTGCAGTGGACGGCGGTGAAGGGCAGCCGGGATCGGAGCTTGGGCTGGGCGGCAGCTGTGGCGTCCACTCCTGGATCGAGGGCGCAAGCACCCATGGATGGTGGGTTTCTTGGTTTGCGCCACAAAACCAAACTGGCGGACGGCGGTTGAAGACGCCATGTCGTGGAGGCACGGGCGTCGGTCTCGGGACTAGCGGAGGAACGGGCGTCGACGGCGTCTAGGGCCTCGCTACGGGCAAGGAGGTGACGGGCGTCGGGCGGCGTCTAGGGCCGTCAGGAGGCCGAGGCGGGAACGGCGTCCAGGGCCACGGCGTGGAGGCGGGAATCTTCCCGCACGTGGAGTTTTGGCGGTTTTCTCAAAACCGGCCACCTCACCGGGTTTCGCGGACCCCTCAAAACTGCGGATCAGATCTGCATCGACGTGGCGGCATCGCGGAAGAAGGCTTCGAGTCGAAGAAAGAAACTCCGCCGTTGAATGAGATCTTGTACCCTTTCCGGTTTTGCCCCTACGGGCGTTTTAGTGTACGAGTCAGGGTGGAGGACATTTCTGGGAGGGACCGGTCTGACCGGTCGCCCCCGAGGGTGGATATATATATCTCACCTGCCCCCTTGGACAGGTGAGCCTCCAAGCCACGAGTCCTTTTCTATTTTTCCTTGCTTCTCTCTCTGTTCTAGGGTTAGGCCGAGGTCTCCATGGCAAAGTGGTCTAGATTATAGCTAGGTCCACAAATTTGAGAGGGTGGATGAATGGGTGGAGGTCTAGCTCTTGTATAGGTGAATTCCTTTATAAATCACGATGAATTTGAATGAAATCGAGGCCCCTTTTGAGCAGCTCTCTTGTGTTCCCGTTCATCTTTTGTTCTTGGATGGATTTCCACTCTTTCGGTGGTTTTTGGGATCAAAGCTCTCTCTTGGTGGATTTAGGGATTCCGTGATTTGCATCTCGACCATCTAGCCCAGAGCTAAACCCCCGAGAATCATGAGTCCCTCGGATTGAGGTTTTTGGAGTTTTTGGAAAACCCTCTTTTACCTCTTTCCCCCACGGAATTCTTGTGATCCTTTGCGTTTTGGGTTAATTCCTTTTGTGGAAAGGTTCGTCTCTATCCCAGGAACCTCTCTGCAAATTTTGTGACCATTTGGTGATGATTTGAACGAGTAATCTTGAAATCACCTCGAGTTCGCGGACTGGAATTCTATTCTGAGCAGAAACGGTCTGACCGGTCGTAGCAACCGGTCTGACCGGTCTGACCGCCCAGAGCAAGCGGTCTGACCAGTCCCTGACTGCTAGATCTACAGTTTTTTTCGATTGCTTCTGTGTTTTCTCTCGCTCGTTCCTAGGGGTGATTTGTGTTGGTTTAGCTCTTCTATAGCTACTCCACATCTCATCGAGGATTTGAGGGTTTGTGGTGATCTTCGGGATATAGGCCGACTGATCGATTTCGAAAGAAATTTGGATCGGCTCCCATTCACCCCCCTCTGTTCGCCAGTTTCGGTCCCTCAATTGGTATCAGAGCCTGGTTAAGGTTTTCATTACCCTAACCGGTTCGAAAACCATTTGGCGACTATGACGAGTCTAGGTAAGATCTCTGTGTTTATCGGCGAGGACTATGGCTACTGGAAGGTTCGCATGCGAGCCTTCTTGCAAAGCATGGGAGCCGAGGTTTGGGATATCACCAAGAATCAGGCTTACGAGGTGCTTGCCATTCGGACCACTCTTCTGCAAGTGACCGAGCACGAGGCTAACGCCAAGGCTGTCAATGCCTTGTTTGCTGGCATTTCTCGTGCGGAGTTCTCACGCGTCCAGGGTTTTCAGGAAGCCCACAAGGTTTGGACGTGCCTTGAGAACTATCACGAGGACACACCTCAGGTTAAGGCCAGGCTTTTCGAGACTCACCGGCGTGAATATGAGAACTTCACACAGGGGCCGGGTGAGAGCATTGGTGACATGTTCAGTCGGTTTCAATCGATTGTGAACAAAGTCAATGCTAACAGATCTGATGATACCCTTGACTACACAGAGCATGAGAAGGCTCTCAAGTTGCTCTACGCACTTGACCGCTTTGTGTGGGATCTCAAGGTGAACACGATCATTGAGTCTGCAGGCTATGAGACTCTGATCGTGAATGAGCTCTTCAGCAAGCTCAAGGCCACTGAGGTGGATAACCAGACACGAGCCAAGCTCAATGGTGCCCCTCCTTCCAAGAGCATCGCTCTTGTGACTGGCCCAGGTGGATCGAGCTCAAACACTAACTCTGCTCTTGGCTTTTCTCTTGCCTCTTTGCCTTCTGTTACAGATGAGCAGTTGGAGACGCTGGGCGACGACGACTTGTGCCTCCTCATCAACAAGTTCCAGCGTGTCTACCACAACAGGCAGAGGAGGAAGAACCCTAGGTGCTACCACTGCGGCGATCCGAACCACTTCATCGCCAACTGCCCCAAGAAGTCCGACGGTGGCCAGAACAACAACCTCAACTACTACCGCCACCACGAGACGAGGGAGGCTCCAACAAGGAGCGTCGGCGCCACAAGCACCGCAGTCGTGACCGAGACAAGGGAGGACGCTTTGACAAGGAGTCACTCAAGAAGCACTTCCAGTACAAGGCCAAGAAGCGGGAGAAGTCTTTCTGTGCATAGCTCAGCGACCTCGACAAGAGCTCCGACACCGACCGCTCTTCTTCACCGACCTCCGACGACGACAACAAGAAGAAGAAGAAATGGGACAAGGAAGCCACCGACTTCATCGGCCTTTGCTTGGCGGCCGGTCGGTGCAAGAGTTTCTGCACCATGGCAGGTGAGGCCAATGGTGCTCGTGCGTCTCCAGGTGGACATGCTACACCGACGCACGACGACTCTTCTCCTGGATCTGAGAGTGATTCAGAGGTAAACTCCACAATCGACCTGCTTGATACTGAGGTTAGGGAGTTGTACGCCGCTCTCGACAATCAGAAAAGGCTGCTTAAGAAAGCAGCTAGAGAGCGTAAGAAGCTTAGGGCTGAGCTGGCTTGTGCTAGAGAGAAATCTGGTGAGGATGAGTGCGCTGGCTGCATATCTCACATGAATGATCTTGTTGCTCTCCGTGCCAAGCATGATGAGAACATTGCGAACTTCGATGTTGCTAAGACTTCGCTTGCTGACGTGTCTCATGAGCTAGCCAAGGCCAAGCATGAGCTTGAACTGGTAAAGGACGCTCCCATTGTTAGTGATGTGCTTGAATGTGATAAATGTCCCATATTTAAGTCTGATCTAGCTTCTTTGCAGTCTAAGTTTGCTACTATTGTGTGTGAGCTAGAGGAGCTTAGGTCTAGGCCTGTTCTGCTTGGTGCTTGTAAGCTTTGTCCCACGCTTATGTCGGAGCTAGATGAGAAGAATGCCTAGATTAAGTCTTTGGGGAAGACTAAGGTCGTGGAGTCTAGCCCACCTATTGATTGTCATGTTTGTCCTGGTTTGATTTCTGATTTAGATAATCTTGTAGTAGAGAAAGCCAAATTGGAGAATGAGAACACATATCTTAGGGCGATTCTTCGTTGGGTTTCTAGTAGTGAGCCGCAGTTGGGCATGATGATCAAGCAGTTTAAGCGTGGTGATGGGTTTGGGGTCGGTTACACCTACACGAAGTCAGACTTTGACAGGTTGTATGGTAAGATCGGCAAGACTGCTGGAATTTCGAGTGCTCTAAACAATGCTAGTACGAGCACGCAGCCTTCGCCTGTTGACTCCGTGGATGGTGTGCTCAAAGAAACACCAAAAGCACCTCCACAGAAGCAGGTTTGGGTTCCAAAGCCTAATGAGCTGAGGAATCCCCTCGATACGCTCCCTGCTGCCGCAGCCCAGGTCGCCCCGAAGAAGGGGGCCGCTCCTCCCCGTCCAAAGGCGGGGCCTCCACCTCCCAAGAGATAGGTGGGGTACCACTATGAGTTCTGTGACAGAGATGGTCACTTGGAGGAGTTTTGCTTCAGGAGGAAGCGGGATGTGAGGCGTGATCAGGAGAGACGCAACTCGGACATGTACTCTGCTCGGGTGCATGGTCCTTCTCGGCGTGGTGGTAGGCAAGATGCTAGGGCGCGCCGTGTAGGTGGAGGACAGGGAGACGGTGGTGGTTACCGTGCTCCAGCAGGTGGTCGCTTTGCCGGTTGTGCTCCTGGTCGTTCTTAGTACGGCTATGGACCACGGGACCGAGGCTATGGAGGAGGTTACGATGCACCACGCTTTCCTCGCGATGGTGGTCGTCAGCCTCGTGGTAGACGGGACAGGGGATACGCTTTTTCTGATTTTGCTAACCCTTATGTAGAGCAAATAGCTCGACATTAGTTTGCTTCACACTTTGCTAACCCCAGTGTTGAGACATTTGCTCACCCTTTGTCTCACTACTGATGTGCAGGTTGGAGGCTTGGAGAATAGGTGGATTATGGACTCCGGTTGTTCGCGCCATTTGACCGGTAATGACAAATGGTTCTCCAGCCTCACCCCAATGCGCCACAAAGAATACATCATATTTGGGGATAATGGTAAGGGCAAGGTACGTGGTGTTGGCGCTGTTAGAGTTTCTGATCACTGTACCCTGAGAGAGGTTACCTTGGTTTCGAATCTTGGCTTTAATTTGCTTTCGGTTTCGCAACTTCTTGAGGATGGGTTTGAAGTTCGCTTCAAGGAGGGTGGTTCTCGAGTTTTGGATTCTAGAGGAGACCTGGTTTGCCGGATCGTTCCTCGTGACCGAGTTTTCTTGGTCGATTTCTTTGGAACTCCTTTTGGCCCTTCTTGCTGCTTGTTGGCTGGTCCTTCTTTTGATCTGTGGAAGTGGCATAGGAGACTTGGACATTTGAGCTTTGACTTGTTGTCGAGACTTAACTCACTTGGCCTGATCCGAGGATTTCCCAAATTAAAGTTTGAAAAGGACCTTGTTTGCCACCCGTGTCGCCACGGGAAGATGGTTTCCACCTCCCATCCACCTGTTAATCAGGTGATGACCACTCACCCTGGAGAGTTGCTACACATGGACACAGTTGGTCCTTCTCGGGTGATGTCGGTTGGTGGGAAGTGGCACGTTCTTGTGATCGTGGACGATTTTTCTCGCTATTCTTAGGTATTTTTCATGAGAACCAAGAATGAGGCTTTCGAATTTGTTCGAGACTTGATCTTGAGGTTGAAAAACGAGCTACCCCAGGCCATGAGAGCGATTCGCAGTGACAATGGCATAGAATTCAAAAATACTCATTTTGACACCTTTTGCAGTGATCAAGGTCTTGAACACCAGTATTCTTCGCCTTACACTCCACAGCAGAATGGGGTTGTAGAGCGAAAGAATCTTGAAAACACCTCGAGTTCGCGGGCTGGAATTCTATTCTGAGCAGAAGCGGTCTGACCGATCGCAGCAGCCGGTCTGACCGATTGGAGCAACCGGTCTGGAATTTCAAATCCAGCCCGACCGGTCTGACCGCCCAGAGCAAGCGGTCTGACCGGTCCCTGACTACTAGATCTGCAGTTTTTCTCAATCGCTTCCGTGTTTTCTCTCACTCGTTCCTAGGGGTGATTTGTGTTGGTTTAGCTCCTCTATAGCTACTCCACACCTCATCTAGGATTTGAGGTTTTGTGGTGATCTTCGGGATATAGGCCGACGGATCGATTTCGAAAGAAATTTGGATCGGCTCCCATTCACCCCTCTCTAGTCGCCAGTTTCGGTCCCTCAATAAGCCATCAATGAATCATGCCCACACAATACATTCTGGAAGCACTGATCATCACAAAGAACCAAATCGGATTTGGAGGCGAAAATCCAGCACCGGTAGATCAATCCACGCTATATTTTGCCTGCATCGAAACAGCACGAGACTGGTCACATCAACTCGGAATATCTGTGTCTGTTTCCAGCTGAAAAGTACTCTGGGATTCCAGATTGGACACGCCACAACAATCTGGTCTCGCTCAAACAACGACGGCGGCACCGTGAAGTTGAGAAGTGGCAGTAACTGGTGAGTTTGACGGACTCTCAGAGTCTCTGCTTCATCGGTGGTCAAGATAAGATAGGGCATCACAATACGTGGATGGAGTGGTGCTGACAAACTGTTTTTAAACCCCTGGGGGCCCCAGCTAGCTGAGCATCCAACTCAAAGTTCACACTTCAAACACTCACTGCCATCTGCTAAGCAAAACGAAGCAGAACATGGCTGCCGGCTGGGCAGAGGTACCCTACTCTCCCTCCCTCCCTGATTTTTGCTCCTACTTAATTACCCTTTTCAGCTTTTTTTTTTCTTGATATAACTTGTCATGGTTATAGAGGGAGGGTGTCGGCCTTTGCTTTTGTGATAATAAAAAGAAAATTGACATAATATGTTTGGTGTCTTAGAAGATAGCCCACATATTGTTTGTGTCTTAGAATTCTATAGGATTGTAAGCTTGCTGTTAAGCCATGAATACACCATCAACGCAACGTAGTTCCTCAAAGTAATACGCCGCCAAGTTTATGCTCTTTTTTTTTCAGGTGACAGTTAAGTGCCTCGTGCATTACTTCAAGCAACCGGCAAAAGCGAAACTCGCCGTGATTATAGTAGTACCATTTCTCCTTCTGTGTTATGGACTTGGCAACGTCCATAGCACGATAGTTCATGACAACAGAGAGGATCTTCGCTCACTGCTCGACTTCAAGCAGGGTATCACCAGCGATCCATATGGAGCCTTGGGCAACTGGAATACAAGCACCCACTTCTGTCATTGGAATGGAGCGAACTGCACCTTAACTCGACCATGGCGTGTCACGGTGCTCAATCTCACCATGCAAAACTTGGTTGGCCAAATCTCCCCGTCTCTTGGAAACCTAACCTTTCTTAGCACGCTTGATCTATACCAAAACCTTTTGCAGGGAATCATACCCGATACGCTTACAAACTGTTCCTATTTGAACTATTTATTCCTACTTTACAACAACCTTACGGGTGTGATTCCCACTAGCATAGGCTCTCTTTCAAAACTACTAGTCATGAACTTTCACAGAAATAATCTCATTGGTGTCATCCCGCCTGCGATAGGAAACATTAGTACTTTAAAAGGACTTGACCTTGGAGAAAATCAATTGAACGGGCCAATTCCCGACAAGCTTTGGCAGCTACGGAACATGAAGTACTTTTACCTAAATGAAAATAGTCTATCAGGTGAAATCCCACAGACTGTCTCTAATATATCCTCTCTCCTGGATTTATCCTTGTCTGCCAATATGCTGGAGGGCACATTGCCATCTAACATTGGTGATGCCTTCCCTAATATCCAAAATCTGTTCTTGGGAATCAACACTTTCCAGGGTCAAATTCCAGCTTCCATTGGTAATGCTTCAGGTCTAGGAAGAATAGATCTCTCATCTAATGGTTTCAGTGGACAAATCCCAAGCTCTTTTGGAAGGATCGGAGCCCTGTACGATCTGAACCTTGAATTAAATAAGCTTGAAGCGAGAGATGGTGAAGGCTGGGAATTCTTCCATGCGCTCGCAAATTGTACTAGTCTACAGGGTATTTCAGTATCCAATAATCAGCTACAGGGAGTCATCGCAAATTCGATAGGTAACCTACCCACCAACCTTACGTATCTTGGAATCAGTGGAAACAAGCTGTCAGGAGTTGTACCCCCAAGCATAGGAAAATTTCAGGACTTATATGCTCTCTTACTAGATGGCAACAGCCTTACCGGAACAATTGAAGAATGGGTTGGCAAACTGACGAAGCTAGAAGCTTTAGACCTCCATGGGAATAACTTTGTTGGGACAATTCCAGCTTCCATTAGCAAACTTACGCAGCTGTCAGTCTTCTCTCTTGCAGATAATAACTTTAATGGTTTTATACCTCCTGGTTTCGGAAACCTTCAATGTATTTCGACATTGAACCTTAGCTATAACAATTTCCAAGGGACCATACCTGTTGAGTTTGGTAAGCTTATACCACTCACCACACTAGATCTTTCATCGAACAAGCTTAGTGGGGAAATTCCTGAAACTTTGGGCCAATTTGCACAAATAAAGACCATTCGAATGGACCAAAATTTTCTTACAGGAAACATTCCGACAACCTTCAGCGGTCTAAAGAGCTTGAGCATACTCAATCTTTCCCATAACTATTTGTCAGGCCCCATGCCAGGCTTTTTATGTGATCTAGACCTTCTAACTAAACTGGACTTATCTTACAATAATTTCAAAGGAGAAATACCAAGAACTGGTATATTCCATAATGCTACAGTTGTTTCACTCGATGGCAATCCAGGACTGTGTGGAGGAACCATGGACTTGCATGTGCCTGCATGCCATTTTGCTCATAGAAGAGTAGAAAACATAAACTATTTGGTCAAAATATTGACCCCAATATTTGGTTTCATGTCATTCATGATGTTGATATATATTATAATCCATGGGAAGAAGACTGCAAGAAGACCATACTTGATGCTTTCTTTTGGTAAGAAGTTCCCCAAAGTTTCTTATAAGGATCTAGCCCAAGCTACAGGAAACTTCTCCACGTCAAATCTAATTGGGAGAGGAAGCTATGGTTCAGTTTACGAAGGAAAATTAACTCAAGCTAAAGTGCAAGTGGCAATTAAGGTTTTTGATCTTGAGATGAGATGTGCAAACAAAAGTTTCATTTCAGAATGTGAAGTGTTGAGAAGCATACGTCATCGGAACCTTCTTCCTATCCTAACTGCATGCTCAACGGTAGATAACAGTGACAATGATTTCAAAGCTCTAATTTATGTGTTCATGCAGAACGGAAATCTGGACACATGGTTGCATCACGGACCTGGTGTAGCTCGAAAACGTTTGGGCTTAGTACCAAGAATGAACATAGCTGTCAGCATAGCTGATGCCTTGGCATATTTACACTACGACTGTGGGAGGCCTATTGTACATTGTGATCTGAAACCAACTAATATCCTTCTTGATGGTGATATGGATGCCCATTTGGGAGACTTTGGCATTGCAAGAATAGTTCTTGATTCTAGATCAACAGCAGTAGTGTCGGGTACCACGATTAGGGACACCCTAATCGGGTACTAAGATCGCTTTAAAACGCAAACACCTATTAAGGAAACTGGGCCCACAAAGGCCCACGGCCTGCTTCCCATCCGGAAGAAAGGAAAGAACTCAAAGAAGCCGAGCGTGCGGCCCATTCGCATCCCCCTCGAACCCGCGGAACGATCTCCGCCTCGCTCAAGGGTCCCTCTCGGGCCCGCTGGACAATCTCCACCTCGCTCGAGGCCACCCCTTGGCACAAAGGACGAACAGCCCTGCCGCCCAACCGCTCGCCATACGAAGGCATTAAAGGCCAGCCACTCCGCCACGGCGCCCAGGACAGGCGGCGTTAGGCCGCCACTCCCACAGTCGATGTGACCGGGGTCCCATCCGCTGACTTCGGTCACCTCTCCGCCATCCCGGATGCTGTAGCAGCACAGTGGGACCTGCGACGCGGGACAAGACAGGCCCGGCACTGCTCCCGTTACTTTTCTGCCTACACCGACCATCCGGATCCGCCTCCCACTAGGGAAGGGGTCCGGCGATGTCACGTGTCCATCCAAGAGGGGCGCTCAGCACGCACGGACGGAGCCCCGGTCCTCCCCCCTTTGAGGAGTCCGGGACCTCCACGCGTCCCCCGGACCTCCTAGTGTGCACGCCCGCACTCCGACCAGGGGGCCCGGGGCCGCCGCGCGTCCCGCTGCCGCTACCGCTGGTGCATGCCGGACCCTGGCCCGCAGGGCCCACTGAACACCACCGCGCCATATATAGAAGACCATACACCAGCAACGACCACACCGCCTGCAGGGGCTGGCAGGACGACCGGCGCGATCTTCGCAAGACCAAGGACGATATCCAGGACGACTGCGACGCACGCCGCCTTCCCACAATGTACTTCCTACAGTGTCCGACCACTGTACCCCCGCGATTCAGGGGAAAACGACGACTTCCACGCCCCCACTCATGTGCACCGCCCCTCTTTGTAACTATAAAAGGAGGAGGCGGGCTTCCTTTAGCCGAGGGCTCTGGTTTTTCGCTCGCTCTAAGGACGCTCAGACGCCTCCCGACGTGATCCGTCATCACTTACGCTCCGGCATTCCTATTCGCCACGTTCAACCCCTCTTCTAGCAGAGACTTGGGAGCTTCCCTCCCTCTCTCGCCTCGCTTGTATCCCCTACTACAAGCACTCCGGGTGCAAGATAATACAGTGCCCTCGCACACCCCCTTTGCTGGACGTACGGCCCCGCGGCCGGAACCAGGATAAACCGTGCGTTACTTTGTTGCCTCTTGCATCATCATATGGGACGAGGAAACACGCAGCATTTACTCGTTGGGATCCGGGCCCCCGGGTTGGGACACCGACAATTGGCGCGCCGGGTAGGGGAGACTGCGTGACATTTTCTCTCTTTTTCCCATTTGATCTCCAGGGATGGCGAGCAGATCCAACCCATACCCTATGGGTGTTTCGAATCCGCTCCCGGCGGGACATAGGATCCGGTTCGGGAGTCTCGAGTTTAGAGCAACCGGCAACGGTTACCTCATGCAGCTCCTCTCGTCCGGACGCAACCCCGTCACCCCGACTTCACCAGCCCGGCGCAACAGTCGCTCGGGCCAACGTTCGCGACAGGCACAGGCGGAGCGGCGTCGCACGGCACGCCACAACTCCCCCACGTGGGTCGAGGCTGGCATGTCGCGACTCAGCATCATGACTAGCGGGGCCACCGCTTCGTCATCACGTGCCTCGGCGTCTTCTGTGCTGGCATCGTCACCTACTGCAGCACTAGTGCCTCCCAGGGGGGCTCGACTTCGGCGTCGCCCTTCCCCTTCGGGATGCGCAACGCTGCCGCCCACGCCTCGTCAACCAGCGCTAACTTCATCGAGCATGAGGATCTGCCGGGTCATCATCTTCTATCGATCCGCAGCCTCATCGCGTCGACTCCTGACGAATCCTACCCCGAGATGGCGAGCTCAATCACCGACGACGTCAACTTCTTCATGAACAACTTCACGGCCGAGGAGGCCGAGGACTACTCCGGGGTTCGCGACCCCGACGCTCTTCGCTCGTTCCAGCTGGCGACGGCTTACTGCCTCACCTGCTCCGAAGACTCTAGCGAGGGAGATTTCGATCCTTCCCGGGAGTGCTTCATGGCGGACCTTGCGGATGAGCAAAACGACAACGCCCCGAGCAACGACCGGTGGTCCCACCTGCAGCCCCTTCCTCGTCAAGCTCGGCCGCGCGACAAGCTTAGCTGGCGCAGCTCAATGAGCTTCAAGCCAAGCTCGACGAGCAGCGTCAACAAACCCAGGAGCTGCGCACCGTACTCGAGCAGCAGCGTACCGCGCGTGGTGCACACGCCCAGGCGGCGGGACGTGTTGCCCGGGAGAGCATCCTGGCCGACGACAACGTCGACAAATCTCCGGAACTGAAGACGGCCGGCGAAAAACTCGTCGCTGCGGCCTATCTACTCCAAGCCATGCCCGAGCCATCGACGCCTTCGGGTCGCAACCTGCGCCGCGAGGCACAGGAGCTCATCGAGCAAGCTGCCGTGCAGCAGGCCGAGAGTTCTGCGTCTCGTATGCGCTCGAAAGCCCCGGAGCAGCCTGGTGGGACTGCGCATCAGGACCGCGAGGTATCTGTGCACACACCACCAGCAGGGAAGGGCAAGGCAGCCGTAGCGCCCGGCGCGAAGGCACCCTCGGTGCACGAGCGCATCGGGAGAGTTCCCGTAAGGGAGCGAATCCGTGACATGCGCGGGCATGCCGGCGACGGCGACGCCCGCTGCATCATCGACGGCAAGAGGTACACCCTCGACGGGGTGGACGCTTCGACCCCGAGCACGACAGGGGTGAGTCCCCGAAGCCCCCGGGCACCCGGGTGTTTAGCCGGGAGATCCGAACTGCATCTTTTCCCCCGCGCTTTCAACAACCCAACACCCTCATCAAATACTCGGGCGAGACTGATCCTGCAGTCTAGCTCAACGACTACCACCTAGCATGCCAGCTAGGCGGTGCGACGGAGGACACGGTCATCATGCGCAACCTTCCTCTTCATCTTGCTGACGCCACACGAACGTGACTCGAGCACCTGCCTGCGGATCAGATCCACAACTGGGCCGACTTGGTCCATATCTTCGTGGGCAATTTCTAGGGCAGGTACGTGGGCCCTGGGAACTCCTGGGACCTCAAAGGGTGTCGCCAGAAGCCCCGCGAGTCCCTGCGTGTCTACGTGCGACGCTTCTCCAATCTGTGCACCGAGCTCCCCAGCGTCACCCACGTCGAGGTCATCAACGCTTTCCTCGAACACCACCACGCAGTATATAGAAGACCATACACCAGCAACGACTACGCCGCCTGCAGGGGCTGGCAGGACGACCGGCACGATCTTCGCAGGACCAAGGACGATATCCAGGACGACTGCGACGCACGCTGCCTTCCCACAGTGTACTTCCTACAGTGTCCGACCACTGTACCCCCGCGATTCAGGGGAAAACGACGACTTCCACGCCCCCACTCATGTGCACCGCCCCTCCTTGTAACTATAAAAGGAGGAGGCGGGCTTCCTTTACCCGAGGGCTCTGGTTTTTCTCTCGCTCTAAGGACACTCAGACGCCTCCCGACGTGATCCGTCATCACTTACGCTCCGGCATTCCTATTCGCCATGTTCAACCCCTCTTCTAGCAGAAACTTGGGAGCTTCCCTCCCTCTCTCGCCTCGCTTGTATCCCCTACTACAAGCACTCTGGGTGCAAGATAATACAGTGCCCTCGCACACCCCCTTTGCTGGACGTACGGCTCCGCGGCCGAAACCAGGATAAACCGTGCGTTACTGTGTTGCCTCTTGCATCATCATCTGGGACGAGGAAACACGCGGCATTTACTCGTTGGGATCCGGACCCCCGGGTCGGGACACCGACAAGTAAGATATTCTGGGGCTAATAGTTCAGTCGCTGCAATGGGAACTCTAGGATATATTGCTCCAGGTATGTATATGGATCGTTATCACATCCTGCATTTGTATAAGGCGATCTGCTGCTTGTTTAGAAAAAAGCTAAGGCATTTGTATGTTATGGGACATGAATACTTTGACTTTAGATTGCACTAATTATTAGAGGATTTTATATATGTTTGTTTCAGAGTATGGTCAAACTGTTCGTGCATCAACCTGTGGGGATGTTTACAGTTTTGGAATAGTACTTCTGGAGATGCTAACAGGCAAAAGGCCAACCGACTCTATGTTTGGGGATGACCTCAGCATTGTTACCTTTGTGGAGAGGAACTTTCAAGATCAGATGCTTGTTAAGATTGATCCTCATCTCCAAGAAGAATGCAAGGGCTCTATACAAGCAATGCCAGAAGCAGAAAATGAGATCTGTCGATGCTTGCTATCACTCGTGCAAGTCGCTCTTTCTTGCACACGTCTGTTCCCAAGAGAACGAATGAACATGAGAGAAGTATCTATTAATTTGCATGCAATCAGGAGATCATATGTTGCAGCAATCAAGCAAGAGTAGCGCATGTTTCAATGGACTAATGTCCAGCATGCCATGGTGCATAACTCAGTATAGTACGTCTTTGGAGGCAACAAGCCTAATAAAGACAGTTGCAGAGAGCCAGAGACATACTCATACATGAATTTTCTCACCCTATGCATAGAGCAAAGAAAAGGTACTTCCCTAGGATCTCGGATTGGCTGCAATCCTTATTGTGATCTCTTTTCTGTTTTTTTTTTCCTCTTTTTTTCCTTCCCTCCTCCTCTGTTTAATTGTACCAAGCAAAGCAATGAAAGGTAAACCTACCCTTGCAATGTGCTAGAGATGCACACAAGAGAAGGAATTAACAGCTCCAAGCTCCACTCAGCAGCACCAAACAATTTGAAACCTCAGTCCTTTCTAAAGGAGTGGGATCTGAGTTAGGAGTGGGATCGGAGTTGCGAAACTCAAACAGAAAGCATGGATAGTAGTGAAGTCGAGTGCGTTTGGGAAAGTAGTAAATTGCACTGTACTCCAAAAGATTCAACCCCATACAAGGTAAAGGAGAGGGGGTATTTATACTCTCGACCTCCATTACATAATCCTGGAAATACCCCTACTTGCCCACAATATACAGGGAATATTTTAGGTCTTTGGACATTTCCGGAGGATTGGAGTATACAAGTTGGCTACTATTACAGAATCACGCTTCTCACGTGATGCCGAAGGTCATCACCACCTTCGACTCTTCAATATTCACGTGTTCCTCTCCCCACAGTGCTTCAAGAGGATTTTGCAGCTCTTCCGAAGGTTGGCGTCCGACTCCTTGGACTTGCGGTCATCTTTGGAGAACCTTTGGTGGTCGTAGAGTGAAGCCAGGTAGCGCACGGCCCTTGACGCCGGAGCTGAAGGTCACGAGGGACCTGGACTCGCCCCTCAAGGCCCGTGCTGGACCTTCGGCTACTCTTGTGTTTTGTCCTGAAACAAGAGGTTCAAGGCGGAAGCAAACAGCTGCAAGGGACACATTAGTGATCGAAGGTTGCTGTTACAGACTTTGGGGCAACCTGGGCTTCGCCTCCCATTTCCGGAGGTGGCAATCCCTAATATGGAGAAAGCAATATTACGTAAGTAAAAAACTGAATTCTAGGCTGACTGGTAAGACAGAAGCAACCATAGATGACACTATTTTCCAATTTGCAAAGAAGCTAACCGATTTTCCTACTGTCAAGGTATATTGGGAAAACAACCTATAACCATAGTTCTTCCTATTTCTGAAGTAACATTAGTACATTACACACATAAATAGCAGACCTCAAGTTCTTCATGAAAGTACACATAGATCAAGGTCCCTGAAAGTTCTAATTTCTCGCAAATAAGTCCCTAGAATCTTATTTTGGCCATATCTTCCTCGGTTTAACTCTGTTTTTATCGATTCTTACACTCACGCGATCCTTGTAATGCGTAAAACATCCTCATCACCTTATCTTGCTCTATTTATACTATTTGTTGTGCTGTTTCTTAATTTGTTATATGTTTTGCTTGCGTAATCGTGTAGACAACACAAATCAAGAGCAGCAGTTCGACAAAAATCAAGAGCAGCAGTTCGAGGAAGAGACACAATAGTTTGACAAGGAAGACAAGTGGACTTGTCCCCCTGCATAATCTATTTTGTCCCAATAATAGCATGATAATTTAATTTATGTTATTTCGGTATTGCATAGCTTGATGGGAATCCTATTAAGGACTTTACCTACTCTTTTTATCCAAAACCCTTGAAACACCAGGTTTTATCTCTTGTTGGGTAGACATGCTTTAGTTGCTTACTTTGGGATGGTGTAATTATGAACTTTTGAGAAATGTTAATCATGTTTCATAATGTTGTTATATCTTGGTTAATTTACAAAATCATGATGTTTTTCCGCCTAAGAAAACAATACAACCACAATTGTCACGTGGCTCTTATCTTAGCCGATTAATTAGGCATATGGTTAACTAATAGCCTTACCGAAAGGGCAAGGAGGGGGTCGGTGTTGGGGTATTGCCCGGTCCACTTGGGTAGTAGCGCGCCTTTGCTAAGATGCTAACCATTTGGGAGGGTTATGATCCACTCTGCCACTGAAACTCTAGCGGGCTATTAGTTTAATATGTCTCTTTGTAAAGGCTTCGTAGTGGATCCCTTGCCACTCACCTAAGGAAGTATTTAAGAGGCTAGCTACCTCGGGCAAATAGGGAGACACGAATTGTTGGTAAAGTATACAACCTCTGCAGAATAAAAATTGATATATCAATCGTGCTCATGGTTACGAGCGGCTTGGACCCTCACATGATAATCGAACTTAAAGAATAATTAATCTGTGGTACCTTAATTTTGGTATAATGTTGTATCCTTTATGCTTAAGTGGATTGGTATAAATTTATACCTAGTTAATAGTTACTTGCTAATAAAATATGACAAACTAAGAATTGAATGCTAATCGCTATAAACCCTAGTCTCTCTAGCCCTGCATTTTTTCTCTACTTGTTGAGTACTAACCATAAGTGTATTCACCCTTGCCTAAACTACTGTTCAGAAGAGAATGTGGAAGTGGAGCACTTCAGCAACTTCAAGGAGTTCTAGGTGTGCATTCACCAGTCAACTGCCTGTGGAGGAAGTCGCTGCTGCAGTACTCGTTTAGGATATTGGTAAAACGATTAAAGACCTTCGTGTCTATTTGTCAGAGTGTAATAAAATTATTTACTCTCTCTTACTTACATTTTGGACACTGTCTTTTGATATATACACTTATGACGTCTATTATATGTGTGTAAACTTGATCCTGACGCACATATGAGATGCATTCGATTTTTGTCTGTAAAATTGGATGCGATATTAATGAAATATATGTTCTTGTAAATGTGTGCATGTGTTCCCTTGTGTGCAAATTTATTATTTTCTCATCTTCATTTTGTTTTCACGAACAGCCGGATCCGCGTGTGGTGGCTTCCAGCGCCGGCGGCTCCTCTGGAGCCGAACTCGGGCACGGATCCGCTCCGGGCTCGAGCGGACCGGGCGCTGGCGGGCCTCCATGGCGCCGAGCTCTCGGAGCTCCCTGTCGGAGCTGCTGTTGCGCGAGCAAGACGACGATGGGCGGAGCTCTGGCAGCGGCTAAGCTCTGCCACGGCGTGCGGGATCTCCAGCCGGCCTCCCTCCTCTCTCTCTCTCCAACGCAGCGGCAGGTTGTTGGGGATGGCACGCGGAAGCCGTGGGTGCGCGGGCCCCGCTCCACGCGTGCTGGATAGAGGTTGAACATCATCACACTATAGATTTGGAGGAACCGCTCCCTTCCGCTACTGTAGTGTGAGCTTTAGAGGAGACTGGTGCAGCACATTTTCCCTCTGTATCGGTGATGGAGGGATGGATAGAGTATCCGGATAGCCTTAGTCATCCATGGCTCGCAATCCTGCAGGCTGCATAGCCGCCCATAGCCGTCCATGGCTCGACCTCCCCGCCGGCGCCACCCCCTGCCGGGGACGTCTATACATAACGCGCGAGATTGGCTGCCGTGACGTCGCAAAGGCAGCTGGCCTGCCTCTAGTACTTCGATCCATGTCGAGAGAGAAAAGTCAGTGCACGATCCAGGTAATAATGAGGAAACGAAAAAGTAAACGGATCATTATTAGTGTGCAATATACATTAAAAATAATAAAATATTTCAAAACAAATAAAATTGTTCTGAAACAAATAAAAATGTTCTATAAAAATATAACATACTAATTTAGAAAACAAAACAAAATGTTCCAGAAACAAGACAAAATGTTCTGTCCGAAATAAATGTTCTGGAATAAATAGAAAACTCTATACAATGATGTAATAGAAAAGGAGCCTGGAGGACCTGGTTGCCGGTGATTGCACCGAGCACTTGGTTTAACGGAGTTCTAATCCGATTAAAAAAAAAGAGCCAAACAAATCGAATAGAAAAGTAGGCCTCGTGGGCCGAGCTTAGCCTGCGTCGCTGTACTATCTCGCTTCTGCGTCCTATTAGCGCGCGCGATGAATAGAATTACAATCGGACGGCGCCACAAGGGGGGCTTCTATTCACAGCACGCGCGAGCCACTGCTGTGATGTCGCAGAAAGGTCTACCAAAAATAAATAAAAGTGCTCTACTGGAAGAAAAACAATCAGATCAATTCTATCAAAAAATAAAAAATAGCCCAAGAACAAAACAAAATGTTTCCTAACAAGATAATTTTTATTAAAAAAATAAATTGTTCTCGAATAAATAAAAATGTTCCATAAAAATATAAAACAAATAAAAATGTTCCATAAAATATAGAGAACAAATACAAATGTCACATCAAAATAAATTGTTCTAAGAACAAGACAAAATGTTTCTGAAAAAAATTGTTTTAGAACAAATGAAAATGTTTTTAAAATAATACTGTCTAAATATAGTCAAGTGTGGTCTAGTTTTGAAGATTTCATTGTAAGAAACACAATGGTGCAATCAAAATTGAATTTGAATAATCAATTTGTGAAATAGAATATTTTTATGTTTGGGACCTCACACGGTAATCGAGATATGCAGGCGAAGGTTGTGAGCTGCGGCAAGGTTTCCGCATCGCCACCAGTGGCCCGACCGCCCCAGCCCCCCGCCGACACCCTGGCCCTTCCCCTCCCTCCCCGCCAGCCGCCCCGAGCCTCCCCCAACGGCGCCCTCTCTACCCTCCCCTCGGGCCGCGCCACGGCCCCTGGCCGCCAGCGGCCCTCCCTCTCGCCGTCCCCTCCCTCCCCACCGGCCGCTGGCCCTGCTGTCCTCATCCTCCGCGAAGGCTGGTGCTGCTGCACGTCCTGCTAGACACCAACGAGGGCGGCCCGGACGGAGGATGCGGCGGATGTCGTCGACAGCTTCCTCCGCGACGAGCTCTTCTCCCCTCCGATGCCGTGCCAAGGTAGTCGCCATATCGATCTTTGGAAATGCTTGTGCTGTGGCACTGGCCTCCTTAATTTTGACTTGTGGTGTGGTGTCTGCGCGGTGCAGACAGAGTGTAATAGGGCTGGAAAAAAAAAGCTCGTTAAGCTAGCTCGGTGGCTCGTTTCAAAATTGCTCCGATTACGTTTATTTTTTTTTAAATAAAGATTAATTGATTTGGAACAAAAGTCAATTTTGGCAGGCTCGGCTCGGCTCGGCTCGTTATGCTCGATTTGAAGTTGCATATCAAACAACGCGGGAGACTATAATAAATACAAATATATTGATTTCGAAGAAAGCTCGAAAAAAGTCGAGGCTCGGCTCGATTCTAGAGTGTAACAGCACAAACTCGTGGCTGTTTGGCCGAAATAGGCCCAGCTAAGAAAAATAATCTCATATTGCCTAGGCAAAAGGAACTAGACGAGCCTAAATAGGTGGTTTGAGAAAACTATTAATTTTAGTTGTAACATTTTTGCGTGAAGCGAGGATGCAAGTGCAAGAGAGTTAATTAGCTTGTGTAGTCCATTCAATGTGTAGAATGGATCTTAGCCGTTTTACCAAGTTATTAGAGTGAGCGGAGAGAAGGCACAGTCTGCAAGATCTTAGTGTAGGAAATAGGAATGTAAACGGATCGGATACGGACGGATATCACTAATATTGTATTTGTTTTCATATTTTGTATTGGACATGGATAGACTCAGATACATATACAAATATGGATTGCTTTAGTTACAAATAGATGTGTATCGAATACGGAGCGAATCGGATGCGGTTAATATCATATACGGATATTTCTTCAGATATCGAGTCAAGACAACATTTGCTCATATCACATGTGTTGTAACATTCGAACACCCTACGAGTCCAAATTTTAACTGGATTATGCTTAACAAAACAAATTAACAAACAGTTGCATGACATTTCTAACTTACTCTAACTCTGTTCGGCTGGCTTGTCAGCCAACCAGTCAGCATTACTTTTCTCTCACACTAAATCAGCACCAGCCACCAACCATCAGCAAGACAGCAGTACTTTTCTCTCACAATAAATCAGCACCAGCCACCAGCCATAGCCAGCCGAACAGAGTCAGATGAGAGAGATTCGATTATATGACATTCTAACTTGCAATATACCTTTCGTTGAGACAATCAATTCATGACATTATAATTTATCACATTGGTGATACTTAACAAGCACTCAAATCAATTCATCTGTTCAAGGAGACCAGATTCAAACTAAAATCGCGCTTGATTAACCGAATTAAAAAAAGATAACATACCATTTTGAGCACTCAATTACATGATATTGACATTCCAAATTATTACATGCATAAATATGTAGAAGAAATCAAATTGTTGCTAGAGTTTGAATTATTATAAGATATTGAGTTTTTTTAAAAAAGATGGAGCAAGTCTATTTTTTATTGTTGAATTGTTGCCAGAGTTCAAGATCAATTATCGAACTAAGAATAAATAAGATTCAGCTCCACTATAGTACCAATAGATAGATTGTATTTTTAGAAAAATTTTGGTACTAATTTTATATTTTTCAAATTAGAAATGAATTAGTTATGAATTTTTAGAGATTAAATTAGATTTTTTATTAATGTATATATTTAGCATAATACAACTATCCGAATTTAGTATCCGAATTGACTATCCGAATTATCTGATTGGATATCCGATATCCGTTGGATATTGGTCATATTATATCCAAATCCGATATCCGATTTAAATATCCGATATATGGAACAATACCCGGATATCCAAGAAAAACTATCTGAATTGATATATGCCTCTCTCGATCGGACGATCGGTCGAAAAATATCCGTACCATTTAAAATTCCTAGTAGAAAAATAGGCAAAAGAAAAAAAGTTCTTTTCCCCTTTCAATCTTTGCTTGGAGTATTATGAACATGTCATATTATGGAATATTTGTCTGTGGAATGGACTTGTATATATTCGTATTTTAATTTTTCATGATCATTTTATTTTTTATGTACGATGAAAACCATTTTATTTCTCTAAATAATGGTACAGTCAATCGAACTAAGGGTAAGAATGGCAATCCAGCCTCGAAACCTCTTCTAGAGCTAGAAACACCCCCCAGCCAAACACCCTGTCTAGACAGTTTCAATTTCATCTGAAGCATGCTTTAGCTGGAGTTTTGAAGCGGAGAGAAAAAAAAATTAGAGTTGGAACCATACCAAATAGGTCTAAAACTCCAAATCCCAAATGGAATTACCGGTAACCAATCACTTCTAAGAGTAGGGGCTAGTGATATGAGATCATTGTCCTATCGTTGCTGCAGCCGCAGGTTGGTCACGTACGGCATACTGCACGCCATCCTCCAGTACGCAGTACCGTAAAATTTTGCTGCCGCGGGGTCCGTTGTGGGCTACGCTAAATAAGCGGAAGCGACCGGTTACGCCAAACCCAGCGTGACCCAGGAAACGCTACGGGAGGGAGGGCGCCCGTCGACCCCAACCACCCGGGTTCCCCCGCGCCCTTCCGGCACCGTGGGTTCGTCGCGGTGGGGCGGCCTCCCCGCGCTCGGGCTCTCGTGCTGGCGGCGGCGCCGGCGGGTCGACCTCCCCTGCCTCGCGCCGTGGGGGGAGGTGGTCGGGAGAAGCCATCCGCGGAGGCGCCCGGAAGCCATCACTGCCGCGCCCGATCTGCCGCCGTCGGACCCGATCCGGTGCAGGGAAAACCGTATTTGGTGACGCGCAGACCTCTGCCGCCAAGCTCGAGGGAGGAGGTACCGCCGGCGCATCCCATGGCCGCGAGGAGCCGCCGCCGCCCCTGGAAGCCGTTGGCCGCCGCGAGATCTGGAGGCGCCCGCCCGGCCGCCGCCGCCATGAACCAGGAAGGGGGGAGAGAGAGAGAGAGAAGGGGATGGCCGGGAGGGGGGAGAGAGAGGGATGGCCGCGGCACCGCCTGCTCCTCCATGCTGCTGCGGCCCCACGGGCGGTCGACGGTGGTGGCCCCGCTCGCGGCCGTCGGGGGTAGGCCACGGCGCCCTGCCCCTTCGCCGCCGGCCGGAGTGCCGCTGCGGCGGCCGCGAGGAGCCCCACCACGCGCCGCCGCCTTGCGCGCTCGCCGCCGCTGTGCCGCGCGCCCGCCGCCGACGAGGGAGGAAGGGGGGCGCTGGCGAGGGAGGAAAGGGGGCGCGTCAAGCTCGATAGAGAGAATGGGAGGGAGGGGCGTCCGCGTGGGGTGGGGGAAGGATAAACAAAATCTGAGAAGTGGGCTCTGCTGTGGTAGTTGGTACAGAATAGAAGATATAAAGGATAACAGGTGCAGTAAAACTAAATACAGAGAAAAGAATCTCGACAACTAAATAAGAATATTTTTAAAAAAATGAAAATAGAATACCACAAGTGCGGATAGTTTGACCCATGCACCACCGAACTCCGTGCGACTACCGTGCCTCTGAGTCTGCGGCGTTTAGATCCTCCACAATGTTATTCTTTTTTTCAGGGACCAAAGTATTATTCTAGAGTGAAGTTAGAAAAGTAGAGAGTATACATGCACCACGCAGCATATTGAACGTAGTGATGCTAGCGTTTGAAAAATCGGGAGCAGTAAATGTTCTTGAACCGATGCTCAATTTTTATAAAATATATATTTTAGACTGCGCAGAGAGAGAATCTGAGAGAAGCAAAAAAAAAATGGAGGCCCTACAGTAACAGAGCAAATAGTTGTGGCATGGCCGTGGAAGACTGGAAGTGGAACAAGTGATGCCTGCATGTCGTGGGATTTCAAGCGCGATGCCGATTTTTCTCTGTGGGACCCAAATTTTTAGGCACCACTCCACACTTTATATCCGCGACTGCGAGGTGCCACTGCCGCGTGTTACTGCTGCAGCTGCCATCCGGCGCAAGACGATTGAGTTTAGATGGTATAATTCCCCTAAAAATCGCTCTGCTTTCCAATTTAGAGAAATTCGGCCTTGGTATGAATAATCTCAAAGGGACAATTCCCCCATCCCTCTGTAACATCGCTAAGCTCGCAGCAATGCCACTTTCAAATAATCAGAAGGAACCTTCCTGATGAGTTTGATTCATCGTCATACTTTCTCTGTTTTTATTTACATATAGTATTAGATTTATCCTAAGTCAAATTTAGTAAATTTTGACTAAATTTATAGAAAAAATAATAACATTTACAATATCAAATTTGTTTCATTGAATCCATCATGAAGTATACGTTGATAGTGCATATGTTGGCTAGTATAGTTGTTGCTATATTTTTTTATATATTTAGTTAAAATTAATCAAGTTTGACTTAGGACAAAACTAATACGATATGTAAATAAAAATGGAGGGAGTATCTGATTTGGTTGTCACTGGCTGCAACAATATCTGGTGAAATACCACACACCTTCAACAATCCAACTTCTTTGGAGAATGGAGATTCTATCGTTACATTCCAATAAGCTAGAGATATCATTAGCAACTAACATTAGTGTAACCCTCCCGAATCTGACAGGAATTTTCTTGGAAGACAGCACGTTTGAAGGTCACATCCTGGTTTCACTAGGCAGTGATTCAAGGCTAGTAAAGATAGATTTATCCGAAAACAGTTTTCACTAGCTGAGCTCTCAATTCCTTTGGAAAACTTTCTGGACTGTCTTTTCTAAACCTGGACACAAACAAGCTAGAAGCAAGTGATGTGGAGAGCTGGGGATTTATAGATGCACTAAGAGCATCTCCAAGAGTTCCCATCCCTCTTTCCCATCTTTGTTTTTTTTGGAAAAAGGAAAAAAAACTCTCTCCAATAGTTCTCTATTCTACTTCCTCATCTTTTAACAATTGGTATATTGCCCATCCTTGTGTGTAAAAATACGCACTGCTCTGTGACTTCCGATTGGGCTTCTCACGGGTGATTTTTCGTCGCCGCCTCTTCTCCCGCCCTTGTTCGCGCCGCGCGAGAACTCCTTGGCGCCGTCACGCCATCGCCGACGAGGAAAACAGGCCGCCGCTGGCACAGGTAACCATGGATCCCATTCATCTTCTAGGGCTTTGTTTAGTTCTACGAAAAGTTTCCAAAATTTTTCACTGACACACATCACATCGAATATTACGATACATGCATGGAGTATTAAATGTAGTTAAAAAATATAATTAATTACACAGTTGGTTGTCAATGACGAGACGAATCTTTTGAGACTAATTACTCTATGGTTGGACAATAGTTACCAAATAAAATCGAAACGTACTACAACAACTTTTTCACGAACTTTTTCCGAACTAAACACACCCTAGGTGGAGTCATGCATGCTGCTATGCCGCGCCGCCAGGGATGCGCCTGCTCCCCTCTGCTGCCCTGCAATTCGAGCCGCTCGCAAGATGAAATAATCGTCATCATCATGGGAAGACGAAGAATCCAATTCTCTTTGCAAAGGCTGTGTTTAGATTAGGGAAAAGTTGGGAGAAAAAGTCACATCAGTAACTGTAGCATATTGTAGCACTTTTTGTTTGTTTATGGTAAATATTGTCCTACCATGACCTAACTAGGCTCAAAAGATTCGTCTCGCAACGTACATCAAAACTATGCAATTAGTTTTTTTATTTAACTACATTTAGTATTCCATGTATGGGTCATTTGTTATATTTAATGTTTCGATGTGATAGGGGATGTGATGAAAAATTTGAAAAATTTGGAAATTTTATGGGAATTAAACACACCCAAAAGTGTTTTTCTAGCAGCCATTTATGGAGGCCGGCAGGTGGTGGATCAGAGAGGAACACGCCAATCAAGGAGTGCCGATCAGAGAGGAGAGAGGGAGGCCAATTAGGGCACCCGCAACAGTCCTAGCCAGTGCTAGCCATGTCGCCGGCTCAAACAAGCTCGGCACAGTGCCGGTGGGGGCGTAGGCGAGCGTGCTGAGGGAGGAGACGGCATCGGGAACTGTGCGCGCTAGCGCCGAGAGAGTCACTGGCTCGGCACTGTACGCCACCGTTCATCGATTAAAAAACCAAATCGCCCACTACTGTGGACGCCCTTAGGGAGGGGTGCCGATCAGAGGGGGACGGCTGCAGGAGGTGTCGCCAGTATGGCTGGGCAAAATACCCGAAACCCAAAGCTCGAACCCGAAAAACCCGAATCCGAACCCGAAAAACCCGAATCCAAATTCGGGTTCTAACCCACGGTACCCGAAATTATTACGGGTAGTTCGGGTATTGGGCCACGGTACCCGAATTACCCGAACTACCCGAAATATAGCCCAGCCCATATATGTTTACTCATTGCACATTTTTGTACTTGCATCCCAGAGCCCAGGCAGCCCACGAAACCAACCCTAACCCCAGTCGCGCCGCACAGAGGCGCCCACCCCACCCCAAACCCCAGTCGCGCCGCCACTACCCTGTCGCCTGTCGGCTTCCCCGTCGTGTCGCGAGACGAGTCGCCCACCCCACCAGCGCCCCTCGCCCAACTCCGCCGCCTGCCGGGTGCCGGCCGCCACTGCGCCTGCGCGAAGGTGCAGCCGGTGCAAGACTGCAGGCCGTGCAGCGGTGCAGGCCCCCTCACCGGCTCCCCCCGAGGCGCCGCGGCGAGGCCCCTTCTTCGGTTCTTCCCGTCCCCGACATCGCTGAGAGCCTGAGACCAGAAGACCTCGAGTCCTCGACCTCGACTGCAGGCCAGCAAGGCGCTCCTTACCCCCGGCGGCTCCGGCTTCCTGAATCCTGAAGACCTCGAGTCCTCGACCGAAGAACGGCTTCCTGAATCCTGAATCTTGCAACGTATGTCATTCATTCCTCTTCTACTTGTTCATGGTAGTATAGATCTAGTGGCTAGTATGGTCTATTTGATCTAGTAGCATCGCTTCCACAGTTACACTCTTGTCTAAATGCCATTTTTCTGTTTGAATTAGTAGAACATCCAGTGCCCGGCGGCGCTGCAATCACGGGTGAGGGAAGACAAGTAAAGAACGGCAGCACAGACGGAGGAATCTTGCAACGTATGTCCAAGAACTCAGCTTCTCATTCCTCTTCTATTTGTTCATGTTAGTACAGATCTAGTATGGTCTATTTGATCTAGTAGCATTGCTTTCATTCCACGGTTCTACTCTTATTTGAATGCCATTTTTTCATTGTTCGTCTGTTCCCAAAGATGTTACTTATGTCCAGACAAGCAATAACTTGAATTTCCTGTGAGGGACCAAGCATGTAGACATGAGTGTTAGTTGTCATTCATGACAGGGAGGTTTGTCAAAAGAATTTTATCCAACTTGGATATCAAAGGCATATATCTGATGAAAATGACACTAGAATCTAAGAAAGACCAATGCATTACTTAATTTCATGATACAATATAATGACTTAGATGCAAGCAATTATTGATTCCAACTAGTTCTCTATTCTCGAAAATACTATTACAGACAGGATGCACATTGACCAGCATACCTGGTTCAGTGAATTTTTCGCATTTTCATACTCAGCTGTCACAAAGACAAAGACCTGTATCAAGAAAGCAGCTCAGTTACAGAGCTGCCTATAGGGTATAGTACAAGAATGGACCAATAATCAATAAACATGTTGACATTCAGTAGTTCAATGGTGACCATCCATACAACAGAACTGCAGTGTCTTGATGAACTCACTGAAATCAGTGCTCTTTGTCTTTCAGATGCCTGAAACTGAAGATAACATTGAGATTGAGACACAATCAATGAACACCGAGACTCTGCATGACAATTCAATTGTGCCAATGGAGATTCAAGATTCACAACCATCAGAGTTGAATGGACAAGCTGCTAATCAGGAGGTTATTGATCTAGAGAATGACACAGGGAAAGAGAAGGAAAGGAAGCAAATGGCACCAAGGTCAAATGTTTGGAATCATTTCAACAAGATCAAGGATGACAAGGGTTTTCTCAAGTCTGCACAATGCAAATATTGCTCTCGCCCAATGAAGGCTGAATCAAAGGGACACGGTACATCTTCGTTGTCTCGACACTTGCAAAGTTGCCCAAGAAATCCTAACAAGTTCGAGAATGACCGAAAACAAGGCACATTGCAAGGGGAAGGTGTTACCACATGGAGGTTCGATCAAGATGCACTTAGAGCGGCTTTTGCTGAGATGGTTGTAGAAGATGAGCAGCCTTTTTCTATGGGTGAGAGGTCAGGCTTTAGGAAATTTATGAGCAAAGCCTGCCCACGTTTCCAATTACCATCTAGAAGAACCTGCACTAGGGATACTGTACATCTTTACTTTCAAGAAAGAGCCAAGCTGAAGAAATTTTTTAAAGATTCTTGTCAGCGAATTTGCTTAACAACGGATGGTTGGACTTCTCAGCAGCAAGATAGCTATATGACTGTCACTGCAAGCTTTATTGATGATAATTGGCAGCTGCATAAGAAAGTGATCAGTTTTTTCAAGGTAAAAGGACATAAGGGAGAGGATATTGGGAAAAACTTGCTTAGATGCTTGACTGAATGGGGTTTGGACAAAGTAATGACTGTCACTGTTGATAATGCTAGTGCTAATGACAATGGTATGGCTGTATTGAGGAGACAGCTGCAGGGAACCAACATAGCTGGTGGCAAGTATTTGCACATGAGGTGTGCTGCACACATCATTAACCTCATTGTGCAAGATGGATTGAAAGAAGTTGACCTCTCTGTGAAGCGTGTCAGGGCTGCTATTAGATGGGTTAAGAATGGGACTTCAAGATTGGTAAAGTTTAAGGAAATTGCTGAGGAAGAGAAGGTGGAGAGCAAGGCATTTCTCAAGCTTGATGTCCCAACTAGATGGAACTACACATACCTTATGCTGAAATCTGCAATTGCTTATGAGAAGGTGTTTACAAGGCTTGCTGAAGATGACTACACTTATGTTATTGACCTATCTGAAGAGAGAGAAGGCCCTGGTCACCCTGATGAAACTGACTGGGATAGGGCCAAGAAAATAGCAGACTTTCTAGAGCATTTTCATGATCTTACTGTCCGTGTCTCCTCGAGTCTCCATGTCACCTCTAATACATTCTTTCAAGAAATTGGGGAAGTGCATTTGCTGATTCAATCTTGGATGAATAGTACAAATTATCTGCAAGTATCAATGGGCAAGAGAATGAAAGATAAATTTGATAAGTATTGGGGAGTTTGGCACACCAACAAAGAGCAGGAGCAAGAGACTGAGAGTGAGAGGGATAGTGAGAGGAGGGGTAGGGGGAAGGGAAAATCAAAGGAGAAGGAAAAGGAGAACATTAATTTACTGATTTTTATTGCTGCAGTTCTTGATCCAAGATACAAGTTATCTTTGTACACCAAATTGACTGTTGAAGAAATATTTGGTGAGGAAAGAGGACAGCTAGTTTGGGCAGCTATTAAATCTTGTCTCCGTGAGCTGTTTGATGAATATAGAAAAATTCATGCTCCAAGTGAAGTACAAACTGAAGTAAATGATCTCAATCAATCAAGTGGAACTAGACAAGGCATGCTTGCTGAAAAAATTGCAAAGAGGATGAGGATGGAAAGTGGTTCTAGCAACACAAATAACTTCACCATGAATGATAGTACATCACAAGATCACAACCGGGGCCCTACCTTGATCTTGATGATCCTAGCTCCAGAACTCCGACGTGGTCTTCCTTGCAAACCCTAGACAACTAGCATGACCCTCGGCTCTCCGAGAGGTGTCCCTCTATCTTCTCTGCTCCTTGGCGTCGTCTCCCGAATTGATCTCTGCGTGAACCTTGGGGAGGGGTCTTTAAATAGCCTCAGGGAACCCTCGGTCAAAGGGGAGGTCGAACCGACCTAAAAACAGGCTGGGTCGGCTGGCCCAATGAGCCTAGGCCGGCCGGCCTGGGTCTTTCCTTCGTCGGCTGGTGCTCAACTTTCTCCCCAAGTCTCCTGGAATCTTCTAGAGTTTATGTCTTTCACGATTGCACCACTTTAGACGTCGTTATCTTCGAGATTTCTTCGAGGAGAAGGATAGGATGGAAAATCCTTTCTTAAATATCTCTTTGCTTTGCTTAGCCCCGAAGTATCTCGATCTTATCTTGTGGGCTTTGTCTTTTGGGCTTCATTGGAGGGTGGATGTGCATGAATGAGCCTCTAATCATCATGGCCTTCGATCCTTTGTTCGGGCTTTGGCCTTCGTCATTCTTCGTGTCATTGCGTGATCGTGGGCCTCGCCATTTCATGCTCCAAAATTGGTCAAAAACCTGCAAAAACGAAGTACCTCAAAAATATATGTGCAAACGTGAAAACTACCAATAATTGGGCCGAGGTTAGGATGGTTAGTGATTTTGATATTAAATTCATGTCATTATCAAAGTTAAACAGGGGATAAAATGGATACTTAAGGAGCGCCAACATTCTCCCCATGCTTAAACCTTGCTCGTCCTCGAGTAAGTCTTTGATAAAAATCAGCGCTGCCTTTCAATGTCCAATCCCTGCACTTGATCATACACAAGAAAACACAATGCTCCCAAAAAATATTTTGCAATTAATAATTCAAGTTGTAACCAGCTTTTTCAATATGGAAGGTAGATACAAGTTAAATCCTTCCCCACAATTATTAAGCACATGCTCTCAAAATTAAACAAGTCTCAGGATTAAGAAAGTAAGTTCCATAAGTATTGCTAAACCAAGATCAATAATTCAAACCTCATTGCAATTTGCTCATGGAAACTCTCAGCTCATCTTGTCTCTCAATCTTGCTAGAACTCTCTCCTTTCTTTCTCTCATATGTATGTATGAGGCTTTATCTGGAGCTCTGGAAAGGTTAGTCCTAACAAAAGATATTATAATCAAGATATTATCAAAACAAGAAATACTTCTTATGGATTTACCAAGACTCGTAAAAAAGACCATTGGAAAATAATTTCTTTGTGGAGAGGGAGAGAATGGAACACACACTTTAGATGGTGGACATGTGCAAATGGCAACGGTTGATCCCAAGGCACGACTGAAGTCCTTGTTATCGGATTGCACATGGTTGGAATAATTGAGTATAGAATAATCTTCAAAGTACCTGGAGTTTAATGAAGCAAACGGGACCAAGGAGCTTTTCATCATCATTCTTTTTTTTCTTTTCTCTCTTCCTCTTTTTTTTCTATCTTTTTGCTCCTCAGAACCGTTGGCAGCACAATGCACTTACTCCACCTCCCCCCATGCTTGAACTTTTGCTTGTCCTCAAGCAATGAAGTGATGATAACTTGATGGAGTGAGTGCACAAAACCTTTATCAATTCTCTGGACATTGGAATTCAAGGGAGCATCTCCTCGTGAAAGATTGAAGCCAACAGAGGAAGAAAAGGGGCAGCCCGGCCGGCCTAGGGGTGTTGAGCCGGCCGGCCTACTGCCTGTAGGCCTCCACTTCTTCGGATTTTTCTTCTGCGAACTCTTTGATGCTTCCTAAGTTTATGTTTTACTGAATTTTGCTCTTGATTCCACTGTTTTGCCGTCGAAATAAATATATACTCAATATATAGGTTGTGGTCAAGGAGATGTTTCACAAAAAGATGTTTTTGGTTAAGGGTGGATATCCAGCGAGGTTTGCGATGTTCCCGATATAGAAACTCACAATGCATGGATAGAATGCCTAGCAAAAGAGAGGTACGCAAAAATACGAAATGGTCAGCTTCTTAGTCTCGTACCAAAGAAGGTAAATTCTGAATTAATTCACTTGAAAATAATTCTTGCTCTATGGTTTGTTATGATATATCATTTAAGCTTGTAGAAGGGTAGAGCAATTGCAAAAGGTATTATTGACAAGGTTAGCTCAAAATTAAATCCAAATTAAATTTTCCTTGACAAGCTTAAGTAAGAGAGCAAGAATAAAAGATATGGGTCTTAATTTATCATAACCTCCACAATTGAATTAGCCGGCATTTAATTGATTTTCAGATCATGTTAGAGAGAGCATTAGTTTAATCATGCATAAACCAAGCACAAGAAAGTAGACAAAGCGGCAACGATCATCATATTTTAATATGACACAAACTTTCTATCATCATTACTAACCATAACATTAAAGCATAGGTGATGCATTTATTTATCATGGTGATGAAGACAAAAGAAAGCAAATTGCACACATGCTGAAATAAATAAAATAGAAAATTGCTACGCACACACAAGCTTGCACACATGCTGAAAATAAATGAAAAGAAATAGAAAATCCAAACCACACGTGCGAGCATTTTATTCATGGTCATGCCGTCGATCAATCTCCTTGATTGGCTCTTGCGTTGTATCCTTAATCATAATACTACTGAAATGCTCCTCCATTAAATTGTTTCGGTGGCGCCAGGCCTAGAAGTCCCATTTGATATGCGATTCCTGCAGTTCCATCTTCTAGTTGGGTTGTATGCCTCCGGATGGCATCTATATCTTCCATATTTCTTCTCGCATAAGCACCCATAATTCTCATTCCTTGTTCTGGTTGAGGGAGGTCAAAATATTGTGCTCCAAATGACGGGTCGGGCATCTCTCCTTGATATGACGAGGGTGGGTAGCCGTAGTTGCTAAATGGTGGGGGTGCCGCCGCAGCGTGCCCCCATGCTTGTTCTTGGCCTCCTTCCCATTGACTCGTCCATCCTTGCGGGTATCCCTGTCCACTTGATGCACCTTGAAATTCATTCCTCCAATAAGCAGAACTTGGCGGTGGAAGGTTTACTTCCAAGTCTTCTTGTTGTGCCGATGCCGATGTCCCTTCAATTAACCTTCCTCTTTTTGATTTCTTCACCTTTTTCCCAATATTTTCAACTCGCCAATCAGTCCTCCCTCTTGCAAATAATTTCAGCCTTTGATCGGGGAGGGAAATATCCATCTCAGAAATAGTAAATCCCTTCTTTTCATCCCTTCCGATATAATGGCCTTGCCTCAAATGATCAATCCCAATATCTCTTCCCGGGACATAATTTTTTTGGATCACTCGTAACCTCGGATTCATGGCTCGGGCTATCATTGTGAGATAACATCCCGAACCAACTTCTCCTGTTCCGGATGATGCTTCACAAAGCCACCTTTCAACCATGATGTTGGTGGGATCAATTACTTGCTTCTTCACCAATGCAGTATACATCCAATTTAATTCTTGGTCGGTGACCTTCGATTCTCTCATCCTCCCGAGAATTCTCTTGCTCAACCAAGAGTGGAATATTTGGAGGGTAGCATTATTTATATTCTTTTTTTGGCGGTTGACATCTTTTGCTATTTTTGTCTAAAATCCATCAAGCTCTCCATCTTCAACTTGCACCATTTCATATGCATTATTTTTGAATCCGAGCAAGCTTCCTATTTCTCCATAGGTGATTACTTTCTCTTCATTCTTGAGTCTAAATTTCAGACATGGAACTTCTTCATCATCCACCACTTCCGTTGATTTTTCTAATATCATGAACATCTCAAGAGCCACTTCTTCTTGCATATCAACTGTGACACCGTCGGAAAATAACTTCCAACCGATGTTCTCCAATAGCTCATAGATGTCATGATGAAATCCCAGCTTCACCAATGCTTCATCATCAAAATCATAATTTGCTCGTAGTCTTCCCTTCATGAACTTGAGCCTTTCTTCTTCTTCCTTCAACAAGATAATAAACTCTTGTTTTTCGAGGAGTCAAATAATTTTAAATTTAACCAATTTATATAAAATAGTATTAATATTTATGTTGTAAAATAAATATAATTAGATTAATTATGTAATATATTTTTATACTAAGTTTATTTGCATTGGTCAAACTTGAAATTATTTGACTCCGCGAGAAGCGAGAGTTTCATTTTTTTAGGATGGAGGAAGTACCATACTTCCTTTGCTTCTAGAGTACTTTATGTACAACGGTTGCTGATTGCACCCCTCTTAACATATACACATATATTTACACTCCGCCACTGATGAAGAGCCATTATGGAGAACATAAAAATGAATCACAGAAATGCCTGCCTGCTCACTTCGCTTCACGCGCTTGCCAAGAAAACAATCTGGGCCTTGGATGCCGGCCCAAGAAAGAGTAGTTGTCGCAAGCAGCGCTGCTGCGATCAATAATGAGTAAATTTCTTGTATGGCCCTAAAAGAAATGGCAGTTCCTTTTTTGGCACTGAAAAGTTTAAACTTCCTTCTTTGACCTCTTCTATCCTTTCTATAACCCTGCCGTGATCTCTGTTAGCTGCTCCGGGCCTGAGTTTCAGGCAGAACCCGACATATTCAGTTTGACAAGTTAGGGGCTGAATCTGAGGATGTTCATGAAACAAAAATTGTAAAGGAATGTTGGGGCTAAATTTCTCTTTTTATATATTTCAATGCTTAGTAGTGAATTTTGGAGTTAAATGAACTATAAAGCTCGGGTTCAGAAAGAATTCAGACTGAAACCGAGATATACAGCAATGTTCATAGCCCCTTTTGAGCAAGTTAGAGCCACATTCAAACAAAGTGCATGTAATAAAAACTGTAGAGGGAAGTATCCTTTACAACTTTGATGTTCACATATTTAAATATTTAGTAGCGAATTCTGGAGAACCGAGCGCTGCAAAACTCGGATGCAAGAGATGGTAAAGAAGAAACAGGTACAGGTTCAGACCACGGCCGTTCTTATCTCCCCGCCGCCCTTGCGTCGATCTCCGGCGGGAGAATTGAACTGAGCCACGCGTGGGGTACAGGCCGGGACAACAGCAAGCAAGGTGGGAGGAGGTGGTGGGCATGAAGGCGGTGAAGGATTCAATTAAAACCCGGCAAGGGCTGTCGTCCTCATCCTCTCACCCTTTTTCCCCTCCCATGGCCGAGCCCTCTTCGCCGGAAAATTCATTGTCGCCGAGTCCTTCCCGCCCAATTCCCTGAACCACCAGCATTACAGCTACCTCAGCGATCCATTTGAGTCCTTCCCGAGCCGAAACCGCCGCCGCAGCCGCTAGCTCGCCATCATCTTCTTCCCTCACTCAGTTATGTTAGGGTGTGCTTGGGAGAGCTCCAATTCAACTTTCCTACTCCGCTTCACGAAATCCCTGCCAAACACATCTAGCTCTGGTAACTCCAGATCTGGAAACTTCAGAAAAAAACCTGAAGTTGGAGGGTCAACTTCATATTTTTTATGGAGCTCCTCAAGGGTTACGGTGCTCCAAAAACTCTAGTTTCATACCTTCTCATGGAATTGAATAGAAATTACCCTCCACTGTCACTATTTACAACATACCGTTCTGAAAAAAAACATCGCACCCTTTCTTCTTCCATGCGTTCCTCTCTTCTCCTCCCCATCCCATCTGCTCCGCCGCCGTCGCCCCTGTGCTGCTGCTCCGCCGGGCTGTTTGGCAGGCAAAATAAGTTGCCGGCCCTTCCAGCCGCCTGCTCCCGCCGCCAATTCGGTTGTTCCCAACCTCCGCGAGGTGGGCGAGGCGGAGGTGGGCACGCACCGCAGCGACGGACAACGGTTCATGTGCAAGGGCGCCACGGAGGCCACCGCGTTGGAGGAGTTCCTAGACGGCGTGGGCGTGGTGTGCGGGCCCAGTCGAAGGCCGAGGCCTGGAGCCTGTGCTGCATGGCGCACCAGATGGGCTGCTGCCGAATGGGCGCCACAGCCGCGGACGACAGCATCCTGCCGAGCGCGGTGGACGTCAGCCCCATGGTCACCATCCAGTCCGTCACCTACTGCCTCGCCACGGTCATCGCCGAGTCGCTCGAGCTACTGATACCACGCTTGTGCAAGCATGTTTACCGCTTGATGAAATGTCCCTGTGTATTGCAAAACAACTCCATAGCGATGCATGATTCACGTGTATTTTCACGCTTGAGCAAGAGTGATTGGACAGTTGGACTTGGACTGGTAGGTGCTTGGAACACTAGACAAAGCTGCATATTGTTACTGCAGCGTGAAAAAAAAAGGGCAAAGGAGACTATTCCTCCCAAAGCCTCCCTTTTCCTGGAGCTGGAGTCAGCTAATTAGCCAAACAGGTAGAACAACTCCTTAGTTCGCGGAGTTGAGCTGAAAAAATCTAGAGTTGGTGGAGTGAAGCTATTTTTTTAGAGTTGGAGTACTCCCAAATAGACCCTTAGTATGATATCCGACTCGGTCAAAGGATTGAGTTCTTCTCCACCCACGAGCCCTGATCGGGGGCGTTTTTACCGTTCACTGGCAAGTGGGTCCCCCTTCGCGCAGCGCCAAATAAAAGCAAGAAAGGGGACACCGGGGCACAGTAACCAAAGTTGACAGTGCCACAGTTTCATTGCAAACCCTAGCTCGATCCTCGAGGCCGCTAAAGTGAAAGGAAGGCTCCACTGCGCCGTCGTCGACCCCGCCACCGTCGTCACTGCTTCCCCTAATACGACTTGCCGGCCACCTCATCACCGACCATGGACGCCTCCACCACCAAGCCTGACGGTTGCATTCTCTTCTCCCTATCCCTCTCCCTCGCTCTGTTCATGTATTCCTGATGTAAACAATGTTGTTTATTCACTCTTAATGAAGTTAGTACCCACTCGATCTACTGCTAGAGATCCGTTTCAACTTCAACAATGGTATAAGAGGGCTGATCTAGTGCATAGATTGGGTCGGCGAAGAAAAAGAAAAGAAAGAGAAGAAAGAAAGAAAAGGAAGAAAGAAAAGAGAGAGATTTCTATTCCAAATCAGATTGAAAGAAGAAGAAAACCCTAACCCTAACCCTAACCCAAATTAAGAAGACCTCACCATTTCGGCCGCACCGCCGGTGCACGGGCTAGAGCACCCCGATGAGGCCCCCCGACGGAGCCGCACGTGACTCGGTCATACACGGCGCCGGCGAGAGGGCACGCAAGGGCGCAGGTGGTGCAAAGGCGGAAGAAAAAGAAGCAAGAACAAGAGAAGCAACTCAACCTCAGATCGAGAAAGATAAAAAATGAGCAAACCCTAACCTTAGAATATGATGGGCCGGTGGGAACTACTTGCGCCCCATCACCGCCGCCCACCGCCGTGCAGGAAGAAACTCAGAGGCGCCGGCTTGCCGGCGCTTCACCGCCGTCGCGCGGGAAGTCGCTGGTCCGCTGGGACCCTGCCCCGTCGCACGAGATTGCAGCTGGGCGCCGGCGAGGGGCCTGCGATGGCACCACCTCCTCCGGGCCACCATGTCCGGCCACCGCCGGGATGAAAACAAGGAAGGGGAGGTCAAAGAGCTAGGGTTGAGGGGGAGCAGGTCGTCGGGGGTTTTACCTCGCCGAAACCGATGGACGGCTGTCGGATTCGATCCGACGGCCAGGAGGAGCCGGGCTGGTCCCGGCCCAACAGCGGTCTTGGCGGGGTCCAGTCGGGGGTAAGAATCCCAGCCTAGGCACAGATTATGCCCTGGGACGCGGGAGCGCACGACGCGCAGGCAGGCCGAGTGGCTGCTGTGCTGCTGAGCCGAGCCGATCTGTGGCAAAACCGCCTTGATTAATCCAGCTTAAGTGCGCTAACCATCCCTTGAGGGCAATCTAGGCTAACATGCACTTAAAATAGGATAACCAGACAGTCTGTCGGGCCATATACCGATGCAACCACTGGGATTTCGATCGAAACAAAGCATACATAAACCCGCACGAAGGCGAGCCCAGAGTTTACAACATTCCACAAATTTTACATCACAGAGTTTGACACTTAATTATTACAAACTGAGTTCGATAACTTAATCAAGGTACTTCAGAGTTTGGAGTAAATAAGTTCTTCAGAGTTCACATGCAGCGAAAATAAGCGATAACTCTAACAACGATACAAGATATCATGATGAAGCCCGTACATGACATCACTCGGCACGATCATCGTTGGCCGGGGATGCATCCCATTCCATGGACCAACCAGGAAGAAGAGTACATAGCCAAGTTAAACTAGCAATCATATCCTCAAAACTTTTACCTGAAAATAAAACCACAAGTAAGGCTGAGTATGCTAATACTCAGCAAGGCTTACCCGACTAGTGGTCTATACTTAGCCGACTCCTAGACATGCAAGGCTTTTGGCTTGAAGGGTTTGTTTTGCCGAAAAGCATCTAAATAAGTCCTTACTTTCAAGTTTTAGCTCCAAGTTCTAGTTTAATTAACCATTTTAGGTAAGCAACTAACCAATATCACACATGGTAGAAAATAAACTAAATTAAGCATCCATCATTATTAATTATCATCATCATTGTTCCTCTTCTTACTCTATGTGGTAAAAGGGTTAAGCAGTCTCAATGGCCGCGAGAAATAGACGATTCGAATCGAATTTCTTAACCTTGTAAGGCAAACCTAAACACACGTCACGTGGTTACTCCAAGAGTCACACATGCAACCCTTCCCCTTTATCCCCGGGCATAGAACAAGCCCACCGCCCTGGGGTGCCCTGCTCCCATGCGTGAACAAAGACCAGACGGTCGGGAGTATGTTCGACGGCCGGTTCCATCAGATACTTAAGCTTAACGATTACCATACTCTCGGCATGTGGTTAGTACATTCAAAATCTTAACCACATGCTACCACACACTTCGACCTTAGCCATTTTTGCTATACCCGACAGGGCCTCAAGCACTTCCATGAATCCGTAAAACAGCCCCGCCCGTCGACCTTATAATTCCAACATAAAGTAAACAATCAACTTCTATTTTTCGCGAGTGACAGACAATCACTCGACTTTTACCGAATCCTATTAGCATGGCAAGCAAACGGCCTACACATACTAGTGTTCATCTCATAGGTACCTAAGATCATGCAACTAGAGTTTCAAATAACTCCTATAAACGTAAATGCACAAGTACATAAAGTAAGAACATTGCATATATAGTGAAATATAGAGTTATGCTCCGGAGCTTGCCTTCCTGAGCAAAGCTAGCCTTGGGCTCTTCCGAACTTTGGTTTGAGTCTTCAACAGCTTCAGTTAGATTAGCTTGAGCTTCATGCTGTCACTCTTGGACTCCGGCACCAGCTCATAGGTTCCGTCGGCAAGAGTAGTCGATTCTATATGAGATACATATGCGTGAGTTATTTTTGTTGGAAAAGAGACATCAAGCACTTTACTACAAGTTTATACTCCAACAAACTCAAATGAAGTTGTACAAAAATTTAGTTACAATTCACCGGGGCAGTCGTTTATTAGGTTTAACTTAAACTGACTAACCTTATTAAGCACGTGAGGGTTTTGTTATTTTTAGAAATGATTATTTTCAATTGCAAGCATGGAATATTCAAAACAGATGCTAGGTATAGTTTCTAGTGTTGGGATTTTTATGAAGAGCACTTTATTTAATTTCAAACCCACTGTAAAATTTTCAGCCATTTTCATTTGGCAGATTAATTATGAAAAATACATTAAACAGCTACTGCTAGGATAAAGATCCATTTATACAGAACGAACCATGCAAGTAATGATGCTAATATTTTTACTAAGTAACACTGAGACCATTTTGAGTCTACTGTAAATTTTTCAGGTTTAATGGAGCAATTTACAAAGCATAGAAAATAAGTCAATCTAAATCTACAATAACCAAGATTTATTTATACAGAGAGTTACACTAAGTTTCTGTGCCTCTAACTTTTCCAACATGGTAAGCTACTAAAAAAGGTTCACTGGTAAAAATATCAAAATTTATAAGTAGAGAAACTATTTATCATGATTTATTGCATTTATTCATGGCAAGAAAAATTACTTGGGCAAGTTCTATTGAAGCAAAAAGTCCTAAACTTTTTATACAGCATCTAAGCATAAAAACAACATCGCTGTAAAAGTTTCAATTCATGAAACATAGTATAACTCCTAGAACCATTAATCCATATATTCATATATGGCAATAAACAAGATGTAACAAGAACTTCAGCTAGGGACTTGATTTGGTCTAGCAATTTTTACACAAGGCCACTTGCCTAGAGTTTAAGCCCAAAAAGCAAGTGCAGAACTACCCTAGAACATGAGTTACATTAAAAAGCTCATAAATCTAATATTTAATATAGTTCAAAATCCATTCAAAATTTTAAAGTTTGCATGTAACGAAAGTTGCAGATCTAGTTACAACGATTCCAAAATAGTTAAGTTTGCATTTTTTCTAATTTCTCTATGATTTTTAAATGAATTTACAAGTTCACTGGTTTGAATCTAAAAAGAAAAACTGGGCTTCGCAGATAGGCCCTTGGAGTTTTGCATCAAGAACCCTGAAAGAATTTGGGCGATCGCAATCAGGTCCCTGGCCATGGCTGCCGGCGGGGAGCTCGGATTCCGGTGAGGGTGAGGCTTGCTGGCGGTGGGGGATGGGTGGAGGAGCATGAGTGCATTGAGGGCTACCTTGTGGTGTCTTCGGATGGGGCTGGGATGGCCGGAGTTGGGCTGGCCACGGGAGCAGTGCCGCGGCGGTGGGTGGAGCTCTGCTCTGGCGAGCTCGGGTGGCCAGGGCAGTCGGAGGAGGGGCCGTGGAGGTTCAGTGGGAGGCGAGGGACCGGTTCAGGGGCTCGTTTTGGGAGCTGGCGGTGCGGTGGGGCAGCCCGGCGTGCAGGGGGCTGGGCCGGCAATGGCGCATGGCGGGGGCTCTGTTCTGTTAGGCTGGGAACCGAGGAAGAAGAAGAAGGAGCAGAGAAGGGAAGGGACGGCTTTGTAGGCGAGCAAGGGAGGAAGAGGAGGGGTTGGAGGTGCTGGGGCGAGCGGCAGGGCTCGGCATTGAAGGCCGGGGGTGGGAGCGTGGCCGAGCGGCTCTGCAGGGCTGTTGGGGTGCGGCAGGGTGCGTGCGGCGGTGGTGGCAGTGCTGGGAGCGGCGGCAGTCAGTGCTTGGTCGGGCGGCGGCGCAGCCGGCGGCGGCCACAGGCGGCGGGGCGGCGGGGCAGGCGGCGGGGCAGCAGCTGCTCTGTTGTGCAGCAAGGAGCAAGAAATAGAGTGAAGGAAGAGAGAGTACAGAGAGGGAAGAGAGAAGAGAGAGAGGGCTGAGTTTGACTTAAAATTTAAAATAGTTCCACTTAAAATTTGAACATGTGCCTTAAAACAAAATTGTTCCCCAAGAAAAGTACTACAACTTTTATTTTGGCCAAAAGTTCAGTATTTAGGCAAAATGACTTTTAAACTCGCACACAAGATAGCAACGTTCAAAACTTTTTCAAAAGATTGAAAAACTCATCATTTTATGTGCTTTATTTCAAAATTTGAACTCGACTTCCATAGAACTCTTGTATAGCTTTTTAAGAGGGATATGCGGATACATTTTACTAGACATGCCGAATCGAGTATGAAAAGTTACGAAAGCACCCTATACGTAGCACATCGGCCTACATAAACATGCAAATACACCCATACACACACATACTCAAGCATGCATAGGCACAAGAAATACATTGTTTATATTAAATCTTGGTGATTATGCATGATATCATTTTTAAGATTTATTGCTTAGTATTTTTAAAAACCTGGGGTGTCACACGATCCATCTTTTGGGCTGGACCGAGCGTGAGCGAGCCGACCCGTGAGCGCCTAGCAAACCAAGCTGCTAGGCTACAGTGTTGTCGGGCCGAGCGGCTAAGCTGAGCCGCGGGCTCCGTGCTGTGTGCAAGTGTGCCGCGGGAGAAAGAGCAAGCGCGAGCGGGCTGAGCCGCCTCGCATGAGCTAGGCTATGGGCCAACTTTTCAGCTGGGCCGCCTGCTTAGAAGAGAAAAACCAAGAAGTTTATTCCTTTTCAGAAGCCTCTTTTGATGTTTTTAGTCTAGTTTTTCATCTCTACTAGCAGAGACGCACGTTTTTTAGTCTAGTTTTTCATCTCTACTAGCAGAGACGCACGTGCAGCACGCACGTATTTTTTTTAAAAAAAATAGAAGAATCTTATAAATAAGAATTTTAAAACAATATATTCGAGCAAAATGCTTATAATAATTGGGGCAAAATAGAGACAATACCAGTAATAAATATGCAGCTTTGGTAGAACTCATAAGCATTTTAATTGAGTCGGTTATATCTTTTTCAGTCTCATATAGGCATTTTAATGTTGATTCTCAATAAAACTGTTCTACAGAGACAATAATGTTGTTTTCCAGTAAGCAATATTATTGTTCTATCTAGGCATAACAGTACACTTCATTAAGTAATTTTGTTGCCTTTAGAAAATAGATAACATGCAAGTGCCAGCAATGCTAATACAAGAAATAAATATTCAGCCACTCTCGTTTTTCCTCTGATTCATTCTTCCTCGCGGTTTGAATCTGGAGGCAAAATGCTTATAATAGGGGCAAAATAGAGACAATACCAGTAATAAATGGCATTGGTTCAATTTACATGCCGTAAATAAATTGATATTCAGACATATCGCTTTGGTACTGCATCTAATAAAATGGTCCTACATATCAGAATGGTGACAGCAAAACTACTCTATATGGAAGCTTGAAGAAACCATCTCCAAATAATACTATCTGATTCAATTTTATTGTAACAAAAGCAAAATCTTGAGGACCACAAAGCAAAGCAAAGCTGTCATGAAGTGGAGGTACCTGACTTACAACCACACGGTCTGAATACCCAAGTTAAACATTCTTGGATACATCTATGCATGTCGACTGACTCCACAACCTTCTGGGCCATGGAATCAGACAACTGATTACCAATTGTGACTTAATTCTCAACGTCAAACATGACACCAGACGGCCGCAACCATATATAAATGAATATATTTTATTTTAAAAATTACTGAATATTCATGAACAGCACGAGGTCCTCTGCATAGCACCGCCGGAGCTTGAAAGCACGAGCACGCCTTTATGCAGCTTACTAATCAACAAAGCTAGCAGTGTTGGAGAGATTTTATCAAGTTCTACTCTATAGTTCACATGCTATAGTATAGCATCTGTTCCTTTTCTTTGAAGATTTTCAAAAAAGTCTCGGCACTGATAAACAATTTCTGTCGCCCTTCTCCTACAAACAATCCATGTCGTTCAGCCGTGGCCACCAACCCGCCACTGAGCTACCGTAGCCGCTGACCCGCCACCGTGATGCTCCCTTCCCGAGACTTGAAGCATCGGCATTCGGCAGCACGCCAGCGCCTCGTCCTGTCGTCAGAATTGAAGGGAAGCTCCTCCATGGACATCATCTCCTCCGTTCCCGGAAGGCGGCGACGTGAGCTCCTCCATGGACATCATCTCCTCTGTTCCCGGAAGGCGGCGACGTGAGTCCCTGCATAGACGGCAGCCTGATGACCGGCCCCGTTACTTAGTGTGCACGCGATCACGACGGAATCTGCGGCTACGTGCTACTCGTTTTCTAGATGGCGGCGGGGTGCAGCGGCACCGCGGCTAGCGCAGCCGCGACACGCGGTGTAGGACCGCGTGGAGGCAGCTCGCCATGGGAGGAGCGGCGACAGCAGGGATGTGGGCGAGTCGGTGACGGTGACCGGCGGTCGGGCTCGGCGGCTCGGCCTAAACGGGGGAGGGCTGGGCGGGGTCGGGTGGGGGAGCAAGGAGGGCGTCAGGGAGAGCTCTGAGCTTCTGATGCCACGACAATGGCAATACGTGGGATTTTGGACGCGGTGGGGTTGGACGCGGACGGATCGACGACTGAATCTCGGATAGGCGAGGCCCCAAGGGGGGAGAAGAGTTCGGCAGAGAAGAGAAGAATCCGAGACACGTGAGACTCGACGAGAGGGTATACGTGGGCGGGTAGGATAACCCATGGTGACAAAATAATTAACTTTTTTTTGTAGAAACGCTCTCCAACATGTGATTTTTATGGGTCTCCACCCTCTCCCACCTCCTTCGACCCTGACATGTGGGTCCGGTATAAGGGGTAAGGTGGGCCCAGTTTGGATGAGAAAGGTTTTCAATTGTTTTTATAGTATAGATTCAATTTTGAAACAATGGAATAAATTGTTTAGAGATTAGATGAGTTCACTAAAATTTTTATGAGATAGAATTGCTACTAAATAGATTTTTTTTTCTGCTGCAATGATGTTTATCTTCCAATTAAATTAGAACCAACGGAAAATTTTAATTGGAAGGTAGCCGTATGCTTTTCAGTTAATTATGATATTGTTATTCTCTGACCAACATTGATGATAGCAATATTATAAATTTTATTCATGAGTTTTCCATGCATTAGCTCTATTTTTGCATAACGGTGATATAGAACTAATGTAGAAGAACATTGTATGTTTACCAGAGAGAAAAGACATACAACCGTTGATTTTCATCAACACTTGAGATTACTCGGCTGCAAGCCAAAAGCTGCTTTGCTTGGGAAAGGCCTTGGGGCAAAATGAGTCCAGTAATTCTCTCATTAGCTTCCGCGCTATTGTTGGTTTATTAGTTTTCTAATTAAATTAGAACCAACGAGACGATTTAATCGAAAAATGATGTATAAGTAAAAGTTTTTTTGTCATTATGACTACAGTTTGTAGCAATAAGTCAGATGCATGTCTAATTTGACCAACGTTGAATTAAACATGTGGATATGAATGAAAGGTAAAAAGTAAGGCTTAACAGGTTGCATCTAGCTGAGCACATCGATAAGAGAATGAATTATTCGAATAATAATTCAAACCTTTCCTTGTAGTACCATATTGACCTGAAATGAGTTTCAGGACAAAAGGAAGTTGAGGACAAAAGTAAAAAGATAAGAAAATATGCGAGCATGACTTGCAAAAGTACTGCAAATAAAGGACTTCGTCAAGTTCTTGAAGTAGAATGAGGAAATGGTACTCCCTTTACAAATTGCGAAAGAATCTTGTTTGTATGATATTATCATGTAATGCAGTAAGTGATAAATATCTCCTCGTTCCTAGAGTTCAGAATAGTTTTCAAAATTATGTCGGCAAAGTTTATGCCTTATTTCAAGGTGGAGGATTGTGAGATTAGTTAAGAAAATACTCTTTATTGTGAGATCAGTTAAGAAAGATACTCTCTATTCCCCTATACCTTAGAATGAATGCAATGCATAGAATGCATTGAGGACAAGAATGATCTATAAACAATGACTATGACCATCGGGGGAGTACAACGGTCATGACATCGATACCCCTAAGCAAAGAAATGACTAAATTCCTGGACCTTTTACAGTTCCAATAGGAAGATAGCAAAGTTAGCCAGTATTTATACCGGAAGAGCCTCAGCAAAATGGAGTAGTTGAAAGACGCAACCATACATGGTGAGAAGTATGATAAGTTACTCATAAGTTTGTGGATGGAGGCATTAAAAACCGCCACTCATGTTCTTAATCGAGTACCAATCAAGTCGGTGCCAAAAACAACGTATGAGTTGTGGACAGGAAGAAAACCACACTTGACTATTTACGAGTGTGGGGCTGTCCATCTAAGGCCAAAGTATTCAACCCAAATATTGGGAAGCTAGATCACAAGACAATCAGTTGCCATTTCATTGGCTATTCAGATAAGGCGAAAGGTTGTTGTTTTTCTTGTCCTAACAGACATACGAAGTTCGTAGAAATGAGTAACATTGTCTTCTTGAAGGACGAGTTGGTCAGGGGGAGCATGGTACCCCGAGAAATTAGCCTTGAGGAGAAGCGGGTATACGCACCCACTTTGATGATTCAGGAACTGTTTTTCTTGATATTTGTTGCTGCTGCACTGACAGTGCAGGACACTGTGGTTAGAACACCTGTTGTTAGTTCTCCTATGGCAACAACGAATAAGAAACCAGGAATCTATCCTTCAGGAGCTGATAGAAAACTATTGTCACACATAAGGAAGAGCTGTAACAGCCCATATGAAAGATGCGCCAAATATTGAGGCCCCAAAAGCTCTTAAAGTGTTAGAAAGTTAGTCATCCCTGATGACTACGAAGTATGTGTTTGCAAGGAGATTCAAATAGAGAGTGATCACACCTCATTTGAAGAAGCCATGAGAAGCGCTTACTCGCAGAAATGGCTTGAAGCCATGCGAGATGAAAGAAGCCAAGACAGTATGCTGCAAATGGGTCTACAAAACAAAACATGACTCCTAAGGGAATGTAGAAAGATATAAAATGCGACTTGTGGCAAAAGGCTTTACACAAAGAGAAGGAATAGATTATAATGAGACACTTTCTCTAATCTCATACAAGGATTCTTTTAGAATCATAATGGCGTTAGTGGCGCATTAAGATTTTAGAATCATAATGTAAAGACGACATTTCCCAATGGGGAACTGCATAAAAAGTTTACATGACACGACCCAAAGATTTTGTCGTGCAAGAAAAAGGACGTATAGAATGCCACCTGAAGAAATCCATTTATGGATTAAAACAGGCCTTCTAGACAGTGGTAATTGAAATTCGATGTAACAATAAGAAAGTTTGAGTTTAAAGAGAATGAGGAGGACAACTACATTTATGCAAAGTTCAAGAATGGGAAATTTATTTTCCTCATCCTATATGTGGATGACATCGTACTCATTGGTAGTGATGTTAATCTACTACAGGAGAACGAGAAAGTTTGTTCTCAAATTATGATATGAGAGATATCGGTGAATCTAGATTCATTTTGGAAATACAGATTCACCGAGATAGAAGTAAAGGGGTATAAGGACTATCGTAGAAGGCATACTAAGAAATTGTTCTAAAGAAATGTAGTATACATGCGAGTAAGTTTACGCCTGCTCCTATAGTCAAGGGTGACAGATTTAGAAAATTTCAAAGCTCTAGAAGTGAAGAAATGATCGATAAAATGAAATCAGGTCCATGTGCTTCAACTGTTGAAGCTTCAAGAATGCTAAGTAAGAATTGACCTTGATGTAGGTCAAGTATCCGAGATGTTTTGGCAGAAATCCAGTCCAGATATAGATCACTGGAATGGAGTTGAGTATGTCTTGCAATTTTAATTACAAAGAGTTACAGGCCTCATGCTCAGTACAAAAGAACCAATACTCTCAAAAAGTTGTGAGTACAAAGACACTAGGAAATGTGTAGAGAAATCCATAGCAAGTCAGCAACATTCGCAGTTTGGAGTTTTATTGTGGAAAAGCTCCAAAACAAATAGACAGTTGTGTATCATCAGTGATACGTACCTATAGTATTACATGATATGAGGCCGCTGAGCAGGCACTTAAAAGTTAATAAAGTCATACCCGGAATCAAATATTTCACTCCTGAGATAACAGGTCAAATGTGCTGCCAAACATATTGACATTGAGAGATATGTTGTCAATGAGAAAATCCAGAATCACATAGAAAGTATTAAATGTATAAGGACCAAGCAAGTGCATACGGATCCACTTACCAAAGGCTTACCGCCTAGTGTGTTTAGAGAAAACTCAGTCGACATGGGTTTATGGTAGAGCCTGTGATCTCTGGATAGTAAGGGGCCCAAGATTAGGATCTATTTCAAAACAGAAAGGTGTGTTGTGGCTGTTAATCTTACAGTATTAACTATTATGATGAGGCATGCTTTATACGCCGATTTGTGACGAAATGGGTCAAGTAAAGTATTCTAAGGTTAAGAAAGTAAGGTGAAGATCAAAAGGGAGAATGTTAGTATGATCTCCGACTCGGTCAAAGGACCGAATCCTTCTCCACCCATGTGCCCTGATCTGGGGCATTTTTGCCGTTCACTAGCAAGTGGGTCCCTCTTCGCGCAGCGCCAACTAAAAACAAGAAAGGGGACACCGAGGCATAGTAACCAAAGTTGACCGTGCCATAGTTCCCCTACAAACCCTAGCTCAATCCGATCTACTCGAGGACGCTGAAGTGAAGGGAAGGCTCCACTGCAGCACTGCGTCGTCATCGACCCCGCCACCGTCGTCACTGCTTTCCTTACTGCGACTCGCCGGCCACCTATTCACCGACCGTGGACGCCTCCACCACCAAGCCTGACAGATGCATTCTCTTCTCCCTATCCCTCTCCCTCTCTCTGTTCATGTATTCCAGGTGTAAACAATGTTGTCTATTCACTCTCAATGACGTTAGTACCCACTTGATCTACTGTTAGAGATCTGTTTCAACTTCAACACATCGTTGCGCAGGAAGAAGGGGCCACCGGTGAGCCATGTCCTCCAGGTGCCTCTAGTTTGTGTCTGGTCTAGGGGATTGATTTGGGCTCTGGGATGGTGTAGCCGCCGCTCACCGGTCCGTTCCGTGCCCGACATGGCCGGAACACATGCTGCTATCGTGGCCATAGGATGGCGCCGTTGAGCCACATGCTCCATCCATCTTGCAGCCACCGTGGTGCTCCCTGGCCATCTTTTTGAGGGGCCTAAGGTCCTAGCATCGCCGGTAGTCGGAGGCCGAGCTTCAGCTTGTCTGGAGGGAGCGCTTGGAAGACGGGGTGTTTGGGGGCCGGGTATGGCCGTCGCCGCCGGTGAACCAATAGCCCTTCCCGCTCTTATACCTCGACCATGGCCATTGGCCGGTGTGGCGGGGGCGGGGGCGGGGGCGGCACTGTCAGCACCACAAGAACAGGGGGTCCCCATTCTGCTTGACGAAACTACAAGAGGCCCAAGAAAAGGCCCAGGTACGGCCCAGCTCCGGCCGTGGGCTGCCTCTGCTACTCGAGTTCCTGCCAGGGCCCAGGAGCTGGAGGAGGACCAACCAGGCAGTCCCTTAGCCAAGAAGGAACTGCCAGGTCGTGTTTACCGTGCCGACACCGTGTTAACTTCGTGGGACCCACTGTAGCGCACCCTCCCCGTAAAAACATCATGATTACGGGAGGTGTGGGTACTGAAGGCGTCTCGAACAGAGAGGGAGAGGGAAGGAGCCCCTCCTCCCGCCTCCATCCCATAGAAGGGTGATGGATGGTGAGGGTGGACCCACCATCCGCGCCGACCATCCCCCCGAGCCAGGTCCCGGAGTCCGCTGGGGACCCCGGGACCCCTCGGGAGGCAACCAAGGGCCCACAAAAGACCCCTGGGGTCCCTCAGGGAGCCACGGGAGACCCCGGAGCCCGCTGCTGGGTCCCATCAGATATGATGAGCCCAGCAGAGGGAGTGTCCGGGCAGTACGGCGTCCACCTCCTGCTCTACGTGTTCACACCGGGGAGGAGTAAATAAAGTCATGTAAAATAGTAAAAAGATGACCCCCTGGGTGTCTATAAATAGGATAGCTAAACGAAGTGTAAGGCAGATCAGATCCACACGATCTAAGAGCAATCACAAGCTCCCACAGGACATAGGGTGTTACGCCTCCGAGCGGCCCGAACTGGTCTAAACCGTTCGCCTCCCACGCACCACAAACCACTGACATCTACAGCGTGTTACACCCCTAGCCGAATCTCTAAACGGGGGTTCCCACGAATCCCTACTTGCGGTACTCACCCAATGTCAGCTGGCGTGCTAGGTAAGGGGTGTTGGTGCGTAGAACCGGTGATCCACTTCACTAAACTTCCACAAAAATCCATGGCGAACGAGGCATCCCGTTCCGACGGGGAGAACGGCAACGAGCACCCTTCCCGCTAGAGGCCACCAAGGGCTCTGGCTGGAGCGAGTCCGGACATCCCTCCTGCCCCCGCTCCGGCTGGGGATTGGCCTGTGTCATTCATCACTTCGCCGCCACGACTCGGTGCTCCCCGCTCCAGGGGCACCGCCTCCGCCAACGTCTAGTTCGCCCAACTCCGGTAGGAGGCCCGGAGGCGGGCCGGCCAGCACGCGCCTCCAAGGCGCGCCCGGTCCAACCGCGGTAGTGTGGTCCCTAGGGAGGCTCTGGCCGCATCTCACGCGCTACTTCATCACCCCCCGATGAAAGCTGAAGTCGGAACCCCAGAGGGGGAATGGCTCGACGAGCTTGCCAGCCTCGTCGGGAAGGCGTGCCCCAGGCCGGGGGCCTCGCACTCCTGTGCCATGGTAGGGGGCTCCCGCCAGTTATCCGCCCTCCCGAGCCAGGCTCGGGAAGGAGTGGGCAAAACCGTTGACCTGTGCTCCCAGCTCAATGGGAGAAGGGCAAACGAAGATGCCCGAACTACCCTCAAATGTGCACGAGAAAACCGTCGAGAGGCCGACGAGGGCCATGTGTCCTTCGGCTCCCCCGTCTTGTGAGACGAGGGGCATGACCGTCCCACCGAGGATGAGGACATCGGGCCCTACGAGGCCGGATGTCGGGCATTCACCGCTGACTTGCGTCGATTCAACTGGCCGACCAAGTTCAAGCCGGACATACCGGAGAAGTACGATGACACCATTGACCCTAAGGAGTTCTTCCAAATCTACACCACCGCCATTCACGCTGCTGGTGGAGGGCCCCAGCTCATGGCTAACTACTTCCACGTCACCTTCCGGGGCACTGCCAGATCTTGGCTGATGAATCTTCTGCCAGGGTCTGTCGGGTCATGGGGGGAACTGTGCAAACAGTTCGTCACGAAATTCTCCGGATCATTTACTCGGCCTGGGACCCAAGCGATCTCCTCACGGTTAGGCAACGCAAGCGCGAAGCGCTCTGTCAGTACATCCAGCATTTTAGTCAGGTGTGCAACATCATACCCCGCATCTCGCCGGCGGCCATCATCATGGCTTTCAGCGAGGGGGTGACCAACAAAAGGTTGGTCGACAAGCTGGAGACCCACAACGTGGAGACCGTCGCCGAACTATTTGCCCTGGCAGACAAGTGCGCTCGTGAGGCCGAAGCCCAGAGCTGCACCGGTGGGCAGAAAGAACAACAGAAAGGATGTCGCTGTCGCGGTGGCAGAGTGGCGGAACAAACCTCCAGCAGGGAGAAACCCTGCGAGAGGTTCCAACAAGCCAGCCCCGCCGCACTCGGCAGGCAGCAAATGGTGTGAGATTCACCGGACCGACCGTCACGACCTCTCTGAGTGCTGACTCCTGAAGAACCTCGCCGAGGAGCGGCAGAAGGAGCGCCGGGACGACTGCCGGAATGCTGGCGATGGAGATGCCCCCGCTGGAGCTGGTCTGGGCTTTCAGGAACCTCAGCACGCTGTCGCCATCATCTACGGCGAAGCCAATGTGCCACCCTCACGGACGAGAGCCAATCTCCTTTGGCGAGAGGTCTGCGCTGCCTCACGGGTGCCAGCAAGCTCCCAACTCCTGAAATGGATGGGAACATCGATCATCTTCGATAGAACCGATAACCCCGACAACACGGCAGGTGTCGGCATTTTACCGGTTGTTGTAACCCCTGCCATTTGTAACATAGGAGTAGGAAGGGTACTAGTGTATGGGGGAGCAGGACTCAATCTCCTCTCCTCTGATGTATTCCATAGGATGCAGATCGGGGATCGCAAGTTGACTCTGTCTAGGCCGTTTTGCGGTGTCACTGAGGGAAAAACCGTACCCCGAGGACAGATAGAGCTACCAGTCACTTTCGGAGTGCGCGACAACTTCCGCATGGAGCACGTCATCTTCGACATGGCAGACTTTGACCTCGCCTCCAATGCCATACTTGGGCGACCAGCGCTCGCCAAATTCATGGCGGCTGTGCACTACACTTACGGCACCTTGAAGATCCCGGGACTCCGGGATCATCTCGGTCAGGGCAGACGTCAAGGGAGCTGTACACTGCGTCGAGCGTCTATACGAGGCCATGGCAGCGGCATCTCCGGAGGACGAGGAGAGGGACGAGCGGGCACCTCACCCATCGACCAAGCAACGGATCTCCCCCGACGGAGCAACCCTCACCAAGGCAGTGCACCTTGGGGATGACCTGAAGAAGACCGTCACCATCAAAGCTCAGCTAGGTGACAAATAGGAAAGCGCACTCGTCTCCTTCCTCTGGGTTAATGCCGATGTGTTCGCGTGGGAACCGTCCGACATGCCCGGGGTCCCTAGAAAGGTGATCGAGCACCATCTAGCCGTGCGTCCCGACGCACACCCAGTTTGACAGAATAAACAGCGACAGGCACCGGAGAGACAGGATTTCATCCGTGAGCAAGTGCGAAAGATGTTGGACGCGGGGTTCATCCGGGAAGTCTTCCATCCCGAGTGGCTGGTGAACCCAGTCATCGTCCCCAAGGCCAACGGCAAGCTCCGCATGTGTGTGGACTACACCGACCTCAATAAAGCCTGTCCAAAACATCCCTTCCCACTACCTCGCATCGACCAGGTTGTCAATTCCATGGCAGGATGCGACCTCCTTTGCTTCCTGGACGCAAACTCCGGGTACCACCAGATTAGCATGGCAAAGGAGGACGAGGAGAAACATCATTCACCACCTCGGTGGGAACGTACTACTACGTCCGCATGCCCTTCGAACTCAATAACGCTGGTCTGACCTTCCAACGGACCATGCGAATCACCCTGAAGGACCTGCAGGGCCACAACGTCGAAGCCCATGTCGACGACATCGTGGTCAAGACCCGACAGCAGGAAACCCTCCTGCGGGACCTGTCGGAGGCCTTCGATAGCTTGCGCACCACCCGACTTAAGCTGAACCCTGAGAAGTGTGTATTCGGGGTACCAGCGGGGAAGCTCTTGGGCTTCCTCATGTCAAGCCGAGGCATCAAGGTGAACTCAAAGAAGGTGGAAGCAATCGAGCGCATGCAACCCCCAAGGCACCTGAAAGAGGCACAATGCCTCACGGGGTGCATGGCGGCTCTTGGGCAATTTATCTCCAAGCTTGGAGAAAGAGGTCTCCCTCTCTTCAAGCTCTTGAAGAAAGTGGGCTGGTTCGAGTGGACCGAGAAAGCTGACCAAGCGTTCCGGGGCTTGAAGGGGTACCTCTCGTCCCGTTCGGTGCTGGTAGCACCCCATGATAAGGAAGAACTCCTCCTCTACATCTCGGCCACCCCGCAAGTCGTGAGTGCAGTGCTGGTCGGAGAGAGAGAGAGAGACAGAGACCCCAGGACAGAAGCACCTCGGGATCCTATAGGGAAACCATTGGACCACGGGGACGGGGCGCCCCGGGATCCCGCAGGAAGCCCGCCAGACCCCGAGGCCAAGGCACCCTGGGATCTTGCGGAGGGCCCACCGGACCCGGAGAAAGGGACCCCCGGGCGTTCCCCAAAGGCACCCCGGGTACAACATCCCGTGTACTTTGTCAGCGAGGTACTCCGGGATGCCAAAGAAAGATACCCACAAGCCCAGAAGATGCTGTAAGCGGTTCTCATGGCATCCCGGAAGTTGCGACACTACTTCCAATCGCACCAAGTCACCGTGGTCACATCCTACCCACTTGGCCACATACTCCAAAACTGAGAGGGGACGGGGCGCACGGTGAAATGGGCAATTAAGCTAGCCGAGTTCGGGCTGCAATTCGTCCCTAGGCACGCCATCAAGAACCAATCCCTAGCTAACTTCTTTGCCGAATGGACTCCGGTCAATGACATCGAGCATCAGCAAGAATCCTCCAGCCCGGCCTCCAGCAACAAAGTACCATGGACCTTGGAGTATTGGTGCATGAACTTCGACATATCCCTCACCCTCCAAGGAGCCAGTGCCGGGGTGGTCCTCACCTCCTCGGATGGACAGACCCTCAAGTACGCTGTTCAGCTCGGGTTCCAAGCCATGAACAACATGGCCAAATACGAGGGACTCTTGGCAGGGTTACGGGCCGCCATTGTGGCTAGGAATCCACCCACTCTTAGTAAAAGGGGATTCCCAACTCGTGGTAAACCAGGTCTCCAAGCAGTACCAATGCGTCGACCCTCAGATGGCTGCTTACGTAGCCGAAGTCCGCCGCATGGAATGGCACTTCGATGGATTGGAGCTACAACACGTTCCCCGCAAGGAGAACACTGAGGCCGACGAGTTGTCCCGACTCGTGTCCTCACGAGCTCCACTATCCCCCGGGGTGTTCGAAGAAAGACTCTGCCGATCAACCGTCACGGCCGCCGACCGTGACGATGGGGGAACCCCGTCATCGAACGGGGGGAACCAGGCCTCGCCATCAGCCAAGAACACCGCACTCCCGGCTTGTCCTTAGGAACCCTCATGGATGGACCCCATCCACGGCTTCCTGAAAGAAAATATCCTTCCCGAGTATGATGCCACCACAGAACGGATCGCACGACAGTCCAAACGCTACGCCATGGTAGATGGGGATCTATATCGGCACGGCACGGACGGGGTCCTTCTCCGGTGCATCACTCGGGAAGAAGGCGGCAAGCTACTCGCCGACATCCACGAAGGCAAGTGTGGGAGTCACTCATCCTCCCGCACGATGGTCGGTAAAGCCTTTCGGTAAGGCTTCTACTGGCCGACAGCCCTCGAGGATGCAGCCGAACTAGCTCGGTGCTGCAAGGCGTGTCAATTCCACACAAAGCACCTTCACCAGCCAGCACAGGTGCTAAACACTATCCCCCTGTCATGGTCTTTCGTGGTCTGGGTGCTCGACATTTTGGGACCTTTCCCAAAAGCAGTTAGGGGTTATGAGTGGTTGTACGTGGCGATCGACAAGTTTACAAAGTGGCCAGAAGTAACCGCGGTCATCAAGGCCAACAAGAATTCTATGCTCAAGTTCATCAAAGACCTGGTAGCCCAGGTCGGGGTCCCAAATCGGATAATTACCGATAACGGGACCCAGTTCATGAGTAACCTTTTTGGGGACTACTGCGACGACATGGATATCAAGCTGTGCTTTGCGTCGGTCACCCACCCTCGCAGCAACGGGCAGGCCGAGCAAGTCAACGCAGAGGTCCTCAAAGGGTTAAAGACTAGAACCTACAATGAGCTCAAGAAGCATGGCACCGGCTGGATGGAGGAGCTACCGGTGGTAGTCTAGGCTGACCGGACCACGCCGAGCCGCGCAACAGGCGAGACTCCTTTTTTCCTCGTCTACGGCGCGGAAGCTGTGCTACCAGCCGAAGTGACGATGGGAAGTCTGCGGGTACGGGCCTACCATGAAGCAAGCCAAGAACAACTATGACAGCAAGACATCTTCTACCTCGAGTAAGTATGGTGTAGGGCGGCATTGCGAGCAACACGCTACCAACAAGCTCTCCGCCGCTACCACCATCGCCACGTACGACCACGCACCCACCAAGTGGGAGATCTGGTCCTCCTCCGGTTCCAGTCCCGTGAAGGGATGAACAAACTCTCCCCAATGTGGGAAGGACCCTTCCGCATTACAAAAGAACACCAGCCCGGAGCGTACCGCCTCTCCGACAAGGATAGGGTACCCGTACCCAAAGTCTGGAATGTCGAACACCTCCATAAGTTTTATCCATAGATAGTGGTAGATGGAGGGGCTCCAATGCCCAAGCATGAAGACCAAGTACCCCGCGGACGGCTTCCGCGGGATACTTGCCCGGGGGGCTCCCACCTATGTACTCCTACCTATGTACTCCTGCTTAAGTATTTGTGTTAATGCATTTACTTTCTACCAATCTGCTAGTCTTTTGCGAAGCAATTTTCAAAAATTATTATCATACACATAAAGGATGTTTGGTTAAAGATGTCGTAGAAAGGGTAACTTTATCCGTAAAGGCAGCAAGCTGGGAGCTCGCGGTCTCCTCTCGGCCAACTTCGATCCTGGCTTGGTCCCCGGACCCCGGGGTCAGTTGCCGCCGGGAACCTTGCATGAACCACTTCACCCCTCCTGCGACGAAAATCATCCCTAGCGACAGGCGAAACCCATCTTGGAAAAATGACAAGCAAATCTGGATTACACATCCACACAGATATACGATAAAGTTTCCATTATTTAGCTGGGATCCTTTTTAGACCCCGGACAAGGAGCTTTACTTCTTCCTTGGCTTAGAGTTTACACAAGATACAAAGGGGGCGACTACGCCCTAACCTGTCCAACCAAGTAAGAAGCACATGAAGTTGCAGCGAGGAATCCGTAGGGGGGCTCCGCGCCGTGGCCAGGTGCCGTCACCGGAGACATCCTGCAGCCATCTCCGGCGGATGGGAAGGCCCCGACGGAAGCAAGCCCGATGAGACAGAGACCCAAGCGCACCAGCCACGAGCGGGGAGAAGGCAAGATCATTATGCAGCTCGGGGTCAGAGTGGCAGGAGGCCACAACTTTCCAGAGCAACAAGGTGCTCTCGCCCGCGGGCGTGTCGAGGTTGCCAGAACCGGATCTGACAACCTCAACCACAGCCAAAAGGAGCAGAAGTGCTGCCTGCACCACGCACACAGCACTGGAAGAAGCAACTGCTGGCACTGGGGAAGATGAGCAAGCCCATGAAAGCTTCACCCTGTAGCAATAGCAGCAGCAACATCTCGGGATATCAAGGCCCAGGCCATCCCGGGATGCCATAGCTCGCCGCCAACAGCAATGGTCACTCGGCGTGCTGCGGCTGCTACTCCATAGAAAGAGGGGTCACTCTCTCAGCTGGAGAAGCACCCTCAGAACAGGAGCAGCTGCCGCCGCCACCACCGCTTCCATCTGCTGAGCATCCAGCTCAACCTCCTCCTCCTTGTCGTGGAGGAGGATGCCGAGCTGAGCTCATCAGCAGAAGTGATGGCATCGCCGAGGTCCAGCAGCAAACCCAGTAGCAGCAACATTTACCAGTAGGGGTTCTGAGGATGAAGAACCCCCGTCAAGCTGCACCGCCGTGCCTACCTCCATCTGCTAAATCCTCGAGTGGACAGCAAATGGAGGAAGGCAAATGGGAGAATGGGGAAGAGCAAGATCCCACCAAACTCTCGGCCGGCAGACCCCTCCTTCAGTCCTCTCAACAACACTTGGGAGAGAGGGGAATGGAAGGAAGGAGGGGACTCCGGAGCTGCTGCTGGAGGCGTCGAAGAGCTATGCCTTCCATGCTCCCAACACGTCTCAGCTCCCCCGAGCTGTGACGTGCCTTCAATCCGACTCAGCAACACTGGGGAATGAAGGAACAGGCCATGCCCGCACCTCTTGCATGACTTGCAGACGGCGGAGCCATCTGCTCAGGAGGTTGTCTTGGGGAGAAGTCCCCTAGATCTATCGGGAACCATGGAGGCGTTGAGGAGTTCATGGCTAGTTGGGGAAGAAGAAACCCTAGCTGCTTCGCCTTTTATAGGCCGACTGACGAGGAGGATGGCCAGAGGTTCCCCAAGGGACCATGGAAACATCCATCGGTCCGACGACTGCGCCCTAACCCGCTGTCCTAATCCCACGGCGGCCTCGGCCTGCACCAAGGGGAATCGTGGCAAGCGGAGAAGGAATCCTCGCACCCACGTGTCCGTACCAATAGGACCAGGGGATGTGCATGGGCTCCACACCACCCGGCAAGTCTCTCCAAGTTCAGCGGTTATGGTGGCGTGTCCCTCGACTCGTCGCTGAACCTTGCTGCCAACACTGTCAAAACCGCCTAGGCGGGGCACGCAAGATGACAAAAGCGGTGCAGGCCATGGAAAAGACACGATGCACCTGAAAATAGACAAGGCAAGTATCTGAAGGGGGAGGCAGAACTGCACTCCCTAAAAGTTCAAGTACAAGCGCACGACGGTGCTGAAGACACAAAGAGCAAAAGAAGAAAAAAAAGCTAGAAAGATGGGGCCCTATTGGCTGGCTCTGGAGGAAGCGTCCGACTCGTCCCCTGCGGGTTGGTCAGGAGCAGCAGGACCCCCACTCGCAGCCGCCAGCGGGTCCCTCTCGGCGACCGAGGTGAACATGCCCACCACCACCGCTACCAGGTAGTGTGCCATGTTTCGAGCCTCCACCTCGTCTCCGGGGACGACACCGTCCAGCACCCTCTCCAGCGGTATGCCCGGGACCTGGATTCACAGGCTGGCCAGGGCAAACTCCGCCACCTCTGTGGCACCCTCTCCCGAAGGTGGGTGTCTAGCGACTCCAGCGACTCTGTCAGGGCTGATAGCTGGGGCACGAGCCGGTGTGGGACCGTCACCTTGAACTCCCCGAGCAGGGGGTGATCGAGGTTGCCCAGGCCAACGTCCCTCCACGCATTCCCGTAGCATGTCAACAGGATTCGTAAGGTATGAAAGGCCTCCTGCATACGCTACCGGAGACCTTCAACTTCCTCTCCATCTCCGGTGGTCGGGGCTTGCCGCAGCTCACACGCCAGATGGTCACCGCGGGCCTGCGCTTCCATCGCGCGTGCCTCCGCGATTAATGCTCACTCCTCTGCCTCTGCCGCCTGGGTGGCCGTCGCCAATACGCGCTGGTTGGCCTCCTGTAGCTGAAGAGCAAGGGCCTCCCGCGCTGCTTGGAGCTCGGCCTTGAAGGCGGTGCAGGTGTCGCGAACCTTGTTCGCCGCATCGAGGAGGGGAGCGGCCACTTGCTCGACCACCTCCCTCTGGGCGGCCAGCACGCGGGCGCTGGTTGCTGCGGCGGTCGCCGCCTCCAAGCTCACACGCTCCTCCCGCTGATGAAGTTCCTCCTCCCGGCGGGCAAGGGCCGACTCCAGGTCGGCAACCGCCGCCAAGCGCTGCTAAACGCTCTGCTCCTCCTCGTCGAGGTGGGCTTCCCGATCCTGGATCACCCACTGCGCCTCGCGCAGCTGCTCTGCCTAGGCGTCCAGGTTGTGCTAGCAAGCGAGCTCCGTGTCTGCGCTATGCTCCATAGCCGCCAGGGACACCTCCCACCGGGCGAGGTCGTGTGCCAGTAGCTGCAACTGCTCATCACGGCATCGCAGGCCCACCTCCAAGACGCGCAACGCCCACAGGCGTGGGGGCTCGTCACCGAGGATGGAGGCGGTGCAAATCACCATCGCCGCCTCCAGCACCTCTTGCACTCTCGAGAGAGGCACGGTGGCCGGAGGCTCGCTCTTGGGCAGCCGACCCGTCGAAGAGACTGGCAAGGGCTCTGCCACTTCCATGGGGGCCGTGCGTGCGCCCATGATGCCGTCGCCACCAGACATTACGGTCCTGGCCGGCCTGGCCTCCTCCCCGAAGTTTGGTGGCAGGGGAGGGGTGATCACAGCGCCTTCCGGAGGTGCCGCCGACGAATGGGATGGTCCGGCGATCGCCACGGGGCGTGCTGACCCTTGGCGCCCCCCGGAGGTGCCGGAGGGCATCGCCGGTGAAGCTTTGCCTCCCGACGACGCGTTTCGACGCCCCCCGGAGGTGCCGGAGGGTGTCGCCGGTGAAGCTTTGCCTCCCAATGGCTCGTCTTGGCGTCCCGCACTCCTACACGCTGAACAAAGAATTGAAAGATTAGAACTCAAACAACAAGGATCCATGGGGGTGGCGCGCCTTGCGCAAAACCCTAATCTCGAGCTTGGAAGCTGCCACCGGAGACAAATCCGCTTCGGCGACAAGGGGTGGCTGGAGGATGCACCGGCACCCCTCGTGGTCGAGCATCCCTGCCCCGCGTCTCTCGGAGGCGGCGGCGGAGACCTCGGCGATGACGACGACAAAGGGATGTCCACCACAGGGGAGAGCGACCACGCACGCTTCCCCTGCGGGTCCGATGCAGCCTCCAGGTCGCGGACGGGACGGTGCCCCAATAGGCTGGCAGGAACATCGGGCGCCGCCGCGATCACCTCGCCATGGCCTGGAGCTCCGGCCGCCACCCCCCGTGCGGCGGCGGAGGCATGCCCCTGAGTGTCGACCAAAGGCATCTCCCCGAGGACAACGTGTCGCGAGTCATCCTCGCCGAGGGGCTTTACCTCCACTGGAAGGAGTGCCGCGGCGAGGTCCTCCTCCTCTGTTGCTCCTTCAGTAGCTGGGCCAAGATGTTGTGCCCGTGGTTGCCCTTTGTGCCACGCACAAGGCGGTAGTCGTCCCCGTCGCCGGTGTAGAACCACACCGGACGAAGGTGGGCTTGGAGTGGGGCTAGCCAGCGGCAGAAGAAATTGAGCGTCACCATCGCCAATGGGAGCCTGGCCTGGCGAAGATGGGCAATCCGAGCTAGAACAGGGTTCCACCCCGCCCCAGTTCTGGCTCATCCCTCCAGACTGGGATGGGCACCGGCGGCTCGGCGGGGATATGGAGGTGGTCCGAGTCCTGGTCGACCTCTGTATACAGCCACTGGCGCTCCCAGTTCTCCCACTTGCCCTTCACGGCGAAGTGGAAGAAGCTCTCGCACCACCCCTGGTGACTCCGGAGGTAACACCCGCCCACCGTCTGGCTCTGCACCGCCACGCCAGGGCCTGGCGCGACAGGCGACGAGCAGTAGAGCTGGAAGAAGTACAGGAGCAGCTCCACTGACGGGGCCACCCCGATGAACATCTCGCACGCGTGTGCGAAGATCGCCAAGGTCATCACGGCGTGGGGGGAGGTGCACCAGATGAATGGCGTACGCCTCCAGCACCTCGATGAAGAAGGGAGAGAAGGGTGGCACCAGGCCGACGATGAGAAAGGGGAGGAAGGTGACGATATTCCAAAAGTGCCGTGGGGCCGGGAAGGACGTTTCGGCCCACAGGAAAGTGTTCCCCGCGACAAGCCCAAGCGCTCGCGCCACTTCGTCCTCATCCACGGATGAGGGCGCGAAGTCAAGGACGCGGGTGCCAGAAGCCTGGGGACGAGGGCTCGCCATGGTCAAGGCTTTCTGGTGGCGAGAGGAAGAAGAAGGAAGAGGCAACAAGGAGGGCTTGCTAGAAGGAACACAGATGGGCAGACGTGCCCCGCGGCGCCCCCGCCCCTGAAAATATATACCTAATGGAAAGGGGAGGGGCGCGTCGCTCTAGATTCGCGAAATTCCCGTGATACGCTGGCTGCAGCCATCAAGGAAAGGTGACACGATCCCCGAGGTAGCCGCCCAATGTGGCAAGATGGGAGAGGGGCAGTAACTCTTGGCCCCATGACCGAATCGTCGCTTCAAATTCGGGCGTGGTCCCGGGGGCTGCTGTTAGCACCACAGGAACGGGGTCCCCATTCTGCTTGACGAAACTACAAGAGGCCCATGGAAAGACCCAGGTACGGCCCACCTCCGGCCGTGGGCTGCCTCTGCTACTCGAGTTCCTGGCGGGGCCCAGGAGCCGGAGGAGGACAAACCAGGCGGTCCCTTAGCCAAGAAGGAACCGCCAGGTCACGTCTACCGCGCCGACGCTGCAGTAACTCTGCGGCACTCATTGTAGCGCGTCCTCCCCATAAAAACATCATGATTACGGGAGGCATGGGTACTGACGGCATCTCGAACAGAGGGGGAGATGGGAGGAGCCCCTCCTCCCACCTCTGTCCCATTGAACGGTGATGGACGGTGGGGGTGGACCCACCGTCTGCGCCGACCATCCCCCCGAGCCAGGCCTCGGAGTTCGCTGGGGACCTCGGGACCCCTCGGGAGGCAGCCAAGGGCCCACAGAAGACCTCGGGGTCCCTCAGGGAGCCCCGGGAGACCCTGGAGCCCGCTGCTGGGTCCCATCAGATACGAGGAGCCCAGCAGAGGAGTGTCCGGGCGGTGCGGCGCCCTCCTCCCACTCTGCATGTTCACACCGGGGAGGAGTAAATAAAGTCATGTAAAATAGTAAAAAGATGACCCCTTGGGTGTATATAAATAGGATAGCTAAGCCAAGTGTAAGGCAGATCAGATCCACCCGATCTAAGAGCAATCACAAGCTCCCACAAGACGTAAGGTGTTACGCCTCCAAGTGGTCCGAATCTGTCTAAACCATTCGTCTCTCCCACACACCACAAACCACCGACTTCTACTACGTATTAACCCCTAGCCTAATCTCTAAATGGAGGTTCCCACAAATCTCTGCTTGCGGTACTCACCCACCGTCAGACACCGAGAGCCCTGTGGCCGTGCACGAAAGACGGCGTGGCCTACCGCCCAGGCCTAACGGAGTATGCTAACAGAGATCACGGCGGGGGCAGTACAGTTGATGGCAGAGCCACGGAATGACGGAAGGGGTAGAAGATAAAAACAAGATTAAAGAAGAGAGTTTGAACTTTTTAGGGTCAAATTAAAGAAGAAACTGTCGGAACTTACCCATAAATAATCCAATCGCAGTCGAACGTGTTATCTGGAGTAGCCCCCGGCGTTATCTGGAGTAGCCCCCGGGAAGGCCGGGAGGACGCACGGGTGGGATGATCCAAGCAATATGGGCTATTGGATTTGATCGTGAGAAGTGAGAAGAGGACTTGAGGTGAGATGTTGACGCTTCATTTTAACTGGGTAGGATCTGTGGGTACATTAGTATAGTAGATAGAAGAAAAATCATCTCAGTGGAGGAAATTAGTGTAGCCATAGGAAAGAGTTGAACTGATGCGTTAATGGAGTAGATTAACTGGGAAATGGAATAACAGCAAACTCATTCTGCATTCTCCTCGTGTATTAAAGGACGTCGGGCGAACGACGGAACGAGATCGATACAGACAGTTATGTCAACAAAGCCATCTGTGTTAGCTAGTTGCTCATTGTTATAATCAGACGGCAAGTCGGCAACAAACCACGGAGATTATGAGGTAAGAATGGCGTCTGCCTCTAGCCCTCTCTCTATATATACTCAGGACCTCAAACGGTACCCCGCCTTTGCTCGTCCCATCCCCCACCCAATTTCACGGTCATCTCTAGACCGTCGTTAGAGTCCATTGCCATTGCTTCTCAGCAGAGTTCAATGAGATTAGCATGCATGGACAACCTCCGCATATATCCCTCCATCTTTCTACTGCTCTGTTGTGTTGCTGCAATCGCAGCATACCCTGCTCGCTCTGATTTTTTATCCCACGAGAACCATCAGTCTGTATCATACAGCCCACAACCACAGGATTTCCCAAATGAGCGACTATACCGCGCCTACCTCGTAATCCAGCGCTTCAAGAGCACCGTCACCAGCGACCCCAAGAACGTCACCGCCACCTGGATAGGTAATGATCTCTGCGGGGAGAAGAACTACGTGGGTTTCTATTGCGGAGCACCGTCTGGGCGAGATAAGTTAACCGTCGCGGCGGTCATTTTGAATGGCTACAATCTACATGCACCAAAGTGAAACCAACATGGCACCATTTATGTCATTTCGAGTGATTTTGGTGATCGAATGACAACACAACACTTGGACTAATATGATTATTAAGATGACCATTTTCAGGCTTTTAGGTTCAAGTGATGACAAAGAGAAAGAGAAGATAGGCGTAGCAAGGCCCGAAGGGCCGCCCCTACGGGGGTTCCGATCAGGAGCACCGGAAGAACCGATGTCTAAGCATTGGTGCATCCGACGCTTGTCGGAAGAACCGACGCCATGATGTTTGGTGCAGAAGCGAATTGAAGCCAAGTCAGCCTATAGGCACCGGTTGAACCGACGGTCCAAGAAAGAGCATCGGTGCATTGGGCGTACTGTGTACCAGAGACGATGTTAAGTGCCCAGGAGAAGTTTCTTCAGCACCGGTTCAACCGACGGTGCATCGGAGTATTGCGTCGGTGCAATGACGTCAGCGCCCAGAAGAAGATTCTTAAGCACCGGATGAACCGGTGATGCATCGGTACAATGTATCGGTTCAACCGGTGATCACTGCGTCAGCTGTCAAGAGTTCAATGGCTACTTCGGGTTATGAGTGACTGGAAGAACCGACGCTACCTCAGCCAGAGGCATCGGTTCATCCGATGATACGCAGATTTCTGCTGACCGTTGGAGCAACGGCTACAAGACTTGGTGGCCTATATATACGCCTCACCCCGGCCATTTGAAGTTTGCTGGAGTTGCTGGACATCCCACACACACCCAAGAACGTCTCCAAGCCATACAAGAGCATCAAGATCATATTCTTAGCCCTTAGCACACTTTTAGAGTGTTGTGTAAAGGATTAACTCTTAGTGAGTGAGATTGCAAGGCTTCGAGCCTTTGTGCTGTGGTTCATTAGCGAACCAAAACAAGAGCTTGGTGCGCCGGCACCTTGGAGCGTGAAGCTCGCTGGCAACGTCATTGACCCTCCGACTTGGTGTGGAGCGGCGACGACATCTTTGTGCGGGGGACGTGGAGACCCCCATCCTTTGTGGAGAAGCTCCTTAGTGGAACCCGGGGCCAAGGTGACCCTGATTGTGTTCACGGAAGATACTTGGTGACCGAGTAGCAATACTCTTAGTGAGTGCTACAACAACGTGGATGTACGTGTGCCTTTGTGGCTAACCGAACCACGGGATAAACACCCGCGTCAAGAGTTTGTTATCTCCTACCCTGCTCTTTAAGCTTCCGCATTTTATACTAGCAATTTGTGTGCCTTTACTTTCATAGAGTAGTTTCTTGATAGGAAAAGTTATAGGTTGCACATCTAGATAGCATATTTTAGTTTAAGTTTTGTGCAAACTAGTTGGAGCCATAGGTCTAAGTTTTTATTAGTGCATAATTCACCCCCTCCCTCTCTTAGGCTAGAGCACCCGATTCCTTACACAAAGCTGCAAGGGTTCTTAGATCAGCTCCCGGATCTCGCTTTTTTCCATGCCGCTTCAAACCAATTTGGTGGCGACATACCCCGCCTCGCCGGCCTTGCCTACAGTTACGAGCTCGGTGTCAGTAAAGAAATGCCTGCACGCCCTATGATGTGGGGGGCGAGCGGCGGAGTGGCACCGGAGGGTACTTTACCCTACTGCATAACTGCGAAATTAAGCTTTACATTTGACATTCGATCTGGCGACAAGAAGCGAGGAGGCATGATGCCCCATGCTACGGATTCTAAGGCTCTCCTCCTCAATTACAACAACCTATCTTGGACCCTTCTGGCGAACATTGGCTTCTCCAAGTTGAGCTACCTCGCCCTCGCCAACAACAAGCTCACGGGGCCAATCCCTCCGTCGATCGAGCACTTGCAAGACTCCCTCTTCGAGCTCCTCCTCCTCAACAACCAGCTCTCCGGCTGCCTCCCCCACGAGCTCGGCATGCTCCACAAGGCGGCCGTCATCGACGCCGGCACGAACCAGCTCACCGGCCCGATCCCGTCATCCTTCTCCTGCCTCAGCAGCGTCGAGCAGCTCAACCTCGCCGGGAACCGCCTCTACGGCCCGGTGCCCGACGCGCTCTGCAAGCTCGCCGGGCCCGCCGGCCGCCTCGCCAACCTCACGATGTCTGGCAACTACTTCACCTCCGTCGGGCCGGCGTGCGCGGCGCTGATCAAGGACGGCGTGCTGGACGTGAAGAACAACTGCATCCCGGGCCTCGCCGACCAGAGGCGCCCGGCGGAGTGCGCGGCGTTCCAGAGCCAGCCCAAGACGTGCCCGGCGGCGAGCACTCCGGTGGCCTGCCCCGCCGCAGCTGCGGCCAAGGGCGAGGTGGCGCCGGGGGAGAGGAAGGCTAGGGACTACTCCAGCTACGTCACCTACGCTACTCGGCATGAGTGAGCGGCCTCAGCTCGGCATGCAGTAGGAGACAGATCGTCTCGGTGGCGTTTTGGCTATTTGTTCTTGTATTCTTATGTATTAGTACCGTGTGGTTGGAGTGTTTGCTGTCTATTTTCTACGCACGTGTTGCTGTCCAGGTTGCTATCCAACCTAGATCTATTTGTATCCATTATATTTGAGTGAAAATTTGTTGCCGTTGTTGTAAAGTTTTATCTGTCATGGACGTTCGATATATTGCTTAAATTTCGTAACTTTCCAATATGGCAGTGACCTTCAAAACAAATATGGCAGTGACTTTGGACAAGATTACTCGGGCCCTGTTTAGTTCCCAAAATTTTTCCAACAGTACCCATCACATCGAATCTTCGGACATATGCATGGAGTATTAAATACAGTTAGAAAAAATAAATAATTACACAGTTTAACTGTAAACGACGAGATGAATTTTTTAAGCCTAATTAGTCCATGATTGGATATTAATTGTCAAAACAACGAAAGTGCTATAGTTTCAAAATCCAAAAATTTTCCCCAACTAAACAAGACTTCGGTTAAAATAGGAATAAGTAATTGCATAACTCTGTACCCTACAACAGCCGGCCGGGGTCTTGATTTCTTGAGCAACGTGAAGTTTTTCTTTCGATGCAGACGTTCACATTCTTGCATAGACGCCTCACTCTTAAGGCTCATGTCACATGCGACGACCCGAACTGAATCCATCAAGGACTCAAACCTTGGTGCACAGATTTCACTATGCAAATGAACTACGCTTGGTTCACCGAACAACCCAAAATGAGCTCGGCAATGATCCATAGGCCTAAGTATCAACGCCTTACATTTTTTTTTCTAATCAAGAGGACACTTACATTTCAGGAACATTCAATGCCTTCTCTGTTCATTGTGTTTTCATGTCTAGTACGTTCGACGCCGGGGTGAATAACCAGCGGTTTTTTATTTTTATATTTTTTACTTCTGTTTTTTACAAAAATATATTTTCGAGTTGGAAATTTACAGAAATATACCCCGGCCGCCCCGCTGCCAGGCGGCCGGGACCTGGCCGCCCGGCTGCCAGGCGGCAGGGGCTAATTTGCAAAAAAAGAGGAAAAAAATTGCGGACAGGTCCCTGGGAACCGATCGCCCGGCAGCCGGGCGGCCGGCCTCCCAGCCTCCCAGGCCGCACGGCTGGGGGGCGGCCGGCCCCCCCCCCCCACCTCTATATAAGGGTGTTGGCTGCCCCTCCCCGCGGCGTCTATTTATCGCGCGCGCTACTGCACGCGCTTCCATCGCAGAAGGCGCCTCCGTTTCACGTCCGCCTCAGCCCATTAACGTGGTCGGCCCATTTTAATCCAATCGTCATCTTCCTCTGTCCTCTATTTCAATTCCTCGTTTCCCCTGCTAGGGTTTCTCGTCAGGCAATTTTGGATCTCTTCCTCTCTGTCATGCTGGTAGTTGATCTCTTTGCAGCATCTTAGCAGGTTCGTTCGTCATCCTTCTTCTTGTAGTTGAGCTCTGATTTGTATCTGCGTTCCCCCTTCTTCATTTCCACGCAGTCTAGTGATTTTATTTCATTTCATTCAGACTGTAGTATCGAAGTCATTTAGTTATTAGCTAGCCCATATCCTCGCAGTCTACTTCATCTGGATCCCTTCATCTATGTTTAGATTTTGTTTTTTCCTTTTCCGCCCTTGTCAATTGGGATTCATTTTTATTTTTGCCACTAATGGAATTCCACATCCATTCCCTCGTCAATTTTCAATTGTCCATGTTTGAATTCATTACATTCCTTTTCATTGATTTTCAATGTATCAAATCTAGTGCTCTACTTTGGTTAATTCTTTTGTACCTTGTTTTAGATATTCTGTGCTAATGTCTTTTTGTTCAGTCTAATTTAGATCTGTAGTATGGAAGATATTTTGTCTGATTTATATAGTCCCCCACCCTCCACGAGTTTTATTGTTTAGTTGAGTTCAATTTCTCCAAACTTTTTCTAGATCATTCCCAGTATTCAAGGATTGATAGAGAAGCATTGAAATTCCCTGAAGAATAATGTTTCTGCTGGTATTATTGACAAAGGTCAAAGAGTTTATTCAAACTTTGCTAATCACTTTGGTCCTATTTTTACGAATTGCTTGTCCCTGCTTTTCTGTTGAGATTGTTTCCCACAATGAGTCTCTGAAGGTTTGCTCTGAATCTGAGATAAATGCTCGAGTTTGTAAGGAATCAGGTCCTTCTATTCCTTTGTCAGAGTGAAAATGTTGTGGTCAGTGAGAATGCTTCCATTTAAAATGATAACAACACTGATGATATTGATCACAAATTTGATACAACAGCTACTTGATAATCTCACTGATTCTCCTAATGAAGGAAGAGTTTTTGCTAGTCCATTTGAGCAGCCTTGTCAAAATTCTTGCTCCATTATTCAAGCAGCCCATATTGATGATATGTATTGTCCAAGCACACCCAACATGCAGTAATCAAATGGGACATTATTATGAATCATCTATCGATCCATCTAAAATGAATTGCAAAGGTATGCCTTTCATTCAGATTTCATTTCCCTTCAAATTTCTTTTATGTTTATCAGATTCTCATTCTTTTTATTTTCTGCAGGCCTTCAAGGGTTAATCCAAAATTGTTTTGAAACAAATTTGTTTTATATTTATCAGATTTCATTTCCCTTCAAATTTGTTTTGAAAACAATCTATATATGATGAAATTTGACATGATCACATTCCAAATTGTTCCAGAATAATTTGAATGACGACACTCATTTGAATGTTTTGGAGGATTTGAAATATTTTCGAAATAATCTGGAATGTTACCAAATAAATCTGAATGTTTCGGAACATTCTGATAACAAAACAATCCACTAAACAAGTTATAATGTTTCAGGAACACCTTTTTTCAAAAAAAAATATCTGAATGTTCGGGAATACTTTTTTAAATATTTCCAAAACAAATCTGAATGTTTCTGTATAAACTGAAAGTTTCGAAACATTTTGAAAATAGGACAATCTACTAAACAAATCAGAATGTTTCGGAACACTTTTGAAAAACGTCTTACTGTTCCGGAACAATTTTGAAATGTTACGAAAACAAATATTTGAAATTTTTTTCAAAACAAATTTTAAATATTCCAGAACCCTCTGGAATGTTTCTAAACAAACTAAAAGTTTCAGAACACTTTGGAAAACAGAATAGTCTGGACATGTTGCCAAACAAGTCGAAATGTTTTCCGAACAATTAAATGTTTGCAAAACATATCTGATTGTTTTGAAACAAATCTATCTATGAAAAAAATTGACATGTTCACATTCCAAATTGTTCTGGAATAATTTAAGTTACGACACTCATTTCAATGTTTTGGAGGATTTAAAACATTTTTGGAATAATCTGAAATGTTTCTAAACAAATCTGAATATTTCAAAACAATAATGAAAGTTTCAGAACACTCTGAAAAGAAAACAATCTACTAAACAAGTCAGAATGTTCCGAGAACACCTTTTTTTGAAACATCTGAATGTTCGGGAAAACTTTTTGAATTTTTTCCTAAACAAAACTAAATATTTCGGTATGAACAAAAAGTTTCGGAACATTCTGAAAACAAGACAATCTAATAAACAAGTCAGAGTGTTTCGTAACACTTCTGAAAACGTCTTAATGTTCCGAAACACTTTTGAAATATTTCCAAAACAAATCTGAATGTTTCGAAATAAACTAAAAGTTTCAGAACATTTTGAAAATAGGACAATCTACTAAACAAGTCAGAATGTTTCGAAACAATTTTGAAAATGTCTTAGTGTTCCTGAAGACTTTTGAAATGTCCTGAAAACAAACCTAAATGTTTTGGAACAATCTAGAAATTTTTCCAGAATATTTTTGAAATGTTCTCAAAACAAATCTGAATGTTCCATATAAACTGAAAGTTTCAGAACATTCCGAAAAAGGACAATCTACTAAACAAGTCAGAATGTTTCAGAACACTTTTGAATACATCTTAATGTTTCGAAACACTTTTGAAATGTTTTGGAAACAAATTTGAATGTTTTGTGATCAACTGAAAGTTAATCTACTGAACAAGTCAAAATATTTCGGAACACTTTTGAAAACATCTTAATGTTCCAGAACAGTTTTGAAATATCCCGAAAACAAATCTGAATATTTCTGAACAATCATGAAAATTTTCCAGACCATTTTTGAAATGTTCCCAAAACAAATCTGAATGTTTCGGAATAAACCGAAAGTTTCGAAACATTATGAAAATAGGACAATCTACTAAACAAGTCAGAATGTTTCGGAATATTTTTGAAAAATGTCATAATGTTCCGGAACAAATTTTTGAAAATGTTTTCATAACAAATTTGAAATATTCAAGATTATGAACACTCAATATTATTTTCGAGGATTTGAATGTTCTAGAAGAATTTTTGGAACTTTTTGGGTGCAGATTTCTTGGGAACACTCTAAAATATTTTCAAACAAAACTGAAATGTTTCAAACTTTATGAACATTCTAAAATGTTAAAAAGCGCAAAACATGTTTTGGGAAAACTTTGGTTACCATTTCTTCGGAACACTTTGATTTGTTCTCAAACAATCTTAATAGTTTTATGGACATTTTTTAGAGCTTTTTTGGTATAAATTTCTTCAGAACAGTCTGAAATGCTTTCAAACAAAACTGAAATGTTTCAAACCATATGAACTTAGAAAGTGAAAAACATTTTTTGGAAACTTTTCTTCGGAACACTTTGAATTGTTTCCAAATATATCTGGAATGTTTGAAACATTATAAATAATCTGAATTATTTGTTGAGTAGTTTTTAGAACTTTATAAAGTGTAAACATATTAAACTTTTTAAAGTGTTTACAGATATTTTGGTTGAAAAATTGGCAGCAGCAAATGGAAACCCTGCAATTAACATTTGCGCCTCCAATTATTAATGGGCTTCAGCTACCGTGTCCGTTCGCAATTAGCTTAATGGGCCTCAGCTTCCGTGTCCAAGCGCGTGCGCGTCCGCTCCTTTCTTCTGTGACGCAATCGTCCGAACTCGCTTAATGCGATAGATAGACGCCCCCCTCGTTTGCCTTGCTAAAAATCCAGAAAAAAGAAAAGAGAAGGAGAGAAGGAAAGGAGGAGTGAGGGAAAGGCAAAGCGGCGAAGCCCTGTCGGATTTTCAAGCCGGCGACTTTAGGTAACTAAAATTATCCATATTTTATAAATAGATTATGTTATAATTATTTTTTTGAAACAGTAGATTACCAATCAGTTCAATTATTGTTAGGAGTGATTAGTGGTACATTTAGATGCATTTACTTATAGTGATTAGCGTTGTTATAGTACATTAAGTGTTAGATTTAGTATTAGAAAATACTAAAAAATTGTTAGAGAAGTATTAGAAAATGCAAAATAATATTAGAAAATTGTAGAAAATATTAGAAAATTGTAGAAAATTGTAGAAAATGTTAGAAAATTGTAGAAAATTATAGAAAATTGTAGAGAATGTTAGAAAATTGTAGAGAATGTTAGAAAATTATAAACAATTATAGAAATTATTTTGTTGAAACAGTAGATTAGCAATCATTTTAATTATTAATAGGACTGATTAGTGGTACATTTAGGTGTAGTTAATTATAGTGATTAGCGTTGATAAAGTACATTAGCAATCTAATTAGTTAATCTTAAAAATTGCAAGATAATATTAGAAAATTTCTAAAATGTTACAAAATATTAGAAATTATTATTAATGGTTAGAAAATCTTATAAATTATTTAGGAAATATTAGAAATATTTAGATGTGTGTGATTGTATTGTATTGTTTTGATCTTACGTGGTAGGTATGGCCAGGGTTACTCCTGCGTTGCTGGACCCAACAATAGACTCGGGTCACCGGTCCTTCCTTGCGAAGCTTCAGCACCAAAAACTAAACGTGATGCGTCCACGTCCACCTGCAGAGTTGGTTGCTATAGACCCACGATGGGTGCCCAGGTGATATGTCGTATATTTTCTGTTTTTATCCGTTATACATTTTGTTATATAATGTATTAACATTTGAGCACTGTATGATGCAGGCTGAGCGAGGCAGGTCTTCTCACAGTGGCTCGTCTTGCTGAGAGTGCTTTGGTGAAGCTAGACAGGTCTCTACTTTCAGCTCTTGTTGACAGATGGAGACCTGAGACACACACGTTCCACCTCCCTTGTGGGGAGATGGCACCGACCCTGCAGGACGTTGCAATGCTGCTTGGTCTTCCTATCACCGGAGACGCTGTCGGGCCCCGCGTGGTACCTTCTACATGGCTGGAGGATCTTGAGGAACGTTTTGCAGGTGTTGCCACCACGATTGATCCTGAAGATTTCAATGAGCACCCACAGTCGAAGGGCCCTTCCAAGTCATGGCTCCTACAGTTTCATGTACAATTTCGTACAAAATGATGTGTTGATATATTTTATGGCTTTGAAATAACTCATGTGTTTCTTATTCTCAATGTTCGTACTTCATTGCAGCCGGATCTGTTGGCAGCCGATGCTGATGACTACAGCGTGACTAGATCACTCGAGGCATACCTGCTGTGGTTATTTGGGTACATCCTGTTCAACAACTCACACGGGCACTGTGTGGATAGGGTGCTTCTGCCATACGCACAGGAGATCGCCGATGCAGATGAGGATGCCATACCCTTATATAGTTGGGGTTCAGCGGCTCTTGCATGCACATATCGTGGACTCTGCAAGGCAACACAGCAGAATGATAGGAATGCTGTCCTAACGGGGTGCCCAATTCTGCTACAGTTTTGGTCTTACAAGAGGATTGCGATCGGTCGTCCCATGATTGACCAGTCACCGTACACGCCGGATATGTACGGTGACATGGAGGACGACAGACCCACCATGGGGACTTTCTGGTACTCTCGACAGGTATGGACCCAATAAAAATTTATATTCTATGCGTACTATGGTCATACATTGTTCCCTCACTACCTTTCTTATGGACACATAATTTTTATTTTTGCAGAAAACATGGGCACATGTACAGACCCGGCGGTCTTATCCTGAGTTTGTTGCCGAATTTGATCGATTGACCCCAGAAGACATTGTGTGGGAGCCATACAGTCCTTCGGCTATAGCCGCACGTGCACCGCTTGGGATATCTTCGGTGTGCACACAGGACCAAGTCCTATGGATGATTACTACAGTTTTGGTGTACGACATTGCAGTTGAGGCCCACTGCCCGGATAGAGTCATGAGGCAGTTCGGTCGACGCCAGTCTTTTCCTGTGTCTTCAGCGTTGGATCGTGTTCAGCGCCACGATCATAGGTAACAAAAATGTATGAGCACCCATGTACTAATAACGTGAAACTAATTTTTATTTAACGTGCAGTTTATCAAGGGCTGGGCATCCTTTCTCGACAATGTGGGTCACTAGATTACAACCATGGGTGGCTGCGTGGGATGATGCAGATGAGCAGTTGGCTGAGGATACCGGTCCACACACTGAGCCTTCGTTTCGGGCGTACCTGACCTGGTACGAACCGAAGACTCGTTGTCGTTTGACGTATGTTGACATGCATCCACAGCCACATGTTGCGACTTCGCAGGATCGCTATGCACGACACAGGGATGAGGCATTAGCTGGGGCGGTGAGTAAATGTTGACGGCATTTTCGATCTTTTAATATTTGTATACTAAGTTTTTTTGGTTGCAGTTCGAAGCATGCAGGCTGCTTGAATTAGATTGCTCACTGAATGTAATGAGGATTCATGGCGGGTCTACGATGAGCGTGCCGGCACAACTCGAGGCCTGGACCACTCAACGTGATAGAGCCCGAGGTATGCTTCAGGCCTTTGGTACGCAGACGGAGTACGAGGATTACTACGGATCGTCGCAAGCGTCGACGTCGGTTTCTTGTGGTCCCGCATGGCAGCAGCCTCCCTTATACCACCGACAGGTAGAAGGTATGGTGTGATATTTACCGATCCGTATGTTTATATGCATTATTTAAATACGACTCCACACAGGGTACGGATATCAGATCTTTGTGCGTCTATAAATACTCCGAAGTTTGTGAACTCCCAGCAGCACTCAAACAACAAAGCTCATTGTATACCCAATGTCTGGAGGTGGGTCTAGCGGGAAGAATTACTATGGTTTTGGGAAAAGAGAAGGGGGAAGAAAGGGAGACCCCATAATATGGGAGGGGCCTCTTGGACCTGATTCCTTTCCGGAACCAGTGTTTGAGTTTCCGCCACAGTACAAGAGTGATTTTACCAATGAAACTCTTTTACGACAATACGATAACCGCAGAGAATCGTGACCAAAATGCAGACATGGTGAGGACTGCTTAGTGCAGATGTGCACCGGCGGGATGGATGGCGATCGGCGTTTCTTCAAATGCCCACACGCATGGGTAATACTCGGTTGTTTTATTTCTTTATCTTCGTTGAGATACCTTACATGAAATTTATTTTGCTGCCGGGCGGCCGGTTCCCAGGGACCTGTCTGCAATTTATTTTCGTCTTTTTTTTGCAGGTAAGCCCCTGCCGCCCGGCAGCGGGGCGGCCGGGGTATATTTATGTAAATTTCTAAATCGAAAATATATTTTTGTAAAAAACGGAAATAAAAAATAAAAAAATAAAAAAACCGCTGAATAACCATATATGATCGAAGTGAAGAAACCCACGGGCTCCGCCATGTCCCACACTCGTGTTCGTGTGCCGGCATTCGCGACAAGTCAAGATGCAAGCGGCGCGGGCCTCTCCGGCAGCCCAATGGGCCAAACAACGCCGCTAACCCATTTAATCCCACCTTCCCAACCCACTTCGCTGGAGGGCTTCACGGGAGTAACCCGCACAGCCCGCCTAGTTGTCGTCCTCGCAGCTTCATAAAGATTTGTCTAGTTAAGTATATAATCTCAAATTATTCTAAATTGAGTAATTTATTTGTTTCTCCTTAAGTGTGCGAGACAACAACAAGGAACTGATTGGTTCGGGTATTACGTATGCGACTACTTGCACATCATGACTCCATGCGGGAAGGCTACTGATGAAGACACGAGAGTACATCCAAACCGTTCACTAGTATATTTTCATAATTGTAGTAACACACATGATGTTAATCCTTTTTTTTCTAAATGATAGATGTCTCAAATGGGGGATGAATGTTACTCTACTGATCGGATCAACGCCGTGTGCGAGCAGCTCGCCGGATTCATTTTGAACGAGATCTTGGATCCTAGAGGCGAGTTCTACCACGACGGTCACATCCATAGAGGACTTCCATCGACCTCCCGAGGGGACCAGTAGTTGGACTACAAACATGACTTGTACATTTGTAAATATTTTTAAACATTATGTCTTGATGTTTGTAAATTTGTAAATATATTAGTTCATCTAATTAGCTTAATTATATGCTCGCATTTCACTTTTAGTTAGTTTCAAATATTCTCTGAAAACGAACGCGAACGACCAATGAACGTATAGTACTGTAGAGCTTGAGTGCGTTTAGCAATTATAAAAGAATAAATAGTAATAAATATAACAAACAAAACTGGATTTGGGAAAAAAAGAGAAAATATCATTGGTACCGGTTGGAAAAATCAACCGGTACCAAAAAGGCTGCCACCTTGCGTCAGCGTGGCAGCCTCTTTGGTACCGGTTGGTGTTTACAACCAGCACCAATGGAAGTCTAAGGCACCGGTTGAAAACCCCGGTGTCTTAAGACGAGGCCATTAGTCGCGGTTGCGGGGCACCGGTTGGGAAATCGGTTCCTTTGGCCCTTCTCAACCGGTGCTGAAGACCTGTTTTTCTATTAGTGCATGCCACTGCTCCACGCATTAGCGAGGCGCCATGGCAAAAGCTTGGGGCCGCCGGGCTCCTCGGTCCCTATTCGTCGTTTATGTTCATGCAAATAATGTAGATCCGTGTCGTTATAGGTTGGTGGTGGTAGCCTGGTAGGTGTGCATGATGCGCGCGCTTCGATCTGCCCCTGTTATTTCGTTCCGCAGGGGTTGATCTCGCCGCCAAGAGCCATGCATGTGATGGTGTACTGGTAGCTAGAGTGCTGCCGTGCTGTGAGCTGTGATAGTTTGTTGCGTTTCAGGTGGCTCTCAAATAAGATTGGCCAGGTTTAATTCTGTACCGTAAGCTGTGCATGCTGGTCGTAGATTCTAAGATGTAGGAACAGCTTACCTTTAACTTCTTGAGAAACATTTAGAGTTTAATTGAGCAAGATATGGCTCCGCCAATGCAACATTGTTCTGGTTGGTACGTGTATGTATTACAAAGGTCGTGATTGGCAAGCTCAAGTTACAAGATTTATGAAGCTGGGTGGAATATGGGTAAACTTGCTGGAGATGTTTAGGTGGTCATCTTATTCCCATTTTAAACTGGTCAAAAGTTTGAAATCACTATATAATTTTTAATAGAAACTTGAAATCATGTGACGAACTGCCGATCAACGGTGAAACATATCCATTCAGATTCAAGTCCTCTACTCGATATGGGTGCTTGTATTTTTGTGAATTCATTCCCCGATTTAACCGACTATTTTTTCAATGGTATCTAACGTACCCGTCGTCAGCGAAATGTCAATCCGTCACATGGTCTTGGAAGCAAACCAGCGGCGACAAACGCCAGCCCGCTCCTTGTCGCCGAAGCTCTCTGTCGGCGGGCGAGGGGTTCAAACTCCTCGGTGCTGAATGATGACGACCGTGACAACTGACAAAACCTCAACCCCTTGCAAGCATCTGCCGATCAGAGTGCTGCGACCACTGACTCGCGGTCTTTTGCATAGAAATCTGGTAAGATGCTCCACCCACGGCAGAGTTGGCAAAGCTTTCTGCTCATTTCATTGACAACGAGCAACGTGCGCACACACACAGCACATCTCACTTCATTTTCCCTACAAAACTTTCCCTGAACTGCATAATTACCATGTTTTCATCAACTGAAATGTTACAAAACTTTCACAATACAAGAAGAACCGGCCAGGAATAGAAGCAGGAGGATACAACGATGAACGATCCAAGGAGCAGCTGTCAAAACAAAGGGAATGCACAGGCCAGCTGTTTCCTGGAAAATTTTATCAGTTACAAACAACGCCTCATCGTTGAGAGCAAACTGCGAAATCTAGCACAGCTTCTTCCACCAGCTCCTCCATCACTCCCCCTTCGAGATGTTCAGTGATATCAACCACCTGCAACATCAACGAATTCACCCAGCCTCTTCCCTCAACCTCTTGCTTCACGATTCTGTCCAGCACGATCCCAGCATTGTCTCTCCTGCTCACCACAAACATCCGTGCCCCGTAAATCCAGTCCTTTAGGATACTCCAGACCTCTACCCCCAAATCAGGAGATGAGGTGTTTCTCCATGTTCTAGCGTGCCTTTTACTCCAAGGGAATGAGCTTAGTAAGGCGTTCTCGCCAATTTCGATTAGAGCAATGTTGACACAGTCGAAAAGAAGTCTTCGGTATGAACTTTTCTCCTGCAACTCTGATACTTTGTTGCACAGCACCGGGTCACGAGGGTAATCAGGTAAATGCCAGCCAGTGAAAACCATACTTGATTGTGAACTGCCCAATCCTGCAGATGACATTATATTTTGCACAAGGACATGGCATTCTGACTCATCATCATCTACATCAGACATAAGCGAGGTAGTCCTTGGGGTGCAAAGTAACTGTGATTCTGAGGCGGAGTCGTCCCACGATAAGAAACGGGCAACAGTCTCAATTGCTGAAGATCTTGATACTGCTTCAGAGGACATGTCAGCAGAAGTAATCATTACACAAACCAGATTGAGTAATGGAGAACTATGATATGGAAAAATAGTCTTACTTGTATTCTTGGAAGTTCTTCCAGATGTTTCGGGTTCATTACAACTGCTATCTTCAGAGGGTGCATCAAGAACTGAGGTAGGGCTGGGTTGATCACGGTTACTATTTAGGCCTTTATTTACTCCTAGTTTATCCAGGCTTCCTCTTGAACAGTCCAATGATATAGTTGCACTAATTGAAGATCTCTGTCATGCAATTTCTCATCAGTTGTTTTGAGGCCAAGAAAATTGGGATTCAATAATAAAGTTCTCGTGCAGCAATAAATAGGTAGTCAGAAATCAACTCGCTCAACAGCAAAACTGACAGTCAACAGGATAAGACCAACAGCTGAAGCACTAGGAAAATATATTAGATTGCCAACCAACAAGAACAAAATAACATAACATAGCATTAGATTTGCATGACACATGATAAATTCTTACCTCTGACATGCTGGTTGATATTTGTGTGGAAAAACTATCAATCCTGTCCTCACAATCCACTGCTTTTCCATTGGCATCCAGATTATGATTGTAATCCGGTCTACTCCGAACCATACAAGCTTCAAGCCTATCAGCAACGCAATCAGATGGATGATAAGTGCTTCTCTGCCTTGTTGGCTTTTTACTTCTAGACAAGAAAAAATCTGAAACTCTTCCCTTCAAAGATGATTTTCCTTTATTGGACACAACCACCATTTTAAGTTTGTGACTGTCAGGATTTGAAGCTTGCGCATCCACCACCATGCTACCAAATGTGGACGAAATCACTGGAACAGAATTCGACCTTGGCAGCTTCCTAGGAGATCTCTCCCCATTTTCACCATTCCTTCTGGAAGAAGTTACTGTCGTCAATTCATTATCCAAGATACATGACCGGTTGCTAGAAGCAGAAAGTATCTCAGTGCTGACATCTTCTTTCTTCGCTTCTTTGATGGAGAGCATTTCACCTAAGGTGTATGTTCTCCTCGATGACTGAACTTGCTCGTGACTGATGTCATCACAGGTCACCACTGCCCATCGCTCTGAAAGCTGTTTCTTAGCTTCCCTGATTACTGATGACTCAGAAAAGTGGGAGATCTTGCTCAAAGATGAGCTCGAGTATGGACCTTCATATCCTCTGTAATTCCATGAATGTTTTGACAAGGGACTACCTCCTTCTGAATCACTGAGGGTACCACCATCTTCAATACAGTCCATTTCAGAACCACTGCTATAATCAACTTCTGAATCACTGAATGAGCTTTCATCTCCCCCATATCCATTTGAGTATGCAGAAGATAGTAAAGAATCATCCCTTTGATGACAGCCATCTTGCCGGCGCTGCATGATATCATGAACTACCCCTGAAGATCCTACAGTTGCCTGGCTATAATCTATTGATCCATTGAGACTATTTCGGTTAGTTAACCGAAATGAATTTTCCCTGGAGGTCAGTTTTGCCTTTGATGTACTAGGCTTCCCTGGGGTAGGCCTCAAAAGTACTATTCTACTTGGCTGGGAGGATATTTCTTCCTTTGGACTAGGAATCTGATGGAACTTTCTCACATTCAACACATTTTGTTTACTAACTTGTTCTGTTCTTGATTGCCTTATGCTATTAATCTCAACAGATTTAATTGGCTTTAGCACTGTAATGCGTTTTGTCTGAGGCGGTGCTTGGTTAGTATGAAGCCCACTCAGCTGTCTTGAGAAAGAGGAGCTATGTTCTTGAGGAGTTTCAAGAAATAAATCTTTATTTGAATATGGAACTTCAAGAACTTCTTGTAACTCCTTTGTGTGAAGGAGCTTCTCTTCCATGGCAAAGCATTTTGGTTTAATGAACTTCTCTTGCACAATATCGAATTGCTTACTCTTGTTCTCAGAAGGCCATCCTTTCAGTGAAGTTTGATCTTGAAAATAGCTTGTTCCTGATTGTTGTTCAGATACTTCATAAACATCATTATATCCAATCGTTTCATCAATTGATTGGTGATCTTGTGTCTTCAATCTTATTGACTGATGGTGTTCTTTCCCATGTAAGGTCTTGTTTGATGCATTTAAATCTCTAGTCAAGTCGACTTTGGTATGGCATACAATTGGTTTTTCAGTAGGTAAATCCTCCTCAAGACCCATTAGCCTGCCAATGACACTTGGAGGTTTCCTTTTTGACTCCACTTCTTTTGCCATCTCTTTTTCTAATAACATTTTTAATGAAGTTGCATTTGATTTTCTGCTTGAAGAACTGCCATTAGCTCCCTGTAGACAAACCCACAATAGCAAAAGCATGAATCAAAACAAGCATCAATCGTATCAAGTTAGCCAGAAGTACAATGTTGTTCTAGGTTTATATTTCTTCCTCAGGTCATTCGGAAGCATAAATTTCTAGTTTCTTCTGTTAACACTAACTGATATGTTTGCATCTACTGGTGCATTTCTTCAGTTCATCATATTAAATGATGTGTTATAATGAAGAAAGGTCCCTACAGTTCATCATATTAAATTATTCGAATAAAAAAATGTGCACAAAACTCACGGATTTTTCCTCCACATGATTGGTAATTTTCTTCAATTCTGATATGATCCTTTGAACTGGTAGCCCTGAGAGGAGAAACATTGAATAAGGTATGTCATTATAAATAATACATAGTAAACAGTTATACCTGGATAAATTTGACTCATAAAAAAAGAAACAAATTAAGAAATATAAACAGGGTCTCCGCAGAAGAGAGCAGCGGCGGCGGGAGGCTGAGGCTCACTCCGGCAAGAGTAATATAAACAGCGTCTCAAAAGAAACAAATCTCTACTGGAAATTTTTGGTGATGCCTTCAGGTATACACACCAATCTCCACAAGAGTAATGTGATTCCCATCAAATGTGACAGTGATATTGTTGAAATGGTCAGTGGTACTCTGCAATGCACTACAGCCGATTTCCCTTCCACCTATTTAGGACTGCCCATTTCGGATAAGAAACTAAGAAAGGGTGATCTGATGGCATGGATTGAGAACATTGCCAACAAATTACCTGGATGGAAGGCTTCACTTATGAGTCTATCTGGTCGTGCTGTCATGGTATGTTTAGTTCTCACAGCAGTCCCAATCAATTTGCTGGTGGCGCTGAAAGTTCCTAAGTGGTTCAGTAAAGCCATCGATAAAATCAGAAGGAGCTTCTTATGGAAAGGAAGAAAAGAGGTCAATGGTGGTGGCTATTGCTTGGTGGCTTGGGAGAAGGTCATGCGACCACTCGAGCTAGGAGGGCTCGTTATCCATAATCTTGAGGTCATGGGATGGGCATTACAAATGCGGTGGCTTTGGATAGAAAAAACAAAACCTGATCGACCATGGGCCGGCCTGCAAATCCCGGTCCACTTGAACACCTCGGCCACGTTTGCCATTTCGGTTGTAACCAATGTTGGTAATGGTGAGAACTGACCGCTGGCTTCTTGGACAGAACTTGGAAAATTTGGCACCCAATGTTCTCAAATGTGTTCCCCCAGAAGTAAGAAGAACAAGGACCGTGGCTGATGCCATCCTTGATCTAACTTGGGTTTCTGACATAAAAGGGGCACTTGGTTGGCATGGGCCAGCTGAATATCTGCAGCTATGGCCTATGGGATCTAATCTCAGATTTTACACTTAATGCTCTGGAGGATGTTCATCACTGGAAGTTGGAATCCTCAGGTTTCTTCTCAACTAAATCAGCCCACCGAGCTTTCTTTTTTGGGTCCATAACATTTGAACCTTGGAAGCGTTTGTGGAAACCTTGGGCTCCGGGAAAATGCAAAACTTTTATTTGGCTAGCAATCCGGAATAGTTGTTGGACAGCTGACCGGTTACAAAAAAGAGGACTCCCTCACCTGGACCACTGCCCCCTCTGCGATCAAGAAGATGAAACAGTACAACACATCCTCACAACATGTGTTTTTGCTAGACAATTCTGGTTTGCTGTCTTGCAGCCCTTGAATTTGGTCGCTTTAGTCCCAAGCCGAAGAACTGTTTCTTTGGCTGATTGGTGGTTGAAAGCTTGGAGGAAAGTCCCTAAACAGCACAAAAAAGGGTTTAATTCACTGGTCATGCTGGGAGCTTGGATCATTTGGAAACACTGTAATGCATGTGTCTTTGATGGATCAGCTCCCTGCCTCCAAGTTGCTTTGTGAGCTTATAAGGAGGAACTGCAGCTTTGGATTGCTGCAGGAGCTAAGGGGCTGAGGGCCCTTGGTGTAGGACAGGTAGAGTGAAGACGCCATTAGGGTGTATTGGTCAGGTCCTACCTCTCTATCTTTTTCTGTAAGAGTCTTTTATGAGTTTTGTTCAACCATCACCCATTCTGGCCCAAGGTGGGTGATCGGTGATGTAAATTGGCCACTCTCTTCTTCTTAATACAAAGATACGCAGCTCTCCTGTGTGTTCAAGGAAAAAAAGAAATATAAACAGGAACAGCAGAACATATTGTTGATTTGGTCATTATCCATTTATCCGAAAGCAAAAGAAGATATGGCATTAATCCATTCATTATCAGTTGAATACATTGTCATTTGTGATCCATCCCCACATAAAGCAGAGTGATGACAAATGTGTTGAATATGAGAAAGTTCCATCAGATTCCTAGTCCAAAGGAAGAAATATCCTCCCAGCCAAGTAGAAGTACTTTTAAGGCCTACCCCAGGGAAGCCTAGTACATCAAAGGCAAAGCTGACCTCCAGGGAAAATTCATTTCAGTTAATTAACCGAAATAGTCTCAATGGATCAATAGATACAGAAATCCCCACAATGGATCCCACTATTATTCCGCAAAAGTACCACCACCAAAAATATCAGAAAAGTAACTTAATCAAGAAACACCCAAGGAAATGCTAGCAGGGAAAAATTGCAAAAGCAATATACATACCATCTCCAGGAGCTTGACCAATTACTGACTTCACTCCAGACATTCTGGTGCATAGATTGAACCAACAGATCAATTCCTCCTGATAATAGGTACCATGCCGAGCTTAGAACGATTCATTTGGAACATGGAATCCTGAAAAATAGATGAAAAATTAAGTCAAAATCCATGAATCTGATATGAGAAACACAATTAAAGCTACCATCTACATGAACTAACTATACCACTGCCTTCCTTAGGTGCACTCTAAACACGGGAAAAATTTCAGCATGACAGCAGCTAGCTAGCACTAAAAATCGGGAGGATTGGATTAGTACATCGAATATAGTTTAGAAAACTCTAAGCATTTGAAGCCCTTAGGAATCAAACTTATGGGATACAGAAAGTCTATTGATATTACTGTAGGAAGATGCTCCTCCTCGGAAAACTTCAAGAGACACATGCTTAAGGCTGAACTTCTTGCAGATACTTGTAGGCCATATTGGTGCAAGAGAATAGCACAATTCATGGCCTGTTCTTGTCCAACATTACACGAAAAGAAAATTGGCACAGAGGACCAAAATATTCGAGTAGGGCAGAGCAGCACTTAGCAGTATTGAATAGTACGAGTTTAGCAGACTAGTAGCAGGTAAAAGGACACAATAAAAGTAAATCTATAGAAGCCAATGAACACATGTAATTACAAAGATGTTGACGCGTAAGGACATGACACTAACGAGATCCTACGTACTCCCAAAAGGAATCTTGCAGACAAAACAGTAATCTCAGAAAGACTGCATTTTCTTGTCAGATTTACCAGTTGCAAGGCAGAACGGCAGACCTGAAAAATACCCATCAAGTGCACGGGTTCCGACTTTTAACACTTCTTCAGATCAGACAAGCGTGAAAACTAAAAAAATGAATATACACAGAGTAACTATGATGCCATGTACAACCATAATACTGCCAAGATTTACAGGTGACAGAGGAATCTCTGCACCAGCACCGTCCCAAAGGCTACCGATTTTCTCTGGAAATCTCGTCAGCACCTCGAATCTTGACAGTGGAAGACAGGAAAAGAAAAAGGGAAGGAAGCTGTGATAAAACAGAGGGCATGCACTCTACGTCGAATAAAATATGCAATCAAGAATGAGAATAACGAGATGTTTAGGTATGTACGTCTCCAAATGAGCCCTGAAACCAAGACAATTCCTCAGTGTTGCAGTGTTTGCAGACTAAAATACACCATGAACTATAAACTTTGTCTTGGTTTGCTCATTGCCGACTCTTACTATATTGTACCATTTAAAAAAAAGAAGCGCGCTGCTGATGAGCTGAAGCGTAGAAGAAATTGCAGAAGTACAGTCTGAGCCTATTAAGGAGTACGACATTGTAGACAGATGGTACATATGTGTCAAAACAAATCAGACGCAGGACTGAATTGCATTTATCCCTTTTTAGAAAATTACGAGCTGCACAGAGAAGAGGTGAAATAATGTGACGCAGCAGGGTACCGTATGCTGATATGCATATAGGTGGGTATTTGGATTTCACTATCTGAATGGTAACTCTTTCTTTTTTTATCTTCCCAACCAAGCACTGAATCATAGGATTATCTTAATATATCTTCCCAGAGCCAGCATTAGCTCATAACTTCGTCTGAAACCATTACTCCTATTGCATCTCCCCTTTTTGAAGCATGATTCTAACGGTAAAGCCTATCCCCCAAATTTGCAAAGTAGAACATCTCAAGCTGGCTCCAATGCCCGTTGAGCACATCCATCCCAACACACGCGAACCGAGCACGGTGGGAACACGAGTTCACAACCAACGAAATGCGCGAGCTCTACGCAGCGGCGGCGTTTCCACATCAATCTCGAATACCCGATCGCCATATTCCGCGGAAATCCCAGCTAGGGAAGCACCGCCGCCACGTCGTAGCGAGAGAGCGATGGAGAGGGACGGAGGGGAGAGGAAGAGTCAATGGATAGCAGGAGACGGGTGCTAACCTCCCGCGATGAGGGCGCCGAGCACCCTCGCCAGCGGCGGGCGGCTCCGCCGGCGGCCGGGGGACGGAGCGGCGGGCCTGCTGCCGAGTGCCGCCGCGGCCGCCTTTTTTTTTTTTTTTTTGCTTTTTGGCTCTTCTCGCGAAAGAAATTCACAAATAGACCCCTGGAGAAATGTTTTCTGCATTTGGACCCTGGAGGTCGGCGCCACAGCCCATGGCGCCGAGGTCGGCACCAATAATCCACGTAACCGCTGACGTGGCCGTCGATGTGGGCGTTGCTCAACGCCAAATCCCATAGCGCCGAGCTCGGCGCCACAGATCTAGGCGCCGAGCTCCGCTGCCCATATCCCCTGCAACAGGCGCGGCCTCCTCAGTCCTCCCCGCGTGTTCTACGCGCCGCCGCCCGCCGACGTCGACCGCACCGCCGCTCGACCCGACCGCCCCCGCCCTCCGGCCCTACTCCGACTCGCCGCGGGTTCTGCGCGGCAGCCGGCCCAGCTTGGTGCCCTCGCCTGGCCTGGCCGCCGGGACCGGCCCCGCCGTCTCCCCCGGCCTCCGCCCAAGGCTCGGCGCGGCCCCTGGCGGAGGGTCGGCGCGGTGGCCCTCTCGGCTTGGAGCGGCGGCCGCCGAGCCTCGGCGGCTCGTGAGGCCCCTGCTGGCGCACGATCCTTCCGGCGCCCGGCCCTGCCGGGCTTCCCACGCCGCTGGACGCCCCTACCGGCGCGGTGGCGATGCTTGGCTGCTCGGCCTAGCGTGGCCGCGGTGCCCCGCCGCACAGGCCGGCCGCGTAGGCCCTCGTCGACTCCCTGCACTACTACAGATCGGGCCATTTGTCCCGGTTCCAAAGGGCTATTTGTCCCGATTTTGGAACCGGGACAAGGCCGCCGGGACAAAAGCGCTGGAGGCTTTTGTCCCGGGTGGTAGAACCGGGACAAAATGTCCCTCGCGCTAAAAAATATTTGAGCCCTGCGGGATTGGAACCCAAGACCTATTGCCTAGCGCATGGCTTCCTTGCCAACTCAACTAAGTAGTACATGTGACTCAGTAAAGAATAACTCCCTTTTGAACTATCACGTGGAGGGGTTTTTTGTCCGGGTTGGTAACACCAACCGGGACAAAAGGGTCCTTTTTGTCCCGGTTGGTAACACCAACCGGGATAAAAGGGTCACCCTTTTGTCCCGGTTGGTGTTACCAACCAGAATAAAAGGGGTTGGACCTTTTGTCCCGGGTGGAGCCACCAACCGGGACAAAAGGGGGGCCTTTTGTCCGGGTTGGTGGCTCCACCCGGGACAAAAGGCCCCTGTCCGCCCCCCCCCCCCCCCCCCCCGCTGGCCCGGCTAGCCTTTGGACCCGGGACAAAAGCCACCTTTTGTCCCGGGCCCAAAGGTAACCGGGATAAATGACATGGAACAAAAGCCTATTTTGTAGTAGTGGTTCAAGGTATAATTTTCTTTCTAAATTTCCATTTGCTTTTTTAGCTTGTGATTACATGTTAGTTACAAATTAGTAAGCAAAATTTGATATTGCAATGTAGTTAGCAATTTAGTTAGTACTGTAGCATAGTGTGCAATTGTTACCAATTTAGTTGGCAATGTGCTTGGTATTATGTTTTGTGTTATAGAAATAGTGTCATGTCTAGCATAGAAATATATATATGTTGATTTACTCGAAGACAGTTAAGTGTCTGCTGATGATTCTTCTACATATCTCTCTTTTTATTTTAGAGTATGCGGGAGGTAGTCGCCATGCAGCAACTTCTAACGATGTTTATGGTTTTGGGATAATACTGCTTGAAATGATGACTGGAAAGAGACCAACCGATCCTATGTTCAAGGATGGAGTCAGCATTGTCAACTTTGTGGATAGCAACTTTCCGCGTGAAATATTTCACGTCATCGATGCCCATCTAACAGAAGAATGCAACAACTTTTCTGAAGCGAAGAAAGCATCAGAAAATGCAGTTCATCAATGCTTGGTATCCGTGCTGCAAATAGCACTTTCATGTACGAACCAAATAGCAAGCGACAGAATGAACATGAAAGAAATAGCCAGCAGATTGCAAGCAATCCAAACGTCATATATGTCGAAGGGAAAGAACAGTATGGTTCCCTAGAATTATAGTGAATCAAGAGTAAAGTAGCGGCGTCATATATATAGATCTATCTCTCCACCTACCAGGGTTCATATATACTTGTATCCAGCTATTTTTTATTAGTAGATGTTTATGAGTTCAATAGATGTATGTATTCCAAGTGTTTTTTTAAAACAGCACTACTAGGAAATGACGAGATATATGTACGAGATATATAGTAGTATATTATCCTCACGTTACAGTGGCAAATGTTATGAACCAAATGCCATTGAATATCTCTTTTAGAAAAGCTTTACTTGGAGATAAAATGACTTCATGGAATAACCTTGTAGCTAAAATATCTATTTACCAGCTTTCAAATGGGAGGGATATTTTTACCTAGGATTTGCATAGACATGGCAATTTTACTGTACAGTCTATGTATCAATATCTTATAAATTAGGATACACCCTTCGTTAATAAGTTTTTATGGAAGTTGAAGATTCCTTTAAAAAAATAAAGGTATTCTTTTGGTACCTTCATGTAACACCCTAAATTTCAAATTAGGAACCTAATTGATTTTTGTTAGATTTATTGCAAGCACGATAAGATTTTATTCAATTCATCTTGATTTCAGAACATTTATCATGGATATAAATAAATTACCTAGCCATAAAAAGAAATATAAGGTTACATAGGTTTTGTGCATTCATGCTGCTTGCATTGTTTTATTGTTTGAGTTCATTTGAATTTAAATTCTCTAAGTTTAAATTCAAATAAATTATACTTATTTCCTTTGTTTCAAAACTTTTTTCTTTTCCCCCTCTCCTCTTTCCCTTCTTCTGGCCCAGCCCATCTCTCTTTCTCCCTCCTTCCTTTGCCTCCCACACGGCCCAGCTCCGATCGACCTGCTCCCCCTTTCCCGGCCCAAGTCCCATCGCCCCTCTCCTCTCTCTGCCGTCGCCAGGCGGGTCTCGCTTGTCGAGCCCGTCCCCGAGCTCGCGCCTGGCTCGGACTCGGACCCGAGTCCGGCCGAAGCACGCCTCCCCGTGCCCGAGGCCCTTGGCCGCCTCATATATAGCGTCGCACGACCCCTTTGACCTCCCATCGACTCGCGCCGCCTTTGCCCTCGCAAACCCTAGCTGCACATCTGCCACCCTCGCCGAGCTACGGAGCACCGCCACCCCGTCGCTCCGTCCTCGCCAGCTCGCCGCCGTTGAACTTTGCTCCAAGGTAAGTGAAGTAGCACCCTTCTTTTCTCCCTCGATTTCGCTCTGTTTCGCTCGGCTCTTGTCGCCGGAGCTCCGCTGGACCACCTCCCCGTCAAGCACGCCTTCCGCCACCCTAGCTTGCCTTGCCAAGCCCCTAGATGAGTTCGCCATCTCTCTCTCTCTCTCTCTCTCTCTCTCTCTCTCTCTCTCTCTCTCTCTCTCTCTCTCCTCTTGCCTCGCCGCCGGCTGCCTAGCGCCGCCGCTCGCCCTCGAGCCGCTATGCGTCGTCGCATCAGGATCCAACAGATATAATCCGATCTAACCCTAGCCGTCTGATTTAGATCCAAAGGCCCATATCCAATCTGCCTTGTTACTATGAACTTTGGACAACAGAAACGATAGCCTTTCGACTTATCTGGACAGCCAATAAAATGGCAACTGACTTTCTTGGAATCTAGTTTCCCAATATTTGGGTTAAACACTTTGACCTCACCTAGACAGTGCCACATACTTAAATAATTAAGTGAGTGTTCTCTTCCTATCCACAACTAATATGATGTTTTGGACACCGAATTACTGTACTCAATTAAGAATATGAACGAGAATTTTTTAACGTCTCAGTTGACAAACTTATCGATAAAATGGAGTAACTTATTATACTTCTCACCATATCCTCTAGAGTATGGTTGTATCTTTCAGCTACTCCATTCTGCTGAGGCTCATCCAATATGAATACTGGCTAACTAAACTATCTTCCTATTAGAACTGCATAAGTTCCAAGAATTTAGCTATTTCTTTGTATAGGGGTATCGATATCTTTCTTAACTAATTTCGCAATTCTCCCCCTCGAATTTCGAAACTAACTCTACTGCCATAATTTCGAAACTATTCTGATTTTTCGTAAACTAGTAGACATCTATCACTTACTTCATTCACATGAAGTTATTTCTTAGCTCATACGGGAGTACATTTTCCTCGTTCCACTTTAATAACTTAACAAAATCCTTCATTACTTCTACAAGTCATGCTTGCATATTTTTCTTATCTTTATTTTGTACAACACTTCCTTTGTCCTGAAACTTATTTCAGGTCAATATGACACTGCATTTCCTTTCGGTCTATGTCTAATGACTCCATTTTAGTGGCCATACTACTCATTTAAAAATATGCATTCTACCATTACTAGACTATTCCGTAGCAAGCTACTCAATTTGAGTTCCCGCATACGTATGTGAAGAGTCAGTTAACTGACTCTCCATCTTTCTTAAGATTTAGCAATGGTGCTATTTGGAGTTAGTCCTCTTATGGCCTCAACTTATTGAATGCTTAATTATCATGACACAATAAACGGGCACAGTCGTTCTAATACCCCATGAGGGATATAAAAACTAGAACTAGCTCTCAGGACATAGAAAGTATTTACATCAATTTCAGAAAAAAAAAATCTGAATACTTTATAACGCACACTTAAATTCAACGTTGGTCAAATTAAGCATGCAGCTGACTTCTTGCAACAAACTGAGTCGTGATGACCAAAACTTTCACTTATACTCCATTTTCTGATTAAATCTTCTCGTTGGTTCCGATTTAATCAGAAAGGTAATAAACCAATAACAGCGGAAGCTTTTAGTGAGAGAATCACTAAACTTATTTTGGCTCAGGCCCTTTCCCTAGCAAAAGCAACATATTTACTTGCAGCTGAGTAATATCATGTGTTGATGGAAATCAATGGTTGTCTTTCTTTCTCTTTCAGCAAAGTTGTATGCTTTATTTTGACGTTGGCCAAGAAATAAAGCATACAACATTCTTTTCTTCATTTATTCTCTAGCGGTAGACCGATTGAGTGTGTCGGTCTTGGAGACGACGAGCGCGACGTCGAGTGTCGGAGTAGGGGAAGCGGTGACGACGCAACGGGCTTCCCGCCGCTTCAGCACTTTCTCCGATCGGTGGAGCTAGGGTTGTCGGTGGGCGAGTAGGACACGGGCATCTTCGGCGTGCGTGTACCTGCCCCCCCCCCCTCCTCTGCTGCGCGACGGGAGCCCACCAATCATATTTGGGTTGGACGTCCCCGGTCAGGACACGAGTCAAGACCCGGCCCAGTCGTTGGACAGGTCCGGTGGAGATCAATCTAACAGCCGCTAGCTCAAGTTTTTGCAGACAAGTGGCACGCTCACGTGCACGTACGAGCACAGCGAGCAGCAGCTGGGATTTTGCAATTCATTCGGTTGGGTTCGGTGGTTTTAAGCGATCCTCTTGCGGATGGCGGGATATACCGGCAATGGGCAGTGGGGACAGCCGGACAAGGTGTTTGTACTGGCTTCGTACAAACAGCTCTCAAGTGTATTACGTTCATCTTCTGAAGTTCGGATGATCAGTTTACTAAGTTTGCTGTCTAAGATGGGCTAACTACTTGGTGCAACCACGGCGACGCATGTAAAAGAATTGTGTTGATGAAGATGCTGACAATTTTTTTGAAGCACGTGCAAATTAAATCTAACCACCTCCATGATGGTGATTTAGCAGATTTCGAACCTGAATTTTCTAACTTCGAAAAAAATACACAAAGATCTTATGCATGACTTCTTGCAGAATATCATATCCTACAGTTATCTCGTCATCAATTGAACTGCTTTGTTCACAAAAAGGGAAGTGATGCACATATCTTCGCCTTCACACAAATAATTGCTTCACTAGATATTTCTGCGAAGAATATTTTACCTTTGCAAAATAACTCTATGAACCACGGCACTGTACATACTATTCTTGTTGGGATCGGATACATACAGGTTGACTTGACCCGCTACCGTGTCAAAGACAACCCATGAACGAATCATGCCCACACGATGCAGTCTGGAAGCGCGATCGTCACAAGGGTCAAAATCGGATTTGGAAGCGAAAATCCAGCCCGGTAGACCATTCCACGAGCTGAAATTTTATCGTCATCGAAACCGCGCGAGACATGTCGCACATCAGCCTGGAATATCTCTGGCCGGTTCTGCTGAAAACGACTCTGGGATTCGAGGCTGGCCACGCAGCAACAATCCTGTCCAGCTCGGACAACGACGGCGGCGCTGGGTGATGGGATGGAAGAAGTTGAAAAATGGCGGTAACTGGCGAGTTTGACGGACTCTGGGTCTTTCGCTGAGATGCCGGTCAAGCTGAAGCTAAGGAGTAGCAATGTGTGGTTGTAACGGTGAGGTAAAACTGTTTTTAAACCCCTGGGGCCTCAGCCAGCGGAGCATCCAGCTCATACCTCCAGTTCAAACATCGTCTCCAGGGAAGGCGGAGCAGCAAGCCGATCAGAATGCTGCCGTTTTGTGTTCTCCGGCACGGCAGAGGTACCCTACCCTACCCTACCTTACGCTCTCTACTTCTACTTCCTGCAACTCTATTAGGCTTGTCAAGCGTGAACATCCGTCAAGATTTAGCCTTTCTTCCGTTCACTTCATTCTTACAATAAAATGGAGAAAAGCACAGCCAAATTATTGTTGGAGAACCTAATAGGATTGCAAGCAAGGACACGACTTAGTTCCTCTAGTTTGCGCATGTGCACATAATATGCCGCCAAAGTTTATGCTTAATATTTTGCAGGTGACAGTTAAGTGAATCATGTATCGTTCAGAGCAGCCGGCGAAACTCGCCATGCCCATTCTTATCCTATTGCCATTGCTGCTGCTGTGCTGTGGAGTTGGAAACGTCCACTGCTCAAAGGTTCATGACAGCAGCATCGATCTGCAGTCACTGCTCGACTTCAAGCAGGGCATCACCAACGATCCGAATGGAGCCTTGAAAAATTGGACCACGAGGTTCCACTTCTGTCACTGGAATGGTGTCCAGTGCACCTTGGAGCAACCATGGCGCGTCTGGGGGCTCCAACTGCCAAGCCAAAGTTTGTCAGGCCAAATCAGCTCCTCTCTTGGCAACCTTACTTTCCTTAATTGCCTTTACCTCTCCTACAACAACTTTGTTGGTCCCTTACCTCTTCTTGGCCGCCTCCAACAACTGCAAATTCTTTATTTGGACTACAACAGTTTGTCTGGGATAATTCCTGATGCACTTACAAACTGCTCCAGCTTGACCGCCATAGATTTATCTTCAAACTTACTAGTGGGTTCAATTCCTCCGAAATTAGGCCTGCTATCCAATCTAGGATATCTCAATTTGGAGTCAAATCAACTGAATGGAAGCATTCCTGGTGAGCTTGGCCAATTAAAGTTCAATACCTTAAGGCTTGGAGACAATAGGCTTTCAGGTGAAATCCCACAAGCCTTCTTTCGTCTTTCTTCTCTACAATATCTAAGTCTAGAGCTCAATATGCTAGGCAAGGCATTGCCACCTAATATAGGAGAACTTCTCCCTAATCTCAAAGAGCTTACGTTGGAACACAACAAGTTCGGAGGTTTTATTCCAGATTCGCTTGGCAATAATGCTCTGGGGCTAAACATACTAGATTTATCATATAATAATTTCACAGGGAGAATTCCTCCCTCTTTGGGAAAACTTTCAAATTTGACTTTCCTAAGCCTTCAGGTTAACCAGCTTGTAGCAAGTAACAACCAGGACTGGGAGTTTCTTAATGCATTAAGGAACTGTAGATCCCTTGAGGTACTCTCTCTCTCTAACAATGAGCTGCAGGGATCTCTTCCAAAGTCAATTGGTAACCTACCGACCAGCCTTCAACAGCTTCTATTGGGTGGAAACAGCTTGTCTGGGCAAGTTCCACAGAGTATAGGGAAACTTAGTGCCTTAATTAAGCTTGGACTTGATAAGAATAACTTTAGTGGTACAATTGCAGGATGGGTTGAAAATTTAAAAAGACTAGGAAAACTATATCTGCAATCGAACAACTTCACTGGGCCAATCCCATCCTCTATTAGCAATCTTACTCAGCTGACATTACTTAATTTAACTAAAAATGGATTTGAAGGCCCCATACCAGCCGCATTAGAGCTGGAAGTAAAGAAAGCGGTGTTCGAATGTAATTCGGATGGGGCCCCTGGCCCTGATGGGTTATCTTTCAAGTTTTACCAAGCCTTCTGGGAGCTGGTAAAGAATGATCTGATGGATCTCTTTACACAGTTCCATGATGGTTCTTTAGATATATTTAGACTTAACTTTGCTTCTATTATCCTGGTCCCAAAGGAACCTGGAGCTAGAACCATGAGCAAGTTTAGACCTATCAGTCTGATTAATTGTAGTTACAAAATCTTCACTAAAATTTTAACAAGTAGGATCAATGGTGTGGCAGATAGATTGATTAGTAATAACCAGAGTGCCTTTATCAAAGGAAGATACATCCTAGAGAGTGTTGTTACTGCCCATGAAGTGATCCATAGTATTAAACAGTCTGGCTCTAGTGGGCTGGTGTTGAAGCTTGATTATGAAAAAGCCTACGATAAAGTTAACTGGGACTTTCTGATCGAAATCCTCCAAAGAAGAGGTTTTGGTGGAAAGTGGATCACTTGGATAGAGGGGATCCTTCACCATGGCTCTGTTGGGGTTATGGTTAATGGAGTTGAGGGAGAGTTCTTTGAAACTGGTAAGGGGCTGAGACAGGGTGACCCTTTGTCTCCGATCCTGTTCAATTTAGTGGTGGACGTTCTGACCAAAATGTTAGCAAAAGCTACAAATCACAATCTGATAAAAGGTCTGGGGGTCGATTTCCAACAGAATGGTGTGATTTGCTTACAATATGCTGACGACACGATCTTATTCTTAGAAAATGATTTGGTTAAAGCTGAAAACCTTAGAATGGTGCTCACCTGTTTTGAGCTAATGTCAGGGATGAGGATCAACTTCCACAAAAGTTCTATCATTCCCCTGAACTTGGAAGAGAATGAGGCTAATAGCTTTGCTGATATCTTTGGTTGCCCTGTTGGGGCTTTCCCAATTACATATCTTGGTATTCCTCTCCACTGTAATAAACTTAGAAGAGAAGATTTACAACCCCTAGTTGATAAGATCCTCAAGAGAATAGCTGGCTGGAGAGGTAAGATGCTTTCTCATGCAGGCAGAATGGTCCTGATAAGAACATGCCTCTCCAGTATCCCTATTTATTTACTGTCTTTTTTCAAATTCCCTAGCTGGGCTATAGATTTGATAAACACCCATTTAGCCAACTGCATGTGGAATGACTACGAGGGGCATGGAAAAATTCACTTGGCCAACTGGCATTTAGTGAGCATGAAGAAAGAGTATGGGGGGCTTGGTATCCCCAATGCTAGAGATCTTAACCTTGCCCTGTTGGGGTCGTGGGTTAAAAGATTTGTCAAAGAAGAAGGAAAAATCTGGCAGAAAATTGTGCACAATAAGTACCTGCGTAATGTTCCTAATATTTTCTGTTCATCAAGTACTCAAGCCTCTACCTTTTGGAAGGGAGTCCTCTGGGCTGCAAAAGCCTTGAAATTTGGGTACAAATGGCATGTAGGGAACGGGAAAAAGGTTAGGTTTTGGGAGGATAATTGGTTTGGCAATGCTCCTCTAACAGTACAGTTCTGGGATCTATTTTGCATCTGTGACCAAAAAGGGGTGACCCTCTCTGAGGTCTGGGATGGCTCGGAAGTTAAACTAACCTTTAGGAGAACCTTCACCGAAGAGATGATTACTAGATGGTTCGAGCTAATTGGTATTGTTGAAGGAGTTTGTTTGTCTGAGGAGGGGGACTCCCTGGTGTGGCAATATGAAAGTAATGGTATTTACTCGACGCAATCTCTGTATGCGGTTATTAATTTTAGAGGAGTTCAACCTGTGTTTGTCCCTGCTGTGTGGAACATTAAGGTACCTCCAAAAATCCAAGTCTTTCTCTGGTTACTTTCAAATAATAAGCTGATGACTGTTGATAACCTAGCAAAACGAGGGGTGGATAAACCGAAAAACTGCAGGTTTTGTGATGAGATTGAGACTATTAATCACCTCTTCTTCCAATGTGTGGTGGCCAAAAAAATCTGGGCTTATTTTGAACAGTTCATTAACATTCATGTAGGCTCCTATACTGATATGGCTACTAAGTGGTTGGATTCCAAAAAATTTTGCACGGCCAACAGCCTCTCTGCAGGGGTGTGCTGGGGGTTATGGCTGGCTCGAAATAATATGGTTTTTCGTGATCAGCAGTGGCGGGATATAAAACAAGTGTTGAAGATAATATGGAGCTGTACAAGGTTGTGGGAGCCGATCTTCCGGGAGCCGGAACACCTGAAGGTCTCAACAGATGCATGGTGCGCCTTTCTGGAGGAGGTCCTCGCGGCCCCTTTGGAGATTGGCCATACCTGAAGAAATTGAAGACCGGCGCATTCAAACTGGAGTGATGCCTACCTTTTGCTGAAGTTTCATACTCTTGCCTGGGTTAAGTTGTAATAAGTGTTCTCTAAGCTCTTTGTACTGCGCTGCTTGGCTCTGCCTATCTTCTGTGGGATAGTAGGTTCTCCTAGCAGCTGCGTGTGTCGCTGAACTGAGCTAAAAACTGCTGTAACTGGTGCCTTGTTTTCTTTAATGAAAATGGGGCAGGGCGATCTGCCTGTCTTTCTAAAAATACCAGCCGCATTAGGAAATCTTCCTCTCCTCCAACAGCTGGACCTTAGCTATAACAATCTTGAAGGATATATACCACAAAACTTTGGAAACATTCAAGGACTCATACTGTTGAACCTTAACCACAACAACCTTCACGGTGACATACCAGATAGCCTTGGAACTCTTCAACACCTCCAAAAATTGGACCTTAGCTATAACAACCTTCAAGGGTATATACCATAAACCTTGGGAAACCTTGAACAACTCATATTATTCGACCTTAGCCACAACAGTCTAAAAGGTGACATAACTTTAGATATTAGCAAATCTAAGCAGCTCGCAGACCTACGTTTTTCATCAAACAAGCTTAGTGGAGAAATCCCAGATACTTTTGGCAACTGTCAACAATTAGAAACCCTCCTAATGGACCAAAATCACCTCACAGGAAACATTCCAGCCTCTTTCAAGGATCTTCTGAGCTTAAAAACACTAAATCTTTCACATAATAACTTGTCGGGCACCATTCCCACCATTTTGAAGGATCTATCACTTCTCAATAAGCTAGATCTTTCATACAATCATCTCCAAGGAGAAATACCAATCAGTGGAGTATTTGCAAATGCAACAGCTGTTTCACACAATGGCAACTGGGGGCTCTGCAGAGGAGCGATGGATCTCCATATGCCTGCATGCCCTGCAGTTTCTCGGGTAATAGAATGGAAACACTATTTGACTATCTTACTGATCCTCACATTTGGCTTCATGTCACTCGGGATGTCAATTTACGTCATATTCATTGGGAAGAAGGCACCAAGAAGACCATACTTATTATTGCTTTCTTTTGGTAAGAAATTCCCAAGAGTTTCTTACAAGGATCTAGCCCAAGGTATAGAGAACTTCTCAGAGCTCAACCTAGTTTGAAGAGGAAGCTATGGTTCAGTATACAAAGGGAAGTTAACACAAGCTAAAATCGAAGTTGTCATTAAGATCTTTGACCTTGAGACAAGATTCGCGGCCACAAGTTTTATTTCTGAATGTGAGTCTTTGAGAACCAATCGGCATCGAAATCTTCTTCCTATAATAACTGCCGCTCAACCGTTGACAATAATGGTAATGATTTCAAAGCTCTAATTTATGAGTTCATGCCCAACGGGAATTTGGATACATGGTTGCATCGGAAACGTGGTGGTGTAGCTTCCAAACTTTTGGGCTTAGCTCAAAGATTAAGCATAGGTGTTGGCATAGCCGATGCAATAGCCTATTTACACCATGACTGTGGAAGGTCTATTGTCCACTGTGATCTGAAACCAACCAATATACTTCTTGAAGATGACATGAATGCTCATTTGGGAGACTTTGGCATTGCAAGTCTCGTCGTCGATTCCAGGTCAACAGCAGTTGGACATTCAGGTTGTAGTAGTTCACTCGCTGTTAGAGGAACTATAGGGTATATTGCTCCAGGTATAAATCAAGGATTATGCTATCTCCTCTTGTATTTGTTTAATGCTATCTGGTATGCACTCGATAATTTTTCCCTCTACCTTTTTAGAGTATGCTCAAACTGTTCATGCATCAACCTTTGGGGATGTTTATAGTTTCGGAATACTACTCATGGAGATGATTATAGGAAAAGACCAACAGATTCTATGTTTGAGGGAGGGTGCAGCATTATCAACTTTGTGGAGAGAAATTTTGGAGATCAGGTGTTGCGTATCATTGACGCTCATCTCCAAGAAGAATGCAAGAGCTTTATTAAAGCAATGGCGGTAACAGAAAGCGAGGTCTATCAATGCGTGCTGTCTCTTGTGCGAGTTGCTCTTGCTTGCACGCGTCCATTCCCGAGGGAAGGAATGAACATGAGAGAAGTAGCCATTAACTTGCATGCGATCAGAAAGACATATGTTGCAGCGCTAAAGTGAAAGGAAGCCGTGGTTCACTAGATCTAGTGTTGCCTTTAAATGCAATTGGCATAAAGATGGCAAATTGGTCATGAGTATCATGCTGAAATTGATAAACAACCCTGCTAGAAAGCCATACACGGTGGAAAGACAAGAGTATGTTGTATGTACTACCAGATCATACTAAAATTTGTGTTTTGAGCATTTATAAATTGGGGTTTGAGAAAGAATAAAAAATTCCATAAAGTATCTCAGATCGCTTTGATGGGAGTGACTATCAGGTGCATTCTTACTTTCTTAGACAATTTGGTATGGCGCTCCACACAAAATGCACATTTAGATTACATGAGGCGGCCTCCCTAATGCCCTCATCCAACTGCAAGTCTGCAACCTAAAAAACCTGAAAAGCATCTCGAATCCCTTTCGCCCAAATCTCAAACTACAGCTATGACCTACAATTTTACTTTGTAGTGTAAGGGCAAATGAGATCCTTCGCATACCATTCAAGAGGCTGCCGGTCGGCTGCGCGCTGGTCCGTGCCCTCTGCGCTGCCACCCTCGACCCTCAGATGTCGCGTGCCGCCGCCTGCCGTTCCTGCATGCTTGCAGCGGCCGAGTTCTACCTGGATTCAGGGATCGTCGCGAGGTCCCTGACTGGGCCGTTGGTCGAGTTAGGCCGGGGAGGTGGTCGCTCTGTTGGCCGGGCCGATAACTACGATTAGACCGGGCCGAGCAGCACCAGAGGACAGGGATCAGCCTGAATCCCGGCCCATTGGCACGAGAGGAAAAGGATTTCAACGTTTCAACCACAGAAGGAGAGACGGCGGCAGCGATGATCGCGCGGACCTGCGAAACAAGCCGCTGATGGACACTGACAGGTTGATTTTTCACAGACTAACATTTTTCACTTTTGAATTTTACAAAGGTAACATTCTACTCCAGCTAGCTCAGAAAGCTACCGCGGGAAGAGGACATGATACTGGGACTTGTATAAGCGGTCAAGCTACGTTGAGGTCTGCACCGTGGCACATCGGGTCGTCGTCGTGAGGGATGAGACGTGTGGGTGCCGTGTTTCTGCAGAAATCCTTTTAACCCTCTGGCATCCTGGCTCATGGGAGCCTGAGACCTAATCCAATCAAGCATTTACACGAAAACAAAAGAAGAAATCATGCCGTGCTGTTCGCTCCATGATGGCCCAAGCAGAGGTTCTCTGTCTCCTCTTTTATTACAGCATCTTGTATAATTTGTCCCTTATTGTTTCTGTCTATCAATGGAAGGTGCGACAGTGGATAATCCACAATATAGAATCACATAATGGTTCAGTGGCTAGTATTTTTACTAGCTTCTTATCTTGCAGGTAACATCATTGGTCGTACGTGCTCCAAGCAGCAGCTCATGAAGTCCGCTATGGCTGTACTGGCACTGATGCTGGTTTATAGGTGTGGATACGTCCGTTGCGCGACGGTCCCCCAAGACAGCACGGACATGCTGGCACTGATCGATTTCAGGCAAGCAATCACCGGAGATCCCAAAGGATTCTTCTATTCCTGGAACAACAGTGTCAACTACTGCAATTGGAATGGGGTCACATGCAGCAAAACGCACCGAGGGCGCGTCAGGGAGCACAACCTCACAGGCCAGAGCTTGGAAGGCAAGATCTCTCTATCTCTTGGGAACTTAACCATACTTAAGATACTCGATCTCTCCTCAAATAGCCTCTCTGGTCAGTTGCCCGATCTTAACTGCCTCCGTAAGCTGCAGTTCCTTGTTATGAGCAATAACAAGTTGCAGCACTTTGCTTCTAACGCACTTACAAACTGTTCCAACTTACTATACCTAGAACTTTCTGCAAACAATTTAGCGGGTTCAATCCCCCCCCCCACCCCCGCGAATCAGTTTCCTCTATAAGCTTGAGTTTCTGAACCTTCAATTGAATCATTTCACTGGATTAATCCCATCAAGTCTGGGCAACATCACCCAACTAGAGTATCTCTACTCTACCTAGATGACAATCAGCTCGAAGGGAGCATTCCTACAGAGCTTGGACAATTAGCAAAGTTGTTCCAATTGAGCCTAGGAAAGAACAAGCTATCAGGTATCATCCCAACAACAATTTTGAATCATTCTTCTCTTTCAATTTTGGACGTGAATACGAATTCTCTACGTATGGCATTGCCATCCACCATTGGCAATACCCTTCCTAACCTCCAGGCGCTTGGGTTGAACAATAACAAGTTCCATGGTCAAATCCCTGCCTCTCTAGGTAATCCTCCATACCTCTCGATAATACAACTCAATTCTAACTATTTCACCGGTCCAATTCCTAGTTCATTGGGAAATCTTTCCTACCTGAGAAAGCTAATACTAGATCAAAACAAGCTTCAAGCAAATGACACTAAGAGCTGGGAATTCTTAGACGCATTGAGCAACTGTAGTGATCTCCAAGTGCTCTCATTATATGACAATCAGCTACAGGGAGCCATACCAAACTGAATAAGAAAGTTGCCCCCCGGTCTTCATTACCTAGCGTTAGACAAAAACACCTTGACTGGGATGGTTCCAAAGAGCATAGGAAATCTTACCAGCTTAAATGGTCTGTTACTAGGTCAAAACTACCTGGGAGGCCCAATCGGAGCATGGATTGGAAAGTTCAAAAACCTTGGAACTTAAGTCTTTCGGAGAACTACTTCAGTGGGCCAATTCCATCCTCCATTATTGGTAATTTTACTCAATTAAGAAAGCTCTACCTTCATAGCAACAAATTTGAAGGTCTCATATAGCAGAACTATAGGTTACATTGCTCTAGGTATAAACTAATAATGTTTCCATCTCATGTATTTGTAGAAAGCAATCTGTCACGTGCTCAATAATTTTTCTCTCTATGCTTTTATAGTATGCTCAAACTGTTCATTTGCATCAACCTATGGGAATGTTTATATATAGTTTTGGAATAGTACTTCTTGAGATGATCATAGGCAAAAGACCAATTGATCCTCAGTTCGATGGTGGGCTCAGCATCGCCAGCTTTGTGGAGAGAAACTTTCCAGGTCAGGTGTTACATATCATTGATCCTCATCTCCAAGAAGAATGTAAGGGCCTTATTCAAGCATCGGCAACAACTGAAAATGATGTCTATCGACGTGTGGCTGTCTCTTGTGCAAGTTGCTCTTGCTTGCACGCGTCCATTCCCAAGGGAAAGAATGAACATGAGAGAAGTAGCCATTAACTTGCATGCAATTAGAAATTCATATGTTGCGGCGATTAAATGAGAGTAAGTCATGTTTTGCAAGCAGTGGCGTAGCTAGGATTTCAGTTTAGGGTGGTCCAGTGGCTTGTTTTCTGACCCTCTATGATTGGATTTCAGTAAGTGTCACACTATTGTCTTGAGGAAAAATTGAATGCAGAACATCACCATAGCGAAAGGAGGCGACGAACACCAGGAGCGATGTCTTTTTTTCTTCAGAATCAATCGATTTGAATTGCTAAACAAGGGTCATGTGCCTTGGGCTGGATTCCTAGGGTGGTCCATGGCCCACCCGGACCACCCTCTAGCTACGCCCCTGTTTGCAAGATCTCATCTAGCTAGCTTATGTTGTTGAAAGTGATCGGGTGCTCTAGCCTAAGAGGGGGACGGGGTGAATTTGGCAAGTTAAAAACATTAACCTATGACTCTAATTAGTTTGCACAACATTTAAACTAAAACAAATTATATCTAGATGTGCAACTATGGTTCTTGTAGTGTGAAACTCCCATCCCAAAAGAGTTTAGCGATCTATAACCAATCCTATCAAGACACTACTCCATGAAAGTAGAAGGCACACAAGGAATGCTAGTATGAAATGCGGGAATATAAAAGAGGAATGAGAGAAAGCAAACTCTCAACACGAGGGTTTATCTCCTGGATCGGTTTGACACTAAGTCACCCCTACATCCACATTGTTGAAGCACTCAATCAAGAGTATCGCTTCTCGGCAATTATCAAGTCTCTTCTGGGACTCTTCTTGAGTCGCCAACGAGACTTATCAAGTCACCGCAGTCACCTTGATCCCGTTTTTCACTAAGGAGCTTGCCCACGAAGGATGGGGTCTCCAGTCTCCACGTCCTCCGCACAAAGTTGTCGACGCCGCTCCACACCAAGCCGGAGGGTAGTTGACGTGTCGGCGAGCCACCAATGCTCCAAGGGGCCGGCACACCGAGATACAAAATTTGGTTCACTCTAAAACCATGCACAAGGCAGCAACACCTTGCTCTCTCACCCACTTAAGAGCTAACCTCACACTAACACTCTTAAAGATGTGCTAAAGATTAAAGATATGATCACTAAGCTCTTGGATGGCTTGGAGGTGTTCTTGGGTGTGGGATGCCATATATATAGCCCACCAACTTGAGGTAGCCGTAGCAGTTGGGCACATTTCTGCATGGGCGTCGGTTCTTCCGGTGGTAGACTGTCGGTTTAACCGATCATTAATAGCTCTGAAGTAGCCGTTGAGCTTTCTAATAGACACCTGCTTCGACAGGCGTCGGTTCAACCGGTCCTGAACAAGTTCTTCTCTGCACCCTTGCATGCTCTCTGGGCAATGATCCGACAAATACATCGACGCCTCCAAGTGACCCGTCGGTTTAACCAGTGTTGAAGACTTTGCTCTAGTCGCTTGACATTCTCTTTGGGCAATAACTAGGTGAACGCACCTACGCTCCTTGTTGCACCGTTGGTTCATCCAGTGCTGCTGAATTTTCTTCACCTGGCTCAGCATTGCACGCCCAGTTGCACTGATACCTTTGCATCAGTCTATTCGATGCCGACCAGTTTAACCGGTGCAAGGTCGTCAATTAAACCGGTGCAGTTGTCTCTGCATTCCTTTGTCCAACTCGTCGCGGCGATCATTTTCATTATGCTTTGGCGTCTCGATGGTGGATTGGACTTGGCGTCTGGACGGTGGATTGGACATGGCGTCTCGACGGTGAATTGGATATGTTGGATTATATCCATTGGACCTAAAAATCCTATAAATATGATCTCACAAACTTTTTAATCTCATTTATTATGTTGTCAATGGCCTAAAGGGGCCATATTCTTTACCGATGTCTTTGATTCCAGTTGGCATAAAGACGGCAAATTAGGCACGAGTAGCATGCTGGAATTGATGAAGAACCCTGCTAGAAAGCTATATGTGGTGGATATACAAGTCGTATGTACTGCGAGCTCATACTAAGATTGGGTTTCTGAACATTTGGAAAAAGGATTTGGTAAAGCATCATTGGTTTTGGTGAAGTGCTTGTGTGACTCTAATACCAATAGGTGATTTATTCAGACACCTCAACATGGCGATTAAGACACTTCTAATCTAATTGCGAATCTAGAACCTGGCTAAAACAGCACTTCTAATCTAGCTGCAAATCTGCAGCCTGGCTAAAACCAGCTCAGTCCCCTCATCGAAATCCCAAACTGAAATTACCATCAACCAATCACTTCAAAAGTTCAGAGAGTAAGGGCTAACACGATCACTTCATACCACTGGTGCAGCATCAGATTGGCCACGTGCTGGCCCGTGCCATTGAAGTGACGCCATGCTCCGCCTACGACGACGCGCCGCCGCATGACCGACCGCCGCATGTACAAAATGTAGGCAATTGACATTTTGACCGTTATTTGGACTCGAGGTTTTCCTTCACATCTGCATAAACTTGTGATCCTGTAAAAAGCTTGACAACAATTAGGGCCTTGAGTGTCTAGTCTCATAAAGAAAGAGCATTGGTCAATAAAGAAAGACAACGGTCACTTCAGTAAGGCATACGAATGTGAGGAACGAGAGTACTCTATCTTGCTTGTGATGAGTGAATTGTCAACCGTGCGGTGTGATCGTGCGCTTGGTCTTTGGATTGCAGGTACACGGGTGTCAAGTGTCGACGGGGAGCTGACGTGGAGGTGCTGTGGCCGATGGACCGTGCGGTGGACGGCGGTGAAGGGCAGCCGGGACCGGAGCTCGGACCGGGTGGCAGCTGTGGCGTCCACTCCTGGATCGGGGGCGCAAGCGGCGACGGAAGGCGGGTTTCTTGGTTTGCGCCACAAAACCAAGGAGGCGGACGGCGGTTGAAGACGCCAAGTCGTGGAGGCACGTGCGTCGGTCTCGGGACTGACGGAGGCGACGGGCGTCGACGGCGTCTAGGGCCTCGCTGCGGGCGAGGAGGTGACGGGCGTCGGGCGGCGTCTAGGGCCGTCAGAAGGCTGAGGCGGGAACGGCGTCTAGGGCCACGGCGTGGAGGCGGGAATCTTCCCGCGCGTGAGGCTTTGGCGGTTTTCTCAAAACCGGCCACCTACCCAGGTTTCGCGGACCCTCCAAAACCGCGGACCGGATCTTCGTCGATGTGGCAGCATCGCAGCAAAGACTTCGAGTCGAAGAAAGAAGCTCCGCCGTCGATCGAGGTTGTACAGCAGGGTGCTGCTGCCCCGACCGGTCTGACCGGTCCCCTGGACCGGTCTGACCGGTCTGGCCGCAGCAGCCGGGTATAAATACCCCCCACCAACCCGTGGGTGGGTGAGTCTCTTGAGTCTTTTGTTTTCTCTGAGTTTTTTCTTCTCCCAGCCTCTGCTCTAGGTTAGGGCCAAGGACTCCAACACAAAGAGAGTTTAGATTATAGCTATTCTCTTCAATCTAGTGGGTGGATGATGGGCGGATGGCTCTAGCCTTTATATAGGTGAATTCCTCTGTGATTAATGGATGAAATTTGTTTGAGATTCACTTGTGTGTGCTGAGCATCTCGTCCTTCCCTTCTCTCTTGCGTTTTGGGTTTAATTCTCCTCTTTTGGTGAGTTTCTTGTTTGGAGGAGACCAACCCTTGAATTCGTGGTTTGATGGACTCTTTTATGATGATTCTAATCTTTCTAGCCAAGTGCTAAACCTACTGGACTCGAGAGTTCTCACGAATTGACGATTTAGTGTTCTTGAGAAAACCCCAATCCTCTTTGATCTTTCCTCGATTTCTCTTGATCCGTGAATCTTTTGGGAGAGATCTTTTGGGGGTATGTTCACGGAGTAGTAACGAAGCTTTCCACAAAATTTGGTTGGATTTGGACTTTGTTTGCTCGAGATTCGACATTTGGAGCTTTGTTGGCGGGCTGTCTGGGAGCGACCGGTCTGACCGGTCTGTGCAACTGGTCTGCAGTTTGAATTTCCCAGCCCGATCGGTCAGACCGGTCCAGTACACCGGTCAGACCGGTCTGTGTGTGCTGTGCTGCGATCTGTGAAGTTTCTCTCGCCTTTGCTTCCGCGCTGCGATCTAGGTCTTCTGCTTCGAGATAGCTTGTCCATAGCTATTCTCGCTTACCTAGGTTCGAGGGCTTGCGGTGATTTTGGGACATAGGCCGACGTTTCAGATTTCGGAAGAAATTTTGATCGGCTCCCATTCACCCCCCCTCTGGTCGCCGGCTTCGGTCCCACAATTGGTATCAAAGCTCGGTTGTGGTTTTCAGTACCTTAACCGGTTCGAAAACCACTCGGCGACCATGGCGAGTCTTGGTAAGATCCCCGTATTTTCCGGTGAGGACTATGCCTACTGGCAGGTTCGCATGAGAGACTTCCTGCAGAGCATGGGAGCCGAAGTCTGGGAGATTACCACGAACCAGCTTTACGAGGTGCTGGCTGTTCGGACCACACCTCTTCAGGTGACCCAGCACGAGGCTAATGCCAAGGCCATCAATGCCTTGTTCGCTGGCGTTTCTCGTGCGGAGTTCTCACGCGTCCAGGGTTTTCAGGAAGCCCACAAAATTTGGACGTGCCTTGAGAACTACCACGAGGGTACACCTCAGGTGAAGGCCAGACTGTTCGAGACTCACCGGCGTGAGTACGAGAACTTCACACAGGAGCCGGGTGAGAGCATTGACCTGATGTTCAGTCGTTTTCAGTCGATTGTGAACAAGGTCAATGCGAACAGATCTGCTGGTGCCCTTGAGTACACAGAGCACGAGAAGGCTCTCAAGTTGCTCTACGCACTTGACCGCTCTGTGTGGGATCTCAAGGTGAACACGATCATTGAGTCTGCAGGCTATGAAACTCTGACCGTGAACGAGTTTTTCAGCAAGCTCAAGGCCACGGAGGTGGATAACCAGACACGAGCCAAGCTCAATAGTGCCCCTCCTTCCAAGAGCGTCGCTCTAATGACTGGCCCAGGTGGATCGAGCTCTAACGCTAACTCTGCTCTTGGCTTTTCTCTTGCCTCTTTGCCTTCTGTTTCAGATGAGTAGCTAGAGACGCTGGGCGACGACGACTTGTGCCTCCTCATTAGCAAGTTCCAGCGCGTCTACCACAACAGGCAGAGGAAGAAGAACCCCGGGTGCTACAACTACGGCGATCTGAACCACTTCATCGCCGATTGCCCCAAGAAGTCCGGCGGTGGCCAGAACAACTCCTTCGACTACTACCGCCACCGCGACCGCGACGAGGGAGGCTCCAACAAGGAGCGTCGGCGACACAAGCACCGCAGTCGTGACTGGGGAGGATGCTTCGACAAGGAGTCACTCAAGAAGCGCTTCTAGTACAAGGCCAAGAAGCGGGAGAAGGCCTTCCTGGCGCAGCTCAGCAACCTCGACAAGAGCTCCGACACCGACCGCTCTTCTTCACCGACCTCCGACGACGACAACAAGAAGAAGAAGAAGCGGGACAAGGAAGCCACCAGCTTCATCGGCCTTTGCTTGGTGGCCGGTCGGCGCAAGAGCTTCTACACCATGGCGGGCGAAGCCGATGGTGCTCGTGCATCTTCAGGTGGACATGCTACACCGACGCACTCCGGCTCTTCTCCTGGATCCGAGAGCGATTCAGAGGTAAACTCCACGATCGACCTGCTTGATACAGAGGTTAGGGAGTTATACGCCACTCTCGACAACCAGAAGAGGCTGCTTAAGGAAGCAGCTAGAGAGCGTAGAAAGCTTAGGGCTGAGCTGGCTTGTGCTAGGGAGAAATCTAGTGAGGATGAGTGCGATGGCTGCATATCTCACATGAATGATATTGTTGCTCTCCGTGCCAAGCATGATGAGAACGTCGCGAACTTAGATGTTGCTAAGACTTCGCTTTCTGACGTGTCTCACGAGCTAGCCAAGGCCAAGCATGAGCTTGAACTTGTCAAGGACGCTCCCATTGTTAGTAATGTACTTGAATGCGATGAGTGTCCTATATTCAAGTCTGATCTAGCTTGTTTGCAGTCCAAGTTTGCTACTATTATTTGTGAACTAGAGGAGCTTAGATCTAGGCCTGCTTTGCTTGGCGCTTGTAAGCTTTGTCCCACGCTTAGGTCGGAGCTAGAGGAGAAGAACGCTTTGATCAAGTCTTTTGGAAAGACTAAGGTCGTAGAGTCTAGCCCACCTATTGACTGCTCTGTTTGCCCTGGTTTGATCTCTGATTTGGATAATCTTGCGGTAGAGAAAGCCAACCTGGAGAATGAGAATACCTATCTTAGGGCGATTCTGAGTTGGGTTTCTGCTAGTGAGCCGCAGTTGGGCATGATGATCAAGCAGTTCAAGCATGGTGATGGGTTTGGGGTCGGTTACACATACACGAAGTCAGAATTTGACAGGTTGTATGGTAAGATTGGCAAGGCTGCTGGAAACACTGCTAGCACGAGCACACAACCTTCGCTTGTTGACCCCGCGGATGGTGTGCTTAAAGAACCACCGAAAGCACCTCCGCAGAAGCAGGTTTGAGTTCCAAAGTCCAATGCACTGAGGAACCCCCTTGACATGCTCCATGCTGCCACAGCCCAGGTTGCCCAGAAGATGAGGGCTGCTCCTCCCCGTCCGTAGGCTAGGCCTCCACCTCCCAAGCGTGAGGTGAGGTACCACTGCGAGTTCTGTGACAGGGAAGGTCACCTGGAGGAGTTTTGCTTCAGGAGGAAGCGGGCTGTGAGGAGAGAGCAGGAGAGACGGAACGCGGACATGTACTCTGCTCGGGTGCATAGTCCTTCTCGGCGTGGCGATAGGCGAGATGCTAGGGCGCGCCGTGTAGGTGGAGGTTAGGGAGACGGTGGTGGTTACCGTGCTCCAGCGGGTGGTCGCTTTGTCGGTCGTGCTCCTGGTCATTTTCAGTACGGCTATGGACCACGGGACTGAGGCTTTGGAGGAGGTTTTGAGGCTCCACGCTTTCCTCGCGGTGGTGATCGTCAGCCTCGCGGTAGACGTGATAGGTGATACGCTTTGCCTGACTTTGCTTACCCTTCTGTAGAGCAAATGGCTCGTCACTGGTTTGCTTTCTCACTTTGCTAACCCCAGTGTCGAGACATTTGCTCCTCCTTTGTCTCGATGGTGATGCAGGTTGGAGGCCTGGAGAACAAGTGCTCCATGGATCTTGGTCTTATGCAGGTTTGATCAAGACTTGATGGTTCTCCAAGGCTGATGGATAGCCCATGGTGGCTGTTGTATCCTATGTACATTTGAGTTTGTCTTTTGAGTTCTTTGTACATTTTCTGCGTGTGACATGTTGTAGATTCTACATCTCTACTTGTTTTGCTTGATAGGTCTGTGCTTTGGTGACTAGCCACTCTGTATGCTAGTTTTTGTGATTTTCATTTTGTCTTGACTCTTGCTAGCTCAGGGTGTGTGCTTTGTCCAGTCCCCTCATGCTTGTGTAGCTTTTGCTCCTTAGTTCTGGTTGCTAGCTCAAGTATCTTCTTCATATAGTCTTGCTGTCTTGGTTCATGTTGTTGAGTGACTTTAGATTATTCTAGGGATATCTTTTGTCTTGATATGTTCTAGAGTGTCTTTTGGTATACCCTTGCATGTGGCTTGACTAACACCTAACCATTTGCTTGAGTTTTGCTCTGGATCTTTGGTGTTTGCTATCTTCTTGTGTCCTAGCTTCTCTTGTGCTAGGTATCACTTGTTGAGGGGGAGATCTACCTCAGGTGCTGATGATGATCCGGAGTTACTGCGCCGGCTGCAGGCTCTGGCCCCTTCTGCTTCGACTACCTCAGCTCAGGAGGACGATCCAGTACCACTACTTCCACTTCGATCTTTCACCTCTACAAGAACTTGTTCGAGCAGAAGGTGGACCCGCTGAGAACGTAGGGGAGGTGACCTCGAGCTTGCTATGCTCTAGGTCCACCGGGATCTTCATCGAGGTATGTGAGCGTTCGGCTTGTACGTTTTCCTCTCAGGATGGACTTGTGGTTTTCTGATTGTTGCCTTTTTCATGGTACTCAGTTGGATCCATTTGGTATAGTCCTGTGTGTTTTTGAGCTGTTGTATTTGCCGAGTGCTTCATTTGCTTAGCTTTTGGCTTGTCTTTGTCTTTCTCTTAGTTTCAGCTTGGTTAGTTGCTTTGTGCATATGCATTGTACATGTTTGCATTTCGCATTGTCTCACTTGCACTAGCATTCTTGTGTACATTGCTATGATCTTCTAGTGCCTGCTAGTGTGAGTTGATAAACTTGATCATGTATAGCTTGCTTCATTGTGTATATGACATCATCTGAGTTAAGCTATTTTGATTTGAAAATCTGAAAACATGATCACCCTGTCTTGGCTATTAGCATGTTAGGGCGTGTTGATATGCTTTGCTATTTTATTCATGCTAGTGTGGCCTTTCGTTCAGCAATTCATACTCGAAATGATCTAAATCTGATAAAATTGCTTGAACTGTTCGTGAAATGGATTGAAAAGATCCAGGTGGGATTGCTTGTCGCACTGATCGAGCTTTCGGGACGGCTCACTTTATACTTGTGAGAACCCGGGCAAGGCTGTGCATGACTGAAACGAGTGCTTTAAGCTTCTGACTGTCTTTTGGCATAGGCTTGGCCTTGTTACTAAGTGAAGCATGACAAGCTTTTAACCCCTGGCATTAAGAATTGATTGCTATAAATTCGATTGAAAAATGAATGTTGGCAACTTGTTTTGGCTGGTTTGCCTCACCTGTATGAGTTTGAGTAGCACTGCTTTCCATTTCCTACTTGTTAGTGCTAGATCATGGGTGATGCTTTTATTTCTCCTAAACTGAACTTGCCTAGCTCTAGACTGATTTGATATACCCTGTTGAGCTAGATACAGGTCTTGTTTATGGATGCACACGTGCTTGTGACTAGATGTTGCTCATATCCTTGTATCCCTGAATGCTTTCACTTACATCTCCTGCATTGCATTCATTGCATAGCATCAGTTCAGGGGGAGTCTCAGCTTCAGGGGGAGCTTTAGGTCTTTTTAGACTTGATGTGTGCATGTGCCAACAAGGGGGAGAATTTTGACAGAAGTGATCGAACAAGGGGGAGACTTGTTTAATTTTTTTTGAAAAACTTGTTGTGCACAGGGCTTTGAGAGTGCATCATTTTGGGAGAGCTGCACTTGTGAGAGGGAAAAGCTTTGCTTGAGGAGTTTCTGCTTTGTTCTTGGCTCCTGGTTTTCCTCGTTTTCCCTCTGCTTCTTGCATGACTGCGTCGAGCGTTAGCTCTGTCTTTGAGGAGTCATGTTTTGGCTTTTGATCGATTGCGTCGAGCCTTTGCCCTTGTCTTAGGGGATCGATCTTTGCTTGAGTAAGTGACTGTTCCTGCCTTTCTGAGCTTTTTGTCACTTGCTTGTGCTTCTTTGTTCTTCTTTGGTTTCACTTCTCTTGGTTTGTTTGTGGTGTGTTGACAATGCACTCATCAAGGGGGAGATTGAGGAACGAGAGTACTCTATCCTGCTTGTGATGAGAGAATTGTCAACCGTGCAGTGTGATCGTGCGCTTGGTCTTTGGATTGCAGGTACACGGGCGTCAAGTGTCGACGGGGAGCTGCCGTGGAGGTGCTGTGGCCGATGGACCGTGCGGTGGACGGCGGTGAAGGGCAGCCGGGACCGGAGCTCGGACCGGGCGGCAGCTGTGGCGTCCACTCCTGGATCGGGGGCGCAAGCGGCGACGGAAGGCGGGTTTCTTGGTTTGCGCCACAAAACCAAGGAGGCGGACGGTGGTTGAAGACGCCAAGTCGTGGAGGCACGGGCGTCGGTCTCGGGACTGACGGAGGCGACGGGCGTCGACGGCGTCTAGGGCCTCGCTGCGGGCGAGGAGGTGACGGGCGTCGGGCGGCGTCTAGGGCCGTCAGAAGGCCGAGGCGGGAACGGCGTCTAGGGCCACGGCGTGGAGGCAGGAATCTTCCCGCGCGTGAGGTTTTGGCGGGTTTCTCAAAACCGGCCACCTACCCGGGTTTCGCGGACCCTCCAAAACCGCGGACCAGATCTTCGTCGACATGGCGGCCTCGAAACAAAGACTTCGAGTCAAAGAAAGAAGCTCCGTCGTCGATCGAGGCTGTACAGCAGGGTGCTGCTGCCCCGACCGGTCTGACCGGTCCCCTGGACCGGTCTGGCCGCAGCAGCCGGGTATAAATACCCCCCACCAGCCCGTGGGTGGGTGAGTCTCTTGAGTCTTTTGTTTTCTCTGAGTTTTTCCTTCTCCCAGCCTCTGCTCTAGGTTAGGGCCAAGGACTCCAACGCAAAGAGAGTTTAGATTATAGCTATTGGATGAAATTTGCTTGAGATTCACTTGTGTGTGCTGAGCATCTCGTCCTCCCCTTCTCTCTTGCGTTTTGGGTTTAATTCTCCTCTTTTGGTGAGTTTCTTGTTTGGAGGAGACCAACCCTTGAATTCGTGGTTTGATGGACTCTTTATGACGATTCTAATCTTTCTAGCCAAGTGCTAAACCTACCGGACTCTATAGTTCTCACGAATTGACGATTTAGTGTTCTTGAGAAAACCACAATCCTCTTTGATCTTTCCTCGATTTCTCTTGATCCGTGAATCTTTTGGGAGAGATCTTTTGGGGGTATGTTCACGGAGTAGTAACGAAGCTTTCCACAAAATTTGGTTGGATTTGGACTTCGTTTGCTCGAGATTCGACATTTGGAGTTTTGTTGGCGGGCTGTCTGGGAGCGACCGGTCTGACCGGTTTGTGCAACCGGTCTGTAGTTTGAATTTCCCAGCCCGACCGGTCAGACCGGTCCAGTACACCGGTCAGACCGGTCTGTGTGTGCTGTGCTGCGATCTGTGAAGTTTCTCTCGCCTTTGCTTCCACGCTGCGACCTAGGTCTTCTGCTTCGAGATAGCTTGTCCATAGCTATTCTCGCTTACCTAGGTTCGAGGGCTTGCGGTGATTTTGGGACATAGACCGACGTTTCAAATTTCGGAAAAAATTTTGATCGGCTCCCATTCACCCCCCCTCTGGTCGCCGGCTTCGGTCCCACAGAATGTACAGTACAAGGCTATCGAAAATTTTAGCAATACTTGTTTCCCGTGTACATATCTACCATTAATAATTAATGCATAAGTGCAGGTATCCTCTGCATTTGCCCCTACTCCGAGCCACCTGTTCCGCGGTCATAGTCAGAAGCGATCGCTACAGGTAGGAGTGGGCATCAGAAGCGATCGCTACAGGTAGGAGTGGGCATAATTAACCGAAAACCGAACCGAAACCGAAATATTCGGTCATTAATTCAGTCTTAAGTTCCCAGTAACCGAAATAATTACGGTTAGTTCGGTTATAGGTCTCGGGTAACCGAAATACCTGAACAAGACCGAACTATGCATTCAAGCCTATGTATACTTCTAGCCCACCTGGCCCAATAACATATTCTTCCAACCCTAGGTATATATTCCCTCACTCTGTTCATTCAATGATTCAATCCAGTCCGGGCCTCCTTTCCCCTACGCCGCCAGGGGCCGCATGCCGCCACCTCGCTTTCCCCCCCTCCCAGGCTTCCATTGTCTTGCTCACCGGCTTCCTCCTTCGCTCCCTGCCTCTCGCTGTCCTGCTCGCGTAGTTGCGCGCCCGCTGGCTCGCTCTCCTGCACAGCGCATCGGCTTCTGGCCCCGTGCCTCGACGGCGGCCGCGGGCTGTGCGAGTTGCACAGCCGCTGGCCACAAGCTGCAGCGATGGTGGATCCCGAAGGCCTCGAGCAGCACACATCCTTTCTTCTCACTCCCGTGGCTATCTGTTAAGCTCGTTGCTCAGGAGGCACAATAGTCCCATTAGCTGTGCGCGTTGCTTGAAGTTTTTCTTTGGATAAACTTTGATTTTTATTTGATTTCCTATCTAAACACAAACTACTCGGGTAGTTCGGTTATGACCGAGACCGAACCGAATTACTCAAAACCGAATTTCGTCGGTCTCGACTTTTTCAACTACCTGATCGGTTCCTAAATCTAGATAACCGAAATTTGTAAAAGACCGAAGAACCAAACCGATCGGTTTGGTCTAATCGAATGCCCACCCCGAGCTACAGGGTTCTAAAACTCGGAAAATTTTCAAGTGCATACTGGTGACGAAATTTTCTAGGACTGTTTCCTTCTATGCCAACTAGTATCTCTAGTATAGATGGCCAAATGGACCAGCACGACACGATCCGATCCTAACCCTAACAATCGTGCTTTGGCACTGCGTTCCTGGTCTCACACCCAGACACGACACTATCCACATGCAGTCGTGCCCTGCTAGCATGATAGGCACGGTCGGCACACCGTGCTCGTGCCGACCCGAGCCTGCTCGGCTGTTGGCCTCCGCCCTCTGCCATGTGTCCCGGCAATTAGCGCCGCCACATGTGCCGGCCGCCACCGTCCGCCTCACACACGCCGACCTGTGCCGCGCTCTTGGCTGGATGCTAGCCTCCATCCCGGCCTTCATTGCCGCCACGCACCCCTAGGCTGGCCTCCGCCATGCCCCGGCTGGTTACTTTCCGCGCCCACTAGCTGACCCCGCACACGTCGGGCATTGCTGGCTGGCCGTCCCCAACCCGTGGCCCCATGCCCGCCGTGCGAGGCTCGCCGGCCGGTCCCCAGCCCGCGGCTGCGCGCGTGACAAGGGCTGCTCCTGGGCCGTCCCCTGCCCACAGTCACGCACCCGCCGGATGCCACCGCTCCCCGGCCGCTGCTCCTCCATAGGCGGGGGAAGTGAAGGGGAGGCCACGGGCGAGATGACCAGATGGAGATTAGGGATTTAGTGTTGGGTTGGGGAGTATGAGCTATTAATGGACCAGATTGTGCTAGGAACAAAATTAGTCGGGTCGGATCGGGTTAGGCATGTTAGTCGTGTCGGGTTAGGGTCAGTACTACGGGTCAGAGTCCCGACCCAGACACGATCCGAGATATCGGGTCGGGTTGGCCCTGACCCTATTGGTCGTGGGCTGAGCTAGGTTAGGGTCATGTTTTTTTTTTTGTTGTGCCTAGTGCGGCCCATTTAACCCAACTCATTTGACCATCTATAATCCATTCTCCAGGATCCAGTTCAGTTACCCGAAGCAAACCAGCCAGAGAAGTTGCAAGGTTATGCATGTTCAGCCAGCCTCGAGCTGTCCTTCATTTCTGCAGATGACCATGTACTTTGCACTTTTATCTGAATACAAAAAAAAAGTCAGGATCCAAACGTGGTGTTAGTAGGTCTAAGAAGATAACACCGATTACTTCACCATATGCTAATGTAGCTTCAAAAAATATTGAAAATTCTATTTACAAAAACTGAATAAAACTGTATTGTGAAACTTCTACCGTCACAGTACTAGTTCTGGTTGCGCTAAAAATTTGGACGATCTACAGTACAATAATACAAGGATGATTTAAATTTACCAAGATCTACAATAAAACAGTTATGCCAGGCGTGAGAGGACATCAAACGCCTGCCTGGATCGCTTGGCTTCGTGGCGAGACCAGCTAGGCTGCTAACAACATCTTTTGGCGGCGTCGGCGTCGGCGTCGGGAGCTCACCCCTGCACAAGACGGCCGTGCCGTTCGATCTCTATCCCACGCCGGCGGGGCGCCCGAGGGGCCGGTGAATCGTGTCGCGAGCAGCCTCGAGTGACCGCTAGCTCCGGTTTTTGCAGACGAGTGGCACGCTCACGTGCACGTACGAGTACAGCGAGCAGCAGCTGGGATTTTGCAGCTCATTCGGTTGGGTTCGTTGGTTTTGTGCGAGCCTCTTGCGGATGGCGGGATATACCGGCAATGGGCAGTGGGACAACCGGACAAGGTGTTTGTACTGGCTTCGTACAAACAGCTAGCTCTCAAGTGTATTACGTCCATCTTCTGAAGTACTCATGATGATCAGTTTACTAGGTTTGCTGTCTAAGATGGGCTAACTACTTGGTGCAATCACGGCGACGACACATGTAAAAAAGTTGTGTTGATGAAGATGCTGACTTTTTTTTTCAAGCACGTGCAAAGCCAACCACCTCCATGATGGTGATTTAGCAGAGTTCGAACCTGAAATTTCTAACTTTCGAAAAAAAATCATGAAGATCATATGCATGACAGCTTGCAGAATATCATATCCTACAGTTATCTCGTCCTCAAATGAACCACTTTGTACATAAAAAGGGGAGTGATGCTAGTATCTTCGCCTTCACACAAATAATTGTTTCACTAGATATTTCTGCGAAGAATATTTCACCTTTGCAAAATAACCCTATGAACCACGGCACTGTACAGACCATTCTTGTCGGGATATGATACATACAAGTTGACTTGACCCGCGACCCTGTCAAAGATAACCCATGAACGAATCATGCCCACACGATGCAGTCTGGAAGCGCGATCATCACAAGGGTCCAAATCGTATTTGGAAAGCGAAAATCCAGCGACCGTAGACCATTCCACGAGCTAAATTTTTGTCGTCATCAAAACCGCGCGAGACATGTCACACATCAGCCTGGAATATCTCTGGGCGGTTGTGCTGAAAACGACTCTGGGATTCGAGGCTGGCCACGCAGCAACAATTGACAATCCTGTCCAGCTCGGACAAAGACGGCGGCGCTGGGTGATGGGGTGGAAGAAGCTGAAAAGTGGCGGTAACTGGCGAGTTTGACGGACTCGGGGTCTTCGCTGAGATGCCGGTCAAGCTGAAGCTAAGGAGTAGCAATGTGTGGTTGTAACGGTGAGGTAAAACTGTTTTTAAACCCTTGGGGACCTCAGCCAGTTGAGCATCCAAGCTCATACTTCCAGTTCAAACATCGTTTCCAGGCAAGACTAGGGGTGGTAAAGGGCCCTAGATTTTGGCCTAAAAAATCTAAGGACTGAGCCATTAAAGGGGCGGACTCTAATCTTATACAATTTTGAGCTAAAAAATTTAAAAATCTTGTTAGGTTGTGAAAAGGCCACTAGAGCTATAACTCATTACCACCGAGACCAAGCCGATCAGAAAGGCCGCCGTCTCCGGCACAAGCAGAGGTACCCTACCCTGTACACTCTCTGCTTTTGATTCCTGTACTTCTGTCTGGCTTGTCAATATTTATCTCTGGCAATGAAGGGTGGTGAACATTTGTCAAGCTGTAGCCTTTCTTCTGCTCGCTTCGTTCTTATTCTTATGAATAAAATGGGGAAAAGAAACATTGCAGAAATATTGTTTAGGAGCTTATTAGGATTGCAATCTTGCTCATACCTCTGCTTACAGCATGGACGCGATGTTGTTCCTCTAGATTGAGCATGCACGCATAGTACGCCGCCAAGTTTAAGCGTTTATATTTTGCAGGTGGCAGTGAAGTGCATCATGTGTCATTCCAAGCAGCTGGCGAAAGTCGCCATGCCCATGCTTATACTATTGCCGTTGCTGCTGCTGTGCTATGGAGTTGGAAACATCCATTGCTCAACCGTTCATGATAACAGCGGAGATCTGAAGGCACTCCTCGATTTCAGGCAGGGCATTCCCAGCGATCCATATGGAGCCATGAGCAATTGGACCATGAACTCCCACTTCTGTCGGTGGAATGGTATCACGTGCACCTGGACACGACGACAATGGCGTGTCCTGTCGCTCGCCCTCCCAGACAAAAATTTAGCTAGAAAAATCAGCTGCTCTCTCTGCAACCTCACCTTCCTTGTTTATCTTGACCTCTCCTCTAATAACTTCGTGAGTCCCTTACCAGACGCACTTACAAATTGCTCCAACTTAAACTACTTAGATTTATCATCAAACTTACTGGTGGGTACAATTCCTCCAAAATTAGGCCTGCTGTCACATCTAAACTTTCTCGATTTGCGTTCAAATCACTTCGAGGGAAGCATTCCTGGTGAGCTTGGCCAATTGGTGAATTTACGAAGCTTGATCCTAGGAGAAAATAGTTTGTCAGGTGAAATCCCACATGCCATCTTTAATAATCTTTCTTCTCTACGATATCTATATCTGTATTCCAATTCCCTAGGCAAGGCATTGCCATCTAACATAGGAGAACTTTCCCTAATCTCATAGAGCTTGCCTTGGAAAACAACATGTTTGAAGGTCCCATCCCAGCTTCCCTAGGGAATAGTAGGCTACGAGTAATAGATTTATCACATAACAATTTCACAGGGAAAATTCCTACTTCATTCGGAAAACTTTCAAATTTAACTTTTCTAAGTCTTCAGCATAATCATCTTGTAGCAAGGGACGATCAAGACTGGAAATTTTTAAATACATTAAAAAATTGTAGATATCTAAATGCACTCTCACTCAATAACAATAAGCTGCAAGGATCTATACCGCAGTCAGTCGGTAATCTATCGACAAGCCTTCAGTATCTTTTCCTAGGCGGGAATAGCTTGTCAGGACAAGTTCCGCAGAGCATAGGGAAACTTAGTGGCTTAACTAGACTGGGACTGGGTGAAAACTATCTTAGTGGTACAATTGAATGATGGATTGAAAACTTAAAAAACCTACAAAGTATACGTCTACAATCCAACAACTTCACTGGGCCAATCCCATCCTCTATTAGCAACCTTACTCAGTTGGAGTACCTCTACCTATATGAAAACAACTTCACTAGGCTAATCCCATCCTCTATTAGCAATCTTACTCAGTTGGAATACCTCTACCTATATCAGGTTGATTAAAACCTACTGCCCTTTGGGCTCCTCCCCGCGTTCGACGGTAAAAAAACGGACGCGTGTCGATCAGCGCTCGGTATGGCATTTTTCCAAAAAGGCCCTTTCACTTTCTTAAAATCATCCAGCAGTCTAACTTATCAGATTGGAACAGTAAAAACTTTATATTATTTTGCGTTTAGATCCTTGTTGTAAATCTTATTTCAACATAAAGAAGAGAAAAATCGGAATTCTTGTCATTTTACAAAAAACTGCCCGCGTATCGTTTTTCGGAAAACCCCCTCCCCAATCCAAACCCTCACCCACTTCCATCCCCCCCTCTCTCTCTCTTCTTCTTCCCTCTCCTCTCCCTGCCGCCGCCGCCGCCACTCTCCCTGCCCTCGTGCCTCTGCCTCCCCTCGCTATCTAGCTCTCCGCCTGCCTACACCGCTGCCGCATCGTCTCCCACGCCGCCTCGCCCAGCTCAGCCCCCCAGCCTTCGCCTCCCCGGCCCTCGCCTGCCCCTCCCACCCCGGCCCCTACCTCTGCCGGCACGCGGCTGTAGCCCGGCTACAGGGCATCCCGCGCTAGATCTGGCGGGGGCGTGCTCGGCGCGGCGGCCGGCGACCCCCCGGTGCGGAGGCCCTGGCCGGCCTCGGGCACGGCACCAAAGGTCCCCGGAGCGGAGGCCCTAGCCGGGCTCGGGCACGGCATCGGAGATCTCACGCGGGCGGGGGCAGGAGCTGCGATGGCACGGCGACCGACTGCGGGAGTGGCGTGCGCCTGGAGGGAGCGGCGGCGGCTGGAGTCGCAGAGCTGCAGTCCCTCCCTTCGCTCTCAGATCCGGCGAGGTCATCCGCGTCTCCCGATCCCCCTCTGGCCCTCCCTCCTTTTCTCTTCCGTATCTGCATCTAAACCCGACGGCTGACCAGCTCCTCCTCCGCTCCCGCCTCCGCGCGGAGTCAGGGATGGGATTCCTCTACATGAGCCGCGGCAAGGATTGGATACTGCTCGCATCCCACAAGTAAGGGTACGAACCCTAGCGCCGGTCCCGCCTCCTCATCCCCTCCGCTGACACGTCGGTGCTCCTACGTGCCTGCAGGCAACTCCAATCAGTAGCCATGCTTCGTGTCTCCTCTCTCTGAGCCAGCCATGATTGGTTGAGGAGGAGAAGGATGCGGGCTGCGCCCGATGCTTGTTGGACTCGACGCAAGCGGCGGCGGCGGCGTGGCTCGCATGCCTGCATGGGCACATGGCGGCGTTCGTTTCTTACTGCTGCTTCGCGCGCGGAGAATCCAAGCACTGAAGGCAGAAGAATCCGCTGAACTGATCCACTGCAACGCCTGCTTCACCGATGCCTTCATGTCCTATTTGCTCACCTCCAATCTGATTCAAGTAATGAAACTAGACCCGCACTCAGTAAGATTTTGACTATGCTGGTTTAATCAGATGGCCATTGATTCATGTGTTACTTCTACAGAACATAGTTTTTTTAGCAGTAGTGATTTTGTGAAGTCCTGCATTATGTGACATATATAGTTCAATGGGAATAACTTGGAAACCATTTTTTATGTAAACACATTTCTGATATTTTAACTTAACAGGTATATTGCACTGACTGGCTTTTTTCATGCTCCATTTTGTTTGCATTTGCATCTGGTTAAATATAGTAATTCCATTTTGATTAAATCAAAATGAGTTGTGATGTCTTCTGTTCAAGTAACTGTTCATAAATATGTTTGGTCTGACCACGGAGAACAAACAGAAGGCATACAATTAGGTAGCCATTGATTGTCCTAACCAGCATGCACGTGCATTATATCTTGCAAAATATATTTGAGATGCTTGCTTGACTTTTAGTTTGTTCATTGTGGCCTCATCTGTTCATGTGTTTTGGTATCTATTTTGTCATGTAACCTAGGACAGCCTCCATTTAGAATATAAAACTTCATATTTTCCTTTTGTTGCATTTTTGTGTCTTTTAATTTATTGTGACTGCAATCTGTATTCAATGCCATGTTGGGTTCCTACATTTGTATTCTTCCATTTGCTATCTCATGCCTTATTTAGGAGCTTCTCATGATTATGGATCTCTTTTATTTATGATAAATAATGTGGATCATTCATAAGATTTCTGCCTCCATTGTTAGGTAGTTAGATTTTCATTCCACAATGGTTACATTGGACACCTCACTAGCTTCCTTTGAAAGAAGAAGAGAATTATATATAGCCTGTGACTTGGCTAATGTTTGAAAAATGAATAAATGACTACAATTAGCGAAGAAGGAAAACCAGTTGCTGTTTGATAGTACGTCAGTAGCAAACATAAATATAAAATATCATCTATCTGTTGTAAAACTGTTATGCATAACTCTTGCCAGTGCATCAGTATGACTACCTCTTTTTTTTGGCATTTGCATTAAAATCTTGGAAGTCTGGAAACGTGGTTCCGGATGCAAATTAGTAATTTAGTAGCCTGGTTAACTAGGCTGCTGGGTTCCAGAAAATACTACGTATTATCAAATCATGGTAGCCATAGTTTTCCTTTCTTTTCTTACATCTGAACTATTTCAAAAATGTCTCACCAAACAGAATATCCTTCAGCTACACATGTGCTAATTCCTTCTTCCATCAGTAGGATAGCTATGGAAGCAATTGCACAGACACAAGAACGACAAGGTAATGTGTTCTAGCACTACTTGTTTTAGATCAACTGAACCTCTTGCATCCCTATGTCGAAAGTTGTCCTATGTGCAGAAGGATCCATTGGTAGGAGCAAAAAGAAAAGAGTAAAGATCAGTATACACAACTAAACTGCTGCTTTGATGGCTCCACATTAACCTCTTGAACTCTTGGTAATAAAAAAAGCATCTGCATCATGCATGTTTCTATATCATTCATGGCCTGTCTTGGGCTCCCCTGCAGGGCTGCATCATGCTTGCTTGCTTGAAAAATGCTTTAAGTTACTCCATTTCTATTGTTTAACGGCATAAACCTGATGCTGTTGTTTTCCACTCACTGCCATTCATGTTGATAACTACTGATTAGAGAATGTTTAATTTGGTGCAGCCCCACAGCTAGAATACCTGGTGGTCAGATACTCTGATGATCTCAAGTTAAAAGGCCCTGGGATTATATAAGAAGATAGTTATGTGAAGGTTTTTAATGTGTCCTAAAAGCTTAATCAAGACTGCGGGGCATTGACTGTCTCTTACGGTTATACTACGAATATTACGCATTCATGTAGCACTTGCTTATTGTCACGATTGACCATTATATGCATTGTCAAGAAATTAATGTATTTTTATTGGCTTCTTTTTAACGTGACTGGGAGCATTGCTCTGAATGGGGTTATGTGGTAGGGCGCGCAAAGCGCGCCAAATGTTCTAGTGAAAATAAATTTGAGGGTCCCTTACCAGTCAGCTTGGGGAATCTTTCACATCTCATAGAGTTGGACCTTAGCTATAACAATCTTCATGGGCCCGTACCATCGAACTTTGGAAACTTTCAACAACTCATATTGTTAGACCTTAGCGACAACAATCTACAGGGTGGCATGACTCTGGCAACATAACTCTAGTTTCTACCAAAACATAAATATAGCTCAACTGTCCACATTTTTATCAAATACATTTAGTGGAGGATTCTAAGACACTTTTGGCCAGTGCGTAGTTCTTCGGAACACGAAACCCTACATGTGCAAAGTACATCACGGGAAATTTTCTTGATGATGACGTGAATGTTCATTTGGGAGACTTTGGCATTGCAACTATCATTCAGTTGGACATTCAGGCTGTAGCAGTTCACTCGCTGGGTAGCGGAACTAATGCTGTATGTCCTCAAGAAAACTTTTCAAACGTTTTGGCATCTCTGCCCTTGATGATACTGTTTGACACGACGACGGAGATACAAACAACGAGTGGAGGCAACGCAGAACACACGTGAGAGACTTTTCCCCGGATACCAAGTTAAGAAAAGTATTGGTTGTTTTTCTCCAGCGTCGGCCAGTGGCAGTCGGTGACCCCGGTGTCGCACCTCACGTCAGATGCGCCGCCCTGACGCATGCCTGACCATGTTGCTCTGCTCAGAATTCCTTCATCTTTATTACCTAATCTCCTCCCTAATCTTGTTCTTCTTGAGCAATAATCGGTGCACGTGTTGCGAAACGGGTTCTCACGTGGGGGAGGATAGATCTGGGTCTTCTCTTGATCTGCAGCTAAAAAGAATTGATCTGGAAGCGATTGTTGGTCCTTCACATTCTGTCGAGTTATATGTGCCGTTTGTTTTCGGTCCCATCAGGTAGCTTTTTTTAATCTTTTAATGTACAGTTTGTTGTCGCTTTGAAAAAATTGGGATCGAACCACTAGTCGAATTAGCGGCTACACCATCCGTTCCTTTCAAGGATCGCTCTCCGTTTAAAAATTGAGTTGTTGAGCCATTGTAGGCTGTAGTCTTGTAACGTAGCCGCATCATTTTTCTTGTAACGTGGCTGCACCGCTGCAGTAAAAATACGAAGAAAAGCCAAATTTGTTTTTCCTGGCCCGTGGCCCGTGGGCAATATTATTGTGTAATGACTGAATTTCTATATATGTTAAAAGACCCACCGCTCGATGACTTTCTATTCGTCCACATCGGCTAAAAAATTTTGCACCGCTTGATGCACATCTCACGACTTAGAGCAACTCCAACAGATTGATTTTCCCTATTCCCTTTCCATTTTTTCTCAATATAGGGGATTGATGTTGAAAAAACATACTCCAACAGATTGATTTTTCACTCCCCTTTTCCCTTTATTTTTTCTCAATCCCCAATAATTTCAATCAAATCCCGAATAGAAAGGGGAAAACCCCGTCGCCCCTTTCCTCGTCGCTCGCGTCGCCCCTTCCTCGTCGCGCGCCGTCGCCCCTCCCTGCCCGCCGTCGCCAAGAACTCGCCGTCGCCCCTCCCTGCCCGCCGTCGCCCCTCCCTGTTCCGACTGCAGCCCCCGCAGCGCAACGCGATGGCCGCCGACGAGCCCTACCAGCAGCCGCCCGCCAGCCTTCGCCAGCCTCATCCCCCTCCTGCGCCCATCCTTCACTGGGGACCGCCGCCGCCCATGGCATCCACTGCCGGGGCCGCCGGGGCGGTGCGCTGGGCCGACCTCTCCCAGGTGGCTGCCACGAGCATGCTCCCCATGGAGGGGTGGCTGGTCGCGCCGCCCATGGGCATGCCCTCCATGGAGGGGTCGCCGGCCATGTCGCCCACGGGCATGCCCTCCATGGGCACAGCGCCCCAGCTTGGGCCAAGGGCACCGTGGGCGGTCGTGCCACCTCGTGCTGCGATGATGCCCCCAAGGCCGAACGCCCCACCGAAGCCCAAGATCCCTACCACCGGCTTGGCAAAGGCAGCGAGGAAGAAGCCGGGCCCGAAGAAGAAGAAGCCTTCAACTCTGGTGGCCTCTGCTTCAACGCCGACAAGAAATTCTTCATCGTCGTCAAACATGGCAGCTCCCAATTGTGGCACCGAGGAAGACACCCATGATGCCAACAACGTGTTTGATGGAATGTCTGCAAGGTAAATTTCAGAAGTTCCTTGCTCTGAATATATGATATGCATGAAGCCTAATAGGAATGTTGTAGCCTGTAGTCCTGCACAATTAGTTCCTTAGCTTGCTGTCACTGTACTCTGTTAATCAAATGTAACAAAGAAATGACATGGCATTTTATTTAGATGGCATGCGTAGTATCATGTCTCTTGATATGCTGTGTCACATCAAAGATCCAGATGGCGTTGTAGATCACTTATTCACTTCACAAACACTCCTGCAATTAGCAGTCTGCAGTGCAATGAAGGAACTTTAGAGACTTGCAGTACCAGATTGAACACATTGAATGCTCTTACATTCTAGTTTACTGCAGGAAATTAAACACATCATTGCCTTTTCTTTCTCTCCTTCCTTTGCATTGTGTATATTCAAGTCAGGGATGCAATATTGATGTTTTAATGCAGGCATTGTCAATTATCATAAAATAGCCATCCTTGGAAATCCTTACATTTATGGTTTTTTTTTTCATTCTGGGCCAACATCTGTTAATAATTTAATGAGACCCCTGAGGCCCTGACTGCAGGAAAATCCCAATAATTTACTTGAAAGAAACTGGGTCCTCTGTGGTCCTGCCCCATCAATCCAGTAAAACATGTCAGAAATGCTGAACCCTTGTTCCCTTATTTTACCACCATATATTTCCATGAGCTGCCTTAATTTCCATATATTTCTATTTGACTTGAGTACTTGAGTGATTCTACATCACTATATATGAGTGATTCTATTGGTGTTCAGTGTTACTTGCATCTCTATATATGATGAATTTGTTTGAATGTGCAGTGCCCAATCTTTTTCAAATATGATGGATGAAAGTGTTGAATTAGAAAATATCTCTCTCTTCCAACCATTGCCAAGTGCTGATGAGGAGCATGATGAAGATGACACTTTGATCAGTCCAACAAGGAAAAGAGGACACAGGTCTGCCAATTATTCATCAGATGAAGATGTTGCCTTGATCAGGGCATGGGAGTTTGTGTCCCTTGATGCCATTGCAGGAGTTGATCAGAGTAGTAGCACTTATTGGAGCCGCATCTCAGAGCACTTTCACCGTAATGCCAATACAACAATGTCTAGAACAATCGGGTCGCTCCAGCATCGTTGGTCTACAATCCAAGAATGTTGTAACAAATGGAAGTCATGTCTTGCCCAAGTTGCTCGCCAACATCCAAGTGGAGTCCCACTTCAAGAACAAGTGAGTAGGCCATTTTGTTCATTTTGTTCATTTTGTTCACTTGATCCTAACATTTTGCTCTTTTTTGCCTTGATAGGCCAACCTCGCGCAGGAGAGGTACAAGGCCATGGATCAGCAGAAGCATAGGCCCTTTACCATGCAACATTGCTGGACATTGCTGCAAAACAATCAGAAGTGGATAGACAGGGAGTTTGAATGCCCACCAAAGAAGCCAAGGTCCAACTGTTCATCTTCAACTGATTTTGAAGCTCATGAGGAGGATGAAGGGACTGATGAAATGAGCAAGAGGCCTGCAGGGAGGAAGAAGGAGAAAGATAGGTCGAAGAAAGATGCCGGTGGCTACAAGGAGGCGATACAAAAGATGATCGAATCAAAGGAGAAGCTTGCGGTTGACAAGGACTCAAGGTGGACGGAAATCAAGGCCATTGAGGAGCGCAAAGTTGCAATTGAAGAGCGCAAAGTAGCTGCGGAAGAGCGCAAGGCAGCAAACGAGGAAGAGAGGCTAAGGCTCAAGGGTGAGAAGGCACGGGCTCAAGCAGCTGCGGAAGAGCGCAAAGCAGCTGCAAAGAAGAAGGACGAGGACCAAAAAATCATGTTCATGGACACGAGTGCTCTTGATGACACACAGAGGGCATATGTCGAGGCCATGCGTGCTAAAATTCTAGCTAAAATACTAGGAGGCAGTGGAAGTGGGAGTGTCTAGTGCTTCTTTGGTGTCTAGTGTCTAGTGTCTAGTGTTTGCAATGTGTTCCTAGTTTATCTAGCCTGAACAGATGTGTCTAGTGTTTGCTAGCATTATTGCAGTTGCAGCAGCATCAGTTTACCATTACCATTGTATCAGTTTGATATCAGCATCAGATTAACACACTTCTGCAAGCTGGGATATGCTCTTTGGTAATGTGTTGGAGTAATAGTATTCTGTGTATTCTGTTACACAGCAATACAGCACTTTCTTGCAAATATTACTTGCAAATATTACTTGCCCGGTCAGCAATGTGTCTCAGATTACTTGCAAATATTCAGTTTAGATATATTATTCTGAATGTACATTGTTATCCCTGTTTCTGCTTCATTTTTGCTAGACAAAATTATTGCCATCAGAAATGCAGGGCTAACATGTCAGGCATATGCCAGGGATGCATATTCAGTTTGATAGAGGCATCTTGATGATGTTCAGTACAACATCTTTTTTGTGTGTGAAAATTACAGCAATTATGTTGACCAATAACTTGGAGACATCAGGTGCCCCTTCCTGATGATACTGAAAGGAGACACTGCTATGAGTTAGTTCAGAACAAATGAATCATGTCACCTATGCTAGTATTTGCTCTTGTATCAGTATTCAGTACTACTACTCAGCACCTGGTAGTGCTCTGTGCTGGGTTTGAAATGACAAGCTCGAGCTGTGCCTCAGCTGCATGACTCACAGAGTGCATTCAATTAGATTCGAGTTGAATCAACAGGCTTAAGGTAGGACAAGAGTGTGTTTGAGCTAGTCAACAGAAAGGTTACAGAACTGGTCAGCATTTGTTCTAAGAATTTGCATTCATTCTACAGGTACAACAGAAGAGTAGTTGTACAATTATGAAGCCAAAAAGTGACAGCTACAAGAGTAGTTCAGCTACAAGAGTAATTTTCATTGCATAATGTCATTTCAATCAGGTTGCCATTTCAAACATTTCAAGCAACCTGATATTCAGTCTCTGAATTCAGAGACCATAACACTGCATCTTGTCAAACATTGCAGTTCAGGTTCAGTTCAGGTTTGCAATGGTGCATAATTTATATCTGAAACATTGTAGTCTGCATAATTTTGTCAAACAATGCAGTTCAGAGACCATAATACTGCATAATTTATATATCAAACATTGCAGTCTGCATAATTTTGTCAAAGAATTCAGAATTCAGAGTGATGCAGAATAGTGAACAATTATCATCATTGATACAAAAAGTGAGAAATATACATTAAAACAAAAGTAGTTTCAGCTACAAGAGTAGTTCAGCTACAAGAGTAATTTTCATTGCCCATGTAGTTGCCACAAATGCTCAACAAGGTCATCACGAAGCTGGCTATGTGCCACGGGGTCTTCGATCTTTCGATGCATTTCTAGAAAATTGTAGATTCGGTCTTCATCTTGTTCGGGTTCCACAGGTGTTCCCACATGGTCATACACAAAATCTTCAGGTTGATCCCTTTCATCCTCTATTATCATGTTGTGCATGATGACACATGCTGTCATGATATGCCACAAGGTCGTCTGGTCCCAAAATCGAGCAGGGCCTCGGACAATTGCAAACCGAGACTGCAACACCCCAAAAGCTCTCTCAACATTCTTCCTCTCAGCTTCTTGAACCTTTGCAAAGTGTGCTGTCTTGTTACTGCTTGAGTTTCTAATTGTCTTGACAAAGGTGGACCATGAGGGATAAATGCCATCTGCGAGATAGTAGCCCATAGTGTAATCATGGCCATTGACTTGAAAGTTCACAGGTGGAGCCTTCCCAGCAGCAAGCCTTGCAAACAGTGGAGATCTGTGTAGGACATTGATGTCATTGTGAGAACCAGGCATCCCAAAGTATGCATGCCAAATCCACAGATCACGTGATGCGGCTGCTTCCAAAATGATTGTAGGATCATGGCAATGCCCGGTGAATTGCCCATGCCATGCTGTTGGACAATTCTTCCACTGCCAGTGCATGCAATCTATGCATCCAAGCATCCCAGGGAAGCCTCTAGCTGCACCCATTTGCATAAGTCTTGCTGTGTCCTCCTCATTTGGTGCTCGCAGGTATTGCTCCCCAAAAACCTCAACCACAGCTTTGACAAAGTCCCTTAGGCTCTCAATTATGGTGCTCTCTGCGATGTAAAGCGCCTCATCAAGAGAATCAGCAGGAACCCCATAAGCAAGCATGCACAATGCTGCAGTGATCTTCTTCAAAGCACTGTGGCCAAGGTCCCCGGCTGCATTCCTCCTCTGCTGAAAATATGGACAATGTGCTTCTACAGCACCTGCAATGCACAAGAACAACTTCTTTGACATTCTAAACCGCCGTCTGAATGTGACCGGACCAAACACAGGTTCTTCTGCAAAGTAGTCATCAAAGAGCTTTGCATCTCCTTTCTGCTTGTTCCGACGAACCACCTCATGCCCTTGCACAGAACCACCATGTTTGGGCTGCTCATTCTTTGCAAGATCAGCGAGCATTATAGCCGCCACATCATAGTCCTCATTCGATGACGAGTCATCTTCAAGCAACCTCAGGAGCAATGAGTCCATCTGCACATAACCCACAGAAAAATAAGTTGCAAAATTAATCCCTCATGGCGGTGGCTCATGCTCCAAACTACTGGATGTGTGATGGGATAATTAAGGGAGATGGAACAAGGGAGATTACTGATGCATTGCATCAGGAAATACATTGGGTGCGCGATAATGCTTCTCTGCTTGACGAAGTGTTTGAAAAAGTACTCATGGAAGACCCGGAGGCTCCATTTTTGGTGGTCAAGAAGGATGATATTTCTTTCTCTAGAAAGAGGCCATGTTGTCGTTGGATTTGTATGACTTCATGTGTTGGCAGTTAATAAGTAGTAGATTAAAGGGAAGGTTGCATTACCTCCAAAAGCTTCGCATAATCAAACCCACTCATAAAGCAGAGACGCCATCAACAGATTGCTACAGCTCATTCGTGGACAAAATAGATCTGGAAATACTTGATTTGTCAGGCAACAGAGACATGGAAAATCTGCCAGAAAACTTATCAATGGCTAAGAGCCTCCAGATGCTTATCCTTGATGTGGAAATACCCAATCGACCACGGGCTTCTTGGCGGTGGCCTGCCGCCGGACCGGGCGCTGGCGTCCCTGCCGCGCGCGCGTCCAAAGTGGAAGATGCGCGCGGCGAGTGCGAGGATGACGACGGGGAAGAGGAGGACGAGCTTGGTGCCGAGCAGGACCTTGCGGAGGGCGGCGAGGTCGGGCTTCTTGCGGAGCGAGGAGGAGGGCGGCGGCGGCGGCGCACCCTGCTCGCGACGGGAAAGGAACGCGGGGGGAGGGGAGGGGAAAGAAAGATGTGACTGATAAGTTGACCCCACGTGACAGGATAGGGAAAGGGGAAAGGAAAAAATCTAGCTGCTCTATAAATTGAAAGTTAGAAAGGGAATTCCCCTATATGATAAGAAAGGGAGTAGAGAAAAATCAATCTGTTTAGTTGCTCTAACTCCCTCCCACCACCGCCCGAACCCGGCCTCCTCCTTCCCACCGCCATCCCGTCCTCCCCTGCTCTCCTCCCCGCCGCCGACCCACCTCTCCTCACCCTCCCCGTCATCCCCGTCCTCGGCTCCTCCTCCTCCCTCCCTCCCTCCCCGCCGCCGACGCGGCAACCAATCTCGGCGCCGGAGCTGCTCGCGCCGCGCGGGCCGTCATTCTCCTTTGCCCCTCATCCTCGGCGCTCCCGCGCAGCGTGGCGCTCGCGCGGCCTCCTCTTCCCCATGGTGGCGGGCAGCGACGACGCCACCGGGCTGCGGTGCGGCGCCAGGCGCGTGCCCGTCGGTGTCCGGCACCGCTGCTGCGCCGCGCGAGCGGGTCCCGCTGGTGGCCACGAAAGCCTAGCGACGGCCGCCGGCATGACGACTACCCGATGTCCGGCGGATGCTTGATGCTCACCACTTCGCGCGGCGCCAGCACAGGCAGCGGGGGTGGAGGCGCGTAGGCCCGCGCACACAGGTGGCGGTGGCAAGGCACCAGCCCTCGCTCCCAGGCAGCAACAACGGCGACGGCGCCGCTGCGCGGTGGACCGGGAGGCTGGGAGCAGGCGACCCGCCCGCGGTGCCTGCGGCGGATGGGACGCCGACCACGTCCGGCGCCTGCACAGCCACGCGCCCGTCGACCACGAGGGCAGCTCCAGCCCCGTCCAGCACATCAAGGTGCCCGTCCACCTCGTAAGCTCCGTTCCATCCTCCTCACTGCGGTGGTTGGATAGCAGCTCCGCTGCAATTCCATCCCTGCTGACTACAAGTGCTTCGTCCATGGAGGATTTACACCATGTGTTTCATGGTTGGCTCGTGCAACTTGTGCTTCGGCAATGGAGGATGCAGTCCATGTGTTTGATGGTTTGCCTCTGCAGCACTGACCAATTAACCATGCTAGATTTAGCTAACAGGGACTTCTATTTGACGGAAAAAAGACACATTCAGGCTACTTGCCTTGTCTAAGATAATGTTCCTAGGTCGGATATGATTTTTATTTTTTAAGCAATAATTTAAGCAAGTTAAGTGTACCTGGGATATGATGCTCCTTTGTCAGTCTCACATAAAAGAAAATCCGGCCAGATAACATGTTTGCATTAATAAAATAACAACCATTGTTTATCCTTCGCAATTAAGCTCATCATATGTTTTTTTGTGGCAAGATCTTACCTGATGTAACCATACTTACCACCAGCTGTAGATGAGGGCTCGTGCTTATAAAGGTAATGAGGTTTCTTGAGTGCTTTGCAATTAGTTTTCTTGACTGCTGCTGTATCTCTATAGTAGCTATTGCTATTCTTCTATCCTTATAGACCATTTACAATAAATAGTGCACCTATTATAATGATTCCACGCTAGAGTATCATACAGTTGAGTTCTTTTTTTGGCCATAGGGAAACTTAGAGATACTTTGTTAACAAAGATTTTTTTTACAATGCTAAATCGCAGTTAATACTTATCTGATGTTCAAAACTAATCTTTTGATTGATTGGGATATATACATATGCAGATTGGTATTTACACCTTCAGGTATCCTTTAGACAATTGGTTCAATGGAACTGTGCAAAACTCACCACAGTAAGGGATTTATTTTTCAACAAAAATATTTCACATTGTTTTTTTCCCAAATGCGTAATTATGGCGGAAGATAAGGGAAAAGAGAGGTTGCTGATAAGCTCCTTCAATTTGTAGGAAATCAATATTTATGTAAACCTTTATTAGCTATATTCGCTATTATTTCTCGCTCGACCGGGCTTCATCAGGTTGTCCAAATCGAGCCAGAAATGGGCCTTGACGTGTCCTAGAAAGGAAATGCTATGGATTTCGGCTGTGAGTCTGTGACTGAAAGTGGCCTAGAAACCGATATCACTAAGCCCAAGAAGTACCCGTGGAAAGGACTACTGGCCCAGTCACGGAGTCACCTTGAGTCCTTGATGTACCTGCACGTGTACAAACTGATAAGTTTGACCGACTCAAGGTCTTCGCAGCAATGGCAGTGTTGACGCAAAAATCAACACACTAAAATTCGAGGGTAAGTATTCGCCAAATAAGAAAAGTAGACCAAGCGTGCCAGTCAATTTGACCTGAAATTGACAAGAGAGAAAACAAAGTCGAATTCGAGAGCGTATCGGTTGGGATTCCGAATATCTCTCATATAGGCATATCAGCAAGCTCTGCTGATACAGTAAACGACAAAAAGATATTAAATGTGAACGTATAATAAACAACTGTGTCGACAGGATTAGTCGATGCACTAAATGACAAAACCGGCTTGAAGTAGCCGATCGCGCGTGTATAACAAAATCTAAGTTACGAATGTGTAACTTAGATGATGTAAACTAAAAACAAATCTAAACCGGCTCTTGAGATAACAAAAGTGTTACTGCAAAACTTAAAGACGATCTAATATGTTTTTAGCAGATAGATCTGATAATGACAAAAAAGCATAGAAAAACCTACAAATCTAGCCGATATCAATAAATTGTGAATAAATCTAGACGAGACGACAGCGATATACCCGAAAGTCAAAGCCTAGATAAACTTGATAACTTTTGAATAGATTTGAACGAAGCCACAGCGATGCGCCGGGTAGCTAAAGCTCAAATATACTCGGTAAAACAAAAACTTACCAGCAGATCAAGTCGCTCGAATGTGAGGCGTCCTCGATCAACTTGAAAGAACTCGTCGAAAAAGAAAAGAAAAGGCGAAATCGTCGAAAAAGTGCAAAGAAATTGTAAAGTGTTGTTGTATTGGATGTGTATCAAGTTTCTCCGGTCCCTTACAACTGATATATATAGCCTAGCGATATCAAGTCCTAACCGATTACGGCAAACATTACTTGACTCTAAAGAAAAGACTTACTAAAGATAAACTACTTTAAATATTACAACCGAATCGTCAAGATTCTCATAGAGTCCGGGTCCTCTTCTCCTTCCTTGACCTCATCGGCAACTCTCCATCGGCCGAGCACCAGAACGGACAAATCAGCATCTTCACAGCATATTCCCCTGGTCCATCGGATGGACTCCATCGGCCGATTCCAACCCTGTGTACCTTTTGGTTTCTTTCAAATTGGCCACCTTCCCTTCACAAAGATCACCTCCTTTGACACGTATCAAAAAACGGTGTCAACACATGCCTCTCAGTTTCGGAATAATTTATTTTGTTCCGAAACTAGTCCAACCAGCATTTAAAGCCATTCCTCATACCCCGTGTACACGCCTTACTCCGTACAACTGGGTAAAACTCTTATTTGCCCCTGGCCTTTTGTCTTCCGTCCGCGCAAACCCAACGCGCCGATTCACCTTCCGTCTTTTCACCTACCCAGACTGGGCCATAAATATCACCCCTTGGCCTTGCATCGGCAACAAACCTCCATTAGCTACAACACCTCCTTCCTTCCTCCTTCAGTAAAAACCCTAGGTCTTCCTGTAGCAATGGCGGGCATCAAACGCTCCAACGAGGGTCCTTCCGACGCCCCTCCGGCGATCCGCCGCCGCTTGGGGGTAAGCTTCTCCTCTTTACCCCCAATCACTATATTCTGGCTTGGTTCTAATCTCCAATCTTTGCACAACGATGACGCCCCCTCTTCTTCGAACTCCTACAATTCGGAGGGTCCCTCCCCTGGTGCCGATGAAGGCACAGTGGAGTACATTCGTCAACTCCTCCGAGAGAAGGATGAGGAGTCTCGGGAGAACTACTCCCAGGAGACCATCAGGTGTCAGTGCCTCGCCTCCGAATTGGAGGCGGCACAAGCCGACCGGGCCATTATCCGGGCCCAACTCACCGCCGCCGACTCCAGGATTGCCTGTGAGTCATTTCTTCCAAAGCATTGTCTCTTTCTTTCTCGAATCTTTATCTCTAATTCTTTGCTTCAGTCCTGGAGTCACAGATCCAAGCCCTCCATGCCGCAGCAGCCACCGCCACCAGGTCGGTGAACGCCCGCGGCAACACCGTCGCCGCCCGCCTGCAAGATGATTATTTCTAGGAGTAGCATCTTCCTAGAAATAATCTTTTGCTGTATTGGCCAGATCCTCCGATCAGCACTTTTGTAAACAATATTATTAATGAAGTATTTCCCTTTTTTGCCAATTTTCATTGCAATTTTCCAATTGACATTGCAAAAAACCAACTCTGACCTGAATTTGAACAGTCCGGATTGTGTAGATTTTTTGCACTAAGGGCGATACATGTCATATCGGCCATAACAATCCAACCGATAACTTAATTAATCGGCTATGCATCCACCCAAACGCTAGGGTAATACTTCTTCAAATATTTTCCATTAAGAGCTCTAGAATACTCTTCCCGTTCGAGCGTTTCCAAAATATAAGCATTGCCAGGAACTTATCTGCTTATTCTAAATGGCCCTTCTCATGTTGGAGACCATTTGTCGAATTTTGAACTCTTTGTTCCTATTGGCAAAATCAATTTCCAAACTAATTTTTCTTACTAAAAGGTTTTGGCTTTTACCTTTTTGTCATACCAACGGCCAACTCTGATTTTGTTCGCTTCAACATTCACAAGAGCCTTCAACCGATGGCCAGCAAAATCTTCCAATTCATCTTTCATCAGAGCGGAGTATTCATCAGCTGTTAACTGATCTTGAAACGTGACACGTCATGAATTAAGTTTCAATTCCCATGGGAGGACAGCTTCGAGCCCATATATCAACTGATACGGAGACAATTTAGTATTACCATGACAAGCCATTCTGTACGCCCACAAAGCTTCATGAAGCACAGTATGCCACTTCCGAGGATACTCATCAATCTTTCTCTTGATCAATTTAATGACTTCTTTATTAGATGTTTCTGCTTGACCAATGGCTTGGATATAATATGTAGAAGAATTCAGCAATTTAATCCCCATTCCAGTAGCAAATCCCTCAAATTCATCTGATGTAAATATAGTACCCTGATCGGTCGTAATAGTTTGTAGAATACCAAACCGATAGATAATATGTTCTTTGACAAATTCAATCATCTCTTTTGATGTAACATTTTTCAGAGGAATTGCCTCAACCCATTTGGTGAAATAATCAGTAGCCACCAAAATAAACTTATGATTTTTGCTGGATGGGAGGTATATCTGGCCGATCAAATCAATCCCCCATCCCCTGAATGGCCATGGCATGATTATTAGATTCATGGCTGACGCAGGAGCTCTTTGCACATTACCAAATTTTTGACATTCTTGGCAGCCTTTGTAATATGTGAAGCAATCCTCCAGCATTGTTGGCTAAAAATATCTGTTTCTCCTGATCACCCATTTCATTTTATAGGCCGATTGATGGGACCCACAGACACCTTCGTGAATTTTACCCATCACTACTTTTGCTTCTTCTTTATCAATGCATTTGAGCAAAACTCCATCAATCGTCCGATAATATAAATCTTCCTCCAACAACACATACTTGATTGCTTGGAATCTGATCTTTCTGTCTACTTTTTTGGAGGGATCCCTCAAGTAATCAACAATCTCTCTCCTCCAATCATCGACTGTTAACTCTAAGGCCATTACTCCTTCCATCGGCCGATATCCCGAAGCATGCTGAGCCAGCCGATTTGCATCACTGTTACGAAATTTGGGAACATGCTCAATGGTTACCTTCTTGAATTCTTTCAGCAGCCGGAGACATTCTTCGTGATATAATCACAAAATATCATATTTTCATTCATACTCTCCAACTAACTGATTGATCACCAGCATAGAATCTCCAAAAATCTCAACAACATCGGCTTTGATTTCTCGAAGTAATTGAATTCCTTTGAGAATAGCATGATACTCAGCTTGATTATTAGTTGCAGATGCCTCAATTGGAAATGAGAACTCAAAATTTGCCCCCCGAGGGGAAATCAACACCACACCAATTCCAGAACTATTCCCACATGAAAATCCATCAAAGAATAAAGTCCAAGGAACAAGATCTACCATGCTTAGCTCTGACCCACGATGTTGTACAATAAAATCGGCTACGACTTGACTTTTAACTGCTTTAGTCGATTCATATCTCAAATCAAATTCTGACAAGGCCAAAATCCACTTTCCTATTCTCCCATTTAAAATCGGCAGCGAGAGCATGTATTTAATGACATCATTCTTGCTCACGATAACACATTCAGCCGATAATAAATAATGTCTAAGTTTAGTACAGGAAAAGTATAAGCAAAGACATAATCTCTCGACAGGAGAATACCTGGTTTCAGCATCCAGCAACCTTCTGCTCACAAAATATATAGCTCTTTCTTTTTCTTCAAATTTTTGAATAAGGGCCGATCCGATAGCATGCTCATCAGCCGATAAATACAATTTAAACGGCTTGTGCTTTTGGGGAGGAACCAACACTGGAGGATTCACCAAATAATGTTTGATTTCATCTAATGCCTTTTGATGCTCCTCTCCCCATACAAACTCCTGATCGGCCTTCAATTTCAGTAAAGAATTGAACGGCTGAATTTTTCCAGACAAATTGCATATAAATCTTTGAATAAAATTAATCTTGCCGATCAATGATTGAAGTTCAATTTTTGTCGTAGGGGCTTCGACTTTGTCAATGGCTGATATAGTCTTCTGACTAATTTCAATCCCTCGCTCATGTACCATAAAACCCAAGAATTGGCCAGCCGATACACCAAAGACATATTTATTCGGATTCATCTTTAAACCATGCCTTCTTGTGCATTTCAAAGCTTTACGCAGATCGACCAAATGCTCTTGATGCCCCTTCGACTTCACAACTACATCATCAATATATATTTCTACAATTTTGCCGATGAGTTCATGAAAAATATAATTCATGGCTCTCTGGTACGTCGCACCGGCATTTTTCAGTCCAAAGGTCATGACTACCCATTCGAATAAACCAAGATGTCCTGGACACCTAAATGCAGTCTTGTGGATGTCTTCTTCTGCCATAAAAATTTGATTGTATCCAGCAGTAACATCCATAAAACTGATTACCTTGTGCCCAGCAGCGGCATCTACCAACATATCGGCTATCGGCATAGGGTAACCATCCATCGGCGTAGCCTTGTTGTGATCCCTGAAATCAATGCACAGTCATAATTTGCCATTCTTTTTGTAAACAGGAACCACATTAGAAATCCATTCGGCATAACGACACTGCCGAATAAAATTAGCTTCAATTAACCGTGTAATCTCGGTCTTTATATCTGGCAAAATCTTAGGATTGCATCGTCTTGCTCCTTGTTGATATGGCCGATATCCCAGTTTTATAGGCAAGCGATGTTCCACAATAGATCTATCCAAGCCATGCATCTCATAGTATTCCCAAGCAAAGCAATCTTTGTATTCGCTTAATAAACTCTTCAGTTCTTGCTTGTATTTGGGATCCAAGTTAGCACTAATAAACGTCGGCCTTGGTCTATCCCCATCTCCAATATCAATTTCTTCTAGTAAATCGGCCGATGTAAATCCCTGCCCCAATTTCCCTTCTTCTTCTAGGAACTCATCCATTAGGAACTTTCTGAAGAACCAACTGCTTGGATCGGTGTGGAACTGTTACTGGCCGATTCATCATCAGCTTTAGCCTTGACACGCCAGACTTGTGTCTTGACTCCCTTTCTGCTCAGAGTTTGTTCCCACTCTTCCTCTATGATTTCTAGTTGGCGTAGCCTCTGAACACATCGCTTCTGAGACCTGGTCAAACCTCCTGGACACCACTGAGACTGACCTGTACGATCAGGATCACGCTATGGATCTCTCCGCATCGGCTGATCATCTTGCACTCTGTCATCGGCCATCTGTTCTAGCCGATCGTGTGCAGGTACTCTTCTCCCAGCAGGATCACGTAGCATGGTCCTGCCCCCCAGTCGATCATGCACCGATACCTTTTTTCCTAGTCGATCATGCACAGGAGTGCGCTCACATTGATAGGGTTCATCAATATGATATGGCCTTTTGTATGATCGGCTGCCTTGACTATTGCACTCAGGACAATCATATGCCGATGGCAATGTCAACCCTTCTTCCGAGCAGTAGACAAAGAAAGGATACCTCCAATGTTCCTTCTCACGTCGTTCCTCTTCTTCTCTACGCTGCCGCCTTTCACGATCACGCTGAAACTTATTCAGCAACATTTGAGACGTAACACGCCTAAGTGGCGCCGATGAACGTCCAGCATCCTCTTGCAAACCCTTTCCTTTGATCTCATTGGCCGCTATCTGTGCTCTGGGATCAATAGCCCCAGACTTCTTGGCCGATGATGACATCAAGACCTTGGCTTGAGAACAACTTTTATCTCTGGCCACATCAACCATGTTCGTGGCGAAAGGATGTCCATCGATCTTCATCGTCTTCTTGGGAGTCTCAAATTTCAACCTCTCTTGCTCAAAAGCCATCTGAATTTGCTACCGGAAGACCATGCATTCATTTGTATCAAGCGACGTGGCATTATGCCACTTGCAGTACTTCATATTCTTGAGCTCCTCTTCCGACGGGATCTTGTGATATGGCTTCAACTTGATCAACCCTTCTGACAATAACAAGTCAAATATTTTGTCGGCTTTGGTGATATCAAACCCATATGACTCAGGCTCTTTCTTCCCAAATGGACACGTCACCGGCTTCTTGCTGTTCTGTATCCACTCAGCCGATGCGACCGTTTCTTGCTCCTCTTCAGAATCATCATTGGTAGAATATTCAACATAATTTATTTTTTTTCTGAAAAGGCTTCTTGGACTCGTAGGATCGAGTCTCTCCTGACATTCTGGCTGCAATCTGGCTAATGCTCTCAAATTCTTGAGACACATACTTATCTTTAATGTCTGGCAGGAGCCCATTAAATGCTACCTTTGCCAACGGCTGATCGGACAAAATCAGACTGTAGCAACGGTTCTTGACATCTCTGAACCTTTGAATGAAAGCAGCAACCGATTCATCGTTTCTTTGCCTTAAGCCAGTCAAATCGGTCAACTTCAATTCAGTAATCCCAGAGTAGAAGAACTGATGAAACTGTCTCTCCAGATCGCCCCAATATAATATGGAATTTGCTGGCAAAGTGGTGAACCAAGCAAAGGCCGATCCAGATAAAGACAAGGAGAACAAACGGACTCTGAGTGCATCATGATTATCCGCTTCTCCCAACTGTAGAAGGAACCTGTTAACATGCTCCATCGTAGAAACTTCTCCCTGCCTCGAGAACTTTGTGAAGTCGGGCATCTTGTACTTGTGTTGGAGAGGAATCTGATTATAAGCCGGAGGATAGGGAGTCTTGTACATAACAGATTGTTGCTTTGGCCTTAGGCCAAACTGCTCCATCATCACTTCAGCTATCTTTGTGCCCCAATCAACTTGCGGTTCAACTATTGGCATCTGTTGAGGAGAGACCATGCTCGCTGTATTCGTCATCATTGCATGTTGCTGAGCTATATGATTCATCGGCTGTTCAGCCGATTGCATCTGATGTGTCTGCTGAGCTACCCGATTGGGTGTCTGCTGAGTCATCGTCGGCTGTGGAGCTGATGGACTAGCCGACTGTTGACCAGTAGTATCCATGTACGGCACGTTGACATACCGCAACTATCCAATCGCCTGATCATGGAAAACCCAGTTGACACCTTTCTGATGAGGGGACTGTGAAAGAAGGATTTCCGTAGGAGACTGCGGTTGGAGCATAACTGCGAGACGCTGCTATGGGGTCATCGGCGGTGGTGCCGATGCATTAGCTTGCGTAGCCATCTGCGAACTCCATGCACCTTGTGCATTCGGCTGTGTTGCCGATGCATCCTGCTGCGCACCCATCGGCTGAGTGGCCGATGGATCAGGCTGAGAGGTTATCAGCTTAGAAGCCGACGCTTTAAACTGCATCTTGAGTGGCGTAGAAAAGAAATCTGAATGCATACCATACCTAGTAGCAGGATTCCATCCTTTAGGAAACACGGACGCAGACCCATCTTGCACAGATGTAGCAATAGGCGGCGTAGTTGAGTAGATAGGATCTGCTGTAACCGCTGACGCTGCAGTAGTAACCTGTGGTGGTGCTTGACTGTTGCTTGTTCCTGCCTGGCTATTTTGAGCCGACAGAGCTGCTGCCATAGACACTTCCAATGGAATATATTGCATCTGATCTGGCTGTATGTAGCAAGGATGCAACCTGGAAACGTACCTTCAGCAAAAGTCTTGAACACTGCGTTGTGCACCATGTTACCCATAACTGTTGCACTCTTGATGAAAGCCTGTGCTACAGCTTGGCCAACTGCGTCCATCATCTTGTTTTCACATTGAACCTCTGTCAATGGTTGGAAAAATGGAAGATCAAACTTCTTGATCACATCGCCAGATCTGGTGACGATGTACGACTTGAGGCATTCACGTTTAAACTTCTCCACCAGCTCTTCATATTCCTTCTTTTGTTCTTCTTTGAGTTTGTCTTCAGGAACAGGAATATGATTTTCTTCACTGACCACAGATTTATGTATGTTTATATGTCCACGATGTTGAAGCTTTCGGTCCCACCGGGCGTGCCAAAAGATGTGTTGACGTAAAAATCAATACACTGGAATCCGAGGGTAAGTGTTCGCCAAACACGGAAAGTAGACCAAGTGTGCCAGTCAATTTGACCTGAAATTGACAAGGGAGAAAACAAAGTCGAATTCGAGAGCGTATCGGCTGGGATTCCGAATATCTCTCACACAGGCGTATCGGCAAGCTCTGCCGATACAGTAAACGACAAAAAGATATTAAATGCGAGCGTGTAATAAACAAGCGCGTCGGCAGGATTAGACGACGCACTAAACGACAAAACCGGCTTGAAGTAGCCGATCGCGCGTGTATAACAAAATCTAACCTACGAATGTGTAACTTAGATGATGTAAACTAAAAACAAATCTAAACCGGCTCTTGAGATAATAAAAGTGTTACTGCAAAATCTAAAGCCGATCTAATATGTTTTTAGCAGATAGATCTGATAATGGCCAAAAAGCATAGGAAAACCTACAAATCTAGCCGATATCAATAAATTGTGAATAAATCTAGACGAGACGACAGCGATACGCCCGGAAGTCAAAGCCTAGATAAACTCGATAACTTTTGAATAGATTTGAACGAAGCCACAGCGATGCGCCCGGTAGCTAAACCTTAAATATACTCGGTAAAATGAAAACTTACTAGCAGATCAAGTCGCTCGAATGTGAGGCGTCCTTGATCAACTTAAAAGAACTCGTCGAAAAAGAAAAGAAAAGGCGAGGTCGTCGAAAAAGTGCAAATGAATTGTAAAGTGTTGTTGTATTGGATGTGTATCAAGTTTCTCCGATCCCTTACAACTGATATATATAGCCTAGCGCTATCAAGTCCTAGCCGATTACGGCAAACATTACTTGACTCTAAAGAAAAGACTTACTAAAGATAAACTACTTTAAATATTACAACCGAATCGTGAAGATTCTCGTAGAGTCTGGGTCCTCTTCTCCTTCCTTGACCTCATCGGCAACTCGTCATCAGCCGAGCACCAAAATGGACAAATCAGCATATTCTCCTGGTCCATTGGACGGACTCCATCGGCCGATTCCAACCCTGTGTACCTTTTGGTTTCTTTTAAATTGGCCACCTTCCCTTCACAAAAATTACCTCCTTTGACACGTGTCAAAAAACAGTGTCAACAGGCAGTCAAGCAAATCTAAGGCGTAAAGACTGTAGCAGATGATGAGATGAAGTACATGTGTGTGGATATGAGGATGCTGTAAAATCTGTTCTTATAACCCGTAACAGGCCTGCTGCCATGACAAGTTGAGCATCCAAATCCAACCCAACTAAAAGTTCACAATTCTCTCGCCGCCACCCGGCAAAAGCAAAGCGTCCAAACCAAACAGATCAAAGGCTAAAGCGTTGTCCTCCGGCTGAAACGGGTACGCCCCCTCCTGATTCCTATGCTTATGCCCTCGTCCCTTCTGATTAGCACTCCAGCTAAACGTTTCTTTTAGCCTCCCTCATGGCTGTAACTTTGCCATGCATGTCGTTTCCTTGTTGGTGGGCATGAAGCGAAGGCGCTATCAGTTACTATGCTATATATACATCTTGCAGATGACAAGTGTGTCACCCAAGCAGCCTGCGAAACTCGGCATGCACATTGTGTTGCCGTTGCTGCTGCTGTGTTATGGAGTTGCCAGCATCCATTGCTCGGCAGTGCACGAGAGCAGCCAGGATCTCCGCTCACTGCTCGACTTCAAGCAGGGCATCACCAGCGATCCACACGGAGCCTTGAGCAATTGGACCACGAGGTCCCACTTCTGTCACTGGAATGGTGTCCAGTGCACCTTGGAGCAACCATGGCGCGTATGGCAGCTAAACCTCACCAGCCAAAGTTTGACAGGCCGAATCAGCTCCTCCCTAGGCAACCTAACCTTCCTTTGGCAATGCCCTCAAAAAAAAAACCCTTCTTTTGGCAACTTGACCTATCACAGAACAACATAGTGGGTCCCTTGCCTCTTCTTGGTCGCCTCCAACAACTGTAGTACCTTTTCCTGAACAACAACAATTTGTCTGGAATCATTCCTGATGAAATTGCAAACTGCTCCAACTTGACCAGCATAGATTTATCTTCAAACTTGTTAGTGGGTTCAATTCCTCCAAAATTAGGCCTACTATCCAATCTAGTATATCTCAATTTGAAGTCAAATCAACTCAATGGAAGCATTCCTGGTGAGTTTGGCCAATTAAAGTTAACAACCTTATTCCTTGGAGACAATAGGCTTTCCGGTGAAATCTCACAAGCCTTCCTTCGTCTTTCTTCTCTACAGTATCTAAGTCTAGAGTTCAATATGCTAGGCAAGGTATTGCCATCTAATATAGGAGAAGTTTTCCCTAATCTCATAGAGCTTAGGTTACAAAACAACAAGTTTGAAGGTTCCATTCCATCCTCTATTAGCACTTTGACTAAGTTGACACCCCTCTACCTAAATGATAACAAATTTGAGGGTCCCATACCAGTCAGCTTGTGAAATCTTTCACATTTCATATGGTTGGACCTTAGCTATAACAATCTTCACGGGCCCATATCACAGCACTTTGGAAACCTTCAGCAACTCACATTGTTATACCTTAGCGACAGAAATCTACAGGGTGGCATAACTCCAGTTTCTACCAAACTTAAATAGCTCAATTGTCCACATCTTTCATCAAATACGTTGGCCAGTGCCTAGTTCTTCGGAACACGAAACGCTACAAATGCAAAGTACATCACAGGAATACACTTCTTGATGATGACATGAATACTCATTTGGGAGACTTCGGCATTGCAAATCTCGTTGTTCATTCCAGATCAATAGCAGCTGGACATTCAGGTTGCAAAGATTCACTTGCTGTGACAGGACTATAGGGTACATGGCTCCAGGTATTAATCAAGAATGTTACGATCTCCTGTATTTGTATAAAGCAATCTGTTATGCAATCAATAATTTTTCCCCGTCTATATTTTTGGAGTATGCTCAAACTGTTCATGCATCAACCTTTAATTTGGGGATGTCTACAGTTTTGCAATACTACTCCTGGAGATGATTATAGGGAAAAGACCAACTGATTTTATGTTTGAGGGAGGGTGCAACATTATCAACTTTGTGGAGAGAAATTTTCCAGATCAGATGTTGCATATCATTGACGTTCATCTCCAAGAAGAATGTGAGGGCTTTATGAAAGCACTGGCGGTAACAGAAAGCGAGATCTATCGATGCGTGCTGTCTCGTGCGAGTTGCTCTTGCTTGCACGCGTCCATTCCCAAGGGAAATAATGAACATGAGATAAGTATCCATTAACTTGCATGCGATCAGAAAGTCATATGTTGCAGCGATAAAGTGAAAGGAAGCCATGGTTCACTAGATCTTGTGTATAGCTTGTGTTGTCTTTGAATGCAATCAGCATAAAGATGGCAAATTGGGCATATGAGTAGCATGCTGAAATTGATGAACTACCCTGCTAGAAAGCCATACGTGGTGGAAAGACAAGAGTATGTACTACCAGATCATACTGAATTTGTGTTTTGAACATTTAGAAACTGGGATTTGATAAAGAATGAAAGGTTCCATAAAGTATCTCAGATCGCTTTGATGGGTAAATGACTGCTAGTATCAGGTGTATTATTCTTAGACAACTTGGTATGAAACTCAACACATAATGCACATCACATCTCAGATTACATGGGGCGACCTCCCTAATGCCCTCATCCAACTGCAAGTCTGCAAGTGTGTAATAAACTAATAAAGCTGGAAAGCATCTCGAATCCCTTTCACCCAAATCCCAAACTACACCTATCACCTACAAATTTGACTTTGTAGTGTAAGGGCAAATGAGATCCTTCGCATACCATTCAAGAGGCTGCCGGTCGGCTGCGCGCTGGTCCGTGCCCTCTGCGCCGCCACCCTCCCCCCTCAGATCTCGCGCGCCGCCGCCCGCCGTTCCTGCATGCTTGCAGCGGCAGAGTTCTAGCCGGATTAGGAATCGGCGCGATTTCCCTGACTAGGCCGTTCGTCGAGTTAGGCCGGAGAGTACGCTCGGTTGGCCGGGCCCGATGACTATGCTAGACCGGGCCGAGCGGCACATGAGGACAGGGATCAGCCCAAGTACCGGCCCATTCGCACGAGAGGAAAAGGAAATCAAGAAGCCGAGACGGCGGCAGCGATGGTCATGCGGACCTGCGAAACAAGCCGCTGATGGACACTGACAGGTTGAATTTTCGCAGACTAACATTTTTCACTTTTGAATTTTACAAACGTAATATTCTACTCCAGCTAGCTCAGAAAGCTACCGCGGGAAGAGGACAGGATACTGGCCTGTATAAGCGGTCAAGCTACGTTGAGGTCTGCATCGTGGCACATCGGGTCGTCGTTGTAAGGAATGAGACGTGTGGGTGCAGCGTTCCTGTAGAAATGCTTTTTAAGTTTTAACCTTCTGGTGGCATCCTGACTCCTGGGAGCCTGAGACCTAATCTAATCAAGATTTATACGAAAACAAAAGGAGATCAAACATGCCGTGCTGTTCGCTCCATGATGACCTAAGCAGAGGTTCTCTGTCTCCTCTTTTATTATTACAGCATCTTGTATAATTCGTTCCTTATTGTTTCTGTCTGTCAATGGAAGGTGCGACAGTGGATAATCCACAATATATAATCACATAATGGTTCAGTGGCTAGTATTTTTACTAGCTTCTTATCTTGCAGGTAATATCATTAGCCATATGTCGCGGGACTGTTTTGATAAACATTATGGGTTTTTTTCGTAAAAATATCTAAGAGAGAAGGCCGGAGTGCTGGTTGATTTCGCCAAAAAGAGAGGATTTTTTGCAAAAAAAAGTCTAAGAGAGGAGACCAGACTGCGAGGTGATTTTTTCACTAAAGGTTAAGAATTATTTTTTGCAAAATAACCGAAATTCGTGTGATCTGGGCTGTCCGCCCAGCCTATACCATGGCCTGGAAAACTGGAAAAGCCGACCACGTGGCCATGCTGCCCGGCCACGTTTTGGTGCATGTTTCGTTTCATATTGTAAGAAGATGAGGGTTTTTGGTCCAACTGGATATTTGGATGGTGCTACTACTGTACCATGTCCAGCCACACGCACACACTAAAAAAAGGGGAGAGAGAATGCAGCCACCTGACATTTTGACAGTTATTTGGACTCGAGTTTTTCCTTCACGTCTGCATAAACTTCTTGTCAGTTATCCTCTACATTTGCCAAGAAAAGCTTGACAGCAATTAGGCCTTGAGTAGAATAAAGGGAATATGAGGTTGTATTTCCTTAAGACATGAAAAAGCATGATCTAAATGTTTCAGATAGAAGTTCGCATCCTCAAACAGGGAAGATCTATCTCTGGTGGTTTATTTCTCAGTAACACCCAAAAGCAGATCTATCTCTGTCTTATTCCACTGATTCCGAGCTCCCTGCCTCCCCTAGCAGACCGCCGCTAACCTTGCACGGTACCACCATTATCAGTGAAGCATTTGGTGTCCGTTTCAGCCATTCTTGAGCACAAGACGCCAGACGGCAGTGCTGTTCGATCTCGATCCCAAGCCACAGCCGGACACCCGCGACTAGAGCTTTGCGGGCTTACGAGCACAGCGAAGATTATCAGTTTACTGGGTTTGATGCTGAAGATGAGGTCACTATACATGGTACAATCACGGCAACGCATGCAGAATTCTGTGTTGATGAAGGTACTGACTAATTTTCAAGCACTTGCAACGCCAACCACCTCACTGATGGTGATTTAGCAGAGTTTGAACTTGAAATTTCAGATATGGAAAAACAACACGAAGATAGTATCTACGACTCTTTGCAGGATACTTCAATTTATTTCATCTGTAAATGAACCATAAAAAGTGAATTGCACATATTTTCTTTTGAGAATTTTATAATGATTGAAAAAATAAGAGCTGTCCATATGACAAAATCGTTATGGTCAAGGTAGGAAGTACCTGAAAGTATCTAGATTAAAGTATCTGGTGGTACAAAAATGTGAGATCAAATAGCAAAAAGTGGAACCGAATACTAATTTAATTATTGTTTACCTTCCATAGATTAACGGCCAAAAAAATTTAATGCAAAAGTACCTGAAAGTACCCATTGATACTTTTCAATCATTGTAAGAAAACTCTTTTTTTTCAGAAAATAATTGTTTCATTAGATATTTCTCCAATTCAAACGATATTCAACATTTGGACAAAAAAGAAAGACCTACGAAGCACGGCATTGTACTAGATTGCTCTTGTCAAGATAGGATACATCCAAGTTGACTTGACCCGCTACCTCGTCAAAGATAAGCCATCAACGAATCATGCCCACACAATACATTCTGGAAGCACTGATCATCACAAAGAACCAAATCGGTTTTGGAAGCGAAAATCCAGCACCGGTAGACCAATCCACGCTATATTTTGCCTGCATCGAAACCGCACGAGACAGGTCCCACATCAACCCGGAATATCTCTGTCCGTTTCCTGCTGAAAAGTACTCTGGGATTCCAGATTGGACACGCCACAACAATCTGGTCTCGCTCAAACAACGACGGCGGCACCGTGAAGTTGAGCAAGTGGCAGTAACTGGTGAGTTTGACGGACTCAGAGTCTCTGCTTCATCGGCGGTCAAGCTAAGATAGGGCATCACAATACGTGGATGGAGTGCTGCTGAAAAACTGTTTTTAAACCCCTGGGGGCCTCAGCTAGCTGAGCATCCAACTCAAAGTTCACACTTCAAACACTCACTGCCATCTGCTAAGCAAAACGAAGCAGAACATGGCTGCCGGCTGGGCAGAGGTACCCTACTCTCCCTCCCTCCCTTATTTTTGCTCCTACTTAATTACCCTTTTCAGCTTTTTTTTTCTTGATATAACTTGTCATGGTTATAGAGGGAGGGTGTCGGCCTTTGCTTTTGTGATAATAAAAATAAAATTGACATAATATGTCTGGTGTCTTAGAAGATAGCACACATATTGTTGGTGTCTTAGAATTCTATAGGATTGTAAGCTTGCTGTTAAGCCATGAATACACCATCAACGCAACGTAGTTCCTCAAAGTAATACGGCGCCAAGTTTATGCTCTTTTTTTTTCAGGTGACAGTTAAGTGCCTCGTGCATTACTTCAAGCAACCGGCAAAAGCGAAACTCGCCGTGATTATAGTAGTGCCATTTCTCCTGCTGTGTTATGGACTTGGCAACGTCCATAGCTCGATAGTTCATGAGAACAGAGAAGATCTTCGCGCCCTGCTTGACTTCAAGCATGGTATCACCAGCGATCCATATGATGCCTTGCGCAACTGGAATACAAGCACCCACTTCTGTCATTGGAATGGAGTGAACTGCACCTTAACTCGACCATGGCGTGTCACGGTGCTCAATCTCACCAGGCAAAACTTGGTTGGCCAAATCTCCCCGTCTCTTGGAAACTTAACCTTTCTTAACATGCTTGTTCTATCCCACAACCTTTTGCATGGAATCATACCCGATTCACTTACAAACTGTTCCAATTTGAACTATTTATTCCTATCTTACAACAACCTTACGGGTGCGATTCCCACTAGCATAGGCTTTCTTTCAAAATTAATCTCCTTGCAGATTCACAGAAATAATCTCGTTGGTCTTATCCCGCCTGCGATAGGAAACATTAGCACTTTAAAATCACTTGACCTTGGAGAAAATCAATTGAACGGGCCAATTCCCGACAAGCTTTGGCAGCTACGGAACATGGTGTCCTTTTACCTAAATGAAAATAGTTTATCAGGTGAAATCCCACAGACTGTCTCTAATATATCTTCTCTCCTGGATTTATCCTTGTCTGCCAATATGCTGGAGGGCACATTGCCATCTAACATTGGTGATGCCTTCCCTAAGCTCCAAAATCTGTTCTTGGCAATCAACACTTTCCAGGGTCAAATTCCAGCTTCCATTGGTAATGCTTCAGGTCTAGGAAGAATAGATCTATCATCTAATGGTTTCAGTGGCCAAATCCCAAGCTCTTTTGGAAGGATCGGAGCGCTGTATCATCTGAACCTTGAATTAAATAAGCTTGAAGCGAGAGACGATGGTGAAGGCTGGGATTTCTTCCATGCGCTCGCAAATTGTACTAGTCTAATGGGTATTTCAGTATCCAACAATCAACTAGAGGGAGTCATACCAAATTCGATAGGTAACCTACCCACCGACCTTACGTATCTAGCAATGAGTGGAAACAAGCTATCAGGAGTTGTCCCCCCAAGCATAGGAAAATTTCAGAACTTAGTTACTCTCTTACTAGATGGCAACAGCCTTACCGGTACAATTGAAGAATGGATTGGCAAACTGACAAAGCTACAAACTTTAGGCCTCCATGGGAATAACTTTATCGGGACAATTCCACCTTCCATTAGCAAAGTTACGCAGCTGTCATCCTTCTCTCTTGCAGAAAATAACTTCAACGGTTTCATACCTCCTGGCTTGGGGAACCTTCAACGTATGTCAACATTGAACCTTAGCTATAACAATTTCGAAGGGAGCATACCTGTTGAGTTGGGTAATCTTATACCACTCACCAAACTAGATCTTTCATCGAACAAGCTTAGTGGGGAAATTCCTGAAACTTTGGGCAAATTTGCACAAATAGAGACCATTCGAATGGATCAAAATTTTCTTACAGGAAACATTCCGAAAAGCTTCGGCAATCTAAAGAGCTTGAGCATACTTAATCTTTCCCATAACGATTTGTCGGGCCCCATGCCAGGCTTCTTAAGTGATTTAGACCTTCTAACTAAACTGGACCTATCTTACAACAATTTACAAGGACAAATACCAACATATGGTGTATTTGGTAATGCTACAATTGTTTCACTCGATGGCAATCCGAGACTGTGTGGTGGAGCCACGGATTTGCATAAGCCTCCATGCCATGTTAGATCTACAAGAGCAAGGACAGTAAACTATTTGATCAAAATACTGATCCCAATATTTGGGTTCCTGTCACTCCTGTTACTTGTCTATTTTCTACTCGTTGACAAGAGGATTTCAAGAAGAGCACATCTATCGCAGCTTTCCTTTGGTGAGCATTTTGAGAAAGTTACGTTCCAGGACCTCGCACAAGCCACAAAGGACTTCTCGGAAGTCAATCTCATTGGGAAAGGAAGCTACGGTTCCGTGTACAGAGGCAAATTGAAGGAAAGCAAAGCAGAGGTGGCTGTGAAGGTTTTCGACCTTCAGATGCCAGGAGCGGAGAGAAGCTTCCTGTCAGAGTGTGAAGCACTGAGAAGCATTCAGCATCGGAATCTTCTCCCCATCTTAACTGCCTGTTCAACCGTAGATAACTCGGGCAATGTTTTCAAGGCTTTAATTTATGAGCTGATGCCTAATGGGAACCTGGATTCATGGCTGCACGACAAAGGGGACAAGGGAGGTACTAAACGTCTAAGCCTAACTCAAACAATAAGCATAGTTGTCAACGTGGCAGATGCATTGGATTATTTACACCACGACTGCGGAAGGCCCACTGTCCATTGTGACTTGAAGCCGAGCAATATCCTTCTAGATGATGATATGAATGCTCTCTTGGGAGATTTCGGCATTGCACGTCTCTACGTTGATCCTCAGTCAACACGGGCAGCTTCGACAAGTTCGATTGGCCTGAAGGGGACAATTGGATATATTCCTCCAGGTATACCGGCTACTCCCTCACACACTAACACGCGCGCGCAAGCGTGCACAGTTTTTCTATAGCAACATTTTTTTCAGGTATTACACGATTGAATTTTCTAGGGGACTTACTCATAGACTGTACTTTTTGTATATTTTCCCTATTTATTTAGAGTACGGGGGAGGTGGCCAAGCTTCAACGTCCGGGGATGTTTATAGTTTCGGCATAGTGTTGTTGGAGATTTTCACAGGAAAAAGGCCGACAGATCCTACGTTCACGGACGGGCTAGACATCATCAGCTTCGTGGAGAACAGCTTTCCGGACCAGATATTTCACGTTGTTGATGCCCATATCGTGGAAGAATGCAAAAAACTTTCCCAAGAAAAGAAAGTACCAGAAAATGAGGTCTACCGGTGCTTGTTGGCTATTCTGCAAGTAGCACTTTCTTGCACGCGTTCATTACCATCTGAACGGTCCGATATGAAGCAGGTAGCCAGCAAAATACATGAAATCCAGACGTCATATCGTGGATGGAACTATAAGGAGTAAGGGAAAGGGTGCTCAGTATAGTGAATTAGCGTTTTCATTATACTACTACAATTAAATCTGTGTTTTGTATGAATGTGTTTAACGCGACCAGTGATATAAATATACTGTACATCTGAAGAATGCTCGGTTACAAATTTATTCCGAATGAAGTAACCCTGGCTTTGCTTCTACGAACTACAAGCATGAAAGCCACTGGCGGAACCTCATGGAGGCCTAACTAGATGCTGGTCCCTCCTTCTGACCAAAAAAAACTTTCTGATCTGCTCATATTTCTCACTCAAATACTCCCTCTGTTCAAAAAATATAACTCTTGTTTTTCGAGGAGTCAAATAATTTTAAATTTAACCAATTTATATAAAATGGTATTAATATTTATGTTGTAAAATAAATATAATTAGATTAATTATGTAATATATTTTTATACTAAGTTTATTTGCATTGGTCAAACTTGAAATTATTTGACTCCACGAGAAGCGAGAGTTTCATTTTTTTAGGATGGAGGAAGTACCATATTTCCTTTGCTTCTAGAGTACTTTATGTACAACGGTTGCTGATTGCACCCCTCTTAACATATACACATATATTTACATTCCGCCACTGATGAAGAGCCATTATGGAGAACATAAAAATGAATCACAGAAATGCCTGCCTGCTCACTTCGCTTCACGCGCTTGCCAAGAAAACAATCTGGGCCTTGGATGCCGGCCCAAGAAAGTGTAGTTGTCGCAAGCAGCGCTGCTGCGATCAATAATGGGTAAATTCCCGACAAGCTTTGGCAGCTACGGAACATGAAGTACTTTTACCTAAATGAAAATAGTCTATCAGGTGAAATCCCACAGACTGTCTCTAATATATCTTCTCTCCTGGATTTATCCTTGTCTGCCAATATGCTGGAGGGCACATTGCCATCTAACATTGGTGATGCCTTCCCTAATCTCCAAAATCTGTTCTTGGGAATCAACACTTTCCAGGGTCAAATTCCAGCTTCCATTGGTAATGCTTCAGGTCTAGGAAGAATAGATCTATCATCTAATGGTTTCAGTGGCCAAATCCCAAGCTCTTTTGGAAGGATCGGAGTGCTGTATTATCTGAACCTTGAATTAAATAAGCTTGAAGCGAGAGACGATGGTGAAGGCTGGGAATTCTTCCATGCGCTCGCAAATTGTACTAGTCTAATGGGTATTTCAGTATCCAACAATCAGCTAGAGGGAGTCATACCAAATTCGATAGGTAACCTACCCACCAACCTTACGTATCTAGCAATGAGTGGAAACAAGCTATCAGGAGTTGTCCCCCCATGCATAGGAAAATTTCAGAACTTAGTTACTCTCCGTCTAGATGGCAACAGCTTTAGCGGCACAATTGAAGAATGGATTGGCAATCTGACAAAGCTAGAAAAGTTATACCTCCGTGGGAACAACTTTGTCGGGACAATTCCTTAGCAAACTGCATCAACCAATTGAAAATAAATATCAGCTGCATACCTGCATCAACCAAATCTGTCCATAGTACTCACATAATTAATATCATATCCAAGGTATTTTTAACTTGCTTAAGTTATTGTTTGAGTTTTAGGATCAATCTTCTCCGTAGCTTCAAAACCGAGGCTCACTTCAAGACGTTTGGGCAGACGCTCTCTGACAGCCACATGGCTGCCTTGACTGCTATCCTCGGCTAGATGCCCGATGAGGATTTGCAGGTGCGTGGCACCGGCACGTGGTTTGGGTTCTGACCCTCTGGTCGCTCTCTCCCCTTTTTCCGATGAATCTTTCCTCTATTCTGGTTTGGAATGCGCATGGTCTTAACCAAGTTGATCGGAGCAATTCTGTAAGAGATGTTATCCGTTCTGTAAATGCACCAATTGTGTCTTCAAGAAACTAAGGTCACTGCTTTGTCTCAGCACCTCTTCCAGTCAGTGTTCGGTACTGTTTACTACAAATTTGTTGATCTGCCAGCCATTGGCACTGGGGGGGGAGTTCTGATTGCTTGGAAAAGTGACGTCTGCCAAACTTTATCCTCCAGAGTGGAAACATTCTCAGTTTCGGTTCAGTTTGCTAAGCAGGAAGGTCGCAATTGGTGGTTTACAGGTGTTTATGGGCCGCAGGCAAATTCTGAGAAGGTGGCGTTCTTGCAGGAACTCAGGGACGTTCATGCCCTCTGCTCGGGACTGTGGATTGTGGCTGGGGATTTTAACCTTATTTATCAAGCTGAGGACAAGAACAACACCAACCTCGATAGGGCAATGATGGGAAGGTTCAGACGGTTTCTCGACGAGGTCGAAGTAAAGGAAATCCCCCTTTTGAGAAGAAAATACACTTGGTCGAACGAACGGTCTTCTCCAACGTTGGTCAGGTTGGATCGCACCTTCTGTTGTGTGAACTGGGAGGACGTTTTCCCTTATGCTGTTTTGCAGAGCACGGTGTTAGTGGTCTCTGACCACTGCCCGTTGGTCCTCGGGATGAAGGTTGCGTTGCGTCCGCGAGCAAGCGGCGTTTTCATTTTGAAAATTTTTGGACGAAGCTTCCCGGTTTTTTTGAGGTGGTTCAGCAGAACTGGAATGCCCCTGTGAACTCCTCTTGCGCGGTCAAGCGCCTGTTTCTGAAACTGCAGCGGTTGGAAGAAAATAACTTCCAACCGATGTTCTCCAATAGCTCATAGATGTCATGATGAAATCCCAGCTTCACCAATGCTTCATCATCAAAATCATAATTTGCTCGTAGTCTTCCCTTCATGAACTTGAGCCTTTCTTCTTCTTCCTTCGACAAGATAATAAACTCTTGTTTTTCGAGGAGTCAAATAATTTTAAATTTAACCAATTTATATAAAATAGTATTAATATTTATGTTGTAAAATAAATATAATTAGATTAATTATGTAATATATTTTTATACTAAGTTTATTTGCATTGGTCAAACTTGAAATTATTTGACTCCGCGAGAAGCGAGAGTTTCATTTTTTTAGGATGGAGGAAGTACCATACTTCCTTTGCTTCTAGAGTACTTTATGTACAACGGTTGCTGATTGCACCCCTCTTAACATATACACATATATTTACACTCCGCCACTGATGAAGAGCCATTATGGAGAACATAAAAATGAATCACAGAAATGCCTGCCTGCTCACTTCGCTTCACGCGCTTGCCAAGAAAACAATCTGGGCCTTGGATGCCGGCCCAAGAAAGAGTAGTTGTCGCAAGCAGCGCTGCTGCGATCAATAATGAGTAAATTTCTTGTATGGCCCTAAAAGAAATGGCAGTTCCTTTTTTGGCACTGAAAAGTTTAAACTTCCTTCTTTGACCTCTTCTATCCTTTCTATAACCCTGCCGTGATCTCTGTTAGCTGCTCCGGGCCTGAGTTTCAGGCAGAACCCGACATATTCAGTTTGACAAGTTAGGGGCTGAATCTGAGGATGTTCATGAAACAAAAATTGTAAAGGAATGTTGGGGCTAAATTTCTCTTTTTATATATTTCAATGCTTAGTAGTGAATTTTGGAGTTAAATGAACTATAAAGCTCGGGTTCAGAAAGAATTCAGACTGAAACCGAGATATACAGCAATGTTCATAGCCCCTTTTGAGCAAGTTAGAGCCACATTCAAACAAAGTGCATGTAATAAAAACTGTAGAGGGAAGTATCCTTTACAACTTTGATGTTCACATATTTAAATATTTAGTAGCGAATTCTGGAGAACCGAGCGCTGCAAAACTCGGATGCAAGAGATGGTAAAGAAGAAACAGGTACAGGTTCAGACCACGGCCGTTCTTATCTCCCCGCCGCCCTTGCGTCGATCTCCGGCGGGAGAATTGAACTGAGCCACGCGTGGGGTACAGGCCGGGACAACAGCAAGCAAGGTGGGAGGAGGTGGTGGGCATGAAGGCGGTGAAGGATTCAATTAAAACCCGGCAAGGGCTGTCGTCCTCATCCTCTCACCCTTTTTCCCCTCCCATGGCCGAGCCCTCTTCGCCGGAAAATTCATTGTCGCCGAGTCCTTCCCGCCCAATTCCCTGAACCACCAGCATTACAGCTACCTCAGCGATCCATTTGAGTCCTTCCCGAGCCGAAACCGCCGCCGCAGCCGCTAGCTCGCCATCATCTTCTTCCCTCACTCAGTTATGTTAGGGTGTGCTTGGGAGAGCTCCAATTCAACTTTCCTACTCCGCTTCACGAAATCCCTGCCAAACACATCTAGCTCTGGTAACTCCAGATCTGGAAACTTCAGAAAAAAACCTGAAGTTGGAGGGTCAACTTCATATTTTTTATGGAGCTCCTCAAGGGTTACGGTGCTCCAAAAACTCTAGTTTCATACCTTCTCATGGAATTGAATAGAAATTACCCTCCACTGTCACTATTTACAACATACCGTTCTGAAAAAAAACATCGCACCCTTTCTTCTTCCATGCGTTCCTCTCTTCTCCTCCCCATCCCATCTGCTCCGCCGCCGTCGCCCCTGTGCTGCTGCTCCGCCGGGCTGTTTGGCAGGCAAAATAAGTTGCCGGCCCTTCCAGCCGCCTGCTCCCGCCGCCAATTCGGTTGTTCCCAACCTCCGCGAGGTGGGCGAGGCGGAGGTGGGCACGCACCGCAGCGACGGACAACGGTTCATGTGCAAGGGCGCCACGGAGGCCACCGCGTTGGAGGAGTTCCTAGACGGCGTGGGCGTGGTGTGCGGGCCCAGTCGAAGGCCGAGGCCTGGAGCCTGTGCTGCATGGCGCACCAGATGGGCTGCTGCCGAATGGGCGCCACAGCCGCGGACGACAGCATCCTGCCGAGCGCGGTGGACGTCAGCCCCATGGTCACCATCCAGTCCGTCACCTACTGCCTCGCCACGGTCATCGCCGAGTCGCTCGAGCTACTGATACCACGCTTGTGCAAGCATGTTTACCGCTTGATGAAATGTCCCTGTGTATTGCAAAACAACTCCATAGCGATGCATGATTCACGTGTATTTTCACGCTTGAGCAAGAGTGATTGGACAGTTGGACTTGGACTGGTAGGTGCTTGGAACACTAGACAAAGCTGCATATTGTTACTGCAGCGTGAAAAAAAAAGGGCAAAGGAGACTATTCCTCCCAAAGCCTCCCTTTTCCTGGAGCTGGAGTCAGCTAATTAGCCAAACAGGTAGAACAACTCCTTAGTTCGCGGAGTTGAGCTGAAAAAATCTAGAGTTGGTGGAGTGAAGCTATTTTTTTAGAGTTGGAGTACTCCCAAATAGACCCTTAGTATGATATCCGACTCGGTCAAAGGATTGAGTTCTTCTCCACCCACGAGCCCTGATCGGGGGCGTTTTTACCGTTCACTGGCAAGTGGGTCCCCCTTCGCGCAGCGCCAAATAAAAGCAAGAAAGGGGACACCGGGGCACAGTAACCAAAGTTGACAGTGCCACAGTTTCATTGCAAACCCTAGCTCGATCCTCGAGGGCGCTAAAGTGAAAGGAAGGCTCCACTGCGCCGTCGTCGACCCCGCCACCGTCGTCACTGCTTCCCCTAATACGACTTGCCGGCCACCTCATCACCGACCATGGACGCCTCCACCACCAAGCCTGACGGTTGCATTCTCTTCTCCCTATCCCTCTCCCTCGCTCTGTTCATGTATTCCTGATGTAAACAATGTTGTTTATTCACTCTTAATGAAGTTAGTACCCACTCGATCTACTGCTAGAGATCCGTTTCAACTTCAACAATGGTATAAGAGGGCTGATCTAGTGCATAGATTGGGTCGGCGAAGAAAAAGAAAAGAAAGAGAAGAAAGAAAGAAAAGGAAGAAAGAAAAGAGAGAGATTTCTATTCCAAATCAGATTGAAAGAAGAAGAAAACCCTAACCCTAACCCTAACCCAAATTAAGAAGACCTCACCATTTCGGCCGCACCGCCGGTGCACGGGCTAGAGCACCCCGATGAGGCCCCCCGACGGAGCCGCACGTGACTCGGTCATACACGGCGCCGGCGAGAGGGCACGCAAGGGCGCAGGTGGTGCAAAGGCGGAAGAAAAAGAAGCAAGAACAAGAGAAGCAACTCAACCTCAGATCGAGAAAGATAAAAAATGAGCAAACCCTAACCTTAGAATATGATGGGCCGGTGGGAACTACTTGCGCCCCATCACCGCCGCCCACCGCCGTGCAGGAAGAAACTCAGAGGCGCCGGCTTGCCGGCGCTTCACCGCCGTCGCGCGGGAAGTCGCTGGTCCGCTGGGACCCTGCCCCGTCGCACGAGATTGCAGCTGGGCGCCGGCGAGGGGCCTGCGATGGCACCACCTCCTCCGGGCCACCATGTCCGGCCACCGCCGGGATGAAAACAAGGAAGGGGAGGTCAAAGAGCTAGGGTTGAGGGGGAGCAGGTCGTCGGGGGTTTTACCTCGCCGAAACCGATGGACGGCTGTCGGATTCGATCCGACGGCCAGGAGGAGCCGGGCTGGTCCCGGCCCAACAGCGGTCTTGGCGGGGTCCAGTCGGGGGTAAGAATCCCAGCCTAGGCACAGATTATGCCCTGGGACGCGGGAGCGCACGACGCGCAGGCAGGCCGAGTGGCTGCTGTGCTGCTGAGCCGAGCCGATCTGTGGCAAAACCGCCTTGATTAATCCAGCTTAAGTGCGCTAACCATCCCTTGAGGGCAATCTAGGCTAACATGCACTTAAAATGGGATAACCAGACAGTCTGTCGGGCCATATCCCGATGCAACCACTGGGATTTCGATCGAAACAAAGCATACATAAACCCACACGAAGGCGAGCCCAGAGTTTACAACATTCCACAAATTTTACATCACAGAGTTTGACACTTAATTATTACAAACTGAGTTCGATAACTTAATCAAGGTACTTTAGAGTTTGGAGTAAATAAGTTCTTCAGAGTTCACATGCAGCGAAAATAAGCGATAACTCTAACAACGATACAAGATATCATGATGAAGTCCGTACATGACTTCACTCGGCACGATCATCGTTGGCCGGGGATGCATCCCATTCCACGGACCAACCAGGAAGAAGAGTACATAGCCAAGTTAAACTAGCAATCATATCCTCAAAACTTTTACCTGAAAATAAAACCACAAGTAAGGCTGAGTATGCTAATACTCAGCAAGGCTTACCCGACTAGTGGTCTATACTTAGCCGACTCCTAGACTTGCAAGGCTTTTGGCTTGAAGAGTTTATTTTGCCGAAAAGCATCTAAATAAGTCCTTACTTTCAAGTTTTAGCTCCAAGTTCTAGTTTAATTAACCATTTTAGGTAAGCAGCTATCCAATATCACACATGGTAGAAAATAAACTAAATTAAGCATCCATCATTATTAATTATCATCATCATTGTTCCTCTTCTTACTCTATGTGGTAAAAGGGTTAAGCAGTCTCAATGGCCGCGAGAAACAGACGATTCGAATCGAATTTCTTAACCTTGTAAGGCAAACCTAAACACACGTCACGTGGTTACTCCAAGAGTCACACATGCAACCCTTCCCCTTTATCCCCGGGCATAGAACAAGCCCACCGCCCTGGGGTGCCCTGCACCCGTGCGTGAACAAAGACCAGACGGTCGGGAGTATGTTCGACGGCCGGTTCCATCAGATACTTAAGCTTACCGATTACCATACTCTCGGCATGTGGTTAGTACATTCAAAATCTTAACCACATGCTACCACACACTTCGACCTTAGCCATTTTTGCTATACCCGACAGGGCCTCAAGCATTTCCATGAATCCGTAAAACAACCCCGCCCGTCGACCTTATAATTCCAACATAAAGTAAACAATCAACTTCTATTTTTCGCGAGTGACAGGCAATCACTCGACTTTTACCGAATCCTATTAGCATGGCAAGCAAACGGCCTACACATACTAGTGTTCATCTCATAGGTACCTAAGATCATGCAACTAGAGTTTCAAATAACTCATATAAACGTAAATGCACAAGTACATAAAGTAAGAACATTGCATATATAGTGAAATATAGAGTTATGCTCCGGAGCTTGCCTTCTTGAGCAAAGCTAGCCTTGGGCTCTTCCGAACTTTGGTTTGAGTCTTCAACAGCTTCAGTTAGATTAGCTTGAGCTTCACACTGTCACTCTTGGACTCCGGCACCAGCTCGTAGGTTCCGTCGGCAAGAGTAGTCGATTCTATATGAGATGCATATGCGTGAGTTATTTTTGTTGGAAAAGAGACATCAAGCACTTTACTACAAGTTTATACTCCAACAAACTCAAATGAAGTTGTACAAAAATTTAGTTATAATTCACCGGGGCAGTCGTTTATTAGGTTTAACTTAAACTGACAAACCTTATTAGGCACGTGAGGGTTTTGTTATTTTTAGAAATGATTATTTTCAATTGCAAGCATGGAATATTCAAAACAGATGCTAGGGATAGTTTCTAGTGTTGAGATTTTTATAAAGAGCACATTATTTAAGTGCAAACCCACTGTAAAATTTTCAGCCATTTTCATTTGGCAGATTAATTATGAAAAATACATTAAACAGCTACTGCTAGGATAAAGATCCATTTATACAGAACGAACCATGCAAGTAATGATGCTAATATTTTTACTAAGTAACACTGAGCCCATTTTGAGTCTACTGTAAAATTTTCAGGTTTAATGGAGCAATTTAAAAAGCATAGAAAATAAGTCAATCTAAATCTACAATAACCAAGATTTATTTATACAGAGAGTTCCACAAAGTTTCTGTGCCTCTAACTTTTCCAACATGGTAAGCTACTAAAAAAGGTTCACTGGTAAAAATATCAAAATTTATAAGTAGAGAAACTATTTATCATGATTTATTGCATTTATTCATGGCAAGAAAAATTACTTGGGCAAGTTCTATTGAAGCAAAAAGTCCTAAACTTTTTATACAGCATCTAAGCATAAAAACAACATCGCTGTAAAAGTTTCAATTCATGAAACATAGTATAACACCTAGAACCATTAATCCATATATTCATATATGGCAATAAACAAGATGTAACAAGAACTTTAGCTAGGGACTTGATTTGGTCTAGCAATTTTTACACAAGGCCACTTGCCTAGAGTTTAAGCCCAAAAAGCAAGTGCAGAACTACCCTAGAACATGAGTTACATTAAAAAGCTCATAAATCTAATATTTAATATAGTTCAAAATCCATTCAAAATTTTAAAGTTTGCATGTAACGAAAGTTGCAGATCTAGTTACAACGATTCCAAAATAGTTAAGTTTGCATTTTTCTAATTTCTCTATGATTTTTAAATGAATTTACAAGTTCACTGGTTTGAATCTAAAAAGAAAAACTGGGCTTCGCAGATAGGCCCCTAGAGTTTTGCATCAAGGACCCTAAAAAAATTTGGGCGATCGCAATCAGGTCCCTGGCCATGGCTGCCGGCGGGGAGCTCGGATTCCGGCGAGGGTGAGGCTTGCTGGCGGTGGGGGATGGGTGGAGGAGCATGAGGGCATTGAGGGCTACCTTGTGGTGTCTTCGAATGGGGCTGGGATGGCCGGAGTTGGGCTGGCCACGGGAGCAGTGCCGCGGCGGCGGGTGGGGCTCTGCTCTGGCGAGCTCGGGTGGCCAGGGCAGTCGGAGGAGGGACCGTGGAGGTTCAGTGGGAGGCGAGGGACCGGTTCAGGGGCTCATTTTGAGAGCTGGCGGTGCGGTGGGGCAGCCCGGCGTGCAGGGGGCTGGGCCGGCAATGGCGCATGGCAGGGGCTCTGTTCTGTTAGGCTGGGAACCGAGGAAGAAGAAGAAGGAGCAGAGAAGGGAAGGGACGGCTTTGTAGGCGAGCAAGGGAGGAAGAGGAGGGGTTGGAGGCGCTGGGGCGAGCGGCAGGGCTCGGCATTGAAGGCCGGGGGTGGGAGCATGGCCGAGCGGCTCTGCAGGGCTGTCGGGGTGCGGCAGGGTGCGTGCGGCAGTGGTGGCAGTGCTGGGAGTGGCGGCAGTCAGTGCTTGGTCGGGCGGCGGCGCAGCCGGCGGCGGCCACAGGCGGCAGGGCGGCGGGGCAGGCGGCGGGGCAGCAGCTGCTCTGTTCTGCAGCAAGGAGCAGGAAATAGAGTGAAGGAAGAGAGAGAACAGAGAGGGAAGAGAGAAGAGAGAGAGGGCTGAGTTTGACTTAAAATTTAAAATAGTTCCACTTAAAATTTGAACATGTGCCTTAAAACAAAATTGTTCCCCAAGAAAAGTACTACAACTTTTATTTTGGCCAAAAGTTCAGTATTTAGGCAAAATGAATTTTAAACTCGCACACAAGATAGCAACGTTCAAAACTTTTTCAAAAGATTGAAAAACTCATCATTTTATGTGCTTTATTTCAAAATTTGAACTCGACTTCCATAGAACTCTTGTATAGCTTTTTAAGAGGGATATGCGGATACATTTTACTAGACATGCCGAATCGAGTATGAAAAGTTACGAAAGCACCCTATACGTAGCACATCGGCCAACATAAACATGCAAATACACCCATACACACACATACTCAAGCATGCATAGGCACAAGAAATGCATTGTTTATATTAAATCTTGGTGATTATGCATGATATCATTTTTAAGATTTATTGCTTAGTATTTTTAAAAACCTGGGGTGTCACACGATCCATCTTTTGGGCTGGACCGAGCGTGAGCGAGCCGACCCGTGAGCGCCTAGCAAACCAAGCTGCTGGGCTACAGTGTTGTCGGGCCGAGCGGCTAAGCTGAGCCGCGGGCTCGGCGCTGCGTGCAAGTGGGCCGCGGGAGAGAGAGCAAGCGCGAGCGGGCTGAGCCGCCTCGCATGAGCTAGGCTATGGGCCAACTTTTCAGCTGGGCCGCCTGCTTAGAAGAGAAAAAACAAGAAGTTTATTCCTTTTCAGAAGCCTCTTTTGATGTTTTTAGTCTAGTTTTTCATCTCTACTAGCAGAGACGCACGTGCGGCACGCACGTATTTTTTTTTTAAAATAGAAGAATCTTATAAATAAGAATTTTAAAACAATGTATTCGAGCAAAATGCTTATAATAATTGGGGCAAAATAGAGACAATACCAGTAATAAATATGCAGTTTTGGTAGAACTCATAAGCATTTTAATTGAGTCGGTTATATCTTTTTCAGTCTCGTATAGGCATTTTAATGTTGATTCTCAATAAAACTGTTCTACAGAGACAATAATGTTGTTTTCCAGTAAACAATATTATTGTTCTATCTAGGCATAACAGTACACTTCATTAAGTAATTTTGTTGCCTTTAGAAAATAGATAACATGCAAGTGCCAGCAATGCTAATACAAGAAATAAATATTCAGCCACTCTCGTTTTTCCTCTGATTCATTCTTCCTCGCGGTTTGAATCTGGAGGCAAAATGCTTATAATAGGGGCAAAATAGAGACAATACCAGTAATAAATGGCATTGGTTCAATTTACATGCCGTAAATAAATTGATATTCAGACATATCGCTTTGGTACTGCATCTAATAAAATGGTCCTACATATCAGAATGGTGACAGCAAAACTACTCTATATGGAAGCTTGAAGAAACCATCTCCAAATAATACTATCTGATTCAATTTTATTGTAACAAAAGCAAAATCTTGAGGACCACAAAGCAAAGCAAAGCTGTCATGAAGTGGAGGTACCTGACTTACAACCACACGGTCTGAATACCCAAGTTAAACATTCTTGGATACATCTATGCATGTCGACTGACTCCACAACCTTCTGGGCCATGGAATCAGACAACTGATTACCAATTGTGACTTAATTCTCAACGTCAAACATGACACCAGACGGCCGCAACCATATATAAATGAATATATTTTATTTTAAAAATTACTGAATATTCATGAACAACACGAGGTCCTCTGCATAGCACCGCCGGAGCTTGAAAGCACGAGCACGCCTTTATGCAGCTTACTAATCAACAAAGCTAGCAGTGTTGGAGAGATTTTATCAAGTTCTACTCTATAGTTCACATGCTATAGTATAGCATCTGTTCCTTTTCTTTGAAGATTTTCAAAAAAGTCTCGGCACTGATCAACAATTTCTGTCGCCCTTCTCCTACAAACAATCCATGTCGTTCAGCCGTGGCCACCAACCCGCCACTGAGCTACCGTAGCCGCTGACCCGCCACCGTGATGCTCCCTTCCCAAGACTTGAAGCATCGGCATTCGGCAGCACGCCAGCGCCTCGTCCTGTCGTCAGAATTGAAGGGAAGCTCCTCCATGGACATCATCTCCTCCGTTCCCGGAAGGCGGCGACGTGAGCTCCTCCATGGACATCATCTCCTCTGTTCCCGGAAGGCGGCGACGTGAGTCCCTGCATAGACGGCAGCCTGATGACCGGCCCCGTTACTTAGTGTGCACGCGATCACGACGGAATCTGCGGCTACGTGCTACTCGTTTTCTAGATGGCGGCGGGGTGCAGCGGCACCGCGGCTAGCGCAGCCGCGACACGCGGTGTAGGACCGCGTGGAGGCAGCTCGCCATGGGAGGAGCGGCGACAGCAGGGATGTGGGCGAGTCGGTGACGGTGACCGGCGGTCGGGCTCGGCGGCTCGGCCTAAACGGGGGAGGGCTGGGCGGGGTCGGGTGGGGGAGCAAGGAGGGCGTCAGGGAGAGCTCTGAGCTTCTGATGCCACGACAATGGCAATACGTGGGATTTTGGACGCGGTGGGGTTGGACGCGGACGGATCGACGACTGAATCTCGGATAGGCGAGGCCCCAAGGGGGGAGAAGAGTTCGGCAGAGAAGAGAAGAATCCGAGACACACGTGAGACTCGACGAGAGGGTATACGTGGGCGGGTAGGATAACTGATGGTGACAAAATAATTAACTTTTTGGTAGAAACACTCTCCAACATGTGATTTTTATGGATCTCCACCCTCTCCCACCTCCTTCTGACCCTGACAGGTGGGTCTGGTATGAGGGGTAAGGTGGGCCCAGTTTGGGTGAGAAAGGTTTTCAATTGTTTTTATAGTATAGATTCAATTTTGAAACAATGAAATAAATTGTTTAGAGATTAGATGAGTTCACTAAAATTTTTATGAGATAGAATTGCTACTAAATAGAATTTTTTTTTCTGCTGCAATGATGTTTATCTTCCAATTAAATTAGAACCAACGGAAAAATTTAATTGGAAGGTAGCCGTATGCTTTTCAGTTAATTATGATATTGTTATTCTCTGACCAACTGATGATAGCAATATTATAAATTTTATTCATGAGTTTTCCATGCATTAGCTCTATTTCTGCATAACGGTGATATAGAACTAATGTGATAGCAACACCACTGACTTTCCTATTAACATAGGCCTACACCAGGGGTCAGCATTGAGCCCTTATTTATTTGCTTTAGTGATGGATGAGGTCACAAGGGATATACAAGGTGAGATCCCTTGGTGTATGCCCTTTGCTGATGATGTGGTGCTAGTTGACGAGAGTAGGGTAGGGGTCAATAGGAAGTTAGAGCTGTGGAGACGCACGTTAGAGTCGAAAGGGTTCAGACTTAGTAGGACCAAAACCGAGTACATGATGTGCGATTTCAGCGCGACTAGGCATGAGGGGAGAGACGTTAGTCTAGATGGGCAAGTGGTGGTCCAGAAGGATACTTTTCGGTATTTAGGATCGGTGCTACAAAAAGATGGCGACATTGATGAAGATGTTAGGCATAGAATTTCAGCTGGCTGTTTGAAATGGCGGCAAGCTTCTGGCATTCTTTGTGACAAGAGGGTGCCACAAAAGTTAAAAGGCAAATTCTATAGGACAGCAATTCGTCCGGCGATGTTATACGGTGCTGAATGTTGGCCTACAAAAAGGCGACATGTGCAGCAACTGAGTGTAGCAGAGATGCGGATGTTGCGGTGGTTTTGCGGGCACACAAGGAAGGATAGAGTCCGGAACGAAGTTATTCGGGATAGGGTCGGGGTGGCACCAATTGAGGAGAAACTTACTCAGCATCGGCTGAGATGGTTTGGACATGTCCAACGAAGGCCTCCTGAGGCGCCGGTGCGTAATGGGGTTCTTGAGCGGGTCGATAATGTAAAGAGAGGTAGAGGTAGACCTAAACTGACGTGGGATGAGTTGGCTAAGAGAGACCTTAAGGATTGGAATATCTCTAAAGAGATAGTTTTGGATAGGAGCGCTTGGAGACTAGCTATCAATGTGCCTGAACCTTGAACTTATTTCTTTCGGGTTTCATCTCTAGCCTACCCCAACTTGCTTGGGAAAAAAGGCTATGTTATTGTTGTTGTTGTTAGTGATATAGAACTAATGTAGAAGAACATTGTATGTTTACCAGAGAGAAAAGACATACAACCGTTGATTTTCATCAACACTTGAGATTACTCGGCTGCAAGCCAAAGGCTGCTTTGCTTGGGAAAGGCCTTGGGGGCAAAATGAGTCCAGTAATTCTCTCATTAGCTTCCGCGCTATTGTTGGTTTATTAGTTTTCTAATTAAATTGGAACCAACGAGACGATTTAATCGAAAAATGATGTATAAGTAAAAGTTTTTTTGTCATTATGACTACAGTTTGTAGCAATAAGTTAGATGCATGTCTAATTTGACCAACGTTGAATTAAACATGTGGATATGAATGAAAGGTAAAAAGTAAGGCTTAACAGGTTGAATCTATCTGAGCACATCGATAAGAGAATGAATTATTCGAATAATAATTCAAACCTTTCCTTGTAGTACCATATTGACTTGAAATGAGTTTCAGGACAAAAGGAAGTTGAGGACAAAAGTAAAAAGATAAGAAAATATGCGAGCATGACTTGCAAAAGTACCACAAATAAAGGACTTCGTCAAGTTCTTGAAGTAGAATGAGGAAATGGTACTCCCTTTACAAATTGCGAAAGAATCTTGTTTGTATGATATTATCATGTAATGCAGTAAGTGATAAATATCTCCTCTTTCCTAGAGTTCAAAATAGTTTTCGAAATTATGTCGGCAAAGTTTATGCCTTATTTCAAGGTGGAGGATTGTGAGATTAGTTAAGAAAATACTCTTTATTGTGAGATCAGTTAAGAAAGATACTCTCTATTCCCCTATACCTTAGAATGAATGCAAGGCATAGAATGCATTGAGGACAAGAATGATCTATAAACAATGACTATGACCGTCGGGGGAGTACAACGGTCATGACATCGATACCCCTAAGCAAAGAAATGACTAAATTCCTGGACCTTTTACAGTTCCAATAGGAAGATAGCAAAGTTAGCCAGTATTCATACCGGAAGAGCCTCAGCAGAATGGAGTAGTTGAAAGACGCAACCATACATGGTGAGAAGTATGGTAAGTTACTCATAAGTTTGTGCATGGAGGCATTAAAAACTGCCACTCATGTTCTTAATCGAGTACCAATCAAGTCGGTGCCCAAAACACCGTATGAGTTGTGGACAGGAAGAAAACCACACTTGACTATTTACGAGTGTGGGGCTGTCCATCTAAGGCCAAAGTATTCAACCCAAATATTGGGAAGCTAGATCACAAGACAATTAGTTGCCATTTCATTGGCTATTCAGATAAGGCGAAAGGTTGTTGTTTTTCTTGTCCTAACAGACATACGAAGTTCGTAGAAATGAGTAACATTGTCTTCTTGAAGGACGAGATGGTCAGGGGGAGCATGGTACCCCGAGAAATTAGCCTTGAGGAGAAGCGGGTATACGCACCCACTTTGATGATTCAGGAACTGTTTTTCTTGATATTTGTTGCTGCTGCACTGACAGTGCAGGACACTGTGGTTAGAACACCTGTTGTTAGTTCTCCTATGGCAACAACGAATAAGAAACCAGGAATCTGTCCTTCAGGAGCTGATAGAAAACTATTGTCACACATAAGGAAGAGCTGTAACAGCCCATATGAAAGATGCGCCAAATATTGAGGCCCCAAAAGGTCTTAAAGTGTTAGAAAGTTAGTCATCCCTGATGACTACGAAGTATGTGTTTGCAAGGAGATTCAAATAGAGAGTGATCACACCTCATTTGAAGAAGCCATGAGAAGCGCTTACTCGCAGAAATGGCTTGAAGCCATGCGAGATGAAAGAAGCCAAGACAATATGCTGCAAATGGGTCTACAAAACAAAACATGACTCCTAAGAGAATGTAGAAAGATATAAAATGCGACTTGTGGCAAAAGGCTTTACACAAAGAGAAGGAATAGATTATAATGAGACACTTTCTCTAATCTCATACAAGGATTCTTTTAGAATCATAATGGCGTTAGTGGCGCATTAAGATTTTAGAATCATAATGTAAAGACGACATTTCCCAATGGGGAACTGCATAAAAAGTTTACATGACACGACCCAAAGATTTTGTCGTGGAAGAAAAATGACGTATAGAATGCCACCTGAAGAAATCCATTTATGGATTAAAACAGGCCTTCTAGACAGTGGTATTTGAAATTTGATGTAACAATAAGAAAGTTTGAGTTTAAAGAGAATGAGGAGGACAACTACATTTATGCAAAGTTCAAGAATGAGAAATTTATTTTCCTCATCCTATATGTGGATGACATCATACTCATTGGTAGTGATGTTAATCTGCTACAGGAGAACGAGAAAGTTTGTTCTCAAATTATGATATGAGAGATATCGGTAAATCTAGATTCATTTTGGAAATACAGATTCACCGAGATAGAAGTAAAGGGGTATAAGGACTATCGTAGAAGGCATACTAAGAAATTGTTCTAAAGAAATGTAGTATACATGCGAGTAAGTTTACGCCTGCTCCTATAGTCAAGGGTGACAGATTTAGAAAATTTCAAAGCTCTAGAAGTGAAGAAATGATCGATAAAATGAAATCAGGTCCATGTGCTTCAACTGTTGAAGCTTCAAGAATGCTAAGTAAGAATTGACCTTGATGTAGGTCAAGTATCCGAGATGTTTTGGCAGAAATCCAGTCCAGATATATATCACTGGAATGGAGTTGAGTATGTCTTGCAATTTTAATTACAAAGAGTTACAGGCCTCATGCTCAGTACAAAAGAACCAATACTCTCAAAAAGTTGTGGGTACAAAGACACTAGGAAATGTGTAGAGAAATCCATAGCAAGTCAGCAACATTCGCAGTTTGGAGTTTTATTGTGGAAAAGCTCCAAAACAAATAGACAGTTGTGTATCATTAGTGATACGTACCTATAGTATTACATGATATGAGGCCGCTGAGCAGGCACTTAAAAGTTAATAAAGTCATACCCGGAATCAAATATTTCACTCCTGAGATAACAGGTCAAATGTGCTGCCAAACATATTGACATTGAGAGATATGTTGTCAAGGAGAAAATCCAGAATCACATAGAAAGTATTAAATGTATAAGGACCAAGCAAGTGCATACGGATCCACTTACCAAAGGCTTACCGCCTAGTGTGTTTAGAGAAAACTCAGTCGACATGGGTTTATGGTAGAGCCTGTGATCTCTGGATAGTAAGGGGCCCAAGATTAGGATCTATTTCAAAATGGAAAGGTGTGTTGTGGCTGTTAATCTTACAGTATTAACTATTATGATGAGGCATGCTTTATACGCCGATTTGTGACGAAATGGGTCAAGTAAAGTATTCTAAGGTTAAGAAAGTAAGGTGAAGATCAAAAGGGAGAATGTTAGTATGATCTCCGACTCGGTCAAAGGACCAAATCCTTCTCCACCCATATGCCCTGATCTGGGGCATTTTTGCCGTTCACTAGCAAGTGGGTCCCTCTTCGCGCAGCGCCAACTAAAAACAAGAAAGGGGACACCGGGGCATAGTAACCAAAGTTGACCGTGCCATAGTTCCCCTACAAACCCTAGCTCAATCCGATCTACTCGAGGACGCTGAAGTGAAGGGAAGGCTCCACTGCGGCACTGCGTCGTCATCGACCCCGCCGTCGTCGTCACTGCTTTCCTTACTGCGACTCGCCGGCCACCTATTCACCGACCGTGGACGCCTCCACCACCAAGCCTGACAGATGCATTCTCTTCTCCCTATCCCTCTCCCTCTCTCTGTTCATGTATTCCAGGTGTAAACAATGTTGTCTATTCACTCTCAATGACGTTAGTACCCACTTGATCTACTGTTAGAGATCTGTTTCAACTTCAACACATCGTTGCGCAGGAAGAAGGGGCCACCGGTGAGCCATGTCCTCCAGGCGCCTCTGGTTTGTGTCTGGTCTAGGGGATTGATTTGGGCTCTGGGATGGTGTAGCCGCCGCTCACCGGTCTGTTCCGTGCCCGACATGGCCGGAACACATGCTGCTATCGTGGCCATAGGATGGCGCCGTTGAGCCGCATGCTCCATCCATCTTGCAGCCACCGTGGTGCTCCCTGGCCATCTTTTTGAGGGGCCTAAGGCCCTAGCATCGCCGGTAGTCGGAGGCCGAGCTTCAGCTTGTCTGGAGGGAGCGCTTGGAAGACGGGGTGTTTGGGGGCCGGGTATGGCCGTCGCCGCCGGTGAGCCAATAGCCCTTCCCGCTCTTGTACCTCGACCATGGCCATTGGCCGGTGTGGCGGGGGCGGGGGCGGCGGCGGTGGTGGCACTGTCAGCACCACAAGAACAGGGGGTCCCCATTCTGCTTGACGAAACTACAAGAGGCCCAAGAAAAGGCCCAGGTACGGCCCAGCTCCGGCCGTGGGCTGCCTCTGCTACTCGAGTTCCTGGCAGGGCCCAGGAGCTGGAGGAGGACCAACCAGGCAGTCCCTTAGCCAAGAAGGAACTGCCAGGTCGTGTTTACCGCGCCGACACCGTGTTAACTTCGTGGGACCCACTGTAGCGCACCCTCCCCGTAAAAACATCATGATTACGGGAGGCGTGGGTACTGAAGGCGTCTTGAACAGAGAGGGAGAGGGAAGGAGCCCCTCCTCCCGCCTCCATCCCATAGAAGGGTGATGGATGGTGGGGGTGGACCCACCGTCCGCGCCGACCATCCCCCTGAGCCAGGTCCCGGAGTCCGCTGGGGACCCCGGGACCCCTCGGGAGGCAACCAAGGGCCCACAAAAGACCCCTGGGGTCCCTCAGGTAGCCTCGGGAGACCCCGGAGCCCGCTGCTGGGTCCCATCGGATATGATGAGCCCAGCAGAGGGAGTGTCCGGGCAGTACGGCGCCCACCTCCTGCTCTACGTGTTCACACCGGGGAGGAGTAAATAAAGTCATGTAAAATAGTAAAAAGATGACCCCCTGGGTGTCCATAAATAGGATAGCTAAGCGAAGTGTAAGGCAGATCAGATCCACACGATCTAAGAGCAATCACAAGCTCCCACAGGACATAGGGTGTTACGCCTCCGAGCGGCCCGAACCGGTCTAAACCGTTCGCCTCCCACGCACCACAAACCATCGACATCTACAGCGTGTTACACCCCTAGCCGAATCTCTAAACGGGGGTTCCCACGAATCCCTACTTGCGGTACTCACCCAATGTCAGCTGGCGTGCTAGGTAGGAGGTGTTGGCGCGTAGAACCGGTGATCCACTTCACTAAACTTCCACAAAAATCCATGGCGAACGAGGCATCCCGTTCCGACGGGGAGAACGGCAACGAGCACCCTCCCCGCCAGGGGCCACCAAGGGCTCTGGCTGGAGCGAGTCCGGACATCCCTCCTGCCCCCGCTCTGGCTGGGGATTGGCCTGTGTCGTTCATCACTTCGCCGCCACGACTCGGTGCTCCCCACTCCAGGGGCACCGCCTCCGCCAACGTCTAGTTCGCCCAACTCCGGTAGGAGGGCCGGAGGCGGGCTGGCCAACACGCGTCTCCAAGGCGCGCCCGGTCCAACTGCGGTAGTGTGGTCCCTAGGGAGGCTCTGGCCGCATCTCACGTGCTACTTCGTCACCCCCCGATGAAAGCTGAAGTCGGAACCCCAGAGGGGGAATGGCTCGACGAGCTTGCCAGCCTCGTCGTGAAGGCGTGCCCCAGGCCGGGGGCCTCGCACTCCTGTGCCATGGTAGGGGGCTCCCGCTAGTTATCCGCCCTCCCGAGCCAGGCTCGGGAAGGAGTGGGAAAAACCATTGACCTGTGCTCCCAGCTCAATGGGAGAAGGGCAAACGAAGATGCCCGAACTACCCTCAAATGTGCACGAGAAAACCGTCGAGAGGCCGACGAGGGCCATGTGTCCTTCGGCTCCCCCGTCTTGCGAGACGAGGGGCAAGACCGTCTGTAACGAACATGGCACCATTTATGCCATTTCGAGTGATTTTGGTGATCGAATGACAACACAACACTTGGACTAATATGATTGTTAAGATGATCATTCTCAGGCTTTTAGGTTCAAGTGATGACACAGAGAAAGAGAAGATAGGCGTAGCAAGGCCCGAAGCGCCCTGAAAGCTCTTCGGATCAGGAGCACAGGAAGAACCGATGCCTAAGCATCGGTGCATCCGATGCTTGTCGGAAGAACCGGTGCTATGAAGTTTGGTGCAGAAGAGAATCGAAGCCAAGTCAGCCTATAGGCACCGGTTGAACCGACGGGTCAAAAAGGGGGCATCGGTGCATTGGGCGTCCTATGTTCCAGAGACGATGTCAAGACCCAGGAGAAGTTTCTTCAGCACCTGTTGAACCGACGGTGCATCGGAGTATTGCATCGGTGCAATAACGTCAGCACCCAGGAGAAGATTCTTAAGCACCGGATGAACCGGTGATGCATCGGTACAAAGCATCGGTTCAACCGGTGGTCTCTGCGTCAGCTGTGAGGACTTCAACGGCTACTTCGGGTTATGAGTGACCGGATGAACCGATGCTACCCCGCCAAGAGGCATCGGTTCTTCCAGTGATACGTAGATTTTCAGCTAACCGTTGGAGCAACGGCTACAAGACTTGGTGGCCTATATATACGCCTCACCCCGGCCATTTGAAGATTGCTGGAGTCCCAAGACGCCTCATACACATCCAAGAACATCTCCAAGCCATACAAGAGCTCATAGATCATATCCTTAGCCTGTAGCACTAGCTTAGTAAAGTGTGAGTGCTAGATTAGCTCTTAGTGAGTGTGATTGCAAGGCCTTGAGCCTTTGTGCTGTGGTTCTCTAGTGAACCAAAACAAGAGCTTGGTGCGCCGGCACCTTGGAGTGTGAAGCTCGCCGGCAACGTCATCGACCCTCCGACTTGGTGTGGAGCGGCGACGATATCTTTGTGCGGCGGACGTGGAGACCCCCAACGTGGATGTAGGTGTGCCTTTGTGGCTAACCGAACCACGGGATAAACACCCGCGTCAAGAGTTTGCTATCTCCTATCCCTCTCTTTAAGCTTCCGCATTTCATACTAGCAATTTGTGTGCCTTTACTTTCATAGAATAGTTTCTTGATAGGAAAGGCTATAGGTTGCTAAACTCTTTTGGGATAGGAGTTTCACACTAGAACAACCTAGTTGCACATCTAGATAGCATGTTTTAGTTTAAGTTTTGTGCATACTAGTTAGAGCCATAGGTCTAAGTTTTTATTAGTGCCTAATTCACCCCCTCCCCCTCTTAGGCTAGAGCACCCGATCACTTTCACCGTCCCACCGAGGATGAGGACATCGGGCCCTACGAGGCCGGATGTCGGGCATTCACCGCGGACTTGCGTCGATTCAACTGGCCGACCAAGTTCAAGCCGGACATACCGGAGAAGTACGACGACACCATTGACCCTAAGGAGTTCCTCCAAATCTACACCACCGCCATTCACGCTGCTGGTGGAGGGCCCCAGCTCATGGCTAACTACTTCCACGTCGCCTTCCGGGGCACTGCCAGATCTTGGCTGATGAATCTTCTGCCAGGGTCTGTCGAGTCATGGGGGGAACTGTGCAAATAGTTCGTCATGAAATTCTCCGGATCATTTACTCAGCCTGGGACCCAAGGCGATCTCCTCACAGTTAGGCAACGTAAGCGGGAAGCGCTCTGTCAGTACATCTAGCATTTCAGTCAGGTGTGCAACATCATACCCGGCATCTCGCCGGCGGCCGTCATCATGTCTTTCAGCGAGGGGGTGACCAACAAAAGGTTGGTCGACAAGCTGGAGACCCACAATGTGGAGACCGTCGCCGAACTATTTGCCCTGGCAGACAAGTGCGCTCGTGAGGCCGAAGCCCAGAGCTGCACCAGTGGGCGGAAAGAACAACAGAAAGGATGTCGCTGTCGCGGTGGCGGAGTGGCGGAACAAACCTCCAGCAGGGAGAAACCCTGCGAGAGGTTCCAACAAGCCAGCCCCGCCGCACTCGGCAGGCAGCAAATGGTGTGAGATTCACCGGACCGACCGTCACGACCTCTCTGAGTGCTGACTCCTGAAGAACCTCGCTGAGGAGCGGCAGAAGGAGCGTCGGGATGACTGCCGGAATGCTGGCGACGGAGATGCCCCCGGTGGAGCTGGTCTGGGCTTTCAGGAGCCTCAGCACGCTGTCGCCACCATCTACAGCAAAGCCAATGCGCCACCCTCACAGACGAGAGCCAATCTCCTTTGGAGAGAGGTCTGCGCTGCCTCACGGGTGCCAGCAAGCTCCCAACTCCTGAAATGGATGGGAACACCGATCGTCTTCGATAGAACCGATAACCCCGACAACACGGCATGTGTCGGCATTTTACCGGTTGTTGTAACCCCTGTCATTTGTAACATAGGAGTAGGAAGGGTACTAGTGTATGGGGGAGCAGGTCTCAATCTCCTCTCCTCTGATGTATTCCATAGGATGCAGATCGGGGATCGCAAGTTGACCCTGTCTAGGCCGTTTTGCGGTGTCACTGAGGGAAAACCGTACCCCGAGAACAGATAGAGATACCGGTCACTTTCGGAGTGCGCAACAACTTCCGCATGGAGCACGTCACCTTCGACATGGCAGACTTTGACCTCGCGTCCAATGCCATACTTGGGCGACCAGCGCTCGCCAAATTCATGGCGGCTGTGCACTACACTTACGACACCTTGAAGATCCCGGGACTCCGGGATCATCTCAGTCACGGCGGACATCAAGGGAGCTGTACACTGCGTCGAGCGTCTATACGAGGCCATGGCAGCGGCATCTCTGGAGGACGAGGAGAGGGACGAGCGGGCACCTCACCAATCGACCAAGCAACGGATCTCCCCCGATGGAGCAACCCTCACCAAGGCTGTGCACCTTGGGGATGACCTGAAGAAGATCGTCACCATCAAAGCTCAGCTAGGTGACAAATAGGAAAGCGCACTCGTCTCCTTCCTCCGGGTTAATGCTGATGTGTTCGCGTGAGAATTGTCCGACATGCCCGGGGTCCCCAGAAAGGTGATCGAGCACCATCTAGCCGTGCGTCCCGACACACACCCAGTTTGACAGAATAAACAACGACAGGCACCGGAGAGACTGGATTTCATCCGTGAGCAAGTGCGAAAGATGTTGGACGCAGAGTTCATCCGGGAAGTCTTCCATCCCGAGTGGCTGGTGAACCCAGTCATCGTCCCCAAGGCCAACGGCAAGCTCCGCATGTGTGTGGACTACACCGACCTCAACAAAGCCTGTCCAAAAGATCCCTTCCCACTACCTCGCATCGACCAGGTTGTCAATTCCATGGCAGGATGCGACCTCCTTTGCTTCCTGGACGCGAACTCCGGGTACCACCAGATTAGCATGGCAAAGGAGGACGAGGAGAAACATCGTTCACCACCTCGGTGGGAATGTACTACTACGTCGGCATGCCCTTCGAACTCAATCACGCTGGTCTGACCTTCCAACGGACCATGCGAATCACCCTGAAGGACCTGCAGGGCCACAACGTCGAAGCCCATGTCGACGACATCGTGGTCAAGACCCGACAGCAGGAAACCCTCCTGCAGGACCTATCGGAGGCCTTCGATAGCTTGCGCACCACCCAACTTAAGCTGAACCCTGAGAAGTGTGTATTCGGGGTACCAGCGGGGAAGCTCTTGGGCTTCCTCATGTCAAGCCAAGGCATCTAGGTGAACTCAAAGAAGGTGGAAGCAATCGAGCGCATGCAACCCCCAAGGCACCTGAAAGAGGCACAATGCCTCACGGGGTGCATGGCGGCTCTTGGGCAATTTATCTCCAAGCTTGGAGAAAGAGGTCTCCCTCTCTTCAAGATCTTGAAGAAAGTGGGCTGGTTCGAGTGAACCGAGAAAGCTGACCAAGCGTTCCGGGGCTTGAAGGGGTACCTCTCGTCCCCTTCGGTGCTGGTAGCACCCCACGATAAGGAAGAACTCCTCCTCTACATCTCGGCCACCCCTCAAGTCGTGAGTGCAGTGCTGGTCGGAGAGAGAGAGAGACAGAGACCCCCGGACAGAAGCACCTCGGGATCCTATAGGGAAACCATTGGACCACGGGGACGGGGCGCCCCGGGATCCCGCAGGAAGCCCGCCAGACCCCGAGGCCAAGGCACCCCAGGATCTTGCGGAGGGCCCACCGGACCCGGAGAAAGGGACCCCGGGCGTTCCCCAAAGGCACCCCGGGTACAACATCCCGTGTACTTCGTCAGCGAGGTACTCCGGGATGACAAAGAAAGATACCCACAAGCCCAGAAGATGCTGTAAGCGGTTCTCATGGCATCCCGGAAGTTGCGACACTACTTCCAATCGCACCAAGTCACTGTGGTCACTTCCTACCCACTTGGCCACATACTCCAAAACTGAGAGGGGACGGGGCGCACGGTGAAATGGGCAATTAAGCTAGCCGAGTTCGGGCTGCGATTCGTCCCTAGGCACGCCATCAAGAACCAATCCCTAGCTAACTTCTTCGCCGAATGGACTCCGGTCAACGACTTCGAGCATCAGCAAGAATCGTCCAGCCCGACCTCCAGCAACGAAGTACCATGGACCTTGGAGTACTAGTGCATGAACTTCGACAGATCCCTCACCCTCCAAGGAGCCAGTGCCAGGGTGGTCGTCACCTCCTTGGATGGACAGACCCTCAAGTACGCTGTTCAGCTCGGGTTCCAAGCCATGAACAACATGGCCAAATACGAGGGACTCTTGGCAGGGTTACGGGCCGCCATTGTGGCTAGGAATCCACCCACTCTTGGTAAAAGGGGATTCCCAACTCGTGGTAAACCAGGTCTCCAAGCAGTACCAATGTGTCGACCCTCAGATGGCTGCTTACGTAGCCGAAGTCCGCCGCATGGAATGGCGCTTCGACGGATTGGAGCTACAACACGTTCCCCGCAAGGAGAACACTGAGGCCGACGAGTTGTCCCGACTCGTGTCCTCACTAGCTCCACTATCTCCCAGGGTGTTCGAAGAAAGACTCTGCCGATCAACCGTCACGGCCACCGACCGTGACGATGGGGGAACCCCGTCATCGAACGGGGGGAACTAGGCCTCGCCATCAGCCAAGAACACCGCACTCCCGGCTTGTCCTTAGGAACCCTCATGGATGGACCCCATCTATGGCTTCCTGGAAGAAAATATCCTTCCCGAGTATGATGCCACCGCGGAACGGATCGCACGACAGTCCAAACGCTACGCCATGGTAGATGGGGATCTATATCGGCACGGCACGGACGGGGTCCTTCTCCGGTGCATCACTCGGGAAGAAGGCGGCAAGCTACTCGCCGACATCCACGAAGGCAAGTGTGGGAGTCACTCATCCTCCCGCACGATGGTCGGTAAAGCCTTTCGGTAAGGCTTCTACTGGCCGACAGCCCTCGAGGATGCAGCCGAACTAGCTCGGCGCTGCAAGGCGTGTCAATTCCACACAAAGCACCTTCACCAGCCAGCACAGGCGCTAAACACCATCCCCCTGTCATGGTCTTTCGTGGTCTGGGCGCTCGACATTTTGGGACCTTTCCCAAAAGCAGTTAGGGGTTATGAGTGGTTGTACGTGGCGATCGACAAGTTTACAAAGTGGCCAGAAGTAACCGCGGTCATCAAGGCCAACAAGAATTCTGTGCTCAAGTTCATCAAAGACCTGGTAGCCCAGGTCGGGGTCACAAATCGGATAATTACCGATAACGGGACCCAGTTCATGAGTAACCTTTTTGGGGACTACTGCGACGACATGGGTATCAAGCTGTGCTTTGCGTCGGTCACCCACCCTCGCAGCAACGGGCAGGCCGAGCAAGTCAACACAGAGGTCCTCAAAGGGTTAAAGACTAGAACCTACAATGAGCTCAAGAAGAATGGCACCGGCTGGATGGAGGAGCTACCGGCGGTAGTCTAGGCTGACCGGACCACGCCGAGCCGCGCGACAGGCGAGACTCCTTTTTTCCTCGTCTACGGCGCAGAAGCTGTGCTACCAGCCGAAGTGCCGATGGGAAGTCCGCGGGTACGGGCCTACCATGAAGCAAGCCAAGAACAACTATGATAGCAAGACATCTTCTACCTGGAGGAAGTATGGTGTAGGGCGGCATTGCAAGTAACACGCTACCAACAAGCTCTCCGCCGCTACCACCATCGCCACGTACGACCACGCACCCACCAAGTGGGAGATCTGGTCCTCCGCCGGTTCCAGTCCCGTGAAGGGAGGAACAAACTCTCCCCAATGTGGGAAGGACCCTTCCGCATTACAAAAGAACAACGGCCCAGAGCATACCGCCTCTCCGACAAGGATAGGGTACCCGTACCCAAAGTCTGGAATGTCGAACACCTCCGTAAGTTTTATCCATAGATAGTGGTAGATGGAGGGGCTCCAATGCCCAAGCATGAAGGCCAAGTACCCCGCGGACGGCTTCCGCGGGATACTTGCCCGGGGGGCTCCCACCTATGTACTCCTACCTATGTACTCCTGCTTAAATATTTGTGTTAATGCATTTACTTTCTACCAATCTGCTAGTCTTTTGAGAAGCAATTTTCAAAAATTATTATCATACACATAAAGGATGCTTGGTTAAAGATGTCGTAGAAATGGTAACTTTATCCGAAAAGGCAGCAAGCTGGGGGCTCGCGGGCTCTTCTCGGCCAACTTCGATCCCGGCTTGGTCCCCGGACCCCGGGGTCAGTTGCCGCCGGGAACCTTGCATGAACCACTTCACCCTCCTGCGATGAAAATCAACCCTAGCGACAGGCGAAACCCATCTTGGAAAAATGACAAGCAAATCTGGATTACACATCCACACAGATATACGATAAAGTTTCCATTATTTAGCTGGGATCCTTTTTAGACCCCGGACAAGGAGCTTTACTTCTTCCTTGGCTTAGAGTTTACACAGGATACAAAGGGGGTGACTACGCCCTAACCTGTCCAACCAAGTAAGAAGCACATGAAGTTGCCGCGAGGAATCCCTAGGGGGGCTCCGCGCCGTGGCCAGGTGCCATCACCGGAGACATCCTCCAGCCATCTCCGGCGGATGGGAAGGCCCCGACGGAAGCAAGCCCGATGAGACTGAGACCCAAGCGCACCAGCCACGAGCGGGGAGAAGGCAAGATCATTACGCAGCTCGGGGTCAGAGTGGCAGGAGGCCACAACTTCCCAGAGCAACAAGATGCTCTCGCCCGCGGGCGTGTCGAGGTTGCCAGAACCAGATCTGACAACCTCAACCACAGCCAAAAGAAGCAGAAGTGCTGCCTGCACCACGCACACAGCACTGGAAGAAGCAACTGCTGGCACTGGGTAAGATGAGCAAGCCCATGAAAGCTTCATCCTGTAGCAATAGCAGCAGCAACATCTCGGGATATCAAGGCCCAGGCCATCCCGGGATGCCATAGCTCGCCGCCAACAGCAATGGTCACTCGGCGTGCAGCGGCTGCTACTCCATAGAAAGAGGGGTCACTCTCTCAGCTGGAGAAGCACCCTCAGAACAGGAGCAGCTGCCGCCGCCACCACCGCTTCCATCTGCTGAGCATCCAGCTCAACCTCCTCCTCCTTGTCGTGGAGGAGGATGCCGAGCTGAGCTCATCAGCAGAAGTGACGGCATCGCCGAGGTCCAGCAGCAAACCCAGTAGCAGCAACATTTACCAGTAGGGGTTCTGAGGATAAAGAACCCCCGTCAAGCTGCACCGCCGTGCCTACCTCCATCTGCTAAGTCTTCGAGTGGACAGCAAATGGAGGAAGGCAAATGGGAGAATGGGGAAGAGCAAGATCCCACCAAACTCTCGGCCAGCAGACCCCTCCTTCAGTCCACTCAACAACACTTGGGAGAGAGGGGAACGGAAGGAAGGAGGGGACTCCGGAGCTGCTGCTAGAGGCATCGGAGAGCTGTGCCTTCCATGCTCCCAACACGTCTCAGCTCCCCCGAGCTGTGACGTGCTTTCAATCCGACTCAGCAACACTGGGGAATGAAGGAACGGGCCATGCCCGCACCTCTTGCATGACCTGCAGACGGCGGAGCCATCTACTCAGGAGGTTGTCTTGGGGAGAAGTCCCCTAGATCTATCGGGAACCATGGAGGCGTTGAGGAGTTCATGGCTAGTTGGGGAAGAAGAAACCCTAGCTGCTTCGCCTTTTATAGGCCGACTGACGAGGAGGATGGCCAGAGGTTCCCCAAGGGACCATGGAAACATCCATCGGTCCGACGACTGCGCCCTAACCCGCTGTCCTCATCCCACGGCGGCCTCGGCCTGCACCAAGGGGAATCGTGGCAAGCGGAGAAGGAATCCTCGCACCCACATGTCCGTACCAATAGGACCAGGGGATGTGCATGGGCTCCACACCACCCGGCAGGTCTCTCCAAGTTCAGCGGTTATGGTGGCGTGTCCCTCGACTCGTCGCTGAACCTTGCTGCCAACACTATCAAAACCGCCTAGGCGGGGCACGAAGGATGACAAAAGCAGTGCAGGTCATGGAAAAGACACGATGCACCCGAAAATAGACAAGGCAAGTATCTGAAGGGGGAGGCAGAACTGCACTCCCTAAAAGTTCAAGTACAAGCGCGCGACGGTGCTGAAGACACAAAGAGCAAAAGAAGAAAAATAGCTAGAAAGATGGGGCCCTATTGGCTGGATCCAGAGGAAGCGTCCGACTCATCCCCTGCGGGTTGGTCAGGAGCAGCAGGACCCACACTCGCAGCAGCCAGCGGGTCCCTCTCGGTGACCGAGGTGAACATGCCCACCACCACCGCTACCAGGTAGCGCGCCACGTTTCGAGCCTCCACCTCGTCTCTGGGGATGATGCCGTCCAGCACCCTCTCCAGCGGTATGCCCGGGACCTGGATTCACAGGCTGGCCAGGGCGAACTCCACCACCTCTGTGGCACCCTCTCCCAAAGGCGGGCGTCTAGCGACTCCAGCCCCTCTGTCAGGGCTGATAGCTGGGGCACGAGCCGGTGTGGGACCGTCACCTTGAACTCCCCGAGCGGGGGGTGATCGAGGTAGCCCAGGCCAGCGTTCCTCCACGCATTCCCGTAGCATGTCATCAGGATTCGGAAGGTATGAAAGGCCTCCTGCATACGCTACCAGAGACCTTCAACTTCCTCTCCATCTCCGGTGGTCGGGGCTTGCCGCAGCTCACACGCCAGATGGTCACCGCGGGCCTGCACTTCCATCGCGCGTGCCTCCGCGATCAATGCTCACTCCTCCGCCTCTGCCGCCTGGGTGGCCGCCGCCAATACGCGCTGGTTGGCCTCCTGTACCTGAAGAGCAAGGGCCTCCCGCGCTGCTTGGAGCTCGGCCTTGAAGGCGGTGCAGGTGTCGCGAACCTTGTTCGCCGCATCGAGGAGAGGAGCGGCCACTTGCTCGACCGCCTCCCTCTGGGCGGCCAGCACGCGGGCGCTAGTTGCTATGGCGGTCGCCGCCTCCAAGCTCACACGCTCCTCCCACTGATGAAGTTCCTCCTCCCGGCGGGCAAGGGCCGACTCCAGGTCGGCAACTGCCACCAAGCGCTGCTAAACGCTCTGCTCCTCCTCGTCGAGGTGGGCTTCCCGATCCTGGATCACCCACTGCGCCTCGCGCAGCTGCTCTGCCCAGACGTCCAGGTTGTGCTAGCGAGCGAGCTCCGTGTCTGTGCTATGCTCCATATCCGCCAGGGACACCTCCCACCGGGCGAGGTCGTGCGCTAGTAGCTGTAGCTGCTCATCACGGCGTCGCAGGCCCACCTCCAAGACGCGCAGTGCCCACAGGCATGGGGGCTCGTCACCGAGGATGGAGGCGGTGCAGATCACCATCGCCGCCTCCAGCGCCTCTTGCATTCTCGAGAGAGGCACAGTGGCCGGAGGCTCGCTCTTGGGCAGCCAACCCGTCGAAGAGACTGGCAAGGGCTCTGCCACTTCCATGGGGGCCGTGCGTGCGCCCGTGATGCCGTCGCCATCAGACATTACGGTCCTGGCCAGCCTGGCCTCCTCCCCGAAGGATGGTGGCAGGGGAGGGGTGATCACAGCGCCTTCCGGAGGTGCCGCCGACGAATGGGATGGTCCGGCGATCGCCACGGGGCGTGCCGACCCTTGGCGCCCCCCGGAGGTGCCGGAGGGCATCGCCGGTGAAGCTTTTCCTCCCGACGACGCGTTTCGGCGCCCCCCGGAGGTGCCGGAGGGTGTCGCCTGTGAACCTTTGCCTCCCAACGACTAGTCTCGGCGTCCCGCTGTAACACCCCTGTGTTAATCGTCTCGCTAATCACGAGTTAACTCACTAATTGTGGACTCAAATTCGTCATTAACGCTAATCGCGTTCACTTAGTAAACATCTAATTAGCCATGTTCGATCTCATTTTTGTCCTTGATCCGAGCCTCAAATCGATTTTCGCCCAAAACAAAAGTTGTAGATCTTTTCTTCCTCTACAACTTTTATTTTGGCCAAATTTCAAGTTTCTATATGGAATTTGGACTTTCAACAGGTCAAACTCGAGTCAATTTTTTTTCAAATGAGTTCACTATTAGCGATAGGGTATCCACTGTGGGCGCCCATGCCAGCGTCTGCCCGTCGGCGAGCGTCGCCACGCGTCGCGACCGCCGGTGATCCTCGGCGTCTGAGCGCCGCTCTTAGCCACGCGGACGCCTCGAACTTTCCCGTCCCGTCTGCTACCTTCTCCTTTCCCATCCTCGCGTTCGCGTCACACAGAGGCGAGCTCGAGCCGCCGCCGCTCGTCGCACCGGCCACTGCTCACCACCCCGCCTCGATTCGTCGCGCCCGGAGCCGCGCAGACTCGCCGTCCACCCACTCCGACCAACAACTAGCGCGGCCGAGCCCCTACCCCGGCCGAATTGAGCTCAGACCGCCGTCCGCCATTGCTGTCTTTCCCGAGCTCCGCCCCTCTACGCCGAGCTCCCACCTCCGGCCGTCCTCCGAGCGAAACGAGCCCTAGGTGAGCTTCCCAGCAATCTCCTCTCGCTCCCCGACCTTTTCCCCACCCAAATCCGCGGCCGCCGCTGCCGAATCGCCGCCGCAGAACGCGCCGCCGCCACACTGCGCCCGCCGCCAGCCCTCGCTGCACAGGGCCACGCGCCACCATCGCGCGCCCCGAGGCCACCCGGTCATGTTGGGGCTCAAGCCGCCCGCCTCCGCCGCCGGCCGGCCCGGGTTAGGCCGGAACGCGGCCGCCGCCGCGCGTCCTGCCCCGGTGCCGCCGCGGGCTGCCGTGGACTGCCCTGCGCCGCCCTGCGCACGCGCCTACCCCACCGCCCTGCACTGGCCGCGGCCGGGCCGCGCCGCTCCATCGGCCGGGCTTCGCCGGCAGGAGCCGGTGCCGCGCCGCCGCTGTCCGCCTTGGCCGCGCGCTGCCCGTACGGCGAAAACAGAGGAGGGGGACAGAGGGGGGGAGGCAGCTGGGCCGGCACCCACTGCCATGTGGGGCCCGGCTGTCAGTTCACCCCCCTAATGTTTTCTTTTTCTTTTTCTTATATCGGCTGTAAACTTTGAAAATCTCTAGAAATTCGCTGGAAACTCCTAAAAATGCAAACTCAAATTTGTTAGGTTTCTAAAATCAAGATCTTCAGAAGAAAAATAGCTGTGAAGATCAATTGTCACTTTTGCTTTGATGAAAATTTAGTTTGTGTTAGACCTAGTTTATTTATTACCGGTTGCATTAGGGTTCTAAAAATTATGAAAAATTCGCAGTGGCTTACTCATTTCATGTGTAGCCCACTGTAAAAGTTTCATGTCCTATTGCTATGCACTTTTGGGTAGATCTATTTATGTTCAATTTACCTTGCTAGGGTTATTTTAAATGCTTTGTTAGTAGCAGTAAATATTGGAAAAATTTGGGTGTCATGCCGTATTGCTTTCGCGTTGAGCTGGTTAATTTATTGCTGGATCATGTATGCAAGTTAGGGTTTTGCTTATAGTTTGCCCTAGCTATGCTCTTTTCCTTATTTAGTGTGGTAGTTAATTTGTTTCATGCATGTGTAACCTTAGCAAAGTAAGTCTCGGTTTTAATCCATGCTGCTCTAAGCAAAGTTAGTAGTTGTTTTTGGAAGGAAACACTTCAGGCTAATTTGAGTTGATCTTTTCATCGCATCATAAGCACTCATGCGTTGCACTGAGTTCTAATTATTGCATGACATATTCTTATTCGTGTAGACGCCGCGAACGAAGTCGCCTGCGAGCTGATTGCTGAGCCGGTCCAGGAGCCACGAGCAGAAGAGCCGCAGAAGGACGCCATTGAGCCCGCTCCAGAAGTTTTCGTTAACCCCGCTGACCTGCAAGGCAAGCCCCGGAGCATAACCATAATTTAAATTATTCAATGTTTATTTAAGTATTTGTGCATTTAAGTTTTAGGAGTTGTATGAAACCCTAGTGTGCATGTTCTCCCTAGGTACCCACGAGTCCATACTAGTGTGCAGGTATCGTTAGCAATGCTCTACTAAGTAGGATTTCGGTAGAAGTCGAGTGATTGCTGTCACTCGCGAGTTTTAGGATCTTGATTCCTTAGCTATGGCTGTGAAATGAGTTGTTGAGTAAAGAGAAATGGAGACCGGGCGGAAATGAGTTGGATTAATGGTATAGAATGGATGAAAAGAAATATCCGCCTGTGTCGATTGAGGATCGTTCCGTTGTTGGCAGTGTTGATCGAGGATTGAACAGTACTAACCACATACCGGAAGTAGGAGGTAGTTGAAACCGGTAAGCTGTGTACCACTTTACAGCGGTGATTTGAATTCCATCATGCTACGCTGGGCATGGGAGTTGGCGGGTGTTGGATAGGATGCCGCCTTCGGGTTCTCCGGGAGTTCACCGCGAGGGGCCCATCACCTGGGTTTTAGCAGGCATAGTTCAAATGCCATGGTAATGTGGAAACAGTTGACGCGCGTGGCCCGACGGGGCTTACATGTGTCATGTGAGTTAGGTCCACCTTGCAAGGTTAAATCGGATTGATTCGCTGTGACTCGCGGTTATGAAAGCCTTGATCTCTTTGTCACATCATAGTAAAGATTTGGAATGATGATGATATAATGATGACACTCTGTAAAGATTGATATGATCAACCATGCTTGCTCTAGATGTCAGGCAAATCTAGTTGGCACTTGATAAACTTAAATTGAGCTAAAATATTGAAAGTAAGGATTCATTAGTAGTAGCCTTTCAGCAAAACAAACTCCAGAGCCAAAAAACTTTGCATGTCTAGATAATGGGCTAAGTATACCCAAAGTCGGGTAAGCCTTGCTGAGTATTAGTATACTCAGGGTTGTTGTTGAAACCTTTTAAGCAGGTTGTGTTCCCGCTAACTTCGAGGAGATCTGTGCGTCCTGGATTGGACAGCCGCTTCCTCCAGGTTGGACCGTCGAGTGGGCCCCGTCTTCCCCGTGAAGATTGGGCAGGTTGGCATCACATCGGTGGGTAGGATGTGGAGCTCACCCTTTTATCATCGTCGTGGCTAGCGTATTGTATTTCGAACTCAGTTTTAAACTTCCGCTATGCGTTTGAACTCTGTTGTTTGTATTTAAACCTTTTGTGTAAAACCGGTGCTGTAAATTAATTTGAAGACTTCTGTGTGCTGGTATCACCTGTGCTCGTCTTCGTACGGGTCTAAGTGCAATTGTGATCCTGGAGTACAGTAGTTTAATCGGGATTTTACCCGACAGCCTGTCAGGTTACACCGTTTTAAGTGCACAGTAACTTGATTAAGTATTAAGATGATGGTTAGTGCATTTAAGCCGGTTTAATTTGGACGGTGCTGCTACACCCGCGCTCCTACACGCTGAACAAAGAATTGAAAGATTAGAACTCAAACAACAAGGATCCATGGGGGTGGTGCGCCTCGCGCAAAACCCTAATCTCGAGCTTGGAAGCTGCCACCGGAGACAAATCCGCTTCGGCGACAAGGGGTGGCTGGAGGATGCACCGGCGCCCCTCGTGGTCGAGCATCCCTGCCCCGCGTCTCTCGGAGGCGGCGGCGGAGACCTCGGCGATGACGACGACAAAGGGATGTCCACCACAGGGGAGAGCGACCACGCACGCTTCCCCCGCGGGTCCGATGCAGCCTCCAGGTCGCAGACGGGATGGTGCCCCAATAGGCTGGCAGGAACATCGGGCACCGCCGCGATCACCTCGCCATGGCCTGGAGCTCCGGCCGCCACCCCCCGTGCGGCGGCGGGGGCGTGCCCCCGAGTGTCGACCAAAGGCATCTCCCCGAGGACAACGTGTCGCGAGTCATCCTCGCCGAGGGGCTTTACCCCTGCTGGAAGGAGTGCCGCGGCGAGGTCCTCCTCCTCTGTTGCTCCTTCAGTAGCTGGGCCAAGATGTTGTGCCCATGGTTGCCCTCTGTGCCACGCACAAGGCGGTAGTCGTCCCCGTCGCCGGTGTAGAACCACATCGGACGAAGGTGGGCTTGGAGTGGGGCTAGCCGGCGGTAGAAGAAATTGAGCGTCACCATCGCCAATGGGAGCCTGGCCTGGCGAAGATGGGCGATCCGAGCTAGAACAGGGTTCCACCCCGCCCCAGTTCTGGCTCATCCCTCCAGGCTGGGATGGGCACCGGCGGCTCGGCGGGGATATGGAGGTGGTCCGAGTCCTGGTCGACCTCCGTATACAGCCACTGGCGCTCCCAGTTCTCCCACTTGCCCTTCACAGTGAAGTGGAAGAAGCTCTAGCGCCACCCCTGGCGACTCCGGAGGTAACACCCGCCCACCGTCTGGTTCTGCACCACCACGCCAGGGCCTGGCACGACAGGCGACGAGCAGTAGAGCTAGAAGAAGTACTGGAGCAGCTCCACTGACGGGGCCACCCCGATGAACATCTCGCACGCATGTGCGAAGATCGCCAAGGTCATCACGGCGTGGGGGGGGAGGTGCACCAGATGAATGGCGTACGCCTCCAGCACCTCGATGAAGAAGGGAGAGAAGGGTGGCACCAGGCCGACGATGAGAAAGGGGAGGAAGGTGACGATATTCCAAAAGTGCCGTGGGGCCGGGAAGGACGTATCGGCCCATAGGAAAGTGTTCCCCGCGACAAGCCCAAGTGCTTGCGCCACTTCGTCCTCATCCACAGATGAGGGCGCGAAGTCAAGGACGCGGGTGCCAGAAGCCTGGGGACGAGGGCGCGCCATGGTCAAGGCTTTCTGGTGGCGAGAGGAAGAAGAAGGAAGAGGCAACAAGGAGGGCTTGCTAGAAGGAACACAGATGGGCAGACGTGCCCCGCGGCGCCCCCGCCCCTAAAAATATATACCTAATGGAAAGGGGAGGGGCGCGTCACTCTAGATTCGCGAAATTCCCGTGACACGCTTGTAAGCATCTTGGCTCTCAAGGTATGTTTCGGTGATTAATGACAACCATTATTGTGACTAATGAGTTTGTGCAGCTTAATAGATCATTATCGCTCATTTGGTCATATGTCAAAAGAGGCCCCTCAATTTCATTATTCAAAAAGGCAATCTCGGTATTCAACTCTTTTTTATGTCAAGACTAAGGATCTTTCTAGTCCTAAGTGTCATAAGGTTGAGAAGGACACTTAGATTAGTATAGGTTTTATTGTTTTGTAGTGATCGCACTATTAAGAGGGGTTAAGGCCAAGTAACTTGAGCATGGATATGGTCATTTGAAAATGGATGCACACTATGGTCACTCAGGTTCCTAGAAGTTCAAATAAGTGGTTTTCAACTTATATCTCAAGAATATTTGGATTTCAATCAAGACTCAAATCAGAAAAGGCAAAATCAGGAAAAAGTCTATACACCGGTTTAACCGACGCTCTCATTTTCCTATACGTCGGTTAAACGAAGTCAGCAGAGTCTGGACAAGTCAATACACCGGTTAAACCGATGTGTTTGAATTTAACGTCGGTGCATTAGTCCAGAGTTGGGTTTTCCAGGGTGTTTCAAGTTCTATACACCGGTTAAACCGACGATGTTTGAATAAAGACGTCGGTGCAATTGACCAGTGAGATGGTTTTTCAAAGGATTTCAGAAGTTGTACTCACCGGTTAAACCGACGATAAGTTTGAGTTAACGTCGGTGCAGTTGTCCAGAGACTTGGTATTTCAGCTGATCAGTGGATAACTACACTCACCGGTTAAACCGATGATACGTCGGTTAATCTGCCCAAGTTGTAAGGGCTAGTTTTCAGAAGGGGAAGTTTACATTCATCGGTTAAACCGACGCTGGCTATTCGAGGATCGTCGGATTAACTGGCGCTACGCAGTTTTCTGGCAGTTTTTCTCCAACGGCTCTATTCGTGTGAGCTGCCTATATATACCCCTCCAATGGGTCATTTTGCACACTCTTAACACCTGGACATATTCATACACTCATACATTGTTGAGAGCCACCTTGAGCTTCATCTTTGACATACTTGTTCATTCAATCAATCAAGAAGCAAGACTAAGGACTTGAGTAGAGAGAAGCTTGTGTGCATCCGTTCTTGGTGATCGGTTCTTGCTCAAGTGAAGGCCCTAGCTTGTTACTCTTGGTGATTGGCATCACCTAGGCGATCTTGGTGATCGAGGTGTTTCTCGTGGAGCTTGCCAAGGATTATGGGAGCCCGGAGAAGAAGATTGTACGTGGCTTGATCTCCACCACGCCGGGATGGTGAACGGAGACTCTTAGTGAGTGCCCACGTCTCGGTGACATGGGAGGTGACAAAACTCTCTGTGAGTGTCACAACATGGATTAAGGGTGTGTGCCAACACATCGATACCACGGGAAAAAATCCAGTTGTCTCTTGTCCACTCTCTTTATTCAAGCATTTTCTTTCATGCAATTTATTCATGTGCTTGACTTAGAGATCATAACTTAGCTCTACCTTGCTAGGCTTTACTTCTCGTTTTATCTCTCATAGCTAGTGTAGGTAGCTTAGTTATCTGGTTGGTGAATTGGTGCCTCACTAGCATTGCATAGGTTAAGGTTGCTTTATTGTGTTTTAGAATTTGAAAAAGGCCCAATTCACCCCCCCCTCTTGGTCCATCGATCCTTTCAATTGGTATCAGAGCCTCGTTGCTCATTTGGATCATTAGGCTTCACCGCCTAGAGCTATGGCCAAGATGGGTGGTTCGCCTCCTCACTTCGAGGGCAAGAACTTTGCTTATTGGAAAGTTCGCATGGCCGCATACCTTGATGCGATTGCCCCCGAAGTGTGGTTGGCAACAAAGACCGGGTTCACCGGAACTCCCACCTCGGAACAATTAAAATGGAATGCCAAGGCTAGAAATGCAATTTTCGAAGCTATTAGTGAGGAAGTCTTTGCTAGAGTTAATGGCATGGACTTAGCAAGTGATATTTGGAAGGAGCTCATTGAAATTCATGAAGGCTCTACTAAAGTTCGTGAGCAAAAATATCACTTGTTTAGAGCTAAGTATGATTCCTTTAAAATGCTAGCTCATGAAAATTGCAATGATATGTATTCTCGCTTGAATGTCATTGTCACGGACATTAATGCACTTGAAATATCCAAAATTGACAGTGGCTCCATCAATCGCAAGATTCTCAAGCTCCTCCCGAAGCCCAAGTACAACATCATCAATTCTATGCTTCAAAGGGAGAATCTTGACACAATGAAAGTGGGAGAACTTGTGGGTGAAATTCGCGCTCATGAAATGGGTATCCTTGGTATGTCCGAAGAGCCAACTTCAAGCAAATCAATTGCTCTAAAGACCAAGGCAAACAAATCCCGCAAGCTCAAGATGATCAAGCAAGAATAAAGCTCAAACAATGAAGAAGATGATCATCATGAAAGCTCATCCGATGTTGAAGATGATGGAGAACTTGCTCTCATGATGAGAAAGATCACACGCTTGAATGACAAGATCAATAAGAAGGGCTTTAACTTTGACTATAAAAGAAGAATGTTCCGGCCAATGGATGTCAAGAACAAAATTTGCTACAATTGTGGAGAAAAAGATCACATCCGCCAAATTGCCCCAAGTCGGACAAAAGAGACAAGGATAACAAGAGCAAGCATCGCCATGATACAAGCGATGATGAAGAAGAAAAGAAGACTAAAAACAAGAAACTTGGGAAGAAAAAAAAACCATGACAAGAAGACCAAGCTCTTCCCAAAGAAAAAGGGCAACACCAAGAGAAGCTTCTTGGTAGAAAAACAAGAATGGGTGACCGATGTCTCATCAAGCGAAGAGTCAAGCGATGAGGAAGAAGATATCGTCACCATCGCCCTCACAAATGAAGAACCATCGTGTAACACCCGGTTTATAAAAGGACATAAACCGAGCAATCATATACGTGCCAGGATCAAGTCACACGTATATACAACAGAATGAACAGTATATCACAGCACATATCACGTAAAAAGACATAATAAAGCAAATACGAATGTTATTTATTACATTAATGACAAAAATGTCTGATACAGCGGAAGCGAAGTACAAAATACGAATAAAGCTCTCCGAAGCTGAAGCAGGGCGCCACAGGGACGTCGACTGGGAGACGAACGCCTAGAAGTCCTCGTAGTCCTGGTAGCACTGAGCGAACTCCCTCGTGTCGGCAGGAACTGAGCAGCAGAAGCGTAGCCAAGAGGAAAAAGTAGAGGAGAGGCAAGAGTGAGTACACAACTTGTACTCAACAAGTACAACACAAACTATGAGGCTCTAGGCTGGCTGACTCAACTGCATTAGCTTTTAAGTCTTGGCAAAATTTTATTAAATCTATTTTACTACAAGTTGATGAATTACCATAAACCCAGTTACATAGTAATTAATCAAATTTAAACATGTTACTACTGAGAACCAAACCGAAACCACCAAGGTAACCCCCGAGAGGCACCCCTTCGTCGGAAGGAGCTAACCCCACTAATCAAAAGGAGGATCTGGGCCGCTCATAACCGTGAGCACGGCTAGTATACCAGTTTTACACTCTGCAGAGGTGGCACATCTTTACCCACAAGTCGTGAGCTACGCCAGTTGTTCATCACACTTCCTTAGGTGAGATGGCTAGCAAACTCACTACGAGGCCGTTACAAAGGACACGTTGGTAAGGTGTAACCGCTAAGGATTCAGGCAATGCATCGATGGTACCCACCTCGAGGGGTACGCACACCAAGCCTCGTAGCCTGGGCACCATTGAGGCTCGACTCCCCTCTTGCCCCGTCGGTAAGTTACTCCCGAACCAAAATGGCCTAATTAGTAAGCCAAGACCGTCTCATTCCAGTCTTGTGGTAGCGCTGTTGTCCCAGGTTGTCGCTCTATGAACCGGTCCTTATGGAGAGTAGCCAACCAGACAGTAAGCACCGTGCTGGCCCCCTAAACCATGTTTCTATCAAAACCAATTTTTATGAGAAGTGAGCCACTCAAGCCACACAGAGGGCCACTCTCAGAATTAAGTTGCATATACCATTAATCAAATTAATTAAGAAGGACCAGAATGTGTTATGGCGCAGCAACCTAGCACAACTAACCAAAATGCAACCCAAGGATATATATAAAGGATATAGAGTGGCTAGGAAATCCTTATAGGCATACAGTATTAAAATGCAGTATGAAAATGTATTTAAAAGTGATAGGTTGTTCATGTTATACTTGCCTTTCTCGTACTGCTCCTGCTGCTACTCAAACTGATCTGAAGACGAAAACTGCTCCGGGTACTGATACTGGGTCTCCTTAGATGGATCAACGTCTACTCACGATCACATGGCCAAAACAATGCACAATAATAAACATACAAGCAAACACTAATAAAAACTAAGAAACAGTACATCAATACATAAAAACAACACATTAAACTAGTCTAAAACTATTCTAAGCGTTACAACAATCGCGTGGACATAAAGAACGCTTAAAACGGAGCTAAAACGCGTAATCTAGGCTGAAAACAAGGTTCAGGGACTAAACTGCAAGAAAACTAAGGTTCCAGGGACTTTTCTGCTAAAACCGAGGGCCTAGACGTAATAACCAGAAAGATCCGAGGGCCAACGCGCAAAAAGACCCTAACTGGATGGCGGGTACAAAATCTACAAAGCTCAGGGGCTAAAACATAAAATTAGGGGCGGATTTGGAAATACTTTTACACAAGAAAGGACTGCGGGTTGAAACTCAGAAAACTCAGGGTCTCTTTAACAAAAGATCCAGGCTGAAACGGTATGATCTATTATGGGCCGTTGATCTCAGATCTAATGGTCTGGAGCGAAGCGGTACGCCGATCTAATCTGGGCCGCTGATTCCGGATCTGGCGGCCACAGGCGAAGGGGCGTGCGGGCGGCGGCGCGGCTCGCCGGAGCAGAGGCTCCCCTGGCGGTGCTCGGCCGGAGCTGGCCGTTCGGCCGCTGCAGGGGCCCGTTTGGGTCGCGATCTGGTGCAAAAGGATGAGAGAAACACGTGTGATCCTCTGGGACCTTGTGCGTGGGCCGAGGATGGCCGGAGCGTGGGGCTCGGCGGTGGAGGCGGCGCTGCGGCGACGGGCTCACCGGAGTCGGTCGTTCCCGCCGTGCCAGGGCCAAATTCGAAGCGCTAAATGGACGGAAGGCAAGATTGGAGCACGGGGAGGCTCACCAGAAGCTCGGGACGGCGGATTCGTGACTCAGGGTCGGCGGCGACGTTGGTCGGCGGCGTGGTCAGGGCGGAGCTCGCTGACAGGTCGGTGCGGTGGTCTTCCGGGCTTCGGGATCCCGCGGTTCGGCTCGTGGGACTCCTGCAAAGTTGGGGCAGGGGTCAACGCGGGTCGAACGGCGCCGGCGGCGAGGAAATCGCAGGGCGACGGCGCTCACCTGAGGCGGGTCCGGGTGGAAATCCCGAGCGAGCGCGGAACAAGGCGATGTGAAGGCGGCCGGTGATGCTCCTGGGGCCACGAAGGAGATCCTGCGACGGCCGGTGGAGGCTGGGAGGCCGAGGAGCGGCGCGCCCGCGGAGGCGCAGAGTTCTGCTCCGGGCGGAGCAAAACAAGGCGGCCGATGCTAGGGTTTGGGGCGTTTGCGGTGGCGAGATGCGACGCAGGGGGGGTCGCGGGTGCATTTAAAGAAGGCCCGGGCATCTTGGGGGGGCGCGCCCGTCGTGATCCCGGCGGGGATTGCGGCGCGGCCGTTGCAGCGCGGGGAAGACGGAGCTGACTGGTGGGACCACGGCGTCAGCGAGTGAACGGCGGGCGCGGGACGCAGCTGCAGAGGGAGGCGCCGACATGCGGGGCCGGTGTGGCAGCGGGACGGGGAGAGGAAACTGGCAACGCGCGTGGCGTGCGGGTGGAGTGGGCCGAGCGGAGGTGGGCGAGCGCGGGAGAGGGAGTGGACCGGGCTGGGCTGCTCGTGCGGAAGGTGGAAGCGCTGGCTGGGCCCGCGTGGAAAAGAGAGGAAGTGGTTTGGGCCCGGGGTGAGGGGAAAAAAAGAGTTGGGCCGCGCGGGTGGAAACGGGCCCGATAGAGAGGAGTGAGCTGGGCCGCAGGGGAAGGGAAAAGGGGTTTGCGGGCTGGGTTGGTGTGGGTTTTGGGTTGTTATGGGTTTGGGTTTGAGCTCACATGCTTGAGTTGGGTCTTTCCTAATTTCAAACCAACACAAACTTAGATGAATTCAAATTCAAATTTGAATTCACAACTAGCACTGAAACAACAAAAACAAATGCACCAGCATGTATGCAACAACACAATTAAACCTAAGGAAAATTTTTAATTACTTATGCAACAAAATTAGATTAAATGCATTAATAGCACAAAAAAACCTTAGAAATTTGAATAAAGCCAATTAAATTTATTATTAAATACTGAAATTTGAATTAGGGTGTTACACATCGCTACCTCCACCTCCAATGTGCCTCATGGCCAAAGGTAACTCTAAGGTATGTGAGAGTGAAGATGATAGTGATGATGAGCTTGACCCTAATGAGTTTGCTAACCTCATTAATGAGTATACATCCGTTATCAAGAGGGAAAAGGGCAAAGTCAAGGTTCTTGAGAGCACTCGTGCCAAGTTAGAGCTTGCCCACTCCGATTTGCTTGGCAAGTACAATGACTTGCTCAAAAAGCACAATGAGTCACTTATACTTGCTAAGCAAGTTGAAGAGAGCCACAAAAAGCTTAAACAAGAGCATAGGGAGTTGGCTCACAAGTATCAAGTACTTGAATTTGCCTATGAAGCAATTGACCCAAGTCTTGAGAACTTTGCTCATGAAACTATTGAAAAGGTCAATGCTTCTACTTCATGTGATGACCTACTCATTAATGCAAATGCTACTAATGCTTTGCCCGAGCTTGCACCTTCTAGGGAAAAGGAATTGATGGATCAAGTGGCAAGCCTCAAGAGTAGTGTGGAGAAGCTCTCAAGAGGAGAATACATCCACAAGGAGATTCTCTTCAACAATGCCCGTGACTATGGCAAGAGAGGTCTTGGTTCATTTCCGGAGCCAAACATAGCTACTACTCCTTCTCCGGAGATCAAGACTAGCTTCATCAAGGAAGTTGGTTCATATTGCCAACATTGCCAAGTCACCGGGCACCACACTAGGGAGTGCACTTTACCATCACGTCCTCTTCCTAATTTACCCAAGAATTACTCATCAATGTTTCAAAATAACTATTTTCTCTTGAGTAAAGAGAAGGGCAAGGTGAAGGCCAAAATCATTGGCAAACTCACTAAGGAGTCAAAGAAGAAGTTCCCCAAGCAACTTTGGGTTCCCAAAAGTCTTGTCACACATGTGCAAGGCCCAAAGCTTGCTTGGGTTCCAAAAACTCAACAATGAATTCTCATGTGTGTAGGTGAACTACAAAGCCGGTGGAAAACATTGGGTACTTGATAGCGGTTGCTCTCAACACATGACCGGCAATGATAGCATGTTCACCACTCTTGAAGACCCCGGAGATCATGAACATGTCACCTATGGTGATAATTCAAGGGGAAAAGTTTTAGGTTTGGGTAGAATAGCAATCTCTAAAGATTTATCTATTTCTAATGTCTTGTTTGTAGAAGCACTTAGTTTTAACCTCATTTCAATTGCTCAATTGTGTGATCTTGGACTAACGTGTGCCTTTGACAAGAATGGTGTTGTAGTAACTCATGAAAAAGACAAGTCATTGGTGTTCACGGGGTTTATGCATGGCAACATTTACTTGGTGGATTTCTCTTCAAAGCAAACAAGCACCATGACATGCCACTTCACCAAGTCTTCTCTTGGGTGGCTTTGGCATAGAAGAATTGCTCATATCATCATGAGCAACCTCAAGAAAGCCCACAAGAGAGGGATGATCACCGGTTTGAAGGATATCACCTTTGACAAGAACAAGCTATGTAGTGCATGTCAAGCCGGAAAGCAAGTTGCAACACATCATCCCATCAAGACGATGTTGTCTACCTCCAAGCCGCTCGAGCTACTTCACATGGATCTCTTTGGTCCAACTACATACAAGAGCATTGGTGGTAACCTCTATTGCCTAGTAATTGTTGATGATTTTTCACGTTACACTTGGGTTATGTTTCTAGGCGATAAGGGTGAAACTCCGGAACTCTTCAAGACATTTGCAAGAAGAGCTCAAAGGGAGTACAACTCCCTAATTGTGAAGACCGGGGTGACAACGGCACCGAGTTTAGGAATATGAGAATTGAAGAAGGGTGCGATGAAGAGGGTGTCAAGCATGAGTTCTCCGCCACCTACACGCCTCAACAAAATGGAGTGGTGGAGAGAAAGAATAAGACATTGATCACTCTAGCAAGAGCAATGTTGGATGACTATGGCACGTCCGAGAAATTTTGGGCGGAAGAAATCAACACGGTATGCCATGCGTCCAACCGGGTGTATCTCCACCGATTCCTCAAAAAGACGCCATATGAACTCCTCACCGGGAAGAAGCCAAACATCTCCTACTTTCGAGTCTTTGGTTGCAAATGCTTCATCTATAAGAAGAAAAGGCTCGGTAAGTTTGAAAGTAGATGTGATGAAGGATTCTTTCTTGGTTATGCATCAAACTCCAAAGCATATAGAGTATTCAATCAAACCTTCGGGTTAGTTGAAGAAACATGTGATGTCGAGTTTGATGAATCTAATGGCTTCCAAGAGGAGGTTATTGGCTATGACAATGTAGGTGATGAGGAAATTGAAGAAGCTTTAAAGAATATGTCCATTGGGGATATCAAGCCGGAAGAAGTGCATGAAGGCAATGATCAAGGGGGAGGACCTTCCTCATCTACACCAAGCACCTCTACGGCACCCCAAGTGGATGGAGATCAAGAAAAAGATGATCCACAATCTCAAGAAAATGTGCCAACGCCAACACCCCAAGTCCAAGAACAAGAAAAGCAAAGTATTCCACCACAATCACAAGTCACCCATGATCCACCCCAACAAGCATCCACGCAAGTACCGCTAGTGAAGTATGGTCGCATCTCCAAGGATCATCCTATTGGTCAAATCATTGGTAGTCCTTCCAAAGGAGTAAGAACTCGCTCCAAGCATGCTTCATTTTGCGAATATTACTCGTTTGTTTCTTGTATCGAACCCACTAGCATAGAGGAAGCACTTGAGGACTCGGATTGGGTGATGGCCATGCAAGAAGAATTGAACAACTTCACCCGCAATGAAGTTTGGGTCCTCGAAGCTCCTCCGAAAGACAAGAACATCATCGGCACCAAGTGGGTCTTTCGAAACAAACAAGATGAACATGGGGTGGTGATACGCAACAAAGCAAGACTTGTGGCAAAAGGGTTTTCTCAAGTTGAAGGTTTGGATTTTGGTGAAACTTTTGCTCCGGTCGCAAGACTTGAAGCTATCCGCATCCTTCTTGCTTACTCTTCACATCATAACATTAAGTTATATCAAATGGATGTGAAAAGTGCATTCTTAAATGGCTTTATTAACGAACTTGTTTATGTTGAGCAACCTCCCGGGTTTGAAGATCCGAGGAATCCTAATCATATTTATAGGTTGCACAAGGCACTCTATGGGCTCAAACAAGCTCCAAGGGCTTGGTATGAGAGGCTTCGTGACTTCCTAATCATGCAAGGCTTCAAGATCGGGAGGGTGAACACCACTTTGTTCACAAAAGACGTCAACGGGGATCTCTTCATTTGTCAAATTTATGTTGACGATATTATCTTTGGCTCAACTAACGATTCACTAAGCCATGAGTTTGCTACCATGATGTCTAGGGAATTCGAGATGTCCATGATTGGCGAATTGACCTTCTTCCTCAGTTTTCAAGTCAAACAAATGAAGAAAGGGACATTCATCCATCAAGAAAAATATACTAAAGATATCTTAAAGAAGTTCAAGATGGATGAGTGCAAGCCAATCAAGACACCCATGGCAACCAATGGGCATCTCAACTTGGATGTGGACGGTAAATCGGTTGATCAATCCCTCTATCGCTCTATGATAGGGTCTTTGCTTTACCTTACCGCATCTAGGCCCGATATAATGTTTAGTGTGTGCTTGTGTGCCCGCTTTCAAGCTAACCCAAAGGAATCACACCTTTCGGCTGTGAATAGGATCATTCGGTATCTCAAGCACACCCCAAGCATAGGCTTGTGGTACCCCAAAGGCGCTAGCTTAGATCTCTTGGGATACTCGGATTCGGATTTTGCCGAAGCCGTGTGGATCGCAAGAGTACCTCTGGGGGTTGCCACTTGCTTGGGCATTCTCTAGTTTCTTGGTCAAGGAAGAAGCAAAATTCCGTGGCTTTGTCCACTGCGGAAGCGGAATATATAGCGGCCGGTGCATGTTGTGCCCAAATTCTATATATGAAGCAAACCCTTTTGGACTTTGGTGTGAAACTAGATAGGATCCCACTCCTTTGTGACAATGAAAGTGCCGTAAAAATTGCCAAGAATCCGGTTCAACACTCTCGCACAAAGCACATTGATATTCGCCATCACTTCTTGCGTGATCACGAAGCCAAAGGAGACATATCTCTTCAAGGTGTGAGATCCGAGGAGCAATTGGCGGATATTTTCACAAAACCTTTAGACGAGAGTACTTTAGTTAGGCTAAGGAATGAGCTAAATGTGCTAGATGCGGCAAACGTCATGTAAGTTGCCATGTCATATAGAAAAATGCATACATATAGGACACTTGTCTAACCATAGTAAGATAGTGATGAGCATGGGTTTAGCTAGAGGTGGTGGTTCACTTATTTTCCTCTAGGCTTGTAGAAAGGCTCATCATGAAGAAACTTTCCGTGGGTTCAAACTTGACAAGTAGAATTTAAATTCTTGCTATGCATTTCTTGTCATATAGATGTGCACTTCATGTTTACTTTACTTTCGCATGTGGTTGTAGCTTGCATCATCATTGCATGCGTAAGGGTCACAAAGGAGATCACTTGATGAAAATGAGACTTGTTTCATATACAAGATCTTAATTCATGAAAAGTGAAAAGAGCAAAGTGTTGGGTGCGTTATTGCCTAGTGAGTCATGTCATAATGAGTTTGAAGCTCTCTATCTTCAATATTCCTATGACAAGGCTCATACATTTTATTTGGCGTTTTGTCTCTCTTTGCGGCTTCTCCTTGTGTTTGGAAAGAAAACTATTTAAGCTAGTGTGCTATCCTATTTACTTTGAGGGGTAAAGTTGCCTATGCAAGTCCATTAACTTGGGTTTATTTGAATCTTATAAGTTTATTGGACTTAGCATAGAAGTGTGAGCTGAGTGAAGGTTTTTGGGTTCACCGGTTAAACCGACGCTCAATGGATCTATACCCATCGGTTTAACCGGCGTTACTAAGTTGTGTCTCAGCTCAGTCAGTTTCAGGCGTTCAACCGGCGTATACAATTTTCGGAGCATCGGATCAACCGGTGAACGTAACACAGATCTGACCTGCCAATCAACCGGTGATAACAGCATTCAACCGGCGTATACAAAAGTCATATCGTCGGATCAACCGGCGTTCAGATGAATCTCTGCTGCAGTCTCGGGTGAACTAAACCGATGCAATCAACCGATGCTCAAGACCTAGGCATCGGTTTAACCGGCGTTAAAGAAAATCGCGGGCCCACTTGTCATATATGTGTCTTGCTCGTAACGCCGCCTTCTCTGTTTCGCCCGCGTCTCTCCCGTCTCGAGCCGCCACCGCGCCCTAACTCCTGATCCCGCGCCGCCGCTCGATCACGCCGCCGCGCCTCCACTCGCCCACGCTCACGCCGCCGCTCGCCTGCACGCCGCCAGCCCGAGCCGCCGCCACCGTGCATTCACCGCAGCGCCGCCTGCACGCCCACCAGCGCCGCCTGCGCGCGCACCTCCGCCGCCTGCGCCGCCCGTGCGCCACCCTCGCACGCCTATGCAGCAGCGCAACCCGCGCCTCCACACCGTCCACACCACAGCCGCAGCCGCTTCGCGCTCACCAGGTGCTCGATCTTTTGCCTATTCGAGATGGGACGCGAGAAGAGGAAGGGGAAGGAGGTCGTGGTCGAGAAGCCAGTCCGCAAGTGGACTCGCGCAGAGCGAGAGGCCGAGAGGGCCGAGATGGTGGCCAAGGCCGCCGAGGAGCAGGCGTCAGGCCGTGCTCGCCCGTTCGCGATCAGAGATCCGCCAGCCAGGGGCAGGGGCAGAGGCCGAGGTATGGGCCGAGTCAGAGGTGCCAGGGCCACCAGAGCCACGACTGAGGCAGCAGCAGCAGAGTCAGATCACACAGATACAGGTGCAGATTCAGATTCAGAGGCAGAGCAGTCTGAGCAGTCTCAGGGGCAGAGCACACACGAGTCACCGACTCTACGACGGTCTGGCCGCACTCGGCAGACGTCCCCAGTAACAGAGACTTCGCCAGCGACCGAGCGTCGCACTGGACCGAGGACGCGAGGAGGTCACCAGCCATAGGAGCCTCGCAGGTCCGCAGCAGCAGCAGCAGCAGCTCGTAGAGCCGAGGCCCTAGAGGCCGAGCGCGCAGTGTTCCGTATGGACACTGTTGTGCGTCTGGAGCCAAGTGTGTTGCTCCAGAACTTGACCAAGGCCAATGCGGCAAAGGTCAAGAGGCTCAGGTGGAGTGTTGAGGAGGAGGACTGGTTTCCCGTGACCCGTGACAGCAGGGTCGACCGTAGGTTCTGGACGCTTCTTCAGGCCAGTTTCTACGAAACCTACCAGAGGCGGGGCCACAGGATCTTCCCGCACAGAGTGCTTGACTGGGTGTCACTGAGGACAGCCGCAGGGGGAGCAGACGTCAGAGAGCATTTCGCTCACTTCAGGGGCCTGCCCAGGTTACTCTAGATAGAGCAGAACAGATACATAGAGGACTGGGTCAGAGTGTTCTACGCCACAGCCTGGATCGCTCCCGAGCGCAGAGCAGTACACTTCGTGTTTGGAGGCCAGGTCTTTGATCTGTCCAGGGCGACTTTAGCAGGGATTCTTGGAGTTGACTTAGTTGACGTCTCCCTGCATGAGATGGTTTACGGTGATGCAGATCCACCGCGCAGAGCCATGATTGGCGGGATTGCACCTTGTCACGAGGCGATCTCTCAGTGCTTCCGCCAGCCGTTCCTAGCTTCGTACGCCAGAGTCCCCAGCCTGCTGACCCCAGAGGCGTACGCTGTTCACATGGCCCTCCGGAGGACTTTGTTACCGAGGAGTGGCTACCCAGAGGGGTTTACAGGTCTGCAGTAGCTCCTGCTTCTACACATCCTCACTCACGAGCTGTTTGACATAGTTGACTTTATTCTGGCTGAGATCGAGGATGTGATCACTGACGGGATGGGTGATGTGCGACAGTTTCCATATGCTCACTGGATCAGCTATATCTGTTCTATGATCGTGCCAGCTGAGTCACCCGTCAGTGCAGTCTACCGTCAGGACGAGGCTCCCCGGTTCCCAGTTTACCGTCCGACAGCACCACAGGACCGGAGGAGAGGCAGGCAGGCCGATAGAGCTGCCATGGCACAGTTGTCACCAGAGGCACAGGCCCGAGTGGCACAGGAGGATGAGGCACTGCTAGCTGCCGAGGCCCAACTTCCCAGAGGAGATGATGAGATACACTAGTCTAAGCTTGAGTCAGACACCTCCGAGGACGTCGAGTACTTCCCTACAGCAGCCCCAGCTAGTCACGACCATGAGGTAGGAGGGTCCAGAGAGCCAGCCCCAGAGTCACCGGCAGCAGCTACAATTACAGAGTCTCAGGTGACACAGCCGTCCGAGCTCACCTCTCTTCTTCAGCAGCTTGTTACTCAGTAGCGAGAGGACCGGTTAGCACAGGAGGAGGCCAGGAGAGCCCATGAGGCTCAGCTAGCAGCCATACAGAGGGAGGCCGCCCGAGAGCGTGCTGCAGCGGAGGAGCGATTTGTCGGCCTTATTGATTGAGTATCACAGAGGACAGATGCTCAGTTTCAGCAGATGAAGCAGGGCATGATGGCGATGTTCGGGATGATTACACAGCTCTATACTCACACCGGACTCGCCCCGCAGCAGCCAGGCTTTCAGGGCGTTGGAGCACCCCAGCTTGTAGCCACTCCAGCTCCAGCCCCTACTGCAGCTCCAGCGACTACGGCGACACCGGAGACCACGTTCTCGATGTCCGCACTACTTGGGTCGGCCGGTCGTCCACTCTTCTCACCACTGCCAGCGACTTCACTCTTTCAGGACTCTCCTTCGGCAGTCCAGTCAGTCGCTCTCCCCGTCGTACCACAGACACTACCTTCAGGGGGGAGGAGAGGGTTCTTTGCTTCAGCAGTCGACACAGCCGGCAGCTTCAGCTCTTACTACTTCAGATGTTGACACATCTTCTGCTGAGCCGGTTACTACTTCTACGGACCCTCTTCCAGGCAGTGCCAGCACGAGAGCCTCGACGATAGCTACACCCCCAGTCAGTTCATATCCAGCAGGCAGTTCTGACCAGCAGCTCTCGTCCGTCACTGAGGGTACACCGTCCGACGACGACGACGACGATGACCCAGACCCCTTCCTCGCCATGCCGCGACAGCCGGATCAGTAGCTCGCCTTTTTGGTGCTTTGACGCCAAAGGGGGAGAGAGTCAGGGGGAGTTGGAGTCAGGGAGAGGGTAGAGTTAGAGAGAGCTCGTAGTTATCAGGACTTTGATGCTTTGTATCACATTTGGTATTAGTTCATGGATATGTACATTTGACGCCTGAGTATGCTGTGGTTTGAGACATATCTATGGATTTCGTTTGAGCCTTTGAGCTCTTTGATCCTTTTTCGAGTTTGCTTGCGTTTATCCTGTTTTATCTTTCTCGATCTCTCATTATTTATGTTTGTGTTGTCATCAATCACCAAAAAGGGGGAGATTGTAAGCATCTAGGCCCTCAAGGTATGTTTCGGTGATTAATGACAACCATTATTGTGACTAATGAGTTTGTGCAGCTTAATAGATCATTATCGCTCATTTGGTCATATGTCAAAAGAGGCCCCTCAATTTCATTATTCAAAAAGGCGATCTCGGTATTCAACTCTTTTTTATGTCAAGACTAAGGATCTTTCTAGTCCTAAGTGTCATAAGGTTGAGAAGGACACTTAGGTTAGTATAGGTTTTATAGTTTTGTAGTGATCACACTATTAAGAGGGGTTAAGGCCAAGTAACTTGAGCATGGACATGGTCATTTGAAAATGGATGCACACTATGGTCACTCAGGTTCCTAGAAGTTCAAATAAGTGGTTTTCAACTTATATCTCAAGAATATTTGGATTTCAATCAAGACTCAAATCAGAAAAGGCAAAATCAGGAAAAAGTCTATACACCGGTTTAACCGATGCTCTCATTTTCCTATACGTCGGTTAAACGAAGTCAGCAGAGTCTGGACAAGTCAATACACCGGTTAAACCGACGTGTTTGAATTTAACGTCGGTGCATTAGTCTAGAGTTGGTTTTTCCAGGGTGTTTCAAGTTCTATACACCGGTTAAACCGACGATGTTTGAATCAAGACGTCGGTGCAATTGACCAGTGAGATGGTTTTTCAAAGGATTTCAGAAGTTGTACTCACCGGTTAAACCGACGATAAGTTTGAGTTAACGTCGGTGCAGTTGTCCAAAGACTTCGTATTTCAGCTGATCAGTGGACAACTACACTCACCGGTTAAACCGATGATACATCGGTTAATCTGCACAAGTTGTAACGGCTAGTTTTCAGAAGGGGCAGTTTACATTCATCGGTTAAACCGACGCTGGCTATTGGAGGATCGTTGGATTAACCGGTGCTACGCAGTTTTCTGGCAGCTTTTCTCCAACGGCTCTATTCGTGTGAGCTGCCTATATATACCCCTCCAATGGGTCATTTTGCACACTCTTAACACCTGGACATATTCATACACTCATACATTGTTGAGAGCCACCTTGAGCTTCATCTTTGACATACTTGTTCATTCAATCAATCAAGAAGCAAGACTAAGGACTTGAGTAGAGAGAAGCTTGTGTGCATCCGTTCTTGGTGATCGGTTCTTGCTCAAGTGAAGGCCCTAGCTTGTTACTCTTGGTGATTGGCATCACCTAGGCGATCTTGGTGATCGAGGTATTTCTCGCGGAGCTTGCCAAGGATTATGGGAGCCCGGAGAAGAAGATTGTACGTGGCTTGATCTCCACCACGCCGGGATGGTGAACGGAGACTCTTAGTGAGCGCCCACGTCTCGGTGACATGGGAGGTGACAAAACTCTCTGTGAGTGTCACAACGTGGATTAGGGGTGTGTGCCAACACATCGATACCACGGGAAAAAATCCGGTTGTCTCTTGTCCACTCTCTTTATTCAAGCATTTTCTTTCATGCAATTTATTCATGTGCTTGACTTAGAGATCATAACTTAGCTCTACCTTGCTAGGCTTTACTTCTCATTTTATCTCTCATAGCTAGTTTAGGTAGCTTAGTTATCCGGTTGGTGAATTGGTGCCTCACTAGCATTGCATAGGTTAAGGTTGCTTTATTGTGTTTTAGAATTTGAAAAAGGCCCAATTCACCCCCCCCCCCTCTTGGTCCATCGATCCTTTCCACGCTGGCTGCAGCCATCAAGGAAAGGTGACACGATCCCCGAGGTAGCCACCCAACGTGGCAAGATAGGAGAGGGGCAGTAACTCTTGGCCCCATGACCGAATCGTCGCTTCAAATTCGGGCGTGGGCCCGGGGGCTGCTGTTAGCACCACAGGAACGGGGTCCCCATTCTGCTTGACGAAACTACAAGAGGCCCATGGAAAGACCCAGGTACGGCCCACCTCCGGCCGTGGGCTGCCTCTGCTACTCGAGTTCCTGGCAGGGCCCAGGAGCCGGAGGAGGACAAACTAGGCGGTCCCTTAGCCAAGAAGGAACCGCCAGGTCACGTCTACCGCGCCGACGCCGCAGTAACTCTGCGGCACTCATTGTAGCACGCCCTCCCCATAAAAACATCATGAGTACGGGAGGCATGGGTACTGACGGCATCTCGAACAGAGGGGGAGATGGGAGGAGCCCCTCCTCCCACCTCTGTCCCATTGAACGGTGATGGACGGTGGGGGTGGACCCACCGTCTGCGCCGACCATCCCCCCGAGCCAGGCCTCGGAGTTCGTTGGGGACCTCGGGACCCCTCGGGAGGCAACCAAGGGCCCACAGAAGACCTCGGGGTCCCTCAGGGAGCCCCGGGAGACCCTGGAGCCCGCTGCTGGGTCCCATCAGATACGAGGAGCCCAGCAGAGGAGTGTCCGGGCGGTGCGGCGCCCTCCTCCCACTCTGCATGTTCACACCGGGGAGGAGTAAATAAAGTCATGTAAAATAGTAAAAAGATGACCCCTTGGGTGTATATAAATAGGATAGCTAAGCCAAGTGTAAGGCAGATCAGATCCACCCGATCTAAGAGCAATCACAAGCTCCCACAAGACGTAAGGTGTTACGCCTCCAAGTGGTCCGAATCTGTCTAAACCATTCGTCTCTCCCACACACCACAAACCACCGACTTCTACTACGTATTAACCCCTAACCTAATCTCTAAATGGAGGTTCCCACAAATCTCTGCTTGCGGTACTCACCCACCGTCAGACACCGAGAGCCCTGTGGCCGTGCACGAAAGACGGCGTGGCCTACCGCCCAGGCCTAACGGAGTATGCTAACAGAGATCACGGCGGGGGCAGTACAGTTGATGGCAGAGCCACGGAATGACGGAAGGGGTAGAAGATAAAAACAAGATTAAAGAAGAGAGTTTGAACTTTTTAGGGTCAAATTAAAGAAGAAACTGTCGGAACTTACCCATAAATAATCCAATCGCAGTCGAACGTGTTATCTGGAGTATCCCCCGGCGTTATCTGGAGTAGCCCCCGGGAAGGCCGGGAGGACGCACGGGTGGGATGATCCAAGCAATATGGGCTATTGGATTTGATCGTGAGAAGTGAGAAGAGGACTTGAGGTGAGATGTTGACGCTTCATTTTAACTGGGTAGGATCTGTGGGTACATTAGTATAGTAGATAGAAGAAAAATCATCTCAGTGGAGGAAATTAGTGTAGCCATAGGAAAGAGTTGAACTGATGCGTTAATGGAGTAGATTAACTGGGAAATGGAATAACAGCAAACTCATTCTGCATTCTCCTCGTGTATTAAAGGACGTCGGGCGAACGACGGAACGAGATCGATACAGACAGTTATGTCCACAAAGCCATCTGTGTTAGCTAGTTGCTCATTGTTATAATCAGACGGCAAGTCGGCAACAAACCACGGAGATTATGAGGTAAGAATGGCGTCTGCCTCTAGCCCTCTCTCTATATATACTCAGGACCTCAAACGGTACCCCGCCTTTGCTCGTCCCATCCCCCACCCAATTTCACGGTCATCTCTAGACCGTCGTTAGAGTCCATTGCCATTGCTTCTCAGCAGAGTTCAATGAGATTAGCATGCATGGACAACCTCCGCATATATCCCTCCATCTTTCTACTGCTCTGTTGTGTTGCTGCAATCGCAGCATACCCTGCTCGCTCTGATTTTTTATCCCACGAGAACCATCAGTCTGTATCATACAGCCCACAACCACAGGATTTCCCAAATGAGCGACTATACCGCGCCTACCTCGTAATCCAGCGCTTCAAGAGCACCGTCACCAGCGACCCCAAGAACGTCACCGCCACCTGGATAGGTAATGATCTCTGCGGGGAGAAGAGCTACGTGGGTTTCTATTGCGGAGCACCGTCTGGGCGAGATAAGTTAACCGTCGCGGCGGTCATTTTGAATGGCTACAATCTACATGCACCAAAGCTGCAAGGGTTCTTAGATAAGCTCCCGGATCTCGCTTTTTTCCATGCCGCTTCAAACCAATTTGGTGGCGACATACCCCGCCTCGCCGGCCTTGCCTACAGTTACGAGCTCGGTGTCAGTAAAGAAATGCCTGCACGCCCTATGATGTGGGGGGGGAGCGGCGGAGTGGCACCGGAGGTTATTTTCACCAACTGCATAACTGCGAAATTTAACTTTACATTTGACATTCGATCTGGCGACAAGAAGCGAGGAGGCATGATGCCCCATGCTACGGATTCTAAAGCTCTCCTCCTCAATTACAACAACCTATCTGGGCCCCTTCCGGCGAACATTGGCTTCTCCAAGTTGAGCTACCTCGCCCTCGCCAACAATAAGCTTACGGGGCCAATCCCACCGTCAATCGAGCACCTACAAGACTCCCTCTTCGAGCTGCTCCTCCTCAACAACCAGCTCTCGGGCTGCCTCCCCCACGAGCTCGGCATGCTCCACAAGGCGGCCGTCATCGACGCCGGCATGAACCAGCTCACCGGCCCGATCCCGTCATCCTTCTCCTGCCTCAGCAGCGTCGAGCAGCTCAACGTCGCCGGGAACCGCCTCTACGGCCCGGTGCCCGACGCGCTCTGCAAGCTCGCCGGGCCCGCCGGCCGCCTCGCCAACCTCACGCTGTCCGGCAACTACTTCACCTCCGTCGGGCCGGCGTGCGCGGCGCTGATCAAGGACGGCGTCCTCGACGTGAAGAGCAACTGCATCCCGGGCCTCGCCGACCAGAGGCGCCCGGCGGAGTGCGCGGCGTTCCAGAGCCAGCCCAAGACGTGCCCGGCGGCGAGCACTCCGGTGGCCTGCCCCGCCGCAGCTGCGGCCAAGGGCGAGGTGGCACCGGGGGAGAGGAAGGCTAGGGACTACTCCAGCTACGTGACCTACGCTACTCTGCATGAGTGAGCGGCCTCAGCTCGGCATGCAGTAGGAGACAGATCGTCTCGGTGGCGTTTTGGCTATTTGTTCTTGTATTCTTATGTACTAGTACCGTGTGGTTGGAGTGTTTGCTGTCTATTTTCTACGCACGTGTTGCTGTCCAGGTTGCTGTCCAACCTAGATCTATTTGTATCCATTATATTTGAGTGAAAATTTGTTGCCGTTGTTGTAAAGTTTTATCTGTCATGGACGTTCGATATATTGCTTAAATTTCGTAACTTTCCAATATGGCAGTGACCTTCAAAACAAATATGGCAGTGACTTTGGATAAGATTACTCGGGCCCTGTTTAGTTCCCAAAATTTTTCCTACAGTACTCATCACATCGAATCTTCGGACATATGCATGGAGTATTAAATGCAATTAAAAAAATAACTAATTACACAATTTAACTGTAAACGACGAAATGAATTTTTTAAGCCTAATTAGTCCATGATTGGATATTAATTGCCAAAACAACGAAAGTGCTACAATTTCAAAACCCAAAAAATTTCCCCAACTAAACAAGACCTCGGTTAAAATAGGAATAAGTAATTGCATAACTCTGTACCCTACAACAGCCGGCCGGGGTCTTGATTTCTTGAGCAACGTGAAGTTTTTCTTTCGATGCAGACGTTCACATTCTTGCATAGACGCCTCACTCTTAAGGCTCATGTCACATGCGACGACCCGAACTGAATCCATCAAGGACTCAAACCTTGGTGCACAGATTTCACTATGCAAATGAACTACGCTTGGTTCACCGAACAACCCAAAATGAGCTCGGCAATGATCCATAGGCCTAAGTATCAACGCCTTACATTTTTTTCTAATCGAGAGGACACTTACATTTCAGGAACATTCAATGCCTTCTCTGTTCATTGTGTTTTCATGTCTAGTACGTTCGACGCCGGGGTACGGTGAATAACAATGATTGAAGTGAAGGAAACCACAGGCTCCGCCATCCCAGAGAAGCTCGTGTTCGCGTGCCGCGCCGGCATTCGCGACAAATTGTCTGGGACCGGGACCGCGCCTCTACGGCTCTACGGCGAGGTGCCTAGCTCGATCACGCGCCGCGCCAGGCCACAGCTCCAGGGGCCGGACGACGCACGGCACGCGACGCTTGTCGCCAAAACCTCTCGCTGAGTCGCTGTCCCGCCCGCGCGCTCCGCTCTGCCCCGATCGAGCTCCCCCGTCGGACGCGACGGGCATGCAGCTGTGCCAGCAACATCCCCGCGGCTACATACCAAGCCGTGGCCCGCCGCGCCGGCGAGCACCGACGCCGACACGCCATGCAGGCGTCGCCGTCGCATGCGTCACGGGACGTGGTGGCGGAAAGGTAGGTAGAGCGACTAGCTCGGCCGTGCTCCAGCTACCAGAGGAGACGACACCTGCATGCATGCATGCCACTCCATGCGGGCATTAGCTAGTGAGGCGCCATGGCAAAAGCTTGGGGCCGCCGGCGGAGTCCTTGGTCCCTATTCGTCGTTTATGTTCATGCAATGTGTCTTTATAGGTTGGTGGTGGTATGTAGGTGTGCATGATGCGCGCGCTTCGATCTGGCCCTGTTGTTTCGTTCCGCAGGGGTTGATCTCGCCGCCAAGAGCCATGCACATGTGATGGTGTACTGGTAGCTAGAGTGCCGCCGTGCCGTGAGCTGTGATAATTTGTTGTGTTTCAGGTGGCTCACAAATAAGATTGGCCAGGTTTCTGTACCGTAAGCTGTGCATGGTCGTCGTAGATTCTAAGATGTAGGAACAGCTTACCTTTAACTTCCTGAGAAACATTCAGAGTTTAATTGAGCAAGATATGGCTCCGCCAATGCAACAATATTCTGGTTGGTACGTGATGTGTTAATAAGATCGTGATTGGCAAGCTCTAGTTACAAGATTTATGAAGCTGGGTGGAATATGGGTAAACTTGCTGGAGATGTTTAGGTGGTCATCTTATTCCCATTTTAAACTGGTCAAAAGTCTGAAATCACTATATAAATTTTAATAGAAATTTGAAATCATGCGATGAAATGGCGATCACCGGTAAGGATCCTTATAGCGAAACATATCCATTTAGATTCAAGTCCTCTACTCGATATGGGTGCTTGTATTTTTGTGAATTCATTCCCCGATTTAACCGGGACTATTTTTTCGGTGGTAGCTAACATACCTGTCGTCAACGAAATGTCAATCTGCCACTAAATCTCTCGAAGCTGCTTATAGAGGTAGACATGCATGTATTTATAGGAGTGGATGTCAGTACGTCTATGTAAGTATCTACATCTGTACTATCTTTTTGTTTGTGCTGTGTTTTTATTTAAAAAAAAGAAACTCAAGATACCACATGAACTCAAAAATTTGAACTCCACCAAAACTATATGCATACATACATTTGCAGTGTCTTTGACACTGTTGTAGCAAAATATATTTCCAAAACTTCTAACTATGTTATAATATACGGTAATACTATTCTACACCTTCGGTGTAGCATTTATTCTACACCCAGCAGTCAAATTACTGACCGAACGGATCAGAAATTACTAAAGCGAGTTACCGAATTATTGTATCACATTAAGTAAAATGGTGTTCAGTAATCGTGCGCATCGATTATTACTGAAAATTTGTTCAATAATTAGTTGGATGTAGTTGCACCTAGAGTGTAGAATAGCACGTGGGTATAATAGTTTGGTAATACTGTGAATTCATAAAATAAAGACATAGTACTCTGAAGTTTCAGAGAAGAACGACAGAATTATTAAGAGGAAATTCCTTATTTGACACTGGAAAAACTATTGGTTCCTTTCTTGGCCCCTAAAAATTTTTGTTCCATGTTTGACACCAAGTTAAGGTCTTGAAGCGTCCCCTCATAAGAGAAGACTTAAAAGTGATACAATATCAGTCTCAGGAGGCTGATAACACTTTTATTACATCATATGGTACATCACCGTACAACTCTACGTGGAAGTGGGCAGTGAAGCGCTACTATCGCGAGGATAACAACTAACACCCACACCACGATATTAACTACGAAGAGGGGGTCATCGGAGTCTTGCGCCATACGGAACTTCCTGCGGGTGACCCTATCCACAGGCAAGGTTGGGTGCAGGACGGAACCTCTACTCAACGTCTTCAGGAACGAAGTCTGGATCTTCCTCTATAAAAATTTAAGAATGGGGTGAGTACAAACGTACTCAGCAAGTCCAACCACACCCACGGAGGGGGTATAAACAGAATATAATGCACAGGATAAATCAAGGATAAGGCTAGGGTTTAACTTGTGGAAAATGAATTTTTATGCAGGGGTTCATTTGAAAGAAAGGATTCTCAAAGCGAGCTTTCTGGTACCGAGTAACACGTAGTGTTGATCCACACATGATCCCAGTTTTAAATTGCTACCGGACTCCTCATCCGTCGTAGCACACGGCACAACTGCCGGACACTTTTCCAAAACAACTCACGCCAACCCATCCAATCCCAGAAGAAACACTAGTTATGTGACCACACCGTAACTCGCCCAGTACCGTGGGCACGGCTATTCGAATAGATTTTAACTCTGCAGAGGTGTGCAACTTTACCCACAAGTGGGGTACCATAGCTCGATCACCGTAGTGTCGGTGCAGATCCCAACAAAGCCATTACCCACCTTAGCTAGACCTGACTAGCCATCACGGGATCCACCAAGGGGTCATTGACCTATCACAGAGGTTTTAACCGGGGCATAAGTCACACAGAGCTAATCTCTTCTCCTTGATCACCCGTTGCTCTCAGCTCCCCTGATGGCTATCAGCCTAACTAGTGGGGTTTATGCTAAGCCGTTGCCCATACAACGGTCGAGTGGTTTGCACGATAGTGGAGTTAGGTGAGATGACACACCAACTCGGTCCTTAGTTGTGACAGGATGGATATCTCCCTTCCTTGCTCTACCACACAGGTACGAGCATACCGTTTGGCAATTCACACAGAAGTGCCATACATCCCGTCTAAACTTATCTTTCGAAAATTTCACATTTTTCCCTTCCCACACACTCACACATTTTTCTTTTATAAAACAACTTATATAATGTTTAAGATCCTAAGCGTTCTAGCAGCGATTAACGTCCAAACAAATCACATTCAAACATTAATCTATGTGGTCAAGGAATGGTTATAACAAATCAAGGGGTGGCTATCCAACCATGTTTTTCAGCAGGCAAAACATATGCAATTTTATAAAATAGGCCAATGGGTTGTGTTTATAAAAATTAGGACAAAACATGCATCAAAGGGCGGGATTGAACTTGTCGTCTTCAAAGCCTTCCGGGAAGTCCTGATCGAGGTACTGTCCTTCGGGTTCGGGGTCGCGGAACTGGTCCTCGTTCGCTTGCTCACAGTATTGCTCATTGATGGGTTCTCCCTCATTCACACCGTGATCTACGACGCATACAAACAAACACACAATCAAGAAAAAGAAATAAAAGTTTTATCGCCGAGCTCGATTCGGAAACAATTAAGATATGGAGATAAAAGTAATTTTTTTGGGCGATTTCCTAATGGCATGGCCAAAACTATGTTAGGAATGGCGTGGTAAAGTTTCGGGTCGATCGGAGATCGTTTGGCGCATGAAATGATAGGTTGGAGAGGGATTTAGGGTTAAATAAGGATCCAGGGGCTCATTTGTAAATTGTCTGGAATAGAAAAGGACTTAGTTGTAATTTCTAGAAATATTTGGGGCATACTAAAAGGTGTGGGTTTATTTAGAATTAAGTTTATATGGTGGAAGGGTTTATTTTGGAAAATAAAAAGAGAGAGGGTTTATTTTGCAAAAAGCTAAAGAGTGGGAGGGTTCTTAAATGAATAGAAACAAAGACAAGGGGTATGGGTAAAATGGCCTGTCTTCTTCCTCCCCCTCGCTGAGAAACAGGGGAGGGGGCGGCGCAACGCCGGGCGCCTGGGCCACGGTGGCGGCCGCGAAGTGGGGGAAAAACTTGCGGGGCCCGAGAGGGTTTGTTTCCCCCCACTCGATTCGAGCGGAGACGGCTCGTGGTGGCGTGGCCACGGTGGTCGGCGGAGATGGCCGGAGGTGGACACGGAGGCGGCATTGTGGGCTCGGGGAAGGGACTCGAGGTGGTCGAAGGGGTCGTGGGGGTCGAGGAGGCTCTATCCTTGCCCTCACCTTGGGCGGAGACGTCTCGGGAAGGCGGCTCGACGGAGGCTGGCGGCGGCCGGCCCTGGAGCTTGGCATGGCGGCGCTGCGTGGCTTGGGCGAGGGCTAGAGGCGGCGGTGGAGGTTGTGAGGATGCTGGGCGACGAGGTGGCCTATTTGTAGGCGCGGCAAGGCGGTGGAGGGGAGGGGCCGCGTTGGTGGCGGTCCGGCGAGCTCGGCGGGGCGCCTTAATGGCGTTTGGCCGCTACCGCGGTGTCATGGAGCGGCGGCACGGGCGGCGAGGCGGCAACAGGACGACGGGACGTCTCGGGCAGGCACGAGCGGCGCGGCGAGCGGCGCGGCGAGCACCCGAGGCGCACAGGGACGCGCGTGGGCAGGGAGCAGAGCGCGCGCTGCGAGTCTCCCGGGCACGCAGAGCGCGTGCGCGCGTGGAGCAGGCGTTGTGCGTCCCTGGCGGCCGGCGTGGCGATGTGGGGGGCGCGGTGCGCGTCGAGGCAGGCGAGCGGTACGGCGGCTCAGCGAGGCGGGGTGGCAGCGGCGGCCATCAGCGGCGGGCGGCGCGGCCACGCGGTGCGCGTGCGCACGCGTGGGCCGGGCGCGCGTCAGGGCGGCACGGGGCTCAGCGTGCTGGGGCGTGCGCGTGCGCATGGGCAGGCCGTGAGCGGGGCGGGCGCGCAGGAGCGGGTGAGGAGCAGGGTCGACGCGGCGGCGAGCTGCTCTGCAGCGTGCGGGGGGGGAAGGAGAGAGAGAAGGAAGAGAGGGGAAGGAGGAAAAGAAAATGGAAAATAAAAAGGAAACAGGAAAAAGAAAAAGAAAAAGAAAAGGAGAGAGAGAAAGAGGGATAGATGGCGAAAATCACGGCGGTGATTGCGACGGGCGGTCGCGCGTGGGCGACAGGCAGCCGAGCGGCGCGGGATGGGACGGCGGTCAGATTCGGGTGTCAGGTCCGGGAAAAGTTCCGGGGAATTAGGGGCTTGGATAGGAAGGATCGAACTCAACGACGAAAAGAATTTTGAAAATTATTTTTAGCGTGTGATTTATTTGGTAAATTTTTCGGAATGTCACAGGTCTCTAGTTTACAGAATTAACTTCTTTTTGGAGATCGTTCTCCACTCTGTTAGATTTTCCATCCAAGAACCATTAAATGCAATGTAAAAAGAAGATTTTGGCCCTAGGAGCCCCCACCACCCTTCTCCCTCATCTCCTCTTCTCCCTCCTCTGCTCCATACAGCTGCCGGTCGTCGTGCCCCGCGGGAGGCCGGGCCACCGAGCTTCACGGGTCACGGGGTTGTTTGTGTCGTGTGGCTAATCTCCAAAGGAATCCATAGCCAAGAAAGTTATGGGAACCACCATCTTAATAACGCCAAAAGAAATCGGAGTAATTAACCAGCAGTAAGTGTTGTTCCTAATAATTACCCGTTCATCCATAATTAGACCAGTCTTAAGGAAAGTTTTATGGCATTAAATTGTATACCACATCATCAATTTTGCTGATATAGCAAGGAGAGAGAATAAGGGAGTTTCGTATAATGAGAGAGAAGTTTCAGCCCCATAAAACTCAGACACAGCTATCTAGTTTTCAGTCTTGATAACCGTGCGATGAAACTGTGCACCGAGACAATATCAGTAGAGGATTTCATATTGGCGTTTCCAAGATTACCATATCAGCAAGAAGGAAACAAAATGATGTTTAAAATTAAACTACCCCTTCAATACATAATTTTACATTGTTGTTTTTATAGACTCCACATGATCTTTAATTTTATGACTCATGAAGAGTTGGTATTTGTGTCAACCTAGTTTCTCCTTCTCTCTCCTATTAAATTCTCTATTATATCGCCGAATTAGTTAATGTTCCATCATAACTAATGTACATAAAACTCTCTTTTTTTTCGGGTAATGTACATAAAACTCTTATGGCCTTACCATTTCGGTATTTCCCTTTGCGCATATATCTTGCCGCTTTGAACTTGTACCTCTTTACCTTAGTTTGGTAGGTTAGCATGCTTCGGTCTGCCAGGGTGCTCGTCCGGTGTGTTTGGTTTCATGCCCCCAGCTTGCCGAGTCGAATTTCTGTCACCATTTTATCTGATGTCAAATTTCGACTCGTTAACCTCCTCCTTTGGCTGCTTCACTTTATCGGTTAAATCCATGGCCGCTAATTTAGTGGCCAAAATTTATCTTGGCTAGAACATGGCCATAAATCAAAGAACGTATGTGTCCGTTGTTCATGCTCCAGCGAGGTTCGTACAAGTAGCGACGGTCCAACTCAGCCCACCATGCGCCGACTATATATAGGAACCGTAAAATAAATAGTTGGGCCGCCCATTAAGTAGCCCACATAACAACGGGGCTCCTGTACCCTTTCCGGATGTCGGATAATAGACATATCTATAAAGCCCATTATACAAATCGTTGTGTCGCACGGCCCATTAAAGTCTCACAGCGCTAATGCCCCGCTCCATTGTCTTTGTCTGAATCATGCAAGCACATGCAGTAAGCATGTGAAGCTTGCACGTCGCCACTAGTTGGAAGGTGCAGGTGCTGGTAAATGTTCTTTCATTTTTTTTCCTTTTTAAACTGCATCAACAAGTAACACTTTCACTAAACCGCTACGGTCAATATTTTAAAATATAGGATTCAACATTCATTCAAACTTAATACAATATTTTTTATGAAATAGTTAAACATTTTATATGAAAACGTTGAAACCATATGTACAAAATGTTGAACATGTGTATACTCAAGTTGCAATAGTATACTTCGAATATTGATTTTTTAGAAAAAATAAAATTAATTAATATATATGCATATGTGATCTTGTTTTGTTGCATAAATTCTAAATAGCATCATGCTTCAAACGAAATCCAAAATATATTAACGGTTTGAAAGAAAAATAGAATTAAAGTTTTGAATCTAAATGAAATCCACGTCCACCCACCAACGTCCAGCCATGCATACTGAGGAGGCGCACATGCGCTCAGCACTACTCCCCAGTTGCTCCAATCACATCCGTTCAATGCACTTTGCACGGATCTCAAACACTGAAAGTTCAATGACCTTCTTATCTTTCGGAAGATGTATAGAATTTCTGCATAACAACACTAGTACGGACCAGACCATCTCAGCCCAAAAGAGACGTGATGCAGATATCCCTCTCTTGTGTGGCCCATCTGGCATGCGGCCGGCCGGAAGACGTGGGTCCGCGTGGAGGCCGTCTCCGGCGGGGGCTCCTATCTATCTTCTGGAAGATAGATAAGACATTTATCTTTAAAGTCCACTTTGATCTAATTATCTGTTGCAAATATGTCCAATAATTTGATATGATTAACTCAATATTTTGGTAAATATGTTCAATATTTGGCTTTCAAAATGTTAAAATCGTAAAGACAAAATGTTGAAATCGAAAGCATAAAATGTTGAAAATACTAAAATAGAAATGTTGAAGATTTTTCTTCGGCGAGGCATTTCTCCTCCAACGGCGGCGCCGCCGTGCGTCGCGCGCCCGCAGCGGCGGCAGTAGCAGCTTCTAGCAGCCGCACAAGCAACCGCCCCACCCCCCAGCAGCGCGCCGCAGCAAGCAGCGGCGGCCCCACAGCAGCACACAGCGCGCGGCGGCGAACAGAAGCACCACGCGTCGAACGGCGGCAAGCTACAGCACCACAAGGCACGCGGCGCGGCGAGCAGCGCGTGGCGGGCAGGCGGCCGTGCGGCCCAGGGGGCGGCGGCGGCGCGTGATGAGGAAGGGGCACAAGGAGGAAAAAGATTAGAGTTGAGAAGATCCAACGGATGAGATATTTTGCACGAATTTCAAACATTGGAAGGTGGGGAATAAAAAATCTTCCGGAAGATATATAGAATTCCTAGTCTCCTGCGGCCTCCCTTTGTTGGATGGTTACCAGCGGAAATCCTATATATCTTCCGAAAAATTATTCACACCCTTCTAATATTTGAAATTCGTGCAAATCATCTCATCTGTTAGATTTTCTAACAGACTCTAGCCTTGTTCTTCGTCGTGCTCCCTTTTTCACCATGGGTCGCCGCCCCGCCCGTCGGTCGCAAGCGCCACGCTCTCCCGCCGGCAGCCGCCCGCCTACCAGTCGCACGCCGTCGCTGCCGCGCTGCTATGCTGCTGCTGGCGTTGCGACGCTGCATTCTACTGCTGCCACTGCTGCGCTCCACGCTGTAGCTGCTGCTGTGTCGAGCGCCGCGCCTGAGCATGTGGCCGCCGAAGAAGAAACATCCTTCAACATTTTTATTTTAGTATTTTTAATTTCAACATTTTGTCTTTACAATTTTAACATTTTGAAAATAAAATGTTAAATATGTTTACCAAAATATTGAGTTAATTCTATTAAAATATTAAATATATTTGTATTAGATAATTGGATTAAAGTGACCTTTAAACATGGATGTCTTAGTCATCTTTCTTCCACGAGATACTTGGAGCTCCCGATTAGGCCTTCTCCAAAGATTCCAGCTAGTTGGTAGCTTAAAGCTAGTACACGTCAGCTCAAGAAACAATCCATTTAACAATTTAAATTCTAATGTATTAGTGGGACCTACGCACTTTAATTATTTTATTATTCTTCACATCTTCCCTAGCACAGAACCCATTCATCTCTCTCGCATCAGTGTTGGGAACAAGGAAAGAAGTAGAAGTTCGGCCCACAAGTATGAAAAGGCGCGTGCCGCGCGTCACACGCTAACGTGAGAATAGTCGCTGGCTCTCTTCTTCCACCATCTTCTCTCACCTCCACGTAAGCCGAAATTCAACGCCAGCCGGCGATTTCGACGAGTGTTTTTTTTTGATAGGGTAAAACATTTTCATTCATTCATAGGCAAGTTACAGAAATGAGTGCAAAGTTGCCCCATTGAAAATTTGCCAATGCATCTCTTACTGGACAATGCAAATTATGGCTTAAAGCATTACAAGAGAAAAGACAAGAAGTAGGAATCGAAGCCTGTCTCGCCATCTTTGCAAGCTTGTCAGCCACTTTATTGTTTTGTCTGCTAATCTTCAGGATGGAGCAATTTATTCCCTGTGTCACATCTGCAAATTCAGCAAGAACAAGTCGCAGTGACCAATGGCCTGGGCTATGTCGCAGTGAGGCCGTCCTGGCTGTTTTGGCTAGCACTTCGTTATCTGTAATCAAATTAGTCCTCTGTAAATTGAGTGCTCTAGCTAGTTTCGCCCCCAAGAGTAGAGCGTTTGCCTCTGCTTGTAGAGGCTCCATTGCTTGCTGTATACCTACCTGAAAAAAGGAATCAGAACAAAGACTGGCTTGGAGTTGTTAGAATGAAAATATCAACTCCAGTTTGGTTGTAGGCAGCCGATTGTTGCACACATACAGATGCATCACAAAAAATATTGGGGCCCTCTTGAATCTGCACAAATGCATTTAAATTCATACCTGACAAGTTATTACGTTGGCCATGATTTTCATGATCATGTATGGGCAAGGGTTCTTCCATCGCTGCTGCAAAAGAATTGTCAATGGCAGTCGCTTCGAAAAGAAGTCTTGATGTTGTCCAATGCACGTTGTTAAACCTGTGATCATTCCTAGCCTTCCATAGACACCACATGATTGAGAAAATGATACCTGCCGTCATGTTTGGTGCACCCTGCTGCAGCAAGGAGCCTATTTGAACATGGAGACCACTTGTAGAAGATGGCAGATTATCTGATCTGAGGCCTAGGACTGAGCCAAACCATGTAGCCCTAGCAAAGCTGCATTCGAAGAATAAGTGGTTGTCATCTTCTACCATACCACACCTGGAGCATTTTTCATCAATCCTCTGAATTATGCGGTGTATTCTTTTGTCGGTGCCAAGGGCGAGTCTGAGTAATCTCCATGCAAAAGTTTTGACTCTAGGTTGAATAAGCTTGTCCTTCCACACCTGTCTAAGAATTTGTATAACCTGCAGAGGAGTGTTTGGCGGGGGTTGGCTTGCTGCCTCCTCTTTGGCCAACATATTGTAAGCACTTTTTGAAGAGCATAGGCCATTAGGAGTCAATTTCCAACAAATTATGTCCGGCCCTTGTCCTGCGATGACCGGGGCCTGCACCAAAGCATCCATGGATTGCTGGCCAAAAAGGGTGATAATTTTATTCTCATCCCATATTTTAGAGTTTGGCAACCACAAATCAGACACGGTATTAGGTATTTGATAATCAGTTTGTTCAAGGTTTAGACGATCATGCATTTCTTTCCAGAAAGGGCTCCAAGGTTGGTTCCAAATAGAAGTATTGCCATCAATAAATTGTATAGTGACATGGGTTTCAAGGTGGTGCCTAATGCTTAGAATGGAAGACCAGAAAGTGGATTTGCAGATATGAGCGGAGGCTGTCCATAGGGAGGCATTTGGGAAATATTTAACCTTGATTATTTTTGCTACCATAGATCCAGGTTCATTGATAAAGCGCCACGCAGCGTTGATGAGCATACCTTTGTTTACCAGCTATAGCTTTCGAATGCCTAGACCTCCCTCCTTTTTTGGTTTGCAGCATGCGTTCCATGATCTGTAGTGTATGGGCTTCTTGTTCTGGTCCGTCTGTACTCCTTGCCACCAAAAGGTTCTGATAATGGCTGTGAGCTTTGCTAGAAATTTCTTTGTGAACAAAACGTTAGCCATGTAATATATCGGAATTGAAGCAAAAACAGATTGGATCAGGGTCAGCCGCCCAGCATGATTGAGAGTATTAGCTTTTGTTAGGGTGAGCCTTGACTTGAATTTTTGATAAATGAAATCATAAGCCTTGTCTTCGTCCTTTTGTGTGATGAGCAGAGGATGCCCAAGATGCATAGTGTTTGGTTTGAAGTCACTAACAGGAAAAATGCTCTTAATTTGGGCTTTGGAAGCGGTTGTTACCTTTTTGCTGAAAAGAATTGAGGATTTTGCCCAGTTCGGTGTTTGCCCTGAAGCTGCACAAAAAGAGTCAAGAATGCTTTTGATTGTTTGAACTTGTTGCGGATCAGCTTTTCCACAAATAATGAGATCATCTGCAAAAAGAATAGAGTGGATAGGCGGGCAGTCTGGTCCAAGTGTGATACCTGTAAGCTCTTGATTCTCTAGAGCATTTTGTAGACAAATCGACAGCTCATTAATAGCAAGGACAAATAGGTATGGCGACAGTGGGCAATCCTGTCTTATTCCTCTTGTAGCCTTTACTTGTCCATGGGGCTGCCCATTAACATTGATAGCAAAAGAGGTCGTAGAGATGCAAGCATGGATCAGTTTGATAAAATGACCACTATATCCTTTATGGCGCAAAGAATTTAGCACAAAAGGCCATTCAATACGATCAAAAGCTTTTGCCAGGTCAATTTTTAGCATGAAAGCATGTTGTTTGAAAGAATTAAGATTAAAAGAGTGCACAATCTCTTGAGCAATGATGATGTTATCAGTTATGCGCCTACCCTGAATGAAGGCATGCTGAGAGTGATGAATATAATCAGGCAACTCCTCTTTCAGTCTATTTGCTAGGGACTTTGCAATGAGACGATAGGCGACATTGGTAAGACTAATCGGCCTATAATCAGTGACATGGATGGCTTGTAGTTTTTTCGGGATCAAAACAATATCAGTAGCATTTAGGGATTGTGAGATATTACCGGTATTGTAGAATTCCATGATCAAGTTGTGTATATCTTGCTTTATCCATGGCCAGGTCGCACGGTAGAAGGCCACATTGAGTCCATCTGGTCCCGGCGCCAAATTTAGTCTCATACTTTTGATGATCTGTAAGCACTCATCAATACTTGGCGTGGAATTTGTGAATTCATTAGTTATATTGCCTTCAAATTGGAAGTCTATATTGTGAGCAGGAACAGTAGTAGTGAAAAGATTTGAAAAATAAGAAATAAATTCCTGCGCAATGTCTTGGGGTCTGCTAGCGGTTGACCTCCCGCATTTTCAATAAACAAAATTCTGTTCTTTTGCCTCCTCTTAGTGCAAGCTTGCTGGAAGAATCTTGTGTTCCTGTCTCCTTTGGTAGCCCAATGTTTCTTGGATAGCTGCCTATAGTAATCTGTGATTTTATCAAGAATTTGGTTATGGAGAGTAACTAGGTTCTGTTCAGTGGCATGGTCAATGTGATCTGGCTGGTTTTCCTGAATTTGGGCTATATGCTGCTCAATTTCTTCTAATTGCTGGTTAAGGGGCTTCTTCTTTTTCACCCACTTCTTGAGGTTGGAAGCAAGAGCTTTTGTGCGGTTATGGAAATGCTGGTTTTTTGACTGAGCCCAAGCTTGGGCTGCAGTCTCATGAAAATCATTTTCAGTGAGCCACCAGTTTTGGAATCTGAATCTCCTCTTTGGCTTGGGACGATTTGGGTTCAGGATAGCAAGGATAGGTGTATGATCACTGTAAAGCATAGGTAGGTGATAAACAACAGTCTGCGGAAAAATTTGACACCAATCTAAATTTCCCAAGCATCTATCCAAGCGTTGAAAAGTCGGTCTAGTGGTGAAACGTTTATTTGTCCAAGTATAAGCAGCACCACTGTAACCCAAGTCGATTAAACCACATTGCTTGATAAGGGTGCAGAAATTTCGAATACGGGATAAACAAGGAGGTCCTTGCCCCCGTTTTTCATTAGGATGCATAATATTGTTTAAGTCGCCTATACATAAAGTGGGACTATCCTGACTTTAAACAACAAAAGCATCCACATCATGCCATATATCGTTGGTATGTTGATGATGTGGGTCACCATACATGCATACTAGGTTAAAAGAAACAGCAGTAGCCCTATTTACAACAAAAGCTAACACATAGTAGTGGCTAGAGGACACTATATTCACATCAACATCGTCAGTCCACATCACCCAAAGGCCACCCGAGAGGCCAACCGCAGGAACTACAAAATTGAGCATGTGTCGACGACATGAGGCGGGCAAGGTGTTGCATTTTATGACTGCGGAGACTCCCGCCCGAGCCTCTGTAGTTCCAGCTGAGTAGACTCATGGCTGCGGTGGCGCCCACGGAGGCGGCGCCATAGCCTCTGAAGCAATACGGGAGCTACCAGCTTGTAGTTGTTTCCCAGCCTCATCATTTATGAGACCTTGAGCGTTGTTGTTGATTGTCCCCTTATCCCATCTGCTGCCTCTAATTCCAGATCGGGTTCTTCCTCCTCTGCCTCGCTCCATAGTGTGTGGATTGACAGTCCCGGAGAGGGTGAATTGTTGCTGGTGGGTGGCCACCACATGGGCTCTAGTATTTCGCACCCATCCCTCAGAAAAAGGAAAGCCGTGTGTCATCTCGCTTGGAGCGTCACCTGTAGGAATGCATCGGCTTGACATTTGCATCCGGATTGACCCACTCTAGCAAAAGAACTTCTCTTCCCAGTAGCCATGGTTGCCTTGTCCAGACTGATTGTAGCGCTCTAGCACTTCGGAAATGTGACATGAACAGATTCTGCGCAATCTCAGAGATGTTGTAATAATTTCTTCCCCATGCACCTTTTAGCGCAGCTTGTACCACCCTGAGTGGAAGAACTCTTGCACTGCGCGCCGAGTCTCCCACCTTCATGAGCAGGTTGTGCGCAGTAGGCTCAAAAGATGGTCCTACTGCAGGGTTGGGTGCGATGATTATAGTTGGCTGGTGGGGAACTGAAATTTGTTGCAGGGCCTGATTTGTTTGTGCAGCCAGCAGAGTCCCTGTATGTAACACCCGGTTTATAAAAGGACATAAACCGAGCAATCATATACGTGCCAGGAAGTCACACGTATATACAACAGAATGAACAGTATATCATAGCACATATCACGTAAAAAGATATAATAAAGCGAATACGAAAGTTATTTATTACAATAATGACAAAAATGTCTGACACAGCGGAAGCGAAGTACAAATATGATAAAACTCTCCGAAGCTGAGCAGGGCGCCACAGGGACGTCGACTGGGAGACGAACGCCTAGAAGTCCTCGTAGTCCTGGTAGCGCTAAGCGAACTCCCTCGCGTCGGCAGGAACTGAGCAGCAGTAGCGTATCCAAGAGGAAAAAGTAGAGAAGAGGCAAGAGTGAGTACACAACTTGTACTCAACAAGTATAACACAAACTATGAGGCTCTAGGTTGGCTGACTGACTGCATTAGCTTTTAAGTCTTGGCAAAATTTTATTAAAGTTATTTACTACAAGTTGATGAATTACCATTAACCCAATTACATAGTAATTAATCAAAATTAATCATGTTACTACTGAGAACCAAACCGAAACCACCAAGGTAACCCCGAGAGGCACCCCCCTCGTCGGAAGGAGATAACCCCACTAATCAAAAGGAGGATCTGGGCCGCTCATGACCGTGAGCACGGCTAGTATACCAGTTTTACACTCTGCAGAGGTTGCACATCTTTACCCACAAGTCGTGAGCTACGCTAGTTGTTCATCACACTTCCTTAGGTGAGATGACTAGCAAACTCACTACGAGGCCTTTACAAAGAATCTCGTTGGTAAGGAATAACCGCGAGGGTTGGATCGGCGACTATGGAGCAGGTCTAGTGGGCGTCAACAATACCACAGATGAGGCCACTCAGTACGAGGGACATAGAAGTCCCATTCCAGTCTTGTGGTAGCGCTGTTGTCCCAGGTTGTCGCTCTATGAACCGGTCCTTATGGAGAGTGGCCAACCAGGCAGTAAGCACCGTGCTAGCCCCCTAAACCATGTTTCTAACAAAATCAATTTTAATGAGAAGTGAGCCACTCAAGCCACACAGAGGGCCACTCTCAGAATTAAGTTGCATATACCATTAATCAAATTAATTAAAAAGGACCAATGTGTTATAGCGCGGCACCTAGCACAACTAACCAAAATGCAACCCAAAGGATATATATAAAGGATATAAAGTGGCTAGGAAATCCTTATAGGCATACAGTATTAAAATGCAGTATGAAAATGTATTTAAAAGTGATAGGTTGTTCATGTTATACTTGCCTTCCTCGTACTGCTCCTGCTGCTGCTCAAAGTGGTCAGAAGACGGCTGCTCCGGGTACTAGTACTGGGGCTCCTCCGGTAGCTCAACGTCTACTCACGAACACATGGCCAAAAATAACCTATCACTTTGGGTTACAACCTATCATATTATACTAAGAAACAGTACATCAATACATAAAAAAACAGCACACTAAACTAGTCTAAAGCTATTCTACGCGTTACAACGATCGCGTGGACATAAAGAACGCCTAAAACGGAGTTAAAACGCATATTCTAGGCTAAAAACAAGTTTCAGGGACCTAATTGTAAGAAAACTAGAGTTCCAAGGGTGTTTTCTGCAAAAAAACCGAGGGCCTAAATGTAAATAAAGGTTAGACTCAGGGGCTAGCGCATAAAAAACTCAAGGACTGGACTGCGGGCGCTAATTCCAGAAAGCTCAGGGGTTAAAACGTTAAAAACAGGACCTAAGTGGAATTATTTTTGACTAAAGCTGGACCGAGGATTGATATTAACAAAAGTCAGGGGCTCTTTAGCAAAATGGCCAGGCGAAGGGGTACGTTCAGATCTGGGCCGTCAGATCCAGATCTGGTGGCTAGGATCAAAGGGGGTCGCCGTTCTAATCAGGGTCGTTCGTTCTGGATCGAACGGATTGAGGAGATTGGGCGCGCTGGGCGGCGGCGCAACCGGTGGCGCGCGGCGGCGCTGCGCGGAGGCTCGCCGGAGTAGGAGGATTGGGCGCTACCGAGGGTCTTTTGGCCTGCGGTTTGGTGCAAAAGAAGGAGCACGACATGAGTAAGCCACTGGAGTGCACTGGGTGGCTAATCGAGGCTCAGTTGTGGCTCGCCGTGATGAGAGGCGGCCCTGTCGCCGGCGTGGGTTGCGCGGCCACCTAAAGGGGTGCTACCGCCTACGATTTCTAGTTAAAAACGAAGGGCAAGGGTAGGCGAAGCTCACCGAGCCTTGGATTTCAAGCAGGGAAGCCGTGCGGGCGCTGACGTCGAGGTCCGGCGGCGAGGTTGACCTTGCGCACGCGGAGGAGGCTGTCGCAGGGGTCGGGGTCGGAGAAGTAAGGCCCGAGGAGGCTCCTGGCGCCGAGGCGACGCGTTTGCGGTAGCTCGCCGGGGTCGTAGCGCGGCGGAACAGCGGATCCGTGGTGGCGCAAGGTCCCGTTTGCGGCGGAGCTGCGGGCTCTGGGTTGTGATGGCGTCTAGGGTTGCCCGTGCGGGCTTGGGGAAGGCACGGAGAGATAGCGGCGATGCTAAAAAGGTGCGGGCGCAGCCTTGGCGTGCGGGTCGCCGGGGAAACAGACTCCGCGATCCACGCACCTTGCGCAATCTACGCGGAGTCGTTGCGGCTGGGTTCTGTTGGACCTAGGAGCGTGTTTCTAGAAGGAAACGAGGTCATTCCGGGTGGGTACTGCATGTGGGGTTCGTGCCCGGGGCAGCTCGTGTGAGGCAGGCGGTCCACAGCGCAGCGAAGCGCTCGAGCGGAGCGAAACAGAGCACGGCCGAAGATCACGGGCGGAGGAAAGGGAAAGACCTGACTTGTGGGCCCTTCCTGTCAGCGGGAGTGGCGCTAGCAAGATTTGCTGGCTTGCGGGCCGGGGCTGGAGTGGTGGTTGCGGACCGTGCACGGGAAAAACGGGCCGCGGGTGAGGAGGGGGTGCTGGGCCATGCGGCCAACGGGCCGGGATCGGGTGAGTGCGTGTGCGGGCTGAGCTGTGTGAGTTGCTGGGCCCGCGGGGAGAGAGTGGGTCGGGCCACTGCTGAGGAAAGTGAAGGGGAGTGGGCCGGACTGGGTTTGGGCTGAGCGAGGGGAAAAGGCTGCTGGGCTCCTTCCCCTTTTCTATTTCTATCTCCTATTTCCTTTCAAACTCAACTCAACTATTTGAATTCAAAAACAACTTTGAATTCAAGCACCTATGCACTCAAACCAATAAAACAAATGCATCAGCATGTATGCACAAACAAGTTAGCCCTAAAAATAAATTTTAATTATTTGTGCAACAAAATTAGGTTAAATTGCAATCTAAGCCAATTAAATCCTTAGAAAATTAAATAAATCAATTAAATTTATTATTAACTAGGAAAATTAAGTTAGGGTGTTACATTGTATCTGGAGGAGGATCTGGGGCGGGAGGGATTGGATCTGGCATTTCTTCATCTGCCTGGCTTGGGGTGGGATCAGTGGGTGGTGGATTCATGGTGTGACACTAGAAAAGCAGTTATCTGCTCGCAGACTAAGGGTACGAGAGAGGTGAGAAGCAGTGGCTTTTGATTTGCTGGAGCCTAGGAAGGAGCAGGAGTAGTAGCAAGCTAGAAGGTGGGGGTGGGGAAGAGGACCGGCATGGAGCCTACGGCCACAGAGGGCATTTTCCGGATCAAAGTTGAGAAGAGCTAGGTCGCCGGAGATGCGGCGCGAGGCGGCGCGGAGCTAGATCGCCAGGGATTCGGCGGGCTCTACATCTTGCAAATTGAAAGAGGTCTGCATTTATTCAATCCTAGGTTATGCATTCCAATTTCCAATGGAGGATTCACGAAACTTTCATCTTTCTTTCTTTTTGCGGGTAGGAAACTTGCGTCTCAAATATCGACCGAGTAAAAAGCAACCAAAGATTACTCAACGCGTCTGCGTCAAACAGCCGCGATTTCACATACAACAAGCATGCTGCTGCGACGGCCAAATTTATTCACTGAACTAGTATAATCGCTTAGCATTCTAGGCATGCTGAAGTGCCGATGAAGGACGCACGAGCAGCACCGAGGCACTGACAACAGCTAGCGATCCACCACCACTGTTAGAATAATAGTGCGGAAGCGATAACTCAAAAACACAGAACCAAATTATAAAATCACACAAAACGAGAATGACACCGAGACACGATATTTTTTAACGAGGTTTGGCGATCTGCCTACATCCTCGAGACATGACTACGGGCACTCCTCCCCTATAAACAACAGCTACACCGGCATCCGGGCACCACCGCGGTCACGCCGTCGCCCACGCCATCCGCCAAGTCGGTTACAATGGTAGTGCCCGCATATTTATGAGCTCTAAGGATACAAAGTACGACCCGAACTTTATCCCTAACCTACCAAATTGCAACTCGAGTCCAATTGTAACCAAGCTGTACATATATTCGACATATATCTAACAAACTCCACCTTGGTGAATATGCACGCCACCTTGAAGTCGTCCATGCTCAAACCTTCGTGTACCGGACTTGAGTCGTCTCCCTTTGCTGCTCATTTAAAACAGCCCGACGAGGCTGCTGCCACCTTGCCGCCGTCCGGACAGAACACCACCACAGTTGCATTGCCATACATGACTCCACCTTCAATAACGCTTTCCTTCAGCTTGTATTGGTGTGCACTTGACTTCTCACCAACCATCACTGTCTTGCCTTCCCGCATGACTCTCAAGATCTTCCTATCAGGCGCCGCCTGATACAGCCATTCTTCCTCATGCAAAATTCCAAGACAAATCAGATTTCTCCGTAGTCCCGGCACATGCTTCGCGTCCTTGAGTAGCAGCTTCTGACCATCACACATTTTGAATTTGATATTGCCCACTCCTATGACACGATAAGCCGAATCATCTCTCAAGTGAGCAAAACCACCATCCTCATCAATGTATGACAAGAGCCACTCTTTCTTTGGTGTTGCATGAAACGAACTAGCTGAATCCAACAACCACGCTTCACAAGACTTTTCACTTAACACTATGAAAACATCACCATCGCTACCCGAGTCACCCTGCTTCTTGGCAATAACCACACTTGCGGTTCCTCCATCCTTCTTCAGTTCCTGACACTCAGCCTTTTTATGTTCTCATCCCTTGCACTTGTAGCACTGCGGCCCCTTCTTTTTTCTGTTGCCCTTCTTATCTTCTCCACTATGATCACCTCTGACTACAAAAGCACCTCCAGAAGAATCTTTAGATAAATTATTCTTCCTCATTTGCTCATGACCAAATAAAGCCGTAACAATTTCATCCACCTTAATATCCTCTTTGCCATATGTCAGTGTAGTAACCAAGTGCTCATAAGACCCCGGCAACGAACACAGAAGAATAATAGCCCTGTCTTCCTCATCAATCTTCACTTCGACCTTTCCAAGATCAGCAATTAATTGATTAAAGACATTAATATGCTCTGCAAGATCTGACCCCTCCTGCATCTTCAATCCATACAATTTCTGCTTCAGGTACAGCTTCCGGGTCAATGTCTTAGACATAAACTGCTCATCCAACTTGTCCCAAATTTTCTTCGGCGATATTTCATCTATGACATGGTACATGATCTGATCTGTGAGACACAACCTTATAGTAGCACATGCTTGCGCCTGCATCTCCTCCCACTTATCGTCATCCATCTTCGCTGGCTTCTTCTCGTTGAGGGCTCTCGAGATACTCTGCTGAGCCAACAGGTCCTTCCCTCTCGTCTGCCACAACTCGAAGTTTTCGGTGCCATCAAATCTCGCCACCTCAAATTTGGAAGCCATCGACGCCATCTGCCTGTTGCCACAGATCGTAAAAAAAACCTTCACACACGTGAACTACACGCCTTCTGCGTGTCCGCTGCCTTCACGTGTTGAAGCCACGTGCCTCCTGCACGTCCTTGCATCCTTGCCGAGCGCATCTTGCTGCCTGCACACATGTCGCTCAGTGCACACGCCGACTGCGCGTGCCGCTGCCAGTGTGCCGCCGCCGTACACCGCTGTGCACAGTCACGCCGCTCACGAACCCAGTCGACCTTCACGCCGTCGCACACGATGTTGCCGAACCGTCCGAGCGCCGCCTGCGGTTCGTTGCTACTGCCGCAAGCTGCAGATCACGAACAGCCTGATTGCTTCTGATGCAATCTCGTGTACTCTGTTAGTTTTATGGAGCACAGAAGGACCGCATCCAAATAAAAGACGGAATCTGCTGCAGTCCGATTCCTGTTCCTATTGCGCTGATCTTCCCTTTATAATTTCCTTCCCGATAATCACACGTTCACGCACATGACATCCTATTCGGACTCATGCACCGGTGGGCCCATGGTTTCCAATAGTCTCACGAACAAATCTCCCAAGAAGCTAATTGATTAGCACCGAACCAAAAAAAAAATCTCCAGCAGCACTACACATACCCATGCATGCACGACTTTTCCTTGGCCTAATCAGCTGCGCCGCCTCTTGAGTTCGCAAGACTTGTACTTGGCCACGTCTGGTCTGAGCCACCCGACCATGTTGAACCGGTATCCTGCAGTGGAGAACTCGAGGCACCACCAAACTTTACCACGCGCAATCCTTGAACAGACCATCTCCATAAACATGCTGAGTTCACCATGACCTTGGAAAGTTTTCAAAAAAAACCATGACCTTGGTCACCATCGTTACAGCTCCACCTTAAGTCTGCAACGACCACCCCAATCAAGACCAACAGCCTGTTACAGCTCCACCTTAAGTCTGCAACGACCACCCCAATCAAGGCCACCAGCCTGTCAGTCTGATCGCGAGTCGAAGCCGCCATCTTCATCCACGACGTCTTCTAGCCGCACCGTCGAACCTGGCTATCACGTCTGATCAGCTCCTATCGAACAGCAGCCTGTAGCTCTATCAACCCGATCTCCACATCTGGACGCATTCTTATTAATTGCAGCTCATTGGACGGTTCGAGCCATCCGCCCAAAGTGTCCAACACCACTGATCGAGTCGTCGATCGCTGCCATGCTCCACCTTGTGCCCTGTCCCTCTCTCGGACAGTTTGTGCGACCTTGCGCAGTGCGGAACATGCCCATCGCGCCTCCACGTGGATCTTCTCCCTAAATCTGGCTCTAATATCACTTGTTAGAATAATAGCGCGGAAGCGATAACCTAAGAACGCAGAACCAAATCACAAAATCACACAAAACGAGAACGACACCGAGACACGATGTTTTTTAACGAGGTTCGGCGATGTGCATACATCCTCGAGGCATGACTACGGGCGCTCCTCCCCCATAAATAGCAGCTACACCGGCATCCGGGCACCACCGCTGCCGCGCCGCCGTCCACACCAGCCGCCAAGTCGTCTCTCGGTTACAATAGTAGTGCTCTCATATTTATGAGTCCTAAGGATATAAAGTACGACCCGAACTCTATCCCTAACCTACCAAATTATAACTCGAATTCAATTATAACCAAACTGTATACATATTTGAGGTATATCTAACAACCACCGTTCCACGCCGTGCAGTAGCCACCACCAGTGCCCATGCCACGGCGCGCCACTCCACTACGGGGAGTCGCCGGACGCCGGGGTACCGTCTGCCCGGCAGCAGCTCGGCCTCATCCTGCAGCAGTCGTACGCGCTGTCGCCGACACCACCTGCCGCCTCCGGGTGAGGCAGGAGAGCCGGCACGGCGCTGGCTCTCAGCAGGGCCCGCGGCACGGTCGCCGCGGCGGCGCCGGCGCTCATCTCGGCGCCGGAGAGCAGCGTGCTTTGGAGACCTGCATATTGGCTTCTTCTCCCGGTTCTCTTCAGGATTGTGGTCTGCTGCTCCCGGACGAACGCTGGTGCGCGCCATTTATAGGGGAAAGAAAGGCAGGGCACTCTTCATGTGATCCGATCGAAGAGATCACTTGGAAGGGCGGACGTGGTCGGGACGAGCATCCCGAAGTGATCTGGGCCGGCGCCGACAAGCGTGGAACAATGCGAGAGCTTCAATTCGTCATCATGAACTCGCGCGCGATCAGATCGATAAACATGTCTCCGAATCCGATCCGTGGCCAGTAGCGCGCGATACGGAGTCGCTCAAGTCAGCATGCCCTCACCATGACACGGGCCGCAATCCCGTCACGATCCCGGGAGGCCCGTCCTAGAAACAAACCAACGGCGATAAATTGGAGGCCCATTCCTTGTCGTGGCGTGGGATCGAGCGGACTCGAGGTGCTCAAACTCCTCGTTGCTGATGTCCCTTGTGAGCATCTGCGGTCTGAGAGTGCTGCGGCCATTTGACTCGCGGTCTTGCGCAGCAATCGTGTAAGAATCTTACACGATTTCATTGACAACGAGCAATACGAGCAATATGCGCAATATCGTGTAAGAATCTTACTCGCGGTCTGAGAGTGGAGGATCTTACAGTCCTCCACTCCACCCAGGGCAGAGTTGACAAAGCTTTCGGCTCATTTCATTGACAACGAGCAATATGCGCAGTTGCGCACAAACAGCAGATTTCACCACGGCGAGTTTGGCTCACTTCATTTTTCCTACGAAACTTCCCCTGAACTGCATAATTACCATGTTTTCATCAACCGAAATGGTACAAAACTTTCACAATATAACAAGAACCGGCCAGGAATAGAAGCAGTAGAATACAACGATGAACGATCCAAGGAGCAGCTGTCAAAACAAAGGGAATGCACAGGCCAGCTGCTTCCTGGAAAATTTTATCAGTTACAAACAACGCCTCATCGTTGAGAGCAAACTGCGAAATCCAGCACAGCTTCTTCCACCAGCTCCTCCATCACTCCCCCTTCGAGATGTTCAGTGATATCAACCACCTGCAACATCAACGAATTCACCCAGCCTCTTCCCTCGACCTCTTGCTTCACGATTCTGTCCAACATGATCCCAGCATTGTCTCTCCTGCTCACCACAAACATCCGTGCCCCGTAAATCCAGTCCTTTAGGATACTCCAGACCTCTACGCCCAAATCAGGAGATGAGGTGTTTCTCCATGTTCTAGAGTGCCAGTGCCTTTTACTCCATGGGAATGAGCCTAGTAAGGCGTTCTCGCCAATTTCGATTAGAGCAATGTTGACACAATCGAAAAGAAGTCTTCGGTATGAACTTTTCTCCTCCAACTCTGATACTTTATCGCACAGCACCGGGTCACGAGGGTAATTAGGTAAATGCCAGCCGGTGAAAACCATACTTGATTGTGAACTGCCCAATCCTGCAGATGACATTATATTTTGCACAAGGACATGGCATTCTGACTCATCATCATCTACATCAGACATAAGCGAGGTAGTCCTTGGGGTGCATAGTAACTGTGATTCTGAGGCGGAGTCGTCCCATGATAAGAAACGGGCAACAGTCTCAATTGCTGAAGATCTTGATACTGCTTCAGAGGACATGTCAGCAGAAGTAATCATTACACAAACCAGATTGAGTAATGGAGAACTGTGATATGGAAAAATAGCCTTACTTGTATTCTTGGAAGTTCTTCCAGATATTTCTGGTTCATTACAACTGCTATCTTCAGAGGGTGCATCAAGAACTGAGGTAGGGCTGGGTTGATCACGGTTACTATTTAGGCCTTTATTTACTCCTAGTTTATCCAGGCTTCCTCTTGGACAGTCCAATGATATAGTTGCACCAATTGAAGATCTCTGTCATGCAATTTCTCATCAGTTGTTTTGAGGCCAAGAAAATTGGAATTCAACAATAAAGTTCTCATGCAAGTATGCAACAATAAATAGGTAGTAACTATATCATTGCTGCATGAGAACTTTATTGTTGAATCACTACGAAAATATAATACATTGCCAACCAGCAAGAACACAACATAGTATCAGATTTGCATGACACATGATAAATTCTTACCTCTGACATGCTGGTTGATTTTTGTGTGGAAAAACTATCAATCCTGTCCTCACAATCCACTGCTTTTCGAACTATACAAGCTTCAAGCCTATCAGCAACGCAATCAGATGGATGATAAGTGCTTCTCTGCCTTGTTGGCTTTTTACTTCTAGACAAGAAAAAATCTGAAACTCTTCCCTTCAAAGATGATTTTCCTTTATTGGACACAACCACCATTTTAAGTTTGCGACTGTCAGGATTTGAAGCTTGTACATCCACCACCATGTAACCGAATGTGGACGAAATCACTGGAAGAGAATTCGACCTTGGCAGCTTCCTTGGAGATCTCTCCCCATTTTCACCATTCTTTCTAGAAGAAGTTACATACGCAAACCGTGTTGTCAATTCATTATCCAAGCTACATGACCGGTTGCTAGAAGCAGAAAGTATCTCAGTGCTGACATCTTCTTTCTTCGCTTCTTTGATGGAGAGCATTTCACCTAAGGTGCATGTTCTCCTCGATGACTGAACTTGCTCTTGACTGATGTAATCACACACCACTGCCCATCGCTCTGAAAGCTGTTTCTTAGCTTCCCTGATTACTGATGACTCAGAAAAGTGGGAGATCTTGCTCAAAGATGAGCTCGAGTATGGATTTTCATATCCTCTGCAATTCCATGAATGTTTTGACAAGGGACTACCTCCTTCTGAATTACTGAGGGTACCACCATCTTCAATACAGTCCATTTCAGAACCACTGCTATAATCAACTTCAGAATCACTGAATGAGCTTTCATCTCCCCCATATCCATTTGAGTATGCAGAAGATAGTAAAGAGTCATCCCTTTGATGACAGCCATCTTGCCGGTGCTGCATGACATCATGCACTAGCTCTGAAGATCCTACAGTTGCCTGGCTATAATCTATTGATCCATTGAGACTATTTTGGTTAATTAACCGAAATGAATTTTCCCTGGAGGTCAGTTTTGCCTTTGATGTACTAGGCTTCCCTGGGGTAGGCCTCAAAAGTACTATTCTACTTGGCTGGGAGGATATTTCTTCCTTTGGACTAGGAATCTGATGGAACTTTCTCATATTCAGCACATTTTGTTTACTAACTTGTTCTGTTCTGGATTGCCTTATGCTATTAATCTCAACAGATTTAATTGGCATTAGCACTGTAATGCGTTTTTTCTGAGGTGGTGCTTGGTTTGTGTGAAGCCCACTCAGCTGTCTTGAGAAAGAGGAGCTATGTTCTTCAGGAGTTTCAAGAAATAAATCTTTATTTGAACATGGAACTTCAAGAGCTTCTTGTAACTCCTTTATGTGAAGGAGCTTCTCTTCCATGGCAAAGTATTTTGGTTTAATGAACTTCTCTTGCACAATATCAAATTGCTTACTCTTGTTCTCAGAAGGCCATCCTTTCAGTGAAGTTTGATCTTGAAAATAGCTTGTTCTTGATTGTTGTTCAGATACTTCATAAACATCGTTATATCCAATCGTTTCATCAATTGATTGGTGATCTTGTGTTTTCAATCTTATTGACTGATGGTGCTCTTTCCCATGTAAGGTCTTGTTTGATGCATTTAAATCTCTAGTCAAGTCAACTTTGGTATGGTGTACAATTGATTCTTCAGTAGGTAAATCCTCCTCAAGACCCATTAGCCTGCCAATGACACTTGGAGGTCTCCTTTTTGACTCCACTTCTTTTGCCATCTCTTTTTCTAATAACATTTTTAATGAAGTTGCATTTGATTTTCTGCTTGAAGAGCTGCCATTAGCTCCCTGTAGACAAACCCACAATAGCAAAAGCATGAATCAAAACAAGCATCCATGGTATCAAGTTAGCCAGTACAATGTTGTTATAGGTTTATATTTCTTCCTCAGGTCATTCGGAAGCACATTTCTAGTTTCTTCTGTCAACACTAACTTATATGTTTGCATCTACTCATGCATTTCTTCAGTTCATCATATTAAATGATATTTTATAATGAAGAAAGGTCCCTACAGTTCATCATATTAAATGATTCGAATAAAAAATGTGCACAAAACTCACGGATTTTTCCTCCACAGGATTGGTAATTTTCTTCAATTCTGATATAATCCTTTGAACAGGTAGCCCTGAGAGGAGAAATATTGAATAAGGTATGTCGTTATAGTAAACAGTTATACCTGGATAAATTTGAGTCATAAAAAAAGAAAAAAAAATTAAGAAATATAAACAGGAACAGCAGAACATATCGTTGATTTGGTCATTATCCATTTTTCCGAAAGCAAAAGAAGATATGGGATTAATCCATTCACTATCCGTTGAATACATTGTCATTTGTGAGCCATCCCCACATAAAGCAGAGTGATGACAAATGTGTTGAATATGAGAAAGAGAAAGTTCCATCAGATTCCTAGTCCAAAGGAAGAAATATCCTCCCAGCCAAGTAGAAGTACTTTTGAGGCCTACCCCAAGAAAGCCTAGTACATCAAAGGCAAAGCTGACTTCCAGGTAAAAGTCATTTCAGTTAATTAACCAAAATAGTCTCAATGGATCAATAGATACAGCAAACCCCACAATGGATCCCATTATTAGACCGCAAAAAGTACCACCACCAAAAATATCAGAAAAGTAACTTAATCAAGAAACACCCAAGGAAATACTGGCAGGGAAAAATTGCAAAAGCAATATACATACCATCTCCAGGAGCTTGACCAATTACTGACTTTACTCCAGACATTCTGGTGCATAGATTAAACCAACAGATCAATTCCTCCTGATAATAGGTACCATGCCCAGCTTAGAAGTTGAACGATTCATTTGGAACATGGAATCCTGAAAAATAGACCAAAAAAAAAGTCAAAATCCATGAATCTGATATGAGAAACATAATTAAAGCTACCACTCTACATGAACTAACTATACCACTGACCTCCTTAGGTGCACTCTAAACACAGGAAAAATTTCAGGATGACAGCAGCTAGCTAGAACTAATAATCGGGAGGATTGGATTAGTGCACCGAATATAGTTTAGAAAGCTCTAAGCATTTGAAGCCCTTAAGAATCAAACTTATGGGATACAGAAAGGCAGTTGATATTACTGTAGGAAGATGCTCCTCCTCGGAAAACTTCAAGAGACACATGCTTAAGGCTGAACTTTTTGCAGGCACTTGTAGGCCATATTGGTGCAAGAGAATAGCACAATTCATGGCCTGTTCTTGTACAATATTGCACGAAAAGAAAATTGGCACAGAGGACCAAAATATTCGAGTAGGACAGAGCAGCACTTAGCAATATTGAATAGTACGAGTTTAGCAGAATAGTAGCAGGTAAAAGGACACAATAAAAGTAAGTCTACAGAAGCCAATGAACACATGGTACATGTAGTTACAAAGATGTTGACGCGTAAGGACATGACACTAACGAGTTCCTACGTACTCCCAAAAGGAATCTTGCAGACAAAACAGTAATCTCAGAAAGACTGCATTTTTCTTGTCAGATATACCAGTTAGTGCAAGGCAGAACGGCAGTAAGAGTGACCTGAAAAATACCCATCAAGTGCACGGGTTCCGACTTTTAACACTTCTTCAGATCAGATCAGACAAGCGTGAAAACTAAAAAATGAATATACACGGAGTAACTATGATGCCATGCACAACCAAAATACTGCCAAGATTTACAGGTGACAGAGGAATCTCTGCACCAGCACCGTCCCAAAGGCTACCGATTTTTTCTGAAAATCTCGTCAGCACCTCGAATCTTGACAGTGGAAGACAGGAAAAGAAAAAGAGAAGGAAGCTGTGATAAAGCAGAGGGCATGCACTCTACGTCGAATAAAATATGCAATCAAGAATGAGACTAACGAGATGTTTAGGTATGTACGTCTCCAAATGAGCCCTGAAACCGAGACAATTCCTCAGTGCTGCAGCGTTTGCAGACTAAAATACACCATGAACTATAAACTTTGTCTTGGTTTGCTCATTGCTGACTCTTACAATATTGTACCATTTAAAAAAAGAAGCGCGCAGCTGATGAGCTGAAGCGTAGAAGAAATTGCAGAAGTACGGTCTGAGCCTATTAAGGAGTACGAGATTGTAGCCAGATGGTACAGATATGTCAAAACAAATCAGACGCAGGACTGAATTGTATTTATCCCTTTTTAGTAAATTACGAGCTGCACAAAGAAGAGGTGAAATAATGTGGCGCAACACGCTGGCATGCATATCGGTGGGTATTTGCATTTCACTATCTGAATGGTAACTCGTTGTTTTTTAATCTTCCCAACCAAACACTGAATCATAGGATTACCTTAATATATCTTCCCAGAACCAAAGCATTAGCCCATTACTTCGTCTTAAACCACTACTCCTATTGCATCTGCCCTTTTTGAAGCATAATTTTATCGGTAAAGCACTAAAGCCTACCCCCCAAATTTGCAAAGTCGAACAACTCAAGCTGGCTCCAATGCCCGTTGAGCACATCAGTCCCAACTCCCAACCAACGCGAACCGAGTACGGTGGTAGCGCGAGTTCACAACCAACGAAATGCGCGAGCTCTACAGGGCGGCGGCGTTTCCACATCAATCTCGAATACCCACCCGATCGCCATATTCCGCGGAAATCCCTGCTAGGGAGCGGCACAACCCCAAGCACCGCCGCCACGTCGTAGCGAGAGAGCGATGGAGAGGGACGGAGGGGAGAGGAAGAGTGTAGCAGGAGAGTGGAGACGGGTGCTAACCTCACGCGATGAGGACGCCGAGCACCCCCGCCAGCGGCGGCGGCGGCGGGTTCTGGGAGGGGTCGGTTTGGTGGGAGGGAGGGACTGGAGGAGTGGGAGAGTGGTGGAGCAGAGGTGTCGGGACGCAGAGGTAGGTAGCGAATCCTCTGCGAGAGAGCCGTTTGGCTAGCTTGTTTTCTTTCGTTTCCGCCGCGGGCGCTGGCTGGCCCGCGACGCGCCGTGGGCTGCGTGCGTCCGCGCGGCCGTGCGCCCGCCAGACAGGACCGGTCACCGGTGGTGACGAGGACGGGCGAGGGAGCTGCCGGTCGGAGGAAATTTCGGTTTGGTCAAGCGAGCGCAGCAGAGGGAGGTTTTCCCCGGAAAAGAAGGGGAAACCCAAAACTGAGCGAGATTTGGACGGTGGAGATACAGTCATACACGTACAACCCGTCATTAACTCTGCGGTGCTTCGGTTCCTCTTATAAATTACGATCGGTGATCATCGACCAATCATGCAAAACGGACACATTCTCGTCCTCCACTGTACTCTCCGGGACCAAGACCAGCCTCTGCCGGCAGTGCCAAGCCGTTGCCCCCGAGCACTCGCCCTCCCCCCCCCCCCCCCCCCCCCCCCACCCCAACACCTATCATCTAGTGTAGCACTGTTGTTCTTTCACTTTTGCTTCTTCTTTTTTTAGTCTTGGGCACGGATTTGATTTTCAGGAAAACAAAAGGGCATGTACGAATTTATAATAGGTGTGTTGAAAACTATTAGCGGTGACTTTAGGATTATTTAACTTGAATATTGATTTTTGGAGCATGAAAATAGGAACCGAAGATTTCACGTCTCCGTAAGGATTCCGGTGCTGAATTTTGGCTCTCAACTTGAAATTGCAAGTTGAACTCCAAAGTTTCATGCACATTTAGTCACATAATATGGAGAACTGTAACACATGACCGATTGTTTCAGTAAGATCCATCACTTGATTTTCTCTTTGCACGCGTGCAAAATTGACGTTGCATCATCTTTGGCGAAGACCCTGACGAACTGGTGTTAGGATTTCAAGGTTTTGGGTTGGTTATCACGTGAGAGCTCTAAGCTTCCGTTGGATTATTCACATTTTAACCTTGCCACCAAATGAGAATTTGACCACGTGTGTGTGCATGAACAGATCCAGCCAGACCTCCACAAATAATGGAGGCCCCTCGAGCCCCCTCAATTTTTGAGGAGAAAGGAGGAAGAAGAAAAGAATGGAGAGGAAGAAGAAAATGAAGGATAGAAGAAAATGTGCCCTCTTGGTTTCGTGGCCACCTCCACCACCGTGTGTGCGTGAGAGAGACTAGCCTTGGATGGGACGCAACTGCAGATTCCTATTTCACGCCAGTGTCAAAATAGGATCAACTTGCTTTTAAAAAAAAAGATCAACTTAATTCAGTCAAGTCACCATTTTACAATGGAACACAAGGATGATCCACCTGACTCGAGGGAGCTCGAACCAAATTTCCATCTCAGACAACTAGCATTCCTCTCGGAAAAATATGGATGAAAGACAAGCGGAGCGAGCCTGTCCCACTCGCTGAATAGTTGTGGGCGTGGAGCCGGTCGGGCCGGTGTGGTATACCCCCACCTGCCCAGCTCGCGACACGGGATCCATCCATCCACCCGTTTGCTGCCAGTTCCCCGTACGCCTCGCCGGGGAGAACGCCAGTACGCCACTGTTCCGCTCGCAGCCGTCGGCAGGCGCCTCCGCGCCCCGAAGCGAGGCCCCGGTGAACAGCGACGGCGGTCGCGCGCGGCAGCCATCCACGCCATGACCCGGGCACCCCCCACCCCCAGCCGCTCGGCCGGACAGCGCCCACCGCCGCGGCCCGCCCCCGTCAGGCGCAGGCGCGACATCCGCGCCCACGGTTGCCCAGGTCCAGCCAGCCAGAAACGCGAGCGTTGCAACAGTTGCTCGGCGCTACGCGACGCCCGGCGCGCGCGGGTGCGGGCGGGCGGACGCGACGGAGCAGGCGACGACGTGCTGCTGCGGCTGCGGTGCTGGTGGCCGGTGCCGGTGGGCGCCTGCCCCTGCCCCCCCGGTGGCGCTGTGCCAGTGGTGCATGCCGCTTTGCCGGCCTGGTCAGGCTGGGCAGTCACATGCTGATGCGCTATTGCATCTCGTAAGCGTCTCAGTGTTCCTGTCCGAGCAGCAGCAGCAGGCGCTTTCCGGCAGCCGCGACCGGGGCCTTTTGGGATTAAATGGTGCGCGGTCAAATCGCGAAGAATTTTTGGCTGCCTAGCCGCTGTCCTTCGCGTGCGTGGGGTGCGGCAGGATGCGTGTCGCCGCGAGCGAGAGATTCGCGTTGGATCAGCCCAGTGGGCGCGTTTACAAGTTGCAACACCACACGCAGCAGCAGAATCAGCGATGGCGATGATAAAACCGGAGCACTCGGCTCCATCCCAAGAGAAATACAGTAGGAGGTAGTACTAGTGCATGCTCCAAGTTACTGCAATTTGATGCAACCGTCGCGACGTTCAAGAGCATGGGAGGCTGGAATTCGTGTTGGGAATACTTGTTTAGAGTTGTCGAAGCACGGCGCGGTCCGCCACCGAGAATGAAATCCCGAGCACGGAGGTTCGAGCGATACGCGAGCGCGTGCCGTCTTTCTTGGGAGGATAGAACTCTTGATTTTTATCACATCTTTCTCCATGACATGCTTCTCCAAAAGAAAGCATCAATGCATCGTGGATTCATTCATGTGTTCCATTTCGAATGGATTTCTCTGATATTTTACGACTGGCGCTTTCGCTGCGATCACCAGTTCAATGTCAGTCACGCTGGCGTGAGTTGCGGAATATCTCTACCTGAGTGTAAAGAGTTGACCCTTAAGTGCACCTACAACCTTCTTTAGTTTAAAATTTTGTACCCCTATCTCTGCCAAACACCCAAACCAAAGGATGATGTTTGAGGGAGCCGGCCGGCCTGGTAAAAAGTGGTTTTGGTCGCCAAAAACTTCCAAGAACAGGAAAGCGTTCAACTGTGCAGGGAATATGTAGCTTTTTACTGTGGAGATAGTACTGTCGAGTCCTTTATCCCGCCTGAGTTTCTTACTCACGTGTGAGGTGAAATTACTCGGTCAAAAAGGGATGGAAGCAACCATAGCTACAGCCTTTACATGGGCAAATCTCGAGGATTTACATCGACAGTGTGGGTTCTCGATGTATCTTAACCAGTGCTACAACTATAAGTAACATTAACAGAAATAGCATGATGTCAAAAACAGAGAGGGATATCAAAGGAAATATTAACAAAGAGAAAAGGTTAATTCAAAATGAAAACTAATACTCCCTCCATATAGAAAATATATGACGTTTAGGACAGCGACACGGTCTTCGAAGCATAACTTTGATTGCTTATTTTTATAAAAATATTTGTTGAAAAATGATATATGTATATTATTATGAAAGTGTTTTTTAAAACAAATTTATTTATATAATTTTCACTTTTTCAAACTCAATAACTTAAAAGGTATTCATGATTTATATTTCCAATGTTTGACTCAAACCTTGTCCAAAAAGTCATCTATTTCCTATATGGAGGGAGTACAGAACATCCCTCCTTTAGCTTTCCTTCTCTTACCACTATTCAGCCTCAATCCACATCAAACTGTATACATTGTGTAGTGCCCATGATCTCGGTACCTAAATGAAACATAACAAATTACCTACGAATGTACCTTCAAGCTTAAAACTGCATACAGCAAAATTGATCTCCACTAACAGATTGAAAATGGGGGGGAAAACACACGGACGAAATTTCCAGAGTAGACTACCACATTTCTTTCGAGGAATGTGGACTACCATGTTATGCCATCAGAAGATAACATTAGAGCCTCCCTGATGTTATCCAAAGCAGAGCAAGAACCAAAGAACGATCGATCAGTTATGCCAAGAATGTCGTTGTTCAGGTTGCCTTGGACTAGCATGAGGCTGTGTTGACCTTCCACCAAATCGCAGTAAGCACTTCCATTTGGCATGAAACCAAGCACAGCTCCCAAATTAGCATGAGATTGGAGTTGATTCACCGATGACCACAATTCTGTAGAAGAGTCATTCAAGCTATTCCAATCTGGCTTACAAGGGTGCGCTGAATATGAAGACAGGGAATTCAGACCACCATCATTTGCATCCAGGGGCAAAATGCTGCTTGTGTCCTCTGGGGAACAGCTACTGATAGATCTGAGAAGATGATCATCCCGAATTCTGGGCTCTTCATTATAAAAACTTGAAGGGGTGAATTTCACAGGTAACTGATCCAACACCTGAAGAAGCTTATCAGAATTATCAGACAGTTCTACCTCTCTGGAGTATTTCTCCTCCAGTCCAGCCAAACAAGATACACCAACAGCAGAATCATGCAGGCTCTTTGCACCAAGCTCATATGGATGCTCTGAAGTTGAAAATATTGGATTCAGACAACCTGTGTTTACACTGAAAACCATGTTGTTGCTTTGACTTCCATTTCCAGCTGAAAATCTGTGCAGAATTTCATATCCACTGTCCAAAAAGCTTGAAGCAGCTGATTTTACAGGTAACTGATCAAACCCAGTAAAAAATCTGGAGTCAGAATTATTAAACGGTCCTGACTCTTTTCGGTATTCCCTCTCCAGTCCAGCTGAAATAGAAACACATTGTTCCGTGGAGCTATGGTGGTCAGATTGCCAGGAGGTATTCAAGATTGCATATGGTACCGCGTGATGCTGCTCCTCAATCTGACAGGGGAAGGATAATCTATCTCGATATGACTCAGCGAGTTTTACTGACAACATTGGGCTCCATCCATGCTGATCATTTGAAGCAGTTTGACCATTCAAGCTCAACTCATTAGCTGAAGCTGGTCTTCTCTGGATGTATGGTTCGACATCTAGTAATAAGTTTGAAGCCTGGTTGCGAACAATGCCTCTCTTCCAATCAGAACTCGAAATATCATTGACACACAACCATGGCAATGCCATGCACTCACGTGCTGTGCTATCTCCACGAGGCAAGTGATTTTTCCAATCAATAAAACTTAGATGGTCCTGATTGTGTACCCAAGGTAAAGCCATAAACTCACATGCATCATCACTTGCATTAGAGGGTGAACTTTTACCAGTTCTTCTCAGCTTGGTTGGCGAAGTAAAGTCACTTCGCCTGTAATCTAGCAATTTATCGAACTGGCCTTTGGTAATAGCAGGAGCTTCTCTGCAGTCAATTTTACTGTGCCTCATCGACCCTTCTTGCTGCAGCGTTACATTAATAATTATCACTGGTGTGACTTTTAATAATAAAATGGAACTAATGTTGAGATCATTCAAACAAAAGAACCAATGATGAGGTGGCAGTACTTTCTTGCCCCTAGTGCTGAATTAAAAAAGGGCAAAGTGTACCTTTCTTATGATGTTTTTGGCACCTAACCTCTCCAGGATGTCACCTACAAATTCCAACCTGAGAAATTTGCAATAATTATGTAACTGCACAGGCAAAAAATAATAGAAAATAGAATCCAGAGATATATGATTAGAACCTTCTTTGGAACAACTCAGCAATTCCCATTGAGACTGTTTTTGCAGCGATCTTTAATAATTTGCTTCTCTTCTCTGAAAAGATCTGTCCACTTACAGGTTCTCTATCTACAAACACAAGTATAGGTATCAACGGTATCATGCTCTTAGCATCCCAGCTTAGTGTACCAAAATTAATTTGCAGATAAACAATAAAGAAAATATATGTTTTGAGATGCGCAACAAAAATGTAAGTAGCCAAAAGAAAGTACTAATTTAAGAAAGTTTTTTTTTCGAATCTAAGAGTTACTACTGAATTAACACATGAGGAACCATCATGTCTCAGTAACTTGTGCTTGTGTCAGCCCATGATTTTCAGTAGCATATGAGCATTTCATAAATCCTAATTCGAGCATATGAGTCGAAAGCAGTGAGGGAAGAAAAAAAATACTAGGCACAGCCCATGATTGCCGGTGTAGCTTTATTCTCATCTAGTGAGATATCTTTCTCTTTTCTCTCTCCTAACCTTCTAAATGAAGACTAAAGAATTAGGGGATATAGATTTATTTCTCTTCTAACTTTTCCATGCATGCGACATGGCTCAGCAATGTAGATAGTAGATATGGTAAAACTTCGGTGATAGCAACCAAGCTATGTACGCTGGAAGATTAACACACTCACCAATATTTCCTGAAGTCCCAGTAACATCAAATGATGTCTCAGCTATAGGTGTGAAAACATGAATACTCGAAAAGCAACCATGTGAGTTGAATTGAGGTGTATCCTTATCATCATATTCTGTGTAAGAAGAAGGCCCATATTTATAAAGAATCTATAGGTGCAGAATTCAGGATCAGAGGGGATCAGATAAAGGATCATACCAGAATGGGGGGATTGCGCATTCACTTGCTCACTAGGGATTTCCCCATTCTTCGCCGGTGTAGTAGGAGGGTCCTCATAACACACAGTATTTCCTTGGACAGAGAACTTTCTGACTGTAGTCACATTATGAGGTCCTACAAGGCATAGAAATGGCATATGAAGTTCATTCTAATGTCTAAAATAAGTGGCACAAGCAGATTAGGACAGCAAAGAAAGTGCACAAATTCAATCTCAAACCTCCTTTCTGTTTGGAGATCTTTGGCTCAATACTTTGATGAGGATGCTTGTACGAACGAGAGCTCTGGCCTGACTGTTCACACAATTTCTTAAAGAACTTGTATTCAGCAGTTTTCGCATCACAAACTGCAAAGAAAATGATGGATTAGAATATAAAAATAAAACATTAAACTACTCAACATCTAGAAATATGATTTTTGTTACTAGGGTAGAAAATGTTGGCTCTGCATAATCCTATATTATAGAATTAATGTGATTACAGTGGTACAAAACCGGTAATATCACCAAACAACAGTGAATACCCCTGGAAAGTACTGAAATACCAAAAATCCAAGATGCAAAATAGATGGTATTTAACAGGATGTTAATCTATGGGGGAAATCCAAAATTGAGGGATGTTTAAATGCAGCATGGAAGAAAGAGATGAGTTACAGTGAGACTTCGTGCAATAAACCTTGAGGTTTGTTTTTGGCAACTTCTCGTATTTTAGTGACCTGTCTCCCACCTATGTGGTGACTACCACCTTCACCTTCATTTGCAAATCGAACCTTTTTCCTTTGCCTTCCATCTGTCATTAGGTACTCATTGCATCAGACCAAAAGGCGCACAATGATTGTCAAGAGAGAGATGTCCATGAATGTAGGGATCAGAAGCACAAGGCCTTAAACAACTCCAGAATCTACTAAATTATGAGCAAAACGATTCCATCAATGCACACGAGCCCTATATCGGCGTTCTTTCCGCTCATGACCAAACCACAAGAACTCCTATCTCGCATTTCCAATTCGATTCCAATCAAACTGCTGATTTATCTCTAATCCAACCCAAACCCCCTACCTCCTCAACCACCACAACTAGCAAATTGAGCTCCGGTCCAAGAATCACAACTCCCAGCAATACATTACATACGCCAAAAGAGGACTAGAGGAGATCACAGAACACGAAACAAGCAGACCGAGGCGGCGGAGTTGGGCGAGACCTGGGGAGGGGGGCTCCGGGAGGGGCCTCGACGCCGGCGGGTGCTGGATGTTCGGGCCTCGCGGGGGCCGCGGGGGCTTCAGCGAAGTGGAATGGGGCCGACTGCTAGGGTTCCGGCGCTGCAGGCGATCCATCACCGCCGCCGCGCCGTCGTTCGGGTCGTCGCGCGCCAAAACTCGGAGGCAAGGAAGGTTGCGGTTTGCCCCTTGGGTTCACGCACGCGTTGTGGCGTAGGCTGCCGATGCGTACAAGTCTCTCCAGCGTGGGCCATGGGACTGGCCCGACATGTGCCTGCCTCCGCCGGCGTTTTTTTTATTTTTATATTTTTTAAAATTGTTTTTTACAGAAATATATTTTTGTTTTTATAATTTATAGTTTTGTACCCCTAGCCCCCTGCCGCCCTCCTGCCGGGCGGTATGGACCCCAATGTAAATAAAATTTATATTTATTCGTATTTTGGCCTCTGGGGGGAGCCTGCCGCCCCCTGCCGGGCGACAGGGTAGGCGGGTACCTGCCGCCCGGCAGGGGGCGGCAGGCCCCCCTGTCGCAAATGAACGTGCAGTGCGGCAGGCTCCCCCCTCTATATGCCGCAAATGAACCACATCTAATGCCGCACTGCACATTCATTTGCGGCAGGGGGGCGGCAGGTACCCGCCTACCACCCAGCCAGTGGGCGGTGGGTACCTGCCGCCCGGCAGGGGGGCGGCAGGCTCCCCCCAGGGGCCAAAATGCGAATAAATATAAATTTTATTTATATTGAGGTCCCTACCGCCCGGCACCGAGCGGTAGGGTACAAAACTGTAAATTATAAAACCGAAAATATATTTCTATAAAAAACAATTTTGAAAATATAAAAATAAAAAAACGCGCCTCCGCCGCCGCTCCACGCGCGCTTCGTCGCGACGGAGCCCGCTCCGCCGCTCTAGAAGAAAACCCTAGCCCCGCCTCAAGGGCGCCGTGTCGCTGGTCTCCAGGCGGTGGATGCGCCTGCGCCGCCGGCTCGTCCCGCACTTCAGGACCGCTTCTTCGTCCTCAACTGCCCTGACACCAGAGCGGGGCCCACCCGCCCAGCGCCTCCCGGTTCCTCCGCGACGAAGTGCCCGACCTCGGCCTCACAGCCGTTGCCGCCAGCATCCCCAACCTCCGCCGCATCTCGGGGCCCCGCCCTGCGGAGGCGGAGTCCCGTGGGCTTATGGCTGTCCCATGCGGATGCCTGACCTCGCAAGAGCATCAGCTCCACCGGTACACCGATCTCGACCTCCATCAAGCTCATGAATCATGATCGAGGCGGTTGTACATTTCATCCAACATATTCTGTCAAAATTCATAGAGGACATAATACTCCCTCCGTCCTAAAAATAATTATAAATCTTGCTTCTCAAATAGTCAAACAATTTTAAATTTGACTAAATTTTATAGAAAATAGTATTACATAATAAATATTATTAGATTAATTATATATTATATTTTCATACTAAATTTATTTAGAGACATAAATATTTGTAATTTTTTATAAACTTGGTAAAATTTAAAATTACTTGACTCCTCAAGAATCGAGATTTACATTCTTTTGGATGGAGGGAGTAGTACAGTGGGGGGGGGGCGAGAGGGGTGTTGTTAAAAAACACGACTAAATAGGTATATTCAAGGTTGATTACCACTAGGAAGACTCAGGCCGTATTATGCCCTGTTTATTAGCATAAACTAGGTGTATGCCTTTTGATGCATTTTACAATGTTAATAATGACTGAATAACAGTATGAAAAAAAAGTACATGGCTAGTTGGCTACGGCCACCATCACCACCACCGGCCGACCGGTCTCTCTTCGAGTCAGCCGCGCTGCTGCTGGTGGTGGTTCCTCAAATGACCTGCCAAGCCGAAGATGGACGAGGCTCCGCTGCAGTTGGCCGCCGTGCAGTTGAGTCACTGCGTGTGGGGCCTGCGTGTGGGGCCTGCACGCGTCAGGCCCACGTGGCAGTGACCCAACTGCAGGGGAGGTAACTGCAGCGGATCCGGTTCCGCCGAAGATCACAACGAAGGGCCAAAACTTCGTCAGCAACCGCAGCAAGATGGCCCCTCCTGACCACCGCAGGCACACCCAGAATACCATCCTCGCGTACAGAGGCCGCGACACCGCGAAAAGCTTCTGCAGGCTCTCCGCGTTCCTGTAGATGAGCTGCAGAGCAGAGGGCTGACGACGCAGATGGCGATGGCCGTGCGGCGGGCGTCAGGGGCCAGCACCATGTACACGCCCAGCGCGAACGCGATCGTCAGGCACGTCACGGAGCTGGAGACGAAGAAGAGCGAGACCAGGAAGTGCTTCCGGCGGATGGGCAGCTCCACCATCGCGATGCCGGAGTACATGAGGCCGACGGTGGCCGACGAGGACAGGATGAAGGCCAGCGCGCTGGCGACCACGAACGCGTCGAAGAGCCGCCGCCGGCTGGGGTCGCCCGGCCTCCAGCCCCCGGGCAGGCGGGTGAACGTGGCACTGAAGGTCATCGTCGCGATGAGCACAGAGCCGACGGCGAGGGTCCGGCTCGCGTCCGTCAGCTTGGCGGACTCCTCTTTGTGCAACTCGCCGGCAGCCGCTTGTTCCGCTGCCTCCGCAGCACCTGAATCTTGCATGCCACTCAACTTGTCACCCCGGCAGCTAGAATGCTTGGCACCCACACGTGCGAGCGTGCTGTAAATCAGTTTGTCTCTGTTCTGCACATTTATTCAGTAACGGATGAGATGATGAGCATGATGATAATTAAACAGACAATTAAAGAAAAATCACCGGCAATGCACAGCAGAGAGAGAGAGAGATGAGAGAGAATTTATACCCGTCCATAGAAGAATCCTTCACGGATGTTGGCCATGGCCAAATCCAACGCCGTCTGGCCTGTCACAGCCCTGGGAAAAAAAAGGAAAAGAGAAAAAAAATCGCGCCCGGGCCCACTCGTCAGCCGCCTCCTCTCTCCCTCTCTCTGTTTCACTCGCTCGCGCCGCACGCGTCGCCGCCGGCCATCTCCGAGCCACGTGCCGGCCATCCTTGACTTCCGTGCCACGCTCGCCCTCCCTCCCGCGTCCTTATCTCGCTCGTCCTATCCTCCATCGAAGCCGGCCCTCGCTCCCCCGCAAACCCTAGCCCCTGCCCCCATGGCCGCCGCCCCGAGCTTCACCGCCGCCGCGATTCGTCGCCGCCGGTGAGATCCTCCCCAATCTAGCGCGCGCGCCACCTACTCCGCCCCATCCTCGACCGATTCCGCCCCCAACCCAACCTCCTCCCTCGCCGTGTAGCGCCGCCGCCGCCTAGCGTCGTCGCGCCGCCTCCTCGTCGTCTCTCCTCGCCGTCCGTCGTTGGGGTATGCCTCACCGCCCCCTGGGACACGCCATGCGCGCCTTACCTGCCCCGCATCGGCCCCGCCTCATCGGCGCCGCCTTGTGCGGCGCCGCCTTGCGCCGCGCCGCCGCCGCCGTCGCCGCGCGCGACGTGCGCGCGCGTGACGCGCCACGCGCGGCGTCGTGGCCGCGCCCACGCCGCGGTAAAGGGCGCAGCCTGCCTTGACCCGGCCTGGGGTGGGCCGCTGGCCTTTGGCCCCACCTGTCGGCCTCTGGCCTGGCGGGTGTGGCTGCCCCGGGTGGACCTAGCAATTGTTGCTAGGGTTTCTTTAGGTTTATTTGTGCTGCAAACTTCCAAAATTCATAGAAATTCATGTGTAGCTCCAAAAATTATGAAACTTGTTTTGTTAGATTCCTCTAGATTAGATCTACTCAAGAAAAATATTTGTTTGCATGTTACTTTGTTGTATATTTATCTATAGATTTATCTTGCAAAAGTGAGTTTAATGCTTGGTTATTTGTGTACTGCTCGGAAAATGTCAAACTAAATTTTGTTAGACTCCTTGTGAGGTTTAGTTTTCTTTGGTGCAACTTTCTCACATGGTTCCTTGCTGTTGGTTAGGGTTTTGTTTCGATTTCATGCTTGCTGTCCAAAATATGGTTTAATATAGAACTTTTTGCTGGAAAGTGAGAAAATAGCAAAACCAGTTTTGTTAGCCTTGTGTTCCTGCCTAGTATCTAAGATAATTTTTTTGGATTTGTTTAGTTTAGTTTGCATTCCTTTTCTGTTTTATCTTGCTTAGAGTAGCTGAAAATTGATCTATTTATGATTTCTTATAGGAAAATGCTTTTACTGCAAAACCATTTTTCATGAGATCTTTGCATTGTCCTCTGCATGCTAAAATTGTTTCATAATTTATTCTTGTTGTTTATTTCATTTCTTAATTCTTGCATCGCATTCATGCATTTTAGTGACCGAACCGTCGGAGAACGAACCCGTGGAGCCTGCCGAGCCTGAACCTGGAGTTCCGTACGCGGTCGAGTCCGAAGCTAACCAAGGCAAGCAGCTAAGCATGAATCATTGCTCCTATTTAATCTGACTTAACTAGTTATCTCACCGGGTAATGTGGGGTTATATATAGTTTGTATGTATTGCATTCTTATACCTAATTTCCTGCATTATCTTCCTTGAATTGTTAACCATGTCCTTGTCACTTGTTAGTCAGTAATAACTTAATCTGACTAGATGCTTAGCCCGGCTTAGAGTACTTCTTTTGCTCGCTAGACAGGAATAGTCTGGAGGATCACACTTATTGGTTACCCTTGATCGCACTGGTTTGGTTTAGTGGTATGAGTTTGGTAGTATCGAGATTCGAGCGGAATAGTAGGGCCTCGAGAATGAAGTCACATGTGCATAGTCCGCTTGGATCGATTAAGAACCGAGTTGATGCCATCGGCCTTGAGCACCTTTCTGTGCTACCACATATCCAATATAATGGAACGGATGAGCCAAATACCTTCTTTGACTTGATCATTGGGGCCCGGTCCCAGATGCGTGGCCAACGGGCTATGCAGGGAGGCTTAGCAGGTCCCCGAGTGGAAATATGTGTAGGAAAATTTAGAGATGTCCTCGGTGGAACTAAGTCTCCACGCGCAAGCTGGGCGTACCCTCAACGGTTGAGCCTTGTTGGGAACGGTTGACGTGAGTACCCCCTTGCCCGGCGTGATCGGTTGGGTGAGTCGCATGGTCCTCGCGTCGTGTGGGTAAAGTAGTACACCCTTGCAAGGATTTAATCAATTCGAATTGCCGCGCTCTCGGATATGAGCAAGCTCTTGGTTCGTCGAATTCTTAATAGAGAGTTTCGGTATTGTTGACTTTGGATTCATGTCATGTTGAGGATCTGTTAGATATATTATGTTACTCCCTTAATCAACTAAAATTCTGGGGGTTGGGCAAGATTAATTAAGTTTGCTAGGTGATAGTTTAGAGAGCTCATGCTTATGCAATAATTACTTAACTTTAAAGCTTTTACTTAAGCCTTGCATGATCCTTGTCTATATAATCGCGTAAGCCTTGCGAGTACCTTTGTACTCAGGTTGCTTCTAAACCTAGTTGCAGGTGAGCCAGAAGTGGTGTTCGGCCATTTCTACCCCGCTGATCCTAATGCGGGGGAAGAGTAGGCTGTTGCTGCTGTGGTGATGTCCTTGAGCAAGGCATCATCATCTTAAGTAAGTTTTATCGTGGCAGAGCTTCGGGAGAGCATGTATTTTCAATAAGCTCTAAGTCTCTGTTTAATATGAATCACGTGAGCCCAAGGCTTGTAAAGTGAAGCTGGAAACCCACCTATATTGAACTTGTAATATTAAGTTTCGAACTCTGGTTTTATATAACTGCTCTTTGTGGATTGTTGGCTATGTATTCGATTGTATACGGTATGTGCATATGCTGATTCTGGGCGTATGTTGGAGCACATACCGGGACTACTGGATTTGATATTATTTTGAATGAATGACGTGTCGGTTATTCGTGTCTCTAGATGTGGGATAACACGTGGCACGTTCTACGGTAAGCACGTGTTAACTCTTATCTGGGTGATAATTACCGGCGGTTCGTTTAAAATAGTATCAAATTGGGCGGTTCTCACAACGGGTATCAGAGCTGAGGTTTCCATGAAGTGAACCTAAAATTTGTTTAGTGGGTTGAGGGTAAAATAAAATTTGATCACTTGCACTAAGATTTATTTTGGTTAAAAATTTGAATTTAAGGTAAAATGCTAACTTTCTTCCTTTGTCTTAGAGCTAATTCTTTTTTACTGCTTCACTCGTTTAATTAAGACATGCTTAACTCCTCTTGTCTTCATGAGTAGCGAGAGCGTAGGAAAACCCTTTCACCTGCTGGAAACCTTTTAAACCTTTTACCGGAGTTGGGAAGGTGGGAATCACCAATTGTCCTGAGCGCTATTAGGAGGGTTGTAGCGCTGCTGGACAATGCGGTTGTGTTGGGCCGTAAGTGAGTGTTAGAACGTTAAGGCGTGCTCGCGATGTGAGGAGACGTCATGTTGCATTCATACCTAGCATGCATGCATACTCTTTCTTGTGGTTTCTAAAGGTGTACTTGATTAATCTAGTGTGCCGTGGTTTATCTTTCGCTGATCTCGTTCTTGTTAACCTTAGTGGGCCAAATCTACCCTTTCTTTTAGATATAGTTCTAGTGTTGGTATGTGTTAGATTTTTATCTACACATTGTCTTTCCATCCTGCCTTTGAGTATCATTCTCAATCTTTCATTTCTGACCGCTAACCGTTTTGTTTATTAACAGGATGGTGTTGCGTTCAGGAAATGATCCAGCTCCCTGGGTCGCTGCGCGACGCCGGCGGGGTGGTGCGGTGCCGGTGGGAAGACGGGCAGCTGTGGTGGGAAGACTAGCAGCGCGCCGCCGCCGGATCCGCGCGCCGCGCGCTCCACCGACGTCGCCGCCGCCGGATCCGCCTCCCCGGGATGCGGCGGCCTCAAGCCTCCCTGGGCCGCGCGCTCCCCCGTCGGCGGGGAGGACGACGGGGCAGCGCGGATCCGCCGCCGCTTCGCGCCTCCAGTTTTTTTTTTTTGCAAAAAAATTTCAACAAATTTTTTTTGAATTCCTTTTCATTTTTTTGGATGAATATTTTTTTAATGACGCAAAAAAAATTTCTTGAAATTTTTGTGCTCTCCATTTTTTTTCTTCAAATTTTTTTTTCTGGTCTCCAATTTTTTTTCTTGAAATTTTTTTCTGCTCTCATATTTTTGCTTGAAATGTTTTTTGGTCTCCAAAATTTTTCTTGTATTTTTTTAAAAAAATTTTAATTAGAAAACAACAAAAAAATTTCTATAAATGGAAAAAAAAAACAACGGTCGGAAAATCGACGTACGGAAGCCTCTGGTACGGTTGACCGTAAACTATCAATACCCTCTCTCACCTCCGGTCCCAAAAGCCGAAATTCAAAAGTGAGGCGCTGGGCCTGGGTCTTCAAAAGCCGAAATTCAAAAATGAGGCGCTGGTCCTGGGTGTTCAAAAAGAAAAAATAAGACGCTGCGCGTACGAGTTTTTGGGCTTGGGCCCATGCTCGAGGCGCCGCCCCTGGTTCCGGCCCGTGCGCGTGCGCGGCGCCGCCGCAGGCCCGCACGGCCGCACCGCACACGGTTTCCCAAGGCCTCGGCCACCCAGAGTCCCATACCCAGAGTCACCACCAGGTCCACTCACCAGCGGCTCAAGGACTGGCCCGACATGTGGCGCTTCGCGAACAAAAGCCCCCGCCGCCGCTCCCGCTCCGCACGCGCGCCGCCGCGACGGAGCCGGCGCCGCCGCCCGAGAAGAAAACCCTAGCCCCGCCTCAAGGGCGCCGTGTCGCTGGTCTCCTGGCGGTGGACGCACCTCGCGAGGCGCCTGCGCCGCCGGCTCGTCCGGCACTGCAGGACCGCTTCTTCGGCCTCAACTCTACTGCCGCCCCGACCGGCGCTGCTAACCTGCGGCGAGCTGTGGCCCGCTCGCTCGGCGCCTCCCAGTTCCTCCGCGACGAAGTGCCCGACATCGGTCCCACGTGGCCATCGTCGCCAGAATCCACAACCTCCGCCGCATCTCGGGCCCCCGTCCCGCGGAGGCGGAGTCCGCGGGGCTTATGGCTGTCCCAGGCGGATGCCTGACGTCGCAAGAGCAGCAGCTCCACCGGTACACCGATCTCGGCCTCCACTTCATGCACCTGCAGTGCAGATCCTCTGCATTGTCGCGACGTCCCCGTGCTCTACTCCAACTTCAGAGTTCAGACAAGGGACGCAGCATAGTTTCTTCAGCGGTCAGAATCTGGTAATTTTGATTGAAGCACAACCGAGGGATCTGAGTTCACGATAAGCTGAGATTTCCCAGAGGAACCTGACAAGTGACAAGAATGAATTTTCCTGTCACACTCTGATTGATTGGTCCGGAAGCCATGGTAAAGTGCTTAAACTTGCTGGTTTCTCTGAATTGAGTTGCAGTTGCTTGTTCGTGTTGTCTGTTAATAACTTCGAGCAGCTCTACAATTCAGCAAAGCCGAGGTTGGGCCAACCGCCAACTTGGCACATACTTTCATGGCCCAATAGCCGAAAGGCCCACCTCAGCAATCTGGAACATATATGCCCGCACACACCCCACACACCCTCCCAATCTTTCCCATCGCCCGCGCTCTCCAACTAACCAGGACGAAGGCAAAGGTTCGGAAAGGGTGAAGCAGAACAAGAAACCAAGAAGATGGCCGCCGTCCGGGGTGGGGGTGGGGGTGGGGGCGGCGTCTCCTCCGGCGGCAGCACTAACACGCGCCACGCCGCCCACCTCCTCCCTATCCCCTGCATCGGAGAGCCCGCGGCCGCCTCTCGCGTCTCGCCGGGCTCCTCCGCGGCCCGCTCCAAGGCCTCGCGGGCTGCCGCGTCCTACGCCTCCGACGCCAAGCCGGAGCCCGAGGTCGAGGCCTCCGCGGGGAAGAACAGGAATATGCCGCTCGCAGTTTCCGCCAAGGGAGGACGCGGCGGGCGCTATGGCAGCCGCCCGGCATCCTCCTACGGCGCCGGGCCGCTCACCCACCGCCATCCCGCCTCCCCGTCCCCATGCACCCGCGGCGTTGGCGACTACCGCGAGCCCCATGGAAGAGATGACGCCTCCTCATCCGTCACGCGGCGACCGGTCAGTTTTCGTGTTCTTGGTTTCCTTTTGCGTTGTTCCAGTTTCAGGTTCTTGCTGGAGACGGAGTTGGTTCCGAAGTTTCTTGGTTCTTGGCCTGCCTTTGATCTCAATTCCTCGAGCGCGGAGTTGGTTTCGAGGTTTTTTGGTACTTTACCTGCGTTCGCCATTCCTTCCTCGATTTTGTGGTTCTTGAACGCTGTTGGAATACGCCAATACATCGTGTTAGCTTTTCTTTTCTGGAGCAGAGGCGGTTTCTTGGATGGGCTCGGTTTCAATCTGAATTCATTTCTTAACAGTTTGGGTTCTTGAATGATGATATGGCATGTTAGTTCTTCTTTTCTGGAGTAGATGCATTTTCTTGGATGGTGGTGTTCAGTTTCGGTCTTAATTCCTTTATTAATTATTTGAGGTTCTTTAATGCTGTTGGAATACCAATATATCATGTTAGTTCTTTTCTGGAGTAGAGATATTTTCTTGGATGGAAGTTCTCAGCTTCTTCCATGAATTTTAGGAACAAACGGCTCTATCTCTTATCATTACCTGTGTCCCGCATAGTTTCTTTCATCAACTAATAATTCTGAAGTATTGAAATTGTTTGGAAATCCACATGCTAGTTAATTGACAAGTAGCAGATCTTGCATCTTGGATGGTTTGGGCTCGTTCTCTGTTCGTCGATTCTGGAAGGCTAGAAATGAAAGCAATATTGCTCACTCATCTTGCTGTCTGCATTTATTTGTTAACTTCATCATCTAACTAAAATTGGATTACTTAGTGTTTGATTCCATTCAACTATTACATGCAGCTCCCAATTTTGTATGCGTTTTTTTTTAATTTACTCCATCCATTTGATCTTTCATAGCCTGCACCCTGCAGTGAATCATCAATAATTTATCCAAATCTTCTACTGCAGGAAAAATCGCAAGGGAGGTTACCAACCAGAGCAGATTTCACGAAGCCTTCTTCTGCGCTGCAAAACGTAAGATTGCAGACGACCAGGCGTCCCTCTTTGCTGGATAGGAGAGGTATCTTCTCACTTGTCTTCATCATTCATAGATCAGCAACATATTTTTCTTGCAACTCCAGCTAGGTTGATGTGTGATATCTCTCCTCACATATTTTCCATCAATATACGGGTACAATAGGTTCTGTCAGTGACGGGAGATTCACTAAGGCCAGAGGAAAGGAGAATGAGGTTTATGATTAGAACAACTGGCAGACTGATAATGTTTCATCTCGTATATCATCAGGTTTGGCTTGAATCTCCTGGGGTTTATCAGTTCTTCAGTGTAGAAATTTAGAATAATCATGTAGCAGCTCGGAATTGGAATTTTGATTCTGATGGTGCCTTTGAAGGTAGCAATTCCAGTCCGATATTCATGAAGCCTTCTGGTACATTGCAAAACATCAGATTACAGACACCCAGGCACCGTTCTCTGTTTGATAGGAGAGGTCGATCTTTTTTCTTGTCTCCTCTGTTCATAGATCAACCGCACATGTTCTTGCAATGCATTTTCAGTGAACCAATTTCAAATATTCAGTTGAGGGGGCCAATCAAGTGCCTCGAAGATCCATCGACAAGGCTGCTCCTAAAGTCAATGAAGGGAAGGATGAGGTCAATGAACAAAATTGGCAGATGCACACCATGTCATCTCATGTATCCTCAGGTATTGGCCTGAACCTTTTGAATTTCATCAGATTGTCAGTAAAATCTGAAATTTGGGATGATCATGTTTATTGCAGTTCGTGATTGGAATTTTGAGTTTGATGTTGCCTTTGAGGGTAGAAATCATAGTGCACATCCGGTGAAGCCTTCTGCTATGCTGCGGAACATCAGGGTACAGATGCCCAGGCATCCTTCTCTGCTGGATAGGACAGGTAGCTCTTTTTGCATGTCTTTTTTCTTTCTTTTGCAATGCACGTTGGACAAATCAATTTCAAATATGCAGTTGACAGGATAAATTTATTTTTTATGTGCCAAGCTTGTTCCTCAGATAATTACCATCAACATGTGGGTGCATTCAATGCTATCAATGAACGGAGATTGCCCAAGGTCAGTGAAGATGATCTTTTTCTTAAAAAAACTTGAAATATTTGCATCAGGAGTTCGTTTATTAAGATTTCTTCTGTCAATAGTGGAAATTTGGCATGCATTCCTTGGTGCATGCATTTTATCTCAGTTCTTTTCAAGTTAGTTTACTGAAAAATATGTATGGAATGTTAACAACTATTGATTACTTTTCAGCTAAACTCATTTTCAAGCAACTAGCAGTGATTGTGTTTTTTTAAGTTTGCTGTTCCTTTACTATCCAAATAGTGTGTGTGTGTGTGTGTGTTTGGGGGGGGGGGGGGGGGCATCAAAACAATATCTAAATTTTATTACCTTCCAGTTATGCTTTTGCAGAACATCTAACTTCGATTTTGTTAGCTAATGTGTTCTTGGTTTTATAATCTCTGTCCAGATATTAGAGGGCCTTTGTCCTTGTAACCCTTTCATTGCAGCATTCTTTGATCTAGGAACATATTTGCCAGTGTTGACTTTTGGTCCCCTTTTCTATCAAATTATGATTTCTTCAGTATTGTACCATCCAGTAGTAGGATTTTCACTTGGTAGTCCAGATTCAAAAAAAAATAACATAGCTTGTTTGTTTTCTTAGGGTTGCGTTTTGACCACCAAATGTGTTAGGCAATCCTATTCCACCGCATCAAACAGTAGCAAGTCTGCTCCAGGGCCCTTGGATAAAGTGAAAGACAAAGTGGCCATTGTCCGTTCAGCTTCAGCTCATACATCAGGTGGCACTGTGGGCGCCAAGAAGAAAGAAGCTTATATTACCACTTTGGGTGCCGGAGGTGGGTGTGGGGACCCTCACCCTCCACCCTTCTACAAGTGTGAGGTGTGCCGCAAGAGGACGGCCTTCTACAGGCTCAAGTGCTGCCGTCTGGTGGTAGGTGAGTGCTGTGGCTGCACTTGTGAACCAGCTGAAGCTGAGGAAGGCGAGAAGCTGCTGCAGTCCCGGAGAGGCAAGGTGCAGGCTGGCAAAGAGAAACTGCCCAAGGTGAAGCTTGAAGGTTCAGATCTTTTCCTGTGGCAGCCGTGCTCCTTCCCTGCAGGACTAATGTTATGCATGGCGAAACGGACTGGGAATATCCTGCAGTACTACTTTGCACCGGTTGACGAGCTTATGAACCCAAAAGTCAGAGTGGTAAGGGCAACAGTGTACAACTTCCGTCAACATGGACGGAACGCTAGATCCCTGTCAGTAAGAGATGAGCTCCTAATGCGCGAGCAGCTGCGCTAGCAAACATGTATCTCCTTTCTGTACATGCATTGTATGATACAGACTTTAACAGAATGTTTTTTTTAGAGCAACTTTAACAGAATGTTAGAACTCAGAAAGTGCACAGCTAGTGCCCAGGTGAACTATCTGCAGATAGAATAGCAGATGCTCTTGTTTCCATTGGGCTCTTAGGTTTTCTGTAAAATCTGTAATCTCAGCGATCTGTATGGATGCTTGTACACCCAAACCTTAAGTGGCTTTCAATATAAGCCGAGTAGAGTTTGGTTGACGAGCTCATGGTTGGTTAATTTCTTTTCTAGTTGAGGGACATGCAAATTTAGACATTGTCTTCTCAAAGAAAACATTGCTGTCCACCACGTCGTGACTGTTACTACTCCAGTTTGTAATGTACTGGGCTGTTCATTCAGTCTGGAGGGTGTGGCTAACTGCCGTCCCGTTGCCCTCTTTAATGGACGACTGTAATTCTGTAAATGTTAGCCCTACCGCTGAGAATAAATCTGTCTGTGATATGAAATCGGCAAAACGTATCGTCTTTTTCCTGCTATAAAGCATCCTAAATTGCAGTTCAAACAATGCAAATATGTTTCAACTGGAGCCAGGAATCGGTTTAGGCCTTCCAGATGCTCAGTAGTTAGTAGTAGCAAGTTCGCAAGATGCCGCCCGGCATTGTCGAAGAACGAAACAAGAAGGGCCGTGTGGCCGTGTGGCTGTCCCCTTTTCCCACCCAAGCGGCTGGACCCTTCTTGTTCTAGCCAACTTCGCGTCGCGCACTCGCTCTGTGTTACGACCTCATCCGCGTCCGCCTCGAGAGCCCCACCAGCGGTTGCCGGCCGCCTGTGTCAGGAATGCAGGAGTTCAGAATGGCGGGCGACGTGGGGAGCCGGGAGGTTCAGTTCAGATGTTCAGCTCCTGAAGGACAAAAGGAAGTCGTCGCTTGCCTGAAGCCAACGCCGAGTTCTAAAACGCAAGGGAAGCAGGACTTCGCTGCATCGTCCGCATCCCACGGTTGTCTCCAACTCCAACCTTGGATCAGTTTTCGCGTCAAATTTCAGTTTCTGTAGCTTTTCAGACCTATCTTTTGTTTCGCTTAATCCTTGCACGCTGGATCGGCGTCGGCCTATCGACACATCTCTGAAACTCCCCCCAAATTTACCAGTCCTAGAGAATTGCAGCATCCTTCATTCACCCTGGCACCCGCGTAGCCACAGCGCAGTATCCCACCAGTTTTTTTTTGGTGGCAAATCATCCTCCGATCCGATGCCGGGCCGACCGCGGAGATGTATTGCCATGGATGGACAGTGAAGACGCCTAATATAGATTACGTATTCTCTTTGTAATGTTAAGCATCAGGCTGACCGGTGGGTCCAGCTGTCAGTGTAATCCCGTGAGGGAAAATATATGCGCTGGAGTGTGGAACTGAGGGACTATTCCAAAACTGAAAATGAAATAACTCTGTTCTCCGGGTGCCAGGGTTCATCGCCCAGCCCCGATCCCTATCGAATTTGCTCTGTGCTTGTGATTCTCACGTTGCTGGATCCTTCAGTAGCAACGGGTGTGACAAGTGGTATCAGATTCAGCGATTCTCGGTGCGCTACCGCTCCTTTCGTCGCCAACTATCCCGTCCCGATCGGATTCGCATCCACGGCGATTTCGATCTGCTCCACCGGTTTCCGTACCAGATCCAGTGTCCACGCCCCGTCCGCGGATTCCCTCTGCCGACGGCCACTGCAGATCGACGATTAGCCGTCCCGGAGCCGTCGACCACCCTCTCTTCCCACGCCGCTTAGGTCTAGTGGGGATCGGGTTCCTCAGCATATAGGACCTCAGTGACGATTGTGGGAGGTACCGCAGGATCTGCGTTACGGGCGCTTTGTCGAGCAATTCGGCACGAGTTCGTCGGCTTCGTGGTGCGACTACTGCAACCCGTCGGTTTGGGGACGCCTCTCGAGCCTGTTAAGGTAACATCAAATCGAGTCGCTGTTGTAACATCCCGTAATTTTTACGGAATGTTATATATTCCAAAAATACGAGTTTTCAAAAACTTTTTGTGTGCTTGTGTAAATAGCTAGAAATAATATAAGGTTGATCTCTTTTCCCATCTCAAATCCTAGTAAATTAAAAATCGAGACAAATATAAGGATGATTTGTTAGTGTGCAACATTTGGAGTTTTGGAGTTTAATTGAATCTACCTTGTTTAAATTCGGTTTTGAATAATTTTTGTTTAAGTTGTGTGAGTTTTAATTTAAATCAAGCCAATTCAAACTAAAACTAAAAGCTAACAACTAACCTGGGCTAAGACCCCTTTAACCCTCAGCCCGGCCTGCTAACTTAAACCCTCTAACCCACTAACAAGACCTAGCCCACAACTCTAACCTACCTAGCCCAAAAACCAGTTTCCTGCCCAGCCCAAACCGGCCGGCACAACACCACCCCCGCTTGGCCCGTTTCCGCCCCAGCCCAGCTCTGGCCCGCTCACTTGTTCGCCGTCCGGGACACTGACAAGTGGGCCCCACTTGTCAGCTTCCCCCCTCACCTCTCCTGTTTTTCTTCCCCATCGCGTGGGCGCCAACACCGTTCGTTCCGTCTGCTCACGCCGATGCCGTTTGGCCGCGCGTCGCGACGAGGGGCCTAACCGCCCGCGACTCGCGCCGGCTGCACCTGCCCCGTCTGCCCCGCTGTCGCCTGCTCTCCTTGTCGGCCACGAAATTCTCCGCACGCGCACTCCCGCCCGCGTCGCACCCTGGCCCGGACGCCAAAGTTCCCCAGCCACGGCCGCGCCCCGCGCTCCCTTTTCCCCTCGCCTTGACCACCAGCGCCGCGCCCTGCCCTTGACCGCCCGCGCCCGTGACTCCGAGCGCGAGGAGGAGAAGCCGCGGTCCATCAACGCCGTTGGCGTCCGTGCCCGGCCGCGCCTCCAAACCCTAGCCGAGCTCCTAAAACCCCAATCGGCCGCCGCTTGAAACCCTAGACCCCTCAAGCCCTTTCCCTTGCCGCCGCCACCACCACGCAGAAGAGAGGCCAAAGGAGAGGAGAAACAGAGAAGAAAGAAGGGGACAAGAAGGAGAAGAGGAGGATCCGCGGTGGGAGGCTAGAAGAGGACGACGCCGCTGCACCCAGAGCCTGCCAGGGAGGAGCTGTCGCCGCGTCGTGAGGAGGAGCCGAGGAAGGGGGCAGCCGCCTGGAACACGTCACCGCCGCGGACCTTCGCCGAGCCAAGGACAAGAACACCGCCGCGGTTCAGCGCCCTGTACGACGACCTCGACGCTCGTGAGCTGCACGGCACCGCACCAACGCTCCACGGCCGCGACTCGACCCTGCTCCGCCTTGTCCTTCTCCGAGCCCACCAGGTAGGTGCCGCCACCTCCTTCCGCCGCCCTTTTGCTGCCGGCTTGTGCGTCGTGAACCCGCAGCCACCGCCGCCCAATCCTATCGCCCCGTTAACCGCCGCCGTAGCCTTGGCTATCCAAGTGCCTGCGTGCGCACGGCCAACCCGTGGCCGGCCAAGTCAAGGGCCATGCCCATGGCAAGGCCGAGCCGAACTCACGGCTCTGCTTCACTGCACGCGTCACGCGTGCCGCCGCGAGCTTGAGCCGCGAACACCGAGCCATGTCGTGGCGAGGCGCTTCGCACACGCACACGCGCACGCGCACGCCGGTTGTGCCTTCACCGTGCCTCTTCCTTGCCTTTGCTTGCCATGCCGTAGCCCCGGTTTCCCGGGCGCTCACGCGCACACACGCGAGCTGTCGTTGGCCGAGTCCAGGGACAAGCCCTAGCACGCTCGAGTCATGCCCTGCTCTCGCCATGCCACCGTTGCCACGGTAGTCGCGCGGCGTCGTGGTGTGGTGCACGCAAGGGCCTCTACGGCATTTTGCCGAGCGCACTGCGTGCGTCCAGCTGCGCACACACCGAGACCACGACGCGGGCGCACACACCCGCACCAGCATCCACCTGAGCCTTGCCTGGACCCCGTCTTGCCATGCCGTGTCGCCCTTGGTTCCGCCCCGCCGTGAACCTGCTCTGCCTTGTTCTGCTTGGCCCTTTCCATCAAACCGCGGCGCTGCACCTCGGCCATGCCGAGCGTGCGTGAACCCGCCGCCGTGCTGCGCAGCCCTACTCTATTTTGCCTTGGACCGATCCCGCCTCGCCGCGCAGTGGGCCACTGCCTTGCCCCTGGCACCTGCGCGCGCCCCCGCGTCCAGCCCTGCTACGCTGCCGTCGCAGCCCTCGCCTTGTCCTGCCTCATCGCAGACCCGCCGCCGTGTCGCCGCCGCGGGCTCGGAGCACCGATGCCCCGCGCGTGCGCGAGCACCCTGCCTGCCGAGCCTTCAAGGCTTGAGCTTTAACCACGCCACCGTCGCCTGCCAAGTCCGTCGAGCCCAAAGCCGTCCAGCCCGGCCTCACCTTCGCTCCGGCACGCCGCCGCGGATCTAGCTCGCCGGTGACCCACGAACTCGCCCTCGTGCTGTCTCTGTTTCTGTCACCGCCTCGCCCTCGCCCCGCCATGGTGTCAGACCAGACCACCAGCCCTCCGTCCATGACCCCGCCTTGCCCCGCTCACCCATGTCTCGCCGTCGTCGCCGCCGCCGCCGCCGAGGAGCCCTCGCCATGCCGTCCCTGACCGCGCGCCCTTGCCAAGGTCCATCGGAGGAGATGAGTGAAGCAGAGATGAGGAGGATGCGCTGTCACGCGGGCCCGGCTCACCAGTGAAAGGAAGGAGAAGAAAAGGAAAGAAAAGAAGAGGAGAAGAAGAAGATGGGCCGCCGCTCTCCACCGGCCCAGTTCCCTGAGCCGAGCTGCAAGACATGGGCCGGGCCGATCCCCCAAGCCGGCCTGCTGAGCCGAGTTCTGAAGCCGGCCTTCTTAGCCGTGAACCGAGCCGGCCATTCTTTTGAGCCGTAGGCCAAGCCGAGTTAGTGGGCCGCCAAGCCGGCCTGATCGTCCTTTGAGCCCAGAAACCCTTTTCTTTTTCCCTTTTCTTTTGCTTTAAACCCTGCTGACACGCGGGACCCGCATGTCAGTGTCTCCTGTGAGACTGACTGGTGGGCCCCACTAACTGCGGACCCGCTGTCCTGGACGTGGACCCGTTGACAGTTGACTTGGTCAATGTTGACCGAGCCAACACTGACGTGATAATGACGACAGCAGAGCCTGACCCGTGCTGACGTCAAGCATGACACGTGCGCGTGCCCAGAGGCTGCCACGTGGCTGACTGTGTGTTTTTCTTGTTTCGAAAACCTTTATTTAATTCTAGAAATTATTTTAAGCTTCAAAAATTCATAATAAATCAACCGGAGCTCCGAAAATTATGAAACCAGTTTCATAATTCTTCTAAAATCATGATCTACACATTAGAGTAGGTTTTGTTATGAGTTGGATCTTATTTGAGTAGTTTTGTGCAGTCTTGCACTTTGGCCCCTGTAGTAATTCGTATATACGGATAGGTCCTGCTGCTGAAGAGAAGATCGACGCTCCGGACGCCCAGAAGACCCAGGAGGACGTCCCGGAGTACGAGAAGACCCCGAGGACCTCGGAAGACTACAAAGAGCTGCCAGGTTGACGCCCATCTTTGACTTGAATACCCATTAGGCATTGCTGGCTAGAAATGCTATCGCTATACTTGTGTGTGTGTGAGATAAGCCTGCATGGCCTACTTGTTTACCATATTCCTTGCATCCCTATTATACCTTGATTGATTATTGGATGCTTTGGCTACTATGAGAGTGATTGGGTATGGGATTCCATGATATGATAGTCTTGGCATGCATGAGATCCACTTTGTGAGGAGCCAGAGATAGGGCTTTTAGCGGGGGCAAGCGACTTGCCGGGGATGTGTGGTGGGCACATCCTGAGGAGCACCTGTGGCGGGTGCGGGATGAGGAGGGGTGTACCTGTGTGGTTGCCCAAGGAGAGGCTGTTGTCGGTGCCTTTGGCGGACCTTTGCGGAGGACTGCGCGCTTGCCCCGGCAATATAGTTCGAGATAGTGCCCCTGGTGACGGGACTATGTCAAATGTGCACACCACTTACCCCCGTATGGGCAGGGGTTCCAGCCATTTCTAGCTGTGCGGTACCAGACTGTGGTTGTGTTTAAGGAGAGGGTAGGCCGAGCACGCCCATGGGAATTCGGGGTGCGTCGGGCCCGGTCGGGTGTTCCGACCCTAGTCTCCAGGAGAGGGTAGACCGCGCACTCCCAATTCGGGGTGCGTGGGCCCGGTCGGGTTCTCCGACCCCAGTCTCCGAGATTCTCGAAGCCATGGCCAGGCTAGAGATCCACAGCCCTGGAACATTCGTTGCGGTGAATGTATCCCGCCCCGGGAATGCAGGATGATACCGTCATGGTTAGGGAGTCATGGTTGTGGGCTGTGTCTCAAGATGGCGACGGCCGTCTTTGCAGCCCGAGTGGGTACAGGTGTACATCCCCTGCAGGGTGAAAACTATACGTATAGCCGCGTACTCGGTCATGTACAACTCTTGATCCGGCCGCACTTTCATAGAGTAGTGAACCCCAGTATTCTACCTCCCTCTAGTCCACTTCCCCTTGTGGAGTCAGATGAGGTGCAGGGAGAGGGAGTTTCCTGCACCGACCTGGGATGGGTGAGAGACATGATTATAGATATATATGTATATGCTTGCATAGGAAACCCTAGCCTATCCTTTGGCTACTTTTTATACCTTTGCATCCACTTAAAGCTTGCATACGGATGGTGACGTGAACCTATCCCGTCTTTGACGATAGTTTGGCAAGATGCAGGGTCCGATCAGGAGTTCGACGCCAACAACAACGGATGGTACGATTGAAGCTTAGAAGCCCGTGCTACGCTCAAGTGCTGCATGTGGAGATGAAGTTCGAGTTGAAGGATGGCCTGAAGACCAGCTACCGTTTTCTGTTTATTCCAGTTTAGCACAATGGGCTTGTAATAAAAGTTTCGTACTGCAAATCCTCAGGATATTGTAATAATTAAATCCATGTTTGAACCTGTTTTAAGTGAGTATGAACTGATTTACTGCCTGAAATGAGTTCTGTATGTGATAGCTACTGATCCAGGGACTATCATAACGATACAGGGATTCGGGTTCTTCGTTCGAAAACCCGGGTCGTTTCAGCTGTCGCCTTACTTCTGGTGTAGTCAACACGGAGCCGCCTAAGCCCTCCGCGCAGACCCAAATTCTCCTCAACTGTATGGAGGAGCACGACCGAGTAGATGATGCACACTGGGATAGTGTTATGGAAAGTCTAGACATCTTGTTTGCCAAAGTTGGATCGGTAGAAAGTCGTCAAGAGAAACTAGAGACCTAGTTCAATGTGTCCACCAAAGTATCTTCAACCTCCCTGAAGCTATGTGGTCAACTTATGCTGCTCTGCACATGGAGGACAAGGTAGCCAAATGGCTCAAGATTTACAAGCTCAAGTATGGTTTGGGGGACTGGACCACTTTCATTGGGGCAGTGGAGCAAAAATTTGGTAGCAATGACTACAGAGAGGCATTAACTCAACTCTTGGAGTTGCAGCAAGTGTCAACATTGGATCAGTATATTTCTACTTTTGAATACCTACAGTATCAAGTGACTTTGCATAACAGTGAGTTGGAAGAATTGTTCTTCACCACACAGTTTGTAAAAGGCCTAAAACCAGAACTGGGCAATGTGGTACAAGCCCAAATACCTGAAACATTGGAAAGAGCCATGTTACTGGCTAAGATGCAGCAACAAGTGATTGATAAAGGAAAGAACAAATGGGCCAAACCGGCAGTCAATTTCAAACCTTCTGCACCACCACTCAAAACTGATTCTAAAGGTAATGGGGGTACCAACCCTTTGTGGAAGGAAAGACAGACTAGGGACTACCTCAAAGCCAATGGGCTCTGCTTTTACTGTAGGGAACCATTTGATGCTACCCATCTCAAAACATGCACCAAGAGGCCTCAGCCACAATTAAATGCATTGACTGTCAATGGTCTGGATGCAGTGTTGACAGAGGAGGTACTTCACCAGTTGGACATGGAGGATAATTTAGCATCTGATTTCTGTCAGTTGTCTTTAAATGCTCTAGCTGGCACTGCACAGGGAGAAGCATTAGTAGTGAGAGCTTTGATTCAGAATAAAGTCATGCTGATTTTGGTGGACAGTGGCAGTTCTCATAGCTTTATTAGTAAGGCACTGGTGCAACAGCTATATATTCCTACAGTACCTATGCACCCACAACAGGTGAAGTTGGCAAATGGCGACATCCTAGTCACAGATCAATGGGTTCCCAGTTAGCATGGTTATGTGAGGGTCATATTGTTTGTACTGATATGAAGGTACTGGACATACCCACTTATGATGCCATCCTAGGCTATGATTGGCTGAGAGCTAATAGTCCTATGAACTGTAACTGGGCTGCAAAGACTTTGGAATTTCAATATCATGGTCAACAAGTCAAATTACAAGGAATCCAACCAACAGTCACTGCATTACCAGAGGTGTCAGTATCTCAGGTGACCAAGTGGGTACAAGGCAATGATGTATAGGCATTAGCAGTGGTAGAGAACATCCCTTCCACAGCACCTAACCCTCATCCTGCAGCCATACAAGAACTCCTCCATCAATATCAGGATGTGTTTACAGAACCACACCAGCTTCCTCCCCACAGGTTCTATGACCACCAAATACCACTTATTCCTGGCTCAACTCCTGTCAATTTCAGACCCTACAAGTATTCACCTCACCATAAGGATGAAATTGAGAAACAAGTCAAACAGTTATTAGCTGCAGGTTTCATAACACAGAGTTGCAGTCCTTTTGCCAGTCCAGTGTTATTGGTGCTGAAGAAAGATGGATCCTGAAGATTTTGTGTCGATTATAGGAAGCTGAATGATGTCACTATCAAAAACAGATTTCCTATGCCATTGATTGAGGAAATCTTAGATGAGTTGGCTGGCACTAAATTCTTTACCAAGTTGGACATGAGGTCTGGTTATCATCAAGTTCGGATGCACCCAAATGATGAATTCAAAACAGCATTCAAAACCTACCATGGTCACTATCAATTCAGAGTGATGCCCTTTGGATTAACCAATGCCCCTGCCACATTCCAGTGTATTATGAATGAGATATTATCTCCCTTCTTACGAAAGTTTGTGATGGTCTTCCTAGATGACATCCTGATATACAGTCCTAATTGGGATACTCACTTGCATCATCTTTCATTGGTGTTGGACAAACTCAGAGAACACCAGCTGTACATGAAGCCCAGTAAGTGCTCCTTTGCTCAGACAATACTGGAATATTTAGGGCATATCATTTCTGACAAGGGGGTATCCACTGACCCCACTAAGATTGAAGCAATGTTGGCATGGCCAGTGCCTACTTCAGTAACAGCACTGAGGATTTTTGGGATTGAATGGATACTTCAGGAAGTTTGTTCCTCATTATGGCTTAATAGCCCAGCCCCTCACCCAACTCTTGAGAAAGAAACAGTTTCAATGGTCAGCAGCAGCACAGCAAGCTTTTGACAAACTCAAACAGGCCATGGTCACTACTCCTGTTCTGGCCCTTCCTGATTTCAATGAGCAGTTTGTGGTAGAAACAAATGCTTCAGACATTGGTATTGGGGCTGTCCTCATGCAAAAAGGGCAACCAGTAGCATATCTCAGTAAAGCTCTAGCTCAACACCATAAGCACCTTTCAATCTATGAGAAGGAATTCTTAGCATTGATTATGGCAGTGGATAAATGGAGACAATATCTGCAGCACCAGGAGTTCCTTATTAGAACATACCACAAAAGTCTTACCTATCTCACTGAACAGAATTTGCACTCTGACATGCAAAGAAGAGCAATGAACAGATTAATGGGCTTACAGTTTAAGGTGGTCTACAGAAAGGGCAGGGAAAATGCAGCAGCTGATGCTTTGTCAAGAGCTGGTCATCTTTTGGCCATACAAGCAGTGTCCTCCCCTCAACCAGCGTGGGTCCAAGAGATACTGAATTCCTACACTACTGATTCTAGAGCACAACAGTTGTTAGCTCAAATAGCTGTGCATACACCAAATGAACATGGTTACAGCTTGGATAAAGGCCTCATTAAATTCAAGGACAAAATCTGGGTAGCACAGAACTCTTCTCTGCAAACAAAACTGATTAATGCTTTCCATTCAAGTGCCATTGGAGGTCACTCTGATGTTCAGGCCACTTACCACAGAATTCACAGATTATTCCATTGGAAAGGACTGAAAGTGGCAGTAGAAGACTTTGTCAAGCAGTGTCAAGTCTGTCAACAGGCCAAGCACATGAATACTCACCCTGCTGGGTTATTACAACCACTTCCTATTCCTGAGGGGGTCTGGCAAGATATATCTATGAACTTCATAGAAGGGTTACCTAACCCTGAAGGCTATGAAGTCATTCTGGTCATAGTGGACAGGTTCACCAAGTATGCTTATTTTATACCCATTAAACACCCTTGCACAGCACAAACCATAGCCAGAGCTGTCTTTGACAATGTGGTGAAGCTGCATGGTCTACCTAAGACCATTGTGTCGGATAGAGACAAAATTTTTACTAGTGCATTTTGGAAGGATCTCTTTGCTATGCTGGGGACACAACTCGTTTTCAGTTCAGCTTACCACCCTCAAACAGATGGATAGACTGAGAGAGTTAACCAATGCCTGGAAATGTACTTGAGATGCATGGTTTATGACACGCCAAAAAAGTGGAGGTCAATGTTGGCTCAAGCTGAGTTTTGGTACAATTCATCCTTTCACTCTTCCTTAGGATGTTCTCCTTTCCATGCACTGTATGGCTATGATCCCAACTTTGCAGCAATGCCATCCATGACAACTGCACCTTCCACCGTGGCTGCAAAAAGTTCAAGAACTGAAGAACCAAAACATCTGGTTGAAAGACCATTTGGCCAAGGCTCAAAACAGGATGAAAGTAACTGCTGATCGTTCCTGAAAGGACCGGGAATTCCAAGTGGGGGAGCAGGTTCTACTGAAACTACAACCTTATGCCCAGTCTTCTCTGGTGAACAGACCCTGCCCTAAGCTCGCATTCAAATATTTTGGACCATTCACAGTGACTGAGCGCATTGGGCATGCTGCGTACCGCCTAGATCTACCAGAGCACAGTCAGATCCACCCAGTGTTTCATGTATCACAATTAAAACCATTTCTGCCTAATTACACCCCTCTGTTTTCTGAATTGCCAAAGGTTGCAGAGCTCGACGCCCACCATCTCTAACCTGAAGTGGTATTGGATCGCCGGCTTGTCAAGAAGGGAGGGAAGGATATTCCACAGGCGTTGATCAAGTGGAGTGCGTTGCCGGCTAGCATGACGACCTGGGAAGACTGGTACGTGCTACAGGCCAGGTTTCCGGACGCTCTTGCTGGAGGTCCAGCAAGTTCTGCAGGCGGGGAAGATGTCATGGATGGACAGTGAAGACGCCTAATATAGATTACGTATTCTCTTTGTAATGTTAAGCATCGGGCTGATCGGTGGGTCCAGCTGTCAGTGTAATCCCGTGAGGGAAAATATATGCGCTGGAGCGTGGAACTGAGGAACTATTCCAAAACTGAAAACGAAATAGAACTCTACTCTCCGGGTGCCAGGGTTCATGGTCCAGCCCCGATCCCTATCGAATTTGCTATGTGCTTGTGATTCTCGCGCTGCTGGATCCTTCGGTAGCAACGGGTGTGACAAGTACCGCTGCCGTTTCGTCCGGTGCGCCGTCCGCCAGTTGGAGATGTCAGCAGCAATGAATCGCAGGGCGACTCCAATTACTCCTCCAGTCCAGCATACTACTCCGTAACTCGTTGCTTGTATCGGAAAGCTTTTGCAAGGTTTTCAATCCTCGAGTTTCCGGGAGCACGTTCGTCAGGACCACATAGGGACGGCGATACCGATACGCAGTAACTTCAGGCCTCTGAAGAAAGTCTGCTTTGTTTCTTTCTCCTTTTTTTGGAACGGGAAAATCAGTTTAGGCAAACCCGCTGCCGGGGTCGTTTCTCGTGTTCACTTCAGTAGAAATCACCATGAACTAGCATGCAGAGTAGTGGAGTACACTGTGTGTACGCAGGGCAAGGCTGCACAGTACATGAGGTCAGATTTGGAAGAAGGAATCAGAACCAGCTGCTGCTTGGCTACTTGCTACGACGGTGGTCATCACGGGCGGCGATCTGATCAAGGAAGAAACGACAGAGATGTCACTGTGGGTGAACAGGCACACCGGTAAAATCTGTCAGGGTACATTCGATCCGAGACTGCAACAAGGAATTTGGTCCGGGTGAGATGTACTGGATCTGGATCTCCACAGCGCGAGGTGGCGACTGGTCGGTAAATTTGCTCTCCTATTCGCGTCTCTCCTCGACGACGGCCAGGTCAGAATTCCAGCAGGGGGCACAGCACGAGCGTACGATCCGTCTGTCACGCGCCGGTGCTCTGCCCAGCCTCGGCGGTTTTTATTGCGGATACAGAAGTACTGCTGGGCACTGCATCACGATCAGGAATTCAGGCCCCGCGCCGATGAATGCGATCCTTGTTCCTGCGTAGTGGAACAACAGTCGCGCGCGCTACTTAAATTACTTCGGCTGTGTTTAGATCCGCGAAAACGAGTAGAAAAAGTCACATCGGATACTGTAACATTTTTCGTTTGTTTATGATAAATATTATTTTATTATAGGCTAACTAGGCTCAAAAGATTCGTCTTGCAACGTACATCAAAACTATGCAATTAGTTTTTTTATTTATCTATATTTAGTACTTCATGCATGAATCATTTGCTATATTTAATATTTCGATGTGATTTTGATGTGATGAAAAATTTAGAAAGTTTGAAGGAATAGAGGGAAGTGAACACAGCCTTCACTTCAATTCCCAGCTTGCAATTCCACCGTACCAGGGCCATGCAATGGTACAGTACAGCCGCCGACAGTCTCTTCTCTTCTTGAAAGTTGAAACCACGGCAGTACGTAGAAACCAACACTCTACACGCTGGCATGCATTGTATGGTTCAGGCCGTGTTTGGTTTTCCCTACTAAAGCATAGCATACAATTACCGAGAAAAAAATTTTACATGCATGGAGTACTAAACGAAGTTTATTTGCAAAACCTTTTCACGGATGGGTGTAACTTTTCACGACGAATCTAATGATAGTAATTAATCGATGATTGGCTACAGTGATGCTACAGTAACCATCCTCTAATCGTGCGGTCAAAGGGCTCATTAGGTTCGTCTCGCGAAGTAGAATAAGTCTGTGGAGTTAGTTTTGTAAATTACCTTTATTTAGTACCCCTAATTATTGGTCAAAATTTTTGTGCTACTTGTGCTACTCTCATCCAGACTTCTTCAGAGAATGTTAGGACGCTGGTGAAGAATTGTGAATTGGGATCGAGCAGTGCACGTAGCCGACGGATCGTCGAGGGCTCGAGACAACGTCAGTTCATCAGCTTCTAACATTCCACCCCACCGATTTATGGGTTTCACATGGCGTGCTGGTTGCTCTGCATTTTGGCCGCCCCTTGCAGCGTAATGAATGAAAAGCGGCATGGATACTGTAAGGCCTGTTTAGTTCCTAAAAATTTTCAAATTTTTTTGTCACATTGAATTTTTAGACACATGTATTGAGTATTAAATATAGTTTAAAAGAATAATTAATTATACAATTTAGTTGTAAATAATGAGATGACTTTTTTGAGTCTAATTAATTCATGATTGAACACTAATTACTAAATAAAAATAAAATACTACAGTAGTCGAATCCAAAAAAATTCGCAAACTAAACATGCCCTTATAAATAGTAGACTGGAAGGTGTGTGCACTCTAAATAGTAGACTGGAAGGTGTGTGCACTCTTTCTGATAAGTTCTTCACGGTAGGTGCCGGTGGAATCGCCCCTGCTCTGCAGAAATTGAATGTAGGTGAACGGAATCCGGTCTACTTGTATGAACAGTACATTTATTCCGGTGAGATAGCGAGAGATGGTAGGAGCGCCTCTGACAGATGCGCTCTAGGGACTTCAATTTTGCCTGGTTGTGAAAGCATCTCGTTTTCCACCTTCACAATAGAATTGCAGGATTAAACGAAATAGTGTGAAAAAAATATGAAAAATGTATGGAGGGGAAATACAAGCTGAACCTTTATCAGTTCATCGGTTCAGTGATTACAGGAAAACAACCTGTGGACAGTGAAAGTTTTCCACAGCATTCTGCAACCAAGGGCAAATTTGGGGTTAACTAACAACCCTTCTCCCGTTTCACTAACTTTTCTTCCGGCATGCCCTATTTTTCTGGTACAACAAATCTCTTAACACGATTCTTGCACCAAAAGGTGGCCAGCTAGCGTGGCCACGCCACTCGCTTTTCCCGGTCGTCCGATCAGGCAGACAGACGGTCTAGATAAAGCGAATTCCGGTTGTTTTGCAAAAGAGCCCTCAATCTTTACTGAAATCAACCCGCAGTCCTCTCTTCCTCTTCCCTCCTCTTCAGCATCGCCGCCACCGCCGCCCCCGTGCCGGCACCGAGGGGCCACCCCTGCCCAGACCGCCGGATCCACATCCACCACCTGCACCCTCGCTTCAATGCCGGCTTCCTTCGCCACTGCGGGGCCGACGCCTTCCCGCTCGCCGACACGTCCCCGGCGGCCACGTCGGCCCGTCCTGCGAGTCGCTCGCCAACCAGAGCCCGCGCAGAAGCTCGTGGTACCGCACGGCTTCTGGAACCCTTCTTCCATCGCCGCATTCTGAAGTGGGACTGCCTACACGATCTTCGTCCCCTCCACCTCGCCGCTTCGATGGACGCCTGCTGGATCTCAAACAGCCGCACGAGCCGATTGGGCCTCCCTCGGCTGCGACGCGCCGCCGGAGGCTGCCGCGCCTGGGCCACTGGGGCGCGACTCGCCCTCCACTTGGCCGCCGGCTACGCCCTGGCCTCGCCCCGTGGCCACTGGGTGCTGCCCTGGCCGCTGCGCCACGCGCGACTGGCCCTACATGGCAGGCCGGCCGCCCACTACCCATGTTGAAGGAGGCGAGCACCAAAGGAGACCATGCTCGCGCGTCTCAGCATCAGATCACGGCTACAGCTACAGCGACGGACTCCAAGAGCTGCATGGACGCCCTGGTGGTGAACGGATGCTGCACACCTGTAACCTCTCCCGCCCAGGACCCGCTCGACGGAATGCCTTGCCCGCAGGCAAACCAGCTCTCTGAGTCCTGAGCGTGAATGTGGTTTAGCAAATCCCAATATCTGCAAAGTAAGGTCTTTTGCTTCGAAGAAGAATCAATTACTGAGATAATATTGTAAGCTTTCTGTTTGATTCAATTTTAGGAGCATTTATTTTTTCCAACCCAAATTTATTCTAATAATATGTCAAAAAACGGAGTTCGCATGTCGCAAGTTCAGTTCTTGACAACATCAAAATGGTTTCTCCAGCAACTTAAATTTTTGCAGCTTCCATTCTGTTTCTTCAGATTGCAGCGCCACTGCCGCTTCCTCTACTCTATGCTTGACCAAATGAAGAGATGAGGAATAGAGAGGCAACAGGCAGCAGTGGCAACTTTGCTTGCTGCGTTTTGGCCCACACGGTTGCGTCCTCCCCCGTGGTACCAAGGATGAAGAGGAGCAGCAAGAAGGCATTTCCACGGCCTAACGCGATGGCACGGGAAGCCAAGGTCCCTCTCGGTGAGCGGCACTGACTGGCAACGGGAACGTGAGGCTGCTGCAGCGGCTTCAGACCCTCACGTTGATGAGCTCAGAAGGATGCAGCCACGTGAAGGACAAGGGAACGATTAGCGGCCAGCCATGGTTGGTTTAGGGGGGAACACAACGGGGCTCCTCCCTGCTAGCATCAATTTCTATCTTCAGTTTGACGAAGCAACTAAGGTAATGCACTACACTGGTTGGTGCTGTAAGCTTTTCTTCCTGTGCTCACTAAGTGCTCGATCAAATGTCAGATAGACATTTCTTCCAGGTTATGTAGAAGAGTTGTGTGATGTGCGTGTGTTTGATTTAGAGAAACCTTCGGGTAACCTAACTGTTCTTCCCTTAAAAAATAGACAAATTCATTGTTTTCAGTGATTTCCATTCAAGTTGCTTATTTCTGATATACTAATGGATAACACAACTAAAACGCCCAACAACTAATTGTGTTTGATGATCATATGCCAAGTTTTCCTATCTTTTACATGGCTTCAGGCTTGTATGAAGATTCACATTCACTCGAGTCATAGCACAATACAACTTGTACATCTGCAGTGGAAGAAAGCGCATGTCTTGGCCACTCTATGGGTTACTCCTCCTTGCTCTCCCGCGCCTTTCAATTTTGGGATCCTGTTTCTCAAATATGTGATCTATATGCATTGACCCTACTGTTCTTGCAACCAGGTGCGCAGATTTCTTGCAAGCTGTGTTTCCCAAAGGCACTGAAATTCTGATATCCTTCTACATATTTGTGGAACTGAATGCAACTCAGGTATCCTCGTACATATCTGTGGAACTGAATATGCCCAATGTTGTGAGATACAAGATATACTGCGAGAGGCACAGATGATAATTTTCAATTGTTCGTGCCACAACGGCACAACCTAAAGGTTTTTCAAAATACATATCAATAACATCCGTTGTTACATACTCTGCTCAAAATATTAAACGCTCTTGTACATTTATGCTACTCATCCTAAAAAAAAGTTCAATAATTGTACAAAGAGCAATTCATCTTTTTTTTTTGCAAAATAGGGTAGATTATACTCCCTCCGTTCCAAATTATAAGTCATTTCAAGAATCTTGGAAAGTCAAACCATCTCAAAGTTTGACTAAAATTATAGAGAGAAATATAAAGATTTATAACATCAAATAGGTGCACTATGAAAATATAACTAACAAAAAATCTAATGATACTTAATTGGTATCATAAATGTTATTATCTTGTCATATAAATTTGGTCAAACTTGAAAAAATTTGACTCTCCAAGATTCTTGGAATGACTTATAATTTGGAACGGATGGAGTATATATTAATAAAGCACAATTCATCCCCTTTTGCATAAAGGACCCTATAAGAAATAGAAATTACACCGAGGTCAGTCCTGTAGCAAATCCAGCCGTCGCCCCTATCTCTCTCAAAAAAAGACCACCCGTTGCCATCGCCGAAGACTCCAAAGCATTTGTTCATACTCATCCAAGTATAAAGAAAAATAAAAGAAAAAAACTAACGATGGTCATGCGCGGCAACGCCGCGAGCATTTCTAGTTGTATCTGGACTCTCCATCAGTAGAACGAATTAATTCAGGTCTACCAGATTGGTTTTAGGATTAAACCCATCTTAAATAACTGAAAACTTCTCTCTAATCCCCTGATGCCAAACAACACAAGCGACGAGCAACATTTTCGATCGTACGAGTGATACATCGCCAGCGCGTATCCAAAATCTAAGACCACTCCGGCCGGCCGTGCAATCCATTCTTATTGGGGTCAGTTGGATCCATGCCACTACAACTTCTTGAAATTGGATTTCATGTTGAAATCCATGCCATTGAGTGGCATGATTTTGAACATGAAACCCAATTTCACGGAGTTGTAGTGGCATGAATCGAATTTTCCCTTCTTATTGGTTGTGAACAAAAAGGCCTCTGCGACCTGTGCTGCAACCACAGGGTGACACTAGCCCCCTGCTGGGCTAGCTGTTGGGGCACATGATCCAAGGCTGCCCACGGTACTAAAAGGTGGCAACCGCACAACCACCTCGCATGTGTGCATTTGCTAGGGGTGGCCAGGGAGCAGTGTGGCCTTCATCAGCCTGGTGCAGTGCAAGATGGCGGTCGATCGAGGCCGTCGTCTTCCTCTATAAAATCGCACGACCGCCGCCTCCATCGATCTCCTCCCTGAGCACGCGTAGGCGGTAGGCCGCACCTGGGCATCCCTCTCTAGCTAGCTTGGCATCTGACGCGAGACTTATTACACGAACGATGGCGGACGCTGCTCTCGCGCCCCTGCTCGTCTCCGTCCTCTGCCTGCTGGTGGCGCCGGCGGCGTCCGCGGCGCGGGCCTTCTTCGTGTTCGGCGACTCCCTCGTGGACAACGGCAACAACAACTACCTGCTCACGACGGCGCGCGCCGACGCGCCGCCCTACGGCATCGACTTCCCCACGCACCGCGCCACGGGGCGCTTCTCCAACGGACTCAACATCCCCGACATCATCAGTAAGAGCCAATGCCTTCAGCCACCTCGATCAGCTCAATTTCTTGCCAGTCGCCATCCTTCTGAAGCATGGTCCTGATGTTACTGTGCTGCGCTGACGAAGTTTGCTTTCAGGCGAGCACCTCGGGGCCGAACCCGCGCTGCCGTACCTGAGCCCGGAGCTCCGGGGGGCGAAGCTGCTCGTCGGCGCCAACTTCGCGTCGGCCGGCGTCGGGATCCTCAACGACACGGGGATACAATTTGTACGCACGGCCCTGTCGTCCCTGTCACACTCACATGCTGTAGTTTGTTCCAAATTCTGACGTCTTATCATGATGCATTCGTGGTCGTGGTCGATCGAGCAGGTGAACATCATCCGGATCGGCGACCAGCTGCAGTACTTCCGGGAGTACCAGCGGAAGCTGAGGGCCCTCGTCGGCGAGGAGCAGGCAGCGCAGCTCGTGAACCAGGCCCTCGTGCTCATCACCCTCGGCGGCAACGACTTCGTCAACAACTACTACCTGGTGCCCATGTCCGTGCGCTCGCGCCAGTACGCGCTCCCGGACTACGTCCGCTTCATCGTCTCCGAGTACCGCAAGATCCTCTCGGTGAATAATCCACGCCGCCGCCTCCTCCTCCTCTCCGGCAACCACCACGCTAGCGTTTCTCCTGATCGACTGACCAGGTGCGTGCGTGCAGAGGCTGTACGAGCTGGGCGCGCGGAAGGTGATCGTGACGGGGACGGGGCCGCTGGGGTGCGTGCCCGCGGAGCTGGCGATGCACAGCCAGAACGGCGAGTGCGCGGCGGAGCTGATGCGCGCCGTGAACCTCTTCAACCCGCAGCTGGTGGACATGGTGCGCGGCCTCAACCGCGCCATCGGCGCCGACGTCTTCGTCAGCGCCAACACGATGCGCATGAACTTCGACTACATCAACAACCCGCAGGCATTCGGTGGGTCGTCGTCGATCGTCTCGTCGTTGCCTGCGCTGATGAACACGAATAACCCAATAAGATTCTTGACGTGGCTGAGCTTGGGTGGGTCTCTTCTCATGTGTGGTTTCTGTCTGCAGGGTTCACCAACGTGCAGGTGGCGTGCTGCGGGCAGGGCCCGTACAACGGGATCGGGCTGTGCACGCCGGCGTCCAACGTGTGCGCCAACCGGGACGTGTTCGCCTTCTGGGACGCGTTCCACCCCACGGAGCGGGCCAACCGCATCATCGTCGGCCAGTTCATGCACGGCGACACGGACTACATGCACCCCATGAACCTCAGCACCATCCTCGCCATGGACCGGGAGGGGCTCTAGATCGATCTTCCGCCGTGACCGTCAGCCGGCTAGGGGGTTGGTTGTACGTACGTGTCGCGTGCCCGAGCACAGCGTGCGCCGTGCAACGGCAGCTCGATCTGCCAGCTGGATCAGTGTCGTGTCGTGACCCGATCGAGTTTGTGTGTGTGTGTGTGTGTGTGTGTGTGTGTGTGTGTGTGTGTGTGTGTGTGTGTGTGTGTGTGTGTGTGTGTGTGTGTGTGTGTGTGTGTGTGTGTGTGTGTGTGTGTGTGTGTGTGTGACTATGCCTTACTGATATATCTGTCATAAATTTAACGGAATTAGTAATTGCCTAATTGGTTGGGATTGATTCATTATTCGAGTTGTGCTCTATATCTAATTTGTTGGTGTCAGTTTGTGTGGTACACAAATGAAATGAAATGACCATTTGGAATACCTCTTGTATGATCTCAAAAAAAAAAGAATACCTCTTGTATTTTCTTTTTTTCCTGTAAAAAAACAAGAAGAAATGACCCTTTGATGTCGTGTCACGAGTGATCAGCAGCCTGCACAGCTGGACCTGACCTTTTAGGCCGAGCCGTCAGCCGTGCCAACGAACGCGTCCCGCCTGCAAAAGCAAAACCACCCACGACATTTGAATCGCTTCCTCCCCCACAACGGCTCACCAGTCCCCTCCATTCCTCCAATCCTCCTCGAGGCACCAGCGCCAAAAAGCATCCGCGCCCGCCTCCTCCCGCCGCTGCGCCCAGCCCCCTCGCGAAAGCAAGCAGGCGCGAGCGCGAGCGCGACGCTCCTCTGATCGTCTCTCTTCTCGACGCCGCTCCCGCCTCTAGTCGCGGTGTCCCCCGATCCGATCCCACCGGCAACTCAGCGAGTAAGTGCGCCCCTAACCCCGCTCGTCCCCTACCTCGCTCCCGCCAGCCGGTTCGGCCGCGAAATCCCGGCCGTCTCCGCGGCGCCGCGCGCAAGGTGTTCGACGGTACTCCTCGCGATGGATTCCTCGCCACCGATCGCTCGGATTGTTTCACCAACGATTGCTCTGAATTTTTTTTTTTGGCCGCCGATCACCCGGATCGCTCAGATTCTGCAGGAGGCGAGTCTGTGCGGCTTCCGTCTCTAGCAACAACCTCCTGGGATCAGGTCGCCCGACCGACGATGGGATCGCTCGCCGACCCCTACGCGCTACGCTGTGTCTCCGACCTGCCCCCGCCATTCCGCCCCGTGTTTCCGTTCAGGTGCGCCCCCGTGTGCTGATCGTTCGGGCTCTGTGTTTATTTTTGTTTTGGTGTTTACACGAATTGTTTCTGCACTTCTGTGTCTGTTCAGTTGCGTGATTGCTGCACCCACATCTAGGTGATTCGAATTGGGTAGTAGCTATTGCTCGCATGAGTCTTAACTACTTGAGAGTTGATTTTTTTTTTTCGAATCGAGGATTTACCCCATTTCCATTAACCAAACGGAAATACCGGCAGTTTGGTACAGAGTAGAATGTGGTTACAGACAGATAAGAGGGGAAAAGGAGTACTACTTGAGAGTTGATACGAAGTGATTTTGATAGACTGGTCGTAGGGGTGGCAGTTCAGTAACATTTTTGGTTTATCTGCAGATACTTCAATTCCTTGCAGAGTGAGTGCTTCAATGTGTGCTTCTTCTCGGATGTGAACATGGTTATCTCCGCGCCTACTGGGAGTGGGAAGACCGTGCTGTTTGAGCTCTGTATGCTGAGGCTGCTCTCGAAGTTCCTTTCACCAGACTTTAGGTTCAATTTGGTTAAAGGAACTCTGAAAACAGTATGCCTTCTAACCTCCTCTCCTAAAAAAAGCATAGGGGCTTATAATGTAACTGGAATTTTAGGATTCTGATAGTTTATTTTTATTGTGTGCTTCACTGGGGTGACACTGCAGATCTACATGGCACCCTCCAAGGCGCTGGTGCAGGAGAAGCTGCGGGACTGGAACAAAAAGCTGGGTCCACTGGGAATCAATTGCTTGGAAATGACTGGTGATAATGAATTCTACAACAATAGAGCCATACACGATGCTGATATAATCCTCACCACTCCTGAGGTCTATGTCACTACTTATTTTGATCTATAGAAGTTAAGATGATAGATTTCTTACCAATTTCTTGCTTTCTCGCCAAAATTGTAATACATGCAGAAGTTTGATTCCATGAGCCGACATGGTATAAGAGATGGTGGGTTGGGTTTCTTCAGTGACATTGCCCTTGTCCTTATTGATGAAGTTCACCTTCTCAATGATCCACGTGGAGCTGCATTGGAAGCGGTTGTCAGTAGAATAAAAATGCTCTCACAACATGGCAATATGAAATATTCTCCTTTGGCTAGTGTCCGATTCGTAGCTGTTTCTGCCACTATCCCAAATATTGAGGACATAGGTTTGTAACTCTGTATATTACGCTTAACATACCATTTACATTTCCATATCATGCTCCAGCAAAGAAACTTATGTTTCCCATTAACATTGTAAAATTTCAGCGGAGTGGCTCCTAGCACCCCCTGAAGGAATCAAAAGGTGACTAACAAAATATACTTGAGGATTAATACTCTCAATAAATTAAACTTGTTGCGGTATTCTCCTTTTGCAGATTTGGAGAAGAAATGAGGCCAGTGAAGTTGACAACCAAGGTCTTCGGTATGATTTTCTTATATATTAGAATCTAGACTAGTACATGTCAAGTACTCAAGTATGTAACAAACCTGATAAAATACTTTGCCAGCCCTTGAGATTAGCTATCCTGAAACTGCTCAAACTTGGTTATGAAGCAGATTATTTAGCTAATCTGGTAGCAAACGCTCTCCTTATCATGTGTTGCCTTGAAGGAGCAACACCAAGTTAGGTTGTTACAGTTTTCACCCACAATGATTTGACTGTTTTTCTATGCCACAAGTAACATTTGATTTACTTATGCCAAAACACCTCTTGTAGAAAATAGCCACAATTTTCTCAGTCGTGAAATGATTTTAGAATAAACCTGTTTTTTTTTGTGCTACTAGGTAAAATTTCGAACATATATATACATGTTGTACCTGTTAATATGTATATAGGCTTACATATAGTCTTTGGCCTTGGCCCAGTATGCCATATGGCCCATTCGGCCCATATGCCATATGGCCCATTCGGCCCATATCTTGTATATGTAACCTAGACTCATGGAAATACATTGATGCTGGTCATTCGACTCTAGCATGGTATCGAGCATGGTTCTCACGCCGCCGCTCGGACCTTCTCTCCGCCGGTGAGCCTGCTACTGATTGGATCCGCCGGCGTTCGTCCTCCTCGTCGTCGATGTCCTTCCTGTCCTCCTCTTCTGCCGCTTGTCGCTGCCCTCCCATCCGCCGCCCGCCCGTCAAGGACGCGCCGCTCCGGCCGTCGCGCCTCCGTCCTCCGTCCGCGCATCCTCGGCCTTCTCCTGCTGCAGGTCCCTGACCTCCGCCTGTCAGGGATCACGAGCTGCGGCTACTGCCTGCTGGTGTGATGCACGTTGTTGTGCAGCACGCCGCCTCTGCTGCTGTTATGGCCTCCTCTGCCCCTGTTCCCATTGGTGCACTCGTTATGGATGTGAAGCTCACTGGTCAAAATTACAGAGATTGGGCTTTCTCTTTCAAGATGCTCCTTCGATCTGTCGGTCTTGCCTCACATCTTACTGATGAACCCCCAGTGGCTGCTGTTAATGATAAAGCGGCCCAAGATTGGAGTCTTCAAGATGATCGGGTAATGGCAGCTATCTGTCTGAATACTGATCTGAGCATTCGCTTATGTCTTGAGGATTACAATACTGCAAAAGCAATGTGGAACTACCTGCAAGGTCGCTATCAACAAAGCAGCTCAGCCCTTCGCTATTCACTTCGTCAGAATCTTCATCATCTTCAACAGCAGGACATGGAAATTGAGGAGTATTACATTGCCTTCACTAAGCTGTCAAGCCAGCTTGCATCCTTGCTTTTGGGGCGACCTACTCTGCCTACACTGTCTGAGACATTATCTGCTCTCCTGGCTGAGGAGACACGTCTTAAGACTCTTACTTCAAATTCACCAGTGTCTCAACATTCAGTGCTAGGTGTTCCTCCCCTGTTTACTGAAGTTGCAGCAGCAACCTCTTCTAAAAAGACTCCTTGCAGCCATTGTGGCGGGACAAATCATCCTGATGAGTGGTGTTTCAAGAAGTATCCTCACCTCCTGGCTGAAATGAGAGCCAAGCGTTCTGCCTCACGCCGGGGAACAACCTCTTCTGGCACACAAATAGCAGCATTTCAATTCCCAGCAGCAGCACACCAGCAATCAGCACCTCAGTTCCAACAGCAGTCCAGCAGTACCATCTCTGCTCCTGTCAATGCATACATGTCAGCTAGTTCCTTGTCCTCTCCATCACATCCAGGTACTAATTTTTGGGTGTTGGATTCTGGAACTTCTTTTCATATGACTTCCAATTTCTCTCAGTTGGATTCTTGTCAGCCTATCTCTCATCCTCGTTCTGTTCAAATTGCTGATGGTACCTTTTGCACAGTTACTCATCAAGGAAATCTTGTCACTTCTCAGTTTGATGTCTCTGATGTTTCTCTTGTCCCAAAACTTTCCATGAATCTGATTTCTGTTGGGCAACTTGCTGATCTGAATTGTGTTATTGGTTTTGATGACACCTCTTGTTTTATTCAGGATCGTCGAACCCGAGCTCTTCTTGGTACTGGCCATCGCCTTAAGAGCTCCTCGGGCCTTTACATCCTTGATCATCTTCGATTGCCAACCCTTCCATCACAATTGTCTTCCGTCACATCATCGTCATCAGCTTCTGTTGCAGCTACTTTTCCTCAATGGCATCATCGCTTAGGTCACTTGTGTGGTTCACGTTTGTCTACCTTAGTCAAGCAGGGTGTTCTAGGTCATGTACCTATTGATCCTTCTTTTGAATGTAATGGTTGTAAGTTAGGGAAACAGATTCAGCTCCCATATCCCTCTAGTAACTCCAAAACTACTCAACCTTTTGCCCTTGTACACTCGGATGTATGGGGCCCTGCTCCTTTTGTTTCCAAAGGTGGTCACAAATACTATGTCATTTTTATTGATGACTACTCGCGCTATACATGGATTTATTTCATGAAGCACCGTTCTAAACTGTTGTCCATTTATAAATCTTTTGCTCAAATGGTCCATACTCAATTTTCTTCTCCTGTTCGTATTTTTCGTTCTGATTCAGGGGGGGTATATTTCCACAGTTTTTCGTTAGTTTCTTTCTTCTGAGGGAACTCTGCCTCAACTCTCTTGCCCTGGTGCTCATGCTCAAAATGGCGTTGCTGAGCGTAAGCATCGTCATATTGTTGAAACTGCACGAACTCTTCTCATTTCCTCTATTGTGCCCCCTCATTTTTGGGCTGAAGTTGTATCTACTACTGTCTACCTCATCAATCTTCAACCATCATCTCGTCTTCACGGTAAATGCCCTGGAGAAGTATTGCATGGCTCCCCTCCTGGATATGATCATCTTCGTGTTTTTGGCTGCACATGTTATGTTCTTCTACCATCCCGTGAATGCACCAAACTGACAGCTCAATCCGTTGAGTGTGTTTTTCTTGGTTACAGTCTTGAACATAAAGGCTATCGTTGTTATGATCCCTCAGCTCGTCGTATTCGTTTTTCTCGTGATGTCTCTTTTCTTGAAAACAAGCCATATTTTCACTCTTCCACTCCTACATCATCGAAATCTGTTGAGCACTTTTCTTTCCTCTTCCTCCCACCTATCTCTCCTTCCCCACCAACTTCCTCTGTCGACATGGTTCCACCTCTTCCTTCTGACTCCTCTGCCGTTCCACATGTACTACAGCCACCACTTGATCCAACACCTCCACCTCCATTGTCTGATCCACTATCACGGTCCCCACCTTCATCTGTTACTCCTTTTCCTTTTCACTATAGTCGTCGTCCTCGTGTTCCTTCTCCTACCTCCAGCCCTACCTTAGACGATGCTTCTCCTATCCCCACACCGCTTTATGACCTCAGGGATCGTTCTAATATTCATGTTCCCGATCGATATGGTTTTCCCACTGCTGGTGCTGTTTGTGAGCCTTCTTCTTATCAGGAAGCAGTTAACCTCCCTGTTTGGCAAGATGCCATGTCTGCTGAACCTCATGCCTTACACCGCAAGGGTACTTGGGAGGTTGTTCCATTGCCTCCTAATGTTGTTCCTATCACCTGCAAGTGGGTATACAAGGTTAAAACCAAAGCTGATGGCTCTATTGAGAGGTACAAAACTCGTCTAGTTGCTCGGGGTTTCCAACAGTCGTATGGTCGTGATTATGAGGAGACGTTTGCTCCTGTTGCTCATATGACTACAATTCGTACTCTTATTGCTGTTGCTGCTGCTCGGTCATGGACCATCTCACAAATGGATGTTAAGAATGCCTTTCTTCATGGTGATTTGCAAGAGGATGTTTATATGCATCCACCACCAGGGGTTGAGATTCCTCCTGGATATATTTGTCATCTTCGGCGTGCTCTTTATGGCCTCAAGCAAGCACCCCGGGCCTGGTTTGAGAGGTTCAGTTTGGTTGTTAGTGCTGCAGGTTTCACTCCTAGTGACCATGATCCAGCTCTGTTCGTTCACACCTCTTCACGTGGTCGCACTTTAATTCTGCTTTATGTTGATGATATGTTGATCACTGGAGATGATCCAGAATATATTGCTTTTGTTAAAGACCGTCTTTGTGACCAATTCATGATGTCTGACTTGGGCTCTCTCAGCTATTTTCTTGGCATTGAGATTGAATCAACTGCTGCTGGCTATTATCTCTCTCAGTCCAAGTATATTCAAGATCTCCTTGCTCGTTCTGGTCTCACTGACACTCGGACTGCTGCTACCCCTATGGAACTTCACCTTCATTTGAAGCCATCGGATGGTCTTCCTCTTGCTGATCCGACCAGGTACCGCCATCTTGTTGGTAGTCTTGTCTATCTCACTGCCACCAGACCAGACATTGCCTATGCAGTTCATATTCTCACTCAATTTGTGAGTGCACCTACCACAGTTCACTATGCTCATTTGATTCGGGTTTTGCGATACCTGAGGGGGACAATGTCCCGCCGACTCTTCTATGCCACATCAAGTCAACCTACACTTCATGCTTATTCTGATGCTACTTGGGCCAGTGAACATGTTGATCGACGATCCGTTACTGGTTACTGCATTTTTCTTGGTGGCTCGCCAATTTCATGGAAGTCCAAGCGACAAACTGCTGTTTCTCGCTCTAGTGCTGAAGCTGAATTAAGAGCTCTTGCTACAACGACAGCAGAAATTATTTGGCTACGTTGGCTGCTGGCTGATTTTGGGGTTACTTGTGCTGATCCTACCATTCTCCGCTGTGACAACACTAGTGCTATTCAGATTGCCAACAATCCTATCAAGCATGAGCTCACTAAGCATATTGGTGTTGATGCCTCTTTCATACGGTCCCATTGCCAACAATCTGTTGTGGATCTTCACTATACACCGTCTGAACTACAGCTAGCAGATTTCTTCACCAAAGCTCAGACTCGGGATCAACATCATTTTCATGTACTCAAACTAAATGTGTCTGACTTAGATTCCTTACAGCCACCTTTAGTTTGAGGGGGGGTGTTAATATGCATATAGGCTTACATATAGTCTTTGGCCTTGGCCCAGTATGCCATATGGCCCATTCGGCCCATATCTTGTATATGTAACCTAGACTCATGGAAATACATTGATGCTGGTCATTCGACTCTAGCAGTACCAATTGCTTAACATCTTGCCTATGACTTTCAGCTGCCACTTCGTCAGCAATTGCTGTGCTGCTAATTCTTTCCTTTTTCTTATTGTGCTATTTAGGTTATGCTCCAGCTAAAAATGACTTCCTTTTTGAGAGGGTATGCATCTTTAGTCTTTACAGTCCAAATGTTCTTTTTTCACAATTAGGGGAGGAAAATCAGTAAGGAAGTTTGAAGTTAGATGTGTTCTGCATCTTCCTGAGTTGTTTCATACTGTGCGTAATAGCTGGACTTTATATGGAACCGATTCTGATTACTTTATTCTTTTTCTTTCTTTCAACCTGTAGAGGCTGCAAAGTTTTATTTACGGTAAGTAACATCTGACCATCCCTCAATTGCATTGCACATCATGTAAATTACAGTGTTAGAATTTCACTACTAAAAATAGAAACAAAATATTATTACAGATATTCTGATGCAACATTCAAGAGGGAAATCTGCACTTGTTTTCTGTTCTACAAGAAAAGGGGCACAAGAAGCCGCGCAGTGCCTTTCACAAACAGGAGCATCGCTTGGCTATTCCAATCCATTTATGCAATCAATGCAGCAGTATGAACATCTAAGGAATGCTTCTCTAACCTGTAGTGACAAGCAACTGCAGACTTGCATTGTACATGGAGGTTATCTGGAATCTTTTTCCCTGGGGACCTATAATACCTTCCTTAACTTTTTAACCTCCATTTTTTTAGTTATATCTTTTAGGTACCCATATTAGGTGGTACATTTGGCCTAAAAACTTTAATTGATTGCTTAACTGATGCAATCCTATTTCATTTTCAGTTGGTTTTCATAATGCTGGTCTTTGCTCAAAAGATCGGACTCTTGTTGAGGGTCTTTTTCTCAAGGGTGATCTGCAAGTTCTATGTGCAACGAATACTTTGGCGCATGGTGTCAACTTACCGGCACATACAGTTGTGATAAAGTCAACACAGTTTTTGTGAGAATCAAATTTAGATATTGGATCAATTAAATATATCGGTACTTCTAATTTCTGACATCAATTCCATTCTGCAGCAACAAAGAGAAAGGACAATATGCAGAGTATGAGAGGTCCATGGTGCTTCAGGTTTACTACTAAGTCTCATTATGTCATTTAAACTATTATTGTTGATATATAGGAATTAATTTTCCATCTTGCCTCATATCTTACTGTGATTTTGTATGGTTGAAATGTAGTTACAATGTTATTTATTCATTGCTCTATTTCTTTGACTTCTGTCTGAACTAATAGGTCAGGCTTTGAGACATGCAAACTACTGAGTGTTTTTCTGCGATTATAACTCATATGCTAAAACCTTTAGCAGAAGGTGGTTCGGAAATACATCATGGGCATTTCTATTTACAAAAGAGGAGTACTGGATACGTTAACTTATATATGTAGCTTGAATTTTACTTATACTGAAGAACTTCAATACACTAAGTGCTGGAGTTAATTCAACTTATATCTTTACTGCCTGGGAAAAAAATAGGATTCACTTATGAAGTGACCCTAAATTCTTGACTGGATTCCATAGTTTAATTCACTAAAGGCTCTGCGTATGCTTGTACTGTAATTAGTTTCTTTGTACTCTGTTATTCATATAGTATATCCCTCCATTCATAAATCTGTGTTTTTTAGAACAAGATGATTAGTACGAAATGAACTAATCATCTTACCATAAACATCAGATATTTAAGAACAGAGGTAGCATACACAAACAACAGTGGACCCCTAATATATATATAACCGTCAAAGTTAACACATTTAGTAATTTCAATATTAAGATATAGAACGTACTAATTATCCTCTTGTATTTTACCAGCTTCTGTTTTTGGTGATCTGCAGATGTGTGGGAGGGCTGGGCGTCCACCGTTTGATGATACTGGAACAATTATAATTATGACAAGAAGAGAGACAGTAATTTGTCCTGTTTTTCAACTCTTTCTAATTTTGTGAATTGTCGAATATTTTGACTGCGAAGTATTTCCTAGATTATTGGACTAACATGTTGTAAGTTTCCCCTTTAGGTTCATCTATATGAGAACCTTCTAAATGGATGTGAAATGGTGGAATCTCAGTAAGTGCTAGATATCTAATCAGAAACTAGTGTCTCATGTGATGTTTTACCTAAAGGTGACTCTGCTATGCACGACACACAATTTTGTGCTTTTGACCAAGTATATATACTATCACCAGGTTGCTCCCATGTGCAGTGGAGCATCTAAATGCAGAAATTGTTCAGCTGACAGTACCTGACATAAGTTTGGCGATTGAGTGGATCAAGTGCTCATATTTGTACATTAGGATAAAGAAGGTACAGATGCAGTGATCCACTTTTGTTTGACATTTAAAATCTGTATATTTAATGAATAGAGTAACTTTATTAATAATGAAATATATTGCTAGAACCCTGAGAACTATGGGATTAAGAGGGGAACTCCTCGAGATCTACTTGAAAAGCAAATTAAAGGTACCTTCTTTTGTACTTTGTTGGCTTGATGGTTCTATTATGATGCCTTATGCTTTGATCCTAAGAAATCGAATATACAGATATATGTGTTGAGAAGATTCGTGAGTTGGTGGAGTATGGGCTAATTTGGACAGATGAATGCGCTTTCCTTCTACAACCATTAGGTAAAGTTTTCTTCTGTTAAACTATATGCACAGAAGATGTTATATGCTGCCGTGATTGATCTGTAGCTACAAAATACTGCTTTTTTGTTGCACTGTACCTTTTATGGCTATGCACTGGATGCGCCCAACCCACAGTGCAAAGCAGACTGTAGCGTAAAGTTATGTCATATAAATCAACCAGCCAGATCCATGACTATTATCTCACATGATTGTGGTCTGGATACGCTATCCCTACCCCACAGCTGGGTTTGTTGGATATGTATGTCTAAATCCGTGGGGTTCCCATCTGGAAATGGTGCTCCCTATTTCAGGAATTGTATTATTGTATATATCAACATTTGAACTGTGAATCCATTTTCACGTGGACATCATGCATTTTATTTGTGAATTTGTGTCAAGTTCACAATGTCTTCTGCAATGATGGCCATGGTTTTGGTGGCTTTAATACCTTGGCAGCCTTAACAGTAAGCATTGGTTCATTCAAATAACAGCTATAACAAGCCTAACAGCCATGGCAGGGGCATTGCCCTATGGTTTCCCAAAAAACATCCAGCATACAGTCCAAGCATGTAACTCTAAATATATTTGCCAGATTTGGCTTAGCTATATGGCAAAGAAGCAATATTAGAGAAATGGCACCACATCCCCTGAGCTAGGCTTACTTGGGTTGTGTTATAAATGCTCTCGGGTCTTGAGTGCTAAATGACGTTTTACTGAATGTCATCATAGGAACTTATACTCTGCTGATTACTTCAGAATATTTTAATAATGACACAAATACCTTATCCTTTTCTCCTTCCAACTCTGAGGGTTGCGCATGAAGGTGTGCTACTTGGAGCCTAAAAAAAACTCGACCTGCGAGGGGCTAGCCGCCCCCCGAGCATTCTTATAAGAAGGAGGCCTTCTAACGCAGGCCGAGAAACCCCCCGAACCCTGGCTCTTTCTGACCTTGGGTCTGGTGCCATTTCCTAGAACCGTTACCCAGGCCGGGACCGTTACCCACTGGGCCGGGAAACCGTGACGTCAGGCCGGGCCAGGCTGACTACATAGCCCAAGCTATCAGGAGCACAGCGAGGGGTTTTTTTCCCACAGGCGGGGAAATTCGCCCCGGTGGGGGTTCGAACCCCCCACCTGTGGAGTGCCGCCGGTTGCTTCGCACCACTCGGGCTAACAACCTTAGGCTACTTGGAGCCTAACCTTATGTGATAACCAAGATTTATTCTTCTATTATTTTGAATCCATTTTCCCTCAAATATTATATTTTCCTGCTATTCGGAGATGGTTGTATTCCAATGAATTGCTTCATTTGCATGTGTCTGTTTTGCAATTTTTCATCAAAAGGACTCTTGTTTAAGATCTAATTGTTCATACTCAGAGCCTGGGAAGCTGATGGCAAAATTCTACCTGAAGTTTGATACAATGAAGCTTCTCGTCAAAGCTTCTGCCTGTTGCAGTTTGGAGGACTTATTGCATATCATCTGTCACTCTGCTGAGATTAATTGTAGGTAGCTGCACATATTTTGAATTAATTATTAAGCATCAAGCATATTAATATTATTTATGTTTTGGTATACCAAGGGATCCAACTACGCCGAAATGAGAAGAAGATTCTAAATGACATAAATACTGACAAAGATGGTAGACTCCTCTTCCATATTGTCATGGAGAATGGAAAAAGGAAGAAGCGTATTCAAACAAGAGAAGAGAAATTATTCTTGCTAGCAAATGACTGCTTAACTGGGGACCCCCTAATCCATGATTTATCCCTTAACCAGGTTGTCTATTTGTCTAGTCTAAAATACACCTTGAATTTCTCCCCTGCTATGTTGACTTAAGTAAGCTTCCCATGCAGGAGACAAACTCAATATGCTCAAATGGATGTAGGATTGCCAGATGCATGAGAGAATATTTTATATACAAGAAGTGTTACAGATCTGCCATAAATTCTATGATCCTTGCAAATAGTCTACATCAAAAGCTTTGGGAGAGCAGTCCATTTCTGTTGAAACAATTGCCTGGGATTGGAATTGTAACAGCAAAGGTCATTAATTTTCTGATTGTTTTGTAGACATTTCCCTATCTGCATCCTGCGTAATTAATGCATGAGTTGATCACTTGACACCTCAGGCTCTGAAGAGTGCTGGAATTTACGACTTCGAGACCTTGACAACTGCTGATGCTAGGAAGATAGAATCAGCAACAGGGCGTAATTATCCATTTGGGAATCATATGAAGGAATTACTGTCATCATTACCACCCAAAATTGACATACATATCGAGGATGCTGGAAACAGACTGGGGAAATCGACCATTACTGTGACACTAACTCGTCTATCACAGGCAGTTCGATCCAATAAACGCAATTTTGCTGACATGGTACCTTATCAGCTTTGCTTCCAAACATTAGTGTTTTTAATAAAACCAACTAGATTTTATAATATTCTTTGTCAGGTTGTGGGCTCAGAGGAAGACAATGTGATCCTCTTTCATCAGAAAATAAGGTCAGCCCCCCCTCCTCTCTTTCTCAAACTGATACCTTTGACAATTTATTTTCCTTCTACTGATGTGGATGGTTTTGTTTGTTGTTTGTATTGTTGCTGCTGCCAGGACTCAAGAGTTCCACAGGTAACACTTTCATCATTTGTTATCCCAGGATATGTCTGACCATTCTTCTTCACCGGCAAATGAGAGCATTATAATGTTATCTGAATGACTGAACCATATTCTAGGTTGTAATGTCTTTTGTGGAAGCACGGGATATACACCTTATCTATTTGTTATAATAAGCTTCATACTATTAGGTGGTGTTTTTTGTAGCGAACAAACAAGCTGAAGTAGCATTATTTCATATAACAGATGAACAGATCACAATGATAGCAAAGATGAATAAATTGTTTGACTAGAATATCATTTTTAAAGTATCTAGCTGCGCTCTTACCTACCTAAGTTTAATCTTAAGTTGTTCAGAGTTCCTCACTGGACAATTTGTTAAAATGCAGCCCATATTCTGTAAAAGTTTTTGTGTCGTGCCCTCAGAATGCACGGGTTACTTTGAAGGCTGATCTAATATTTGAAGAATATGGTAATATCACCAACCAAGAATGCCCTCCTTCAAAAATTTGATACGCACATTGTGTATATACTTACACAGCTTATATTTTCCGTTCTATGGTGAAGTTGGTCTTGATGTGCACAAGAAGCATGTAATCAGCAGGGAAAATAATTTGCATGAGACCAAAGAGCGTCGAATAGACAAGCCTGTACCCGCATACAATCTTCCAGCAGAGATTTGCTTGGTTGGCTCCAGGACAGCTCAAACTGAACAGAACCCTCTTTCCAAAGAGGTATATGTCATAGAAGAGGGTGCTGCTGTCAGTGCTCTCGAGAAAGCTGATAATGTAGTGGGAACCAGAAAATTTAACAACTTGGCTTCACTGTAAGTGCTTAAGCTTTGTTTTTTGCCAGCCAATGATTTAGGAATTAATTGCCATCCATCAGCATAACCCAAAATACTAATCAAACTGGGGATATCCAACCTGTAGTTTCTAAATATCTGGAAAGTTGGCATTAGTCATTATGTTACTTCACAGCTACAAGTGGAAATATGTCAGCATGTGCCAAATTAGCAGTTACTACTTTGTACTTACATGGAGTCATGTTTTCTGAACCTTAGGTGAGTATTTTGTAACATGGTATTTTCATGATTACAGGGAGGTTCCCAGCTTTGATCTACTGCCTGAAGAAGAGTATGGAAGTAAGACAATGCTGCGAACAGTATATGGCTATGTGCACTTTATGCTTCATTTATGATCGTTCATTTGAAATATAGAATTCTATTATTAGATAGCTGATATGTGCATAATCATGCTTAGATATGCAAGCTGCATCGACTCCTGAACCAGCAGAGGCAGAATGCAAAAGTGCGACAAGCAACACGATCTTTGATCACATACGCAAGAAATCCAAAGATTTCCCCACTCTGATGCTATCGAAATCCATGGATAGCTCTTATGAACCTCTGATACTCAAGAAGATGAAGACATCAAGGGACCAGTTTGCAGTAGAGCAGCTGCATGTTGGTGACTTCACGCCAGTGGATTCTGAACCTGCTGAACCTGGGGTCTCTCCAACCAATACCGCTGAGAGGTGTCGCAGGATCCTGAATAGAACTTCAGATGTAAGCCTTATGCTGTTTGCTGGCAAAAGGGGCAGCCCATCTGAGAAGAGCAAGATACTGACAACCCCATGTGAAAGCTCTCTTCGGTTTGCGGGTGAAAAGAACAGCCCATTGGGAAAGAGCAAGATCCTGATCAAAACTCCAGCTGAAAACTCTCTCCAACTTGCAGCAAAACGTGACAGCCCATCTGGCAACAGCAAGATGCTGACAACTCAAGATGAATGCTCTCTGGGGCTTGCAGGTGGAAAGGACAGCCCACTGGAGAAGAGCAACATCCTGATCAGAACTCCAGTTGAAAATCCTTTAAAAAATGCAACTCCAGTTGAAAACTCTCAGTTTGCAGCTAAACGTGACAGCCCGTCTGAGAAGAAGAAATCCAGATTCAGCAGTCCCCTTCCTTGCTTCCAGGCCGCGCAATGCACGACGCAAGTCCAAGCTGCAGGTCAACCCTTCAATATTGAGCAATATGTCAAGGATATATTAAGGAAAAATAAGGACAGTGAGAGTGGCGACTCTTTTCTTAATTGCAGGAGCGTCTTTTCATTTCTCTGATCTGCTGAAGATTTCGAACAATGTACATTCAGTTAGATATTTTGCTCAAAACACGCATTGTAACGTGGCAGAGCATCTTCCTTTCTCGACTTGAATAGTTATGAATGCTACTCTGCAATTTGTTCTGTACATATGACATGAGTGTGCTTATGTATGGTACATGTACAAGCTGTTATTGGCTGCACAAACGATGAAATTCTCCGTTGGATGCCAAGCCAGATGTGTGACCCTTGATGCCATGTTGCATGGAATTTCCTCCTTGCCGTCTGACCTGGGACCATCCTGACCTGCGAGACAAGACATTATCCAGAGCACACTATGACCTTCAGTACTAACATCTTTGCTGTGACATATCTGAAAACACACATGGAGAACTTGGCACTGGCAGATAGTTCTCTCCTAACCTTTTCTACTGACTCCGAGGGAGAAATTGCTGAGCAGTGCTGGAATCTTTGCAGAAGTTTGTGGTTGTACCCTGTTGCCAAAGTGTAAGGTTCAGTAGGAGCCAAAATGGCATTAGCGGCTTTAGTCATGAGCTTCGGAGTTTCATGTTATATTTGAAGACTGCGTATAAACACTCCAGATTGTTGTTTCAGAGCGAGGAGAGACGAAAACAGAGATGTTTGAAGCATTGTACCTGTAAGGATTGGCGCTAGCTTCTAACGTAATACCAGTGGTCTGTGAAGCAGTACGGGAGAAAACTTTGAACGTGTTGCTGCTTATCATAAGAACCAGAAACGATGAGGAAATGGCCAGGAACAGGAAGGGGAGAACGAGATCAGTACAGACTAAGCCCATGCGTTTCAGTAGTGAGAACCTGTAAGATCCAGTCGCAAAGTAGCTCCCGTCCTTGCTGGCGCAGCAGCTGAACCGGTCGAAGATGTAGTCCTCGGTGTACAACTCTGACAGCTGCAGGACCAGCAGACAAGCCAACATTTCTGATACTGTCATTCTTTATTTGAAATTTGGACGGTTTCAATTAACAAATTGGAGCATATCTACCTTTGGGCGAAGGAACTCGTGCACCTTGTATGTGGCGACGGGTGAGATCTCCACGCGCATGTCCCAGAGCTGCATACAGCGGAGGCTTCAGGATGCATTGCTGATGCTAACAACAGGTAGCTGGTGTACTTGGCACAAGTGCAATTCATGGCACCTTGAGGTTCATGTAGTCACGAGTTAGAAGGTGTCTCCCCTCTCCAGTGAACTTCAGATCGGTGATGCAGGAGACTATCTCGGTGAAAAACGTGCTGGGTTGAGGGCGGCTCCCGCGATCCCGGAATCTGCTCAGACAAGCGACAGTTTCAGAAAAATCCAGAGTTGAGAGATCGAGGGGGTTGCAGTTGCAGAGAAGAGAAGGCAACTCACGTTCTGACGCTCTGGTCGCACAGCGCCGACCGCCGCAGGTCGACCAGCCGGACGAGGCCGCTGGAGCTGCCGTAGGCCAGCAGGCTGCAGAACGACGGGTGGAACTCGGCCGTGGTGATCACCTCTGGTTCGTCATCCAGCAGTCGAACGCAAGTGTCAGTGCCTAGCTTGCTAGTGTTGCCATACACGGAGGGAGCTTGACGTGAGCTAGTACTACTTCGGATGGCAAGAAGAAAAAAAACGACCGAATCACCTACGAGATCCCCCATGTCCGCGGGCTTCATGTCGACGATGTTGAAGCACTGGCTCGTCACCTCCAGGTGCCACAGGTTGATACGCAGGTCGTCCGCGGACACGAACGTCTCCCCGTCACTGCGCAGCCATTGACAAGCATTTCGCCATCGCTTTGCCAAGAAAAATAGAATCAGGGTCCAGGCGCGGAATGCTAGCTAGCCTACCAGTTATTCGAGATGGAGTTGACGTTGAACTCGTGAGCGCGATCGAAGACTCTCCGGCACTTTGCAGAGTACCCATCGCCCACATCACCTACCTGATCGATCACCCATGACAGGAAAAAAAAGAAGAAGTCATAAACATCACTGAATCAATGGGCTTGGCAGATCCAACACTACATGTCTGCAACTACGAATGCTGCAGAGAACGGAGATTAAACCTTTTCAATTTGGTCGGATGAATCTGCAGAGGAGCCCCTCGGTTTCGTGGTTGCCCGTTCCGAGCGTGGTTCCTGCAGAGGCAGCGACGCCCCTGCGGTGCTCGCGCTCCGGCGCGGCTCGCCGTCCCCTTCCTTCGGCGGCGCCTTGTGTTCCGAGACCTGCCCTGAAGCAACGGCGTCATCAAACAATATACTCGACCCTTGTCTGTGTCTCTCCGTGCCATCATTCCGCGCTCGATGCCAACCTTCCAGAGCTTGACGGTGCGGTCGTTCGTGGCGAGCAGGCACAGGGAGCGGTTCGGCCGCGCGCACCACCTCACCTTCTTGATCTTCTCGCCGATCTCCAGGCTGTGCAGCACGTCGAACTGCGTACGTGTACCAGCAGGGGAAGGGAAGGGGATCAACGGAACGCGCGTGTGCTGGTCTGACCTGACGAACAGTTCTCGGTCGATCGGCGGCTCACCTCCGGCTCGTGGCTCTGGAACTCCGTCGCGAAGCTGTACCTCGGCGGCGGCGCGCCGGCGCGGTCCGTGCGCTCCAGCTCGGCGCGAGGCCGCGCCACGTCCTCGTCGGCCCTCCGGAAGAGGATGACGAGCCCGGCGTGGTCGCCGGCGGCCAGGTACTCGCCGCGGGCGTCGAACTCGATGGCCAAGATTTCGTCCGCTGGCGCACGCGCGCGAAGCTCCGGTCAGTTCAAGAGCAGGACACCCGTTACTGACGCTTTGAGATCGATTTGCATTGGTAGGTACCGTTGCAGCGGCGGTCGCCGGCGGCTGCGTGCGGCAGGTCGCCGAGGACCTGGGAGAACTTCCACTGCGGGAGCTGGGAGGGCCGCGGCTCCGGGCGGCCGGAGGACGAGGAAGAGGAGGTCGGGGATGGGGACGGGGCGATGGAGCTGGAGCTGGAATTCGTGCCCCGCCGCCGCCTGCCGGCGGCGCCGCTCATCGTCGCAGCCTATAGGATCATGTACCGGGAATGGATTTCTTGCACGGTCTCGACCACTGCGGTGCTCTGGTTTCTGAGCATCCGTAGCCACTCGCCTGCTGTTATCGTCATCTGCTGTTGGTTCTTGCGCTTTTTCTTCCCGAATCTTGCTCCACAGCACGTAATCTGTGGCAAACTGGTCCATGCGACGTCTCCCTCACATGCATAATAATTGAAGTATACAAGAGGACAGGACTAAGAAGAGCGCAAGACCAACAGGCGCTGGGGGCAGGAAAGTGTAGGGCAACATAGTCTAGACTAGCGCGCCTGTAGAGAAGGCGTCGATGGTCTGTGCTATCAACACTATACCCTTAGTGGAGTCATAGTGGCCGACGATTATATCTGGGCGTAGGTTTGTTTGTCTCCTTTTAATCATACAACATAGTTCAATCAAAAGGAAATTGCAAGGCTATTTAACGGCAGCCAGACTTTTGAATAGTATGGAAAACATTAGTAGACTTATAAATAGTGTGAAAAAGCATGAATCATAGTTTAACCATAAAGATGGCTCCAATGATTCTTTCCATGAAGTTTGCACGAATATTAAAGCACCTGACAATTGATTTATTATTTTTTCCGAGTGAGTATTGTCTGGGCCCGACCCTATCCGTACCCTAATGAGACCCGGTCCAAGTCCAAATCCTGTTATCCAGGAAGCAGGTACGCAACCAGCAGACCCGTTCTTCCCGCATCTTTCCAACTCCCCGTCAGTCTCCTACCATGAGCCGTGAGGTGTGCATGGCGGCGGCGTGCATCAGTGGCTAGCCGGCTACAACACGGTGACGGCCTCTCACCACGGCCGCTGCTTCGCGGCGCTCCCTCGACGGTGTCAATGTGCCCCAACTTATGTCACCCATGATTCGATTTCATTGGCAGCAGCAAGCAGACCCCTCCTGATCCGGTTTTGTTGGGTATGGCAGCAGCTTCAGCCCTTGATCAACTGCGACCTGCACTGGCGCACCATGTTCCGTTAGCGGCGGGGCATTTCCATGAGCCCGAGTGGAGGGAAGGCGGCAAGCCGGCAGCACTTGGAGGTGACGGTCTTCCACGACAGAGGTGCCATCTGGGTAATGATCTGGTGAGCTCATCTTCATAGCACTTGTTGGTCAGTGGCTGAAATTTTCTACCGACAATAGATCAGAAATGCAATGGTCTTTCCTTCAAAAAGGGATGTAGAAATGAATGGGAGAAGGTTCAGCTGGTACCCACGGTTGCACAACTAAATTTTCATGACAAATTCAAGGAAAAGTGTAGGTAGATAGATAGAAAGACAATGCAAGCATAATCATAAAGAAATTGAGTTAGAACACAGATTCGGAGTTAACAATGTATTTGCTTGATTTTATATTAATACACCGATCATTTGGACATGGCATGTGTGCTTCTGCTGTATACTTCAGCCAAATGAATCACATTGTTTTTTCTGTCACAATTGCAATATTTGAGATAAAGCCTACTCTGAAGAATGAACTTACCATTTGTTTGAGATAAAACCTGCTCTGAAGAAACACCTTTTTTTTAAAAAAAAAAGTTGCCTAGGCCTCTAGATGACTGTGCAAAGCTAGTATCCAATTTGTTAATTAACCATTTAAATTTGGTTAAGTCTAAACTAGATATTACAATCTCAATCTCCTATAAATTTGTCCAGCAACATAAACTATTCTAGAAAAGGCGCTCTTGCTTTTTCAGGGGTCTGGTTACAGACACTGATCATCATGAGTAGTAAACGGTGAAGTTGGACATGATGAGGAATTGGACTTTCATCTTGAGCCTGCTAATGATATCAGCTCGGACCATGATAACACATCTTTATGGGCACCTTATTATTCTATAACAACTCCTGTGAACAAACTTGTTTGGATGTCAATTACAGGCGGATATTGACAACTTCAGGAAGGAGATGGCTGCTGACCTTATTTTTGCTGAGGCAAACGAGGCTTAGGATGTGAAAAAAGGCATTCAAGAACTCATGAATCGGGATGAAGACGATGATGTAGATTCTCCAACTATTTAGTTTAAGTCTTAGTTTGGGTCTCAGTTCCTATAAAAGGTTGGAGTGGAGAGGCCTAGTTACATATTCTTTTTGGCTTGAATGAATGGACATACATTTTTTTTGCTTGAATTTCAATTAGGTCTATTTAAGAATTTGAATGATGCATATTATTTGTGTGACTCCTTTTGGCTGCTCCCTGATACTAAACTTTATGATCCTGATCCCTGATACTAAACTTTATGATCAATTTCCAGAAGGTTATGCTAACCTTTTCATTGTTACAGATGTTGCGCGTGTCACTGTTACAGATGTTGTGTGTGTCTCTTCTTGGCTCCTCCCTATTGCTAAAACTCTATAATTCATGATCAGAAGGGTACTGCCGGGGAGAAGACAATAAACTCAAACTCTATGATTCATGCTAGAAGGTTAAAAGCTTCATGTCAAACACCGTACATACTCCAGTTACAAATATATAGGGGTCGAAATACAGCATTTAAGTAACAAAATCATGACAGATGAGCGGATCTACATGTACAATGGATGCAGTACAATTCTTCCACTTGTTGTTCTTTAACCAAAGAAAACAGAGTTGTGACAGATGAGTGGATCCAACAACTCGCCAGCAAACTGATAATAAGCCTCACTTCAGCAACATCTGGGTTGTTTTGAAATGGTAAATCAAAATTTCTGCTAAATTGGTCTCATATTGTTAGCATCTCCAGAAATTCAGACGAGATAACGCAAGACATCCAGCATCAGAAGGCGGCTGAGACCACTGAAGAAGAAATGGACCATAGAGAAGTGCGCTCCCAGTTAATAAAATCATGAAACATCCTGATGAACTTTTTTAGAAAAAGTCATAGTTCCGGCCTCTGCTGAAAAAATCTTGCTGATAACTGGTCAGAGAGTATCACAGTGCGCTCATCAAATACAGCATTGTACAAGTATTTCTTTCTGCAAAGAGAAATTTTATGAGTAAGAATGCTGAAAAAAATGCAAAAAAACGCAAAAAAAAAGTAAGCACATCAAGCAGCTCTGCAAGCCTTCCATCCACTCCGGTCGCAAAACTGCACCTCCTCTTGATGAAAACGGAATAGGGGTGAGTTATGTTCTGCTGCTAGCCGTTGTTGCGGATGCCCGCCGCCGCTGCCACTGACGAATTCATATCAGTGTTGAGGCAGGCGCAGGGGCGATGGTCATAGTCGAGGGAGCAGGCAATGTGGCAGCCATGGTGTCAAGGCCGTCGCCGTTCCAGCCCGGCAAGCGCGCTGCACGCTGTCACTGCGGACGCCAGACGCCGCAGCTGCTGACTAAATCGGATCAAGGTAAGGCTGGTGTGGTGGCGCTGGATGCCGTCGAGGGAGCGCGGCGAAGCAGCGGCCACGGTGTCGAGGCCGTCGCCGTGCAGTAGCCAGCTAGCCGCTCACCGCCGTCGCGGCGCGCGCCTCACGGTACAAAACGAAATCACGGAAAATGGGGAGGGATTGAGGGAGAATGACATGGGATTTAATCAGGGAGGGCTGAAGCTGCTGCCGTACACAACAAAAGTCAAAAACGGATCAGGATGGGGAGGGGATCCTCGCTGCTGCTACTATCGAAACAGGGGTGAGCTATGTTGGCGCACCTGGACGCCTGGGAGGGAGCGTCGCGAAGCAGCGGCCACGGTATCGTGACTGTCACCATGTTCTAGCCGGTTAGCCGCTGATGCACGTCGCCGCCGCCGCCGCCGCCGTGCTCGTGCACACCTCCTGGTAGGAGAGTGATAGGGGATTGGAAAGATACGAGATGAGGAATGGATCTGCTGGTTGCGTGCCTGGTTCGGTGGTTCCTGGGTAACAGGATTTGGCCTTCGACCGGGCCTCATTAGGGTACGGATAGGGCCAGGCCCAGACAGTACCATTAAGAAAAAATGATAAAATTAATAGTCAAGTGCTTTAATATTCGTGCAAACTTCATGGAATGGACCACCGGATCAAAACTCTAAAAATAATATTTAAGCATCAATTCAAGACAATTCCAGCATAATGCAAATTACATCTTTCACCTTTTGAAAATCTACTCATATGCAAAAAGATTTCAGTTCACCATGGTTGCGAAAATGAAACAACTAATAATAGCTCACAAATACGGTATAAGGTACAGACGCATAAGGTTTCACTTAATGGCTCTGCTTCATGCTGCTCTTGGAGGTGCCTTCATGTTGTTGTAACTGTAGTCGGCAACTATCCCTTTAAAGCAGAGGAAAGCCCCATCCCATCTGTGAGTTGCATATGGTGGGAAAAAAATCTGCTTCTACAAGCTCAAGTAGACATGATGCTTACGTATATAATTTTGAACACATATACAATGGCTGAGGGCTAAAGAACAACTATAATATGCAAGTATCCGATATCAATCAACAAAAAAAAACTTGAGGGAAAAAGGAGTAGAGACCTTCTTAAGCTAACTTAACGAGCAGATGTAGAGATCAACAATTGATATATAATCACCAAAAGGGGTCATCAAAGCCATCAGCTGACCTGAATTGCTTCTTCTTAATCCTATAGATAGACTGTTCACCAAATATATGTGGACTGTCCATCGTTGAACCTTATTAGCATACTTGCTCAAAAACACACTACTCTGCCTCCTTCTTGCATTGACAGCAGGAAAGAATTCGTGTGCTCACCACTAACCTTTGGAAGGCATATATTTTCTAGAATAAAATCTGATGGAGGCAATGACAATTATATGGAACAATATAGTTAACGATCAGACAATGCTTTATTTCTGATCAGACAATTGTACAACAGGAAAAGTGAAAAGGCAATCTTTAAAAGCAGAACTATGTTGTGAACTGCTAAATTAGGTATCACGGTATTATATCCTAATATAAAGTAGAAGCAGTTGTTGAGTAGATAATGTGATATGAGAAAAACTCAGCATATATGCATGATGCTAATAGAATTCTGGTTTGCAGCAATCTTTACTAATTAACTTCTTCTAGGAAGGATAGACAGTGAGCATCAAATCTGTTTACAAACAAAACATTCCTGAAGGATTAGCAGTGGAAGAACTTGGCACGATGCATAAATCTTTGGGTAATATGGCGGATTGCGCTAAGAATTGGGATTGAGACAGAGCTTAAGTTAATATATATTCACCAATCACCATATACCAAAAGAAGCGTTGAAGAAACTAAATGTAATAATAAACAGAAAAAGAAATAAACGAATCAGTAAGGCAGAGGCACCCCTGACCTCTCCAAACTTTGCCATCTGGATGCAACGCCGAGGAGATTGTCAGATTGAGAGCTGAGCATAAGGTAGGAAGCTAGCTGACGTTGTCTCTTGTGAAGATAGCAAATTCAACCGTGAGCAGGGGTCGTGCATCGTTGACGCAGGCAGACAGGCACAGCAATGGTTGACGCTAATGGGTTCAGGAAAAAACCGTGCGCGGCAGCCAGAAGCTAACATGACCGGAGACAGCTGTTGTGTCGCGGATCTTGCGGTCGGACTTCCAAGGATCCGGCAGCCAGGGGTCCTGCTACACCATGCTCCACTCCCCATCCTTCGCATCGAGGGGCTTGTTCCTCTCTCATGTCTGGGGTGGGGGAAAAGAGGAAGGAGGAAGGCCACATCGGGAACGCAGTGTCAGGATCAGGATCCGTGGTTGAGGTCAGTATGTACAGGAGGATGACCGTGAGGTTGAGCCGAAGCGTCGGCTCGAGAACCTGACGATGGTGGGGAAGGCAAGAGTGAGGAGGCGGCGACTGCGAGACGAACCAGACGGGGGCTATTGTTTCCGCAGTCAAGGACGGTGCGTAGGTCTCCGTTTGGCATCCGCGTAGAGCTGACGCGACTGGCGGACAGACGACGCGTGGCCATGCTATCCTAATCTCCGTTTTTTTTCTTTAGCGCCCTATACCCGGCGGCTTACGCGGCGCGACGCGAATGGCGAGAACAGCGAGAGGCTCCTGGAGGCCTCCAAATCTTTGAGCGATATGGATCTTTCTTTAGCGCCCAGCGGCTTACGCGGCGCGACGCGAATGGCGAGAACAGCGAGAGGCTCCTGGAGGCCTCCAAATCTTTGAGCGATATGGGATCTACTACAACTACAATATGTGGAAGCAGTCTTGCTAAATACTCGCACTTGCCGACTCGTATGTCAATGCTCAACTGATCTGGCCTGGCATCGTATATGGTCATGAGCTGATGACCACCAAAAACAAACGAGGGTGCAGCTCAAGATTATCAGGCAAAGAAACCGCAGATAACTGAACGTCTGAACTCTTTGAGCGGGCTTAACACAGCTAGATTGCGTTTTACAAAGAATTGGCATCCATTGTCTACTATTATTTTAATCAGAAGATAGATTAACAACCTTATACCCTAGTAACATACATTTTCTGCAGCAGGATTCAGGACGCCAGGTGGTTCATACGCTCTACACTCCATCATGTGAATCTCTGGACCTAATATTAACTCCGTTCTATTCATGGTTGCATAAAACACAAGAAAATTGCTCATAACAGCCGCGAAAGAACAAAATTTTGCTAGCCACGTGTTCCCCACGTTGACAGATTAGCTGCTAGCCTGCTAAAAATTTACAGCTAAAGGCCCATGACCACTAGTCCAGCAATGAGAAGACTGGAATTCCCTTGGCGTTGAAACTTTGACATTTCACTAGTAGTTCCTGCCCAACTTCAAATTCCTTTTCACCATTTTCCTGCAATAGATGGTCCAGGGTTTCAGTAACAATGGTTCAATGAAAAGGATTAAATAGGGGGAAAGGGGGTTAACAATCTACAAATATGAAAAGGGAAAAAATGGTACAACGATTAACAATACAAATATAGCAGTTGCATAATGGCGGTATGGGCAGAAAAAAGACCGCTCAAGAGTTGTATAGTTACCTTGAATTTATGCATTCCGCGTGCTCCATCGCTCAGCTCAAGTACTAATCCAAAAGCTCGAATCTGGTAGACCTTTGCAGTAATCACATCACCCAACTTCATAGATCCAGATTGGAAGTTCACGGGACTCTGCTTCAGGTCAAGAGTGTTGGTAGCAGTCTGTTCTGGAACCTCTGACCCGCTGGTTCCCAGGCCGTCACTTCCAGATTCCTCAATCTTTACTTTCTTAGTTTTCTTGGTAGCACCTGGAGCTTTCTTAGCAGTAGCTGTCCTAACCTCCTGACGTTCGCTTGGTGCTTTATATGGTCTAGGAGACGACTTCACAACCTTTGGCCGCTTCTTAGGACCATTTGCAGCATCTTGAGCATCACAGTCAGCCTCACTTCGAATTACAACTGAAGGAGTCGAAAATGTAGGTGCCTCTTCATGTTTACTACTGGATGGCTCAGCATCAGCACCCACGCTGGGCATGTTATCTACAGAAGCCCAGCCTACTTCTTGACTCGGCAAAGGATCTTTACTTTCTAAAACCTTTTTCTTACGTGGCTGGGGTAAGGTTGCCTTAAGTGAAAGTTTAATGTTACCCCTCACATCCTGTCCAATACACATCAAAGATAGCTCTTGGCCAACAGTTACAATATCGGAGACTTTTGATCCCTGAGGGGAAAAACACAACCAAAACAAAATACACAGTTAATAGTTAAAAATGATGAAAAGCTGGTGGCTCAGTACTCGACCAATAAGACAACAAAAACTCAGATTGTAGCTCAGGAAAAGAAATTATCAGCTAATAAGAAGCCAAGAAGTCTAGAATCATGGAGAGCTGAGTAAAACTGAAACATATAGATGTACCAACAATCTATTTTCACATATAGTTCAAAACAATCTCAGTAAATAAAACATGGAACAAATTCAGACTTAATCCATCTATTACAAATCACAAGAGAAATACCGGTTCATGTGACAACTCTGAAATGTGAAGAAGGCCTTGCTGTCCACCATTGAACTCCACAAAAGCGCCATACTCCTTAATTGAGGAAACAATTCCTTTGTATGTTCGGCCAACTTCAATTTCACGGCCCACGAGAAACTCAACCTACAACGAAAAGAGAGGGTGGATTTCGTTATATGAAGATTCTTCTTCCCAGGCACTTGAGTGTACATTAAGCAAGGATTATCAAGATCTATGATGATTGTGTGTCATCAGCATTTGTACCTTCTCAATAGCTTTATCCATAATTGGTTGGGTTTTAGCAACAATTGTGACTGTACCGTCACTGACTGATACCCGTGCACCTAATAATAAAATGGAATAGAGAAATTAACTACAACAAAAAATATAACCCAGCAAGAATGCTCAATCATTGAAAAAATATAATTCAACTACATGGATGAACCATGTTAATCTTCTTGGAAATCTTTTTGTGCCATTGGTTTATCACACTGATATGCAAACCCATAGCCCACATCAGTAGATAGCCAGTGTGAAAAAACAAAAGGTCAGAGCTTAAGGTACAAACCCTGGAATTTGTAATGTAATGAAACCATCTCTACCACGATGTCCCCCAGTTACTTCAATAGATGCGGCCTATTGCCATAAATGTCCTGATAAGCACATAACTGATGTAATCACCTAATGTTAGAGGATGGATTAGTTTTCTTGTCCTTAATGTCCTTAATATCCACTGCTTTTCCCCCTTCATCTAGTCTGAGCTATTGAAAATGCCTGTTTTTAGTTATTACAATTTTGCAGTTAGATTCAACAAAAACTTTTATCCTAAACTGAAACACCTTTAGTTCATCACTCATTAGCATGAATTCCAGTACAACAAGTAATGACCAAAATATGCCCATCTTGTCCAATGAAATACAATATTCTTACACAGGAGTGCAAGGAAAGAACATGAACAAAGGCAGGTGTATAGATAGCTTGATACCTGTTTCTCGCTCTATTGTTTTCCTGTGGAAAAGCAGTTTCCTAAGAGAATCACTGCTGAAGCTCAGTGTAGCTGCAAACATAGGGTCAGTTCTAATCTTAATCATATCAGGATCACGACAAAACAACACAAGTACATTAACAAACCTAATCGAGGGGCACTTCCATCATTCATAGCACGTGCGGTACTTATTTCCTGGTCCATACGGTCAAGGATTTGATTACGAGCCTTCCGTGCAGGCTCTAAACTTTCACATATTATGTCCAATGGTATTCCAGCAGGTTTTATATCCAGTTGAATAGCAGTAATGCCTTTTCTTGTTCCTGCAATTTTGAAGTCCATGTCACCCAAATGATCTTCAAGACCCTGAAAATAATTATCATGTTCAGTTCAGCAGCAACATTCTTTCCATTTGTGGAGACAGCATATACAATTGAATGAAAAATCTTTTAGTGAAGTGCATCAAAACACTTACCAAAATATCCGTGAGGATACGATAATTAGAAATATCTCCATTGGTTGGATCCACTTGACTTACGAGACCTACTGAAACACCAGCTACATGTTCTCTTACAGGTATGCCAGCATCCATCAAGGCCATACTTCCTGTGAAATGCCATTTACAGATACATGAAAAGCAGAACGTTAAGAAAGAAAAAATTAGCTGTTTAAGGATATCACAAATAACAATGAAAGGTAATTTACAGTAAAATTCGTGATCAAACCAAGGAGCAGAAAAGAACTTATATTATTCTATAGAAAGTATGGTAATTGGTACAAAGGAAAGGTGGTACGAATGACAAGCTTCACATTGTTAAAAAGAGAAAACTAGGGAGTCACTATATTTCATAGGATAGTGAAGCATACAGTCTTGTAGACTAAGACTCGTGCAAATAAGAGAATGATACATTTTAAAACCTAGAGCTATGTTCCACCAGCCAAAAACTGTAGACCATACTCACAAAATGCCCTCTCCAACCCACAATTGAAAGAGCAAATAGTTCTATTTGATGTATAGCAACATTATAAGAGAAAATGATTTGTAGTATACCTCCACATACTGATGCCATTGATGTTGAACCATCAGAGGCCATGACTTCTGAATTTACCCGAACAGTATATGGAAAATCACTTTCTGGAGGAAGCACAGCGAGCAATGCTTTCTCTGCAAGAGTGCCTGCATAATGGTACAAAATAAATAGTTAAATACTAGTATTCATTTTTGCTTTCATCCAAAAATTTAGGAATGGTACCCCAACCATGCTAAAATACACCAAATTCTCAACCCTTCATGCACTACTTGAAGTTCCTCAGGCTGCTGTATGCTACTTCCTCCATTCTAAAATGTAGGTCGTTTTAGAATCATCCTAAATCAGGCTTCTCCAACTTTGACCAAGTTTATAGAAAAATATTTACAACAACAATACAAAATAATGCACCATAAAGACATTTCATGGTGGATTTAATGAAAGTATATTGATGTTGTTGATAATAGCGCATTTTTATGTAAATATAAACATGGTCAAAGATAGAGAAGTTTGAATTAGGATAAAACTAAAATGGCCTACATTTAGGAATAATGGGAATAGTGTAGCGCTGTTACTCCATCCATTTCTTTTCATAGGGCACACTAGGATTTGAGAAAAAGTCGAACTTTACAAATATTGATAGATGATACTATGATAGTTCTATATGCATGCCTAGTGTATAAAAGTTGTACTGTATCAACAGATTCAACATTGATTTTGTAGCAATTGAATATAAATAAAATTTGTGGTAACATATGTGTCTAAAGACTTCGTCGGATCTAGATGGGGCACAGTACAACATCTACCAATGAAAGATTAATTTTATCACACTGGCAAGCCTCAATATGAGCCAAACTGGCTGAAGATATCAGACATACCCTTTAACCTCAACTTCAGCACAGTTCATTTAGTATATGAAATTGGAAGGAAAGGCATTTACCATGTCCAACTTCCCGTCGATTCAGGCCCCCACGTTTGGCAACTTCATTTATTGAAAATGGTGGAAAGCTGTAGTGAAGCATGAAACGCTTCGTTGGAGGGCCAACAATTGAATCCAGTCGCTGAGCATCACCAGGAGCACCAAGGGTAACTGTACATAGAACCTACCACAATAGTGCTGGTTATTTGCATGGTTATACTTATATATGCAAAAAAAACTTGGTTAAAAAATATGGTTAAGTTCCTCCAAATTTAAGCAAATAGTATGGTGTGTATGTGCTCTATCATTTGGTTGAGAGAGAGACTGAGAGAGAGGGGAGGGAGGGAGAGAGAAAGAGAGAGCACCTGCGTATCTCCACGTGAAAACAGGGCAGAGCCATGTAATACTGGATATGTATTGGATTCACAATACAATGGTCTGACCTCATCGAGTTGTCTACCATCTACTCTAAGTCCCTCCTCAATTATTCTTTTACGAATGACCTGCACAATCGGACACAAATCCTTGTTAATCTAAGCAGCGAAAAAGATCCAGCAAGAAAATAGCAATGAACGAAGTGGCATCATGTGGTGTCAAAGATAGCTGGGAGCTGTAGATCTTAGAGGTTGGGGCTCAATTAAGAACATACTTAAATAAAATTTGCTAAAATATTCAGAAATACCCTTAAACTGATGGATAGCATCTTCAGATATTTTGGCAGAATCATTTAGACTAATATTATATCCGTTAACCAATAGACATGTAATAGCATGCATTTAATGCTGAGTTATTTCTTCACCCTTCTTCCTTGGAAGATTTTGCGAAGAAATTAATGTGATATACCTGTTTTCTCACTGTATCAACTGCCTTGGACAGAAACTTCAAGCTGTCCTCGTCATTTTCTTCTTCAAGCTTTGCTTTCACAGATTGTGTGATTTTCTCTAGAGCTTCTCCCCGCTCAAACTGAAATGAAAATACCCAATAAATTTTCATGCAGTGGAAGTAAAAGACACTTCAAACTTCTTACTTCTAGCAGTGGTTTGTAGAAGAAGATCAATATTTAATGTTTTGGCTTCCCCTCCACCAACACCGAGCATAAATATTATAATCACCTTGCCATATGATGAATCAGTGAAGACTTCCTCAATGGGTGCTTCTGATAATGTTCTAATTTTCTCATAGGATGTATCTGAAATCAGAGATATCTTGTACTCTTTCTTCTCTTTGCCAGCTTGCTTAGCCAATCTTATTTGAGGGTCAATACATTTAATTGCCTGAGTATAATAATGAATGCATGAGAATATGCTTACAATGGATCAAAAAAATAGAAGATATAGAAGATTACCTCCAAGTGTGCAAGCTTCATTCCTGCCTGAAGATCCCTTTCAGTTATTTCACGAGCTTGCACATCTATCATTAGAGTTTTATCCCGTGAACATGCATAAATAAGATTGAGATCACTCAAACCTAGCTGCAAGGCACCGTACAACATACATAAAATGAGTCAACTGAAAAAATATGTAGTTTTGTGGATGATCAAACATATGATAATCAAGTTGACCCGTTATGAAATGCTACAAGGAGATATAAGGTCCACGAGCAGTATAAATTCCCAATATCATGGGAGCAATACATGTGCACAATTCAGGATAGAACAAAATGGTTCCCTGTGTAAGTAAACCATAGCAAATTTACCTCATCGACTGTAGGATTTAAGACAAAATTCCCATCAATTCTCCCAACACGTATTACTCCAATCGGCCCATTCCAAGGTATATCAGATAGCATCAGTGCAGCTGAAGAAGCATTTGCAGCCATCACATCTGGATCTTGCTTTCCATCTGATGAAAGAACATTTACCATGATCTAAAGAAACAAGATTAACTAATGAGTTCCAATGATTATGCAAACTTGAATAAGTTGACAGTGCCATGAGAAAGAATACCTGGACTTCATGGTAAAAGCCAGGAGGAAACAATGGTCTTATTGGTCGATCAATTATACGCCCACATAGAAGTTCCCTTTCCTTAGGGGCACCTTCCCTACGCATATATGTTGTTGGAATAACACCTTGAGCATATTGTTTTTCTTGATAGTCAACCTACAGCCAAAAAAATCATTGGGGCAAAGAAACACCCAAATAGTACTCAAAAGATAAATATAGAAGACCGAATGTTGCATTAAAAGTTCAAGATCATACATAACCTAAATTTTTTTCATTTTGGGTTCAGCACAAACAAATCAAACTTTTTTGGAGCCTGGCTTACTAAAAGATCAGCATTTTCTTTATAATCTAAAATTAAAATACCATACAGGAAAGAGCATGTTAACCAGATGGAGTTTCTGCGGCCATTTCAAACTCAAATATCCTTACGCTAAGAAAACCTCAGGTATTCTTTGACCCGGCTGCTTGGCATCAGTTTTCAGTTTCAACAATTTCTTAATGCCAGTTGTGTGCCTATTTGCACGATTAAGAACAAGAGCTACTGATTCGGCAATCAAAAACATGCTTGTAAATTGTGAAGCGAACAATAGAACATAAAGCTCAGTATCGAGGGGGGCCTAATTATGGCAGTATAAAACCTGGAGCTTCCTCAAGAAGCCAACACAAACATGATTCATCAACTGAAAGTTACGTATGCTCAAATAACATAACCATATGAGATTGCAGGATTTATAAGTGGGAGCAGATGAATTGGTCATTCCTCGTAGAATTCAACGCTCTCCAAAGTCTCACATCACAACCACATTATACAGGTCAGGGAAGGGCCGTACAGTTAGCGGGAGAAAGTCCCGGACGGGCTCAGAGGACTTGACAGCGGCGACGGTTGCGAGGACGTTGGTGTCCTCCATGGAGATCACCACGGAGCCGTTCGCGAAGCGCGCCATCTTTCCCGTCTCGAAGGCGATGGGGCGGCCCCCGATCTCAAACTCCTCGCGGAAGCTCTCCAGCACCTTCCGCCCCGGGGCAGGCGCCGCCGCCGCATCCGCGGCCGCCTCCTCGGCCGCGCCGGAGAGGAATGCCGCGCGGGCACCGGGGACCGCAAGGGGCGCCGCGGGCAAGCGGAGGCGGGGCCGGCGGCGCGCCAGGGAGCGGAGGGAGGCGGCCGCCGCCATCGACATGGTGGCGGGCGGCGAGCGGGGAGGAGCAGGGGAGGGGTTTTGGTTAGGGTTTAAGCGAGAGAAATGGTTCTGTGTATAGTTTTCCATCAGGCCCGAGGCCCGTGGGCCGGCCCGAAGCATGAGAATTGGGCCCGGTACACGGCCCGGCCCGGCACGAAGGTAAACGGGCCCGGGCCGGCCCGGCACGGGCGTTGTGCCCTGCCTGGGCCGCGCCGCAGGCACGTGGGCCGGCCCCGTGAGCACGAAGCCCACGAAGCCCGCCAGCCCGAGCCGGCCGGCCACATATAAGGGGGAGGGGGCGGCCGCGGGCGCCGGTAACCCTAGCCCCCCTCCATTCCCCGCCCACCTGGCTCTTTCGCGGCTCCGCCTCGTCTCCTCCGCGCTCCGCCTCTCCGCCTCCCCCGCTCCTCGCCAGATTCGCTCCACCCCGAGTTCCCGACCTCCACCCCACCTCTCCGGCATAGATCCGCCGCTCTCCGACCCCTTCCTGTCGCGCGGATCGCCGGTAACCCTAGGCCCCTCCATTCCCGCCCGCCTGGCCGCCGCCTCGTCTCCTCCGCCTCTTCGCCTCCCCCGCTCCTCGCCAGATCCGCTCCACCCCGACCTCCACCACACCTCTCCGGCGTAGATCCGCCGCTCTCCGATCTCCTCCTGTCGCGCGGATCGCCGGTAACCCTAGCCCCCTCCATTCCCCGCCCGCCTGGCCGCCGCCTGGTCTCCTCCGCCTCTCCGCCTCCCCCGCTCCTCGCCAGATCCGCTCCACCCCGACCTGCACCCCACCTCTCCGGCGTAGATCCGCCACTCTCCGACCTCCTCCGCTCTCCTCGGCCAGATCCGCCGCTCCAGTGGACCTCCTCCGACTCTGCTCGGTCAGATCCGCCGCTCCCCTCAGGCCCTCACCTCCTCCCCTCTCCTTTCTTCTACTTCTTCCTCATGAATCCTCCTCGCCCCTCTTTGCGAGTCTGTGTGGCCTGCAACTCCGGTGAGGGCGTCGACGGCAACTTCGGTCTTCGGTGCTCCGGCCAAAGGTAAGTCAGAACTCACCTTTCTTCTCCTTCTTCCTCACGAATCCCCCTCACAGATGTTCCTCCTTGTGCAAGCCGTGAGGGACCGAAGACCGGCGATGGCCGCCGACGACTCCTACAACAATGAGTTGCGGTCGATGGGCTTTCGCGGAGATGATGAGGATGACCTGTCTGCGGATGCCGCCCAGGTTATTAACACGATGAAACGTTGAAATGATGGAGGGAAAATTTTGGCGTTTAAACGTTTAAACGAACGTTTAAACATTTAAACGAATGTTTAAACGTCGTTTTAAACATATTTGAAAATGGCAGAAGTATGAATCGATGAAGGGAGAAAAGGAAAAAGGAAGAAAGAGGAGGAAAGGTAGAAGAGGGGAACAGCCCAGCCCACTAAGCCCCTCGCTGCCCCCCAGCCCGCTCCCACAGTCCCACCCAGGCCCCAGCCCACTCATGCACTCACCCCTCTGACTCTCTCCCCTCCGCTCCGCCCCTCAGGTCGCCCGCGAGTCGCGCCGCCGCCGCTCGCTCGCGCCGACCCCGCCGCGGATGACGGATGCTCCTTCTCTCAGATCGAACCCACGCCGCCGCCGACTCTCCCCTCCGCCCCTCACTCAAGTTGCCGCCGCTCCTCTCCTCCCGTCGTTCGCGCCGCCGACGCACCCCTCCGCCCCTCGCTCCCGCCGGCGGCGACAGACAGGGACGAGGCGGCCGGCGGACAGGGAGGAGGCGGCCGGCGGAGGGCGGACAGGTAGGATCTCATCTCGATCTCGATCTGGACAGTGGCGGGCGGACAGTTGCGCCCCGAGCGACGGTGGGCGGACAGTGGCGCCCTGGGCGACGGTGACCTTCGCCTTCCAGCGCCGGTGAACAGGGAGGCGGCGGGCGACGGTCAGGGACGAGGCGCCCGGCGGAGAGGGAGGCCGCGGCCGGCAAAGAGGGAGAAGGCGGCCGGCGGACAGGGAGCCAGGGAGGACGCGGTAGGGAGGCGGCTTCGATCTCGATCTGGACAGGGGTGGGCCGTGGGGGCGACTTGGGGTCCTTGTTCTATGAATGGGAAGCCCCCTAAAACGCCAACCCTTCCTCGTTTCAAAGGTTTTCATGAGAAAACGTGGAAAACGAACGTTTAAACGTGTAAAACGAACGTTTTACGCGATTTCGGCAAAACGTTCAAGCGTTTCAAGACTTAGGGACGTTTTTTCGTTTAAACGTCGTTTAAACGAAGTTTTCACGACGTTTTAATAACCATGGATGCCGCTGAGCTGTTTGGCAGCAATGCTGCCATCGACCAGGATCCAGAAGGCCTTCCTCAGGGGACCGCCGCTGGATCTGGCACTGGCAGCGCGAGCACCGCCGCTGCCACTGAGTCTGGCTCGACCAGGAAGAGGAGGGTGTCCACCTCCAAGGTCTGGAAAGACTTTGATGAGATCTATGAGGTAATTGATGGTAAGGAACGTCGAACTGGTGCTAAATGCAAGCATTGCAAGAAAAACCTCACTGGTAAATCAACCCATGGTACTGGTCACTTGAAGCGGCACATTCTTATATGCCCTGTTTTGAAATCTCGTAATGCCATGACTCAATCTCAACCTAAGTTTAATCCTGATGGCTCTGTGCACCTTTGGGAGTACAAACCAGAAGTAGCTCGTACTGAGTTGTGTAGGTTAATTGCTCGTCTTGACCTGCCTATTTGCATTGGTGAGTCTGATGCTTTTGAAGAGTACATTACTACTGTTCATAATCCTAAATTTGCTAAGGTGTCTAGGCAAACAACCACTAGAGATTTTGCCAAGTACTTCACTGAATGTCGTGCTCAGCTTGTTGAGTGCTTGAAGTCTGTATCCTCTGTTGCTGTTACTTCTGATATCTGGTATGACAATGCTAAGGAGGATTACCTTAGTGTGGTTGCTCATTTTGTGAATGCTGATTGGCAACTAGAGAAAATGATCTTAGGTCTCAGGGTGATTGATGTGTCTCACAATACTGAGAATATTGTTGAGCGTATTACTTCTGTTATTGCTGATTATGGGTTAACTGATAAAATCTTTGCTGTTACACTGGACAATGTTGCTGCTAACACTAGGGCTATTAATCAACTTAATCATGTTTTGTCTGGTTATGTTGGTAGCTTGTTCCTGCATTAAAGATGTGCTTATCATATCATAAATCTTATTATTAAGGCTGGTCTTGAAGTGTTTAAGCCAATGCTTGGTGCATTTAGATCTACTATATCATTTCTAAACTCATCTAACCAGCGCATTGCTGCATACAAGTCATATTGCATTGCTGTTGGTGAAAGACCTCGCAAGTTTGGCTTGGATATGGATGTGAGATGGAATTCTACTTATCTTATGATAAAACATCTCCTGCCCCATAAGGCCACATTCTCTGTTTTCATCACTACTCAGCATCCTTTAGTTGATGGTCAGCCACTCCTGACAGACCAGCACTGGTATGTTGCTGAAATTTTTTTTGAATTCCTTGAATAGTTCTATCATTCCACTGTTGTTATGTCTGGTGTTTATTACCCCACATCTCCATTAATATTGCATCATGTTCTTGAGATAGCTAGCCATCTAAATAATTATGAAAATGATAGAGACTTAAGATCAGTTGTGGTTCCTATGAAATATAAGTTCTTGCAATACTGGTGTGACATACCCATGCTCTACTCCTTTGCATTTATACTAGACCCTAGGGCTAAACTGAAAGGTTTCACCAATGTTCTTAGACTTCTATCTCAGCTTAATGGTAATGATTACTCATGCTACTTGACTGAGGTAAGGGCTGAGTTGTCTGTTATTTTTGCTAAGTATGATGAGAAGTTTGGAGGTGTAAGGTTGCAAAGGGCTGCCCAACCAGGCCCTACAGGTAAGAGAAAAACTGCTTGGGGAAGAATCTTTGGTGGTGAGTCTTCTTCTTCTGGTTCTAGTTTGTCTGGTACTACTATTGGTTCTGTTACTAGTCTTGGTTCTGGTTCTACTTCCTCCTTGCATAGAAGAACCTCTGCTAGTGCTCTGTTGCAAGTTGCAACTTCTGGTGCTTCTCTATCATCTGGTTCTGAATTGTCTGCCTACCTGGACAGTGATACTGTTAACCAGTATGATGATGATTTCAATATCTTGAACTGGTGGCATGAGCATAAGCTATCATATCCTGTTCTTTCAATTTTAGCTAGAGATGTAATGATTGTTCCTGTTTCAACAATATCATCAGAATCTGCATTTAGTATGACTGGCAGGATTATCGAGAAGCGACGACGGCGTCTGGGCCCTGAGGTCGTGGAGATGTTGGCTCTGATCAAGGACTGGGAGCAAGCCGATGCAAGACTTCAGCATCTCATAGAGGATGAAGAACTTGAAGAATCATTTGAAAACTTATATCTAGATGTTGAATCTGTATAACTATGTAGTGTGGACTGTGGACTTGAACTTGTGATGATCATTTGAACATTTAGAGCTGGCTGTACTCTTTTCCTTTGTAGGGTTTTGTCCTCACGAGGTGTGAGGTTTTACCTACAAAGATTTTTAACGAGGCAGCACCCAAAACAGCTCAATTTAATAAATTTGTTATCATGAAATGTGCTTCTGTTTTGTGATCTATTTGTGAATTTGAATCTTAGATTTGAAATCTTGAAATCATTCTGAGTTGAGGTAGTGGCGGCTTGGTGCAGATGCCTAGCCGGGCTCGGGCTGGCACAGCCCATAAAGCCCGCCTGGCATATCGGGTCGGCCCGGCACGCCAAACAGGCCCCCGTGTCGTGCTCGTGCACAACGCTGGTCACGTGGGCCGGCCCGGCTCGGCACGATTAGTTATTCGGGCTAATCGTGCCGGGCTAGATCGGGCCTGTGCCGGGTCGGGCCGGGCTCGGCCTGTTGGACAACTATAGTTGTGTCTCGCCGCGTGCGTCCGAGTTGTTTGTCTCCCTGTAGACCATGGCCCACCTGTCAGTTGGCGAAACCGCTGCAGCTTCTCCGGGTTTCTGACCTTTCCGGCGATCTAGTCCGTAAACACAGAGATCGACGGCTCGAATTCTTGAGGCGTGTCAAACAGAGAGCACCACGCAGCCACTGGTTCTTCCCGCCGGCGCCGGAGCACGCCGCGTGGCCGTCTTCTCCGTCGAGGCCGACGGCGGAGAAGGCGATGCCCCTCGCCCCTCCGCGCACGGAGCTGCTCTGAACGGTCGAGACGCCCGTCGTTCCGTGGCATCTGATTGCTTGCTGTTCGCGGATGGGAGTTGGCTGTGGCCTGTGAGGTGTGGGGTTGGCTGGTGTTCGCTGTATTTCTCATTTCTTTCTAGAGAGATTGTGGCGGCATCCTTGTCCATATTGGTTCTTGAATCGGAGTCGTTCTCGGTGGATAACGAATTTGTGAGACACAGTCGTACAGAAGAATTATTGCGCTGCAATGCCAGGTATGTAGTTGAATAGTCGTTGGATCAAGATGCTTTTGTCCTAATTTTGGCGATGCCTAGGCACTATGCTAATTTGTCTTCCTTAGTTTGCTCTTCCTTGCAATATGTTTATGTTGGAATTAGAGCTTGGGGCTGAACAGAGTTGCATCTATGAGCGTCCACTGCAGATTCTGCAACGCGGTAAGTTCGACTTAGTTCCTTTGTTTCCCATGCTAATAATCTTAATCGCTGAAGAACTTTAAGACGCGAAGTGAAATGTAAATCTGAAACACCATCAGTTCAGTTTCTCGATCATTCTGTTTAATAATAGGATATTGCCACTGTCAGTTATCAATATCTCGTTACACCATCACATCACTAGTGAGCTGTGAAGTGGTATTATGGCACCCAAAGTATGATAAGAAAATTTTCTGTGCCAAGAGTAGTTGGTTCATTGGTTGCCCCAAACTAACAATAATCTTTCTACGTCAACTGCTAAACCTTCTTCTCTCAGAGTTACTCAAGTAACATATAGATCCTAAGATATGTGATTTGGCCAAGTGCGTAGAGGTTTGCCAAATTTTCCGTGCGCTTTATGCCTCGCTAAGCCATTTTCCTTGTTTCCTTACACTAATCGTGTCATCTCAGCCGTATGTAATCATTAATTTGATCACTGTTTACTATTGGGCATGAAAGGTACCATTTCATTTCGTGACTAAAAGGCTATTAATATGTCAGATGAGTGACATCTGTACTACTCAATCGTGCACCCTCCACATGCTAGGAAAGAACAAACCATTTATTTCTGGTGGGGCAACCATGTTCCCTTGAGTGTTGTTTACTTTATGTTAGTCTAAAGATTGAAAGGAACCTAAATTCTTGAAAGGGAATGGAAGCTCGCAATTGCTCCATAGATTATTAAGCTCTTTTTTAAACAGAAATCAGGGCAATGGTGTATCAAGAGAAAATAAGCTTAGTACTATTACAAAATGAACAGATTGAAAAATAATGGTGCTTGTGGCCTGTGGGATTAACAAATGACCATTGTTCCCCGTGTCAGTGATGCACTAATGGTATTTTCCATCTTGAGTGATCTTTGGATCGGTATTCTGTATAGAGAGAATTAGTCTATTGGGATTCTAGGAAGCCTTTTGTTTTCTTTGTTGTTGTTGTTTTAGCTTCTAAGGACAAAAATCATTGAGCACACGCATTCAGAAGTGGAGTCTATCAATTCAAAAATTCTTGATCCCTGTGCATGTTGATGCTTGGTCATGGGATACGTAAGGTCGAAAAAAGGACCTATTATTGGTGCTTCTCAGCGTAGTGTGAAGTGTCCATGATGTCGATGATTAGGTGCACTTCCAGCCGGCAGGCTCACCACCTCGATGGCTCCTCCACCAGTCCACCTGTTCAAAGGAGGGAAAGGGGATTCAGAAATTCCATTGGAGAGGGGGTCCACTGCACTGGGCCTCAACCATTAAATCCCACTTTTGTGGAAATGCCATTCTTTGGTGGTATCGATTTATTCTCCATTGTGGAGCGCCACTAAATATGCATGGTACATTCCCTCTTGATTCCGAAGAATTGTTTGTAGACTGATTAACAGTATATTACATGGTACTTTTCTCTTTTTGCATTTTATTACCTGTGACAATATGAGGCAGAACTGATTCAGTTAGATGCATGGAAGTGATTTTTAACTTGAACTGAAGAATTAGGAGATAAAGCTTGATAAGCACGAAGTAGTGGCAAAACAGGAAGGCCACACTCCCCAATCTCCATGTTCTAAAAAGTGCATCTCAAAAGAGGAGATTGCCTCTTCAACTTTTTGTAAAAGGTACCTTTATTTTTGTATCGTGGGTCTGTAGATTTTGTCTCCAGGTAAAATTTGAGTACCGTCATCTGTTGGTAAAGATTGGTTTTGTTGGGGTTAAGCCTCAGGTTGGTTGTTAGACACTTAATTGCTAAGCAATTGGGTGGCAAGTAAGATGGATAGTCAGGTTCCAATTTTTTACAGCAAGCATGGCAATTGATCAAAAGCTGCTACCAAATTATTACCAGTAAAAAGGTAAGTGAGATTAGTATAGAGGCTGTCTTAACTTTTACCAGCATGAATGCCTTGGATGGCTAGATGCTGTACATTTACACTCAGTAAACAAGGATTGGAATGGAGAATTGTCAGCAGAAGGAATAGCTGCAGAATTGATATTTGGTGAGACAGGAATAGCATGGATAGGGATTTCAGACATTGCCACGCGCCGCACACAGTAAGCTTTCTTTGACTTTTCGTTATTCGTTTTTTTTCTTCCACTAAAGCACACCACCGCTAGCCTCTTTATAACGCCACCGTGCAGCTTGTTCTAAGTTCTTACAAGACTTTTGCCGCATCAACACCCTGCCGGCTACAAGGCAGGTGAAAGGATTCCTCTCCTCTCCTATCCTGCAATCCTCTGCCCTGCCTCCCCTGCAGATCATGGAGGCTGCTTGGCAGGAGCGTCTCCATGGTTCTTGAGAGCTGCGTAAGTAATACAGCAGTATAAGGATGGAGGACAATGGCTGAGCTGGGCTCCTCCTCCTCATCAATCATCAGTTTGCATTTGCCCATGCCTCTCATGGCCTTCTTCCCTGGCTTCCAGTTCCAGATGGCTCGGTGAGGCGTGGACAGAAACCGGCAAGTCAGAAATCGGCAATGGTGAGCTCCTACAGGAGCCTACTCCTTATTTACCAGTTTTAAGTTTTCCCTTTTCCTGTTGTTCCTCGTTTTCCTTCGTTCCTTCTTCTTTTTTTTTCTTACCTTAAAGTTGTATCTGGTTGGAGCAGAAGATTTCATTAGAAGTCTTGCTTTCTGGAGATAGTGCTTTTATGTTTGTTTTAGATTATCCTACTTGAACTGCTCGTGTCCCTCGTAAAGATGGCATGTGACCTTGTATTGTCGAATCTGCAACCTAAGGTCAAAAAAAAAAAGAATCTGCAACCTTGTTTGATCTCCTTTCGAAGGTTACCATTTGGTATTTTTGGCAATTCTTGCAGTGAAGCCAACTCCACTAGCGAAAAAAAAAGTGAACGGTCATTCTATTTTCGTGTGGTCTATGGTGGTGTTAAAGATATGTCCTGAATCCTACTCAACCCCGGTCAGGTTGCCAAAAAAAAACGAAAAAGGTTTCTGAAGTCTGAATTGCTGGGTGTAACCTGATACTGTGTACACTACTGCTCAGTGAATGATTCTGTTTTCCCCCTCTGCAACTTGCAAGAGTATATACTGCTTGATGGTGGTACTACCATCACATATAATAGTTTCGAGCGACTGGTGTCCAGCAAAGTTCCCAGAGGCACCTATCAGGATTCAGGGAAAAAATCTTGCAAATTATCCTGGAACATTGATGTTTTCAGAAAAGTTTGGCCATGCCTCTTTCAGCTCATGGTGGTGAATCATTCTCCCCTGTGGGATCGTGAAGCTGCATTGATCCGAAGCTGTAGTGCCGACAAGCTGCTGGATGAGTGAAAAATTCACTGACACAGATAAATAGCCTGAAACGACATAAATAGCCATACTATAGCAACCAAGCTGGGGCAAACAACTCTGAACTCTCATTCAGAAAAGCTGCAACGATATGTGTATGCCATGTGGTATCGATGGTCCGACTTGCTGACCCATAAAGTTAACAAATAAAATTGTACAAAATACTTAGGTTATCCGTGAACTATGTTAAATTTGACGAGAAGACAGCTGGAATTGAGGAAGCCCACTAAACCTACTTTATCAACTAGCTTTAAACCTTGTAGGGATGTTTTTTTTTTTTGGCGAAACACAATTCAATACAAAGATGGATGTACGAATATTGCACAAACATTTGCCCCTCTTATGAACGCCTTCGAGAGATTAGGGCAATATCTATGAAGTCATCTATGGAGCATGAAGCCAACATAGATGCATCCTTGTCGTGTGCCTAAAAAGAATAATTAAGTACAACATGTGAATGTAGGAATCACATTAATTTGACTTAATTTAAAACTGGATCTTAACACCTACTCCTTCTGTTCCAAATTATTAGTCGTTTTGGCTTTTCTAGATACATAGTTTTTACTATGCATCTACATATGCGTTATGTCTAGATGTATTGCGAAGTCTATCAATCTAGAAAAGTCAAAAACAACTAATAATTTAGGACCGAAAGAGTAATAATATGAACACAACTTAGAAATGGACTAAGATAACAACCAGCAGAAATTGCAAATCCCGATCCGGCCATCATGGAGCATATGTAGGTAAAGATGTTCCGTGGTCGATGTAGGCCATAGATGCACACAACTTCCTTCTAGCCTCCACCTTATTTGCCCCAGGGATAGCAACGTCGAGACTCGAGATGGCAGGAGCCTTCAGATGGCTCTAACGTCCCCAAAGATTAGGTGGTAGTGCGGGTTGCGTGAGTGTTTCGGTTAGTTTTGTCCTGATCCAAAACGAGCCGGAGCAACCTCTTTTATTGTGGCCTAGGGCCGCAACCACAAGTCTGTTGCACCTCCGATCAAGACATGAAGAGGACCGAGTCAAGGGTTTTCTCTTTTTTCCTGTTTTCTTTTATTTTTGGCCTTTTTTACCACTGCGTTTTTCCAACAGCCAGCGCTAATGTTAAGTTTATGATTATTAAAACAAAAAAACACATAATCAACTAGCCCCCTCTCCTCCCCCCAAAAAAACACCACACACACACACACACACACACACACACACACACACACACACACACAAACACAAACATGCTAAAAGACACGGTTTCCCAAATACTATTTCAAATTTACATAAAAAATCGAACACTTCTTAAAATTAAAATTCTTCAAAGCTCCCTTTTTATTTTTGAATTTTATGGCACAGAATCATAAAATGTGTAAAAGATAGTTGAGAAAAATGCACGTGTTGAGATTCTGTGTTGAAAAATAGGCTAGGGTTGACTCGAAAATTTATTGCTTTCGTGCTGTAATCTTGAATGGAAATACGATCCAGTTTTTCAAAATCACGAAACATCACGTGCTAACTATTGAAAATGTTCACTACAGTACGGTCATCAATTATTGAAGGAAAAATCTACGTCTACTGCCTCTACAATGCGTCTTTCAATCTCCGCCGAGCAATTCGTTTTCGGAGGAAGAGGACAACCTCAATTAATTCTCTTTCTGATCTTCTTTCTTATAGTTTTTTTTTTCAAATCGAGGAGTTGCTTGTGTCCCTTTCAATAAAGAATATGAAAATTAGTTTAGATGTAAAGGAAGACCTGTCAGTGATTCAGTTCATAGTCCATATGCAGCTACCTCCAGGTTTATTCTCTCTTTTTTTTTTGAGACGGGGTGATTTGCATTAAACCAAATGTAGCACATACTCCGGAGAGAGGGAGGAAAAACAAAGAAAACACAGATCTTGCAGCAAACAACCCGAGCTTCATGTCCAACTGTGGGGGCGCTGTTGGGTCACCGGTGTGACTCCGAGCAGACTTGTCACACTAAGCTCCCACTTCAAATTTTATGTTTTGGGTTTAAACTGGTCCAATAAATCGGCCCACATGTGTAATCTGATCAAATTTTTTCAGAACAATTTTTTTTGTTCTGGAATAATTTTTTAGTTGTTCCAGCAATACAAAAAATATGTTCGGGAACAAAAAATTGTTTTGGAACAAAAGATAGTTATTAAGACTTGTGTGATAGTTTAACTGACAGTCACACGGGCGACTCTTAATATTTGCGCAACTGTGTGTTTGGTGGCTGCTAAAAATCTTTAAAAAAAAAATCTAGTGCTCCAACGTCCAATTTTCATTCGGCCTTCGAAAGGAAAATGGGCTGAACCAAATTGGCGGGCCAGCCCAAACACGCCCCAAAGTCCAAACACGCCCCAAAGTCCGCCTCCGCCTCCGGCAGTCCGGCCTTCGCCTCCGCCTCCGCCTCCGATCCCCCTCCATCGTTCATCCCGTACGCTCCGGCGCCACCCTCGCCTCCGAAGACCGCGATTCCGGCCGTTCGGTGCTCATTTCCTTTCGGTCCAAACCAGCGGGAGAAAAAGGCAGTTGGCTGGCACAGGCAGCGCTGAAGGATGCCGCTGGGGCTCATTGTGAGTTCGCTCGGGCGGGCGATGCGGCGGAAGCGGATTTCTTCGCTCGACATCCTCTCCTCAAAGCGGGCACCCCGGGATTACTACAAGGGCAAGAACTGCAAGCCCACGGGGTTCCACACCCGCAAAGGTAACAGCAGGGTCTATAGCTTTTCCAGTTCCTGGTCGCACTCGCTATGAAATTTATGTTTCTCTGTACAAAATGTTAATGATTGCCGCAGTAGATTGCTAGATTTTGATGGTTATGAACTAAATTAACCGTGGATGAAACTTGGAATGGTAACTGATTCCAAAGTTATTACCCCGTTTGGAGGTTTTCATCACTTTTCACTGCATATCTTTGAAAGGAGTTTTGTTCTCAGTTAACCGTTTGCAAGTGAAGGAAGTACAGTTTTGGTTAGCAACTAACAAAATGTTCCTAACTTAGGAGACCATGGAATTTTATGAGTAGTGACTAGTGAACACTATATGCATTTTCCTTTTAAAAAAATGCAAGCTTGGGTTTAAGCGGTCAACTCCTTTGGTATACTCAGATGAAAATTTTTACTATGAATTTATCAGGTTTTTCTTTCATCGCTCTATATTGTAGAAAATAATGCTAGTGAACACAGAACATCTTTAGTAATATGTACTGCTGGAAAGATGACAGAAAGAATAGCTAGTAATGTGGTGTAAAATTCAACAACTTCATATTATGATAATTTTGTGATGTACCATACTAGAAATAGAACAGCAACAATTTACGCATACATGTTCTTTCTGAATTACAAAATCATGCAGCGTAAGGAACTTTAAGGTTCGAGTCATGGATGCATGTTAGCTGACATAGCTACACACTACATTTTAAGTTTTAACGCTTAAAACTACATATTGATGTCAGCTGAAACTTTGTTTTCATAAAGCGAATTATAGGTATATAATCTTATTAAAAGGGGTGGAGGGAACAAAGTTTTTTTCTTTATTGTTAAAATTACGTTTTTCTGTGTCCATTCTTCCTCCACAAGTAAAGGTTGATTGTTCCTTCTGCCTCCTTTGTTTACAGCATTTAGTGGTTAGTACTTGTCTGAGCCCTGAGGATATGTGATTGTTGATGAAAAGTTGCCAAGATTTGTAGTCCCTGATTTGACTGATTTCAAGGTAATTGGCAGAAAAGTTTTATTGTTGGGTTCACATTTCATAGACTTAATAGCAGGTTCTGGCTAGATATCAAGTGTCAAATTGTCCTCTTCACTCCACTCATTACATGATGAAATTTTGTGGAACTAAGAAACTTGGAGGTGGCCCAATGTATGTGGAAAACTTTGGATGTATGAAAATAAGAAAGTAGTAGAAAACTAAAGAAAAAAAACCTTAGCACAAGCACAAAACAGAGATTCTAAATTTTAGTTTATTGATGCTTGATGTTAATCAGTTGAGTATTATGGAGAGTTGGAGACACCTTCCATGCCTTAATTCATTGATGAGAATGTGAGATACAGTTACTTGATGTTCAGAAATATAGTAATACCATTGCAAACGTGACTCAACCATTTTTCTAAAGTCAGAGCATAGAGCGTAGCACGTCTGGTATCAAGTGTCATTTTACCAAGAGAAGTGGTAACCATTTCCTTCACCTACTCACTTATGACTAAGAAATTTACCATGTAAATTACTGCAGCTGAAGCCATATGTGTCACAATGCGCCAGGGACCTCACGGCGTCCACGACTTCCTCGGCTACAAGCTGAATCTACTGAAAACAAGAGTTGATCTCATGCAGTTGCTTTAGTGAATACTTGCGTTTTACATGAGCACAGTGCCACAGTCCAGTCCAGTCCAGCATAGTGCCGATGTTTCGAGCTCTGTAGCATCAGCAGCCTAGCTACATGTACACTGATCAGATAGCTTTCTTGTAGTTGCAAACTTCCGTCCGCAGCATAAATCGTGTCGAGGTTTTCTGGTCTTCGCATGTACATGTACCCATACAACATGTTCGTTTTTATTTATTTTGATTTTCTTTCCGGAAGTGAAGATTGAAGCTATACTACATGACCACCGTTGAGGGTTGAAGCATATGATTTCTGAGGGCTAAGGCTCAGCCATAGAGTGGTCAGTGGCATCAGACGTGAATGTCGACTACACGAATGAATACGTGTAGAGTTTAACGTAGAAACACTTACATGCTGCGTGCACTTTCTCTGTTTATCGTGTCATCGCTTCAGTAGTTCACATTTCCGGAAGAAAATCCGATTTTTTTTTTTGAGGGATGGAAGAAATCCGAATGCAAAGAAAGAACACCAAATTTGCGTAGGAGGCCCACAGGCCGAACCCGAAGCCCACTCACCTATCCTTCGGCCCATTAGGGTTTGAGACGCGAACCCACAAACCGCCGGGCAACTATAAATTGCCCTCCCCTCTGCACCAGGCTAACATCGCCGCCGCCGCCGTCTTCGTCAATCGGGTGCTCTCCTCCTTCCGCATTAGATTAGACGTTGATTCTTTAGTTTCTCTCGTTTTGTTTTGTTTTGATTTCCTTTGGACTTGCGGTTATACTGTGCTTCGTCATCTGGTCGCTGGGATGATCGGTCTCGTATCGATCGGTTCCCAGTAGACTCGTTCCCTTGAAGCAACATCACCCTGTTGTATCCTGAGCTCGCCTTCCTCTTGTGCCCTCGGATCTTTCCGGCGCCGAGGGCGCACCGCGACTCTTACATACATGAATCACCGCCGCATCCCATCACCAATCTGATAGTTCTTTCCCTTCAGCCTAACATGCGATTTGTTGTTGTTGCTGGCAACGGTGATGAGTCCTACAGACCTGTAATGACTCCTGCGGAGATGATCGCATGGTCAAAGAACATCTAAGGGACTGAGTTGTTTTTGCAATCATCCATCTCTAGGTTGTTTTGGCGTAATAGATCGCAGTGTTCTCAGGGTCTGGCTTCTCTTGATTTCGTTGCGCCTGTGAGCCCGTATGGATCGTGGGCAGTGCCAAGAATGTGAAGCAAAAGCGATTGTTCCTCTCGCTATCCGGCGCTGAATTTTATGATGCGATTGGACGTCGAGGAACTACAGTTTTTTTATCTATTTGAAACTAAAATGAGATCTGATCGTGGAATTTGCAATTCGGACTCTAAGTCAGATGTTCTGATCAAAAAATGGAATGCATCTGCCTCTTGATGCCGTTTGGAAGCTTGGTTTTGGGACTTTTTTCTTTTTTGAGCGGTTAAAGATTTAAGAAATTTGGATTTGGATGGAAGTGAGGATCCTTTCCCCAGCTGATCGACTATGATTATACTATGCGCACATGTAATCCCTCTGTGGAGGACGATTCAAGCCAGAAATCTGATCCATCTAGCATTTTTAAATCTCTTTCTCTGAACGAATATTTCTCTTTCGTAAACCTTTTTTTCTTTTTTTTCTTTGGTGATTGGTGATTTGAGATATTTTAATGGAAGAGAAGATTCTTTCCCCAGATCGACTATGATTATATTGTGCGCAATTGTGATGCCCCTCACAAAGTTTTTCTTCAATGTTTTTCTTTAATTTTGATGGTTAAATAAGTGGCTGCGCTAGTTCCTGAAGATTTTGCGAAATGTATGTCTCATACAGAAGTAATAAACGATTTGGTGGATGGAAAATTAAATAAGTGGCTGCACTAGTCCGCAAAACAGTTAAATAATGAAGGAATTACAAATTTACAGAGCAGCAGATGTCATCTCAGCAGCACTCAAACCGCAAGGTCAATTAGCCTCTAGTTTCTTGCCGATAAAACTTGTTTAATTTGAGTGATATTAGCAATGTTATAGTAGTAAACATGAATGCTACTCACCGTTCCATATAATAATTTGCATGATTTTCTTAACCTTAAGTTGATCACTTATTTTATTAAAAAAATTGAAATATAGACAAATTTGAATTATTTTTGAAAAAAATATCAATAAAGTACTCCCTCCGTCCTAAAATACTAGTCATCTTGGGATTTAAAATTTGTTCTAAAAAATAAGTCATCATACTCTATTTAGAAAGTGCATAAAAATCGATTAGTGCTAAATATGAATAATATATAGGGGCAAATATAGTCATTTTATCTTTTTGTTAATTTGTCTTAGAATTTTTAGGATGATTAGTATTTTGGAACGGAGGGAGTAAGCTACAATAAAAAAAATGTGATATTTTCATAAATTTCTAAATAGGAAGAGTGGTCAAATTTAGAGTATTTTTTTTTTTTGCAAATTGTAACTTTCAGTACATAACAAAACTTCCTGATGCAACTTTACTATCGAGGTGGTTCTAGCCGAATTTGACCCGCTGACCTTGGCACAATCTTGGATTGGCCCACTTGTGGAGTACGATCAGGGCTTCATGAAATTGATGGACCGAATGGGCTTTATGAAATTCTTCTATTGTATCTTAGTTTTTCGAGTTTTTAGAACAAATTATGAATGTGTAAAAAAATATTTTTTATCCCTAATTATTAAGTATTGAAAATATGCTAATTAAATTAGTATGCTGTTTTTTATGCACCTCCTTCACATGCATCTTTTGCACGCACATTTTTCCATTAGGAAAGATCCTAAAACGATACACAATTAAGGCGATTGAGTCCACTTTTATATTTGAGGACAAATTTAAATTCCAGAATGTTTTATATTTGAGGACATATAAAGTAGCACTTTGAGAGTCGAGTTAATTAATTTTTATATAATCACAACCTTGTAAAATTTTGGTATTCTCCTCTTTTTGTATGATATGGCAGTGGTTCTGCCCTAATTTTTTTAAACAAAGAAATTGATTGGTTGGGCTGGGTCTGATGTTCTCATCTTCAGCCGTTCAAAAGCACCGCACCAAAGTCACCGTACGACTGAAGAACGAAGGCATGGCGAGCGGAATTCCGTGTCATAAATCTGCTGGTACTCGAAAAAATAATTCTTTCTACATTTTTTTGACCTCGCTTTGCGCTAGCGTCGCAGCTGCGAGCCTGCGACCGGCAAAGGATCCAAAGGCAGGAGTAGCCTGCTGCCCTGCTCTGCTTTAGTCAATCAGCCGCCCACAAATGGTCCGGCCACCTGTGACCGGCGCACCGTCATCTCATGCGTGGGTGCACTCCTGGGGCTTAGCGTGCACGGCGGGGCCGTCGACGCGGGCAGCAGCGGCGCTCAAAGAAAATCTCTCGTTTTCGTCCGGTCTCCACGACAAATATGCAGCGCTCGGTGGTATAAACCGGACCGGGTGGGGTGGGGTGGGGCTCGGAAATCACATCGCCGTGCAGTCTGAAGTTCACACGCGCGGCGTCTTCTTCCTCGCGACCTCGCCCGTCCAGCAACGAGCCCGGGATCGGGAGAAACAAGCAAGCCTCCCATGGCGCTCGCGAAGGCCAAGGAGATCGTCGCCTCCACCCCTGTTGTCGTCATCAGGTCTCTCCCATCCACTCTTTGCTTTCCTACTACCCGAGTGAAAACGTGAGCTTGGATTTAGCGAGGGCTGAAATTGAAGAGTTTCCTGCTTTTGTGCCAAAGACTGACCTGAAACTACAGAAAGGTTATCTATCAACCGTAGTAGTTCTGCAAAAATCGATGATCTTGAATTGAAATTCCCACTTCCCATCACACTGTTGGAAATGGTTGGAACATGGGAGGGACTAATGTTTTCTTCTCAGGATTTACTCTCCCCCCCCCCCAATTATCTTTTACCAGTAATTTAAGGTATGCTGCTGCACACGGTGTGTTATGTTCTTGTTCATGGCAATCACAAGTGATCGGCTATCTGTATGATCACTCCTTCTACCATCCATTCACAAGCATTCAAAGGATTCTGCTGTTACTCTCAAGAGTTAATAAAGTTCAATTTATTTACTTCAATTTTCATGATTTGACCTTTCTGCTATTTCAACTTGGATGGCCACAGCAAAACTTATTGTCCTTTCTGCACCCGAGTAAAGCAACTGCTAGCACAGCTGGGGGCGAATTACAAGGCTGTTGAATTGGATGTGGAAAGTGAGTGGTTTGATTTTAGTGTACTTTTATTTTACAATTAGGCAGATGAATGGTTCAAAAATTTAATCCAGCTATCTCTACTCCAATCTTGCTCTGGTCAAGAAAGTTGAGTAATTAAAGAAGGTTCTAGAAACCACTATCAGCTCACCTATCAATTGAAAGATCTTGCTGCTTAAACAAGAACTGCAAACATTTTATATGTTACCTAATTCTTGTTATATCATTAACTGCAAAAACTATTTTAGATCAAACTGTGATGCTGAATGTGGCTGAAAACTGATGGGTATATAATCATTGGGACAATCAAATTAGAGGTTACTTTAGCACTCCCGCAAACCATGTTTGAAAAGTCATCTCTCTAACATTGTAGTAGTACCTTTTATCAGATTCATTTATCATAATAGTGTACTGTAAAAAAATGCCCCTTGAATGAAGGACAATTATATCATTTAACACCAATGCACATCGTGTGTCTGTTTCGCACAGTGCGCATTACATGAGCGATTTTAACATGTCTCAAGTACTCTGTAGATGACATAATTTATGCATTCTTTGAAAACCCTTTGCTAAATCATTTGTTTTCATCACTTTTGCAAAGGTGATGGATCTGATTTGCAATCAGCTCTCGCTGAGTGGACGGGGCAGAGAACTGTTCCGAATGTCTTCGTTAAAGGAGAGCGTATCGGTGGCTGTGATGGTGAGTCGTTGCCTTCTGAAGTTCTGTTGCTGCTGCCTTACTGTTCTTACCCTTTGTCGGTGCCTGAATGACTTGCTCATTTGCGTCTGAATTTTGTTCTAAATGTGGTATTACCACCTCCTGAACAGCGACCATGGCAATGCACAACGGTGGGAAGCTGGTGCCTCTGCTGACGGAGGCTGGAGCAATTAGTGCCCCCCCCCCCCGGCACTGCAACTCCGTCTCTGTAGACAGCATTCTGCTCGTTTGGTGGTTACATGCAATTGTTGTACTACTACTGTGGTTGTTGTAAAGTAAAGGTGAATGATGTGTTTCATCGACCTGAATCGCTTCTTGATGTTGACTGTAATTGTAGCTTTTGGTGGCTATCAAGCCTCTCGGTAAATCTTCAGACACCAATAAATCATCTGTCCTGCTAGTTGAATGTGTACGACTCTGTGCCCTATCAGTAAAGGGGCCCTGTGATTTGTGTTGGTACAATTTATGGTGGTGTGTCCCTGTGAGATCTGACGTGGTATTCATACTGATTACAATGGTGCTGCGAGTCTCCGATATCTCATTCAGTCAAATCTCAAATGGTAAGTTCCTCTGTCGCTATTATCATGTCACAGAGAGCGAAAGAGAGATTTTCAGTGAGAAGGTCACTCAGAGGGCCATTTTTTTTTTGTGTAAACCAGAATCGTAGGCTGAAACCCCCATTGGTTTTATATCAACTGCGACGCCTCTCTCTAAAAAAGGGCGTACCCAGTGCCGTAGGCTTCCCGCACTGTGCGGGGTCTGGGGAAGGGATGTCTTTAACTATCATAAAAGTCTGATTTTCAATCTTCAACTACAAAATCGAACTAATTTATTTTAAGTCAAAAATTATGAAATAGGTATAAATTTTTTTCTAAAAATATAACCTATCTATTGTCAAATGACTTGAGCTATTCAGATCTAATTTTTTTATGTTCATAATATTTGGTTGCTTGCAGTTATGTCTATTATTTTTAATAACTAAAATTCAAATGGAGCAATAATAGATATATTACATTTTTAGAAAATTTTTAATACAAGTTTCATATTTTTTTGATTTAAAGTGAATTAGTTTTGATTTTTTAGATCTAATTAGATTTATTTAATTTTTTTAGAAAATGCAAAACCACCTTCATAACCACCCCAAGGGCCAAATTTGCACGGTTTTGACAATTAGATGGTCTACGTTGTCCGATTTTGTAGTTAAAAGTTGAAAATCAAATTTTTGCGATAGTTCGAGAGTGAAAATTAGACTTTTTAAAAAAAACTGCAACGCTGGTCAGGTTTCATGATCATTGCTCCCGAGGAATTTACAGCTAGTCCTTTGATCGGACACCCAATGGCCGCTGATTTCGCTGCCGGAGCCGGAACGACCTAATCGTCAAACCGAGCAAAACTCCAAAACGCGCACGACGACGAGGGCGACGATAGGCCAGCGAAAAGAGCGGAGCCGGCCCCTAGGTGGTAATGGGACATCGTCCTAGTGACCTCTTCACAATCGAACAAAACTTTTAAATTATTTAGTTCAAAATTATATAAAATTACAGTCAGTCCCTTTTAAAATCCGATTCTTAGATTTTCTAGTTCAAAATCTTATACCCTTACCACCCTAGCCCCACCTCCTCGCGGCAAGCCGCCACCACCGCCGCCGGTCACTCTCCTCCGATTGCACGCAAAGAGATCGCGCAACCGGGGCGTGCGCGCCCCGGCCGCGCCGTGATCCGTAACAAGGGGTGGGGAGGCGGCCACCATGGCCGCCCGCGCCGGCGCGCGTGCGGAGACGGCCGGTGGCCACGGGCATATGGGCGGGCACGCCAGGACCCCATGTGGGAGGAGGCGATGAGCACGAGTACGTGGCGCGCGCGCCCCATCACCGCACGGCGGCCCCCGCCTCGGGGACATATATTCATCGCTCTCTGCGATTGGATTTCATCCGGTCACAGAGGCCGAGCGCCTCCGCCCGCCCCCGCCGTCGACCGCCTCCCCTGTCTCCGGCGGCCTCCGCCGCCGCCCTCCACCACTGCCACGCTAACTAATCTCTCCGCCGCGCCGTCCGTCCACCACCGCCGTTGCCTTCTCTCGCCCCCGCCGCCGGCCACCGCCCACCGGTTGTCCGGCCCTGTCCGGCCGGCGGCGCTCCCGCGCCGCCTCGCCCTCCGCCGACCGAACCGCCGCCGCCACTGGGCCGCCGCCGCTGCCGGCCCCCTCCTCTTCTATAGCCGGAGGACATGGAGCCTCCCGGACCCCGGCAACCCGAAACCTAAAGACTGCCGCCGCCCGCCAGGTCGCCGGCGGCCGCTCCCCCCACCTACCACCCCCGGACCCCAGCTACCTCCCTCCCCCAACCCCGCGGCCATCACCATCGCGAGATCGAGAGGAAGAAGATGCATAGTGCTGCACGGGGCTCACCTACAGCGCCGCAGCGCCTCTTCGCGAGATCGAGAGGAAGAAGTTGCTTGCCGCAGCAAGACTTCTCTCGAGGGAGCTCTCACAAGAACTAATCCCTATTACAAGCACTAAGCACTCTCACAAGTGTGCTTAAGCCTATATGACGTACAATGAAGCTCTATGGTGGTTGGAGATGATCTTTAGCTCTTGTATATTTTCTTGAACTCCAGCACTCCCAAATGACCCGGCCTTGGGGGTATATATAGGCAGCCCAAGCAAATGTAGCCGTTGGAGAAAAGCTGCCAGAAAACTTGTTTAACGCCGGTTAATCCGACGTACCCCAAAAGCCATCATCGGTTTAACCGGTGTATGTAAACTGCTACGTGAAAAACTAGCCGTTAGCAATTAACCGGTGTATCGCCGGTTTAACCGATGCAATCAATCGGTGTATGTAAAATTAGCGTCGGTTTAACCGGTGATTGTAACTTCTTCATGTTCCTCCAAAAACCACCTCTCTGGACAACTGAACCGATGCAATTGACTGATGCATCGTCGGTTCAACCGGTGTATGTATTTTCATCGGTCTTCGTTTGGCAATGCACCGACGTATGCATTTTCTTCAACGTCGGTTAATCCGGTGAGTGTATCTTCAGTTTCCAGCTTCTGGACAATTACACCGGCGTGTGTCTTTTCCTTAACGTCGGTTCAACCGGTGTATTGAATTTCTTCACAGTCTCTTCGATTCTTGTCCTTTGGACCGAAGAGGTGGCCCTTCGGGCCTTGCTACGCATCTCTTCTCTTTGTCGTCACTTGAACCTAAAAGCCTGAGAATAGTCATCTTAACAATCACATTAGTCCAAGTATTGTGTGTATCATCAATCGCCAAAACATTATATTGAAATATGGCATGAGAGGCCATTTTCGCTACAGCCCCGAGCCGGGGTTCCTTTCATTGGTAAGTTTAGATTTCGTTCCGTTGTCGATTCGTGTTATTCCTTTCCCCTTCCTGTTTTCTGACTCCAATTTGATTGTGTCTTGCAGGGGGTGAGCCGCAGGTGCCACCCCTCGAGGCCTCCGGTCCCGGAGGAATGCGAGGTCAACCGCCTCCACACAGAGGTGGTGAAGAAGCGGAAGGAGGTGGCAGAGGCTGCCACTGAGAGGAAGAGGAAGAAGAAAGCAAAGCACAACAAGGCGTGCAAAATCGCTCGTGCGGAGGGGAAGCCGCAGCCTGCCACGCCCGAGTCCACGGACGAGGAGGAGGACGCCTCGGATGCCAAGGTCCATCTTCCGGGTGGTGGCGAGGCGGCAATAGGTGCGGATTCCCCGCCGGTCTATCAAGAGGCCGGTGACGAGGATGCGCCAGCGACACCGCATGAGGCGAGGCCTGCATCAGAGTCGCTGGCGGACCCGCCCCTCACGGGGACGTAGCGAAGGTCGCCCACGCCGGCGGCGGGATGAGGGTCGCCCATGCCTGTAGTGGGTGCAGGATTGTCTGCGCCCTCGGCGGAGCGGGGTTCGCCCCTGCCAGCGACGGGCGGGGGGGGGGGGGGGGTACCCACGCCCACGATGTCGACGGGCGGTGATGGGTCCGCGGCGAGCACGGAGACATCCGCGCAGACGGCCTCGAGGCCTCATCCTGCTCCGAGGGTGACACCCTCGGATCAGGCGTCGAGGGGCGTCGGTGTACCGCGGGCCCGAAGGAGCGGCACGGGCAAACGCAGCATGAGTGCTCGGTCTGGGTAAGTGTTTTTGGTTTTGTTTGTTGTGTTCATTTGATCGCTCCCCCAGTCCTGCTAACCTTGGCTTACCTTCCCTGATTACCAGCTCCGGGGCTGTTGCCAAGGACGCAGCCCCGCTCGCGCCTACCAAAGCCCTCAAGACCGGGGCGCGAGCCACGCCGCACTCGGCGCCGCAGGCCCCACCCATCGTGGACATCGTGGCGGAGGCCGCGAAGCTGCGGGAGGCCATGGCTCGAGGGGCCCAAGCGGCCCAACAGGCTCGAGCGACGGGGAACGGGGGCGACGTCGGCCAGAGTGGAGCTGAGGCAGCCGCTCTGGCTGACGAAATGGGGGAGGCCGGTCGGGGCGGCGCAGATGATGCCGCCCGGCCGTACGTCGAAGCCGTGGTCGGTAGGAGCGGCGCGGATAGCGCCGCTCGGTCCGTCGCAAAGTAAGGATCTAGTGGGCGTGCGTAGGAGCGCCCCGCCAGCCAGGCAGAGGTGGAGACCCTCGTCCCCGGGCCCCCCGGGGGCTGGGGTCGAGGGAGTTGGGGAGGAGTCGGCGCAGAGGGCGCCGGTGGTGGAGGAGGCCCACGTCTCTGTGCCCGCAGAGGGCCAGGACGAGGGTGTCATCGCGGTGATGACGGTGCCGACGGTGCCGGCACAGGCGGCGACGGACAGCGTGATCCCGGTGGTGCAACTGCCGGACAACAGCGAGGAATATGGTGATTCGAGAGACATCGACCCCGCTGCTGCGGCGAACGCTGCCGACAAGATCGCTGAGTTCACGTCGGCTTGCGCGGAGGTGCCTGACGAGGGGACATCCGAGGGCCCCAGCACGGGGCGATCATCCAGTCCGTGGTCCCCTCGGAGTTTCTCCGCGATGAGCGAGAGGAGGAGGCCGTCTGGCAGGCGCAGTTCGAGGCAGGTTCTCAGATTCAGAACCACCTCGAACGCGCCCTGGAGCTCCATCGGACGACAGATTACCAGATCAGCCAGGTAAGCGGCTTCTCCCTGAGAATCATTCGTATTTTGGCCCTGATTTTATTTGTCTTACCCACGCCTTTCCTCTTGCAGCGGCTGATGGATATCTCGCGCAAGAAAATCGCCGAGATGACCCGGCTGTACTCCCAGGTATGCTGGCTTGGGTAGCACAACGCTGGCCTGGTGCTCCAGAGTGTCGACGCCAACATGAAGATAACGGATCTGGAAGCGCGTTGGCAGGCGCTGGAGGAGTTGGCGCGGACCGCCGGCGAGCGTGATGTCCAAAGGGCTGCAGCAGAGCAGAAGGCTCAGGAAGCCGAGGCGCAAACCGCCGAGCTGCAGCGCACCAAGATGGCGTTCGAGCTGAAGGAAGCTGAACTTCAGGCCAGGAGACCGAGCTCCAAGACAAGGAGGCCGAGCTCCAGCGCGAGAAGGCAGCCGTCGCCACGCTCACCGGGACCCTCGAGGAGAAGGGAAAGGCCCTCGAGGAGAAGGAGCTGGCCCTCCGGAATGCGGAGGCCACCCTCAAGGAGAAAGAGAACTCCTTGTCTTCCCTCAAGGAGGCCGCCCGAGTCCAACGAGGGGAGGCGCAGAAGAGCATCGCAGGTGAGTGCTCGAAATTTCGACATTGTTGGGTTGTAGTTTTTCATAACTCATCCTTGTTTCTTTGATTAGTGCTGAGGCAGCAAGTGGCAGACGAGACTGCGGCAAAGGAGGCGGTCAACACCGCGCTCATGGCGGCGCAGGTGGAGTACGCTAACCTGGAGCGAACCGCCGTGAGCGTGTGCCAGGAGCACGAGGGGGAGGGTGCCGTCTCCGGTAGCTCGGTGATCAGCCACCTGCGAGCGCTAGGTGGCCGGAACGCCGAGCATGCCAAGAGCACCTTCCGTCTCGGTGTCCTGCGGTCCCTCGCTGTGGCCTCGACGCACTACATCATGGATCTCCAGAAGGTGTCGTTGGGTATGTCGTTCCCAACGACGCTGACGCGGACGCCACGTCAGCTATCATGGATGACATTGACGCAGCCGCGGAGGAGTTCGCCACTGCCTTAGCCGAGAAGCTCAAAGCTGACATCCCCCCGATAGCCAAGTTTGATGCTGTTGCAGATCCACAGAGGGGGGATGATAGCCTGTAAATAGACTGGGCCTCGAAGCCCATGTAATGAATTAGTATTTGTTGTTATCGCACTTTGTAATCATATCTATGAATAAAGAAATTCGTTTTCGTTGAAATCGACAGTGTGGCCCATCGAGGCCTTGTGTGTTCGAGCCTTCGTTTTCTTTACTCTGCTTCCGTGTTCTTGTACGCGACTTAGATAAACTTCTGCGACGAATTTCACGTTCATAAGCGACGTACGCGTGGGGTGGTTAGGGAGGTGCCATATCCCAGAGGCGTAGGTGGCCCCACGACTCGGCCGGCCCCGTACCGTAGTTGCTTACGCCTCGCGTCCATTTTTTCCAAGTGTACGAGAAGCTTAGAGACAAGATGGAAGTTTTTCGAAAAAACGTTGGCGATTTTTGGGGACGTTCTGGGGGTCCCAACGTAGTAGCCCCCGAGGGAGGCTTGGCTTTACCGAGGGTAAAGCCAAGTGTACCTCAGCGTTCGTGCGCATCCGAGCCCTCGAGGGTCCGGAAGGTTCCCAAAAATAAACAAGTAAAGCGTACTTCTTTATCATTTCGGGAAATCGAAAATGCGAGTACAAACTGTCGTGGGCTTTTGGGGGTACCCACAGCCGGGTGGCGGAACGCACCCGCCTAATCCCAGAGGGAAAGTACTCGGGAAAGCGCTAAGCGGTTCGGCCGATCTAGCTTGGGGGCAAGAACGCAAGAACACTCGGGTTTAGAGTGGTTCGGGCCGCCGGAGCATAATACCCTAAGTCCACTATGAGATGTATTGCTCTTACTATGAATGAGTCTATCCTCTGCCCAGCCGGGCCCCTTTTTTTTCCTCTAGCGAGCGTCTCCCTTTTATAGACCAAGGGGACGCGTACACAGGCGTTCCGACCCCGACAGGTGGGTCTAACGTGGATGTATAGTATACTGCGCAGAAAGCTTCTATGGAGCTACAGCGGCTGAGAATCTCTTCTCGGATACGCTTCATCGCCCTGTAGACTCTCTGACCGAGGGGGGTCTTTATTTGTCCCATCGGCGAGGCGCCCGTTGGGGCAATGTAGCTTGCGGCGTAGTCTGTCGAGGCTATCGTGTAGGCGTCATAATGGGCGAAGCCGAGCCGTCGCGTCCAACTAGCATAGTAGACTGACATACGCGGCGTGGGCGGTGCCAGCGACTGCACTGTGCACCTTGGTATCATGCGACCAATCAGTGCAACCTGGCAAGAGCCGCTTCGGGCTCTGCTGTGGCAGAGTGCACTTCCGCCTACCGCATTGAATGCGGTAGGTAGGCGAGTTTTCCAGTGGAAGCCACGCGGCCCCGCGCGCGTACCCCACCTGCGGACACGTGGCGGCCTCGGACCAGCCCCAGGCGGGGTGTCGGTTCCACCCCGCTGAGGGGTCCGGATAGTATATGGGGGTCCAGGACCCCGCGGGAGGTCCGGGGCCCCCAGCTGTTTTGGCTGCGGGCTACCTTCTCCGGGACACGTGGCGTCACCGGACCCTCCCCAAAAGGGAACGGGTCCGGGGCCGTTTGCCGGGAGAGTAGGGCTCCGGACCACAGGGGTCCGGCTGCTCGGCCGTCAGGGCGTAGTCAAGGATAACTAGGAGACTCTTGCCCAGACACAGCAAGAGGGGGTACCCCAGTCCTGGGGTACCGACACAAACGATGTACAAATAGCTCGAAACTCTAAGGATAGAAGCGACGTAGCTGCTGTATGTTCCAAGCGTTGGTGAAGACTTCGCCGTTTTCGTTCGCCAGCTTGTACGTGCCGGGCTTGAGCACTTCGGCGATGATGTATGGGCCTTCCGATGGTGGAGAGAACTTGTGACAGCTCATGTTGTCTTGTCAAAGCCTCGGCACCAAGTCCCCTTTGTTGAGGTCTCGGCGTCGGACTCTCTGCGCTTGATATTTTCGCAAAGACTGCTGGTAGCGTGCAGAGTGCAGGAGTGCCACGTCTCGAGCCTCATCCACTTGATCCAACGAGTCCTCGCGGGCTCGCTGGTTCTACTGCTCCTGGTATGCCTTGAGCCTTGGCGACCCGTACTCCAAGTCCGTGGGGAGTATGGCATCGGCGCCATAGACGAGAAAGAACGGCGTAAAGCCTGTGGCTCTGCTTGGGGTCGTCCTCAGGCTCCAAATAACCAAGGGTAACTCTGTGAGTCACCTCCGGCCAAACTTGTTCAGCTTGTTGAAGATTCTTGGCTTCAGTCCTTGGAGGATCATGCCATTGGCACGCTCCACTTGCCCGTTCGTCTGTGGATGTGCCACAACCGACCAGTCCACATGTATGTGGAAGCTGTCGCAGAACGCCAAGAACTTCTTGCCTGTCAACTGGGTGCTGTTGTCGGTGATGATCGAGTTAGGGACCCAAACCTGAAGATGATGTTGGTGAAGAACAGAACGGCTTGCTCGGATTTAATCTTGCCGATGGGTCGAGCCTCGATCCATTTGGAAAATTTGTCGACTGCCACCAGCAAGTGGGTGAAGCCCCCGGGCGCCTTCTGCAGCGGACCGACGAGGTCCAGTCCCCACACGGCAAACGACCACGTGATGGGGATGGTCTGCAGAGCATGGGCCGGGAGATGTGTTTTTCGAGCGTAGAACTGGCAACCCTCGCATGTCCGCACGACGTCGGTGGCATCGGTGTTGACGCTCCTTAGCGCCCCCGATTTATATACCGCAAGCGCACGGTTTCGTGTAACTTTTCCCTCAGAGTATTCCCCCAAGGTTTATCAATCCACGGAACCAAAGAGACAAGAAACAATCTACTAGCATAGAGATTCCTTTGTGTGAGATGGTGAAAACGAATCTAATCTACTAAAAACACGACAAACACCAAAGGTAGCAAGAGAAAGTTAGAGATAACCAATCTAGATCACCTAGATCATGCATATGTTGTAGTTCCAACTAGATAAAGTGAAGTAAGATAGATGTGAATCTCAATGGAAAGCCTCTTTAAACCCAAAATCTCCAATCCGATCCCTCGATACTCCGCCTACTCTGTGGAGACGGCCTGTCACGACGCCCCCCCCTTTTGAACGAAATACCCTGAAGCAAGTCGAACCCCCTTTGGTAGTTCCGCCATGAACCTCTAGCCACCATGACTATAAGATCATGCTAAGTGATCTATCTCGATAATAGATCTAGGATGAAGCGAACCCAAAGAAAAGAACGAAATCGAAAGAGGAGAACATGGTCGCTAAACATTCGGAAACACAAATAACTTCACCATGAATGATTGTACATCACAAGATCACAACCGGGGCCCTACCTTGATCTTGATGATCCTAGCTCCAGAACTCCGACGTGGTCTTCCTTGCAAGGTTCTCACGTCGGCTAGGGCGAACCCTAGACAACTAGCACGACCCTCGGCTCTCCGAGAGGTGTCTCTCTATCTTCTCTGCTCCTTGGTGTCGTCTCCCGAATTGATCTCTCCGTGAACCTTGGGGAGGGGTCTTTAAATAGCCTCAGGGAACCCTCGGTCAAAGGGGAGGTCGAACCGACCTAAAAACAGGCTGGGCCGGCCGGCCCAATGAGCCTAGGCCGGCCGGCCTGGGTCTTTCCTTCGTCGGCTGGCGCTCAACTTTCTCCCCAAGTCTCCTGGAATCTTCTAGAGTTTATGTCTTTCATGATTGCACCCCTTTAGACGTCGTTATCTTCGAGATTTCTTCGAGGAGAAGGATAGGATGGAAAATCCTTCCTTAAATATCTCTTTGCTTTGCTTAGCCCCGAAGCATCTCAATCTTATCTTGTGGGCTTTGTCTTTTGGGCTTCATTGGAGGGTGGATGTGCATGAATGGGCCTCTAATCATCATGGCCTTCGATCCTTTGTTCGGGCTTTGGCCTTCGTCATTCTTCATATCATCGCGTGATCGTGGGCCTCGCCATTTCATGCTCCAAAATTGGTCAAAAACCTGCAAAAACGAAGTACCTCCAAAATATATGTGCAAACGTGAAAACGACCAATAATTGGGCCGAGGTTAGGATGGTTAGTGATTTTGATATTAAATTTATGACATTATCAAAGTTAAACAGGGGATAAAATGGATACTTAAGGAGCGCCAACAGTCGGCGACCGCGGTGGGCCAGTAAAAACCTTGCCGAAACGCGTTACCCACGAGGGTACGTGGTGCGGCGTGATGACCGCAGGTTCCAGCGTGGATGTCGCGGATCAGCTCCTTGCCCTCGAGTTTGGGGATGCATCGCTGTAAAACGCCCGAGGGACTGCGCTTGTATAACTCGTTGTCGATTAGGACGAAGGACTTGGCCCGCCTAACGAGGCACCACGCCCGAGCGCGGTTCGAGGGTAGGTCCCCTTGAATCATCCAGTCAAGGTACTGGGCGCGCCAATCTTGCGAAGTGGGGGCCTCGTCGACTTCCATTGCTTCGGCCTCATCCGCGGAGGAGGTCCCGAAGTCAATGTCCATGGGCACGGCCTCGTCCACCGGGGGGTTCCCGCCGGAGGGCCCGGCGGACGAGGGGCCTGGTTCCGTCGGATCCTTAAATTCGATGGAGGGCTTGGTGATGTCGAGAGCGAAGATGTTCGTGGGGACGGTGGTCCGCCCCGACGCAATCTTGGCTAGTTCGTCGGCATCCTCTTTGTACTTGCACGGGACATGATTGAGTTCTAGGCCGTCGAATTTGTCTTCGAGGTGGCGCACTGCTTTGCAGTATGCCTCCATCTTCGGGTCATGACATCTAGACTCCTTCATCACCTGGTCGATGACGAGTTGAGAGTCACCGCGCACGTCGAGGCGTTTGACGCCGAGCTCGATGGCGATGCGGAGGCCACTAAGGAGGGCCTCGTACTCCGCCATATTGTTAGATGCAGGGAAGTGCAAGCATACTACGTATCGCATGTGGTCTCCGAGGGGTGAGATAAAAAGAAGACCGGCACCGGCGCCGGTTTTCATCACCGACCCGTCGAAGAACATGGTCTAGCATTCGGTCTGGATTTGTGGAGGGGGTAGCTGAGTGTTCGTCCACTCAGCCACGAAGTCAGCCAAGACTTGGGACTTGATCGCTTTGCGGGGGGGGTGTAGGTGAGAGTTTCTCTCATCAGCTCCACAGACTATTTGGCAATTCTACCCTCGGCTTCCCTGTTGCGGACTATCTCCCCCAAAGGGAAAGACGAGACCACGGTGATGGGATGGGCCTCGAAGTAGTGGCGCAGCTTGCACCGTGCCAAAACCACCGCATACAGCAGCTTTTGAATCTGCGGATAGCGTGTCTTAGTTTCAGACAACACTTCGCTGATGTAGTACACCGGCCGTTAGACGGGCAGAGCATGGCCCTCGTCTTGTCTTTCGACAACAACCACCGTGCTGACCACTTGGGTCGTCGCGACTACATACAGATAGAGGGGCTCGCCATCCGCGGGTGGCGCAAGAATGGAGGCGTGAGTGAGCGATGCCTTCAGCCTGTCGAGGGCTTCTTGGGCTTCGGGGGTCCACGTGAAGCGCTCGGCTTTCTTCAGGAGTCGATACAGGGGTAAGCCTTTCTTGCCGAGACGCGAGATGAATCGGCTAAGGGACGCTAGGCATCCCATGACCCTCTGTACCCCCTTTAGGTCTCGGATCAGTTCCATCCGAGTGATGGCCGAGACTTTGTCAGAGTTGGGTTCAATGCCCCGCTGGGAGACAATGAAACTCAAGAGCATGACTCGAGGGACTCCGAACACGCACTTCTCGGGGTTGAGTTTTACCCCTTTGGCCCTTAGGCAATCGAATGCGATCCTGAGATCAGCAACCAGGTCGTCCGCCTTCCTGGATTTTATAACGATGTCGTCGACATATGCCTCTATGTTCTGCCCGAGATGGTCCCAGAAAACGTGGAGCATACACCGCTGATATGTAACTCCAGCATTTTGGAGGCCAAAGGGCATCGTGACGTAGCAGTACATGCCGAAGGGTGTGATAAAAGAAGTCGCGAGCTGGTCGGACTCTTTCATCTTGATTTGGTGGTAACCGGAGTAAGCATCAAGAAAGGATAAAAGTTCACATACCGCAGTTGAATCTACGATTTGATCAATGCGTGGCAAAGGAAAGGGAACCCTCGGACATGCTTTATTTAAACTAGTGTAGTCTACGCACATCCGCCAACTCCCATTCTTTTTCTTCACTAACACAGGATTAGCTAGCCACTCGGGATGGAATACTTCCTTGATGAATCCGGCTGCCAGAAGTTTCTGCAGCTCCTTGCCGATCGCCCGGCGCTTGAGCTCATCGAATATCAAGGGCGTGCTCGGCGACCTCCCTCGGTATGCCAGGCATGTCCGAGGGGCTCCACACAAAGATGTCTGCGTTGGCGCGGAGAAAGTCGACGAGCACCACTTCCTATTTGCTGTCGAGGGTGGCACTGACCTGCAACGCCTTGTCGTCAGAGCGATTCAGGTCGAGGGGCACCTTCTTGATACCCTCGGTGGGTTCGAAGCTTCCCACATGTCGGTGCGTGGAGTCCAAGGCCTCGCTTGCCATTTTGTCGAGGGTGGCTGCGAGGGCCTCGTCCTCCGCTTGAGCCTCCGCGTGCTCAACGCACTCGACATCGCACTCATAGGCATGCTCGAACGAAGAGCCGACAGTGATGACACCCTTCGGACCTGGCATCTTCAGCTTGAGGTAGGTGTAGTTGGGGATGGCCATGAACTTGGCGTAGCAGGGTCGACCAAGAATGGCATGATAGGATCCCCGAAACCCCACCACCTCAAAGGTGAGTACTTCCTTACGGAAGTTGGCTGCCGTGCCGAAGCAGACAGGCAGATCGATCTGGCCAAGGGGTTGGACTCGCTTCCCCGGCGCGACGCCATGGAATGGCGACTTACTGGGGCAAAGCTTGTTCAATCCAATCCCCAAGAGCTCCAAGGTGTGGGCGTACATGATGTTGAGGCTGCTGCCTCCGTCCATGAGCACCTTGGAGAAGCGGGTATTGCCGATGATGGGGTTAACAACGAGCGGATACCGTCCCGGGTGCGGTACGTAGTTGGGGTGGTCCTTGCGGCCAAAGGAAATGGTGTCCTTCGACCAGTCGAGGTAGGACGGCGTGGCCTTGGTGACGGTGAAGACTTCCCGGCGCTTACGCTTGCGCTGCCGAGAGGTCATGTTCGTCGTTGGTCCTCCAAAGATGAAGAAGGTGTTCTCCACCGGGGGGGCTCATCATCTACACCTTTGTCGCCAGCATCCTTCTTTTTGTCCTCGTCGCGATGCGCGACGCGGTTGTAGTACTTCTTGAGCATTTCGCACTGCTCGAGGGTGTGATTGACCGAGCCCTTGTGGTAAGGGCACGGTTTCTTCAGCATGTCGTCGAATAGGCCGCCTCCACCTCGAGGGGGACCTCGAGGTCCTTTGCGGTCAGGGATGGCGACGAAGGCCTCGTCAGAGTCTTCCGCCTACCCCAGTCCACGCTGGATTGGGGGGGCCTGCTTCTTTCCCTTTCTCCCCCGCTTTTGCTTCTTGGCAGGGCATGGGTCTTGAAGTTGCCGCCCTCCGCGGGCGCATCTTCCTTGCGCTTATTCGGCTTCTCGTCGAAAATTGCACCAACCGCCTCTTCGCCAGCGGCGTAGTTGGTGGCAGCGTCGAACAACTCGTTGGTGTTGGCGGGACGTCTTTGCGCAAGCTCGTGCACCAGGTTTGTGCACATCGTGCCCTCGAGGAAAGCGTTGATGACCTCGACGTGTGTGACGCTTGGGAGCTCGGTGCATTGCTTGGAGAAGCGTCACACGTAGTCGCGCAGGGAGTCATTGGGCTTCTGGCGACACCCTTTGAGGTCCCAGGAGTTCCCAGGGCGCACGTATGTGCCCTGTAAGTTGCCCACGAAGATCTGGACCAAGTCGGCCCATTTGTGGATCTGGTCCGCGGGCAAGTGCTCGAGCCACGTTCGTGTGGCGTCAGTGAGATGAAGGGGAAGGTTGTGGATGATGACCACGTCTTCCGTAGCACCACCCAGCTGGCACGCTAGGCGGTAGTCATTGAGCCAGACTGCGGGATCAGTTTCGCCCGATTACTTGACGAGGGTGGTGGGTTGTCAAAAGCGCGGGGGAAAAGAAGCGTTTTGAATCTCCCGGCTGAACACCCGGGTGCCCGGAGGCTCCGGTGACTCACCCCTGTCGTGCTCGGGGTCGAAGCGCCCACCCCGTTGAGGGGTGTACTTCCTGCCATTGATGATGTAGCGGGCGTCGCCGTCATCGGCGTGCCCGTGCGTGTCGTGGAGTCGCTCCCTTGCGGGAGCCTTCCCGATGCGGTCGTGCACCGAGGGTGCCTTCGCGTCGTGCGGTACGGCTGTCTTTCCTTTCCCTCCTGGCGGAGTGTGCACCGAAGCCTCGTGGTCCTGGCGTGCAGTCCCACCGGGCTGTTCCGGGGCCTTTGAGCGCATACGAGATGCAGAGCTCTCGGCCTGCTGCACGACAGCTTGCTCGATGAGCGCATGTGCCTCGCGGCGCAGGTTGCGACCCAAAGTCGTCGATGGCTCGGGCATCGCTTGGAGTTGGTAGGCCGCAGCGACGAGTTTTTCGCCGGCTGTTTTCAATTCCGGAGGTTTATCGACGTTGCCGTCGGCTAGGATCCGCTCCCGGGCAACGTGTCCCGCCGCCTGGGCATGTGCACCACGCGCGGTACGCTGCTGCTCGAGTGCGGTGCGCAGCTCCTGGGTCTGCCGACGCTGCTCGTCGAGCTTGGCTTGAAGCTCCTTGAGCTGCGCCAGCTGTGCTTGCCACTCCGCCGAGCTTGACGAAGAAGAAGGGGCCGCAGGCAGCACCACCGGTTGGTTCGCCTACGCGTCTGCCCCACCATTCCCGTCAACACCCGGAACGTTGTCGTCTTACCCGTCCGCAAGCTGGACCATGAAGTACTCCCGGGCGGGATCGTAATCCCCCTCGCTGGAGTCTTCGGAGCAGGTGAGGCAGTAAGCCGTCGCCAGCCGGAACATGCGGAAAGCGCCGGGGTCGCGGACCCCGGAGTAGTCCTCGGCCTCCTCGGCCGTGAAATTGTCCATGAAGAAGTTGACGTCGTCGGTGATCGAGCTCGCCGTCTCGGGGTAGGAGTCGTTAGGAGATGACGCGATGAGGCTGCGGATCGACAGGAGGTGATGACCCGGCATGTCCTCGTACTCGGTGAAGTTGGTGCTAGTCGAAGAAGCGTAAGAGGCAGCGTTGCGCATCCCGATGGGGTAGGGCGACGCCGCAGTCGCGCCCTCCTGGGAGGCACTAGAGCTGCAGTCGATGATGATGATGCCGGCGCTGCCGACGCCGGAGCACGTGATGACGAAGCGATGGCCCTGTCGGCCGCGACGCTGAGCCGTGACATGGCGACCTCAACCCACGTAGGGGAGGTGAGGCGTGCCGCCCGGTGCCGCTCTGGGCGCGCTTGTCGTGAACGTTGGCCCGAGCGCCTGTTGTGCCGGGCTGGTGAAGCCGGAATGTCCGGGTTGCGTCTGGGTGAGAGGAGCTCCATGAGGTAACCGTTGCCGGTTGCTCTAAACTCGAGGCTCCCGAACCAGATCACGTATCCTGCTGGGAACGGATCCAAAACGCCCATGGGGTATGGGTTAGATCTGCTCGCCATCCCTGGAGATCAAATGGGAACAAAAGAGAAAATGTCACGCAGCGAGCCCCTACCTGGCGCGCCAACTGTCGGTGTCCTGACCCAGGGGTCCGGATCCCAACTAGTAAATGCTGCGTGTTTCCTCATCCCAGATGTTGATGCCAGAGGCAACACAGTAACACACGGGTTTATTCTAGTTCCGGCCACGGGGCCGTACGTCCAGCAAGGGGGTGTGCGAGGGCACTGTATTATCCTGCACCCGAGGTGCCTGTAGTAGGGGGTACAGGCGTGGCGAGAGAGGGCAGGAAGCTCTCAGGTCTCTGCTAGAGGAGGAGTCGATTGAGGCGAATGCCAATATCGGGTGCTCAGTAGTGCTGAGTGGGTGACGATGGTCGCAATGTCTTAGGTAGCGATGATAGCTCACGTCCAGAACGTCCCCCTTAAAGGAAGCCCGCCTCCTCCTTTTATAGTCACAAGGAGGGGCGGTGTACATGCGCAGGGGAACGTGGAAGTCGTCGTTTTTTCCCAGATCGCGGGGGTGCAGTGGTCGGACACTGTAGAAAGTACACTGTGGGGCATGGCGTCGGGCGTGACAGTCATCCTGGATATCTCCTTGGTCTTTGCGGAGATCGCGCCGGCGTCCTGCCAGCCCTAGCAGGCGGCGTGGTCGTCGCTGTAGGGTGGACAGTCCTTCAAATGTGGCGTGGTGACGTTCCGTGAGCCCTGCAGATCAGGGTCTTGCGTGCTCCAGCGGTAAAGGGGCACGTGGCGATCCCGGACCCCCCTGAACGGAGTGCTGGCGCACGTACTAGGAGGTCCGAGACTCCGGCTGCGAGTGCGGAGCGTCCCTCCTTGAGGGGCACGTGGGGACGCCAGACCCCCTCCTGAGCAGGGGGCGGGTCCGGGGTCACACGTGTGATGAGGTGGAGTCCGGACAACCGGAGTTGGCAGAACAGTAACGGGAACTGTGCCGAGCGCGTCTCGTCCCGCGTCGCATGCTCCACAGTGCTGCCACAACGTTCGGGATGGCGAAGCAGTGTCCGGAGTTGGCGGACGGGACTCCGATCACAGCCACTGTGGGGAATGGCGGCCTGACGCCGTCTGTCCTGGGCGCTGTGGAGGAGTGGTTGGCATTCAATGCCCCCGTACGACGGGCGGGTGAGCGGCAGGGCCGTTTGTTCTTTACGCGGAGGGGTGGCCTCGAGCGAGGCGGAGATGAGTTGCCTGCTCGAGGGTAGGTTCGCTACCCTCGAGCGAGGCGGAAATGTTTTGCCCACTCGAGGGTAGATTCGCTACCCTCGAGCGAGGCGGAGATGCGGGGCGCAGTCGAGAGTCTCGATGGGAGCCCTCGAGCGTGGTGGAGATCGCTCCGCGGGTCCGAGAGAAGAGCGAATGGGCCGCATGTTGGGCTTCTTTGAATCATTTCCTTTCTTCTGGATTGGAAGGAGGTCGTGGGCCTTCGTGGGCTCAGTCGCCTATCATGTGTTTGCGTTTTTTAGGATGACCTTAATACCCCGATTAGGGTGTCCCTAATCGTGGTACCCGACAGAATGTTTAGAAACATTTTAAAAGTTCAAATCTTTTATTCAGAATACTTTTCAAAAATTATCCAGAACATTCTGAATTGTTGTTGAACAAATTTGGAATTAAAAAAAACAATTTGGAATGTTTGACAAAAAATATTTTTGAGAACTTTTTGGATAAAAAGTTCCACGAAGCACTCTGGGAATATTTCCAAACAAATTATGAATGTTCAGGAACATTTTAAAAAGGTCAAAACTTTTTTTCGAACATTCCAGGCAATTATCCAAATCATTGTGAATTGTTCTCAAACAAATTTGTAATTTGTTTTAGAAACAATTTTAGGAATGTTTGACGAACACTTTTTGGGTAAATATTTCCACAAAACACTCTGAAATATTTCTAAACAAATTTTGAATGTTCATGAGCATTTTAAAAAGTGCATAACTTGATTTCGAAAAAAAATTGGTTACTTGGAGCAATTTCTACGAAACACTCTAAAATATTTCAAGCATCTTCAATGTTCAGGAACAATTTCCAGAATGTGTTGCTAACATTTTAAAATGTGCAAAACTTTTTTTCGGAATTTTTTCATAGGAACACGTAGAAGTAGGAGCGAACATGTAGATCACGAATTCACGATTTCGCTTTTGCTTCTAGCGCTGGAAATGAGAGGCATTCAATTAACATTTGAGCCCAATAAACATGCGTCGCGTGCCTGTCTGACCGCGCGTGTGCGTCCGCCCGGCCACTAAATCGTTTCTGCGACGTAACAGTTTCTAATCGCAGAATGCGACAGATAGATGCCCCCGGGCGGCCCGCCCAGCGACACGTAGCCAAAAAAGTGAAGCGTCTGACGGGGGGGAGCCAAGCCAGAGCTACTAGATATTTTTCGCCCGGACAGCCAGCCCCTGCTGCGGCTGGGCCCCGTAACCGCTTCCTCGGTCGCCGCTGGGCGGCCGAGATCCCCCGGCCGGCTCGCCCGAGCACGCCGAGCCGTCGCCTCGTTCGTTTACTATTACTATTTTACTCCGCGATTCGCCTGGCTGGTTTCCCCTTCTCGGCGCTGTTTGTTTTTCCCTATCATAGCATAGCACATAATTTTTGAGAAAAGAATCTTACATGTATGGAGTACTAAACGAAATTTATTTGCAAAACCTTTTCACGACGGATCTAATGATAGTAATTAATCGATGATTGGCTACATTGATGCTACAGTAACCATACTTTAATCGTGCGGTCAAAGGCCTCATTAGGTTCGTCTCGCGAAGTAGAACAGGGTTGTGGAGTTAGTTTTATAAATTACCTTTATTTAGTACCCAATTATTGGTCAAAAATTTTGTACTACTTGTGCTACTCTTGTCCAAACAGGGCCTCGTCGCCTCCTCCTCTTCTGCTCAGGGGTTGTTTGGTTCCAGGGACTTTTTTAAGTAACTAGAACTTTTTAGTATTTAGAAGTATTAAATAAATGTTAATTATAAAACTAACTGCAGAAGGCTGGGCTAAACTGCGAGACGAATCTAATGAGGTATCTTAATCTATAATTAGCGAATAGTTACTGTAGCATCAATGTAGCAAATTATGAATTAATTAGGCTCATTAGATTCGTCTCGGAAAAAACACTCAGCTGTCAAAAAACATTTATAAATAGATAGATTTTATTTAATATTATAAAATAGTAAAATTTTTTTTGATGCGATAAAGACTTTTGAAAAAAATTTGGTTCCAAATAGGGCGTCAGACATGCTGCTGCTCCTGCGGCTGCGTGCCCCCACCGCACTCAAGAAAGCGAGAAAAGGGCGACGAAAATATCCTCCAGCGCGGCAGGGGGGAGCGGCCGCCATCGCCACCGCCGCCCGAGGAATAGATTAGTCGCGCGGATAATGTGGGGGGCGACCGCGACGGGCAGAGGAGCGCGCCGCCGCCGGTGGTGACCCCAGCCGCTGCTGATTGTGCTGCCCGTCCTGCCGTCGGCGGCCACGGCGCGCGTGCGGTGGTGGTGGTGGTAGCTCGCGAGGGGGGAAAGCCGGAAGGTGCTGCCGGCCGCGGGGATGGAGGAGGAGGCGCCCGCAGATCCAGCGACGGCGTCGTCCCGCGTCTGCGTCTGCGTCTCCGGCTCCGGCCGCTGCTGAATCGGGCGCTCCGGGTTGGTGTCGCTTGGGGTGGGGGAGGCGGGCGTGGGTTGGTGCGTGGGGTTTGGGTTTGCCGGTTTGGGTATGGTGGGCGGCGGCGAGGGGGATCGCGTTGGCGGCAGCGGCGGCGCCGGGGTGGCGGTAGGGGGAGGGCAGCAGTTCGTGGACCGGAGCAAGGTCAGGATTCTGCTCTGCGACGGCGACGCCACCAGCTCGCGGGAGGTGCTGCGGCTCCTCTGCAACTGCTCATACCAAGGTTAGTCAAACTTTTTCACCCCCGTACTTAGTATGTCTAAGTCTAATCCTTGGGATTTCCCGGATCAGGATTCTGTTCTGCTTCTCGCTGTGAGCTTAATCATTAGTTGTACTACACTACTAATATGTTCGCGTCTAATGATTGAATCTGCTATTCTGTTATGCGTCATGTGTGCTTACAGTTGTGCTGGTGCTGGTGAACTTTTTTTGTTTCAGTATCTTGCGCAAAGTCTCCGCGGCAGGTGATCAATATTCTCAACTACGAGAGCAGCGAGATCGACATCATCCTGGCTGAGGTCGATCTGCCGGTCACAAAGTGCTTCAAGATGCTCAAGTACATTGCCAGGAACAAGGACCTGCGCCACATCCCCATCATCAGTAAGCTGCCGTACTATTCTGTCTTCTGCCGATTCCAGTGACGCGCTTGTAATGATCATCATCCTGTTGATCGAATTATGCAGTGATGTCCAACAGAGACGAGGTCTCGGTTGTTGTCAAGTGCTTGCGGCTTGGGGCAGCCGAGTACCTGGTGAAGCCACTGCGCACCAATGAGCTGCTGAACCTTTGGACCCATGTGTGGCGGCGGAGACGGATGGTAAAGGCACCTTAGCCTCTGTGTTAAAAGCATGCGCTAAGCTGAGATGCTTGTGTATGTTGTTGTACCTGTATGAATTGTTCTTTAAATTGAGTACTGGTGTTGGCAGCTTGGTTTGCCCGAGAAAAACTTCTTCAATGACAACTTCGAGTTGGTGCTCTCAGAACCTAGTGATGCCAATACAAATAGCACCACGCTCCTCTCTGATGAGACAGATGATAGGCCAAAAGAAAACATGAATCAAGAAACAGGCACCTCGAATCAACGTGAATACGAGGTAACTTTAGGAAGTTTGTTGCAGTTCAGATATTCATTTTGCTGTTTTAGTAGATTTCCATTTTTGTGCTTTGATGGTGCCACAAAGATGTACCTGTTTTCCTTGTATGCTGTATGATGATGGCATGCTAATTTGTACACATCGATACTAGTTTAAGCTCTGTTCCATTTCTTGCCATGTTCCAGTCTTATCCTTCTGCTGAGACCGAACAAAGAGGCAAAACGGAGGGCGTGCCAGGTTCTGTTGTAGATGCCGATCAAGCATGTAAGATATTTCATTCTGACCTGTCTATTTCCTGTGATAATTGATCTACCTTTTTCATTGGTAGTGTGTTCTACTTCTCAACCTGTTTCTTATTTGATTCTTTTAATTGCCAGCATCACCAGGAAGAATGTTTTCACGCCCTATAAAAACTAATCTGAGGGTTGGCGAATCGTCTGCATTTCTAGCATATGTTAAGTCAAGCACCCCAGTCTCCAGCTCATTTGATAGTGAACTACAAAGAGGTGGCAGTCGGTTAGAATCTTTTGATAACCAGGGTAATTGCTCTACCGCAACTGACAGAAGTGAAACCGGTACTGATGTAAATATCCGGGATAAAGAAGCTTATGAGATGCCTGTACAGTACCCTATGGTGTACTTTTCATCATCTAACATACATATGGAGCGAAGCAATGGAGGCCAAAATGGTACTTCAGGAACTCCACCTATGTACCATTACCCATTTTATTATCCAGGGATGGTAGAGCACAGCATAGCACTTTCTTCGGTGCAAAATTTTCAAGCGAACATAAACAATGCTCAAGGACATACACCTCCAGCGATGATCCCCCAGTACAATGCTTATCCCCAATGCCATGGTGTACCTATGATGTCATCATTTCAGTTTAATCCAGGTGGTATGAGTATGCACTCAAATCATTTACCGACACAAAATATGTGGTCATCAGGGTCAAGCACACCAGTGCCTGAGGAAACATGCAGTCACTCTGAAAGGAGGGCCGCAGCACTTGCCAAATTTAGGCAGAAAAGGAAAGAGCGCTGTTTTGACAAGAAAGTGAGGTATGTGAATCGGAAGAAGCTTGCTGAAACAAGGCCAAGGGTACGAGGACAGTTTGTTAGGCAGGCAAGCAATACTGATATTATCAGCACTGGAGATGACATCTCTGAAGATGAAGATGATGATCCATCATCCAGGGAGGTAGAGATGGTTTCTTCACCAGAGTAGTGAAAAGATTTCCCATGTGAGAAGATAGAGTACAGATGATTACTGCTCACTTTGATACAACTCAGTAGACCTAGGCATATACATTCTTCTACTGGGAAAGGCAATACACCCTTTCGCTCACACAGTATACCCTTTTTGTCCCCAAGAAACATGTTACATGTGGCAATACCACCAATGTTGCTCTGGTCATTTTGGAGAAAACATATTTTATGAAGACATGAAGTTTAGTTGTAGTTATGCTAGTTAGTGACACATACCAGTGTAGATCAGTATTATCCATTGCAGACTGATATCTGCCTTTTGAGGTAGACAGGGCTATTGTCATATTGTCATACATTCTGCATATTATAAGTTGATTTTCCACATTTTGGTTTCCTAGTCCATGTGCATTTTGATGAAATTGCACTGATTACATTTTTACTTGTGTTCCTGGGTTAAGCCTGTCTTCCGCAGTCCCTCTCTGCTCTTGCACAATCTGGTGTGAGAGACTAGGACGACGGATCTATTTCTGAAGAGGTGGAAACCACGTCGATAAATGTATTCTTATAATAATGTAAGAGTTCACTAGTTCATAATATTATACGAAATTCAGCAGACTTCGGGCATTTCCTGCACGAAACGGATAGCAGGATTAATCGTTGCGCTCAGTATCACCAAATTGAGTTGCACATCGTCGATTTAAGTTCTAGTATATGATTTAATAAGGTTGAATTCCAACGTGTTATTGGACCAAACGCCCCCAAATCACCCACAAGCGAGGAAGACGTGAACTGGACTGTAAACGTTTTAAAAGGCCAACAGAAGCTGCCCTGTACTCCTGGTAGCCCAGGAAATACAGGTTACCGTAATAGTCCGGACCATGTGTACTGCAGCAACAGTCAAGACCGAAAGAGTAACATAACATTAGGAAGCACGATCTGTCCATAGCATAGTATTACATAGCGTCTGAATGTGCTGAGAGATACCATGGTAGCGTCTGAATGTGCTGAGAGATACCAAAAAGCTGCCAAACAGATGATTTTCTCCTGAACATCCATATGGTTGGACAGTTGGAACTTAGTACTTTGGTGCTGGCTTCTGGGTTGGCAGCAGTCCAAATCTCTTCTTCAACAGGTACCGCTGGCGAGAGTACTTGTCATCTGGTGAGAAGCGAGCTGCACCACAAGTAAAGATTTCTCAGTAATTCAAGATGACACACTCGAACTATAAATCAAAACCACAAATGTAACCATGAAAAGGAACTAATTCCACATGTTTCAGTTCTGCACATTACACGTCTTATTTTTTGGTCCTATGCATCGACAAGAGAACTAAAATCAGTGTTTAACTCTCTAAAGTTTATTTAGTCCAATAGTAACACAACAAAATTAAGCTCTAATCTGGCAAATAGTGCTTATGTTAAGGCCATCCATGACTGGTCAGGATTCTAGATTGAACAGGTTTAGTCATGTTGTAAGGAACTTGTTGCTAGAAAAGGATGCTCGTTTTCACACTAAGATCTTGCAGAAGAGCTGCGAAAGCAATATCTTATTTATCTGTTCAAAATACCCAGAATTCTTATCTCATAAGAAATTGAAAATACAAGGTACTATTTAACCTGCATCGCTGCAGGGTACCAAATGAGAAATTAGGATCAACTGGTGCTAGCAAGCAACGCTCCACGATCATCAAAATGTTCCAACACCCAAAAACAACAATTGACATAAACATGCCTTTCTGTTTTGAAAGAGTTCAGCCTAGCAACGGATTAACAAAAACGTAATCCATACGAGTTTTCCAAAACAATCTACAGCTGATGTCTAATCAATAATCATCAAAGACCATTAACACATTCGGCGGACCTCCAACAAGTATACAAACATGCCCACTCACGCTCACGCTAATAATTAGAAAACCGTGAGTCGATGACATCATCTTTCTTCCCAACAGGAAAACCATATTATTACGTCTCAGACAGGCAAGACAACAGCACATGGAAGGACTCCATCGAACGAAGGTGGCGTACCCGGATGAGCAGACTGCGTCGGCACACCGAGAGGCGACTCCTTCTGCAAAACAAGGGACAACATACGCACGTCATCAGCACAGGCTAAAACATCAAAATCACCAGCAATCCAGCGAAGATTAAGCGCAAGGTCGTACAACCTTGGTGGTGTAAACCTTGTCCCCCTTCTCGTTGATGTAGTACTGGAGATACATCTTGAATCCAAGCGCGGGATGAGCCCTGGTAAATCCGACGAGAATAAAGAGTGAGTACTCCCGATATCGCCAAGAATCGCAGCGAGAGCAGGAGAGATTGGGGAGGGGGTATAGCGAAGTTACCAGATGATGGCGGAGCCGCGGAGGAGCGCAGCGGAGAAGAGGCGAGAAGGGATTCAGGACGGCCGGCGGCTAGGGTTGGAAAGGGGTGGGCTTTCTGTGTTTCAGGGTATGGCTGGGCATATTACCCGAAACCCGATCCCCGAACTCGAAAAACCCGAACCCGTACCCGAAAAACCCGAGTCCGAAAAACCCGATCACTATTTCGGGTAGCAAACTCCGGTACCCGAAATTTTTACGGGTAAATCGGGTTTAGAATCCCGGTACCCGAATTTGAAAAGAAACCCGAATTCTAAGTAGACCTAGCAGCCCAATTCAAGCCGGCCCACTAACGCAGTAAACCTAGCCTCCCACGCAGCACCCACCCAGACTCCAGCAGTCCAGTCGCAACTCCTCCCCGAGTCCCAACCTCCCGTGGCGGCGCATCTGGAGTCTCCGGCGGGACGCCGCAGCACGGCAGCTCGATTGTGCGACGGCCGACCTCCTCGTCGTCGAGCTGCAGGTCGAGGCTGCGGGCCAGCAGCGCCTGATCTTCCCTGTCGCCATCGGCATCTGGTGGTAACGCATCGCCGTTGCTGGCCGCAAGTTCGCAGCTCGTTCCGTCGTTCGGGATACTGGCATCCTATCCTGATGCCTGCTGGTCATCTGGGCACAAGGATCTTCCACGAAGCTAAGTCCATCGTGGATTTCTTGCTTGTTGCTCCTATTCATTCTTGGCTTGGCGTGGATTGGGATGACTGATTAGCATGTTTGTTATTCCAATAATTGCTGTTGTGGTATCAATCGAAGATCCACAGTGTTGTATGCTTGGAATGAAAGTGCATATGTTCAAGCTTTCTTCTTGTATTTCTCCTCGCCAATACAAAACCGTGTTCTTCCCCTGTTACCTGTGCAACATGTGTTCTCTTCTTGTTATTTCGGGTAAATCGGAGTTACCCGAACCCGAACCCGAATTATCGGGTACCCGAATTGTCGGGTTTTATAATTTTTCAGTGTTTTTCGGGTATCAGTTTCTAAAACCCGAATTTCAAAAAACCCGAAAAACCCGACCCGAAATTTTCGGGTTACCCGAACGCCCACCCATATTTCAGGGAGAAACCCAAAGGCACGAAATGCCCAAAATGTAGGAGAGGCCCATCTAAGCATCAAATTGGGCCGCGTCCTCTCATTCGAAAATACTATTGCAATTTTCTCGTGATTCTTACCCCTCAAAAAAAAATTCTCGTGATTCTGGCTTTTTCCTTTTGTTAATAGTGTATAGTTAGCTGAAGTTTTCTAATAAATTAACATAATCGGTTACAATTTTTTCTAAAAGGTGCATAAAAGTAAAAGAAATCCAGTCCAGTACTCAAACTAATTGCGCATCGAAATGCGTGTTGAACTTGAGTTATCGAGTATATATAGATGTAAAATAAAAGTACAGGACACAAGGTGCACTTTCAACACCTTCACATCTTCTTGTCCTGTCATCTCTCCTTTTGTTTCAAAAGGAGAGGAAAAAAAAACTACACCATTCCCCTAAGAAAGTGCTCTAAGTCGAGCTGAACATGTCACGGAGACAGGCTACTCGATCGAGGTGGGCTTTAGTTGGTGTTGCATCCTTATCCACCAACACCACATGTACGCAATCACAGTGTGCCTCTCGCTCTCACCCTCTAGCCACTACGTGTACCCTCGAAGCATAGGCGACGGCAGCAGCAAGCAGTCCGGCACGAAAAAGAGCATCTAGTTATAGTAGCTGGGCTATAAAATTTGTAGCTAGGCTAGCTGCTAGTAGAAAGCGAGCCCTTGATCCTGCAGCCAAGGGAAGCTGGTGTCGTCCCAGCCGCCGCAGGCGCCGCCGCCGTCGACGTCATCGACCACGTCGTCGAGGTTCCACAGGCTGCCCCACCCCCACGTGGCCCCGCTGTCGAGCTGGGGGTGGTCCCCGCTGGAACCCTCCTCGCTGGCGGCGGTGGCGCCGGGGAGGAGGCAGGAGGAGGAGGAGGCGCAGGAGGCCATGGGGCAGCAGAACTGGAACAGCAGGTCGTCCATGTCCTGCTGCAGCATCGTCTGAAGGTCCTCCTCGTGCTGCCGCGCGAGGGAAACGGCCGGCGAAGACGACGACGACGCCTCCCTGATGACGGCTCCATCGTCGTCGTGGTCATCGCCGGCCGGCCTCTGCTGCTGGTGGTGCTGCTCCTGCCCCTGCTGCTGCTGCAGCTGCAGGAGCAGCTGGCTCTGCATCTCGCGGCGCTGCTTGAGGAACCGCGCCCGCGCGCGCTCGATGTTCTTGGACGGCTTGCCCTGCTTGAAGTGCGTCCGCCAGTAGTTCTTGATCTCGTTGTCCGTCCGCCCCGGCAGGCTGCGCGCGATCGTTGACCACCTGTTTATGCATCAGAGCAGAACGTGATCAGCTACTCTACTATACCGTCCAGTTGTATGCATAAAAAAGAAGAAGAAAAAAACTGCAGATTCAGAAGAGATTGTTACCTGTTTCCCCAGAGGGCGTGCAGCTCGAGTATGACGCTCTCTTCCTGCGGCGTGATCTTGCCTCTCTTGAGGTCGGGCCTCAGGTAGTTCACCCACCGGAGCCGGCAGCTCTTGCCGCTTCGCTTCAGACCTGCAGCAAAGCCCGGCCGCCGGTGTAAGACACTTGCTTGGCAAAGCCACTTGGTGGCGTACGATGGGAGCTGAACCATGCATGAATCCCAATTGACTATTTGACTACTGTATCAACTTGCCGATTAACCTAATGCAAGTTGCAGCTTCAGGTTGATTAAGGGCTTAAGGCTCTCGCTGACGAAAATTAAGGAAAAGAACCAAGAACAAACGAGGATTAGCAACAAGTGTTTCAGTAGTCAGTACCAGTCAGCTTGGCGACAGAATTCCACCTCCCTTCGCCGTGCTGCCTGACGTACTCGACCAGCAGCTTGTCCTCCTGCGCCGTCCATGGCCCCTTCCTCCACCCTCCCTCCTCCCTCCCCCAGCCAAACTGCCCTTCCATTATTCCTGTCGTCTCCTCTCCTCTCTCTCTAGTACCTCAAGTCAAGAGAGAACTTACTAAGCCTTTCACTTCAACGATCTTAGCGACTGAGCTAATCAATCCTTAATCCTCCCTGAGAGCTGTCTGATCCCCAACGAGGTAGTAGTGACTGGTGAGTGTCTCGGTGATGAGGTGATGCGGCCACCGAGTGAGGCTGCCGCCGCATATATATCCAGCACGGGCTCGCCGGGAGGCCGCGTCGCTGTCAGTGGCATCCCACTGCCACTACGCCCCGGTGGCGCCGGGCGTTGCCGGAAATGCCCCCCGGCCGGCCGATCGGTGTCGCCGGTAATTCTGGGAAGCTTTAGTTTTTCCCCGCTTTCTTCTCCGCGGATATGATGACGGATTACCGACTTACCGTAGGATTTACTGCCGAAAGCGCGGTCTCCCCGTCTAGAGCGTAGCTTAGCTTAGCTTAGAGCACTCTAAGAGACTCTTTATATCTTCTCTAATTTATAGGAATACAGATTTTGATGAAAAATTAGCCTCCAACTGACTCTTCAAATGAATATCCAAAGATAGATATCCTCTATTTCAGATTTCATGTTAGCCAAAGATGGAGAGTAAGAATAGCTCTCTAGACTACAAATAAGATATAGAAGAGCTGTTGGAAAAGACAAAGATATGAAAAATAATTTTCACTCAAATGACTCTCCAAAAGATAATTTAGAGAGTAGATTTTGAAAAAACTCTTGGAGATGCTCTTGGCACCTGCCTTGTGCGTGTGTTTTTTTGGTACTGCGTGGAGGAGCCACGACAGGGACAAACCATGTCTGTTTCCTTTAATTTGCTCGTAGCCAGCGGCCAACGCTGGCCATCAACCAACCGGCTGATCCTAGCTAGATTGCAGCCGTTTCCGCTAGCGATCGATCTTGGTGGCGTGTCGCTTTTAGAGTTCCTGGCGATGTAGATGCTGAGCAGGGGAACAGAAATAGTATGTTCAACGCCGGCCCGGTCTCGCGAGGCGATCTATCACAATTCTCACGAAAACTTTACAGGAAATCAGGACAGTTCCGAGGAAATCCTACTGAATGCTGATGCCCGGGCGATCCTGAGTGCTTGGGCGATGTAACAGCCCATGGGCCAGATGGGCCAGGAACGTCCTCTCTTGGCCACGTCCCGTACGTCCAGTGCCAGCAGCCCATGTGCCACGTTCGTGCGTCCAGTGCCAACGGTCTCTGTGCCACGTCCGTGCGTCCAGTGCCAACGACGCATCCCAGATGCCCGCGCACTGACCCGGCTCTGATACCATTCTGTAACGTCCCGCCTCCCCGAGGCCGGGCCCGCTTACATATGACAGCTTTCTAGGACATAGACTGATCTCACAGACCAACACATGTCTTTTCTGCACACTTTGTCCTCACTCGTGCGCACCTGGGAATAACTTTCCGGTTGGTCACCCATCCCCAAATTGCTCCGGGCCAAGCATGCTTAACCTCGGAGTTCTTTGGAGACCGGCTTTCGAAAAAAAAGTTGCAACATGTTGGTATGAGTATCCTATTAATCCTATTAAGCCCTGAGCCGGGATGTCACATGATCCTGGTGGTATTTAGATTGGTCTGGTACTCGACGGGGACGTCGAGTCCTAAGGGGGATGATTGTAACAGCCCATGGTCCAGATGGGCCGGGCCAAATTCAGAGTTACTGTAGCGGCGCGAATTTAGTCCCGTACTGGAAGTTGAGTTGAGTCCAGACCAGCTTAAATACCAGGCCCAGGGAAGCTGAATAATTCCGGTTACAACTTTTTGCGCGAAGCGAGGACAAAAACACAAAAGAGTTATTTAATAGGCGTGATTTACTTAATGTGTAGAATAGATCTTAGCCGTTTTCCGAGGCCGGGTCGAGCACCCAGACAGCACACCTCTAGGAACATGTATGGGCGCATGGGCCCGCCGCCCTCTCTTAGCACGAATGCCAAAGGCCGAGCAAGCAAGCTCATCAGGTGTGCTCATCGTGCTGGACTCCGGACCCAGCACAGTTGACCGGCCTCGTTCCCGTTTGTACAGTGTCGCCTCGTGCCTTTGACAGTTGACTCGGGGGGCTCCCAACTTGCGTTATGGCCTACCATACCCAAACATACGTAGCTGTCGTGTTGGTCCACGTTTCTTAGCTTAATGCCGGTCGAGACTGGCAGACATCAGCCAGCTCGTCTCTTTTCACGCGTAGTGTGTGCGCGCCCTTCAGAATCTGATTAGTCCACGTATGAAGAATCCGAAATGACGCCTTCTCGTGTGACGAGGAAATCTATTCATCGCATATGCGATTTCATGCCGATCCATCGCAGAGGGGCTTCTTCATTCCTCCTCCGACTTGCGATGGTGATGGCGGCGGCGGGGGTTGCGATCTGGGGGGGGGGGGTTTGCTGGGGAGGGGTGGGCGGTGGGTGAGCGGCCACTGGCAAGATCGCTGGCGGTCGGGGTGGTGGATGGAGGTGGCAGAGCTTTAGGGTTTGGGGTTACCATAGGTGGGTGCGGCTCCATGGCCTCCGGCTATAGAAGACGAGGGGACCGAGGGCGGTAGAGGACGACGACGGTTCGGCCGGCGGAGGGCGAGACGACACGTGAGCGCCGCCAGTCGGGCAGGCAGGGCAGAACCTCCGGTGGACGGTGGCCAACGGCGGTGGCGAGGAGAAGGCGGTAGTGGTGGACAGGCGGCGCGAGTGGTTAGCGGCGCGGAGGAGGAGGCGCCATCGGAGTCGGGGGCGCTCGCACCATGCGATTTCTCACACATGCAAGGAATAGACGGCCCGCTCCATGCCTGCTACCAAACTGCTCAATTCATGAACACTTATCCAATTAAGTAATTAACTAAGGTATAGTATATAGCACAAACATTTTAGGTTCCTAATCTATAAAGATAAGGCATCATGAATGAATTTAAGGATTGAAATGCAAAAAACCTCTCCAAATTAGCAACTAATAACGCGAATGCACCTGCGTGGGCGAATCCAGGACTCGATCGTCATTCCACTGCTCAATCGTAGACCAGAAAGCTGAAGCTCGCCAAGCAGGTCGATCAAGATGAGGTAAAATAATCCTAGACCCCGGCGACGGCGATCACTGACCTGGCCAGGCTAAGCCGAGGCGCCTAACTCGTTGAACACCTGGCCGCCGCTGCGCGCGTCCCGGTCGCTTCAAGCCAGAGCGATATTCTTCTTCTTCTTCCGCGACGCGGTTACGATGAAGAAAAAGAAGGAGCAGCCCGGGGAGCCTCCTCGCGCTCATCCGATGGCACCGTCGCCGTCGCCGAAAAGGCCACAACCCTGCCGGCTCCGCGCTCCGGGGCGGTGCACGACCTCCCTTTTGACCGCGCCACCGCCACATCGTCACCCGCCCCATCGGCGCGCGCCACGTCGGGGAGTCGGCACGCGCCCCCGGCACGTCACCTGGTCCACCCTCCCTCCCGTGTCCCGCCTGTACGGCGGCCGGATCGATCGGGTCGGGTCGCCCCGCCTCGCCGGCCGTCAACACGGCCGGGAGTGGTGCGGCAGCGCGGCCTAACCGGCTAACCCCACCCCACCTCGTCCGCGCCGCGACGGCGCGACACGGGCTATGCTCTGACCCGGGGTCAGCAGCCCGGCACGGCAGTGCGGCCACGCGAGACGCGCTAGCCCCGGTCGTGCCGCGCGCCCTCACTCGGTTTGGGCCCCAAGCAAACGAGACCCGCTAGCGCTAGTACGCGAGAGGAAGAAAGCGAGAGCGCGTGCGCGCGTGCGTGGAGAGGAGACCGCGAGTGGGAGCTGATGTTGCCATCGATCTCGAGCGCTTTATTCGAGAGGGGAGGGGGGCCGAGGATTAGCACGGGAGGAAAAGAGAGCACCGCTGGGCCGGCTGGCCGGCTGGGGGCTCAGCCTCGAGGCGCGCACAGCTGGAGGAGTCGTCTGCGCCACTGTGTCTCTGTGTGTGATTTCTGGGGTCATGGGAGGCATGATGCGAGGGGGAGAAAATTAGCTGATCGGGGGGAGCTTGAGAGCGATCTGTGCGTTAATAGTTGGATTCCCCCGTGCTACACGTGGTGCTCCGAAGTGCGTCTTATCTATCTATCTATTATATTAATAAGAGAAGGTTAAAAGAAGTCGGAAAAAATCACCACGTTCGCCGAGAAAGTCTAGACATTCCCACATTAATCTAAAAAAGAGAAGATTTGCACCGTTGGATTTTATGAAGATCTAACAGTCTAGATCAACTCAAGAGTCCATATCAAATACAATTAGAAAATAGCTATTTTCGGATTTAAAAAAAAATAGGACATGATCAAACAGTTCATGCCAAATACGATAACATGGATATGGATTCTATGTTTCCCTTCTCTGATCACACACGTACAACACCCCATGCATCATGTCCTCTACTTCGCTCACATTATTAAATAGATGCAAGCTCAATTTTAGATAATGAGACACCCGGTCTAGATAGATGCAAGCTAATAAATCCAAGAATTAGCAACCTAATTATTGATGAAAAGAAGTTCAATCCAATAAAGAACAAGATCTTGATAGGGTTGGACGGTTGGCTAGGCCGCAATCCGCAGATGAGAAAAATCAATTTGGACAAGAAGTAATTAAATTTAGTCATGAGAACTTCGTTTAGGCAGGAAACAATTCGATCCCGCGGATGAGGAGCTCGATTTGAGTGCTGCAGCTTCCATCCTAAGGCTATGTTTAGATTAAAAAAATTAAGACCTGCAGTAATTTCGAATGTTTGACCATTAATTAGAAGTATTAAATGTGGATAACAAATAAAACTCATTCCATAACCCCGAGTGTAATTGTGAGATGAATCTTTTAAGTCTAATTGGACTATGATTAGATAATATTGTGCTACAGTAAACAACCTCTAATGACGGATTAATTAGGCTTAATAGATTTGTCTCGCGATTTCCCGTCCATCTGTGTAATTAATTTTATAATTAGATCATGTTTAGTCCTTCTACTTTCGGTTGAAAATTGCTACAGTGAATTTCATCTAAATTTTTTCAGCATCTAAACACAACCTAATTTGTTTTATTTGCTATGCGTACAGAAACTGATCAGCCTGACTAGCAATTCGACAAAAATAAGAGGTAGGACTTGCATATGCCAGTACTGGGGGCTATGGAATTGTGGTTCAAATATTCGCCCTACATATATCGATTTGCGCCATATTAAATTGTTGCAACTTAGGCATTCAGCGGGTTTGTCCTCTGATGCTGTGGAGTGCGCAAAACTATATGTTGAGCTATTGAAATAGCAAGAAGCTAGCAGCGTGCATTACGAATAGCAAGGCACCAATGTGGTTGAGCCCGTATCCATAATAATACGAAAGCACGATACCCTCCATGCGCCACGCTGAACCATACACACGTGTGATATTCTTGATGCGTAGGCAAAGCGTTAATTTCCATTAACATGAAGAAAAAAATTAACCTTTCTAAGTATAATAATTAATTATTTATCTATTATCAAATGTAATAGTGTTAAAGGAGACACAACGTGGTCTAAACTAACTAGAAGAGTTCATGTTGAATTCAATGAAGATGCAATATTCTAAATTACCCAAAGTCCGTATTACCAAAACAGAGCCCGTAGCAAATACAAAGTTCACATAAGAATCCATATTTCCATTAGTGTCTTGACTTATACCATGTTTTAAAATATTACATATTCCATAATCTATACATAATTTGTGTGGGGAAAAGATAAAGAAGGAGCAAAGTAGATCGGATAAAAAACTAGAAAAAGAGAGAAGAGAAAAAAAAAGTAGGAAAATGACAAAAGTGAGGAGAAAAAAAGAAAAGATAAATTTTTGGCTTATTATATTATTATATTACTACTATGGTACTTCATATAAAATTATATTATTATAAAATCATATTATAAATTGTAGGAGATAAAATTTATCTGTAAGGAATCATAAGCTAGGAGCACTTTGCATATTTAACATCTTTCATGTATTCATGAAAAAATAGAAGTAGTTTTACCAAACGTTTTCCAAGCTCCATCTCCATTAGAGAAGTTGCTCCATCAACGGAGCTACAACCAGAGTCGTTTCAGCCATAGCCGAAGTCCTGCCAAATTAGCCATAAGTTGATAGCCTACAACAAAATAATTCAATCCAATTGGTGTTGTTTCTCCTCTTCGCTTAGGAAAAAACAGCAAGAGACACAATCTAAACTTAGCAAGTGAGTTGAACTAAACAGGGAACTACTCTGTTAGGTGCATCGGACGTGAAATACACTAATTGATTTCAAATGTGTGGAGAAAAAAAGCGGAAGATGGAGAAATCAATCAAAATAGCTCAAGAAAATGGAAGTAAAAAAAAGAGAGTTAGAAACAACAGCGAAGACATGTCTGGAACTATACATCGCCGAGATAACAAAAGTATAAAGTTGACCAATTATGCAATCAGTCAGATGAGCTAAAAATAATAAAAAAATCTACATAAATGGGGAAAATACCAATAAATTTCACTGAATAAAAATTAATATATAGATATATAGTAATATAGCATGTATATAAGTTTTATATGGACAAGTGAAAATGAATAAAAATATAATATGTTTTGACCGAAGCCTGCAAAGAGGCCCAACCTTTTTCTAAATATTTTATCCATGATTATTTTTAATTTGCTTCCACAATAAGCTAGACCTAAGCCTACTAGAAGCTACTTAGGTATTTTAACAACTAGGTTTGAGATTTTTCGCTAAAGAATAATAAAATATTGCAAGGTACAAATCGAGGTCAAACATCTATTCAACATGACCCAATATTAAATACGATTCTCAAATTGATATTTTGCATATTAAAGTATTAAAATATGCAAACGTGGTATAGAAATAAATGATTGATATAAACTTCTATACATAGAAAGGTACATGTAATATTAAACGAGGGTGAAAGATAGGTAAATAAAATAGCAAATACATTTTTTCTGTTAAGGTAAAAATACAAAAATAATTCAATAAAAAACTAGCTACCCGTGGCTATAAATTCAGAATTAGAAGAATATAAGGAAATTAGGAATTAACCAAAGAGTTCATGTTGGATACAATTATTAAATATATAAAGTCATAATTATAAAAATAATAAAAGTAGAATTATTAGCATTAGCACTTGATATAAAAGAGTTACTATTAGCAAAATCGCTAAATTTAAAATTAAATATATAAGAAAATTAGCAGTTCACCAAATTGTCCTTATCGAATATAACTAATAAATATATAAGTGCAAGAATTAAAATATAGAAAACATTTAGTAGTTAGTTTGTATAATGATTAAGAATCACTAAATAAATAGTTTAGGTCAAATACAAATAATAAATCCTAAATTTGAATTATAAACGGGACTGCAAGTTCTCAAACATTTCATGTTCAATTAATTAATAAATAGCTAAATTTAGAATTTCAATTAATAAACTTAGTAGTTAATTTGTATATGAATTTTAAACAAAATGTTAAAAGAAGCCATTACATTCGCCAAGACGATTTAAAAATTGCCATATTAACTAAAAAAAGAAAAAATTGATGAGTTAGCCACGAAGAACCTTAGCCGAATAGTAGCATATTCTACATAATTGGAAGTTAGAAAAGTTGCTAAGAAGTGATTTTGATATGGAGAATGATGAGCGGATGAGAGTCCCTAAACATGAAAAACACATAGATAACTAGCCTAACAAAATTAGAAGCATAGCGATGACTCCATGGTGGTGCATCCATATCATAGCCACGACATAATATTAGCCCTATTACCAAGTTGATGATTGCTCTAACATGGATTGCATTGTCTCTATTACCAAAGCATGATGATCATCACTAGCGACATCAAGAAAAAGTGAGATGGTGATGTTTTGCTACGTAATATTGTCATTTGATGATGACCGAGAGCTAAAAATCTTTATAAGAGAAGAAGGCACGATAGATGATACAACCATTATGGAGCGATGATGCAAGATGTAGAACAAAGCAACTTGAAAATTGATGTTTGAGATGCACGCCCGTTGATAGCAAGCCAAACGTAGTGTTCAAAAGTAATAGCGTGCACCATCAGTGATGCATCTTCGGTTACCATAGTATAGCGGGCAAAGGTTCTTGGAATCATTATGGAGATAACTATACCTAAGATAATATGAGAGCATGCATTACGAGGCTATATCAACAGGTGATTGGAGGATAATGAAAAGAAAGTATATTATATTTTTATTGGTATCTAGATTAAAGCACTTACCTAAATCTTCTTCTACAAATTTTGGAGTAATTTATTTATCATGCACCATAACTAGAACATTTAAGAAAAATCGTACATCACAAGTATTTTTTAAAAATAATATTGATGTCAAAATAAAATATATAAATATTTAGTTACTTCAATAAATAGCCAAAAGATGTATTTCTATATAAAGCATTCATTTTTTCTAAATTATAATCCAAAAACACACCACAAAATATAATAAAAAATAAAGATGTACCTGTGTGTCTGGACCATGATCATTAGAACAAGACAATCACAAGGATACAACTAAACAAAACTATTTGCATTCAACTTTTCTAATGTAAGAAAATCTAAAAGTTTAGAGGAAAAACTAGATACCCGCGCAAATTGGCGGGGCACCTTGCTAGTTATCTTAATACAATAGTGTTAAAAGAAGTCACCACATTCGCCGAGAGGTCCTAAAAATTCCCACGTTAATCAAAAAAAGAGAAGGATTTACACCGTTGGATTTTATGAAGATCTAACGGTCTACAGAAACTCAAGAATCAATATCAAATATAATTAATAAATAGTTAATTTCAAAAATTAAAAATAAAGAAATTAGAACATGACCGAAGAGTCCATGCCCAATACAATTACTAAATAGTTAAATTCAAAATTAAAAATAAAGGAAATTAATAGTCGGCTCCATATCAAATATGATTAATAAATAGCTAATTTCAGAATTTAAAAATAAAGAAATTAGAACACGACCGAAGAGTCCATGCTCAATACAATTACTAATTAGTTAAATTCGGAATTATAAAATAAGGTCATTAATAGTTGGTCAAAGAGTCCATATCAAATAAAATTAATAAATAGCTAATTTCGGAATTTAAAATAACAAAACTATAACATGACTGAAGAGTCCATGCTCAATACAATTACTAAAAAGTTAAATTTGGAAATAAAAAAATAAGAAAATTAATAGTTGACCAATATGTCTATATCAAATACAACTAAACAAAAAACTATTTAAAAAACTCAAGAGTCCATATCAAATATAATTAATAAATAGCTGATTTCAGATTTTAAAAATAAAGAAATCAGAACATGACTGAAGAGTTCATGCTAAATATAATTACTAAATAGTTCAATTCAGAATTAAAAAAAATAAGAAAACTAATAGTTGACCAAAAGTCTATATCAAATACAACTAATTAAATAGAAAAAAAAATAAAAAATAGTAGTTAATTTGTATAGCAAAAAAGCAAATTAGAAAGAAAAATAGCTAAAAATATTATATTCTACGTGTTATATTAGTAAGTGGCTGTTAAAAGAATCCACCACATTCGTTGAGTTGAGTGGGTCTAGATATTCTCACGTTAATCTAAAGAAAGAAAAATTTATACCAATGGATTTTATAAAGATCTAACGGTCTGGACTTATTCAAAGAATCCAAATCAAGCACGACTAATAATACATATATAAGATATTTATCCAAAGAATTCATATAAATTACGAATAATGTACATATATAAGTTTAAATTTGAAAAATAGAAAAACAATATATAAAAATAGAAAACTAAATTTTGAATTAAAATCAAGCTCCATGCAAGCATACAAGAGTGAGTGAAGACGTTGGCCGTGGTACTTCAAATGGGAAATCGAGCCAAAACCAATCACCACCACCCATGATTTGGTGACCAATTGACAAAATATTAGAGGTGGTCAACCTTGCATGGTAGCTTGTGCTACATGAGGTCAAGACATCCTTTGCTGGCAACCGAGATAAGATATGTAGGGAAAAGAATACGGGATAAGATGTGAGGAGATGGAGCGAGATTGAGCTGGAGGAGTTCAACGCATACGAGCTAGTCATATGCGCCGATCAATATTCTGTGATAAATGTACTATGCCCTGCTGCAGCTGTATGGTGCTTGATTGGTGGTGATAGCACTCTAGCTCAGATATTGGTGACATGCTGGATCATTGTCAAGCTTGCAACCACAAACTCGGATGGTTGCTTGCTTGGTGCTTTGGGAAGCTAGGACAAGAAATTCGGCATCTCTGCGGCCGTCATCATACTGGTAGCTTTTGTCATTCTAGACATAGGAATGTCCACAAGTAGTTTAAGAATCTGTTTTGTGGCTAGAGCGAGAGCAAGCAATATGAACGATTCATTTGACATTTGGAGTATATCAAAGCAAACTTTGGAAGGTTAAGAGCAGATAGATGAATCAGCACTATTGGCGTGACAAACTTTTGGTCAAAGGAGTAAGGACAAGAAGCAAAAAAGGCTTTGTAACTTTGATTTGTTTTCATCTCTCGTTTATGAAGATCTCATAACAGAACCTGGCAGGTGACTTGGTGGGTTCATATGAAGTGGCAAGGCTCACATACATGCTGCCTAGACGCCTATTTGAACATCAGCCGACCAGTAACAACAAAAAAATAGTGTGGTTGGGCAACCGGGGTAGTTACCAAAGAAACGGAGTTTATGTTGACTTAGACGCCATATCAATTCATGCCACCAGCCACCAAGGGAAATATATGGTGCAAAAATATGCATGACGGCGTGGCAACAGGGACACAACTGTTGTCCTTCACTCTCCAAAAAGAAACTGCGCATTGGAGAAGAGAGAATACCCTGCTGATCATTATATATGGAGATTGGATATAGTTCGGCCATAGGGTAAATTAAAGAGGTCGTAAGTATAGGACGGAAGAAGCAAGACTTTATACATGGGGTGGTCATTACAATGGAAGCTAACGGCTTATGGACTTAGAATTTCGATGGCCAGGTTCATCTTTCCACAATAAGACTGTAAAATTTCAGTTAGTAATTCAAATTGCAACCATTGTATCTTCCATTTGTAAATAATTTAATCATTTTCACTAAATGCTTTGATATGCCAACCCCTCTCAGCAATAAAACATGTAATATAAAGACTGTTAACTCAGCCATATCTTCTTCTTAAGATTAAGACTCTCTAACTAAAATTAAAATTACAATATGTTTCTTTGTATTCTCTTTTAGCGTGAATTCATATTGCACAACACATGATGTGGTGAAAAGGAAAAAAGACCACACCTCAATCTGGGCAATTTAGACAAAACAATAGCAATAAATCAACAAAATCAAACTATATAATAATAATATATATTTTTTAAAAATATAAATAATAAAACTAGCTGCCGCGCTATTTGTGTGGGGCACCGTGCTAGTTTGTTCGACGATAAGGAAACACTCCAAATTTTTGATGATTTCATAGGGATTTTTATCCTCCGAAAAATATCTAGATATCTCATGGTTGCCGACGGTGAGTGCCTATAAAAAAATTACACCATATTTGTCGCTATTTGTTTAAAATTTGTTTGGATTTATTAATGAATTCTCTGAGTTTAGTCATGATACAATGTAGTGTTTATCGCAATGACATCTGATAAATTTTATTTACCAATAATGTAAAGGGTTTTGCTACGGTACTCCGAAGTAACTATGGATTGTTGATCTAAGGTAATATTTTTAATATTTATTTTATATATTTTATATTAGAGAGTGAGAAAATCTCTTTCTATTAGAACTAACTTGCATGCATGATTAGATGGGACCTAATATTTCTTCCTTTTTCCCATGTTACGTGGCCGGTCATTCCCCATGACCAGATTGAGAAATGTAACATGCACATCACACACTGTCAATCGTATCTCACACTCATGCATGTAACATTTGTATTTTTACCTCTCATCATATGAACATTATCAATCATATCTCACGATATGGATATGTTGAAAAGAGTGACATGGTGTTTGATCTAATATGATCTTATAATAGATGTGAGATGAGTGAGTTGTAAGATTTTTTTTCCTAACATGAGTTGAAAAACATACATGATTCATTTCATTTTAAAATATGCATGCAGTATTTGGATCAATCACAATATGATAACCTTTTGAAATAATGACAGTACATGATTGATAAACATGAGGTGGACGTGCACATACAATCAACAAAATTAGGGTAAATAATAATGAACAGTTTATTTCCGCACTAACCAACCCTGGTTAATCTATTGGATTCCACTACATGGCCACATGCAGGTATTTTCCTTTTTTTTACCATTATTTGATTCCTTTTATCCTTCTAAATTCAAAGGTACAAATTTATTTAGCCACTTACCTTCCAGAATAGCAACACTACTTATCCTTGATACAAGGTAAGTCTTGTTACCATTAACATATTTATTGTACTTACATGTTACGTAGGGACGAAAAAAATCTAAGTCAACATTTAAATATGGCCAGTTGAATTAGGGTGAGAGAGAAATTTACTGGGGGCACATGCCCCCTTCCCCTCCCTGAACCCCACCCACGGTATTATCACCACTTCATTTAACAAAAGAATGAAAGAGAGCTAAATCAGCTGGTGGGTTATTCGATCTTGAGTCCATCATAACACCTGACGTTACAGAGTAAGAGCAAGCAACTCCAACAGCTTGATTTTCTCTTTTTTCTTTCTCACCATATATGGGAATCCCCTTTACCACTTTCAACTTATAGGGGAGAAGTGCTCCAACAACTATCATGTGGGGTCAACCTATCATTGTCATGTGGGGTCAACCTATCATTGTCACATCTTCTTCACTTCCTTTCACCTCCCGCTCGTCCGTCGGCGCAGCACCTGGTGACAACGGCCACCAGGAAAGGAACGCGGCAGCGCGCCAGCGTCGGTCCGGCAGCGGGCCGACGCTAGGAAGCGGCAGAGCACCGAAGCTGCGCCAGCTTCCCGCGCCACCCTGCCTTCCTGGCCGGCTTTTCTCGGCCGCCGTCCTGTGGAGCGGCCATTCCCTTCCGCCGCAAACACGCGTCGAAGCTCGTGGCGAGCACCGCCACCCCGCACTCGGCCGCGGGGCAACAGTAAGGGTTAATTGGGTTGGTACCGTTACAAATATCCAAGTTTGAAGATCTACCATTATAATCCACCTAATTGGAGTCGTGCATGGTATATATTGTGACCGTGAATCATGATATTATGACTGTGAATGTTGCAGTGTAAAAAATAGCGCGTTATAGCGCCAAAATAACGCCGTTATAGCAGCCAGAAGTAGCTGTCGCAATGCTCATTAGCGCGCTATAGCGCCGAATAGTGCCGCTATAGCGGTAAAATAGCGTTTTGGCCAAGCTCCCGCTAAATTCTATGGCCCGCGATTTTAAATATTGGAATCTTGGTATTTTGACTGTGATGACCGTGAACCATGGTACGGTTTTGTGACTGTGAACTTTAGTATTGTGACTGTGCTTGGTATTGTAATGGTACTAGCCCAATTAACCCCAACGGTAACCTATATAATTCATCAAGCACAGGAGCATTAATTCATCAAGTACATATATATTGTTCAGAGGTGCATATGTGCTAAAATGATTACTAAGGAAATTCAGATCACTTCATTGTTCACAGCATTGCCCAGGAAATTCAGATCACATCATTGTTCACAGTAGCACCACATTTTTCAGAGAACTGGTACAGAGCATTATTCGGCCTTGGGGGCATCAAGCCTGTCGTAGCAGGAGGTGGAGCGACTGCCCACGGTGCCCTTGGCCCAAGCTAGGGCAGCGTCCATGGGGGGCATGCCTGTGGGTGACATGGCCAGCGATCCCTCCATGGAGGGCATGCCCATGGGCGGCCACCCACCCCTCCATGGGGAGCATGCCCGTGGCTGCCACCTGGGAGAGGTCGGGCCAGCGCACTGCCCCGGCGGCCCCGGCAGTGGATGCTATGGGCAGAGGTCTCCAGTGAAGCATGGGTGCCGCAGGAGGGGGACGAGGTTGGTGGAGGCTGGCGAGGCTTGAGGCAGGCGGCTGCTGGTAGGGCACGTGCTCGTCGGCGGCCATCAGAATAGGAGGCGGGGGCGGCCGTCCGAACAACGGCGACGCGCGGGCAGGAAGGCGACGGGAAAACAAGGAAAAAGAGACGTGTTTGTCTCTTATTTCTATTGGGGATTGGGGAGATATTATTGGAGATTGAGAAAAAAAATAATGGAGAAAGGGAGATGGAAAATCAATCTATTGGAGCATGTTTTTTTCACCATCAATCTCCTATATTGAGAAAAGGTGGAAAGAGAAAAGAGAAAAATCAAACTGTTGGAGTTGCTCTAAGCAATATACTCCCTCGGGACCCTTTTGTAAGGTGTGTGAGCTTGTACTCCATATACCAAGAATAATTAATTCTATCACCATTTTATCAAGAAAAATCAAACTGTTGGAGTTGCTCTAAGCAATATACTCCCTCGGGACCCTTTTGTAAGGTGTGTGAGCTTGTACTCCATATACCAAGAGTAGCGTGTAAAGCCATCATCAATTTGCATGCATGCATGCAGTGAGCTTTGTGCCTGACAAGTTCCAAGAGTAATGAAGCCAATAGCTAGGTCGATTCCGCCGAGCTTTAATTACTGTGCCCCATACAACACATTTTAGCTTCCTTGCAACTTGAATGACCAGCACTAAAATGCATGGGGCATCTACATCAACGCCTTATATATCGGTCAAAATAGAAAACGAAAATACACCTTACATGTTGGGATCAGAGTTCTGAATCCCGAACAGAATGAACGAAAAAGAAAAACGAACGAAGGTAAGACACAAGTGGAACAATGCCACAACAAGATTGCACTATAATTTCATGAAAATTCAACCCGTTACAGTGTTGTGGAAGAGGATTACTTATACTCTCCATCTTATTACATCATTTTTCAAATACCCCTCCGTCATTTCCGGAGGTTCAAAAATTACAACATGGGCATTTGGTCATTTTCACAGGTCGGAGCGTCCAACTTGTCCTCTCCCACCTCGGATCACGCTTCTCACGAGGTCTTCAGCTCGACCTTCGAGCGTCGTCCTGCCGCCGTGCTCTTCTGTCAGCGAGCTTGAGATGGACCCTGGCCGCCCGACCTTTGGGCCGCCCTCGGCAGTGAAGGTTCTTTTGCGGCATTGAGGATCCGCCGTCCGTGGGGAGCATCATGATGAACTAGTGGATTGCGCGCGCGTTGCGCGCGCTCATAATTTCTTTATATTAAATTAATATTCAATATGGTTAGAGAAGATATGTGGGCGCATTTATATTTACCGTGTATTTGTTTCTTTTTTTTAGAGTTTGATAAATAGCTAATGTAATTAATTAAGCTTTTGTGCTACAAAATGCATATAGGTACGAACTCACAGTAGATAACTATAATATTAATATTATACATTATTTGTAGGGAATTATAATAGACAATAGATTACCTTTATGTTACAACAAAACACTTTTTTTATATGTACAACAAAACACATTTGGTGCTCTAGTAAAAGGCTAGAAACTACCAAGTACATAATCTAAATTCGAGCTGTAGTTGCAGCTGTTTTGGGATGGTCTGAAAAGAGTTGCGCGCATAATTCCCTTTTAATCTTAGAGGTAATTATCATGATAGTAAAAGATATTTTCATTTGCAGGGGAATGTACATTTATGAAAATGGTATGTACATCTTTTTTTATAAGATCTAACGGGGAAAAGAGAAACAAGAAGTGAGTTAACGTTTTAGAAAATTCTATTTTTTTCCAGGTGTAACCAAAGAAGATCTAACGGGTCTCAGTTTGTGCAAAACATCCCAGGTAGCTGATGTATAGCCCAAGTATTAAGGAGTGCATGTATGATAGTGTAAGCTGTTCAGGCAGCACAAGGAGCATTTTTGGTCGTTGAAGAGTTAGGTGATTGCCTTTTTGTTTCAGAAAGCGCGATAACTGTTTGATTAAAGAATTAGTAGAGTTATCATTGTCATAAGATGGGCAAAGTAACTAAATGGTCCATACAGATTAGCATTCCAATAGTTCGAGGATAATTTTGCTGAAATAGCCCAATCAATCACATTTGGTTAAGGTAGCAAGATGCAAAATATTTGCAATGGAATTGTGCTCTCTTGTTGGCCATACAGACATGCACCATTGCTTTATTTTCAAAATGCTGCGCAAAATTAAACAAGCAGTTCTAATATGGAACGAAGAACTTAAATACTTAATATGCATTAGCTAGAGGTTTAGTTCTCATAACTATTAATTCTTACTAAGGCACTCCAAGTGCTGTTGGTGATCCTTGGTCATGGCTTTGTACAGCTAGTACCGTGCTTAGGTGGTGCTGATGAGCATGTCTGACAGCAGCATTGTAGACCTTGAAAAGATGCTGCCATCATCAGGTAGTGCTCATGCAGTTGCTGGAGTACCTGAAGCAATTCCATTGCTGGTTTCTTAGATGGATTGGATTTATCCTGCAGGTAATCAGCATATGGAAGTCTTGTTATTAAAGTGGACAAATCTATGTTAAAGTATGTCAAGCTGACATAATAATTTAATTTGTGTAGCATACCATCAAAAGGAGGCCGACTGCCAATAGAAGCTAGATTACAACTTAATGGGTCATGCACCAGCTAGTAAGGTACTGCCACGAAACGATTAAATAAGCAGGATCAAATGTGAACCATGCAGCTTCGATAATGTGGGCCAATGTCAGCAGTAAAGGAGTAACCATCTGAAGTAGAAAGGTTGTGGATACACTTAACTGCAAGCTTGTTTCTTTCACCTTTTGGTAAGCAAATGATGAAGATAACTGTCCATATAAGTGTGCCTGAGCTGACACAGAGTTTTATGTTCTTGATCAGGGTTTTGCATAGCCATCTAAATGGGTGCAAGCGTGGAGGTAAACGTGAGTTTATGTAGCTGATAATAGGTCGCATCCATGCTGGTACTGGTGGCAGTTTCAGCCCACAATACACAAAGATCAGGTGTAATGGCCTTCTCCATATGACTGCTGCCACTGTGGCTGCAACAATGGCTAGTATGAAATGAAGCGGCTTCTTGGGGTTAAAGCGTAGTGGAAATTGAAGCGACACGGACAGCGCAGCATCTATTAGAGGAATGGCTAGTTCAAGAGGAGGTTGGAAGTTGCTCTCTGTAGCAACTCCTATTGTTGCCTCACCTCCTGTGGCGGTTTCACTCTGCTCCTCCATTTCTGCAGAATAGAAAAAGTTCATAGTAAAAGGAAGTATGATGGTTGGCTAGTTAGAGTATTTGCAGGGACATAAATATCTTCTGCTTGTTTTCTTTTCAAAGTATTTTGTATACAAAGTCAATGCAGCTTAGCAGGTACTATAATAGCAATTAAAATGTTAATGTTTCAGTTCTTTATCTAAAAGAGGGAAAGCGTTGTATTCTCACTTGATTGAGCATGGAAATTTTCTATCACAGGGTGCTCATACCAAATTAAACAGGTAACTACATGTAAAGGGAATAGCGAGTTATACTAATGCTTTGGGCAATAAGAGTTTAATAAACAGCAAATGAATGAACATGTTACCTACAATGTGGTGGGAAAATTGTTTCAGGATGTAAAAAATCATCAGTAACTATAGATGCAGATGCTGACGACGACATTTAAATTCACGGTAACTGAAATACAACTGGATTGGAACCTGTCTGTGGCTCTGAAGCAGCATGTGATGGGGATCCCATTTATGCAGTCACTAATAGCGTCGATAACTGACTGAAGCTTGATGTCTGAATACAAAGAGTATCTACAGATCCTGTTTTCAGAGTGGAAACTTCATTTGCTGGCTACGAAATGAGCAATCTGGCCGACCTGTTCAGGAGAGAATTTTTAGATCGAGAGAGAACAGCAGTACTTCTAAAGCAGAAGATGTAGGAGCATTTCCATTATGGGTCTGCAACCAAATATGAATGTGTAAATCCAAGTTTTTATGTGTGCGCAGACACTTTACCTGAGTCTCTGCAGATCCAAGCAGCTTGGTTTTTTCCTCGGCTTCCTGCTGACTGCTGCTCCTTGCTGGAAGACGAAGAGGAGGTGAGCTGTAGAACTTGTACCCGTATAGTTGTGGTTTTATCTCGCTTAGCAGGGTGAATATTCGTTAGTGCAGAGTTGTATTTCAATTCTGCGTGTAATCTGATTTCTCCTTCATCTCTTCTGAGAGGAGCAGTACCTGAGATCTCGAGGTCGATAAAATAAGAGTTGAACTGGGGCACGCGTCGGGGCGCTGGAATCGGCGTTCGGTGTCGTCGTCGAATCCGTCGAGCTTCCGCAGGGCGTGGACCAGGCCCGCGCTTCAGACCGGAGTTGCTGCTGAAATAGGCCCAGCAGTGCTCGCAGCGGGGGACGCGGTCGCCGCCGGCGAGCGGAGAGCAACGACGCCGTTACGGCCGCGGACTGGGAGCGGCGGTCGCCGCCGGGCCGACCACGAGCGAGGAGCCGTGGTGCTGGGCAGGCCGCGGGGAGGCGGCTGCGGTGGCGACGGACCGACCATGGGCGGCTACGGCCGCGACGGACTAACCGCGGGCGAGGAGCGGCGAAGTCGGGCCAGCCATGTGCATTCGCCTCGGACCGGCCGTGGGTGGGCAGCGGCGAAGGCAGCGGCCTCGTGCCGCTCGGCCATACCAGCTGCGGCGCGAGGACAGGCAGTGGTCGACCGAGACGAGGGGAAGAAGAATGAGAATGTAGGCGGGGGCCTCCGCGGCGACGAGGGCGTCGCAGAGAAGGAGGCCCAGGGCGCCGCGCCCTTTGGCGGCCGGAGCGGAGGCGGCATGATGCGGAGCCCGCCCGGTCTGCTCGCCACACCGCGTCCCTCTTCTGCCGCCGGTGCGAGTGGAGAGAGCAGGGGGCCGCCAGGAGAAGCATTGCCGCCGGCGCCGTCTCCGAGGAGGTCAAAGAAAGATCCAGAATCGAGATATTTTCGAGGTGCTACAGTTGGCACGGTGAGGACTGATCGTCACCGTCAATTACAAATCGAATGGACAGTAAATTTTTTACTGTCGTGGCCATCTCCAGAGCTCACGGAGCCGCGGGGGAATCATATATAGAAATTCTCCCCACTTGAGACTGCTCCTGCACAACAAAAGCAAAGTACTTTGGTAATTGGTTATCCCTCAGGGGACCTTCAGTCAATCTTCGATCGAAGGTCCTAATAACCTTCGAGCACCGCCACCTTCACAGAGGGCAATCCCAACATTTCAGCTTTTGCATCCCAGAAACTCGGTAGGCAACTTTGCCGATGCCCGCCGGTCGCCATCTCTCCCGCCGCGTGGTCCCGCCCTCTCTCCCGTGCCCTCTCTCGCGCTGCCTGCCTACCTGCAGTGACCGCGCCACCGCCGCCGCGCTCCCCAGGCTCGCCGGCCGCCACGCTCCCCAGGCTCGCCGGTCGCCGCACTCCCCCTCCTCGCAGCCTCCGCCGTCCACCGCGCTCCCCCTCCTCGCGGCCTCCGCCGGCCACCGCGCCTCCCTACTCACCGGCCGCGAGCTCCGGCAGCCGCCGCGCCTCCCTGCTCGCCCGTTCCGAGATTCACAGACCGCAAGCTCCACCGGCCCCAAGCTCCGCCGGCCAAATCCACGGCCTCCGCTCCACCATCTCCAAATTCCTCCCACCCGAAGCTCTCTCACCTCCCTAGCTCCCTTCCCAGACCCTCAGACCTGAGCTCCGACCGCCACACGGCCGGGAATCGAGGATTCCCCGGCCGCCGGCCATCCATGGCCCTCGAGATCCGCCCGTCGTTGATTTCACCCCTCCGACCACCATTTTCTTCGTCCACCGGCTCAAATCGAACCTAGGTGAGGCGCTGATGCCCGTGCTCTCCTCGTTCTTATGCGTTCCGCGAGTTTCCGCGCTCGTTTCGAGCGCCACCGCCGCCGCCAAGCTGCTGCCTGCCGCCGACTGCCCCTGCAGCTCCCTCGCGTCGCGCCGCCGCGCGCGCCGGCTCCGTCCGGCTGCGCTGGCCGCCGCGCCGCCCTGCCCAGCCGCCGGGTGTCCTTGCCGCCGGTGGGCTGCAGGAGGAAAGGAGGGAGGGGCCGACCATGGAGATTGTGGGAGGAGATGAGAGGGAGAGGGATGACGTGTGGGACCCATGTGGCAGTGTGGGAGAGTTGAATAAATGGATTGCTAGGCTATTGGAGGGCACAACAAAATAGAGAGACAATTTTAGTTAAATGAGTAGGTAAATGAGAATTTAGCTAGTTTCATTTGCCTAAGCTCTTGGAGATGCTCTAACATATGAGATTGATTGTGTAGCAATATACCTTTCCTAATTAATATATGTGAAAATTAGCTATTGATCATATTAGATTTTATTATATTGCTCGAATGTTCATCATAGAACGCAACATGGATTAAACATGGTTAATCTTGTGCTCCATGTTTTAATTGTGAACTTCCTGCACTGCGATAGACAGGTAACTAAAAAAGTCATCTTCTGCATAACTGAAACGACCCAAATGGCTTATCGCTTTGAAACGTGCCAATTAAAACGGTGCGAAGAAGCTGATAAAGAAGCAAGTGGCTCGCGCCAACAAAGGTGTAAGCTCAAGAAAAGAACCCAGCATTCATCACGGAGGTGCGTTGCCTTTCTGTAATGATGATAAGAAAAAAGATAACTAATCAAGTTTTCTCATCAAGGATAAGAGGATGGAACGAAAGCTAGTTGTTAATTAGCAATAACTAAACTTGTGAGTTGTGTCACACATGTGAGGCGCTGTGGTTTGAATATCTTGCTTGAACAAAAAAAAAATTCTTGCGATAGACAAAGACCAGTAGTCACGCTCACGCATTGCCCTTGGTACAGAGCGCAACTGCGCAAGCATGTTTCACGAAAAGGGGGCAACCCACCAGTTGACGTCTCAATGTCTCATGAGTCATGACCGACCAGCAGACTTCCTCATCAGATCAGTGAATGAAAGATAATAAAGATCCAAAAGGCCATTATTAAATATCTTCCATGGAAGACTGCAGTTAGATGGCCATCATGCATGATTCGGACGAACAAGCATATTGCTAGGAGTACGTATGTCGGAAGGCTGTCAACGCACGTAGTCGCGATTGACACGTTTGCTGCTTTTGGATCCGCGTACTCCGCATATAAAATTACGCTGTGTAGGCGCAGCCGCTGCAAATTAAATCGTACTACGCGTTTATGGGTAAATCTTGAAGTCTGCCGAACAATGTTGGTTAACCCTACCCTATGCATTTCGATGCATGCGTGCCGGCACGCTCGAGTCGGATGATGCTGGACCTGGACTGCTGGTGCCTGCAGTCAGTACGTCGTCTACGGCCACGTACGGTCAAATGAGGATCTGATGTGATGTGATCTGATCTGATCTTCTCACACGGCTGATGATCCAATAGTGGTCGGGGACCATGGCAGTATGCTTCGACAGCTTCGTTAATGGCCAACTCGCTTTGGCGGCACATTAATTGCTTTTGTGGAGATTAAACTGGTATACGTACGTGAAGCACTGGAACTCTGGAAGGTTTTTAGGAACGACCACCGCCGTCGACTCGGACGGAGTGGAAGGCCAACTGAATAATCGATGAACACGTGTTGTGTTTAGGAGAGCGCGTCCATCGTCGGGGGCAGGAAGATCGCGCGGACACACGCACGGATCGATAAAACAGTGGCTGAATGGGTGTGATGATTGCCCCTGTTTCCTGAAACTTGATATTAGTACAATGCACGTGGGTTGCTATAAGTAATATAAATTTTATATAAATCTATATAAGACTATCAACTTTATTCTCTTTCACTCCATATACAAGTCGTGTTGTGACCACGTGAAGTATTGATTGTCCGGACTTTCTGTTGGGATTGTGATTGATTTGTTCGGGTTCCGATTAGGCCAGCCTCGGCGGAAGTTTCATGGGCACAGATAACTAGACTGAGAACTAAGTAACCATGCCAGATGGGTTTCATGGTGTTGAAACTCTTCTCACATCTTATAAAACTTCATTTTTCTTTCTCCTTACCATATCAACAAAAAAATGATGATATTTAATGTCATGGAGCCCCATTGAGACTGGACTTAGAATCCAGTTGATTTTCGAATATGATTCCGATTGACTGACGGATTGCTTTTTTCGAAATAGACACTAATAGAGAGCGGAGATAGGGATACATACTCCCTCCGTCCTGACATGTATGTCATTCTATAGTTTTTAGGACACATTATAGTTGTGTACAAAAGACTCTCCTATCCCTAATTATTAAGTATTGGGAATGTGCTAATTAAACTAGTATGTCTTTTCCCATACACCTCCTCCACATGTACCTCTCCCTACATGGTTGCATGCACATCTTTTTATTGGGAAAGACCCGAAAACGATGCACAATTAATATAATTGGGTTCATTCTCAAACTAGAATGACATATATTTGAGGACAAATTTCAAACTTTAAAATGACACACATTTCAAGCAAAAGGGAGTACGTGGCAATGAACAAGATTTGGAAGGTCGGTTTTATTCGTAGGATCGCCGATTCATTTCTCTTCTTTTTATGTTCGGGAATGGTAACCCCTTACCCTAAGGTCAAACTCTTGTCTTGTGTGTTTCAAAAAAAAACTCTTGTCTTGTGGGTGGCAAATCTCAAACTCTTTATTAATATAGGCAGACACTTTAAGAGCAAGTATTATGGTGAGCTAAAAGCAGGCTGAATGATGAGGTGGAGGAGAGAGAAGAGGGAAAAGAGAGGGAGTGGGCTGCAAGCTTACAGTCAGTTTTGACACAAGAACCAAGAAAATTTGTGAGATGGACAAGTGAGCCGTATATTAATAGCGCAGAGCTAAATCACTATACAAATAGGCTGAAAGATGAGCTACAAAGAGTCTTGCAGTCAGCAATGGGCTAAATTATTAGTCTGGCTCTAAGGAGGTTATCTAGTGAAGATAGCTAATGGATGTAAATCTGCTCTCAGTTGGTCGATGTAATCTGCTCTATTAGAGCACGTCCAATAAGGACATCTCAGCGGTTGTATCGACTGACTACATCAGCCAGATCAAACGTGGCAGAGACAGAAACAGGAAGAAAGGGCGCACTTGTTGACAGATCTAGCGACCGGCACATCACCCTCTCCAAAACAAAATGGTGGGTACCACCTAGCAACTCTTTAAATTTCTCACAACACTTCCTTGTGAGAATGGAAATCTGACAAGAGGGTCCTTCGATTAGAAGTGAAAAACAGTCGGGGACCTGGGCTAACTCTTCTGGGTCACCACTTGATCGACTTGGTCCACCATCTGCCCAACCGCTTGCTTGATGTAAGAAACATGGCCCTAATTAGGTCATTATTTGTGATTTTAGTGATTGAGTGACAACATAATCAATGAGACTAATGAGTTTGTGAGATCACACTTGTAGGAGTTTTTAGGTTCCATGGATATAATTCAACACGTCTAATTCATCGTCAAGACGCAATGTTCAATCCATCATCGAGATGCCATGTCCAATCCACCATCAAGATGTCAAGTCCAATCCGCCGCAAAGGTGCCAAAGTATAGTAAAAATCTAGAGATAGAAGATATTTGAAGTATCCAATTGATCGCCGCGACGAATTGGACAAGAGGACGCAGAGTTAGCTGCACCGGTTAAACTGATGGCTCTACCATCGGTGCATCCGATGGTTGCCGGATACACCGATGCCCTATGCATCGGTGAAATTGAACGTGCACACTGAGCCAAGTGAGGAAAACTCAGTAGCACCGGTTTAACCGATGGGTCACTTAGAGGCATCGGTGCATTCAACATACTATTGTCCAGAGACGATGTCAAGTGCGCAGCAGCCAAGCCTTCAGCACCGGAAGAACCGATGCCCCATCGGAACAAGCGTCGATGCAATGACATCAGCAAGAAATTATCAAGTGCAACGGCTACGAGAAGATCATGTACTACCGGAAGAACCGACGCCCAAGCATCGGTTTAACCGATGGTCCCAAAAAGTTGCTGAAGCCGTGTCAGAGAAGCCAACGGCTAGAATCAGTCTGAGTGTGACCGGAAGAACCGATGCACTTATACCGAAAGTTCCGATGCCTACGCAGAAAACTGGCCAACGGCTCTTAACGGCTAGTTTAAGTTGGAGAGCTATATATATGCCTCACCCCGGCCATTTGAAGCTGGCTGGAGTTCCTAGAAGCCTCATACACATCCAAGAACACCTCCAAGCCATCCAAGTGCAAATAGATCAAATCCTTAAGCTTACCACAAGCTTTGTAAGTGTTGGTGCTAGGATTAGATCTTTAAAGAGTGTGAGAGCAAGGTGTTGTGCCTTGTGGCTGGTTCTAGAGTGAACCACACTTGTATTTCGATGCGCCGGCCTCTTTGGAGCATTGGTGGCTCGCCGGTACGTCAACGACCCTCGGGCTTGGTGTGAAGCGGCGTCGACAACCTTGTACGGGGGACGTGGAGACCCCCTCTCTTTTGTGGGCAAGCTCCTTAGTGGAAAGCGGGATCAAAGTGACCGTGATTGTGTTCACGGAATGGACTTGATTGTCGGAAAGCGATACTCTTCGTGAGTGCTTCAACAACGTGGATGTAGGGACACCTTTATGACAATCCGAACCACGGGATAAATCTTCGTGTCGAGAGTTTGCTTCCTCTCATCCCTCCTTTAAGCTTCCGCATTTCATATTACAACTTTTGTGCCTTTACTTTTATAGAGTAGTATCTTGATAGGTTTGGCTATAGGTTCCTAAACTCTTTTTGGGATGAGGGTTTCACACTAGAAGAACCATAGTTGCACATCTAGATAGATTGTTTTAGTTTAAGTTTCTGTGCAAACTAGGTGGAGCCATAGTTTAAGGTTTTAGGGAGCCTAATTCACCCCTTCGCCCTCTTAGGCTGGAGCACCCGATCACTTTCACTTGATATGGAGACCGGAGAGAGAGATGGGGTGAGGGAGAGAGATGAAGATCCAAGAAAGTTTGGTCTTGACAAAATCAAGGTGAAGCCTTGAGTACCCGATGGCGACGGCTATGGTTGATCCGGACAGAGCATGGTCAGTGTTGTAAATCAAGGTGAAGCCTGAAGTAGTGCAGACACTGAAGTCGGCAATGCGTAGGATTGTTCTGGATTGACAACTGAGTTGACGGGCATTGCATCTGCGACACAAGCGTTGGCCGAACATCGTTGGGTGCGCGACATAACTGTGGGGCTATCTGTCCCGTGGCTGCAGGCTGCAGCCAGGAAAGGCACCAAGCAGAGGTCGTCGTGACGCCCATCACGGCGGGAGTGGTAGGTGATAGCTAGTAGAGAAGCAGACGCACACGAGCTTGGCAATTAGCTCGACCGCGACGGATCTTGCATACCAGCACCGGGAATTCCAAACATACCCAACGTCTCCAAAGAAGCCACCCAACCATACGAATAAACCGAGGTGTGGGGTTGAAAGTGACAGTTTGGGTTTGGCAAAATTGGATCTGTGACACCGAACTGAAAGATCCACATTTTAGAAACATGCCATTGAACTGAACCATCTTAGTACACTTAAAATACCAGCAAATTTGCCTTCGGGATTTTGTACGTTAACGACTATCTCCTTTGCAAGCCACATAAACAATGTCAATGGACCAGAATCTGAGACTTGACGATAGTATTTCACTGTCCACAAATTGAATCGGAGGTAAGTCTGCCTCTGCACTCACGATGATCCCATAAACAGAGCAGCAAAACGTGCAACCCAACAATTGTGAGAATTAGACTACAGGCAAAAAAAGCTAAGAGCATCACTGTTATGATGAACAGCCATTTTAACTGCCACAGCTCACTGTTATGGTAGAAGCAAGATAGCCTAAACCAGCATTCAACAAAACTCCGCAAAAAATCAATTCCCATGCCAGCACATTGGTGCTCTATTTACGCCCTTCTTCTCCAGCTCCTCATCACTTGTACTGATGAACAACTGCACAGAGAGTTTAATAAAAATAAATGTTAAGCCACACATCCAGTCCTGACAGAATTATTTGTGATATATAATCATTTAAAACAGAAGCAGAGTTACAATGGTATATACCAAGGTTCTAAATAGCCGGCTATAGCCACCGCTATAGCCTGTTATACCTTTCGGGAGAGGCGAAAGCTAGAATATCCATCTATTATCTCTAAAAGGCTAAATCCGCTAATAGCCGGCTATATCTCTCTATAGACGCTAAATTAAAGTTTATTTAGCCAGCTAAACCATATAATTAATTTCTATTTATTGTTAATTTAGTATTGAACTTCATCATTTAAAAAATTTAGTATTTCGTCAATGATGTAACAAGGGAATGAAACCCAAGACGTACTTCAGTATATGAAATTTTCATGATTTTTCATGTTTATATGCAAAACTACTCATAGATTTATGCATGGTGTTGAAGTAGAAATGCATAATTGTGAGAAACTTCTGAAAGATTAGAGAGTATACATAAACCATGGTTACCATACTTCATGGTGAAATATGAAATACTCTAGATATTTGTATGGTTAGATAAGTATGAGAAAAATTCTAGAGTTAGATATTTTGTAAAGAAGTGTGTAGAAGATGAACACATGGCAAAACCATATGAGCCATGAAGTCCTATAAATAGGGGTGCTTCCCTCTCCTCTTGCCATGCCATGGCATAAGAGGTCTCAAGCAGGAGATGACAAGGTTGTCATGTAGTGTAGTATTGTCATGATATGGTAGCTATATAAAGAGTGCAAGAGTTCTGTGTTATATTAAGTTATGGTGAATAAGGAGTTGAGTTCTCTTGGTTACGGTCGCCAATTTCTCCACACATAATATTTATAGAACCGCTAAATAAGTTAGCTAGGTTATACTCCCTCCGTTTTTGTTTATTAGGTGTACCGAGAAGGATCACAGAGACCAAGGTTTGTGTTAATGCTGTGGAGATTTGCATGTCTAGATGCAAATGTCACTTTGATTCTAGGGAAAGCATGCATGGCCGCATGCAGCTAGCCTGTTTTTCCCACTGTGAAAACCTGCATGGCTTCCGCGATTTAATTCACCTCGGACCGAGCACCATCATTACTGGAGTCGGAGGAGTCCCGAGGGTGCACGCCCTATATTGGAAGAAAATCACAAAACACTCATACACATAATAAACAAAAACGGAGGGAGTAACCCGCTATAGCCTTTCTTAGTCTCTACAAACACCAGCAACCGAATGCCTTAGCCCGCTATTTTAAATACTGGTATATACACTCACCACGATTGAAACAGAAATATGTTGAAGGATTGATTTCCATGATCCCAACTTTCTGCATTTCCTGGACCTCTTCATCCTCTGCGAAAATAATGGTGCAAGAATCCTCGCGATTGTAGTCAGCCCCGGGAACAGAGGCATCCCAGACTACAACTAGAGTCCTCTGCTTGGTGTCAGTGGAAATCTGATCTTGAATAGAGATGGTTGTCTGAGAAATGGTCTTCCTTTTGGCAGCACACATGCTAACAGTGAGCTTTTGAAGATCTTGCATGTTCATTTTCGAGCAAACAGTAACCACTTCAACACAAATGGCACGAAGAGCAGTTCTAATCCTCTGGAACTCCTCAAACTTGTACTCCTTTGAAACTTTACAAAAGAAAGTTGTTCCATTTGAGTGGATGAACCTGTCACTTTTCATCTGCTCCAATATTGAATCTAGAAAAAAAATACACAATGAGTGAAGAAAACAGCGGGAACAAAGGGATGGGAGGAGGGGGAGGGGGGAGTCACCATGAAAAAGATCTTACCGAATGATTTGATGATGTTACTCATTCTGTGGTTGCGCATGATGCAAAAAAGGGGGCATCTGCTCAGGTATGGTGACTGAAGCTTAATGGCCTCATCCAGACCGCAGGAAGGAAAACCTTGCAATTTCAGCAACTGATCAAGCAGGAACATCAGCTCTCTGCTCTTACGGACAACAACAAGTATGTATGACAGGTTCTTATCATCCATTTGAATGGCCTCTGAACCATTTATGCAACCAATGGCTCTAGCACTGTCACTCCATAGTTTGACTTTTATCAAACTTTAATTCTTCACATTTCATTAAAAGAGCCAACGTAGCTAGTATATCAGCATGGTTATTATCCTTGCATGATACTCCATCAAAGATCTCTGCCCATAGCAACTGTCTGCCCTTCCAGATGATGATTGCAAGCTTAGCTGTTCCATCAGTCTTAATGACAGCACCAGATACAGTTCCACCTATGGCTTGGTGGATGGCACTGGAATGCAATAACACCTGCTGTCTGGTGGATGGTGCCGGATGCAGTTCCACCTGCTGCCTGGTGGATGATGCTGAATGTAGTTCCACCTGCGGCCTGGTGGATGGCACTGGATGCAGTTCCACCTGCTGTAGGTGGATATGATGGATGGCGCTGAATGCAGTACCACCTACTGCCTGGTGGATGGCGCCAGATGCAGTTCCACCTACGGCCTGGTGGATGGTGCTAGATGCAGTTCCACCTGCAGCATGGTGTCGGAGGCCAGATGGTGTGAACGCAGCATCACACTCTCCACGCACAAAATCACTAGTGCTCTCCTCAAAATCATATTCCAAAAGCTCTATATTGTCATATGAGACATTCCATTCATCTGAAACAAAAACTCTTCTCTTTATTATAAAATCCAGCAAGGGCTTCCTCTGCCATTCTTTCAGACCCTTCAATCTAATCATTATGCCCAATGAGCTCAAAAATAAAGTCTTCAATTTAGCAAATCTAGGAGCTTGCACATCCAAAAAGGTTGTCTGACATATGATCCATTGTATGTGGGAGGATCAAACAATGTGTTGCAAGTAATGGTCGAATATCCTTTTCAAATTTTGGTTTAAGTAAGTTGATGTCAAATTGATCCTTGATTTTATCAGCAGCACCCTTGACATTCTGAACAAACACATTACTGTCACCAGGTCCAGGCCCTAAGAAACCCTCCATACAGATTACATCTTCTTCTAGTTTGGAGTTGAAGTGCCGTCGGGACAGATAAAAAGACGTAGAATGCTTAGTACCCCTTTGCTGGCCTCCTGCATACATAAACTTTGATAATCAAAAACACATTCACATTCAACTCTCTAATAGACATATCACAGAAAAACTATGACCTTTGAGAGCACCAAAAAATAAACATGTGGTTATGACTTCATTCTTTGTCTGTGTAAGTCTAACAATGCCACATTTTCTTAGGTTGCTGGAGGACTTCAAGAGCATGTAAGAAAGCTCAAAGAGAGCTTCAATTCTAGGATGGCAGAATTGCATGGTTTGCAAATGAACTCAAGCATAATTCTCTATTGAGCTTTGAAAACCTTAATTCACAAGTTATCGCACACACATCTAGTATTGAGGATGTAAGTGTACCTAATTATCTTGAAATCCACTTATTACTATGCTCATCATCTTGTATACCCTATTTTCGTAAACACATATTGAAAACTCCGTGGTGCAGTGCATGAAGGGCCTGTTAGTTGATGCTGACCAAATACTCATTGCACTACAAAATGCACTTTCTCAGCAAGAAATGAACTTTGCTACATTTATTGAGCAACAACATGAGGTTCATTATTTATTACAAAATGCTAATTTTTTACCCTTGTAGAATTTCTTTGTAGAATTTCTCCCTTGTTCAAATTTGCATGCCCTCATGCCCCACCTTTGATTTTGCTTAATAAATATTAGTGTAAATAAATACTTAAAACTAACTCATATCCTGATGTCTTGTTTCTCGATGCTGGTGCCTGGTGGCATGCCATGCGATCGTATTTCTGCAAGCTGTTGTGCAGTACATGTAGATGGAACTGGTTGGTGATAAGTGCATGTGTTTTGGTGACACGCCACCTGTGAGAACCGCCCAAATTGCACTCGGTTTAGGTGAAAATTATTGATTAGTCCATTAAGATGAGAGTTAACTTGTGTCCGTCTCTCGACACGCCACGTGTTAATCCACATCTTAGAGGCACTTAATCAACACAATTCATCTAAAACGATCGCAAATCCGGTAGTCCCGGTATGTGCTCCAACATACGCCCAGGATCCAGCATATGCACATATCGTTTACAATCAGATACATCGCCACAGAACCACAACGAGCAGTTTTATATTACAAAAGTTCAATACTGGTTCGATATAGGAGGGTTCGAACTACTTCCATTACAAGCCTTGGGCTCACGAAAGCCATATTAAACAGAAATTAGAATTTATTATATTTACATGCTCTCACGGAGCTCGATTACGATAAAGACATACTAAGATAATGATACCTTGCTCAAGGACATCATTACTGCCACAATGACCTACTCCTCCCCCACACTTGGATCAGCGGGGTAGAAGTGACTGAACACCACTTCCGGCTCACCTACAACTAGGTTCAGAAAGCAACCTGAGTACGAAGGATCATGCAAAAACTCCACAAAAGTTTTAAGGTTAAGTAATTATTGCATAAGCATAAGCTCTCTAATTTAACACATAGCAGGATTAATTATTGTTGTCCAACCCTAGATAAATTTTAGTTGGTTAAAAGCATACTTTGAAATATAAATGATCATAGATGTGACATGAACCAAAGCCAACAATACCGAAACTCTCTACGAGGAATTCGACGAACCAAGATCTTGCTCATAACCGAGAGCATGGCAATTCGAATTGATTAAAACCTTGCAAGGGTGTACTACTTTACCCACACGACACAAGGACCATGCAGCTCACCCAACCGGCCAAGTTGGATAAGGGGGTACTCGTGTCAACCGTTCCCAACGAGGCTCAATCATTAAGGGTACGCCCAGCTTGCGCGGAGAGTAACCTAGGTCCACCGGGAACACCCCTAAGCCTCTCTGCATAGCCCCTTGGCCACGCATCTGGGACCGGGCCTCAACAATCAAGTCAAAGAAGGTAATTGGCTCATCCGTACCATTATTTGGATACGTGGTAGCACGGAAAGGTGCTCAAAGTCGATGGCATCCACGGACGGTCCTTAAACAATCCAAGCGGACTATGCCCATGTGACATCATTCTCTAGGCCCTACCATTCCGCTCGAATCTCGATACTACCACTCCAACAGAACTCCAACTACTCAAGTGCGATCAAGGATAACCAGCAGGTGTGATGTTCCAAACTAACCCTTTTAGCGAGCAAAAGGAGTACTCTAAGCAAAGCTGAGCATCTAGTCAGGTTAAGTAATTAACTGACTAACAAGTGTCAAGGACATGAGTATCAAATCAAGGAAAGACAATGCATGAAATTAGGTACAAGAATGCAATACATACACACTATACATATATATATCATCCAACAAAACCCAAGTGAGATAGTTAAACTAAATCAGATTAGCTAAGTGCAAGGAATATGCTTAGCTACTTGCCTTGGTTAACTTCAGGCTCGACTACGAACTGGATTCCGGGTTCAGGCTCAACGGACTCGGTGGGCTCCACGGGTTCGACCTCCGACGGTTTGGTCACTATAATGCATGAATGAGATGCATGCATTAGAAGGATTATGCAAGAGGATATGGCATGAAGAAAGAATGGCACAAAATGTGATGATACACAACGTAAACACATGCGACGACAAATGATCAGTAAACGCGAACGAGGAAGCTAGAGCAAGAATTAAGAAATAAACTTATACAACAAGCATAAATCATGGAACAAATTGAACAAACAGAGAACATTACAAAGAACTCATGAAAATTAGTTTTGCAGCAAAATCATTTTCCTAAAATTAACCATAAATATATTAAGTTTCAGCTATCCAAAACAAGATAAATCAGAAAAGACATGCAAACTTAACTAAACAAATCCAAGAAAATTATCATAGGTACTAGGCATGAAAACAAAGCTAACAAAACTAGTTTCACCATTTTGTCACTTTCCAGCCAAAAGTTCTACATTAAACCATTTTCGGACAAAGCATATGAAAACACACTAAAACCTTAACAAACCGCAAGGAAACATACAAAACAACATTTTTCCTAAGTATATGCAAGCTAGAGGAAACCAACAAAACAAGCTTCATATTTTTCCGAGGTCCATACGATTTTCTACGCAATTTAAAAAATTGTCGCACGATTCAAAACATCACAAAATGCTAGATCTACCCGGGGTCGCCCAGCCCAGAGGCTGACAGCGAGTCCCACGGGTCAGCGGCCCACCCAGGCCGGGTCAAGGCAAGGCCAGAGGCCTTGACCCACATGGGAGCGCGGCCACGACGCGGGCGCGGCGCGACGCGGCACGGTGCGCGCGCGCACGCGCGCGGCGACGGTGACGGCGGCGGGCGCGAGGCGGCGCGACGAGGTGGGGCCGGAGCGGGGTAGGGGAGGCACGCACGGGGTGGAGGGGACAGCGGCGAGCCTCACCGGTGGCGGCGCAGGCGGGGAGCGGCGACGGCCGGGCGGCGCGGCGGCGGCCCTGCACGGCGAGGCCCAAGGCCGAGTGAGGAGGGAAATCGAAGGAGGGCGATGAGGGGAAGCTCTCCATGCGAGGAATCGAGGAGGGCGATGAGGGGAAGCTCTCCAAGCTCACAACTATATTTAAAACTCGGCCCGGGGTTCAACTCAATCCTGATTCCGCCACTGCATATATAGCTATAGGAAGGCTGTCAACGCGCGTAGTCGCGGTTGACACGTTGCTGCTTTTGGATCCGCATATAAAATTACGCTGTGGGCAGCTGCTGCAAATCGTGCGCGTTTATGGGTAAATCTTGCAGGCTGCCGAACATCGTTGGTTACCCTAACCCCTATAGTATTTCGTGCATGCGTGCCGGCACGCTCGATCGAGTCGGATGATGCTGGTGGTGCCTCCGGTACGGTCGAGTACGTCGTCGTCTACGGCCACGGTCAAATGAGGATCTGATCTGGTCTGATCTGATCTGATCTGATCTTCTCACACGGTTGATGATCTAATAGTGGTCAGGGACCATGGTACTAGTACGTATGTGTTTCGTTGGCCAACTCGCTTTGGCTGCGCATTGCTTTTGTGGAAACTGGTACGTGACGCACTGAAAGATTTTGATTAGGAGCGACCACCGCCGTCCACTCGGAGTGGAAGACCAACTGATCGATTAATTGATAAACACGTGTTGTGTTTAGGAGAGCGCGTCCGTCGTCGGGGACAGGAAGATTGCGCGGACGCACGCACTGATTGATGGGTGAAACAGTGGCTGAGTTGGCAGACGTGACTGCACGTGTTTTCAGAAAACTGTCTAGTGTAGACACGTATATTCTGGTGCCGCACAGTGAGTTCGATCAAATCGAGACCCTGTTTAGTTAAAAAAAATGCAATGTTCAGACATATGCATGGAGCACTAAATTCAGTTGAAAAAAAATAATTAATTATACAGTCTAACTAATTAGTACGAGATGAATCTTTTAAATCTAATTAGTTCATGATTAAATATTATTTATCAAATAATAACAAAATATGCTACGGTACTAAACCAATAACTTCTCACCCCGCGCGGGTCATCGCAGCATCGGCGTCTGACCATTACAAAAGCACAGTGGGGAGACAATTCAGACTAAAGAACGAACCGTTAGGATCTGTCTTTTTTTTTTGCAGGGGGAAGCGGCTCTGGTCGCACGGCACGGAGGATCGCAAAGGGCCCGGTGAGGAGTCCAAATTCCCAGCGCGTCACAGCCGCCTCAGGCCACGGAGTCTGCAGCCGAGGGACCGAACCCCTCCATGCCACCGCATAGATATCCTCCTCTTTAGAGCTGGTATTGTAAGCGGTGAATTCTTTTCAAAAAAAATTATAAGTGGCCAAGAGCCGGCGAAATCTAATGTAGCGGGAGAGAGAATGCACGAAAGTGAAAAAACGGATGCCTCGTGAGAACGGCGACGAAAAGTGAAAATGTATGGTAGCGCGGGCTCTTCTAATCTGGTGCTTCCACGTCACAACTAAGACCAGTATCAGTGGAATTTCATGAAGACTTTCATGACATTAAATATCATCGATTTTGCTAACGTGGTAAAAAGAGAGAATGATGGAGTTTTATAGGCCATGTTTGGTTTGAGGGACTTTTGTTGAAGTCCCTAGGACTTATGGCACTTTTAAACCAAACAGGTAAGACTTTTAGGGACTTTTTTAGGGTAGAGATTTTTTTTGAAGAAAACCCTCATGAGGAGCTTTTAGGGACTTTTGGGCTATAATTCCACCTACTGCTCCCTACCCTATTCGGCCCCCCTCCCCACCCGACGCGCAGCCCCCTACTCCCGTGACCCTCATCCACAACGTCTGGCTCCCCGTGCCCCTCTCCCGCGCCCAGATCTCGCCGCCGCCGCCACCCTCACCGCCCGCCTGGGCCTCCGCCGGAGCTGCGCATCCCTCCACTGCCCGCTCGTCTCTCCGCCGCCTGGGCCGCCGCCGCAGCGCATCCGGAGGTGGCCGCTGCGCAGCTATTCCCGGAGGAGGCCGCGCATCCTGGATCCGGCAGCCGCGCGTCCGCCATGGCCGGCAACGACGAAGAGACGATGGGCTTCTTCTCCCAAGCGCACTCTCACCGGAGATTCGACACCGACGCGGTTGACCTCGACTTCTCCCAAACTTCTTCTGCACATGCTGGAGGTTCGCTCGGCGGCCTTGCCGCGGGGGGCGGTGGGGGTCTCGGTGGCTTCGATCTCAACTCCGGAGCCGATAACTTCCCGGATTTCGATAGGTACGCACAAATCTTACGCCCTGAAGATGGATTTGTGCACGGGCTTCCACCAATTCGCCCCGGCAGCAGATCCAGCGGTCTTCACAGAAAAACTGGAAGAAAAGCACGCGGGGGAGGAAGTGCAGGAGCAAGCGGAAGCAGATCCTAGAACAATGGCGCGGGATCAAGCCCGTCGATGCGGGGGTTCATCCCTCCCGGCTCTTCTCTCGGCACAGCAGTCCCTGGCCATTCTGGAGGAGGTGGCCGGCAGACCTCCACGGGCTACGGTGGCGATTTCTCTGCCGGCCTTCAGTCCCCCATGAGTTACGCCGGGGACTCCTCTGCCTGCTGTGGCTTCCGCATGCCACCCGGTGCTTCACTTCCTAGAGGTCGAGGCCGTGGAACGTCCAGAGGTGGAGGTCGTGGCCGCGAGCGTCCATCATCATCTGCAACAGATGCAAGCGACGCCGACGACGATGAAGACATCGAGGACGAAGATGAGTGTGGACCTGATGGAAAGGTAAAGATTTGGATAAATTTACTAGGTTGTTTTGAACTGAATTTCATTGTGCCTCTGTTTTGAACTTATGAACTCAGTTTTCTTTACTAGAACAAGTTTGACAAGGCTAGATGGACAGAACAAAATACATTTATATTATGTGAAATAGCTGTTGAAGAACTTAGGGATGGTAATTGTGTGAAAGGAGCTTGGACAACTAGAGGGTACCAGAATTTGAAGGACAAATATTTTGAGAGGGCTGGACTCAAACATACAACCAAACAAATTAAAAACAGATTCACTATGTTGAAGAGATGGTATGTTGCTTGGGTTTGGTTGGGCTGCCAAACTGAAAAAGGTTTCTGAGAGAACGGCGAAATCGCTGCCTCAACTGCATGGTGGAACCAAAAAATTTCAGTAAGTACCTGTGTGATACAGATATCATTTTGCAATGTGTATATGGACATGCTCTTAACTATTAAATTCAAATGCAGCAAAATCCAAATGCCAAGAAATTTCAGAGGGGCAATCCTGAGTACATGGACATGCTCATAGAGTTGTTTCAAAGTGTGGCAGTGGATGGTACCACTGCATACTTCCCTGGAGATGAAGAAGAGGAAGAACCAGATGCTGAAGAATTTTCTGTTGATGAGGGTTTTGTTCAACCTGGTTCTACAAGGCTTTCTGGTCATGATGGATTCAACAACAGTCCCATGAGCACAAGCAGCCGCAAAAGAGGGAGTAGTTCTTGTGACACAACAGCCACTAGTCCTGGAAAGAAGAGCAAGAGCCCAGTAGTCAAGCTAGTGAGGGGTTTTATGCAGAAATTCTCAATTGAGAGTGAAAAGTCCAATCAGCTCATAGCTGAGTTAATTAAGCAGACTGGGCAGGCAAGGGAGAAGAGGCCTAACACTACTGTTGATGAGTTGACCACATGTCAGAACTTAGCTATAGATTGTTGGGCTGCAGAAGATTCTGTCGAGTATTTTTTGCTGCAACACAGTTGTTTGTTGAGAAGGCCAACAGAGTGATGTTCATGAACATGAAATCTAAGGAGGCTAGATTTATGTGGCTGAGAAGATATTGTGTTCTCAAGAATTTGACCTAGACATTAGCTATGTTTGGCTTCCTGTAATAATTGGAGTTGTGTACTCTTTGTTTATGTACTTGGTCCTAGTTGTGTGCTATTTAGAACCATTTGTGAACTAATTGTGTGCTATTTGGAACCATTTATGAACTATTTGTGTGCTATTTGGAGTTTATCACTGCTGTGCGCTATTTGTATTTGTAATAAATTGCTGCTTGTTCACTACTATTTTGCTGATTGTGTATGCTATTTTTGTTCTGCTTCAGGACTCCAATGATGAGCAAGATTCTAGTGGAAATGATGGTGACGATTCAAGTGGAGTTGATACCTTGGTTGCACTGACCTTGCTGCAGCAAATGGAGAGGAGAAAGAATGCTTTGCTTGCCTGCTTGATTGGCACGTGTCACTTGGACTCTTACTCAAATAAAGCACCAAGAAGGATGGCAAAAGAAACTGGAATTTAGTGGGTAATGAGAACTCTAGGGAACCCGACTGATTGTTATGACATGTTTAGAGTCAGCAGGCCACTATTTGAGAAGTTACATAATGTGTTAGTAGAGAGTTATGGTTTGAAGTCCACCAAAAGAATGTGTTCAAGAGAGTCTCTAGCGCTATTTTTGTGGACAGTAGGCGCCCCTCAATCAGTTAGGCAGCAAAGGAACAGATTTATTAGATCCTTGGAGACATGTAATAGGAAGTTTGAAAAAGTGTTGGCATGTTTGATTAAACTAGCACAAGATATCATTAGGCCACAAGACCCTCGGTTCACAAATGTGCACCCAAGGTTGAAAAATTGAAAGTATACTCCATTCATGGATACTTGTATAGGAGCAATAGATGGCACACATATTCAAGTTGTGGTTCCAAATGACACCGCTGTCCTACATAGAAATAGACACAAAGAGATTAGTCAGAATGTGATGTGCGTATGTGACTTTGATATGAGGTACACTTTTGTCCTTGCCGGCTGGCCTGGATCGGTTCATGATATGAGGGTGTTCAATGATGCTATGACTAGACTTGGACACAAGTTTCCACATCCACCACCAGACAAATTTTATCTTGTGGACTCAGGATATCCAAACAGACCGGGTTATCTAGCACCGTACAAAGGTCATACATATCTTTCCAGGAGTACCGTGACGGCATAATGCCTAGAGGTAAAACGGAGCACTTCAATTTTTGTCATTTTTCACTTAGAAATGTGATAGAGAGGTCGTTTGGAGTGCTGAAAAATAAGTGGAGAATTTTGTTTTACCTTCCAAGTTACCCCCAGCGCAAGCAAAGCAAAATTATTGTGGCATGCATGGCATTGCATAATTTCATTAGAGAAAGCAAGATATCGGATATAGATTTTGACAAGTGCGACCATGATGAAAACTATGTTCCACTAGCTGTACCAAGATCTCAAGGAATCGGTACAAATGAAAGTGATAGCGCCGTGATGAACCAATTCCGGGATTGGGTTGCGGATGGTTTGTGGAGTTTGAAGTAGTTGTGCTTTTTGTGGTTTATTCGTGTTGCGGAAGACATTATTTGTAATAATGAGCACCATTTCATTATGGTTTACTTTATTTGTGATTTGTATTAACATTTGTTACAATGATTTGGACTGTAATAATAATGTAGCTTTGCATGCAATGCATGGCGCGCAGGGAGAGGGTCTGCATGCAGTGCATGGCGCGCAGGGAGAGGGGTGGGCGCCTGGGCACATGCATGTAGGGAGAAGGGGTAAAAATGTCTTTTGAACACAGCATTTAATGAGGTTTAGTCCCTTGTCTTTTGGAAACAAACAGGGTGGGACTTTTTTTTAGACCCAGGGTCTTTTGGAGGGGCTAGAGTCTAAGTATTTGTGTCCATAAAATTTCCATTGAGATTGGCCTAAGCATTAAATATCGATGGGGTCCACCACCACTGCTCCGCAGCTTGAATAATCTGGAGTTCTTTGTAGCCGGCCAGCGGGCGTATTCATTAGCCTTGCTCTTAACCAACTCGACACGCTGCTCCCCGCACCGCCGCCCGTGCTCCGGTCGTCCGGCCGGTCCACGCACACTGCCGTGTTGCTGCATGCCATAGCTCCTCCCTAGTTTAATCGTCCTAGCATAGCTATCTCGAACTGGCCTTGCTAATGGGCTCGGAACCGAGCTGTATCCACACCAATCTTCATATGAGGAAAATAAATATTACCCAACTCACCCCAAACTTCCACCATCGTAGACCAACCCAGCCCAAACATTTCAACTAATAATATAATAGATTATTAGTCAAACTATGGTTTGAGCTAATAAGAACCCATTTCCCAAACTGTTGTTGCTCTAGTGGTGGTGGATGGAGGTCGACGGCGGACAGCTCCGCGGCGTCTCCGGGGTGGCTCCCCAGCCCGTCGCACCTCGGGGAGCTAGCGCAGGGAGCTGACGGCGAGGTCGTGCGCAAGGCCTGGTGCGTCAACGTCGGTGAAATCTCCACGGACGGCCACTCCATCGATAACCCGTCGCCATCCACTGGTTCAACTGCATCAGGAGCAGAGGCGAACCCCCATCGCCTTCAACAAGGGAGAAGCGAGAACCATAGCAAGAACAAAAGAATAACTGAATGAACTGACGAATCTAAGTGTGCATACGGGAGGTGTGGGGTGCTCGTCAGAGAGATCCGACGAGCGCCGGGCTTGCTGTGGAGCGAGACGGCCTGCTCCTTGGACAGCCGCGCCTCCCGCGGCGGCGGCGCCGGCGGCCCCCGCTGTGGTGGACGAGGTCAGGACCCCGCCGTCACGCCGTGGCCAATCCCGACGGGTTGCGGCGGCGGTAGCAGGAGGCAGAGGTAAGGGTTTGAGGGACGGAGAAACAGAGTCGTTCTCCCTCTCGAGTGTCGCTGCAGGTGGCTGGTGGCCCATCATATCAAAATTACAGCCCATGGTTACTAACCGTTACAAACTGCTGTGGGCCTTGAAACCAAACCAAACCAATCCATTTGCAGTGTCGGCTTATTAGCATCCAGCCCAATTGAAACTAAAGCAAAATCCAAACTGTTATAGTTATTCCAGCCCAAACCATTTGCAGGGCGAGCTCGAACTCGGCAGATCTGGCAAAAGCTATAGCGCGCGCGGCAGGCGGACGCATGCTCTGTCACGTACACCAAGAGCAACGGCGAATTGTTTTTCCCTATCCCCGGCGTAGGCGTAGCTGTCACGGCGAACCGGGCGGCGATGCCCCTGCTCCCCCGCGCGCGCACCTGGCCGGCGACCGGCGTGGTCCCTCCCAGCCACCCGGCCGTACGGCCGGGCCGGAGCATCCATGTCCACCCACGCCGGCCGCTGCCGTCACCCATACTCCTCCTCATGCACTTAATTGTGTCCTTCCTCTCGACTCTTCCTCATCTACAGTACAAAAGGGCGAACCGAGAGCGAACTCGATTCCGGCGGCGATTTCGCTGGTACCCCCTCGCCTCTGGGGGCCTCGTTGGCTCTGGAGGTTGGGGGAACCTCGATTTCGTCGTGCGGTGTACATACCCGTATCTATTAGGAGTGTTTTTAGTAGATTAGGGTTGTTTCTTCCAACTCCGGTGCTGCGGAGAGGACCTGTGTACCGGTGCTTGTGTTGCTTCGACAGACGACGACGAAGTGGTGAGGATGTCTTCCATTTGGTCTTTGATGGGAGCTTCTTCGCCGTTCTCGGTTTCCATGTATTTGTTTTCAGTGACAGTTCAAGGTTAGGATTAGGGTTCCAATCTCTTCCGAGCTTCTCTGGCATGGGGTTTGCTGTTGGGAAATGGGTTTCTGTGTTGTTCCATGAGCGTGGGTTGCATAGCAACATATTCATATGCAGGGGCTTTGACTTTGGCGAGCATCTCTTGGTTCCTTTTCTCTGCGCCGATTTTCAAATCCTCTATGTTCTTTCTTGGGTTGCTTGTGCTTCCCATGTCTTTGGCGGCGCAAAATCTGTTTTCTACAACAGGCATGCTGCTTGGTGGAGTTTCGGTGCTTCTGCCGGTGATGTGTTCATTGGAATATTTTGCTGTTACTCCTTGGTTCATCGGAGGAGCTTTATGTCCCAGCTCGAATCGGATTCGGGCTGATTGCTTGTTCCCACCTTCGGTGGTTCAGCTACCCTTTTGGGTTCTTCGTCGCCCGGCGCTGTGGGATTCCTGGAGGTCCTTGATGCGTCGGATCCCTCGTTGCCTGTCGATTGTTTGCCGGCTCGTTCAGCGTTTCAACAGCATGTCGATCCTGACATGCCACTCAAGATGGTGCCAAAAAAATTTGTTCTTCGCCAGAGGGGGAGGTCGGCATCAAGCTAGGAGCTCAGGCCACCGGCGGCGAGAACGACTAGGAGTACTCAAGGACTAGAATGTATTTTCTATTCTTTTTAAGGGTGTCTTTGCACTTTGGGCTGTAATCACCGAATATTAAAGAATGAAATCCCGGTTTTCTAAAAAACAAATTGTGATGTGGGGAACACGCTTTCGTACGGCGGGATCGCTCGGGTCGGAGTAAACTAGCGCGGCGTTCGTCGTGGTCGTGGTGGCTGCCGATTCGGGCAGGGGCTGCGGCCGCAGGGGACAAGATGACGCGCGGGCGGCCGGCCGGCGACAGCTGTCCCGGCGCGGGGGATTGTTAAAAGGCGGGGCGCATAGCCCGGGGCCGGCCGGAAAGGGAAGGTGCTGCGCGCGGCATATAATTGTGTACTCCGAGCTAGAAGCATCTAATCTTGCTTCTCGCTGAAAAAGAGTGTACGCGATCTGTACGAATGGTTCGTCGATACGGCAAGCGACGACCAACCTGAAATGGGGAGAGATGGTAAATCAGGAGCACAGGTGCTGTGCCTTTTCATTTTGAAGAAGAAAGCACATATGGGTCCTGGAACTGGAAACATGGCCTGAAAAAATGACAGGCTAAGCTCCATGAAAATAAGAATCTGAAGAAGGGAACAGTAAGTTCCTTCCTAGGACGACCTCCGATAGATGGCAGCGAAAGATGCGTTATTACCGTGGAGAGAACATAATCATCGGACAAGACGCGCGTTTTCAAGGAATCTGGAGCCAGGGAGTTGAGAGCTCCGAGCTTCCGAGGGTTGACATTCTGGCTTCTGAAGAGACACAAAATTCATCCCCCCCTTTGCCTTATGTTTTGGCAAGGTTAAACGGCGTCCAAACCAATTATCGTAGCTAATCATGGTGGAATGGTCTGCACATCTCACGGAGCCTTCTGGATGAAGGAATCTTGAGCAAACTATAACTATTGGCTACCTACGGGACATGTAAGCGACCTGGACAGACGAGTATTCCGATTAACTCACGCTGGAATGCGGTGGGAAACAGCACAAAACTAGGGTCCCAGCTAGGGGATATGAACGCATAAAAGAATGTTTTTGGTAGAGTAGCCTCCATCCAAGAATCCCTAGATCTTTTGTTTTTGCCTAAAAGAGACGCTCGAATCCGCAAGCGGACACAGATCATGTGCCCCGTCATGAGTACAGGGAGGATTTTGTTAACAAACAAGAACAATGATCGTGCTTAGTAACGATAGCGACATAGAAAGGGACCTGTAGGTAAAATCTAGGCATTGAGACCGTCAAAAAAAAAATATAGGCATTGAGAAGAACTTCGTGCTAATTAAAGACCTGTAGGTAAAAAGGACCGTTCGCTGAAATTGCGCAGGGCCCAAGTTTTTTGAACAGCAAAGGAAAGGCAAAAGTCTATTTTACCTCCTCCAACTATTACCAAAGTTTGATTTTCCTCCTACAACTATAAAACCGGGTATTTCACCTCCCTCAACTTTTCAAACCGTCCATTTTACCTCCCCCGAGCGGTTTTGAAGACTGTTTGCTACAGTAACTGTAGTTTTGTCTTTTTCTTTTTTTTAAAAAAATCAGTTGAATCTTTGAAAAATCATAGTAAATCACAAAAAAATCATAAAATAGAAAATCCAATTTTGTTGGACTCCACATGAGTAGATATACGCAGTGAATATATTATATGGTATACTTTCGTACAATTTTTTTACTGTAACTTTAGATATATACTTTTCTGTAATTAATTTATAGCTACAGTTTTCGTCGTCCCACTATGGTGAAATTTTTATGGTGAGCTAATCATTATATGATTGAGCTGTAGTAAAAATTTTATGATTATTAGATCATGTTTGACTGATCTATAGATTTATCTATATAAACTAGATAAATCTATAGAAAAATCTAGACGAATCTATAGATAAATCTATATAAACTGATGAGGTCCCTTTGCTGCTTGAGTAAAAAAGGACCCAAGCAGCAAAGGGACCTCATCAGTGAAGCCCAAGCTGGCCTAGCTCAGCCCATTCAACCCATGAGGCCGTGACCTGCAGGAAACTGAATGCAACTTGGACCCACGAACCACACCAATCTTTCTTTTGGGAAGTTGAGGGCCGTGGGCCCTCGCGCTTGCCCGCCCGCCGCCCGCCTTGTACGCGGGCACGCCGGCGGTGCAGAGCGCTAACTGCCGGTCTGCCGCCGCCCGACCTTGGCTCCCCACGTCGCCTCGCGCTCGCCGCACGCACGTTCCCCTCAACCCTCCCTCACGGCCTCACCCTCGCACTCCCGCGGTCAAACCACAACCGGCACCCCGACGCGACGCGGCCAGCAGGAGAGGAGGAGCCATAGCAACCGCCGCCGAGCCCCTACAACTACAAGACGCGCGCGGGACGGAGCCCACGAGCCTGCAGTTCCCACTCACTCCACGCAACTCAACCCGAGCGCGCGCGAGCACCGCTCGCCAAGCCGCCGCTGCCGAAGCACCAGAGCCTCGGTCTTTCTCCTTCCCCCTCGTCCTCGCCGCCTGCTGCACGCTAGACCCATGGCCTCGGCGGCCGGCACCGTCAGCTCCCGGGCGCTGGCCCTCGCCGGCGCCGTCCTCCTCGTCCTCGCCGCTCCCGACCTCGCCGCCGCCGAGCCCGAGGCCGCCGCGCCGCGGCCGGCCCCGCTCGAGTTCCACGTGGGCGGGCCGCGCGGATGGCGCGTCCCCGACGCCAACACCAGCTACGGCTGGTGGGCCACCAACAACCGCTTCCACGTCGGCGACCGCCTCTGTGAGTATCCGTGCCAAAACAGCAACCATTCCTCGCCCGGTCGATGCTCGAGATTGATCCGGCCCGATGCTCCTGCTCGCAGTGTTCAAGTACGCCCAGGACTCGGTGTTGGTGGTGGACCGCCCGGCCTTCGACGCCTGCAACGCCACCGAGCCGCTGGCCGCGTTCACCGACGGCGCCACCACGGTGCGACTCGACCGCCCAGGCTTCTTCTGCTTCATCAGCGGCGAGCCGGGCCACTGCCAGGAGGGCCAGAGGCTCATGGTGCGCGTCATGGTGCACCCGGCGGGCCTGGCCGCGGCGCCCGCGCCTGGGGTCCTGGCGCAGCCGGGCGCGCGCCCCAGGTCGTCGTCGGGGTGCGCGTCCTCCGGCGCCGCCGAGCCGGTCGCCGCCGCCGGCGTCGCCGTCACGGCGGCGATGGCCGGTGTGCTTGTTGGTCTCTTCTAGATGCATGCTCCGGTGATCACCTTGCCTTCACGGGCAAACTCGTCGCTACTGCTGCTTAGTTGTGTTAGGTTAATGCGTCTTCTTGTTGTTGCAGTTTCGGTTCCTCTGCTGTTTTGTTAGGTTCATGATTCGTGAGCTATCCGTTCTAGTAACATTAATGCGTCAGACAATTTGTTTTACTGCGTGATTATGTGCTATCTAATACACATGAAACTTGGTTCATTGCATTCTTATCTTGGAGTTCCTGAACGATGCCGGCCGATTCTATGTTGTGAGCACTGAGCAGTGCTGCGTTACGAGTTACGACATTTAAGGCCAGATGGTTCCATTTATATTTTTACTAATGTACAGCATTCATGACTGAAAACACCATACAATCTGTAGTTCTTTGCAGATGGCCAGCCATCTAAACCATCACGGGCCCGGTGTTCTTGCTCCAGTTGCTTCAGCTGCTGCTCCAGCTTCAGCCTTTTTGTCGATCGAAAAAAAAAAACAGGAATGCACGCGCCGTGAGAGTATTCACAACTTCGTGCTCCGAAATGCAATGCTACAATGCAGAGTAATGTTCTCACAAGTTCTGTATTCGTGGGTTCGTGGAGTGAGAAATTTGCATCTGAAGATGAGTGGCCACGGCATGCCAATGTTCGTGCGGATCATGATGCAGCACATGCTGAAAATGAAAATGAAACTTTGCAAAGAAATGGAACTCATAGTAATAATAAAGCAAAAAATATAAACCAAATGGAGGCAATGGTTCAAGCACGCGTGGCAGAGAGAAGGCCCGCGCTCTCATGGCCCTCCCTAAAACGCGCCATTCTCATCGTTGAGCCGCTTGTCCGTACGTCGTCTCCATTGCCGGTCCCCCGAGCGAGCGCCATGCACGTGCCACAATGGTCGTTCCCGATCCCGAACGGGCAACCTGAGGCGGAGGCATCGGAACGGCCAACAATCTACGGCGTTGCATGACAACACGCGCGCACTCTCGTGGGCCGGCAGCTCCATGGGCACCTCCGTCGCCGTCGCGGTGGCCGTCGTCGCCACCGCCGTCGTCCTCCTCGGGCGGGTCGCCCATGCCGAGATCAAGACCACGTCCATCGTGTCGGACCCGAGGCTGATCATCCTCTTCGAGCAGTTCGGCTTCGCGAGCGGCGGCAGGGCCACCGTCTCCATAAGCCGCGCGGCGTGGCAGCTCCGGCGGGGTTCGCGCCGCCAGGGCGTCGACCCCAACCTCATGGGGTTCGTGCTCATCTCCGGCGCCCAGTTCCCCATGGTCAACAACCAGACCGAGTACGCCGCGGCCGGAGGCGGCGGCGGCGGCGGGTTTTGCGTGCTGACGAGCGACTACGCGCTCCCGGTGCTCCGGCTCAACGACGTCGCGCCGGGCGGGGCCAGCATCACGGTGACCATCGACGACCCCGACGAGTACGCCGTCGTGTTCAGCAACTGCCAGGACGGCGCGGAGGTGACCATGGACGTGCGCACCGAGATGTACAACGTGCGCCGCGACGCCTCCGGCGGGGTCCGGGACTACCTCCCCGTGGGGCTGCAGCCGCTGCCGGCCATCTACGCCGGCGTGTCGGCGGTGTACCTCGCGTTCCTGGCGGGGTGGGCGTGGACGTGCTGCCGGCGGCGCGCCGCCGCGGAGCGCATCCACGCCGTGATGGGAGCGCTGCTGCTGTTCAAGGCGCTCAAGACGGCGTGCGCCGCCGAGGACGCGTGGTTCGTCGAGCGCACGGGCACGCCGCACGGCTGGGACGTGGCCTTCTACGTCTTCGGCTTCTTCAAGGGCATCCTGCTCTTCACTGTCATCGTCCTCATCGGCACCGGCTGGTCCTTCCTCAAGCCCTACCTCCAGGTCACAACTTATTACTACTTGTCATCAAATCCATCTCGGCAGCTCTCTTGCCTAGTTCGTTTCAAAAAAAAAAATCATCGCCGATCGATCAAGACTTGCATTGCGTCCCAAAGTTAAAGGGTTGACACATTTCTTTCAAGGTGCTCCCTTTGAATAATGTCGTTGGTGCAGGAGCGCGAGAAGAGCGTGCTGATGATCGTGATCCCGCTGCAAGTGATGGAGAACCTGGTGCTGGTGGTGATCGGCGAGACGGGGCCGACGGGGAAGGACTGGATCGTGTGGAACCAGGTGTTCCTGCTGATCGACGTCGTCTGCTGCTGCGCCGTCTTCTTCCCCATCGTCTGGTCCATCCGCGGCCTGCGCGAGGCCTCCAAGACCGACGGCAAGGCGGCGCGCAACCTCCGCAAGCTCACGCTCTTCAAGCGCTTCTACCTCGTCGTCGTCGGCTACCTCTACTTCACCCGGATCATCGTGTCCGCGTTCCTCGCGGTGCTCAGCTACAAGTACCAGTGGGGCGTCAACGTCGCCGTCGAGGCCGCCAGCTTCGCTTTCTACCTCTTCGTCTTCTACAACTTCAAGCCGGTGGAGAAGAACCCGTACCTGTACATCCCCGACGAGGAGGAGGAGGCCGCCGGCGGGGAGCTCGAGATGGACGATGGAGCTTTCTGATGAGCTCTGGTTCATGGGATGCAGAGCCATCGTGACTTAAAAGTTGTGTATCATGTATGTAGTACATGTTGTTATCCTTGGTCGTTCTTATTAGCAAGTAGCGCGGTACACGGAAATATTTGTGTTAGTTGCTCATTAGCCTCTGATTGGGCTGCTGCTGGGGGATTTGAAGGTATACAAATATTTCTCTGTTTTTCATGAAGGAATGAATATATAATCTTTAGCACGAAGAATAGGTGAATTGGCCCAAATGGTCTAGATTTTCTATCACGCAAAATCAAACCTGTCGAGAACTAGTAAACATACTCACCATCAGTCCATCACTAACATAAAAAATAAGATCAAAATAGATGGATGCTGCCATCGTGAGCAGGGCAGATGGACATGACTTCCTTTAATAGTCCTCAAGCTACTAGAGGAAAGGAGTCCGCGTGCAAGCTTTTTCATGCCGCTGGCTGCGGCACCGCCACGGGGGCCGTGTCCACGTCGATGACGACGCACGGGTCCAGCAGCGCGCCGGCATCCCCGACCCGCCTGGCCAAGCACCGCACCAGCTTCCCCTGGCGGCTCTCGTCCTGCCGCTGCACCGACGGGACGACGAGCGTCACGTCGAACGCCGCGGCGCCGCGCCTCATGTCCCCGGCGAGGGCGTCCAGCGCGAACCCCGGCACGCGGACCGCGGCGCCCCACGCCGCGACGGGCGCCGCCGCCCCCGCCGCCCCCATGCGGCGGGCGCAGAGGCGCGGCACCGGGGCGCCCGCGAGCGGGACGCCGCGGTAGGACACGAGCAGCGCCGCGCCGGCGTCGACGCACGCGCCGCGCGTGTGGCTCCGCGACGCGATGCGGAGGGTGAGGTTGAACTCCGGGTCGAGCGCCGCCCGGCCGAGGTCCCTCGCCGGGTCGAGGCCGGAGACGGAGGCGATCGCGGCGGAGTAGCGCGGCTCCCTGGCGCCGTCGTAGACGAAGCACACGACGGCGCCGAAAACTAAGCCGACGAGTACGAACGCTACGAAGTACCTGCGGAGCTTGTTCTTCTGGACATGTCGGAAGCCGCAGCAAGACCCTCGCTCGTCGTCGTACGGCTCCGCCTGTACCCGGAACACACCCATCATCGTCGTCGACGCTTCTCCGGGATTGGATGCAGGGAACGCAATGATGGCAAATAAAAAGGCAAAGAAGGTTTAATTAAGGGAGTAGTATGTACTCGTTGGACTAGTGTACGACCCGAGCTACGCTACGGAGGCAAATAAGAAAGGCAATGCAAAGATATATAAAAAGGAAGAAATTTTTGCGCTTCTTCGATAGCAGAACATATTAAAAGCAAATCCAAACATAGCATACACACAGCGTATTCCCAATTATGCAGCATTCCATTTTTTTGTCTGTACCAAAGGAAAACCAAAAATCATAGAGCTACAGGGATCAAGGTCCATGTGCTGCATGCACACTCCAATTTAATCTTGCTTGTTCAGTTAATTGGTCAATACAGTACGAGCTAAATGAACGCTTCCTTAAAAATAACAATGAATTTAAGATACGGACTGACGGTGAAAATAAAACAGTCATCACCGAACCGATAATGATAACCACTTTCACCCCTAGTTCTTGGTACAAATCGGCAGCGATGAGTGTGCATTATAAAACCCTTATCCCTTTTCTAAATTGAAAAGTCACTATTGCCACGAAATTTTTGTAACTTTTTCATATAAAATTGGATGAAGACACACTTTATATCAAAATTATAAGGCTCCTCAAGATCTAAAATTTACAGTTGACAAAAAAAAATTCATTTCGAAACTGTTTGTATACCTAAATATTCAATATAAATTCTTAGACCTATCAAATGACCTTAGATATGGAAAAAAGCTCAGCATCAAAGACAGTGTTGGACGACGCACAAAAATTTGCAGCTGACAATATTTTCATTTGACATTGTTTTAGCCTAAACTAGAAACTTCAAGTACAATGTTAGTAAAATTTTAAGAGTAAACTACATTACTGGTCCCTAAACTTGTTCGTTTGTGTTATCTCGGTCCCTAAACTTGCAAATCGACTATTTAGGTCCTCAAACTTGTTCATCTAGATTATATCGGTCCTCAAACTTGCTCAGCTATGTCATCTCGGTTCCTAAACTTAGAAATCATCCGTTTAGGTCCTCAAACTTGTTCAGTTGTGTCATCCCGGTCCCTAAACATGACTTTGAGTCTATCTAGATCAAAACAATACAATCTAAATACTCTATATCAAAAAATAATTCATAACTTTTTCATATAAACTCAAATGAAGACAAATTTTATATCAAAATTGTAGCCCTCGACACGATCTATAACTTTGTAGTTGAAAAGTTTTTGAATTAAAACTATTTAGGGTCCCAAAATATTACTGTAAGTCTATAGATTTTGAAATTTAAAATTTAAAATAAATTTTTGGACACTAAATGACTTCAAATAAAAAAACATTTCAACTACATAGTTGTAGACCGTATCGAATTTTGACATAAAGTTTATCTTCATTTGAGTTCATATAAAAAGCTATGAATTATTTTTTAATATAGGGTTTTTAGATCGCCCTATTTTGACTTAGATGAGACTTAAAACCAAATTTAGGGACCAGAATGACACCACTGAACAAGTTTGAGGATCTAAATGGATGATCTCTATGCTTATGGACCGAAATGACACAACCAAACAAGTTTGAGGACCTAAACGGTCGATTTGCAAGTTTAGGGACCGTGATGACATAACTGAACAAGTTTAGAGACCGGTGATGGACTTTAATCTTAAATTAATATACAGATGATTTGAGTTGTTTTGTACATCTCTTTAAATTCTTCAGAATCACCGAAATATGACAGCATACATTACATTACAGTCCAAAAAAAACGATAGAGACAGTAGCTACGTAACACATGCAGCTATCTTTTTGCGCTTTCTATCGAAATTTTCAAACAATGAAGATTATCTGCACAACTTAATTCACAGTGCACAGATTCTTTTATACACAAAGAAAAAAATCTAACTGAGGTGAGTGAGAACTGCAAACAAATATATTAAAACTTTCATCTAGCTAGCTGCCTAGAACTCCAGCTTGCATCTGACAAAAGAACGAAGAAAAAAAGGAAGGGAATACGTGTAGGCAAAAGCATTAGTGAACCAAAAAAAAAAGTGACGCTGCTAGAGAAAGATGTTGATGACGATCAATACGAATTCCTGAAAAAGTACATTACTAACATGGACTACGTGATGTCACAACCATAACTGACACGGTGTCACAATTCTCCCTAGATCTTTTCGAAAAAAAAAACAATTCTCCCTAGATTGAACGGTGCCTGTCAGCTGGTACTGGGCGCGGAATCAGGATGTAAGCGGGCCGGTCTGCAGAGGGCCTGCAGGCCGCCGCAACTGCCGCGCGCACATGCGTCTTGCTCTGCAGGAGCCCGTGTGCTAAAAAATTTCAACCTGCGTTGACCCGCTAGGCCTTGCCGGAGCAAGCAAGCACACCTGCAGGCCGCCGCAACCGTCGCAAGCTAGATAAGGCTTGGCACTCAACCGCCGCAAGCTAGATAAGAGATTCAATGGTCAGCTAAACTTAACACCCCTACAACTTCAAGATGAACTCCTATCTGATGATAAAACATTACCTGCCTCAGCCTCATTAACATATGGCCCTCTGCAGATTTGGGCAGTTATCCCCTAACTTCAAGAATCTCCCAAACCATGACAGCAGCATAGACCTTTGATCCTCCAATGGAAGCGTCAGGATCGTCTGCCCGATCCCGTCCTCGACGAGCTTCCTGTCAAACGACCGGCAGCTTCATTGCAGCCACGAGTAGTCGTTGATCAGCGGTTGCAGCCATACCTGCAAGAGACTGAGACGGGTGTTCTTGGATGGAAGCATCTCCTCTCTCCCAATGCCGACGAACAGCCTCGCCGTGATGCAGCTCACGGTCTCGACGTAGATCTTCGCGTCGTCGCAGTCGTGGATCTCCACGCACGGTGCCGGCGGGCCGTGGCCGCCGGCGAGGCGTGCCGCGAAGAAGGCGCTGCTCTGGCAGAGGACGTCCCTGTGCACGCCCATCCTGACGGCGATCCCCTCCTTCCCGTACAGCATCACCGTCAGGTCGCTGGTCTCCGGCCGCCCGAACTCGACGCAGATCTTGTGCTGCGACTCCTGCTGCCCACCCGCCGACGACGGCGCCTTGGCGGCCGGTTGGTCCTGCCGCCGCGGCTCGTCGGCGGGTGCCGGTGGCTCGTCGGTCACGGACGGCGCGGTCTAGACTGATGGCGCCTTGGACGGAGGGGCCGATGGGGTCTTCTGCTACTGCGGCGCCTGCCTGTTACCGCCGCCGGCGTGGTGGTGGTGCGGGTTCTTGAGGCGCTTGTGCAGCGGATTTTGCGGAGCTCTACATTGCCGGAGTGAGCGAGGAGGCGGCCGGACTGCAGGAGGGAGGGAGGAAGCGGCGCGGACTGCAGTAGGGAGGGAGGGGGCGGCGCGATGCCGATGGGTCTCCTCGTCGGCCCAAGCCCTCGATGCACAGGGAAGGGAAAAGAGGGCTGGCCTGCAGAACCCACTAGGCTTGGTGGGCTGTATATTTGAGGCCCATTTGCAAAACGCGGGCTGTGGCAGGTGTTTGAAAAGGTTTTTTGCAGGCAATCGGGCCGGCCCGCACCTGCCAACATCCTGAGCGCGGAACGTAGCCGGAATCCTCTTCCGGCATGCTGTCGATGTCCCTCCAGGCCACATAGCACGGCCACGGCGGCCTGTCCAAGGCGGCCACGGCGGCGGTCTCCCGGCCCGAACCCAGCATGTCACCACCCTCCACGCCCGGGCGAGCAAGTAGCGCGGTACACGTAGGGAAATATTTGTGTTGTTCATCAGAGCCTCTGATTGGCAGCTGCTGGGGGCTTTGGAGGTATACAAATATTTCTCTGCTTTTCTTTTTGAAAAGGATTTCTCTGCTTTTTATGAAGGAATGAATATATACTCTTTAGGATTTCTTGATGCATGTGTCCCATAATAGAACCGTGAGATTGAATAAAATACTCAGGGGACGGCGACACGGCGTATATACAAATATTTCTTCGCTTTTCATGAAGGAATGAATATATACAAATATTGCTTGGCGGGCTTCCCAGGCGACGGCGTCTTCCCGCGAGCGTCGCCCCACAGGGGCGAGTGTGCGCGGTGGGCCGGCGGCGGGGAGGCGCGGCGCAGCAACAGGCTTCTTGGGGAAGCTACGCGCGTGGTGCGACGGCTCGCTCCCGATGCTCGCCAGCGGCAGTGGCAGGGGACCTTTCCCCGTGCGCTTGCCCCCGGTGGTGGCGGCGGCGAGCTCTGCGAGGTAGTGGCGTTTTTTTATTCTTTTTTCTATTTTTAAATTTTTGGATGCAAAAGTTCTTTATAAAATTTTTTCCTAATCTTTTTAGTTTTGGACCCAAAAGTTTTTTTATCAAATATTTATTCGGTTTTTCTCAAAACTTTCTCTTTCAATTTTTTCTTATCAAAATTTTTCCATTTTCTCTCCAAAATATTTTTTGTTAGAACCGACAAAAAAATTACCAAAAAAGGAAAGGAAAAAAAAGGTCGAAAGAACAACCGTACGTAAGCCTCCCTAGGGTCGCCCGGCGACCGTAACCCCAAATCAAACCAGTCGAGAACTACTAAACATACTCATCATGACTAACATAAAGAAATAAGTTTCATAAAAAAACATTAAAAAATAAGATCAAAATAGATGATGCCATCTTGAGCAGGGACATGGCTTCCTTTAATAATCCTCAAGCTACCAAAGGAAAAGAGCCCGCGTGCAACCTTTTCATGCCGCTGGCTGCGGCACCGCCACGGCCGTGTCCACGTCGATGACGACGCACGGGTCCAGTAGCGCGCCGGTGTCCCCGACCCGCCTGGCGCCTCCCGCCGTTGTCCTGCTCCTGCACCGACGGGACGATGAGCGTCACGTCGAACGCGGCGGCGCCGCGCCTCATGTCCCCGGCGAGGGCGTCCAGCGCGCGAACCCCGGCACGCGGACTGCGGCGCCCCACGCCACGACGGGCGCCGCCGTCTCCGCCGCGCCCATGCGGCCGGCGCAGAGGCGCGGCGCCGGGCGCCCGCGAGCGGGACGCCGCGGTAGGACACGAGCAGCGCCGCGCCGGCGTCGACGCACGCGCCCATCGTGTGGCTCCGCGACGCGATGCGGAGGGTGAGGTTGAACTCCGGGTCCAGCGCCGCCCGGCCGAGGTCCCTCGCTGGGTCGAGGCCGGAGACGGAGGCGATCGCGGCGTAGTAGCGCGGGTCCTTGGCGTCGTGGATGAACCACGCGACGGCGCCGATACCTAAGCCGAAGAGTACGGCCGATACTACGTGGCACCAGCCGAACCTGTGGTTCAGCTGGACGTGTCGGGAGCCGCCGCAGCAGCGCCGCCGTCGCTCGTCGTCGTACGGCTCCGCCTGTACCTGGAACACACCGATCATCGTCGACGCTTCTCCGGGGTTGAATGCAGGGAGGGAAGGCACGCCGGTCTGCTGGTTGCTGGAGACTCATTGGGGTTTTGTGCATATAAAAAAGGGTTAATTGGAATGATGCCATTACAATTCTACGACTTCTCTGATGTACCATTACAATTCAGCTATTTGTAATCGTGCCATTACAATTCGCTCTCTACCTGGCTTATGCCATTTTCTACGGCCGCGGCGATGTCGAGCCCACCTGCAGGCCGGCATACCCATACGATTCTTCCGTATGGACGCCTTTGCCCCTCCCCGACTCGGATAGAGCCCGAGCCGAGCCGAGGGTGTCTCGCCCGTCCCCACACCCAACCCGCATCCCCTGTTCTTCCCCGCCGTCGCCATAGCCGTCGCCGTCGAGCTCCCCATGTGCTCCTCCTGCGCCGGTTTGAAGCCATCGATGAGGGGCAACAGGATCTCCATGAGGGCGGCGGCGTCAGGGTCGACCTCGGCCGGTGTCGTCAGTCAGGGAAATCATGTTCGCCTGGAAGATTGCCCTTTCTGCCGTTGCCGCCTGATCTGTATCCGGAGCAAACAACCGGACACCTACAACGAGCTGTTCTACAAGTGCCCGAACAACATGAAGGTTAGTTTGCTTCGATTTTGTTACGTCTGTGCCGATTTTGGTGGATCGTGACAATGCTAGGGTTTGGGTACTGTGGCAGGGGGATCCCATAACCTGTGGATTCATACGGTAGGAGCTTCAGTACGAGAGCTACTTGCGCAAGCTGGATGCACAGAGGGCACGGTGGAAGCGTGATTGTGGTGAAGTTGAGGCTGCTGCTGCTGCTGAAGAGAGCAAAGATGGTGAAGAGATAGATGGCCAATCTGGCGAGGTGAATGCCCAGATTGAACAGATGAAGCTTCAAATTGACAGTGCTCTGGGAGAGATTGCGAAGCTCCAGATGCATATGGGTGAACTGAAGACAAGCATCATGGGAGCTTTAGTGGTACCTGTTGTATGTGTTTGTGTTGGCATTGTGCTTGTGCTGACAATGTTGTGGAAGTGATTCCACTGTCATTGTTAGCTGTAAGTGATGGTAGTGTAGTTAGTCAGCCTTAGATGGTAGTGCAGTTAGTCAGGTTTTAGTGTAGTTGTGTCTCGGTGAAGCACCTCATTTTGCAGGTTTGAGTGTGTGCCCTCCTTTTGCTCATTTTGCTGGGACATGTGTGACATGCCATAACAGTTTGTGAAGCTGAATGTCATAACTTATTGTGGTGTTGAAATGAAATGGATGACTTATCTGCCTATCTGAATTCTGTCATGGCACATTTGAATTCTGTCATAATTTATTGTGGTGCTCAAATAAAATGGATGGATGGAAACATGGTGAAATATTCTGCCATAACAAGCTGATCTACATAACAGGTTCAACAGCCATATCAAGCTGACCATACAAGACATGTTCAACAGCCATATCAGGCTGACCATACAAGACAGGTTCAACAGCCATATCAGGCTGACCATACAAGACAGGTTTCACAGCTGAAGCTACATAGCAGATTCACAGCTGGAGCATTACAAAAGCTAGACAGTTTACAAAAGCGAAATGCACAGCTGAAACATTCAAGATCCTCCAGCTGACATGTTCAACCAAGCTTTCAGGCTCCTAACAACACTTGGGGCTGGAGCAGCTTCAGTTTGCTTCTGTTTTTTCTTGGCTGGGGTCTTCTTCTTCTTGGGGGTCTTCTTCTTCTTTGGTGTCTTCTTCCTCTTTGGGGACTTCTTCTTGGGTGGCTGCTGTGATGGTTCAACAGTGTCTTCAGTAGGTTGCCTTTTTCTACATTCCAAAGAATTGCAACGTGAGTGATAGGCCCAGAAACAAAATAAAACTGAAAAGGACAGATTACTACCTCTTCTTTGGAGTTGCTGTTTCTCCATCTTCTCCAACCACAGGCATCTGGCAAGTCTTGGCGAAGTGCCCAAAGTCTTTGCACTTGCTGCATCTGACCTTCTTTTTTGTTGCCTTTTTCTCTAGACAACCCCTAATCCTCTGTTTTCTTGGCCTTCCTGCTGATCTTCCCAACAGAGGAGGGTACACCTTAAAGTCAAGATCCACAGTTGGCCATTGAGATCTGTCATGCATTGCTTCCACTCTTCCTTCATATGCAGCCCTGAACTTAGCAACTGAATAATACTGATGCACATAGTCCCCAATATTCATCCCTCTATTGGACAAAATCCATGCCAAGGCATGTCTACATGGTTTGCCAGTTAGTTGTCACTCTCTACATGAACACTTGTGGTTTGTCAAGTCCATAGAGTGCCTCCTAGTATTATTCCACTTGTCAATCAGGGTCACCTCTGCAATGTCTTCATCACTTCTGGCAACCTTAACAACCTGCAAGTTCATGTTGATTGCATTCAGTTCCTTCATCACATTAGGCAGAATTCCATCTTCCATCTGCCTTGCTATCTTCTTCCTAAGATACCTCTTCTCCATAATCAGCTCTCTCAAACCATCAACCAGTTCATGTAGCAACAGACCCTTCAAATGCCTTATCTGAGCATTGAAACTCTCAGAAACATTGTTGGTCAAATAATCACACTTGGAGGATTCTAAGAATCCACTTCTGTACCATAACTTATTGTGGTGCTCCTCTAGAAAATCTATAGCATCTGGGGCAACCTCAAAAATTTTCTTCATGTGCCACCTGAATAATCCCTCTCTGTAGCTTCTGGCAGCTGGATACAAGTGCTCTGTAAACACATATCCTTGATAGGACTTCATGAAGTTGCCATACAGATGCCTCATGCACTCTCTGTACTCAGCAGTTGGAAAAACAACACCTACTGCTGTCTCAAGACCTTTACATGCATTTGTACAAATGGCCAGGCCCTCTGGTATCCCTACAACTCTCTGCAATTGCTCCATAAACCAAGTCCAGTTCTCCTCAGTCTCTGAATCAAACACAGCATATGCCAGGTGATACAACCAGTTGTGCCCATCTACAGCAGTGGCTGATGCCAACTGACCTGTGTATTTACCATTCAGTTTTGTGGCATCTACACCTATATATGGTCTACACCCTGCTAAGAACCCATCTACACATGGCTTCAATGCTATAAAAATCCTCTTGAAGCGCATCTTCTTATTTTTCCTCTCTAAATCAATCTCAATCAGACTACCAGGTGAACTGAGCTCCATCTGTGCTTTCCAATTGAACAATAACTGAAAACTCTCTTCATATTTACCATGAACTTGCTCTAGTGCAAGTTTCAAACCAGACCAAGCCTTTGAATACTTCAACTTGATGCCATAATCCCCCTCTACTTTTTCTTTGGCATCCTTTGCACTCTTGCCAGGATTCTTCTTCACCCAGTCAGACAGTCTGTCAGCAACCCACCCTTGTGTAGTCATTTTGCTTTCCCTCAGTTTGGTAGTAGGGCAATTGTGCTCAGCAGGAAGTACTTTTATCTGCACAACATTAGTTAATGGGTTAGTCAATTATCAACAAACACTACAACCAAGAGCAACAGTCTTAACAAAGCATATTTACCTCAATTGTCTTGGTACCATTAACTCTAGAAAGCATGTATTCTCCATGGACATCCTGTATGGGCACACTTGGCAATGAACCTGGTCTTATCTGTCTTCAGGTCAGTGAACTCAAAGCCCCTCTTCACTGCATAATGTCTGTCTGCTTTTCTGAATGTCACAATATCAGGAAATAATGAACCCTTCTCAATATTTGGGTGCTCAGGATCATGTATCACATTGAACTCCTGGGGATCTGCATCATTTACCTCTACCTCAACTGGTCCTCCTCCACCTCCTTCACCTCCTTCAGCTCCTTCCCCTCCTTCACTTCCTTTAGCAGCAGGAATATTTTCATGAGATTCAGTTTGTTGTGCATGAGATTCAGGCTCTGATGCTGCTGCAGTTGATGGTGGCACATGCATATGGATGTGCTCATCATCCGCACCAACATATTCCTCCTCATTATCAAATAAGTCAGTGAATAGAACATTTGCCTGCTTAGCTGCAGGCTCTTCTGAATCTGCCACTTTGGATGCAGACACTCCAGTTGGGTTAGCAAGCGCCCCATCAGTAGGTGGCACCACACACAAAGGCTCTAACTCATCAGTTAGCACAACTTCTAAAATTTTGGTATTATCTAGGATAGCTACAACCACATGGCAACACATCTCTGACTCATACATCTCAAACATCTGATGCAATTGAAATTCTTCAGTTAACCTAATGTCCTCACCCAACCTCTTGTGATAGAACCAGACTGTGGCAGACTGGGTTGGTGCCCATTTCACTTCATTTTGCAGACTTGTCATCAACAATTCAAGCGAAAACGAGCCCATCTCCACATCCCACTTAATCACCCGGCCCTTAGAGTAAACTTTCCTACCCATCGGATCCACTGTGAGGAACCCTTCCACCAGAATCTCTAACGAGAACAAATCAACCCTATACAGACGAAGCAAATCAACACGACCTACGATTCCACACGTCCTCAAGTCAGATGCGGGGAGATTTTGGTGTACCTGGACTCCACGCCGTCGACCTCCATAGCCGCCACCCCCGTTGGGGGGGGGGGTCCATGGAAGGGGAAATCGCCATCCGCTTCAGGCCCCCTTCATTGGCACTCCCTTCGTGACTTCCTCTCCCGCCGTCGCCTGCAGGTCGTCGCCGCCGGCCAGTCGCCTCCTCAACTTCTAGGGTTAGGGTTCGTCGGGAGGGGGAACGCGAGGCGAGCGAGTGAGAGCAACGGATTCAACGGGCTCTATCCGAGTCGGGGAGGGGCAAAGGCGTCCATACGGAAGAATCGTATGAGTACGCCGGCCTGCACGTGGGCCCGACGGCGCCGCGGCCATAGAAAATGGTATGAGCCAGGTAGAGAGCAAATTGTAATGGCACGGTTGCGAATAGCTGAATTGTAATGGTATATCAGAGAAGTCGCGGAATTGTAATGGCATCATTCCAATTAACCCTATAAAAAACTGCGTGGACTCAGATTCCATTCCGGTGTCTTTACTTCAGGTTATAAGTCCAAGTCGAACACAATGACAAATAAAAAAGGCAAAGAAGGATTAACTAAGGGAATAGTATGCATTTGTTGGACTAGTGTACATTCCGGAGGCAAATAAGAAAGGCAATATATACAAATATATAAAAAGAAATAATTTTTTTGCGCTTCTTCGACAGCTCTCCCATGAAACGGTGGCGGCTGTCCACTATCCAATCGTAGCAGCACGTCCGGCATGGTAATTGAGGGCAAACATGAACTTGGAAGATTCATTATAACCAGAACGAGGATCCAAAATTCCAAACATAGCCTTCCCATTTTATTCAACATTACTAGGCTCAACTAGATCTAAAATTTTATAGTTGACATTTTTTCATTTGAATATACCAAAATATTCTATATAAATTCTACCTATCAAACAACTTTAGATGGAAGGGTCAACATCAAAATTGTAGCGCTCGACGAGATGTAACACTTTGTAGTTGACGACGTTTTCATTTGGGATTAGTTTAGCCTAAATCACCCAACCACGTCATCACAGATGCAAGAAAACAGAAATGCAATGTATAATAATGTAGTAAAATTAGTGAAGTGATGATCTGGGTTGTTTTGTACTACATCTCTTTATATTCTTAACAGAATCACAGAAATATGATCGCATACATTACATTACAGTCCACAAAAAATAAAGACAGTGGCTACCTAACATTTAGCTACCTTTTTGTGCTTTAGATGGAAACTTTCAAACTATGAAAAATATTTGCACAACTCTGTTCATAGTGAACAAATTGTTTTACACAAATTCTCCTATCGAATTAGATCTGGTGAAGTGCTGATGCCAAGTGCTAAAATTTAACACCCATCAGCTCATTTTCCCCGTCTAATATTTTTTTATTTTTGAATTTGTTTAAACTTTAGCAACCTCATTAGTACTCCTATTTTCAAGTGCTAATGGTAAAGTTTAGCAATTTTATGCATTAGCACTAGGATCCATACAGAATCTTAGATGGGAAAATGAAAATATGCACAGGCGAAAGCATTAGTGAACCAAAAAAGTGACGCTGCCAGAGGAAATCAATACGAATTCATGAAAGTACTACATTACTAATAACATGGACTATTGATGTCACAATCATAGCTGACACGGTATCACAGTTCTCCCTAGATTGATCAGTGCCCGGCAGCTGGTACTGGGCGCGGAACGTAGCCGGACTCCTCTTCCGGCATGCTGTCGATGTCCCTCCAGGTCTCGTAGCACGGCCACGGCGGTCTGTCTAAGGCGGCGCCGGCGGCGGCCTCCCCGGCCCGAACCCAGCACGTCACCACCCTCCACGCCCGGGCGCGGCCTTCCTCCGGCGACGCCTGCAGGCCCGTGAGCTGGACCTGGAACAGGGCCTCCCCGCGCCTCATGTCCTCGGAGAGGGTGTCCACAAGGAACCCCGGCACGGCCACGTCGTGCCCGCGCGCCACGGCCGCGCGCGGCCCGGCCGACTGCCCCGGCCCCACGCACATGTCCGGCGCGCGGCCGCTGGCCATGGGGAGGTGGAGGCCCGAGTAGGTCAGCCTGATGGACGTGCCGGGGCTGATGCACCCTCCGGCCAGCGCGCTGCGCGAGGCGATGCCGACGGTGAGGTTGAACACCGGGCTGAGCGCGCCCCGCCCCGGCCGCAGGTCCGTCGCGGGGTCGAGGCCCGAGACGCCGGTGATGGCGACCGAGTACTCCGGCGACATCAAGGACTGGTCAATGTACCAGAAGAGCGCGGCGAGGAGCGCGGCTACCACGGCGGCGGGGCAGATGGCGCAAAGACAAACTAAGCAGCAGCCGGCAGGATCTCCCCGACGACGGTAGGAGCCGCCGCCGCCATGGCGGGGCAGCATCGGATGCTCGTGTTCGGCTTCGGCGTACGCGCCCATCGCCAACCCCACCGGCTTTGGTAGGTGGTTTGTCTCTGGGGCCTCGGAGGGGATTGATTGATCCGGCTGCACGTGTGTATATATCAGCGTACAAGATCGTCTCGTCCACGATTGGGTCACGTCATCTCGTGCCATTGCCGAACTCGTGGAGAGGAAACCAACCTGCACTCCAATCCAACATCGTCGATCTCACAATGGAGATTCTCATATAAACACACGAATCGCGACACGGTCAGGTGCCCCAACGCCTTCTAAGTTCTTCCAACCCGAAAACCCGCACGCACGCAGCGAGATCACCCGACGAGAAAGAGATCGAGAAGGGCATCGCGTCGACTCGCCTGATCGCCTCGTCTCGCCATGGGAGCGCACGGGCGGGGAACCGCCGATGAGCGGCTCCTCATCGACGACGAGGACCGCGGCGGCTGCTTCGACCAGGCGAGTGGGTTCTTCATGGACATCCTCCCGGGCGTCCTCGGCGCGCTGCTGGCGCTCGTGATCATGGTGCCCCTGCTCTACTACCCCTATCAGTGGTCCTCCGACAACGGCAAGCACCCGGAGTACAGCGTCGCCGTCGCGGGCTTCTCGGGGCTCGACCCGGCGCGCGCCGCCGTGGACCCGACCTTCGACCTCACGTTCCGGATCAAGGAGCCGCGCAAGTGGAGCACCGCGTGCCTCGAGCGCAGCACGGCGGTCGTGTCCTACCGCGGCGCGCGGCTGGCGAGCGGGCCCGTCCCGGGGTTCTGCGGCCGGAACGAGGACACCACCGAGGTCTCGTCCGTCATGGCGTGGGGCGTCGGGGTGCCCGTGCCGCAGTTCGCGCGGGCCCGCCTCGCCGACGAGCTCGCCCGCGGGGAGGCGGCCGTGGACGTGGTGCTGACGGGGCCCGTGAGGTTCCGCATCAACTACGTCCAGACGGTGATCGAGTGCAAGCCCCGCCTGGGACGCGGCGAGGCCTCACCGCCGTGCTTGGTCAGGGAGGAGGTCCCGACACTGCCCGACGACGCGGCCAGGCGGCAGCAGCTGGCGAGGAAGCAGCTGAGACTGTCTCCAGGGGTATCCTCTAAAATCCACCCCTAAAAAGAATATTCTCCTCCCTCTAAATAGATTCCGCACTTTATATCAAAATCTTCTTCAACAATACACTCCATACCACACCCCCTATACCCCACCATCCAATATTTTATATTTCCCTCTCCAACTAACTCCAACTACCTCTTCCCCCTCAAAACTAAAATAACTTGTTCTCCAAACTACAGATACAACAATCAAATAAATAGTTCTCCAAACTACAGATACAACAATCAAACAAATAGTTCTCCAAACTACAGATACAACAATCAAACAAATAGTTCTACGTTACAACAAGGAAATAAATGGCGCAGGGCACATAACACATTTTTAAAGTTAAGAAGATGGCGCCGAGTACTTGGCAAGGATCTTGTCTTGCTGAGCCTTATAGAACACCCTAAGAGATGGTTTGCATGTGTCAAGATCAATGTTAAGAATGCGTTCCTCCTCGGCCAATAACCTTGATTCATCCACCCTTTCCTCCTTGGCCAACCTCCTAGCTTCTAAAGCCAAACGACGTTCCTCCAACTCCATTTGCCTATCAAGCTTCTCCTTTTCTAGATTGGCCAATTCGGCCATTTGCTTGCTCTTCTCAACCTGCTGCTCCTTCATGAACGAGAACCTATCAGACCACAGATCATGCATTTTAGATACATATTTAGATGCAGATGAGGAGGCACTCTTCTGCTTCTTTGCTTTTGAAGAATCACGGCCAGGTGGCCTCTTGGTCCCGCCACTAGATGGGGTTGACGGTTCAGCTTCAGTGTCTCCTTGGTTGGAGGGAGCTGTAACATAGCAGTCATCTTCTTGCTCATTGTTCTTGCCACTTTGGCTCATAACAACAACAAGGTCTTGCCACTTTGGCTCGTCTTTCAGAATCTTCCAACAATGCATCAACATGAAAGGCTTCTGTGTACTGGCAAACCTAGCAAGGGCCTCTGTAGTCTGCAAGTATATTTAATAAATATTATTAGGACATGCAATACTTTATACAAATCACAACTCATGGTGCAATTAAATTGGACACATGCAACTAACCTTGTCCGCATCAGACATACCACTTGGATTAACATGTAGTATCTGTGTATAGTAGTCAGAAAACTTTGCACATTGCTCCTTGATGTGGTCAAATCTACTGCTCAGTGACTTCAGAGACTGCTCAACGTGTGGCCCTCTATTAGAGTTGTAGCCATTCGTGATCCGGCTCCAGAACCCCTCCCTTCTCTGGCCCGTGTTGATGACGGGGTCTGTGCTGACAGCAACCCACCATTTGGTCAAATGTACATCCTCATCTGCACTAAAATTACTTTGCTTGACTTTGACTTGCTTTTTACCGATGGAGGATGTACAACCCCCCTTCATGTCCTTCTATGGACTGTTGCATTACGGCTTCAGTTGGAGGCCTAAAATGAGCCATTCCGTAGCTGCCAAATTGCTGAGGCATGCCGAACTGAGGGTTGGGGTGCATCCACTGCTGCCCAGTGCTGGCATGGGCAGCCGCTTGCAAGGATTGCCGCTCTTCATCGTTGTTGCAACCTTGGTATGCATAACTAATGATATGATCCATGTCCCTAAAATCAGGAGGCCTCTGTTTAATTGTTTGGTCTATTGATTAAATGCTTCAAACAAATGAACATAGCCAATCTATCACTACTAAGTAATTCAAGAGCAGAACAGCTTTGCATCCAAACGTTAGTTACTACATATATCAGGTCTATTCAGATGATAAAAAACTAACAGAACAATAGTAATAGTTTCTATTCAGATGATATCAGGTCTTTCTTTCAGAAACTTTGAGGACTGAACAAGCCGAATGGATTAGCTTGGCTGAGACTGCAAACTGAAGATGCAATCTACCATGTAACAAGTTCCCTATGACTCCAGCCACAAAGTTCAGCAATCCTATAATTTTATTCTTTCATGCTGCATCATGCAAGAGAGTATCCTAATAACTTCAAATAAGACATCAAAGCTAGGGCCGGTGAGGCGTGCATATGCATGTGTGTAGTCCTGGAAAAAAAAAGAGCCTATCATTGCTACTAATCTATTCAAACCATACAATCCATAAATCTATAGGCCATCTTTGAATCATCTTTAGTACAGAATCCTAAAGCGTACAGCAAGTAAAAACATACAATCCATTCAAACCGACACCCATCCAACATCACATCCAAATAGACAAGCATGGGGATTTTACCTTCTCCTTAGTCGCTGGCGCTTCAACGATGAAAATGAATCCCTTGATCCGGATCGGGATCCACGAACCAGCCGAGATGAACGGCGCCTCTTCCCTAACCTGGTTGGGCGGCCTTCTCCTTCTCCTCTTCCTCCACAGGCCCGGTCTTCTAGCCCCCCGCCGCCGGCGTCCGGGAATCTGCTGCACTGGTCCTCCTCCAGATCTGCCGCCCGGGGCGGCACCTCCTCCGATCCGCGCCGTTCCTAGCCGGATCCACCTCCACCTCCCCTTTCCCTGTCGGCCGCCACCTTCCCTGCCTTGCTCTTCGCCCGCTCGGCCGGAACTTCAGCACGAGCGCTGGCAACAGCCGCCGGGGGGTGGAGAGAGACGGAGAGAGACACGAGAGACGGGGAGAGAGACGATGGAGGACCTGGGAATGTGGAGGGCGACCGGAGGACCCCGAAATATCCAGGTTCGGGTACCGGGTACCGCTGGAGCGGGTACCGGGTCATCCCAGCCTCTATATTTGGGGTCCGGGTCGGTTGGAGTGCCCCGTTGTGGACAGTCTGAGGACGCCGCAGTAGTGGATGCGCGGCAAGGAGCGCTTTTGTTTCGTAAATCGCAACTAGGTGTGTGTGTGTGTGTGCGCGCGCCGTGAGTAGAAGTTCAGCGCTATCAGATTCTGTTCTTTGTTAATCAGGGAAGCGTTGTGCTCTCCAGGTTTAGCAACGGTAGATGCATTGATGCAGTTTATAATTTATGGGTTTTTTTAATTCGTGTCAAGCATTGTTCTTTGTAGTTCAACTCATCTGGAATACCAGCAGTTTACTTGATGTTATTCGTTTTTTCTGATAATGTTCTAGATTTGTGTTAACTTTGTAAGTGACTTAGCTCATATAGGAAGCAATCTGAAGCTAATCAGCAATTTTATGGCAAAATGTTCCGTGAATTGGAGGGAATAAGACCACAGATATCACGAGAACTGCATTATAATAAATTTATATTTATATCAGGTCCCAGAGATCCATGATGTCTGCTGCAAACAGACCGCAGTCATTTTGTTTCCCTCGCCTCGGCACCAGGCGAAGTAGTAAAAGAGTAGAATTCATCAGCAGAATCTGACAAAATTCAAGTCCAACTACAACCAAAGTAACAACAGGCACGAACAAGTGGCACACGGCATGCGCTGCATCATTTCAGCTAATAAATAAATGGAACAAGAGTGTTGGCAAACACCAGCTAATAAATTGGACAAAGAGTTATGGAACCATGGAATAGCATTACACCCCCAAATCAAAATTCCCATAGGTTCCATTATATCCGCCCCAAGACAGGACCATCTTATCTACATCACCAAATACAATAGGTAAAAAAGATACAATGGCAATGAACTGACCTGACCCTGAACTACAATGGCTCCACCTCATCCCCCTTGAAGCTATTATACAGTTCTCCAGCACCTCCTCTACTAGTCTACTTATTCCTTCACACCACAGGAGTATACGCCCCCACAATGTATTTACCAACAAAGCCCCTCCTCACCTTCCACAGTATACCCCCATAATATATTTACCTCCAAGCCCGCTTCACCACCACAATGACTCAAACAAGAGAAACAAAAGACAGGTGATAAGGCACTACGTATGACCTAATAAGATACAAATAAAATTTCTCCACTGTGATCCGTGCACTTGCTTCGCAAGATAATGGCAAGTTACCTTCTACCTAGGCTATGGTTTCGCCAGGAGTATCCTAGGTTGTTGGACCTGTGATGGGCCCTGTGGTGAAGGGCAGTGATTTTGTGAGTGCTGCAGCATCTGAACCATGGATGGTGTCTGATAGGAGTAAACAAGTGTAGCACTGTCGGTGGAGTCGCCTCGTGCAGTGGCTCTCTGCCAAGAATGTGAGCTCAGTCCAGACAGCAGATAAGCCCGCCCTGAAGCCTCATAACGTTGCCGGTTGGCCATCCTCTCTTGCATCTCCCTCAGCTCTGCGTCAAGGGCTGTGCACAGACGGTCCCCACTCCTGCTTGCAAAGGATTCTGATAGTATCCTCCGGCAATCATCAAGAATAGTCACAGCATCAGAAAGAGCACCTCTCTCAGCAGCAGCCCTTGCAGCCTCAATAGCATCAGCAGCACGGCCGCGATTTCTCTCACGATCAACCTCCATGCAAACTGGCTCCGATGTGGGTGATTTAGGCCTCAAGATATTTACCTCGTCACCTTGAATCTTGAAGAGTTCACTTGTTAATGAATCTTTGTAGGCACAAGTAACTTTCAGAAGTGTGGTCTGTTCACGACATTGTGGTAAGCTCACTGACAGCAAAAAGTCTCTCTCCTCATCAGCGTAGAGATGACCAACATCAATTGAGCCATTTCGCCCATTTGCAGCAACCTTACTCAGGTAACTACCGGATTTGATGGAGCGAAGGTGAACACCAGGATGCACACACTCCACAATTAGTTGCATATTCTGAACAACAACGCTAAGAAGCCCTCCTATACACTGAGCAAATGCATCCTGAATCACACCTTCGTCCTCAATAAAAGAGAATGTACCACCAGAGGCCTCAGCAATTGAATGCAAAGCATCTGAATCATGGTCTACTCCAAAACCAAATGCATGCACAGGCACCAAGCAAAATGTGTGATTTAGAATGGAAGATGGAACTAGTGACCGGTAATCTGGCCGAGTGCCCGTAATATTTGAGGGAATATTGTATGTATCTTGGCCATCTGACAAGAGAATGATGCTGCATACGGGATTCTGATAACTCCTGTCCTCAATAACCTTAGCAGCTTTCTTCAGTGCATCAGCAATGTTTGTGCCACCACTAGCACCAAGTGAGTTGACAGCCTGCAAGGCCTGCTGCCGGCCAGAGTGTGACATCCGTCGGAGATGGAACAACCTTTTGGCAGTAGATGAGAAAGCAATGACTGAAAGGCGATCAGATGGCCCAAGGTGATGTATAACAAACCCCATAGCTCGCTTCAAGAGTGCCAGTTTAGTGCCTGCCATACTTCCACTAACATCAAGCACGGTAACAAGATCCACAGGGGCACGAGATGTAGGATACCCGTTTGAGGTTGCATTGGCCAATCTGCCTGTGACCTGCTCTGGGTTAGCATATGGGGCCTTTAGATGGATCAGAACAGCAAAGTCATCTTGAGATGATTGTGGAATGGCTGAAAACTCTGGATATGTCTTCATTTCTACAGTTCTGCTAGATCCAATTTTAGCAGACTCCATCTTCTGCAAAGGTTCATCATCATTGAAGTCTATTGGCTCAGATGCAAGTAAGACAGGAGGTTCTCGCTGGCGGTTTGGAACTGGGCGGAGAAGAGCCATATAGGCATCCTGCTGGGGTAATCGAGCTTGGTTTACATTCAACCCACCTCTTCCACGGGGAACTATAGAAGATAATGAGCGATTAAAGGGGATCTCTTTCCACTTTGCACGGCAAACTGGGCATACATGATTTCCATGTTTCACACTGGAGGAGATGCATTGGAAGTGAAACATATGAGAACATTCAGCAGTGAATAGGGCTTGTCCATGACCTGGCTTCATGGAGTCAAAGCATATAGCGCACATTCTCTGTTGACAAAAGAATAAAAGGTGTGTTAATTTCTCTATTTACTTTTTTCAAAGAAAGCAGGATGAATGGACATACAGATCACAAGTAACAACACATATAGTTAATTTTATAGAAATAACCTCACAACAAAAGAACACTATGCAAAAATTAATATTCATCACTATTTTATTGAAATACTACTGAAATGGTGTTTATTTAAAGAGTCCAACAAAACCAAAATCAAATTAACCACCACCATACAACGAAGTAAACCCCAAAAGGCACTTTTTATTGCATGTTAATACTAATAACACATGGTACAAATTTCTAACCCATATATGCATAAGAAAGCATGCGAACATACATGCATCAAAAATTCAAAATATTGATTATTAGTCATAATTTGCGGCACTTTGCAGAAAAATTGAAAAGCCTGGCTGGACGAACAGACAAAAATATAGTCAAAATCCTTGCCACTAAAATTTGACCCAATCGCATTATCCCATGTTAGTTTGCTACAATGTCTACTTTGAAAAGTTTACCAAACTAATCTTTCAAAGGCAACTATCCAGGCCTCACAATAAACAATGTACTTTGTATTTTCCTTACACTGTAGCCTTAACCTTTGACCAGAACAAGCAAATTCAGAACCGTTGTGTGGATAATTGTCAACCATATGGGAGAAATACTTGTGAGGTTGCTGGTCAAATAGGGGGACTTCCCAACACAATTATAACCAAGTCCGACATTACCCATTAAATAAAAAAGCATGAAGCCATCAATAAAGGCACGGATGCCTCAACCCAACCACACAAAGATCATATCACGAAAATTTCAGATCTTAGAATATTCAAAGAGCTCACACGCCTGCCATGAAAACTGGATACAGAGGTACGTCCTTTAAGAAAACAGTTGAATGCAAAAAATACTTGCAGAGTAGAAGTAATGCTGGCGATTTGGTATTCCTTCATGGACAGCAACTCGAGTTGAAAATGTTGTTTTGACATTTAAAGATATTACAAAATTTATAGGCAAGTGGCAGAGGGAGAAGATGATACACGTGAACATAATGGGAGGTTGGCAAGTTGGTCAGCAAAGGAGCCAACTTTCTCTTTCGGGGAGGAGCAAGTTGGGGCAGTAGAAAAGAAGCTTACGTTACGCTATGCATATCACAGAGCAATCAGCGTCCCAAAGCGCCTTGAAAGGATATCTAGACAAAACTAGCAAAACAGACGGCACACCAAAATCCCTAAGAATCTCTGAGAATGAGGAGATCTGAGAAGAGAAAAAAAAACTGAAGATACTGTACATGGGAAAACAGCACAAAGTTATATGAGAAAATAGAATGCGACGGAATATTCACAACAGAAAGTGACATCATCTTGCAAAGGTGCATCTATTTTGGATGTGTTCTCTCGAGTAATCTGGGCTGAAATAAAAACACCAGTATCCGCAAGGAAAAAATGGGTTCTTGTCATGAACACATGTTCCCGCAGGAAGAATATGCGATTGTTTAGATCTTCAACTGCGAGACAAAGCGACAAATGCCAAATCCGGGCTAGTAGAACAGCAGATTAAGACAAAAAAACACGAGATTAAAAAATCATATGCATACAAGAATGCTGGACGCAAGCAGGAGCAACCAAACTAAAAAACCCCATCAAATCATCCAAAAATTGCCGACCAGGGGAACACCGCATCTGGAGACAAATGGTTCACGGGCGAAGCCACATTGCTCCAATCCATACCCAGCTCCAACCAAAACCAACCCAGACGGGTGGCAAGCCGCCTCCGTCCCTGCGACATTCCGCATCTGAGCCTGCAAGGCTTCCCCCTCCCCACGCGTGCCAGGTTGCCGGCGCACCAAGCGCAAATCTTAACTCGAAATGACAGGAGAGACTTGCTCGCACAATGGAGGGGAAGAAAAGGTCTCACCTTGGAGGACTTGCCACCGGACTTGGACCTCCGCAGCGCGCAGGGCCCGCTGGCCTCCGCCGTGGCCATGGCCATGGCCGTCGCCGTCGCCGCCGGCGTGTTCGGCGCCGATGCGTGCGCCGCCGCTGCAGAGTCGAGGGAGACCGCATCCGACGCGTGGCGCTCGCTGGCGCCGTCCTCCCTGTCGCCGGCGACGCCGGGGAGGTGCACGCACAGGCCGGCCCCCAGCGCCTTCTTGGCCTTCCTCCACACCCCCTCCATTGCTCGCTCCACCTCCACGGCACTCTCGCGGCCGCAGATTCGACTCGACTCCTGCTAGAGGAAGATTGCGAGGGAGATGGGGCGAGGGGAAAGGCCGTTTTGAAGGGGAAGGGGAGCCGCCATTGGAGAGCGGTGGCGGCGGTGGGTTGGGCTGGGGTTGCGGCGGGGTGCGGGCTTTTGGTTTGACCTCTGTGCTGCGAGAGAGACAGGGGAGGAGGCAGAGCAATAAGTGGCGAGGACAGAGGAGGAGGCAAGCTGGGTTTTGACTACGAGCAAAAAAAAAAAAAAGGAATGGGAGGGAGGCTTTTGGGTGCCCGGGCTCGTTTGGTTTTACGCGGGGAAGGGGTTGGTTTGGTCACCGGTTGGTGGCATCCTACTTCTCTTCTGGTCGAAAACTCATCAATGCAACGAATTGGCAAATGACCAAGCCTCTTTTGCCCAGTCTCATTAGTTTTCTTTCTTTTGTGTGTGTTGCATGATTTTGACCAATAATGTTGTTTAATTTGTATGTTATGCAATGTTGACTTATGTTTAGTCTCAAGATTAGTCCGTGGGCTGCAGAATTATTAACGATTGTATTTTTCTTCTCTTCTTTTTTACCAGTATTCTTTTTTCCCTATACCTATTATATTCATGTGTTGTGCGTGCGGCCGCGATGTGAGCCTGAAATAATAAAAACATCATATTAAGCATCTCTTTGGTCCATGTAAAAATAATGGATCATAAAGGGAAAATATGAAAATGTGATTTATTTTATTGGACTAAGGGAGTAATTAACACATTCTTGCTTAAATCCCCTGTTTGACATAGGCTCTCTAATAAACCAATACAGTAAAAAAATACCAAATGGTAGACAAGAGAAGTGTACGTTTCAACGTGTTATCAGTTCCCTGGAATAGTAGCAGTTCTGAAGACAATGGCCTTGTCAATGTTGTCGCGGTTGTTCTTGTGATCTTTTCAGCGCTGATGAGGTATAGCTTCAAAGCAGCCTTGTGTCATTATTTGGTCCGAGTGCCCTACTTTTCGGCCCACGTTTAATCCCGAAGTTTCCACAGGCGCGTCCTGCATGGCTGCATCCAAGCCAGCCGAGTATGTTGGCAGTGCATCACAGTCCGTGGATTGTTCCCACATTGCTGTACATCCACTGTGCTAGCAACTAGTAGCAGCTGTACCAAGCAAAAACTCGGTTCGAGTAGGCGTTGCGTGGATGCATGGGAACCGTAGTACCTGATGCTATGAACGTCGTGTGTCTCCGGCAGGAAACTTATGAATTCCAGTAGTGCCGTGAGGCCGTGGCCAAGTAGGCAGATAACCAGTCACGTCTGCGTTGGACAGGGAAGAAAGAAACACGAAGGCATGGAGCCAGACACTGGAGCACTGTCCGTAACGTTCAGCAACTCGGAGCGCAAAAAAAAAAATGGACGTTTTTTTTTTGATGGTCAGAATGATCTCCAGCGAGCTTATGGACTGTACCAGCGAAGAGGCAAAGCCATTGGGGGATCCCGTGCACTTGAATTTCGTAAATGATTTTTTCGAAGTGCATGCCGGCGAACCAGCGATCTGCAGGTTCTACTGGTAGTACCAACCACGTGTACGTGCGCCCGCCTAGAGTCTAAGCCTTCTATTTATTGTGTTTTGCTGATGTGGCAGTATATTTATAGAAGAGAGAGGGAGAGAAACCAAGACTCCAAGTCTGAGGCTGTGTTTAGTTCGCGAAAAAATTTAGGTTTTTGGTACTGTAGCACATTTCGTTGTTACTTGACAAATAATGTCCAATCATAAATAAATTAGGCTTAAAAGATTCATCTCGTTCTAATCAGTTAGACTGTATAATTAGTTATTTATTTCAACTGCATTTAATGTTCCATGCATGTGTCTAAAAATTCGATGTGACGGATACTGTAGGAAATTTTTTAGGAACTAAACAAGATAGACTCCAAATTTTCACGCAAATCAAGAATGAATGTGAGAGAGACAAGTATGCCATATAAATCAAAGTAATACATTTTGCATTGTGAAGCATAGTTTCTTGTGATGGAGTCTTTGAGGCTTAAGACTCTACGAGTGGAGTCTGTATTGGGAGTGGCCTTAGTAGGGACTCAAAATGGTTAGGCTGACAAAGTCAAAACCATTTCTCAGAAGGCACGAGCCACGGAACGAAGACACATTTGCATGCAAAATACTCCATGCCTAGACATTGATCATGATCATCTCTAGGCATGGGCGTTTCAACTAATTTTTTGCTCGCCTGCCGGTGCCGCCAGCTTTGCGCCGCTGTGCTGTGCCACCAGGCGGTCAGCGCGCGCGATGCGAATCCGCTGCCCATGCGGCGCGCCACCGCCCCGGACGCGATCCGCCGATCCAGCACGTGAAGACGATCCGGAGGCCGCCCGAGAGCCGAGATTCCCATGACCTCGCCGCACGAGGAATCCTCGGCGCACGGCGAAGCCACCGCACCGAACTCTGAAACGCCCCGTTTGCTCCTCTGACATCGCCGGGACGGCGACGCGACGGCGGAAAGGGCGCGTGGCGGCGTGCGCGCGATCTGCGCCACGGTGATGGACGCTGCAGGGGGGTTCATGGCTTGAGCGTCTAGATTAGTGGGGGTAGCCGGGTAGGAGCACCAGGGCTGCTGGGGCTTCGAGCGTACTAATGCAGTAGTGCCGTTACTTTCCGGTGTCTGCCCTGCCCATAAAGTGGCGCGAGCTTTATGTCAGGCAGGCGGAGGAGGGGAGGGTGAAGTATAGTTTCTTGTTTACAAAAGACTGCTAAAAGTTGCATCGATCAGGTAGCTTTTTCTGGCCCGGGCGGCTCCTGCTGCTGCAGGATGGAATGGGGTCAATCCTTTGGTTATGGCTGATCGATTGAAAATTGAAGTGAGAGCGCAGTGCATGTGCAACTGGATGGTTAACTAGTACAGGTTTGATCAGCTAATGTGTTCTTCAGAGCAAAATTAATAATACAGTATGCTCCTAGCTGTAATGATCTTTGCAGCTTACTTCTTAGTCTATTCATATAATACTTAGCTCTTTACCGTTAATATATGGTTCATTTGTGTCTCTCACAAAGTTTTGTGATTCTTGTATCGAAGCTGATTATAAGCTTAATTACAATCTGCTTCTCTCTCTCCTCTCCTCTCTACTTGACCTCAGCAGTTGCAGTTGCAGCCACTTATAATATTTTCTCTTAGCCTGAAACCAGATACAATGCTGGGATACTAATAGGAGTATGGCGAGTTTTTCTCCGGTCTCCGGCTCATCGTCCCAACCCAAACGAGCGCACGTAGACATCGAGCAGCGCTCAGAGCAAGAACGCAATGGTGGCTCGAGGCCAGAGCAACCCGCACAAACTCGACGCTGCTCCCCGCGCTCCACACGCTCCACGGCAGCAAGATGATACACGGCCCGGAGAAGGAATCATCATAGACCACGAAAAGCCACGCGCAGATTGATTCTGTACGCGCCACTATGGAACAACCGGATAGCCACGAGCCCTCGAGCGCTCGTGCCCGTGGCCGGCAGCCTGCCTGCCACCCTGCCCGTGCCGGGCCGGGTGTCTCCCTGGCAGGCAAGATCAAAGCAGGCAGGCTTGAGGTCACCGGCCGGTGCCCGCGTGTGGGTTGACGCTGTTCGTCGGCGAGGCCGGGAAAGGCCAGCACGATGATGGATGGGACGGCGCGGCGAGCGGCGCCCGCCGTGCGCGGCCACCGCACTGCTCCCCCACCACCGCGGAAAGCCATGCGGGGGCGCGGGCGAAAAGGAGGCACCCGCTTTCGGGGCTGACTTTTTTCTCCCTCGAAAAAGCACGGGGCACTTTCCTCCCCTCGAAAACGGCGTCCGGCGAGGAGGGCCGCGGGCCCGCGCGGCGCTCGCTTGCTTTTCACGGGCACGGTCCGGCCGGAGATGGAGGAGCCGTCACGCTCGCACGGCGGCATCCTCCGCCGTCCGGCGCGGGCGCGGCCATCCCGTGCGTGCACCCAGATCGTCGCTGATCTGGCTGGCGGTGATTGGAGGGCCGTGCGCGCGGTTGAGAGAGAGAGAGCGCGCGCTGCTCAGCTGCCTGGTAGCCTACGTGGACGAGACTTTTCGAGGACTCTCGTGCCATTGGTTTTCTGCTGGCAGGTAGCGGCCGCTCGCGCAGTCGCGTCGCGCACCAACCCCATGTGCGTGTGCCGGAGCCGGGTGGACGTTCATTCACGTGGTCATATGCGCACGCGCACAAGACGCACGGACGTACCAACTACCTTGGCACCTTGCCTTGCCTGAGAGGGGTGGCACTGGGCCAGCGGTCACTTCATAGTCTAATTTAGTCTTTTAATTTTTTAACTCAAAATTATATAGAAATAAAACTCGATTTTTTAGAATCCGGTATTTAGATTATCAAATTTGACGGTCCCTTATCACCCCTCCTCAAGAATGCCTTTGGCCGTCTTTTCAAAAAAAAAACAACAAGAAGAAGAAGAATGCCTTCAGCCGTGACTCCTCATTCCCTGAGCGCGGTCTTGGAGGCACTGCTTGGAGTTGGGAGTTTCTTCAGGCACATTTGCTTAGGGTGAAAAATATCATATATTCATATTGACACAAAAAATATATAATTTGGTAGGTACGGTAGACGGTAGTGTTCAAGAGACTGCTCAAGCCACTCCGGCTTGCTCCAAACATGTACAGAGTCTCGCTCAGAATCAGACAGCTGAATCGAAACCACTGAGTCAAGATTACAACTTACAAGCATTAGTTCATGATTTGTGTAAACCCCAAACCACTTGTCAGTTACAATCCCTGCACTCAAAGGGGTGGAACAATCTATGCATGTGCCACAGCCCGCTCAAAACCTGCAGATAATTTCAGGAAGATAAACAACTGGGTCCCACATTAGATGCTGCAGCCAGTGCGCGATATATATGGAAATGTGTAACCGGTTTCTTTGAACCAATTAAGGCCTCGTTCGGTTCCTTAGGTTCCGTTCCTGCCCAGGAACGGTTCAGGGGCAGGATCGAGTGGATCCCCTTGGTTCACTCAATCCTGGTCTGTTTCCAATCCTGCCCAGGAACCATTCCACCCCCTACAAAAATGTGTTCGGTTGGATAGGAACCGTTTCTGAATCTTAACGTGTTCCCACCTAGTCCATGAAGCAATTAAAGCCATATAAATACAAGAACATCAATTTGTAACATGTTATGGGAGGTCTGATTTACAAAGCACAAAAATGACTATCACAGCTACGGCAAGTGCCTCAAGCATGCTTTTTCAAACTCCATGAGCAACAAAATCCTCATCCTAGAGTTTAACTTAACACAATAGAACGCTAGCAATCGATCAACCATTACAACAAAACATCCTAGTGTAATTTTCTTTGTGCCTGGACAATGAAAGAGAACTAGGACGACAGGTTCTTGCCAATGCCCAGCTGCTCCACCGTCTGCACGAACCGCCTATGCAACTCCGGCATCCAATCCACCTGTAATGTGATGGCACTTGCTGGACCTGCCAATCATAGAACCAGTTGTGACATCTGAAGTTGCTTCAGCTAGAGAAGTAGTTCCATGTTGACTACTGAAGCGCAAGAGATCTCCATGAATCCACGGTTCCATGTTGCCAACACTGCTGCACCAACCTAGGTCTGCAAGTGAAAACTAGAGGAACATTAGGTGACTTTTCAAGCTAACTGACTATATTATTTGTAACTGAATTTCAAAAGACCATATTATTTGTAACTGAATTTCAAAAGATTGATAGTAGGTTCTTACTGTTGTCACTAGCAACAGTTAGACAAGCATGCACTTGTGCAATTGAGTAGCAAAGGCTCCTGGCTTATCAGAAAAAGAAGCTGCACCCCTGTGATATCGAAAGCTTAACAAGTAAAAACATAATTCACGGTAAAAATAAGAAAACAAAACTATGTTATCTAACTATCTGTAATGCTATCTTATAAAACCTTTGTATTTATTTTTCCATCAAAGTTCACTGCATTGAAGAAAGGAAACAACAAACTTGAGAAGGAAATGCCATTGCATTATCGACAAGTGAAACAAAGAAAAGGAAACAAGTTTTCTTAATTATAGTTTAATAATAAAATTTAAACTAATACTTGTGCACCGGAAAGTCCCTGTTAGTTCAAAAACTTTACTTATTGTAACCCAGCTAACAGAGTGACAGTTCATTATGTGCAAACTGAAATCGAGTTCAGGACCCGAGGTACAGTCAAGTTTTTGGTTTGTGTGCTAGTGGTGTGTGCATGTGATATATGTGCATCTCCTTTATAACCTAAAAGGTCATGTTAAAAGGTAGCATTATTTTATTTCATCAAGATAGGCAGATTTATTAAGGAAAAAAATTACACACAGTTACAAAATACTGAACTGATGCAAGCTATTATCATGGATTGTTCAGAGCAGCTCACTAACTTACTGACCAGCAGCATAGTTGACTGATAACCATTTGAGATGGCCTGACATGAAAACATTAACAATTGGATTGTGTCTCAACTGAGAAAAAAAAAGCGGCCGGGGGGGTGAACAGACCCCACCGTTTTTCATTAAGAGGAAGCGACTACGGCTTCACCCGGCCGTGAAAAAACCCCCGAACCCTGGCCCATGCCTGAGAGGGCCAAGCCTTGCGGCGAGCACAGCGAGGGGATTTTTTTACAGGGCAATCAAGCACTTTCAGTTCTTTCACAAGCTACCATATTTGCACAGAGTGTGACTTTCTGATCTTTAGTTGGTTGTTCAGACATGACTTTCTGATATTTAGCTGGAAAATCAGAACTAGAAAAATGCACTTCTAGTTAGCAATCTACCAAGACACAGTGCACATGTATCATTGTTGTTTTTGCTATAGATTAATTTGTATAAGTATGAAACAATGATTTTATTTAAAATGGCAGGAAGAATATTTGCCTTTTTATGAAAGAAACTTACTTAGAACTCATTAATTTGGATGGGAGGATAACTGGATAAGATGCATTTCTGCTGAAGAACATGTAACAAGAAAAGTTATTTGTAAGAAAAAAACTACAAGTCACAAATATTTCAGGAAGCATCAATGCATGAACTGATCGACAATGCAGTAGTGTAGGCATTGCATTCTTCACATTATCCAAGCTCTGGCCAAATGCAGCTAATTCTCGTTCTATGAGGTCTCTTGAGTTTGTTGACATGTCTACCACTGCATTGCAGGCAGGGACAATTGTCCTTGCCGTATATCCTCTAGCTGATAATGCTTGTTGCTCCCAAAATGCCGATGCATCCTATATCATAAAGATTAATGTCAACATAACAATTGATTAACATATTTGATGACCAATTACTGCTAGATCTACAAACTAGTGTTGCTTTTTTAAAAAAAAAACTAGTGTTAGAAATTATCTTGTTTCTAACCCTCTGAAAAGAAAAACCCCTCTGCAGTCATTAAGATGTATGAAGCAATCTGCTTATACCAACAGTCCAATTCGGGGCAACCAAGGCTAAGCACCACGACGCCGGCCAGCAAAAGAAGCAGGATAGACAGCAGGGAACGTACGTGGTCGCAGCGGTCGCAGGTGAAGGGGATTAGAGGAAGTCGATCTGGTGGCAGTTGCCGCCGCTGCAGTGCTTCCCCGAATTGGGGAACTCCGACGTCCCCATCCCTCGAACCGCACGCGCCTATTAGGAGCCGACCCCGCGGCCGCTTCCATCCGCGCTAAGAACAAGAAACCCAAGGAGCAGAGAGGGGAAGGAAGAGAGTGCGGCCCTTACAGATGAGAATGCGGTGGAGAGGATAGTCGCCGTCAAAACTGTGCCGCGCCGCCGCGCTGCTGGCCAGCCGCGTCGTCTCCTCAGCTCAGCTGCGCCGGCCTCTCGCTCACGTGCCGTCGCCCACGAGCGCGCCGCCTGCCGCGTCCCGTCGGCCTCCCCTCTCCGCGTCGATGCGGATGGGGAGAGAATTGGTTATTTGCCATCAAAATTAAGAGTGTTTCCCTATTTGCAATGATGAAAACTTTCTTTCCTTATCTGTCATTGAGTCAAATTTTGTTTCCCTTCTTGCCATTTCAGCCCATCTGTTAGGTAACGGTGTTAAAGACCCTATGAAAAGACTATTTTACCCTCGGTTCACCTTGCCATGTGTGCGCGGGGGGAGGCGAGCCCGCGGCGAGGAGCGGCCGGCAGGGCCAGGCGAGGAGCGGCCGGCGCTGCCACGACCGCCTGCCGAGCGATGGCGAGCAGGAGCTCCCTCCCCTTCTCTCCCTTGGCCCGCATGATGACGCGGAGGAGCAGGGGACGCGGAGGAGCAGGGGAGGCCGGGCCTTCCTCCTCTCCGGCGGATCCCGACGACCGCAAGCCTCCTTCCCCTTCTCTCCCTCCTCTCCGACGGATCCCGGGCGCGGCCAAGCAAGGTGGGCGGAGCTGCTGCCTCTCCCCCTCCTTGTCGTCTTCCTCGCCGCTGCGGCCCAGAGCAGGGGAGGCCAGCGGGGCATCGTGCTGCCGTCGAGCTTCTCCTCGGCGGGCGCACGACGCATGGCGGGAGGCCGAACTCCGCGCCGTCTAGGGCCGGATCGCGGGCGGCCGAGATTCGAGCGCGATGCCGCGGCCCGCGGGCAGGAGCGCGGCGTGGCCAGCAGGGGCGGGCAGGCGCGCACGGCGGGGCCAGCAGCGCCGGCCGCGGCGGCGTGGCCAGCAGGGGAGGGCGCGCGCGGTGGCCGCTGCCGCGGCCCCTGCTCCATCCTCCCGAAGCTGCAGCTCCACGCAGGGGGGCAGCAGATGCGGCGGCGGGCACGTCGACGACGGTGGGCCCGCGGTCGCCACGCCGCATGTCACTGCGCACCGCGGCCGCAGCACCGGATCTTGTCAGCGGTGAAGGCTGCAGCCCCCACTTCCCTCCCTCGGCGGCCATGGCGGGCGTGGGCGTGGTGCGGGGGGATCCGGCAGCCCCTCCTCCGCCGGCGGCAGAGCGGCGCGGCGCGGCGGGGGTGGAATGCTGCGTGCAGGAGGGCGGGGAGCGGCGAAGGCGGAGCGGCGCGGCGTGGCCCTGCTCCCTCCACGAGCTAGGGCACGCAGGAGGGCCTGCTCGAGCTCCGCCGCGCGAGCTCGGTACACGCCATGGCGGGCCTCCTCGAGCTCCGCCGCGCAAGCTCGGTCGCGCGCCATGGCGGGTCTCCTCGAGCTCCGTCTCACGATCACTACTTGTTTCATGGATGGGTTGAAGAGTGAAATTAGGTCTGCTGTAGTTATTCAGCGTCCACCCGATCTGGATATTGTTTGTGTGCTTGCCCTTTTGCGGGAAGAGGTGTTGGATCGGGATAAGAAACGGGACTTACGCAGAATTGATTCTTCTTCATCCACTCGGCACCTGCTCCATCTCTACTACCCCTGCCCTTACCACCTCGGGGTGACAAGCCACAACTTCAGCAGGCTGTGGAACCAGGGCGCAGTAAACCTCTGGATGAGAAGATGGCAGCATTACGAGCATATCGGCGTGCTCGAGGGTTATGCATCAAATGTGCAGAGAAGTGGAGCAGAGATCACAAATGTCCAGAGTCAGTTCAACTACAAGTTATGCAAGAATTGTATGACTTGTTTCAGTTGGAGGAGGAGTGCACTGATGAGATGGTTGAGCCACAGCAGTAGTCACCTTCTGAGCAGTTGTTCATGTCTCTCTCTGAAGCAGTTGTATCTGGTTTGGAGGTTCCAAAAATGATGAAGTTTCAAGGGCAGATCCAAGGCAAGCAGGTGTTGATTTTGGTAGATTCAGGCAGCTCCCATACATTTGTCAATACTGAAGTGGCAACTGAATTGCAGGGTATTTCGGCATTAATCAATCCAGTTGGGGTGCAGGTTGCTGATGGGAGTCACATGTTGTGTTCTTCTCAGATACTCAAGGCAAAATGGTCTATACAGGGTTGTTCATTTCAGCCAGATATCAAACTTTTACCACTCAGTCATTATGATATGATTCTGGGAATGGATTGGCTTGAAAGATACAGCCCTATGCATATTCACTGGAAGCATAAGTGGATTTCTATCTCATACCAAGAGTCTATTGTTCTGCTTCAAGGCATTATCCCTGAACTCCCTGCTGGGTCTATGGTTGAAGTTTCTGTTGTTCTGGTAACTGATGCAGCAGCTGCTAAGCTCAATGTTCCCCCTGAGTTGGCTCAATTGCTAGAGGACTTCAGTGCAGTGTTTGAACCACCTTCTGGGTTGCCTCCTGAGTGTGCTTGTGACCACAGCATTTCCTTAGTGGAAGGGGCTTCTCCTGTAGTGGTGAGGCCATACAGATACCCACCAACTGTCAAGGATGAGATTGAGAGACATATTATTTCCATGTTGCAAGAAGGGGTTATTTAGCATAGCACTAGTCCATTTTCTTCCTCTGTTTTATTGGTCAAGAAGAAGGATAAAACATGGCGATTTTGTGTTGATTTTAGACATCTGAATGCCATTACTGCTAAATGCAAATACCCAGTTCCACTTATTGATGATTTTCTAGATGAATTGGGCAAGGCTAGCTGGTTTACCAGTTTGGACTTAACAGCGGGGTATCATCAAGTCAGATTGAAGGCTAAGGATACTCATAAGACAGCATTTCAAATACATACTGGGCACTATGAGTTTCGTGTGATGCCATTTGGGCTATCGGGGGCACCTGCCATCCTCCCTTCACTTCAGCAACTCATCACAGATTCACAGCAGGCCAGCAGCTAGCCATAGCCAAGAGCTAGCAGCGAAGCACAAGCTGAACAAGCTTCATCTCCCTTCTCACAACTAACAAGACCAAGGTCACTGTCAGCAGCCGACCACCACCAGCAGACGGGCCTCGCAAGTCATCTCGGCCCACCAAGCCCAACCAGCGCGTCTTCGGCCCAAAATGGAGTAGCTAGCGTGTTGGAGTAGTTGCATGCGTCTGTGTCTCGCGGCCGACATGAGCTATATGTATGGAGAGTATCTGAGAGAGGAGGGTATGAACATTGATGTAAACACAACTCTGAATCCTTAACCTATCCTCCGCCCTTCCTCCCAAATTCCAGTTTCTCTAGCCTATTCCCCATTCTATCTCTTCCGATCCCAGCTGCTAACATAGTGGTATCAGAGGCACCGATCCGATCTGGATCCCCACCAAGTTATCCACGATCACTTCACTCGATTCAGCAAGGTGCACGGCGTGATGGATCCTCAATTGAAGATTGTAGTGGATGAAATCAAGGCTCTCACCGCATCAGTGACCGATCTGAAGACTTCCGTGGAGGCGCGGATTGATGGCGTCAAGACTACCCTCGGCAACCGCTTCAAGGCCTTGGAGGCGGCGGCCAGCGAATTCGGAGAGTGGAAGCCCCGGATCGAGGCGACCGTGGAGGACCTGCGCTTGGACGTCGGCGTGCTCCGGAAGACCGTGAATCGAGTGGTCCTCGATTCCGATCCCACCAAGGTGGTCGGCATCTTCGGCCAGCCTGGGTCGGCTGCGGCATCTTCACCTGCCGGCAACCCAGTCGACGGCCCTAAAGGGCACCGTGTTGAACTTCCAGTCCGGGAGAATGCGTACGGGTTCGTGTTTACCCACATGCATTCCCCGGTCAAGGGTACGTCCTCCAATCTTCCCAATCCTACTCCTCAATTGGGTTCGCATCCGCCTCTGCTTCATGGTGATGCGCCTAATTTCTATTCTGGTGGGGGATCTCATTACAGTAAGGTTCCCAAGTTACAATGTCCAGCGTTCGATGGCGAAAATCCAAAACTATGGATCCGTCATGTTTCTGATTACTTTGAGCTTGCGCAAGTAGATCCTAATATTTGGATTAAGTTGTCAGCCATGTATTTCTCTAGTTCTGCTTCTCGTTGGTTACAGTCAGTAGAATACTGTAAGGATCACCGGGGTGTCCGACCCTAGAGGGGGAGGGGGTGAATAGGGTCGCTAATCGCTTTTCTATCCTAGGGCTCAATCTAATTGCATAAGATAAACCTAACATGTCCTACACATGCTAGTTATGACTAAGGTTTATCTATGCTACCCTCTACTTACCCCAAAAGACTTGCCACCTATAGCCAATCCTAATCAAACTAACTAGGAAAGTAAAGGTAAGCAAGAAAGAGTAAATGCGGAAACGTAATGCGGTAAGTAAAGCGGTAAGGGAGAGGATATGCAAACTCCCGTGAAGACACCAAGACACACGATTTAACGTGGTTCGGTTAGGACACCAAAGTCCCTCCCTACGTCCACGGCCACTTGCTCACAAAGAACAAGTGTGATGCCGAGTCTCTTCGCTTGATCACCGTCTTGCCACGCCTCCAAGGCTCCCGACAAGCAAAGGCTAAGTGACGCCAAGTCACAAAGACGAGGTCACCGCCACCGTCTATCTCGAAGCGTCACCACGGCACCGTCTTCACTATCTTGGAGCTTTAACACCAAGTAGGGGCCTCCTTCCCCGCACAAAGTGTCGTTGCCACTCCACACCAAGTCAGAGGGTCACACGACGAGTACACAAGGTGCTTGCCGCAGCAAGGCTTTCTCTCAAGCTAGTTCTCTCAAGAACTAAGCCTAAACAAGCACTAAGCACTCTCACAAGTGTGCTTAAGCCTATATGATGTACAATGAAGCTCTATGGTGGTTGGAGATGATCTTTAGCTCTTGTATACTTCCTTGAACTCCAGCACTCTCAAATGACCCGGCCTTGGGGGTATATATAGGCAGCACAAGCAAATATAGCCGTTGGAGAAAAGCTGCCAGAAAACTGCGTAACGCCGGTTAATCCGACGTACCCCAAAAGCCATCATCGGTTTAACCGGTGTATGTAAACTGCTACGTGAAAAACTAGCCGTTAGCAATTAACCGGTGTATCGCCGGTTTAACCGATGCAATCAACCGGTGTATGTAAAATTAGCGTCGGTTTAACCGGTGATTGTAACTTCTTCACGTTCCTCCAAAAACCACCTCTCTGGACAACTGAACCGATGCAATTGACCGATGCATCGTCGGTTCAACCGGTGTATGTATTTTCATCGGTCTTCGTTTGGCAATGCACCGACGTATGCATTTTCTTCAACGTCGGTTAATCCGGTGAGTGTATCTTCAGTTTCCAGCTTCTGGACAATTACACCGGCGTGTGTCTTTTCCTTAACGTCGGTTCAACCGGTGTATTGAATTTCTTCACAGTCTCTTCGATTCTTGTCCTTTGGACCGAAGAGGTGTCAGGGCGCTGCCCTGAGACCCGCGAGGGGCGGCTCCCCCTCGACCCCCGTCCGCTAACCGGGTAGCGGAACCCCCGTAGGGGTGGCCCTTCGGGCCTTGCTACGCCTCTCTTCTCTTTGTTATCACTTGAACCTAAAAGCCTGAGAATAGTCATCTTAACAATCACATTAGTCCAAGTGTTATGTGTGTCATCAATCGCCAAACACATTATATTGAAATATGGCATGAGAGGCCATTTTCGCTACAAATACAAGTTAGATTCATGTCCCTGGTCTACTTTTTGTCAGATGATTCTAGATAGGTTTGGCAAGGATCATCAGGAGTTACTGATTAGGCAATTGTTTCATATCAAGCAGCTGACTACAGTAGCTGAGTATATAGAGCGTTTTTCTGGGCTTGTCGATCAGTTGACAACATATGAAAATAGATCTGATCAACTCTATTATACTACTCGTTTCATGGATGGGTTGAAGAGTGAAATTAGGTCTGCTGTAGTTATTCAGCGTCCACCCGATCTGGATATTGTTTGTGTGCTTGCCCTTTTGCGGGAAGAGGTGTTGGATCGGGATAAGAAGCGGGACTTACGCAGAATTGATTCTTCTTCATCCACTCGGCACCTGTTCCATCTCTACTACCCCTGCCCTTACCACCTCGGGGTGACAAGCCACAACTTCAGCAGGCTGTGGAACCAGGGCGCAGTAAACCTCTGGATGAGAAGATGGCAGCATTACGAGCATATCGGCGTGCTCGAGGGTTATGCATCAAATGTGCAGAGAAGTGGAGCAAAGATCACAAATGTCCAGAGTCAGTTCAACTACAAGTTATGCAAGAATTGTATGACTTGTTTCAGTTGGAGGAGGAGTGCACTGATGAGATGGTTGAGCCACAGCAGTAGTCACCTTCTGAGCAGTTGTTCATGTCTCTCTCTGAAGCAGTTGTATCTGGTTTGGAGGTTCCAAAAATGATGAAGTTTCAAGGGCAGATCCAAGGCAAGCAGGTGTTGATTTTGGTAGATTCAGGCAGCTCCCATACATTTGTCAATACTGAAGTGGCAGCTGAATTGCAGGGTATTTCGGCATTAATCAATCCAGTTGGGGTGCAGGTTGCTGATGGGAGTCACATGTTGTGTTCTTCTCAGATACTCAAGGCAAAATGGTCTATACAGGGTTGTTCATTTCAGCCAGATATCAAACTTTTACCACTCAGTCATTATGATATGATTCTGGGAATGGATTGGCTTGAAAGATACAGCCCTATGCATATTCACTGGAAGCATAAGTGGATTTCTATCTCATACCAAGAGTCTACTGTTCTGCTTCAAGGTATTATCCCTGAACTCCCTGCTGGGTCTATGGTTGAAGTTTCTGTTGTTCTGGTAACTGATGCAGCAGCTGCTAAGCTCAATGTTCCCCCTGAGTTGGCTCAATTGCTAGAGGACTTCAGTGCAGTGTTTGAACCACCTTCTGGGTTGCCTCCTGAGTGTGCTTGTGACCACAGCATTTCCTTAGTGGAAGGGGCTTCTCCTGTAGTGGTGAGGCCATACAGATACCCACCAGCTGTCAAGGATGAGATTGAGAGACATATTATTTCCATGTTGCAAGAAGGGGTTATTTAGCATAGCACTAGTCCATTTTCTTCCTCTGTTTTATTGGTCAAGAAGAAGGATAAAACATGGCGATTTTGTGTTGATTTTAGACATCTGAATGCCATTACTGCTAAATGCAAATACCCAGTTCCACTTATTGATGATTTTCTAGACGAATTGGACAAGCCTAGCTGGTTTACCAGTTTGGACTTAACAGCGGGGTATCATCAAGTCAGATTGAAGGCTGAGGATACTCATAAGACAGCATTTCAAATACATACTGGGCACTATGAGTTTCGTGTGATGCCATTTGGGCTATCGGGGGCACCTGCAACTTTTCATAAGGCTATGAACACCATCTTGGCTCCACTACTTCGGAAATGTGTTTTGGTGTTCTTCGACGACATCCTCATCTATAGCAAAACATATGAGGAGCACTTGGAACATGTTAAGATGGTACTGCAGTTACTTGCTAAGGATCATTGGCAGGTTAAATTTTCCAAATGCACATTTGCACAGAGGCAGGTGTCCTACTTAGGTCATGTGATCAGTCAGGCTGGGGTATCCACTAACCCCAGTAAGGTGCAGGCTGTTTTACAATGGCCCATCCCATCTAATGTCAAAGAACTAAGGGGCTTTCTTTTCTTAGCTGGTTACTATAGGAAGTTTGTTAAGAACTTTGGGATAATTGCCAAACCACTGACTGATTTATTGAGTAAGGGAGCTCTATTCATTTGGACAAAAGGATCATCAAGTAGCTTTCCATACATTGCAACATGCATTGAGTTCTGCTCCTGTGTTGGCCTTGCCAGATTTGTCACTTCCTTTTGCCATTGAAACCGATGCTAGTGGTACAGGTATTGGGGCTGTGTTAATGCAAAAGGGGAACCCACTTGCTTGTCTCAGTAAATCATTAGGCCCAAGATCTCAAGGCTTATCTACTTATGAGAAGGAATATATGGCCATCCTTGCAGCTATGGACCAGTGGAAGCATTATCTTCAATTTGGGGAATTTCACATATTCACAAACCAAAAGAGTCTGATTCAGCTATCTGAACAAAGGTTACACACACCATGGAAACAGAAGGTATTTACTAAATTGCTGGGCCTTCAATACAAGATTATTTACAAGCAAGGTGTTGAGAATCGTGCTGCTGATGCATTGTCCAGAAGAGTAATGGCAGGCAATGAATGTGCTGTGATCTCTACTGTCACACCTCAATGGCTGGAGCAGGTAGTGTCTTCTTATGATTCTGATGCATTTGCAAAAAAGCTTCTGTCCCAGTTAGCCATTCAACAAGATGCGGTACCCTTCACTCGTAAGGATGGTCTTTTGAGGTATCAAGGGAGAATATGGGTGGGATCAGATCAGGCATTGCAACTGAAACTCATGGCTGCATTTCATAACACAGCTGTGGGTGGTCATTCTGGATTTTCAGTCACTTGTGCTCGTCTTAAACAATTGTTTGCTTGGCAAGGGATGAAGAAAATTGTCCTTCAGTTTGTGCAGTCATGCTTGGTTTGTCAACTATCTAAACCTGACAGGTCCAAGCTGCCAGGGTTATTGCAGCCTTTGCCTGTTCCGCAACATTCTTGGCAAATTATATCCATGGACTTTATTGAAGGACTGCCTACATCAGTGGGGGTTAACTGTATCTTGGTGGTGGTTGACCTCTTCTCCAAGTATGCTCATTTCTTGGCTCTCGAGCATCCATTTAATGCTGTCACAGTTGCTAAGTTGTTCCACAACCAGATATACCGCCTACATGGTCTACCAGCTACCATTGTCTCTGACAGAGACAAAGTTTTCACCAGTAAATTCTGGAAGACTCTTTTCCAATTGGCTGATGTGAATTTGAACATGAGCACAGCATATCACCCACAGATGGATGGTCAGACGGAGCGAGTCAATCAGTGTTTGGAGACATTCTTGCGTTGTTTTGTGCATGCCTGTCCAGCAACTTGGAGCAATTGGTTGGCGCTGGCTGAATTTTGGTATAACACCAGTGTACATTCTGCTATTGGAAAGACCCCGTTCTCCATTTTATACGGCCATGAACCACGCCACTTTGGTGTGTTAGTGAATGATGTTTCAGTGCCTATGATTCTTTCTGATTGGATGCAGGAACGGCAAGTGATGTTAGACCTGGTTCGACAACATTTGATAAGAGCCAAGGACAGAATGAGGCGCCAGGCTGATAAGAAGCGTTCTGAACATTCCTTTCAGATTGGGGAATGGGTGTTTTTGAAAGCCCAGCCGTATGTGCAATCTTCTCTAACACCACGTTCCAACCAAAAGCTGGCTTTCAAGTTTTTTGGTCCATACCAAATTCTATCGAAGATGGGGCAGTTGCTTATAAGTTGAAATTGCCAGCATCTTCCATGGTGCATCTAGTTTTTCACGTGTCCCAGTTGAAGAAATTGGTTGGCCAGCACCACGAAGTCACTGCCGACATTCCTGATCATACATTCAGTGGGGTGTGCCTGAAATTATTATCCAACACCGATGCATCACTAAAGGTACCAACCAGATCCAGCAAGTGTTACTTAAGTGGTCTAACATACCTGTTTCTCTAGCTACATGGGAAGATATGGAAGCCTTACACCAGCAGTTCCCTGAGGTGGCTGTTTGGGGACAATCAGCATCTCAAGAAAGGGGGAGGGGGTGTCAGCAGCCGACCACCACCAGCAGACGGGCCTCGCAAGTCATCTCGGCCCACCAAGCCCAACCAGCGCATCTTCGGCCCAGAATGGAGTAGCTAGCGTGTTGGAGTAGTTGTGTGCGTCTGTGTCCCGCGGCAGACATGAGCTATATGTATGGAGAGTATCTGAGAGAGGAGGGTATGAACATTGATGTAAACACAACTCTGAATCCTTAACCTGTCCTCCGCCCTTCCTCCCAAATTCCAGTTTCTCTAGCCTATTCCCCATTCTATCTCTTCCGATCCCAGCTGCTAACAGTCACACCACGTACTGATCGATCTCTTGCAATGTCGACCACCACCAAGAATGCCGCTCCTCCCTCTGGCCGTCCTCTCCTCCCGCGTCGGTTCATCTGCGCACAAAAGCCACGACCACGGGCACGGGCACAAGCACGTGGACCCGTCGCCTCCTCAACTTTTTCCACGCCCGGCCGCGGCGCCACCTGCAACTCCACGGCCTACCCGGACCTCTGCGTGTCCACGCTGGGCGCCGACCCGTCCAGCGCCACGGCCGTCTCGGCCGCCGCCGCGCTGGCCAACGGAACCGCCACATAGGGCACGGCCGCGCAGGCTACCCCTTCCGCCGACACCACCGTGCAGGCGCTGCTCCGCACCTAGAGGTTCCGGATTGAGCCAGACTACCAAGAACCCTAGCACCGGGGACATAAGAGGGCAAGAAATACGAGTGTGATGAGTTACCGGCGAGAAGGCAGCGGAGAGCGTGTCGCGCCGCCGGGCCGTCGCCGTCGCCTCAACCTCGCGCCGCCGCCACGCGCGCAAGAGAAGGAACGGGGAACGGATTGGAGCCGGGGGGTAGGGCTCCTGGATCCATTGCAGGCGATGGAAACAAGGGAAGGAGCCAAACCGGGCCGGAGGAGCCAAACCGGGCCGGCTTCATTCTCGGGCCAGGCCGAAACGAACAGGTATTCCAGGTCGCAGGTGACTTCGTTCCGGGCCGTCCCAATCCGTCCGGATTGGGCCTCGTTTCGGGCCATTCCGGGTGCTGCCAAACGAGGCCTAAGCCACTTCCAGCCATTGGCTAATAACATTAATATAAGCAACTCACTTTCAAGTTTCACATCGGGTCATAAATTTCAACCTAGCATCTGCTTATGCACATGAAAATTCTAATATGTGAAAGTTGTTATATGCTCACAAGTGGAGAGCCAATTTAATTTGGACTCCTTATCAGAGCCGGAGCTGAGAGCCCAGGACAGCGACCGGACAAAAAAATAAAATCAAGAATGCATACGGAATATATGTAGTTTGCACAGAAATTAAAATGCAAACATAATCACAAAAACATACCCATGCAGGAATTGCACTTGAGAGCAATGCAGAGCAAGAGACGATTATTGAACATATAGCCATTTGAGGTTATAATTGATTTAAAAGATAAATAGTATCAGTAATATAAAATCTGATTCTAGGACCGGATATCATCAGAAGATGAGAAGCCTGCACAGAAAAGAAAAAAAACCAGCATAAGACATGAAAAAAAAAGACAAATAACATAAACACCAGTGCAGCTGACATCTCACATAACCACATAGCAAAACAATGGTACAATTCTGTGACTACGTTTTCTGGAGCGGTGAATCAGTATGACAAAATTATGAACCATTAATCCTGTTGAGAACAGTCATCACATCACATTAGTATTTCTTTCTATGGGAAACTATTAATATTTCTTCCTCACCAAAAGCTTTCACAGAACAAGATGGAAGCGACTGGAGCCTCGCACTATGATCTCACATGGTCAAGTGGTCAACAATCTTCGATATGTAGGTAGATGCACTGTGACAATCACCACAGGCAAGCAGGTTCTTTGCTCTCGCAAGTTCTCACTGTGTTCGGCAAGAAGCTTCTCATGATGCATCGAACGGTTCCAAAAGATGTTAGAATTAAGAGAAAAAAGAGTTTGAAGTTTCGCATTCAATCAAAATAACTGTTGCGGCGACGGTGATGATCGGGAGGCTCCCGTACAAGATGCTACAAGGACAAACTACGCGGCGTGGGTGACTAGGATGAAGTTCCTCCCGCGAACCAATGGCGCATGGGGTGCTGTTGATCGCGGGAAGACGCCAATGACCAAGGCTGTCGTCTGCAATCCTCTTCTAATCTGACATCTGTCACTTATCAATTGCTTTGCATGAATTTCCACAGGCTGTCCTTCGAGGCTCCAAGCAGCGCCCACAATGTGGAGACGGCGCAAGTGCATTCAATATCTACCATAGACTATATTCGGTTAGGCTGGGGAAAGCTCGGCTGACTGCAAATGGGCCTATTTGTGGCCCGTCAGATGGGGAGGGGGAAGATGGGCTGCTAGCCTGCTACGTTTTGGAGGCTGAATGAGAGAATCTGACTTCAGGAGCCTGTATGTACGATTGCTTTCACAAAAACAATGGGTACTCCGCCCTGTCGTCGCCCCGACTCGCTGCTAGCAAAGAAAAGCCGAGGGTGATGTGGCCCGGAGAAACGATAAAGGAACGAGCTCTCGGGCAGTTTCCCTTTTATCGGTGGCGTTGTGTGGCCTGCGTAGCAGCACCGTGTTTACGCATAGTATTTTCCATCGGCTGTTGCCTATTGGTCGCATTACAACTATCTCTTAGTTTTGTTGCCAGCTAAGAGCATTTTCAAAAGCTCTTGTATCTATAAATAGTTAAAATTTTGATATAGATATTATGTAAAATAAAATAGCTAGTAAAAAAAGATGAAATCCAACAGCTTCTATAAAATTTTAAAAAAATGGCTGGCGCTAGGTAAAGATGCCCGGAGGCACCCCATGGATAGAAAACGGAGATAGAAAACGAGATCGATAGAGTTTCTGTTGGATTGGATTTTTTGTCTTCTTTTTTAAAAAAAAACTCAACTAAAATACAATAAAATACAAGAGCTCTTGGTGATGCTTCAACGTGCGATCACGATACTGAATTACAACTCTGCACGTGACCTTGGGTTTCTGATCGCGGGATTGCATTTCACACTTTAACATCGTACTCTATCGACAATCCTTTTTGACGTATCTGAAATTCCCAATTACCGGCAGTCTATGGCGAGTCTCGATTCATCAAACGAGAGTGTCCTCATGGGGCGCAAGAATTTACTAAATTTCTCATGAGTCACTGATGATTGTAGCATGATTAGTTTTTCTCTGTATCCCGAGGGCAGGGGTCGGGCGCTCGGTCTAGGCTAGGTCAAGCCTGATACCATTAGCATGCGTAGGGCAACTAATCTGAATTCTAATGAAAGTGTTATAGAAATGTTATGTTAAATATCATGTTACATCAACAAATTTGCAAATATGCCAGAATTATTTATAAAAAAGATAGAAGGGGAGAGGGGGAGTTTCATGGACCTGGAGCACAATTATCAAATTTTCATTCTTTTTGAATCGCTAAAATTTTAATTTTGATATAATAACTGTATAATAATACTTCTCCTGAGTCTGGTTTAGTAATGGCCTGACCCCGGCGTCATCAGCAGGGGCAATAGCCCAGTAGGAAGCTGGAAGACCGTATGGACTCTTTTTTTTTTTAGGGCACCGTGTGGACTCTGTTAATAAACCGATATAAAATACTCTGGGGGCTTGGCCGCCGGATCGCACCAATCTCCAAACCCGCGCGTCGAAATATCAGCCGCAGGAAGGGCCGGCATGGAGTCGCGTCGCCATCACCAGAGGTCCCGCAGCGCGCGCGGCCCACCCCCGCTCCCGCCCCACCCGCACCCCCACCTCCAGCCGCAGCCCCGCCACCACCGCCAGAACCCTAGCCTCTCCCCCGCCGCCGCCGCCCACATCTTCTGCCAGCTCCACCCCATGGACGACGACGCCATCTCGACGCTCATGGACGTCGACGACTCGCCGCTCGGCGCCGCGGGGTCCGGCTTCCTCGACGATGACGACGGCGACGGGGACATGCTCCTCGCCCCGCACCGCGGGGGCCGCGGCGGCGGCGACGGGCGCGGGCCCCTACTCTTCGCCGGGTTCTACAACACCTTCGACGGCGCCGACTTCGACGACGCCGACATCGCCTGAGGGAGCGCGCGGCTCGGGAATTGGGCGGCCATTTCGTGGGTCGCGATCCGAGGGAAGTTAGAGTTCTGTCTTGTCATGTTCTGTCGATATCGTGATGGGATCTTTTAATTAGCATATCGGTTGAGACCCCCTTTGAGACATCTGGAGACAATTTGGGATCAATATAGGCACCTTTGTGCCGCGTTGTTCGCGGATCATTGTGCATTTGCGCTTGCTCGTCTTTGTTGGTATTTTTGGCTTGATCGCTTTGATCTATTGAAGTCTCCGGTGAGGTATCTGTCGTTTCAATACCTATATCCCTTCCTGGAAGGATCTCCATGCTTTGCTGCTGGCTGTTTACCCTAGAAAATTTGGGCTAGTTCACATTGCGTTGAAATTCATAGTTTGTGAGGAATTGAATTGGCTAGGAAATTTGTGTCATACCTTTGATTAATTGGAATTGGAGTTGGCTCCTGCATGCGAATTTAGCACTGGTAGGGAAGTATTTTAACCTACTGGTTAGAAACTTTACTTAGCACAACCACTATAGTTGTTCCCCACTACAATCCCAGGCACCGGTAGAAGATGCAGGGAATGAAATAAGCGCAAGAGACTAATAATCTTGCTGCACCTTTTTTTCACCACACTAATATAAAAAACTGCAACACCAAAATTTACATCTGAATCTTGTCCTAACATCTGTTCACCTGCATTTTGATAACTTTAGCTGTGATTCAGTTATATTGAAAGGCTTCATCACGACATATTTCAAGTTCCATCTGAAACTTGTCCAGCGAGGTTTGTTGTCTCCTGCGTTTGATTCATTCCCTGCTTCTGTTAACAAGTGTTTTGATAACTTTAGCCTTTGTTCAGTTGTGTCAATAGGTTTTGTTGCAACATATGACATGTTCCATAGTTCCATCTGAAACTTTGTCCTTAATGCCCTGGAATCAGTCATCCCTATGTAGATTTTCTTGTAGAAGTTAAGCTTAAGAAATCGCAGATGGCATACCTTGTTCAAATTAGCATTAGTATCATCATGGTTTTCAATTTGTATGACAACTACTGGTAGGAAGTTGTAGGGCATGCGGTGCGCTTTCATGTGTTGGTCCTTTGACACATGGGCACAATAGATGAATAGAAATTTCTTGCCAAATCATCTTGTTTCTAGAGCTGGAGCAATCTCTAAAGCCAAACACCTTATTTTCTTACCCCCAACTCTATGGTGGAGCTACTCCACGTTGGAGTTGGAGTGGATCTAATTTTTTTGGAGTGGACTGCTCCCAAACAAGCCCTAAGCTGTTTTTACGTTTTTGGTGGCAGAGTTTTTCCCATATCTGTTAAGCTGTATATTTCATTAATGTCAGCTGATGTTCAGTAGTATTTTGCTAGACATGATCACAACATATTGCTAACTGTCTCATAGTCTGTCCCTAGTCAATGGAATCAGTCACCATAAACTGTGTGAAGTATAACATATATTTTTTATTCTTAAAACTCAACTGCAGTTCCGATTTTAGCCCTAAGTTCTTGTTTTCTTGTTTACGAGACAACGCAAGTAGTGTCAGATTACGCAAGACTATGTTTCTTGGTTTTCACATTTGAGATTTTGTGTATTGATAACCGAACCTATCCGATTATACTTCTCAATTGTCATGGAGGTAATGAAAATTTTGCATCTTAGAACTCGTACCTAGTAGGTTTTTTAGGTTTGTAACTGCTGGATGATGAATTTTTCAATAGAGGTTAATTTGGGGTTCGGTTGTGTCGATAGACTTTGTTGCAGCATATTCAAAGTTCTTTCTGGTAGTTTGTTCTTATCTGATACCCTGCAACCAGTAATTGTTTGTTACATTTTCTTCTAGAAGTTTGTAAATCAGAATTGGGAGGTCGCGAATTAGCAACTATAATTACCATGGTTTTGTAGGGTTCCAAATCTGGCTATGGCTTTGTATTTTGCTTATCAATATGAACAGTTGCAGAATCTGGTAAGCTGTTGCAAGTTTTTTATGGTGTGTTTCACTGATATTTGTTAAGCTGTACAGTGGTATCTTAACTTCAGCTTATGTCCAGTGTAATTTTGCTAGACGTGATTGAAGCATACTGCACAAGCTCCAGCCGGTAGTTTGCCCTTTGTCAATTTATCTAGGATCAGTCAGGGAACGGCCATAAGTGGTAGGCAGTGTTTTAAAGGTGTCGCCTAGGCGTCGCCTAGGCATCCAGGCACACCCAGCTCGCCTTGGGTTACAGTGGCGCCTTGTCGCCTAGGCGCCGCCTAGGCGTCCAGGCGTACCCAGCTCGCCTCGCCTCGCCTTACCGCCTTTAAAACACTGGTGGTAGGGATTGTAGTATCCCATCAACATTCTTGGAACTTATACTTCATAATTGTGTCCATTGTTATGTGCTAAAGCGATGAGTATGAAGCCATCTTTACTACTGATAAAGTGACGGGATGGTGTCAATTGTCAGATGGTCATTTCATATGTGAGAATGTGTATTTCATAGTCTTCATATTTCTGTATGTTTCTCAGTTTGATGTGCTGAGATTGTGTGTGTTCCTTTGTTCTCGTATGACAAATCGTGTATTGTTTCCTTTTATGCCCGGTCCCTATGCTCCTATCATCTGAAGGATTCTTCTACAACCTAAAATCGGCACAGCTGGGTACAGGGTACTGAAAGTTTTACTCTGACAGCTTTCCTTCGAGAAGCCGACGTGGAAATTTGCAGTGCTTTGCCAACAGCAGGGAAAATCTGCAGGACGCATTCGTTCGTGAGAAAACGCCGAACGAGTGGACGAGTGACCATCGCATATAGGGCTGGACCAAAAACTTTAGCTCGCGTTGTATTTTGTAATGAGCCGAGCTAGACTTTAAGCTCGGTACCTTTTTTTTTTTTGGAAGCAAATTAGCTCGGTACTTTTAACGAGCGGGCTCGAGCTGCTCGCGAGATTAATGGGCCGAGGAAGTAAAACAGATAAGAAGCCAACGACCAACCCACAAGCAAAGCCGCTGGAGCCCAAACAAGCCCAGTAGAGGTTAGTAAGGCCCCGTCTGGCAGGGCTTCGGCTCTTCCAAAAACAGTTCCGGCTCTGGCTCCTCAGATGGAGCGGCTTTTCTGGTGGAGTTGGAGTTGTTTTAGAAAATGTTTGGTAAAACAGCTTCACTTGTTAGATTGATGTGTAAGCCGCGTGAAACAACGATTTCATGGCTTCACCTTGCCTGTGTAAGCCGCCGACGGCTTCAGAACCGGCTTCACACGTGAAGCCGGTCCTGAAACAAACGTTTGGGAGGGCTTCACCTGAAGCCGCTCGTGAAGCCGCCGGTGAAGCCCTCCCAAACGGGGCCTAACTCGAGTCCACAGCTCCATCCTGCAGAAACCTTATCCATTCACCCACCCCAAACTTGCATCGTCAGATTGGCATCGGCCGCCGCCGCCAGTCCGGCAGTCCGCCAACGCTCCCTGCTCACGCTCAGTTCCTCCCAGCCACAAAGTCACGCATCGTTCGGCTGGCCAGCAGCAACACCAGCCGACCTCTTTCGACTTATTCCTTCTTATACTATTGAATCAGTCCAAATCAACTGGCTTTCGGTCTAGCCAAGCAGCGGAGGACGGGAGGAGGCAGTCTCTTGATGCCGAGGAGCTCGCGTGAACACGCCCACCTTCGAACCCGCGGACAGCAACCTCGTCGAGGCGGACTTCGAATCCGGCAGGGGTGAAGCCACGTTGGGCTTCCTGGGCACCAGGGTGAATCTTCTTTACCACTAACTAAATTTGTTTCATCGTATAATCATGGGAAAGTTTGTTAGTTTTTTAGGTTGTGCACAGTGCACCACGGTCGATTTGACGGTGGCTTCGCCCCTGGAAACCGGCCGGTGAGGGCACGTGATGGTGGCGGCGTAATTCGAGATGCTGCACAAGCAGACAGATCAGCTTCTACGGCTCGTTATCAACTCAACTCTAAACCATCCAGTGCAGACTCACGGGTGCCAACACCCTTTGCCATCATTCCATCTCCAATTGTCCAATCCATATTTCTCTTTCTCCTAAGGCAAAAAACAAAAACGCTTTAGCATAATTCCATTGCATGCGCGATCGTGAGTGGCGCAGGCTCGCGAGCTGGAACCAGCCAGCACGAGCTTTAAACAAGCTAAGCTACGCCGAGCTCAGATTTTTGCTCGTTACTTTACTGAGCCGCCGAGCCAGCTTGTTAAGTTAACGAGCTAAAGCGAGCCGAGCCGGGTCGTTGTCCACCCCTGTTCCCATACCGGATGAACTCGATCCCCAAACCAATCCCGCTGTTTGTTTCACGCCTTTCTGTCAGCGCAACAACACGATGCTTATATGACAGACGTGAGAACAGAATTGACTGGTAGTAAACCAGCATCAAGCTGACGATGAGGCAAAGGGATCACCGAGGCCCACGTGACGTGTCCACTGTCCATGGTGAAGGTGATAGCTGCCGTTTGCTCGATCCCATCGGCCATCGCCATCCCGCACGGCAACGGGATCGTCTCGGCACGAGCGGATAGGGACGGACGAGGCCGAGGGGCCAGGCCTCTTCCTCGCGGCCCGTCTCGTGTGGGCGGGCGGGCCGGCGCGCGCGCGGTGAGTGTTGACCGCGTCGTGTGGTGGTCGGTGGATTTGGGCTGCCTTTGCTCTCTCGATCGGTCGGTCGCGCTCGTGTGGTTGCTTTCACCTCTCCTCTCTTTGACTCCCGGCCTTGCGAGCTGATAAAATATCTCGCTTCTAGGCAAGCATGCGTTGCACGATGCTGCCAGGCGGCCGACCACAGTACCACTCTCCCAGAACCTCTACAGTGGTTGGGTAGAAAATTGGAGGTCCGTGTTTGCTCAATTTTGCAAAGTTTGAAATTGGTTGGCACAGCTATCCAAAATGGGAGTGTCGCTCTAAAGGTAATTCATGACTTGGAAAAAAAGTGAGATAAATATTTTTTTGTTCTAAATGGGATTGTTTTAGGGTTTCTGCTCGATTTGTGGGTTTGCGGCAAAGATATTCAGTTATTCGCTCGATTTTGGATGGCTTATTTGGTCCTAGGGGGATGAGAGAGAAAACTCATGCTTCCTTTATATATTGCTCCAACTTATTGTTGCGGTTTTCTCATCCCTAACACAAAAGTCTATACATCCTTGCTGGTTGGATACTTAGGTGTCAATTATTTGGGTTCTCATCACTAACGCAAAGTCTAAAAGGTATTCTCTGATGCATCCTTGCTGGTTGGATACTTAGGTGTCAATTATTTGGGTCGCTATCTGTCACACTAATTACATACCTCACCAACATGGTTTCTTATTTTTTTATTAAGCTTGGTTACAAGAGCCTCGGTAGCACCTGAGGTTAGCGAGGCGCCTGTGGTGACTTCGTCAATCTCGAGGATTTGCCGGCTCAGTCTTCGAAGATGCTCATATGGGTAGGGTTTGCGTACGTGTGTTCATAGGGGTGTGAGTATGCGTGCGTCGTGAGTGTCTGAGTTGTGCTATGTAATCTAAAAAAACATGGTTTCTTATTTTTTATTAAGCTTGGTTCAAATCCTTGTGCTTTAAGTATATTGTATTGATATCATTTTAGAAACCACCATGTTTTTTTGAGGCATGTAAGGTGCATAGTAAATATAGTGTTTTCAATAAAAGAAAATTCTACGATTACCACGCTTTCTTTTTTTTAAAAAAAAGGATTACCATGCTTTCTAAATTCTAAATTTGTGCTCCAGTTCCACTCTTCCAAATGTTACGCACATGCATAAAAAGAAACAATAAACTATCTCTCACGCCCTTTATAAAACGAGAACAGAGAAAGATCCCTTCTCCCCGGTTTAATACAGGCCGAAAGGCACCACTCCAACTGCCCTTGGCGAGCCTCCCTCCTTCCCACTAACCACACGACCACACCTCACCCCTCAAGGCCTCAACGCCTACCAAACTAGCACAGCCTCTCCATAACTGCTGCTCCACCTCCTGCTCCCCGGAGGGAGGGAGCCGCCATTCTCCGTCGATCTCCTCCACGCTCCGGCGCTGCCTCGCCCGCCCATGGCCGCCGCCTCGGGCTCCAACCCGGACAGCATGGACACCGACCCTCCCGGCGGCCTCTCCATCGCCGTCGAGCGCAACCCGCCGGAGTCCCGCCTGCTCCAGCTCGGCGTCAGGACCTGGCCCAAGTGAGTACCGCCGCTGCCGGTCGATCGCACTACCCGTTTCTTGTCTCCCCCTGCCCCCGTTTCCTGATCGCCGTATATATGTGTGCGCTCAGGTGGGGTTGCCCGACGGGGAAGTTCCCGGTGAAGTTCGACGCGCGGCAGACGTGCTACCTGCTCAAGGGCAAGGTGCGGGCGCACATCAAGGGGTCGTCGGAGTGCGTGGAGTTCGGCGCCGGCGATCTCGTCGTCTTCCCCAAGGGGCTCAGCTGCACCTGGGACGTCGTCGCCGCCGTCGACAAGTACTACAAGTTCGACTCGTCCTGACTCCATCAGCCCGCTCGCGCGCGAGTTCCCGCTGATTGATGATCCGCCGATTGATTGCTGGGCTGTGCCCTAGCTTAATTGCGTTGATTTAGCCTAATTCTGCTGCTAATTTTGCTTACCTAGCTCTGTGCCTAGTGCCTCTAATCGTCTCCTGTGTCGTGTAAAAAATTAAAATGGAATGGGTGTGCAGTGCAGTGCAGGGCATCTAGCCCTCTGTCGTACTAGGCCAGTGGTTATTCATCCATCCGGGAACTGCAGAAAAACCGGTCAATGCAGGGCCTGTTCAAAGTATTCTTGTTTATTCCTCCGAGTGCAATCCATTTTGAATGCTTCTTTGACCAGCGCCTTGGACTACGCTGTCTTTTTTATTCTTTTATTTTTTTTTCCCGGCTTTGTTATGTGCATTTCCTCTTTCCTGAGGCTTGAACACTAGGACCACTTTGAGCACAGCAGTGTTGAAACATTTAGAATATAATAATTTTTGGAGTGATTAAATACTTTTCTTGCATACACTAGGACCGCTTTGAGCACAACACTATTTTTAAATAGTTTCTCGTGCTAGGCCTGTGCGTAACTGTAAATTTGGAGAACATGATAGTAAGGTCAGAACCTAAGAATATTATATTTGTTTTTCCTGACAAAATTTGACTATAGATAAACAGACTGGTAATTTTGAAGTCTTATCTTTATGTTAGTTTCTACGAAACATGAAAATGAACCATCATTCAAGTAAGATGAACCACAAGGTCTCCAAAAAGAGCTGCAAATAAATTGAAACACTAAACATACTGTGTTGTTTGGAAATAAATGAACACCTAAATTAGTGTTGTGGTGTTCTATTTCCTAAGACTTACTAGTCTATTTGCAGAACGGAAGTTCCATAGGAATTTTGCCAAACCTTCGGAGAAGACTACTTAAACATATTTTTTCAAAAAAAAAACTCATGCTGAGTACGAGAGAGCATATGCCGGATTCTTGGCCGGTAGCGTGGCTCGGAATTGATGGCCAGATGCGTCCGTGCACTGTCCAATCCATGGCCTTGGCCGGTTGCGCAGTGACTTGAGTTTGCACTTGGGGCTCTGGGTGGCAGTGGACACTGGACACGGGCCGGGCCAGTGGCGGACCGGTGGTGCAGGGCCAGCTTCCCTTTCCCGTCCGGCCACTCCCGGTCTGGATTCGTGTGGCTCTGATCAAGTGATCAGTCATGGCCGGCCGGCCGGCCGCTCGGCCTCGCTTTGCCTGGCTCTGGCTGGCTGGAAGGTGGGTGGTCCTGTGCACTCGCGGCTTGCTGTGCTCGGGGACTCGACCCGGGCACCCGGCCACCGAAAGCGCCTGCTGTAGCATGTGAGCCAAGGCGCTTTAGGGATCGATCCCTTTGACCGCTATCCCAGCTGCTTATGCCTTTTGTCGCCGCGCGTCTTTTGACTGGATGAGCTGCACGTCGACAACCATCAGCGACAGGGGTGTAAAGCAATTAGGCACATTGACAACTAGTATCATGTCAGAGATGACGGAAGGAAAAGGCAAAATTTGCTTGAGGTTAGCCAAGAGCTTAGTACGCTTTAGAGCATGGCTAATAGCAACGCCAACACCGGCTGAGATGCAGGTGGATTCTGCTAGCTCAGCCAATAGCAGCGGATGTAGGATCTCTCAGCTTCAGCGAGCTCATCGCAAGACATCCATCTTCAACTCTTTTCATTCACGTAGATTCTCAACCAGCTCTCTGCCGCCTGTAATACTACTTGCTCTCCATAATACTACTTGCTCTCACGTTTGTACCTAACCTACCGTCCCAACAGACTGGCTGACCATAATTCGCCTGCATTTACAATCCAAGGCAGCAGCCGGGCAAGCAGACTACCGCGCAGTGGCCATCGCGGCCGATGGGGGCAACCAGCAACCGCTCTCTGCCGGAGTGATAACTGCATGTCGAGCTGCCGGGCTCCGCTGCAGGTCAGGCGTTACGGCTCGTTTCCCTGTTCGCCCATGCAGGGGTGCCTCGGCTGACGACCTCCGATCCGCATCTCGTCGCAAGCAAGCGTGCGTGTCTGGTTTGAACATGAGGTGGGAGTGTGGGACGAGACGAGAGTTTCAAGGGATGGAATCGTCTCATCTCTTGTTTGGTTGAAAATTGAAAAGATTGGGTTCACTCCAATTTTCTGAGTTCCGGCCCGACGACTGACGAAGGCTCCACTTTCCACTACCACTCTGTTTCTGCTGTTCTGCTCTAGCACCAGTCAACAGTATTTCTCTCTCACAATATTCCAGCATCAGCCTCCAGCAACAACCAGCCAGCAGTAATTTTCTCTCACAATATTCTAATGCACCAGCCTCCAGCACCAGCCAGCAGAACGCAGTGTACAGAACACCGTGATCGTCTGCAAGTTGCAGAGGAGTGACGAGTTACATTCGTTCTGTACCAATGGGCAAAATGATGGTGAACCGTTGAACCCTTCCGCGCTTCTGCCGAAGGTCAACCGCTCGAGCTGCAAAGAACATAGACGCCGGCAAAAATGCAGACTGCGTATGAGTGTGACCCGGTTAAAAAAAGGGGATACTTAAATTGCAGTCCTGCCGTCAGTGATCCGGTGCGGGGTATGTACAAGTCGCACTTGCAAGAATCAGTGTGGATTCCTGTCCACATCAGGTGCGCAGTTCAGCTCCCACTTGGCAATCGCAAGAGCTTGGATTAGAACCGGTAGCTTTGCTCGCCTCGTCTGAATTCTGAAGAAACTATTCTGAAGAATGCCTGGTATAGGATGTGCAGATGCCGCAGCTCTAGTCCTGGCGTGTACGGATCCTAACAGACAGCGACTGATCTGAATGAAAGAGTAAACACAGAAATATATTGTGCTGGTCAGCTGATGGTAATGGATATTATGGGTTACGGGATCGTCTTGTATGAATCGAGTTATAGAGCTGTTTGGGCAACTAACTGTGTTTCAGAACATTCTCGCAAAAGAAAATCAGAGAGAAATGCCCCCTGCATTGAGAGTGGTGACCTCTGTGCTTGTGTCGACTGATGCCATTCTGGAGCTGATTAGCTCGTACGGAATGGTGGTTCAGACTTCAGAAGCTATCATCACAGGCTGCAGAAACTGGTGGCGAGCCAGCAGGGTTTTTTTTTTAATGATCGAGCCAGCAGGTTTGAGGACGCTGGCAATAGCCGTAGTATTCTATGCCTTCATTCAGGCCTGAATATTATTGGCAGATTTGATCCGAACTTTTTTTTTGCTAGAAAATGCTTACGCGTATACAGTTCGTGAACCAAGCACGCAGGATACAGCATACCAGGTGCGTTCTTGCTTGATGGGTTTTAACGTCTTGAAGGTGGCAAGGTGCTCTGACGTGTGCTGGCCTCGACAAACTATATATACTCGGCGTCGGATTTACGTACTCCCATGACCATGAAGCTTATATTCGAAAGTGTTTGCCGGCAGTGGCGGATCCAGGATTCATGGACAGGGGGGGCTGACATCTTTCTTCCTCCTCCAGCCCCCCCTCTTCTTTTTTCTTCTCTTCTTCTTCCCCTCATTCCTCCCCTATTTTTCCTTGATGTGCAAGCACGTAGAGGGGGCTGGCGCACCCCCAGCCCCCACGCTAGATCCGCCCCTGTTTGCCGGGCATGCATGACGACAAGCAACACACGCAATGACGTAGTGACGTTCATGCAAGCACGCAAGGAGATACCCCAAACCGGAATCCTTGAAGTTGACGAAAATTCGAGTCGTCGTCACGGAATCCATCAACAAAGAGTGTTGGTGGATGTTTTTTTCCTAATAAATGAAATAGATAATTGTAAAATGCTTAATCAATTCATCATAGCTATATGAAAATTTTTACAATGATTGAAAAAAATAAGAGCAGTCCATCTGATAGAATCGTACGTTGATAAAGGTAGAAAGTACATGGAATTATCTAGACTAAAGTACCTAGCGGTATAAAAATATGAGACCAAGTGCACCAAAAAGTGAGACCAGATACTAATTTTAATTTAATTTTTGTAAATACCTTCCATTGATCGAGCTATATATTTAGTGATTGATATTTCGTTCCCGGAATTTCTATTGAATCAGACTCGTTCGTTTTATCTAACCCGAGAAAGATTATCATCACAGCTTGAACCGAAGTGCGGATTGGATTACCCAAGCTTGAATCGGATGAAAATCTAACGCCTAGAAATCCAAAAAAAAAAACCTTTGAGCTTCGCCTTGTTGGTCAGAATGAATCAAAAACGTCGTAGCGAACTGATGATAGATCAGTTGGTTAGGTCTCATGTGGTGAAACCTACCTACCCAAGTTTAAGTCTTCGACGTGGCACGGGTGCTTGCATTTTTTTGGATTTATTTCAGGATTTTTCGATGTTATGCTTTAAGTGATAAGCGACGTTCCCCTCGACAACGAGGCGTCAATGGTGACTTCGGAAATCTCCAGATGTGCCGGCCTAATCCTTCGGTGGTGCTCATAGGGGTAGGATTTGCGTACGTGTGTTCATAGAGGTGAGCATGCGTGCGTGTTGTGAACGTTGGGTTGTACTGCATTGTACTGTGTTCTAAAAAAATAAAAAACGTCGTATCTGCATCCAAAGGCCCCTCGGTTTTGCATTTCCCGTTGTTTTTGTTTGCACGGCCATGAATCTTCTCTCTCTTAAAAAATAGAATCTTCTAAAATCTAAACTAATAGTGAATCATCATCATACAGAGAAGATACCAATGTTCTCCTATAAATACTTCGCTATTGCTATACAGAATCACATATCACCCGATTCCTTTTCACTAATAACACCCTAGCGAAAATCATCGCAACACATATTGCCACCGGCCCAGCGGAACACCATGTCGTGCCTGGATGACCTTGGCCTGCTGCTCGGCAGCTCGGCGAACGCCTCCGTGGCAGCCACGTACATCTGCAACAAATTCGCCGACACGTCATCGGCCGTGGACGCGACGTACCTGCTCTTCTCCGCCTACCTCGTCTTCGCCATGCAGCTCGGCTTCGCCATGCTCTGCGCGGGATCCGTCCAGGCCAAGAACTCCGTCAACATTATGCTCACCAACGTCCTCGACGCCGCCGCCGGCACGCTCTTCTACTACCTCTTCGGCTTCGACTTCGCCTTCGGGACGCCCTCCAACGGCTTCATCGGGCGCCACTTCTTCGGCCTCAGGCGCCTCCCGCAGACCGGCCTCGGCTACGACTTCTTCCTCTTCCAGTGGGCCTTCGCCATCGCCGCCGCCGGCATCACGTCGGGCTCCATCGCCGAGCGGATGCAGTTCGTGGCGTACCTCGCCTACTCCGCCTTCCTCACCGGCTTCGTGTACCCGGTGGCGTCCCACTGGTTCTGGTCCGCCGACGGGTGGGCGTCCGCGGGCCGGACCTCCGGGGAGCTCCTCTTCGGGTCGGGCGTCATCGACTTCGCCGGCTCCGGCGTCGTCCATCTCGTCGGCGGCGTTGCCGGCCTCTGGGGAGCCCTCATCGAGGGCCCTCGCCTCGGCCGGTTCGACGGCCCGGCGCCGATCAGAGGCCACAGCGCGCCGCTCGTCGTCCTCGGCACCTTCCTGCTGTGGTTCGGGTGGTTCGGCTTCAACCCGGGGTCCTTCCTCACCATCACCAAGGTGTACGGCCAGTCCGGGACGATCGAGGGGCAGTGGGAGGCGGTCGGCCGCACCGCGGTGACCACGTCGCTGGCTGGCAGCGTCGCGGCGGTGACGACGCTCTACGCCAAGAAATGGACGGCGGGGCACTGGAACGCGGCCGACGTGTGCAACGGCCTGCTCGGCGGGCTCGCCGCCATCACGGCGGGCTGCGTCGTGGTCGACCCGTGGGCGGCCGTGATCTGCGGGTTCGTCTCCGCGTGGGTGCTCATCGGCTACAACATGCTGGCGGTGATGTTCAGGTTCGACGACCCGCTGGAGGCGGCGCAGCTGCACGGCGGGTGCGGGGCGTGGGGGATCGTCTTCACGGCACTCTTCGCGCGCAGGGAGTACGTGGAGCAGATCTACGGCGCGCCGGGGCGGCCGTACGGTCTCTTCATGGGCGGCGGCGGGCGCCTGCTCGCCGCGCACGTCGTGCAGATACTGTCCATCGTCGGGTGGGTCTCCCTCACCATGGGACCGCTCTTCTACGCGCTGCACAAGCTCGGGCTGCTCCGTGTCACGCGGGACGTCGAGAAGCTCGGCATGGACAGGGCGTGCCACGGCGGGTCCGGGTACGTCTTGAAGGCGGAAATAATACAAATCGCGCCCCCTACGGGCGGTTACTGCACCGGAGAAGCCGAAACGGTCCAGTGCGGAGCATGATGTGCGCGCATGCAAGCATTATTATCCTATATATAAACGATAAACGGTAAATAGTCAGCACTCTTTGTTTATCGTCTACAGTAAATGGTTTAAACGAAGTTAAACAGAACAGTTCTGTATTATATCATCAAAATATGCATGGTCATAGCTTCAAGTGTGTGTGTGTGTGTGTGTGTGTGTGTATGTGCATGTAAAAATTATGTATATGTATGAACGTAAGAATGCAAGTTGATTTGCCTCAGTTTGTCTAAACAGTGTGTTAAATGGCCATTTAGCCTGTATAATGACGTTTAATTCCATTCCATTTACCTTGTTTAGGCCATTTAATCTCGTTTTTAACTATTTAAACGGTCAACTATTTAATCACTATTTATAGCCTAAACAACACAGTTTACCATTGTCGGCAGGAGCGTGCGGCTTTTATGCAAAAGGCTGGGCTGGTCAGGAGCCCGATGTGTATACATGCACAGAAATCATGTAATTGTATTTTTGGCACATGCATAGAACATTAAATAGAGTTGAAAAAAATAATTAATTATGCAGTCTAACTGATTAGTACGAGATGAATCTTTTAAGACTAATTAGTCCATAATTAAATATTATTTGTTAAATAATAACGAAATGTGCTACAGTACCAAAACCTAAACTTTTTCACCAACTAAACACACGCTGACAGGGCGTGCCACTGCAGGGGTACATCTTTGCCCATCGGGGTCACCGGACCCGATGAATTTTACAAAACTAAGTGATACACTGTTCGCTACTGTATTTGATACCGTTGTGCCCATAGAGCCTACCCCCGGTGACTTGATTGGCTGGCGTCGCCCCTGGGGTCTTCGAGGAACAGGCGGGGCAGGCAATGGAAATGGTTGAGCGTAGCCTGGCGAGGGTTCTCTTCTCGGTTCTTCCGCTATGTTGAGCTTGTAAGGGCAGTCCCAATGGAGCATTGATGGTAGTTTCTATCCCTCTTAATTATAGTGACAATTCAGCAATTTGATGAGATGGCAATGAAGTTATTGTAGAGAGAGAGTATGAAAGGAAGAAATCGTTTCCTCCCTGAGAAACGACGTCCTCACAGGAATCAAAGCATGAAGAAACTACGGAAAATGCATTGAGGAGAAACTACTGGTTTCCATGGCGCTTCTGATCCGGTACGTTGCCATCGCACAAAGTTTGCTCGCTGCAAATTGCCTACCTTCACGCGCGCGGCCGCGCAAGCTGAACACCTACTCATCGTCCGCCTCGACGCACCTGTCTCGCTGCTCTGGTCCTCCCGTGCGCTGCCGCTCGACGCCTGCTTCGTGTGTTACTGCTCAACGCCCGTGTTGCGGATGCCGGCCGCTCGATGCTGGTGTCGCGGATATCGCTTCCCTGCGCCTCTGTCTTCGTCTTCCCCACGGGCGGCCACCGAGCAGGCGTGCTCCGTCTTCGTCTAGCTTCGTCGCGACAATCGACCATGTGCCATGCGAGAGTCCCCTTCTGCTCGAGGACGGGAAGGTGCCATGTACGAGAAGCCCTGCCGACGGACGACTGGCCAAGCTCCTTCTGGATCCATGGCGAGGATGTAGGCATGTTCACTGCATATTGATTTAATCCATAGCGGCACAGGCTTGTCCACGAGGCCACGGGTGCAGATGATACAGATACGGACCTGGTGAATCATTGGTCAGATCTTTATTTGCTCTCTATGAAAGAGTTGCGTTGGAAGAACTAGTTTCTTGGTACACAGTCCTAGACTATAGAAACTGCTCCTAGTTTCTGCACTGGGACTGCCCTAAATTAAATAAGCCGTATGTGTTTGGGGCTGGGGGTCTTGACGCCTTGTAGAGAGCACTGGCCGTCTGGCCCCACGTGGTTGTAACTTATGAATTTGTGGGTCCCTTGAGAATTTGGTTTCCTATGTTTGTCCTAACGCGAAAGGCCGGGCGGCCAGTTGGCTAGTCCAGTAGCGTCGCGCGCCCAACATGTCCTGAATTCGATTCTCATCAGAAGCGAATTTCCGGCTGTTGAGTAAAAAAACCCCCTCGCTGTGCTCGCCGCGAGGCTTGGCCCTCTCGAACATGGGCCAGGGTTCGGGGGTTTTCTCTACCCGGGTAAGCCGGTGTGGCTTCCTCTTAATGAAAAAACGGTGGGGCCGTTTCCTCCCCCGGGTAGAGTTTTTTTTTATGTTTGTCCTAACACATTTCGACCTGCGCAGTTATGAATTCTGTAAGTTACAAATGTAAGCCACATTTTGCCCGGTAAAAGGAAACCTTTGTATGTGCTACACATAACCTACAGTGTTATGCTCTATAATTTAAAAGCACATATTGCTATGTAAAAGCCAAATTTTGTATGTTTTTCAGTTATTGAGTTTATAAGTGTATTTAGCATATGAAAACTATACACTCATTCCACAAAGTATTACATTTAAGACAAGTAAATATCTGTCAGAAGTCAAAATAAATGCTGCAAGAAATTATCCCTTGCTTCTTTTCGGATATCTAAAGTTTTAAATGCCAGTGCTATCCTCAACTTAGCAATATACATTTCATAGTGATTTTAAAGAAACTAATTGAATTTTGTAAATATTGACATTTTTGACCTTTTCTGTAAATTTAATTGAATTTTTTAAATGCTAATATTTTTCTATAAATTTTGTCAAAGTTCAATAAATTTGTTTTAGGGGTCATTTGGGATGGCTCTTACAAAACGGCTTCACCGGTGAAGCTAAAAAAAGTGACTTCACTAGGCTTCTAGTTCAGTTTTACCCCATCTTACAAAACGTCTTCACACTACCGCGCCTCGTTTTGAGCAAAATAGATGAAGCCGAAGCCACAGTAAACCCTTAGAGACAGACCCTTAGCACAGAGCTAAAAACGTCTTCACTCACACTATCGTGCCTCGTTTTGAGCAAAACAGATGAAGCCGAAGCCACAATAAACCCTTAGAAACAGACCCTTAGCACAGAGCTAAAATAAAACCATACAAGACTTAGAACGGTAGTTTTCAAAAAAAAAAGATTTAGAACCGTTGGAGTAGCAAAACGCGAAAAGATTTTAATTGAGCTATGTTGGGCCGAAGTCTCTACTTACACAAAATTATGGGCTCTTAGCTGCTTCAACATCCACGTACGAACGATTGGGCCGGCCCAGCCCAACACGTCAAGACTTCTAAATATCCTTCGATTCATACTTTCGTAGTAAGCAAAATTAAGTCCGGGACACTAAAAAAACAATATTTGCCACAACACACTAAAAAATATGTCTTTGCTCAAATACACTAAACTTTAATAGCAATTAGGTACTGGACACTACACCTATTTATATAATCGCTTTTAATAGAAAGGTATGCGAAAAGACGAAATTATTCCTGTCTATTCCATTCTTTCCCTGCTGCCTTTTCCTTGGGAGAAACGGATCGGCTTCTTCCTGCACCGCTCCTCCCTGCACGAGCCGCTCTTGTGCTCCCTTCGGCCGGCCGTCAGGCGTCAGGCGCTCTTTCGGCGCTTCTCCAAAGCACGCTCTCGCTTGGCGCCGGCGCGGCGCAGCGGGGCGGCATCAGGGTGGGCCCGCGAGGCTCGAGGGCCTCCCCGTCGCTTGGACGGTGGGCGCAGGGGCCATCAAGGTCAAGTGGCTTGTGCCCGGGGACGCGCTCGCTCACATGCTTACGGGGCGCTGGGCGCGGGGGGCACCACCGTCGAGCCCGTCACAGCCGGCGGGCACTGTGCGCTGGGAGGCACGACGGCAACCGCTTCAGCCTCCACCTCAAGCCCGCCGGCGGCCGCGCGGAGCGCGGTGTCTTCTTGTCCGTCCTCTATGTAAGCGCCCGCTCCGCTCCCAATGATTCCCTCCAATCAAATCGATCGCCTCGACCTCGCTTAGTAGTTAGTGCCATCGATGCAGACAGCAGGCGCGAATTGGAAGCTTTGCTAGATCTTCTGCTAGATCTTCTGCTAGATCTTCAAACCGTAATTTGTTTAACTCCTGATTTCACTTCTTTTGTGTAGAGGTATACTTGTCTTTTATAAATATATTCATACATCTTTGATGATAATATATTATAACATGTGTTATAGTGTCCAGCACCTAATTGCCATGAAAGTTTAGTGTGTTTGAGCACAGACATGTTTTCAGTGTGTTGTGATAAATACTATATTTTTTTTGGATGTCCATGTCGGCCCAAAAACCAGGAGAGTCGGCCCAACGGGTGCACACCCGGAGGAAGTCCTGCTACACCCCAAAAGCTAGCCCAGAGGTGAGAGACTCCCCCCACTTTTATGTTGGGTCAACTCTCCCCCCCACAACCAATGTGAGACTAATCCCAACAATCTCTCCCGTCACACATTGGTGCCCTTAGCACTGACCGGGCCCACACCACAGTCCACCAGTGACCGGCTCCACACACGAGCACATATGGACCTCACACCCACGAGTCCACTAGGCTTCGGGCCTACACCACCCGAGTGTGCACGGGCACAGGAGATTGCGGACTCAGCTCTGATACCAATTGTTAGCTACGCCCGGGAACGCACGTTCCACCTGCCAGCACCTTGCCTCGCTCTGTCTAGCGCTCTCACACACAGGGAACCCGAGGAGGAAGATGAACAGTGATTTTCGGCGACGAACGCCGCAGAGCCAATAGCTCCTGTATCTTGGCCTTGATTCAACTAAAAATGGACTCGGCGAAGTACAACGGAAGAGCACAGAGCCTTCTTGTAGGCCGGGGAGCTCCCCTCCACAACGGCCGTCGCGCCCGGTCCGCGCGGAACGTGCGCATCCATGACCCCGAGCCGTGCGCTCGACTTGGTCATGGCGGCCTCCACCGTAAGACCCGCGCCACGCACACCACTACTCCTCCCCACTCCAATTGACGCGATCACGGCGGAGCAAGCCTCCGCAGGCGACACCAGCTCGCCGTGCACGCACGAGTACGCCCACGGCGCTTGTTAGGTCCGGCGACCATGTCGCCGCTGTGTCCGGCGACCACCTTGACGAGCCTGGCGACCACGTGCAGCCACCCGGTGAGCACACACTAGACGAACACGTTCACGAGCACACACTCGTGAACCACCTATCCTAGCGACACTAATACACACGCTAGACACACGCACACGCCACGAAACAACCATGACGTGTTTATTCCTAACAATCTCCCCCTAAACACGACATGATAAACTCCGGTCTGCACAGCAGCGCCGCCTCCTCCTCGACGTCGGCGAGCATCGCTCGCTCCTTTTTTTCTTCTTCGGATAGTCCCTCGCCTTGTGTCCGCGAACGCCGCAGTCGAAGCATTTGCCTCGGTAGCGGCTCCTACCGCGCCCCGAGCTTGTGCTGCTGCTGCCGTTCAGCGTGGTGCGACGATGTTCTGGAGCCGCAGTGTGTAGTCGTCGACGCCCTCGCCGGAGTTGAAGCGCATGTTCTCGAACTCCCGTAGGAGCCGCTGCGCCTCTGTCCTCTGCACCTGGTCGCTGCCGACACGCCGCTCCTTCACCGCGTTCCACGCCTCCAACGCGGTCCCCTTCGCCACCAGCGACGCCACCATCTCCGTCGGCACGGCGCTCGCGATTGCCTCGAGCGCCATGCAGTCCTCATGCGGCGCCACTCCCCCGGGCTCGATTGCTTCCCACAGATGACGGGCCTTCATCTTCAGCTTCATGAGCAACGACCATTGCGTGTAGTTGGTCTTGGTCAGCATGGGCCAGTTGGCCGACCCGCCGATCTCCCGGACGACGGCCGCTGCTCCCGGCGCCGTCGACGCCCTTGCCGCCGAGCGGCTTCTTCGGAGAGCCTGGAGGAGTGTTCTCGCCGTCGCCCGCCATCTTGGTCTCCGTCGAACCCCTGCGCGGGATCACGCGCTTCTTCAACGGCGGTGCTCGAGGTGGGCTGATCGAGTCGCCGTAGTCGCCCGCCATCTTGGTCTCCGTCGAACCCCTGCGCGGGATCACGCGCTTCTTCAACGGCGGTGCTCGAGGTGGGCTGATCGAGCCGCCGTAGAACATACACTGGCTCTTGATACCACTTGTCGGCCCAAAAACTAAAAGAGTCGGCCCAACGGGTGCACACCCGGAGGAAGTCCTGCTACACCCAAAAGCTAGTCCAGAGGTGAGAGACTCCCCCAGCTTTTATGTTGGTTCAACTCTCCCCCCACAACCAATGTGGGACTAATCCCAACAGTCCAGAACCTAATTTTTGCCTTCATAATACAACTGCCGCCGCCCCCGCGCTCGGGCAGTTGGCTGAAATGTCCTGGAACTCGAACTTCCAGAGACCAATCGAGTGATTGACCGTGTGATCCGTGAGATCCCCGCGCTCACGCGTTGTGATCCAATACGCGCACGGACTTATCCCCTACAGCGCTCGAACGAAGCCGTGCGCCGCCATGCCAATCACCAAGCGCACGAACCAACACTGCCACCGAGCGCGACCAGACCGACCAACGGACCAACTGACCAAGCGACCGCGGAGGCTGTTGGTTCCCATGGAGGCGCTCCCCTCCCGGTCCCGGACGCCACCACGTCGTCGGCCGCGAAGGGCGCCGATCGCAACGCCAGCAAGAGCCGCGACGACGTGGTCAGGCTCGGGCCGGCGGCGCCGCCAGTGACGGAGGCGAGGGGACCCGGGAACCCCCGCCGACGGCGACGCGCGTGCCCTTCGGCGGCCTGCACTGTTTCCAGACCGTCGTGTTCCGCATCGACTGATCGCTCACGATCGATTGATCAGGTCGCGCCACAGTCCTTCGTTTTCCTCTGATCGTGATTATTAATTATTATTGCTGCTCGTACGTCTGGACTTTGGCTAAAAAAGAACTAGTCGACTCACGGCTCAACTAGTTCTGGCAACGACATTTTTTTTATAGGATCTTTCTCTATAAGGTGACTTACATTTACATATTTATAAGAGCATCTCCAGTAGTTTGGCAAATCAAGTTGACATCTTTGATTTTTGGCAAAAACGTTAAAAATACTCCTCCAACAGTTTGGCAAAAGATTTGACAATTTTTGGCAACTTGGGAAAAACCAGCCTCCAGCGCGTAAATATATGCGCACCGGCATCGTGGTTTCTAGTCAGGTGGGAGAGTGAAAAAAGAAATAAATAACAGAGAAGGGTTCCTGATTTAAGTTTTCAAGAGGTGGAAGGGCATAAATATAATTTTGTTTCTCTCTCAGGGTTCCTGATGTAAGTTAGATCTGGATTTGGCAAGTGAATTATGCTAAACTGTTGGAGATAAACTCTTTTTTTACTTGGCATATCTTTTTAGAAGTTAGCAAAATACAAGATATGCAAAGTAAAATATGGCAAACTCTTGGAGATGCTCTAAGTCACTGTTTTGGGTGACTTACATTTTACTATATGTAAGTCACTAGCATGGACCGTTGGATGTCCCTCCAAATGTCCATGGAATAGTTATTCAAAATTTTGAATACTAGTTCTGGTGATTGAACTAACCGGGCCCATCTGTACTGTTGTTGTGTGCCCATTTTTTGTAACAGGTCTGACTGTGCCCGTTAGCAATATTTTTAACTGTTTTGGGCTATCTGTTGTCCAGTCGTGGGCTATTTATTGAGATGTGGGTTGTTTGGTAATGGATCCATTAACAGACAGCCCAAATTGAACAAACAGTCCACAACAGTTGTTGACTGTCTGTCCAAGTGTGAATTTGTTATTAAAGGTTGAGCCCAAAACATACCAAACCTAGCAATGATTTTAACTTGCATAATGAATTAAAAGCTTAAAAACAAAAAAATATGATATTCCAAAATACTATAAAAACAGCATTAGTGGGCTGTAATTAAAATAGGGTAAAATAAATGTCACTTAAAAGGCTGATAGAAATGAAATGACTGCATTGTAGGCAGACCCATTCTATTGTAATGCATGCAGGACAACCAAACATCACTAAAGAAAAGAAAAAAAAAAGTCCAATAGACATCAATGCATAGACTAAGGAGGAAAGACAGCAGACTTGTGCCCCAACCACATGACGGCCACCTGTGCACAACAATAGAGCAGATTCATGAAGGAAACAACACAAGATGCATGTATATCAATTGAAGCAGAGAATTTGGTAGAATTTGAAAACAACACAAGAGCAATAGTAGTACAAGCACAAGGCACAACAGTACAATCACAAGACCAGGAGAATGAAAATCAGAGAAGAAGGCTTTGAAATGTTCAACCGCAATGAGAATTTTACAGTTTAGATAGGTCTAGACTTAGTAATGGATGGTTGTGATCATGGTTTAGCCTTGTCACTATACAAACTTCTTTAACTCATGTTATCACCATCTCAACTTGACTAGTCAAAGAATTAATCTAATCTTGTAATACAGAAAGAACAGGTAAGACTTAAATATATAGAGATAATATAGAAATTATATAAACTTGATATGGAGTAAATTTAAAAGAAAGGGCATGTAATTTTTGAAAAAAATTAGAAATCAGTACAACAGATTGAAATTACATTCTGTTAGAGTTGAGATTACATTCTGTTCCAAAGCTAGATGGGCTAGTCAACAACAACTATTATAATAACTTAAAAAATAACATGTTAGCTTATAAACTACTAGACCAACAATGGAATACATGTTAGCTTGTAGCCTGGTGGATGAAACAAATATCTCCATGAAAATGAATTGTTTAGTCTAGATAAGTGGTGCACCTTGAAGTCATCCATAGGGGGCCAATCTAAGAGATATAGCCTGCTAATTAGCATATATATGAAAAATCTAGCTGCTGAAAGGGACACTCTCCGGAGGCAAAATAGCGACAATAATAGCTATGCAACAATGTAGCGAAAATGGCCTCTCATGCCATATTTCAATATAATGTTTTGGCGATTGATGATACACACAACACTTGGACTAATATGATTGTTAAGATGACCATTCTCAGGCTTTTAGGTTCAAGTGATGACAAAGAGAAGATAGGCGTTGTTAGGCCCGAAGGGCCGCCCCTACGGGGGTTCCGCTACCCGGTTAGCGGACGGGGGTCGAGGGGGAGCCGCCCCTCGCGAGTCTCAGGGCAGCGCCCTGAAATCTCTTCAGTCCAAAGAACAAGAATCGAAGAGACCGTGAAGAAAGTCATGTCCAAGAAATCAAGACAAAGACAATTTACTATCACCGGTTAAACCGACGATAGGGAAATTGTACTCACCGGTGCAATGGACTCAGAGAAGGCCAAATCAGCAGAGTACACCGGTTGAACCGACGCTAAGAAAATTACATACGTCGGTGCATTGACTTGGAGCACGTCTGGGAATTTTGGTAACACCGGTTGAACCGACGCCAGGGAAGTTGAATACGTCGGTGCAATGAACTCAGCAGCTGAGGCAAAATCTATACACCGGATGAACCGACGCTTGATATTGGTGAACGTCGGTGCAGTTGTCCAGAGAGTTAGTTTTTCAGCAACTACACTCACCGGTTAAACCGACGCTGCATCGGTTGATTACGTCGGTCGATTGAGGTAGCCGTTGAAGTATAACGGCTAGTTGGAAAATGCACTCACCGATTAAACCGGTGATGACAAAAACGGGAGCACCGGTTTAACCGGTGATAGTGCTTTTTGTTAGCCTTTTTCCAACGGCTAGTTTGGGGTGTGTGGGCTATATATATGCCACCCCACGGCTCATTTGAGGTTGCTGGAGACCAAGGAAGCATACAAGAGTTCAAGATCATCTCCAACCACCATAGAGCTTCATTGTACATCATATAGGCTTAAGCACACTTCTGAGAGTGCTTAGTGCTTGTTTAGGCTTAGTTCTTGAGAGAACTAGTTTGAGTGAAAGCCTTGCTGCGGCAAGCATCTTGTGATCCGTCGTGTAACCCTCCGACTTGGTGTGGAGAAGCAACGACACTTTGTGCGGGGGAAGAGGATACCCCCTCCTTGGTGGAGAAGCTCCGTAGTGGATTTCGGCCGGGTGACCGAGAGAGACGGTGGCGGTGCACGAGACTCGGTGTCTTGTGGGCACTCGCCTTTACTTGCCGGCAACGCCTTGGTGGTGTAGTGCAAGACAGTGATCGGAAGAGCCTCAGTGTCCCGTGGACGTAGGCGTTTGTGCCGAACCACATTACATGACCGTGTCTACTCGGGAGTTTGCATCCCTCTTGCACTTACCTCTTTATTTACCATATTACGTTTCCACATTTACTCTATCTTGTGTACCTTTACTTTCCTAGTTAGTTTGATTAGGATTGGCTAGGTTGCAAGTCTTTTAGGGGTAAGTAGAGAGTAGCACAGATAAACCTTAGTCATAACTAGCATGTATAGGACGTGTTAGGTTTATCTTATGCAAGTAGTTTGAGCCCTAGGTTAAAAAGCGACTAGTGACCCTATTCACCCCCTCCCCCTCTAGGGTCGGACACCCCGGTGATCCTTACAAACAAGTTTTGCAAAAAAAAACTCTTTTACTTAACATCAAGTGTATTTTTAAGAAGCTTGATAGCTGAACAAAAGAAAACATCAAATTCCATGGTCTATTTGACAACATTTCTCACATATAAGAGTAGGCAGCTTACATGCAGCTTGGCAAAATATCAAATTTCACTAGATAGATTAAATATAACACTACTGATGATATCAGTATACGACCACAAAACAACATCACCACAAACAACATTATGATTAGTGTAAGTCAAATTTAAACAAAATATTTCCTTAAAAAATAAAATAATATAAAAAATTATAGTATAGTTATGTTAGAATTACAGAAGTGGTAGCAGTGTAAAATTTACACACACTACTTATAAGTATCCGGAGGTAGAAGCAAAAGCAAAAGAGAGCCCTCACTAATTACGGGCTAACAAAACTAAGACTGCGGTGCAAGAAAAATGGATTAACACAAGCTAACACTAATAAGCACAGATGGCTGTACTGTAGCTCTAAATAAAACAATGTTGTCGGCTAGCTCTTGGACTTGACTTGATTACAAAATCAGTGGTGAAGAACTGATGGCACACTAACGACCAGAAATGGAGGCCAAGATTACTTCACTGAATAGAAGAGCTAGAGGTCATGTATTCAATTGGTCAAACTAATAAAAGGCATGAACGACTACTATTATGTCCCTACAACATTATGGCCAAGAAGCAATCCAGATCAAACTTGAAATAAAAAGAATCTTAAAATCTATGACAATGAATGCACGAAGAGTATATCATTATTGCTACACTAAAGCCTCAAGAAAGACACTTCACACTTCACAAAATGAATCCATGTTGAGCTGCTTTGAATAGAACTACTAGAAATTCAATGAGACAAAATCATAAAACCAGCTGAGCAGTTGAATTGAGGAGGTTAGTGCTACTATCGAGCTAATATTATCGTTGCGTAGTGAAGAATCAGGTGACCAAACTGATCTGTAGAAAATGAATGACCAGTACCTGCACTGATGTCTAGCTCGAATTGTTGCCGTCGATCCGAAAACAAAAGGCCAAAGGCTGCTACTGCTAGACGAAATCGATGCTCGCTGCTGTCTTCCGAAGCAAGCGCAAACAAAAGAGCGCAGACAAACATAGTTAAATCTTGGCAAAAGTAGCAATTTACAATATCCCGAAAAGAGACATGCTAGGATTGTCATAGTACCATATCATAATCTTGGCAAGTAGCTATAGCTATTATCATTTAACTTAATATTGATATGTTAAAGTTATAAATGTACTTATGACTCAGAACTAAATAAAGAGCTAGCATACAGATCAGGTTGAAGAGGACAGTTTATCCAAGCAAGGCACCAAAGCAGCAAAGGCCAATCTAGCATCACTTAGCTTCAGTAAAGATGCCACAAGACTTGTAAACACTAAACTCCCATGGTTGTTCATTTGACTGGGAAAGAGGAAGATATATTGTACAATACCATAATAGAAAATTACATTACTAAATCACAGTGTAATTCTAGCATAAGTTACTTATAATTTATAGTCACTGATCAGAAGTGCTAATTAATTAAAATCAAAAGTAACCCATCAGCAGCCACAGATAACACTAGAGACCATCAGAACTCGTTGAATCAACTAGCCTCTCAATGCTTATATGGTAACCACAACGGAAATACGAAAATTCAGAACCCAAAAGTATGTTAAGACGATACATAAAGCAATGTTTTTTTACCACAAGTAGCAAACAATCCTAGTTACGAATTGGTAGCTTACAGTTTACCCAAGACTACTACAAAATTAACTGATACTCATAAGCATTTTTTTCTAAACTATCTCGAGAATAACTGGAACCACAGGTGAAAAGGGAATGATTGAGGCGGTGGTGGCTGTGAAAAGGGAATGATTGAGGCGGTGGTGGCTGCAAATCTAAATGCTTATGACTTTATATACACCAAATTGATATTGACCAAATCAAAACAGAGAACAATCATTTTTAAATCAGAACAACAATGACAAACAAACAAATCAGGAAAAAAAAGAGATTGAATCTGGTAGTTCTTTAGCTTGAACAAAGCATGACAAGTACAAGCAACAAGAACATAAGCTATCAGTTTTTTTTATTAAATTAGAGAATATAAAGAAAGCTCTTATATCAGGGAATCCAGTTACTTATCATTTTATAGCCACTATAAACAAAGGAAAAGTTCTTCACCTGAGTTCTCCCTCCCTCAACTCCTCAACTATACTCATGCAATTCAAGAAAAAAATAGTAGGAAGAAATAAAAAGACTTGGTAAAATTTGGCATAGAAATCCTAGTGAAGTAATGCACATTTTCATATTTCACGATTAACAGTGACAAACTAGAAAATTACAATACTAATTGAGGGTGTAATTCTAGTATAATAATTCTGAAATTTTAGCTAATATAAGAAGGACAACAGAATTCAGCTATAAAAAATGATCATGTTCTCCAAAATACAGCCAAAACAAAAGCTAATGGACAGGTTCTCAACAAAAATGAAACAAACTTAAATGCTCGGCATACATATGCTAAAAAAAATAAGGAGTAACCTACCTGTCACATTGTAGAAAAGAATGAGGAACATATATGCCTGATGCACATCTGAAAATAAAAGACAACTAAAAATAGTAGCAGATGCCGACTAGAAAATTCACACTAATACTTACCAAAAGTATCCAATTAAAATGGAATCTATTGTGATACAAGTTACAATTTGCATAACATTACCAACAATAATGCAATAAGCAAAATAGCTGCAGGCTCTAGTGCAGGGGACAAAAAACAGCATACTATATCTACTCATCCTATAGCACACAAAATGAATGAAGATATCCATCATATGTTCAGAATGAACTCACTTAGAAGCTCAAAATAGATCAACAAGGAGACAAGACATGTAGGCACACCAAATATATAGCCATACAATAATAATGGAGATTCTGCATTTATTTGACATTGAAGTAAAATTAGATAACTCCAAGTACTTAAAACCTAGAACAGAGAAGGGAGTAACATAACTCAGATTAAGTAATCTCATATGTTTTTAAAAAAAATCACATCTTAGCAGAAATTTCTATCTGCAATGCACAATGATTAGAACCCACCATGGCACCCTTCTAGTTGCCTTTTAGCTTGTGATAAGTGCTGACCGTATGAACAAAAAAATGAGACTATATTGCAAGCAAACAAGGATTAATGCTTAGCTAACATTAAACACTACCACTATGAAGACTAAATTACTTCTCTGACACGACAATTAGAGGCTCATGTATTCTACTGATCAAAACAATTAAAGGCACGCACCACTACTACTATGCACCTAACGAAATTGGAGACAAGGACAGGTAGAGTAGTATGCCTAGTGCAAAAGCAATGCTGAATACCTAACCTAATCACATTTTCACCAGCAGCCCCGCATCAACATGCCCTGAAGTTCTGCGTATCAATCCACCCAGACAACAAGTTGCTATCGAGAGGAATCACCAAAGCTCGTCATGCCAAAGGAATTGACCTCTCGAGCAGATCTAACCCAAGGAAACAAGGGGCAATCACAGGAATAAGGAGGGCATCAGCCACATACCTCGAATCAAACCAAAAATCAAAACACGCATCGACGAATCGAACCATAAATCAACAAATCAAACCACAAATCGACACTATTGTGGATTGCACAAAACTAGGCTGAAACCCTAGTGCCCACACAGACTTGCTTGGCTGGCTGCTACCTGCCCACACGGGCCTCCATCCAACAGGGCATCGGGGAAACAGGACAACGACAACATTTAAAGAGGCATAAGGAGATCTACCTTCCTCGACGTCACCGGTGAAGCGTTGACCACGAGCTGCCCCTTTCGCCTCCGTCCCCCCAGCGAGGCGACGAGCAACCCCACGGCCCCTGCGCCAATGGTGAGCAGTAGTGAGTGGGGTTGCCTCTCAGGTGCGCGCCGTCGGCGAGCCCAGCAGAAGCCCTCCGCCTCCGTCCGTAACAAATCGAAAATGGGAACGGAGGAGGCACAGGAGAAAGGAACGGAGGAAGAGTCACGGAGGTGAGTCGTGACTCGTGAGATAGGACTGTGAGAACAAAAACAGGTTTTAGTTACGATCACAAACCCGCTAACACAGAGATGGGCTTTAGAAAACAGAACGACGGGCCCAATATCGATCAAATGAGCGGTAAACATACAAAATCATCAGGCCTGTTGGTTGCTGATCAGACGATTCATGTCGTCGACTTACACCAGTACAAGATTTAAGTCACCTTAAGACGAGTAAATCTATTTTTTATAGCCGGTTGCAGCAACTGGGCGCGGAGGCCAATTGCGCCGAGAACTCAATACAATAGTCTAACGATCTGTAGCTGCTAGATGGTGATGTACTGATGTCAGATCATGTTTGTTTAAAACGATACTAATAATAAAGCGCTTTTCTTAACGCAAAGTCAAACAGGGATGAATGGATGGATCCAAGAACATCCATGTCTCCGGAGTCTGGACACACCATAAAATAAACTGCTCGGGACAGGTCAGGGCTGCTTGCTCTCCGGTGGGGTCGAATCATCATCATCTTCATCATCTTCTTCTTCTTTATAAACCGGTGGGGTCGAATCGCCGCTCTTGTGAAGCGTCCCCTCATAAGAGAAGACTTAAATGTGATACAAAACATCAGTCCCAAGAGGCTGATGCCACATTTATTACATCAGATGGTTCAAAACCTTACAAACCTTGGCGGACACTCGATACAGATGATAACAAGGATTAACCAAGCTACGACAATACACCAGAGTGCTACCAATACGGGATCTAACTCAGGCTCAGAGTACTGCGACAGCGGAGGCATCTCGACAGGGCCGGTACCACAGGCAAGGCTGGGTGTAGAACGATAACCCTACTCAGCGTCGTCTGGCACGAAGTCTGGGTCTTCTTCTGTAAAAAGTAAGAGTGGGGTGAGTACAAACGTACTCAGCAAGTCCAACCACACCCACGGAGGGGGTTATAACAGAATAATATGCATAGATAAATCAAGGATAAGGTTACGGTTTCATTTGCAGAAAAACGACATTTTATGCAGGGGTTTATTTTACGAAAAACCTTTTAGAAATCAGTTTTTGCAGTAACACGGAGTTCAGGTTTTAAAACTGCTACCGGACTCCCCGTCCGTCGTAGCACACGGCACAACTGCCGGAACCAATTTCAAAACAACTCACACCAGCCCATCCCATAGAAACACTAGTTATGTGACCACACCGTAACTCGCCCAATACCGTGGGCACGGACTATTCGAATAGATTCTTAACTCTGCAGAGGTGTGCAACTTTACCCACAAGTAGGATACCACAACTCGAACACCGTCGTGTCGGTGTAGATCCCAACATAGCCATTACCCACCATAGCTAAGCCTGACTAGCCATCACGGGATGCACCAAGGGGTCATCGACCGTTCACTTAGGTATAACCGGGCATAAGTCACTCTGGGCTTATCCCCTCTCCTTAGTCACCCGTTGCTCTCAGCTCTCCTGATGGCTATCACACCAACTAGTGGGATTTATGCTACGCCGTTGCCCATTCAACGGTCGAGTGGTTTGCACGATAGTGGAGTTAGGTGAGATGACACACCAACTCAGTCCTTACATGCGACAAGATGAATATCTCCCTTCATTGCCCTGCCACACAGGCATAAGCACACCAATCGGCAATCCACACAGAAATGCCGTCCATCTCGCCCATACTCATCTTTCGAAAATCCACATTTTATCCCTTCCCATACGCACACATTTTCTTTATAAAACAAAGCATATTATGAGTAAAGTCCTGAGCGTTCTAATATCGATTAACGTCCAAATAAAATCAGACATTAATCTAGGTGGTCAAGGAATGATCATCACAAATCAAGGGGTGGCTATCCAACCGTGTTTTCATGCAAGTGAAACATATGCGACTTTATGAAACAGGCCATTGGGTTGTGTTTATAAAAACTAGGACAGAAACATGCATCAAAGGATGGGATTGAACTTGCCGTCTTCGTAGCCTTCGGGGAGGTCCTGTCCTTCAGGCTCGGGGTCGTGGAACGGGTCCTCGTTCACCTGCTCACAGCACTGCTCGTCAACGGGTTCTCCTTCGTTCACTCCGTGGTCTACAGCGCACACAAACAAGCACACAATCAGAACAAGGATTTGTCGTCGAGCTCGAAACGGGAACACATGAAATATAGAGCATAGATTGTTATTTTCGAATGGTTTCTGAATGGTATGGCCAGAACTGAGTTAGGAGAGGCGGGGTAAAATTTTAGGTTAAGCCGAGGTCATTAGGCGCATAAAATGATAGGTCAGGGAAGCGTTTAGGCCCTAGACAGGGGTCCAGGGACCTGTTCGTGAATTGTTTTGGGGCGGAAGGGACTTAGTTGTAATTTCTGGAGAGGTTCGGACTATTCTGGAAAGGAGTAAGGTTTTATTTATAAATGTGCTTATACGGTGGAGGGCTTATTTGAAAATAGGAGTTTAGCCATGTTCCTTCTTGAGTAAAAACAATAGGTGGGAGGGTTCTTTAGCTAATAGAAGATAGGGGAAGGGGTCATGGGCAAATATGCCCTCTCTTCCTCCTCCCTCCCCGCTGGGAAACAGAGGAGGCCGTCCAGGGCGTCGGCGGCGCTCGGCCGGCGACCCTGGGCCTCGGCGGCGGCTGGGAGTTGAGGGAAATAGGGCAGGGCGGCGCTGGGGACCGATTCCCCCCCTCGATTTGAGGGGTGGCGGCCCGCAGAGGCGGCGACACGGCGGTGGGTGGCGGTAGGCGGCGGCGAGCTTGGGGGCGGCGCCACGGAGTGCGGCGGCGTCCGAGAGGTGAGGGAAAAACGGAGAGGGGTTCGAGGAGGCCCGGATGCCCTACCTGACTTGGGCTAGAGCCCAGCGGGGAAGGGTGGTCCGCGATGGCCGGCGTTCAGGAGGCGGCGGCTATGGCGAGCGGCGGCGCTAGGAGGCAATGGGCGGTGGCGGCCGGGGATGCGAGGCTCAAGGGCGGCGCCGAGCCCCCTTTTATAGGGCGAGAAAGGCGGTGGCGACACAGGGGTAGGTGGCCGGCTTAGCGAGGCCCACGGGCGGCCATTAATGGCGCTCCGACGTCGCGTCGTGCGGCGGTGGCGCTGAGGTGACGGCGGGGTTGACGACGCGCTCTGCGGGGCAGCTGGGTTGGCGTGCTTGGGCGAGCAGGGTGGGGCACGGTGAGGTGCGGCACGGCGTCGTGTGGCTGGCGGCGGCGGTGTGCCAAGGTCGTCGGGCACAGGCGTCGGTGCAGGCGGCACTGCACTAGGGTCGCCGGCGCTGTGCGCCGGGGCAGCGGCGTGCGCGCGCAGGGGGGGGGGCAGGGCGTGGCGTGGCCGGTGCGCGCGAGGCGAGCTGGGGCCTAGCGTGGGCGCGCACGAGGGGGAGCGGGGCAGGGCAGGCCGGCTGGGCGCGCTCGTGCGCGTTCGCGGGGCAGGCGAGCGTGCGGAGCAGAGCGGGCCGTGAGCGGCGGGGCACGGGCGCAGGACGAGCGGGTCCGGGCGGCGGTGCGCGCGGCGCGGCGGGCGCGGGCTGGGCACGGCCGGGGCGCGGGCTGGTGCGCGCCGAGCCGCTGCAGGGCGGCGCGTGCGCTGGGGGTTTGGGGAAGGCGCGCGCGCGGGGCGCCCGGTGGCAGGCCGAGCGGGGTAGGGGTGGCGTGCCCGGAGGCGTGCTCCGTTGGGGCACGGTCGGGCGAGCAGGGGGCGAGGGGGGGAAAGGGCGCGGGCCAGGCGTGCGCGGCAGAGAAGAAAGGAAGGGGAGAGAGGGAGAAGGAAAAGAAAAAAGAAAAAAGAAAAAGAAAATGGGAAAAAAAAGAAATAAAGAGAAGAAAAGAAAAAGGAAGGAAAATGGAGAGGGGGAGGGGCGGGAATCGCGCTGACGCGATGCGGCCCCGGCCGGCCACGCGCGGCGGTCGCGTGCGACGAGTACAGGCAGGATTCGCGGCGTGGTCTACGGCCGGTCGGCCACGCGCGCGTCGCGCGGAGGGGAGGATGGGACAACGGGTGTTCGGGAAGGAGAAATTATCTCGGGATTTGGGTTTAGGGTTTTAGAAGGATCTCGAGCTCAACGACGAAACACAACATTAGCGCATGATTTATTTTAGTCAATTTTCGGGATGTTACAAACCTACCCCACTTAAAATGAATCTCGTCCTCGAGATTCGACTGGTTCCTAAATAGGTGGGGAAATTCCTTCTTCAGAGCATCTTCGCGTTCCCACGTAGCTTCTTTTACTCCGTGTCTGCTCCACTGAACTCTGCAAATTCGTACTTCGGAGTTTCTGGTCCTCCTGGTGACGGTGTCTAGGATCTTCACCGGTATTTCCTGATATCGCAGGTCTGGCTGCAGATCTATCGTTTCAACCGGCACATGCTCTACTTCGGGTATCCTCAAACACCTTCTCAACTGCGAGACATGGAATACTGGGTGGATATCCGACATTTCTTCTGGTAGCTCCAAACGGTATGCTACCGCTCCAACTTTCTTCAAAACTCGGTATGGTCCAATATACCGAGGGGCCAATTTTCCTTGTACTTGGAATCTTCGGGTTCCTCGAATAGGCGATACCTTGAGATACACGAAATCTCCTGGGTTGAAACTTATTTCCCGTCTTTTCTTGTCCGCATAGCTCTTTTGTCGGGACTGGGCTGCTTTTAGCTTTTCTCGAATCTCGGCGACTCTTTCTTCGGCTTCTTTTATGAGTGCGGGGGCCGACTAGGGCACGTTCTCCAACTTCTGACCACATCAGAGGGGTTCTGCATTTTCTTCCATGGAGAGCTTCAAACGGTGACATGCCCAAGCTTGCTTGGTACCCGTTGTTGTATGAGAACTCGGCATAGGGTAGACTCTGCTCCCAATCCTTGCCATAAGTGAGGACACATGCTCTCAGCATATCTTCCATGATCTGATTCACCCTTTCTGTCTGACCATCCGTCTGCGGATGATAAGCGGAACTAAAGTCTAGCTTGGTGCCCATGGCTTTATGCAAACTTTTCCAAAATCTTGAGGTGAACTGGGTCCCTCTATCTGAAACGATTCGGCTGGGCACACCATGCAATTTCACTATGTTCTCTAAATAGAGCTTAGCTAGCTTCTCCCCGTCATAGTTGGTCCGTACGGGTATGAAGTGAGCTGATTTAGTAAGGCGATCCACTATTACCCATATGGAGTCATGTCCTTTCTGAGTTCTGGGCAAGCCCACCACAAAGTCCATTCCTACTTCATCCCATTTCCACACCGGAATGGGTAGGGGTTGCAGTAATCCTGCCGGCTTCTGGTGTTCAGCTTTGATTCTCTGGCAAGTATCACAACGAGCGACAAATCGTGCAATATCTGCCTTCATCCCATTCCACCAATACTTCTGTTTTATGTCCATGTACATTTTGGTGGATCCTGGGTGAATTGAGTAGGCCGAGTTATGAGCTTCATTCATGATCATCTGCCTGAAATCTCCTTTCTGGGGCACACAAATTCTGTCTTTATACCACAACGTTCCCTTATTATCAACTCGAAAGTCTGGGGCCTTATTCTCTCCGGTTTGCCTCCGGATTTCCATCAGTCCCCTGTCCGATTTTTGGGCTTTCCTGATTCTTTCTTCTAGAGTGGATTGAATGTTCAGCACTTGGCGGGAACCTCGAGGGACAATGTGCACATTTAATCGTGCCATTTCCTCTCGTAAATGGTCATTCTTGGGCCCGTAGGATTTCCGACTTAGAGCATCAGCTACTACATTTGCTTTTCCTGGGTGATAATGAATTTCCAGATTATAATCTTTGACTAATTCTAGCCATCTTCTTTGCCTCAAGTTCAAGTCCGGCTGGGTGAAGATATACTTCAGACTTTTATGGTCGGTGAAGATTTCACACTTATTCCCAATCAAATAATGCCTCCAGATCTTAAGTGCGTGCACTACGGCTGCAAGCTCCAAGTCATGGGTCGGGTAATTTTGCTCATGAGTCCTGAGCTGTCGGGAAGCATATGCAACGACTTTCCCATCTTGCATCAGTACACAACCCAATCCTTGTCGGGACGCATCGCAATAGATGACAAAATCCCGATGAATATCCGGCAGGGTTAGCACTGGGGCTGTCGTCAATCTTCGCTTCAACTCCTGGAAGCTCCTTTCGCACGACTCCGTCCAGGTGAACTTCTTTTCTTTCTTGAGCAGCTCTGTCATGGGCCGGGCTATTTTAGAAAACCCTTCAATGAATCTCCGATAATACCCAGCTAATCCAAGAAAACTCCTGATCTCACTCACATTGGTTGGCGGCTGCCAGTTGGATACTGCTTCGACCTTCTCGGGGTCTACTGCTACTCCTTCTGCGGTCAAAATGTGACCAAGGAAGGCTACTTTCTCCAGCCAAAATTCACACTTGCTGAATTTGGCGTATAGCCTATGCACTCTCAGTTTTTCCAAAACTACCCTCAGGTGCTGCTCGTGCTCCTGAATGCTCTTCGAGTAAATAAGTATGTCGTCAATGAAGACTACAACAAACTTATCTAGCTCGTCCATAAAAACTTTATTCATGAGGTTCATGAAATAAGCAGGTGCATTTGTTAGTCCAAAAGGCATTACTGTGAACTCAAATTGTCCGTATCGGGTGACAAAGGCTGTCTTCGGGATGTCGCTTTCCCTAATCTTGAGCTGAAAATATCCGGACCTTAGGTCAATCTTGGAAAAGTACCTGGCTCCTTTTAACTGATCGAAAAGATCATCGATCCTGGGAAGGGGGTACTTGTTCTTGATAGTGACCTCGTTTAGTGCCCGGTAATCTACACATAGTCTCATACTTCCGTCCTTCTTCTTGACGAACAAAACCGGGGCTCCCCAAGGAGACGAACTTGGCCTGATGAAGCCAATTCGTTGTAGTTCCTCTAATTGTTTCTTTAATTCTGCCAACTCAGAGGCTGCCATCCTATAGGGTCTTTTGGCTATGGGGGCGGTTCCAGGAACAAGATCAATGATAAATTCTATGTCCCTATCTGGTGGCATACCGGGAAGTTCTTCGGGAAAGACATCGGGGTATTCATTCACTACCGGGACTTCTTCCAAGGACTTGGCTTCCATGCTGAATACCATCGGGTTTGCTCCACATTCCCGGGTATGACAGGTCACTCGGACTCCCTCCGGGTTTGTTAGATGGACTACTTTGTCCGTACAACCTATGAGGCCATTGTGTTTGCTTAGCCAGTCCATTCCGAGGATCACATCTATCCCCTCTGACTTAAGTACTACTAGGTCTGCTAAAAACTCTACCCCACTTAAATTGATCCTTACCCGTAGACAACCCAGTTGACACCTGATGTCTCCGCCGGGCGTCCGGGTTAATAGGGGTGTTTTTAGTAGTACCGTAGGTATTTTATGCTTCTCCACAAAACTTGAGGATATAAACGAGTGTGATGCTCCAGAATCAAACAGTACTGTTGCAAGAGTCGAGCTGACTAGGTACTCACCGAGTACTACGCCCTGGGCTCCTTGAGCTTCCTGTGCGTCGATGTGGTTGACACGGGCTCGTCCAAAAGACTGCTGGGATTGCCTCTGCTGGTTGTTGTTGTTGTTGCTGTTGCCACGGAGGGGCACTCGGTTGGCACCGGTCAGAACTGGCTTGGGTCCGTTCACTGTGTTGGAGAAAGCCGAAGTAGCAGGCTTGTTCTTGGCGTAGGGGCAGTCGGCGATAAAGTGACCCGTCTCACGGCAGTTGAAGCAGGCTCTCACGTTGCTGTTGTTGTTGGTGACCTGGCTCGCATTATTTTGTGAGGCCCTCATGGTGTTCTGGCTTCTGGGCTGTGTGTTAGGGGCTCGTGGTCCTGTCACTTGAGACTGAGTTTTGTACTGCATTGGGGCTTGGGACCTTGGTGCGTTGTAGCTGAGACTTCTGGTCTTCTGAAAACGCTCCTGCTGGCGAGACTTACTCTCCAGAAACTTGCGCTTGTTCTCTTTCTTTTCATCAATCTTAGCCTTCTCGGTGAGAATTGCCTTATTCATCAAGGTGTTGAAATCAGGATAGATCTGAGGGGTGAGCAGGGTCCTGAGTTCTGGGTTTAGTCCCTTCTTGAACATGTCCTGCTTCTTTTCGTCGTCGTTCACTTCTTCGGGTGCATATCGAGCCAGCTCCATAAACTGGTGTGTATACTCTTCCACCGTCATATTCCCCTGCTGAAGTGCGCGGAACTCATCTGCCTTGCGCTTCATGGTGGCTGAGGGGATGTGATAACGGCGGAACTCCCTCACGAATTCATTCCAGGTGATGGTGGAGGCATCTCTGGCAGCAGCGCAGTAATTCTCCCACCAGGCTAAAGCAGTCCCGGTGAGTTGATGTGCAGCCAGAAGAACTTTATCTCGATCCTGGCACCCAAATGGCTCGAGCTTCCTCTGGATCACGCGGAGCCAGTCATCTGCATCCAAGGGGTTGCTGGATCCGGCAAAAGTGGGTGGCTTGGCCCTCAGAAAAGCTGTCAGCTTGTCATTAAAGGTCTGCTCTCGTGGCTGCCTGTTCACTAGAGCATTGGCCAGTGTCTCCAGTATGAGAGTCTGGTTATGGATCACTTGTGCCAGGTCCACGAAAGGTGGTGGTGGTGGTGGCAGCTGTGCACCATGGTTTTCTCCTCTGCCCTGACTCACTTTTTGTTCTTCCTGAGGATGGTTTTGCCCGTCAGGGTGTACTCCTGCATCAGCGGCTGCAGGGTCCCTGACTCGGGAGGCCCTTGTGATGCTTCGGGAAACCATCTGCAGAACGAGTGGATTGGGACCAAGATTAGGTGATGTTTAAGTTGGTTAAGTCGTAAGGCAGTATCTATTTACTGCCGGCAAGCACACAATCAACAAGCAATCATCACAAACAACAAGCACAAGCAACTTTATTACAGCAAGGGCGGTACAACAAGGGGGACACGACTAGAACACGTACTACACGTCCGGGTACACACTTCAAAAGAAAAGGGCACAGAACTTCTTCGGACCACACGGCTTCATCCCTTGACGGTCGCCAGCACTTTAGGCTGTCTCATCGGCTTGAGTGGGTTCCTCCCTCGGAAAGGAACTCACGATCTCCGGGGAAATGAGTGGTCCTTGCTCGCAGTCCTCTAGATCTCCGTTTTCCCGGGGTTGCGTTGCGGCTTCTCTTGCGGCGGCGGCCGTAGACCTTCCAGGATTCTCGGGTGGGCCTAGTGGGTTTCCAACGAGCGGTCCCCATCCTAAGACGGGCATTCCGAGCAGAACATGGTCTTCTCCTATTGCCGGGACTGGGGTTCCACTGTTAGTCCATTCTTGCATACGCCGGTCTCGGGCTTGCCTGAGGCTCTCCTGAGCAACTGCTTCACTGCTGACCGCTGCTGCGGCTCTTGCCTCGGCTTGGACTGCTCGAATCTGCTGCAATCTTAGCGCGAGCTCTGCTTGCTCGGCTCGATGGGTCTGTTCCCTTAGCAGGTTGGCTTGCTCATCAAAGAGCTGATCCAGGGAGGCTAGGTAGGTAGCCACTTGGTACAGGAGGACTTCTTCATGGCGACGCCGTTCCAGGCTTCTCATTCGGGCTTCCCAAACTGGAGTTCTGATGGCTGGTGGGAAGAACCTCATTGGTGTGGGGGTGAGGTGTCTTTCGAAAATCCGGCACAGGTAACGAAGTGCTTTCCTGACGGCTAGGGGATAGGTGTCCTGGTGCCTAAACCCTGTAGCAGTCACTCGCCATGACAGGATGTCGGGGTAGCGGTCACTTCTGGCGACGACTAGGATCACCCTGCAGCGGAGAGTGCCATGATGCTCGTACTCTCTGCTGTAGTACCTTGGGCGTTCCGTGACGCCAAGGCTCTCCAGGGCGTTGATCAAGAGACTGGGGAAGCCAGGTGCAGCTTGGCAGTCGCCCTGGGTCCATCCTTCCTCAGCCATCTAAAAACAAAGATATGGTGAAAACTTGCACAATTATTTGAGGTACACAAAGGGGTAGATGACTTTTATTTATGGCATCATGGGGGGTACAACTTCATGGGTACATGATTATTATTAGAGCAAAGGTTCTAGCTTGGAGACAACTCCTATCACGGAGACTCTTCCTCGATCCTAAGAGGGCGTTTCTTCAGTGGGAGATACTGATCCATCATGTCATCCTCGGTCTGAGTTCCTTTATCCCAGTGGGTCTCTTCAGGTTCTTCTTCTTCAGTTTGAGTTCCAACATCCCAATGGGTTTCCATGGGCTCTTCCTCTTCGGTCTGGGTGTTTACATCCCATTGAGCCTCTTCGGGTTCTTCTTCAGCGTCTTCCTCTATCCATCCTCCTATTCCCCAGCGAGCCTCATACCTCCGCATGCGAGCTTGGAGAGCGGCTAGCGAGTCCTCGGCGCGTGTGGCTCTTGCCCGTTGTTCTTCCAGTTCTTCTTCCTTTTCATCCATTTGAACTTGGAGGGCGGCTAGGGAATACTCGGCATGGAAAGTCCTCGACCGTTGTTCCTCCATCTCCTGGGTTGCTTTTTCTGCTCTGTGGACCTGCTGTTTCAGTTGTGCTGCTTGCTCGCGATAGAGCTCATCCAGGCCGGTGAGATAGATGGATAGGTGAGAGACCGTGTCTTCCAGGTCTTCTTCTTCTCTTCCAAGTCCTCTCATCCTGGCAATCCATGTGCGTCCTCTTCCTTCAGTCGGCGGGAAAAATCCCATAGGAGTACGCTGGAGGTGATGCCTGTAGATCACACGCAGACGCCGCAGGGCTTTGCGGGCGGCTTTCCGATAGGTATCCGGGAAACGGAATCCAGTGGTGGAGATGAACCAGGGGTCCACATCAGGGTAGCGGGTGCTCCTTGCTATGAAGATCATCAAGTCACACCGAAGAGTGCCCTTGGAGTCGTACTCCCGGTAAAGAAATTCTGGCGGATCCACAACTCCAATGCGTTCCAGGCTGAGTATCAACAACTTAGGAAGGCCGGGCTCTGCGAAACAGATTCCGCCGATCCATCCATTGTCAGCCATCTGGAACATGGCAAGAACCAAGGGTAAGTATTTGTGTGAGGAAGGATTTAAGGATAGAAAAGTCCTAAGGTGAAAGGTCCTGAAAACGGGTTTCGCTCCTAGGGTCACGTCCTACGGCCAACCTACGGCTCTGATACCACCTGAAGCGTCTCCTCATAAGAGAAGACTTAAATGTGATACAAAACATCAGTCCCAGGAGGCTGATGCCACATTTATTACATCAGATGGTTCAAAACCTTACAAACCTTGGCGGACACTCGATACAGATGATAACAAGGATTAACCAAGCTACGACAATACACCAGAGTGCTACCAATACGGGATCTAACTCAGGCTCAGAGTACTGCGACAGCGGAGGCATCTCGACAGGGCCGGTACCACAGGCAAGGTTGGGTGTAGAACGATAACCCTACTCAGCGTCGTCTGGCACGAAGTCTGGGTCTTCTTCTGTAAAAAATAAGAGTGGGGTGAGTACAAACGTACTCAGCAAGTCCAACCACACCCACGGAGGGGGTTATAACAGAATAATATGCATAGATAAATCAAGGATAAGGTTACGGTTTCATTTGCAGAAAAACGACATTTTATGCAGGGGTTTATTTTACGAAAAACCTTTTAGAAATCAGTTTTTGCAGTAACACGGAGTTCAGGTTTTAAAACTGCTACCGGACTCCCCGTCCGTCGTAGCACACGGCACAACTGCCGGAACCAATTTCAAAACAACTCACACCAGCCCATCCCATAGAAACACTAGTTATGTGACCACACCGTAACTCGCCCAATACCGTGGGCACGGACTATTCGAATAGATTCTTAACTCTGCAGAGGTGTGCAACTTTACCCACAAGTAGGATACCACAACTCGAACACCGTCGTGTCGGTGTAGATCCCAACATAGCCATTACCCACCATAGCTAAGCCTGACTAGCCATCACGGGATGCACCAAGGGGTCATCGACCGTTCACTTAGGTATAACCGGGCATAAGTCACTCTGGGCTTATCCCCTCTCCTTAGTCACCCGTTGCTCTCAGCTCTCCTGATGGCTATCACACCAACTAGTGGGATTTATGCTACGCCGTTGCCCATTCAACGGTCGAGTGGTTTGCACGATAGTGGAGTTAGGTGAGATGACACACCAACTCAGTCCTTACATGCGACAAGATGAATATCTCCCTTCATTGCCCTGCCACACAGGCATAAGCACACCAATCGGCAATCCACACAGAAATGCCGTCCATCTCGCCCATACTCATCTTTCGAAAATCCACATTTTATCCCTTCCCATACGCACACATTTTCTTTATAAAACAAAGCATATTATGAGTAAAGTCCTGAGCGTTCTAATATCGATTAACGTCCAAATAAAATCAGACATTAATCTAGGTGGTCAAGGAATGATCATCACAAATCAAGGGGTGGCTATCCAACCGTGTTTTCATGCAAGTGAAACATATGCGACTTTATGAAACAGGCCATTGGGTTGTGTTTATAAAAACTAGGACAGAAACATGCATCAAAGGATGGGATTGAACTTGCCGTCTTCGTAGCCTTCGGGGAGGTCCTGTCCTTCAGGCTCGGGGTCGTGGAACGGGTCCTCGTTCACCTGCTCACAGCACTGCTCGTCAACGGGTTCTCCTTCGTTCACTCCGTGGTCTACAGCGCACACAAACAAGCACACAATCAGAACAAGGATTTGTCGTCGAGCTCGAAACGGGAACACATGAAATATAGAGCATAGATTGTTATTTTCGAATGGTTTCTGAATGGTATGGCCAGAACTGAGTTAGGAGAGGCGGGGTAAAATTTTAGGTTAAGCCGAGGTCATTAGGCGCATAAAATGATAGGTCAGGGAAGCGTTTAGGCCCTAGACAGGGGTCCAGGGACCTGTTCGTGAATTGTTTTGGGGCGGAAGGGACTTAGTTGTAATTTCTGGAGAGGTTCGGACTATTCTGGAAAGGAGTAAGGTTTTATTTATAAATGTGCTTATACGGTGGAGGGCTTATTTGAAAATAGGAGTTTAGCCATGTTCCTTCTTGAGTAAAAACAATAGGTGGGAGGGTTCTTTAGCTAATAGAAGATAGGGGAAGGGGTCATGGGCAAATATGCCCTCTCTTCCTCCTCCCTCCCCGCTGGGAAACAGAGGAGGCCGTCCAGGGCGTCGGCGGCGCTCGGCCGGCGACCCTGGGCCTCGGCGGCGGCTGGGAGTTGAGGGAAATAGGGCAGGGCGGCGCTGGGGACCGATTCCCCCCCTCGATTTGAGGGGTGGCGGCCCGCAGAGGCGGCGACACGGCGGTGGGTGGCGGTAGGCGGCGGCGAGCTTGGGGGCGGCGCCACGGAGTGCGGCGGCGTCCGAGAGGTGAGGGAAAAACGGAGAGGGGTTCGAGGAGGCCCGGATGCCCTACCTGACTTGGGCTAGAGCCCAGCGGGGAAGGGTGGTCCGCGATGGCCGGCGTTCAGGAGGCGGCGGCTATGGCGAGCGGCGGCGCTAGGAGGCAATGGGCGGTGGCGGCCGGGGATGCGAGGCTCAAGGGCGGCGCCGAGCCCCCTTTTATAGGGCGAGAAAGGCGGTGGCGACACAGGGGTAGGTGGCCGGCTTAGCGAGGCCCACGGGCGGCCATTAATGGCGCTCCGACGTCGCGTCGTGCGGCGGTGGCGCTGAGGTGACGGCGGGGTTGACGACGCGCTCTGCGGGGCAGCTGGGTTGGCGTGCTTGGGCGAGCAGGGTGGGGCACGGTGAGGTGCGGCACGGCGTCGTGTGGCTGGCGGCGGCGGTGTGCCAAGGTCGTCGGGCACAGGCGTCGGTGCAGGCGGCACTGCACTAGGGTCGCCGGCGCTGTGCGCCGGGGCAGCGGCGTGCGCGCGCAGGGGGGGGGCAGGGCGTGGCGTGGCCGGTGCGCGCGAGGCGAGCTGGGGCCTAGCGTGGGCGCGCACGAGGGGGAGCGGGGCAGGGCAGGCCGGCTGGGCGCGCTCGTGCGCGTTCGCGGGGCAGGCGAGCGTGCGGAGCAGAGCGGGCCGTGAGCGGCGGGGCACGGGCGCAGGACGAGCGGGTCCGGGCGGCGGTGCGCGCGGCGCGGCGGGCGCGGGCTGGGCACGGCCGGGGCGCGGGCTGGTGCGCGCCGAGCCGCTGCAGGGCGGCGCGTGCGCTGGGGGTTTGGGGAAGGCGCGCGCGCGGGGCGCCCGGTGGCAGGCCGAGCGGGGTAGGGGTGGCGTGCCCGGAGGCGTGCTCCGTTGGGGCACGGTCGGGCGAGCAGGGGGCGAGGGGGGGGAAGGGCGCGGGCCAGGCGTGCGCGGCAGAGAAGAAAGGAAGGGGAGAGAGGGAGAAGGAAAAGAAAAAAGAAAAAAGAAAAAGAAAATGGGAAAAAAAAGAAATAAAGAGAAGAAAAGAAAAAGGAAGGAAAATGGAGAGGGGGAGGGGCGGGAATCGCGCTGACGCGATGCGGCCCCGGCCGGCCACGCGCGGCGGTCGCGTGCGACGAGTACAGGCAGGATTCGCGGCGTGGTCTACGGCCGGTCGGCCACGCGCGCGTCGCGCGGAGGGGAGGATGGGACAACGGGTGTTCGGGAAGGAGAAATTATCTCGGGATTTGGGTTTAGGGTTTTAGAAGGATCTCGAGCTCAACGACGAAACACAACATTAGCGCATGATTTATTTTAGTCAATTTTCGGGATGTTACATCTTGCAAAGAGGAACTTGGCTACCAGAGATGGTGGTGCCGCAAGCCCGCAAGTGGGAAATTGTTTGCCATCTTTGCTGCGTGGCAGACTGTCAAATCGATCGACGCTTTCACGGCGCCGGCTAGTCTCCCCGGACGGCCGGAGTGGTGTCGACGTCCGAGTTTTTTTTTGTTTAACAGAGGGGGACGTACGTGGACTTTGCGCGGCGGCGGCGGCGTCTCCGGCTGCAACGGATCCCGGCCACGAGCGCCGTGGCCGGCACCACCGGTGTTTTTTCCCGATCGTTCCGTGGCCCCGCCGCCCCGGGTCGGCGGGGCCGGCACCACCGGTGTTGCATTTGCATCTTCCAGTCAGACCGGTGCCCGAATTCGATGCAGGTATACTATCAGTACTACTTGATAAATCTGATGTCTTATCTGCTTGGGAATCAACTGGGATATGCCTGAAAGCAGTTTCGATGATTTGAATAAACGAAGGCTGTTTTGACAATGCTAAAACTTTCCATGCTCATCGCTCATCAGCGTGTATTGCAGCGACGACAGACTATATATTTGGACGGAAATGGATCAAATAGAATGCAATGCCTTCTACTCCCTCGGTTCGAGATTGTAAGTCATTCCAACTTTCGTAGAGAATCAAACTATTTTAATGTTTGATCAAAATTATAGAAAAGATTACAAAAATTTATAGCAGCAAATAGATATTATATGAAAGTATATTTAGTGGGGAATCTAGTTATAGTTATTTGGTATCATAAATGTTAGTACTTTATTGTATAAATTTGATCAAACTTAAAATATTTTGACTCTCTAAAAATTTTGAAATAACTTGCAATTTGAAATGGAGGGAGTAGTAACTTTTACACCGATAACTTCAGCACTGAAAACGCAGAGTACACCCTAACGACGTTGAACAGACTTTTAGCAACAGGGAACACAACACATCTCGGATCACATCAGTGTGAGCCGTAGACAAAAATTTAGGGGAACCTAACAGGGCCCAGGCACTGAGTGTGCAGTGACCTGAACTTTATTTAACAAAGGGCGCCAGAGAGTGTCCATGTGTTCAAATCGGTCAACCCACAACGTGCAAGCACAGGTTCAGCGAATGACAGCAGAGGCCAATTTGCACTGAAAACTCCGGTAGTCTACAATGATCCGCAGCAGTTGGGGTGATTACTGGCGTCAGATCATGTCTCCTTGGAAAAGATTAAAACGCCTTTTGTTAATCCAAGGTCAAACGTGGATCCAAGAACGTCCTTGTCTCCGGAGTCTGGACACGGCACGATCAACTCGCAGGCTAGTCACCTTCCGGACAGCGAAAAGCGACGAACCACCCAACACGCGCAAGGAGGAATCGGCTAGCGGCGATGCCGCAAGTGGAAATTTTCTGCCCTCCCGCTGCGCCCAGAGCGTCCGGCCCCATGGCGCCGGCTGGCTAGCTAGTCTCCCTCTCCCCGGATGGCGTCGGCGCCCCGACATTTTTTTTTTTGGAACCGAAGAGGGCGTGGACTTTGCCGGCGATGGCGATGCCGACGACAACGGCGACGGCGACCTTCCCAGCCGCGTCGGATCTCCGCAGGTCCACGTCGCTTCTGTCATCTGGGGATCGTTGGTTTGTTTTTGTGATCGCTCGTCCGTGGCCCCCGGTGGGTCTGCAGTCTGCAGCGTTGCATCACGGTTCCGAGTTGCTGGATTTGATAAGTGGATCGGCGGTGGCCAATTTCGATGCAAACGCCTGATAGCTATGACGACTTATTTGATTGGGATTTGGGAAATGAGAATACTACTCCCTCCATTCAGTTTTGATAGATATATTTCCATATGACACAATGACCAAGGGCACCACAAGTGTGCTTATCAATCTAATAAATGTCACAGACTTTTTTGTTGGTCATCCAATGTTTTAACTAGGAACTCCTTGTAACTAGTGCTATTTATTGTCAATACCCATGCTAATAGTAAATATAGCTATCATTTTTGAACATTTAAGTTTTTGAAATATAGCTATCAAAAGTGAATAGAGGGAGTAGATGGTTGGGGTCTTGGGGATGGGCCTGAAAGTTTGTAACTTGCATGGCTTTGAATAGAGGAAGGGATAATGCTACAGATAACGGTAAAAATTTTCAGTCAAACGGCAGACCAAATCTTCTGAGGGCACATCAGGGCAAAATGGCTATACAGTTATGTATGTTTTTTCTTTTTGAAGAAACCGGCAGGAGCACTGCCAAATCATTTAAGGAAAAGAAGTAGAGTCTTACAAAAGTCTAAAAAGATATTACAAAAAACAGAAAACACACAGACTCAACAAAAATAAAAATAACATAGGAACTATGTGACGCTCGGGGCTCTCAAGGCCGCTTGTCGCAGACTCAACTCCTCTAGAATGAAGCAAAATACCAACGGAGATGTCATCGATTTCCCTTCAAAAATTATGTATGTTCATGAGGTAGGTAGGTAGGTAGGTTCGGAAACATGATCATCAAATCCAAAATGATATATGTCGGTCGTCCCACGTCCACGTCCATGCCGAAAATGATCTGCATTTTAAAAGCCTTCGATTCAAATATGACATGAGCAGAGACTGGATGCAACATCGCATTGACTTTTCGGTTCGTGATGAATACACATCTGTACACTGCAAAGATACGGTAATGGAGTACCCCTGTACGCAACACCGGGTACAGCGTGTGCTGGCCATCATCCCACCACAATTGTACAGAGTACAGTTACAAGTTTAGATGCCACCAAGATTCAACAAAAACGCCTAATGAAAAGAACATCAGCATAAGGAGCAGGGCCCACGCCTGGCAGGTGGGCCCCTGCAAACTTTTGGACCACGACAGCGTCCAGCAGCCAGCAGGCGCCTCCTGATTCGAGCTCCTGCTCCTCAGTCCTCCCGTCGTCGCCGAAGCTCGCTTCCTATAAATCCGACGCCACCGATCCGGCCTCCTCCACGCGCCGCGCATCGCCATCTCCCGTTGCTCATAGAAGAAAGGAAGAGGGGGCGGCGAGCGAGCAGCGAGCAGGGCAGGTCGGTCCATGGCGACGTGCGCCGCGAGCCTCGCGCCGCTGCTGGGCCCGGCGGCGGCGAACGCGACGGACTACCTGTGCAACCGGTTCGCGGACACCACGTCGGCGGTGGACTCGACGTACCTGCTCTTCTCGGCGTACCTCGTGTTCGCCATGCAGCTGGGGTTCGCCATGCTCTGCGCGGGCTCCGTCCGCGCCAAGAACACCATGAACATCATGCTCACCAACGTGCTCGACGCCGCCGCCGGCGCTCTCTTCTACTACCTCTTCGGCTTCGCCTTCGCGTACGGGACGCCGTCCAACGGCTTCATCGGCAAGCAGTTCTTCGGCCTCAAGCGGCTGCCCCAGGTCGGCTTCGACTACGACTTCTTCCTCTTCCAGTGGGCCTTCGCCATCGCCGCCGCCGGGATCACGTCGGGCTCCATCGCCGAGCGGACCCAGTTCGTGGCGTACCTCATTTACTCCGCCTTCCTCACCGGCTTCGTGTACCCGGTGGTCTCCCACTGGGTCTGGTCCGCCGACGGGTGGGCCTCGGCGTCCCGGACGTCGGGGAAGCTGCTCTTCGGCTCCGGCATCATCGACTTCGCCGGGTCCAGCGTCGTCCACATGGTCGGCGGCATCGCCGGCCTCTGGGGCGCGCTCATCGAGGGCCCCCGCATCGGCCGGTTCGACCACGCCGGCCGCTCGGTGGCGCTGCGCGGGCACAGCGCGTCGCTCGTCGTGCTCGGCACCTTCCTGCTGTGGTTCGGGTGGTTCGGCTTCAACCCGGGGTCGTTCCTCACCATCCTCAAGAGCTACGGCCCCGCCGGCAGCATCCGCGGCCAGTGGTCCGCCGTGGGCCGCACCGCCGTGACCACCACCCTCGCCGGCAGCACGGCGGCGCTCACGACGCTCTTCGGGAAGCGGCTCCAGACGGGCCACTGGAACGTGCTCGACGTCTGCAACGGCCTCCTGGGCGGCTTCGCCGCGATCACCGCCGGCTGCTCGGTCGTGGACCCCTGGGCGGCCATCATCTGCGGGTTCGTGTCGGCGTGGGTGCTCATCGGGCTCAACGCGCTGGCGGCGAGGCTCCGGTTCGACGACCCGCTGGAGGCGGCGCAGCTCCACGGCGGGTGCGGCGCGTGGGGGGTCATCTTCACGGGGCTGTTCGCGCGCCGGGAGTACGTGGAGCAGATCTACGGCGGCGCGCCGGGGCGGCCGTACGGGATCTTCATGGGCGGCGGCGGGCGGCTGCTGGCGGCGAACGTGGTGATGGTCCTGGTGATCGCGGCGTGGGTGAGCGCCACCATGGCCCCGCTGTTCCTGGCGCTCAACAAGATGGGCCTGCTCCGCGTCTCCGCCGAGGACGAGATGGCCGGCATGGACCAGACGCGGCACGGCGGGTTCGCGTACGCGTACCACGACGACGAGGACCCCAGCGGCAGGCCCAAGGGGTTGCAGACCTCGCAGATCGCCAACGCGCCCAGCGGCGAGTTCTAGCGACGCCGTGCCAGCCGCTACCGCTATAGTAGGAGTACACATACACACGCCCTGCAGATTGCAAGCAGACCACCCTTCTGTCGAGCTGGATCTCACCGTATGATGCTACACAAGATTGTATAATAACAACGAGGCATACTATTACTCTTCTTGTCTAAGATTGATCATCTTTCCTTTGACCTCATTATTGGAGTTTGGCGTGTTTGCACGGATGGTTCATCCATTCATCGATACAGGTTGATCCCTTTTTTTTCCGTAAGAAAGACTGCTAGTATTCATCGAGGACGAAACGCTGGCATTAGAGGTGTGATCCCATTCCTCTGCATGACTGCATCACCGAATTGCTCCAAGAAAGCATATCCCGGCATCCTGCCGTCTTCCGAAGTTTCTGACGCACCATCATCGTCGCTGTGTCCGTGGAAGCCATGAGCCCATGACCACCTGTGGAGAATCTTCACGGCATCCCTGCTTCGCACAGGTCCCAGCCATGCTATCGTGAACTGGAAACACGGGGATCCATCCTACCACCAACGGATCACCAGTCCTGAAAAAGTTGCCGAGATAAGAGTATAAGACATGACTGCGTATCAGTCCAGTCACTTATCCCGCCTTTATTTGGACGGGCTCGAATGCTGCGACTGACCAAACTTTTTGGCTGGTTTTGGGTGGTCAGGGTGGCATATATTTACATGGCGAGGTATTGGACTGCGCTGGAATTATTCCAGACCAAGACGATGGGGGTACTTTTATTCTCCCCTTTCCAAATCGTCGGTCCATGTCGCTGTACCTTGCATGCTTGTTCCAGTAACCTGCACCATCCTTTTCAACCTCCCATCTTAGCTGGCAGGGCTGCAGTGGCAACGTACGGCGGCCATTTGCCCCTGCCTCTTCTTTCTACTACCCTGATCCAGTCATGTGACAATATACGAGCTGGATGGTATGGAAATTACGAGCATCTCGTAACTCACCTCTTCAGTCAAAGAATCGCCTTTTTACCATGTTGTGGAGACAAGATCCATGGATGGGAACACATGAACCAACAATGAACCGATACCCTTCAAGAAAGAAAACAATGAATTGATAAATAAGTTAACACGACAAGTTCTGAATCGGAGGGGAAGATTGGGGACAATAGGATAAATCCAAAGAGAACCCAACAACTCAGCTAAAAAAAAAAGATAAAGCAGATACGGCGCAGGTATGGGCGTACTACAACATGGACACAAAATGTTCTTAGGACAACGGCACCACAGTTCATCCAAGTTCCAAGAAATATGTGTTGACACTTCCAATGTTACTAAACACCAGAAGCTGTACATCTGATTCCAACTTCCATTATATATTCAAATAAATAAGGGGGTACTGGTCGTTACAAACAGCTATGACAGCTGCAAGTCCGAAGTTTCTGTTGGGCACAGCATGGTTGATGCTAAAGCATCTGCAACGAAATTCCACAGATTGAGTACGCTAGAAATATGGAATTACCTTCTGTGCCAGTAAATGGAAATCGATGGCAGTTTTCTTGGGTTCATCTTCAGCTTCTCCCATCACATTTCCTTTTTTTACTCCTTTGTACTGTCCAAGAAAATGAGGCAAAAGTAATAAAATAGTGCTGAGGGGCAAGGTCATCAGTCATTCTAAATAACAGTGATTGGTAATTAGCACTGAGCATATGGGTTTTGTTAAAACCAGACTACAGAACAATAACATAATTATGGTACACCAAAAGTGAGAATATCAAGTTGAGGAAGTGCCAAGAAGAGATGAAACATGATTTTAAATAGTGGGCTATGCCAAATAGCGGCGTATTTTTTTCGAGGCTAAGAGGCTATAGCGGAGGCTATAGCGGGCTATGACAAATAGCGGTTTACTACTAAATCATGAAAAATACAACAAATGCATAAAAACATAGTAATTAGCGAATTTCATAAACATAACTATATTTCTAGAGCTACATGAACATTACTTAAGTTGACAATACAATAAAATTCATACATTCAAATATTCAGTTGTCAAAAAGACCAAAACAGTAGCACTGAGATAAGATAAGGCTATAGCGGCGCTAAAGCTACGCCATAGCGGAGGCTATAGCTGCGCTATAGCCCAATTTAGCGTCCATAGCTGCCATAGCGGCACAAATACAAATAGCGTAGCGGGAACCCTCTAAAAAGGCTATAGCGGGGCTATAGCCGGCTATTTAAAACTATGGATGAAAGTAAACTTGTGTGCCTAACTGCAGGTTGAACAGTTTGCTTGCATGGGGCTTGGTGATCATACCATCAAATACCCTAAGGCATGGGCTTTCAGCCTTCCAAAGATGTGCACTAGCATGCATGCAACATACCTTTTGAATCACAAAACTGTAATAAACATCCCTAGGACAAACAACACGTACACTACTGAAGTGTTTTGTACTATGTTTGAGGGATTGATGCATGAATTTGAGCGCGATGACAGAGTTTCCCAAATCATACTAACAATATGCTTGTGATGAATGAGGTGGTGGATCAACCCATTCCATTCCTCAAACCAAGAAATGGGTAAGGTTGAGCTTGGATGCAATGATCCATCACCCTCTCACAACTAAAACCAAACACCCGATGTTTCTAGGTCAGGCTCCATCTAAACACTGATTGAGCAACGTCTGTTGTGAAAGGACAGGCTCAAAGAAGTAATCACTAACACATGTGGTGAAAGACATCTTTCAGACATTAGAAACTGCAACACTCTTCTCTAGTTTTCAGATCCTAAATTTTGCGTTTTTCTTGATCTACCTTTTCCATGTTCTGTTCTCATCTGATCTGAATAAATGTGGACAGATATAGAGTACCAGCAAAAGACAGTTACAAGAATGGTAATTTGGTATACTGGCAGTACAATGAATGTGAAAAATATACTAGTGGTTCAAATGATTTGACAACTCCTTTCTAGTTTGCTCCAGTCATTTCCACTATATGCTGGTTCTAAAATCTCTGGTTCAAAGTGGTCATCACTAGCCAGTGCGGCAAATAGTAAAAATATGTATCTTAACTATCAGTAAATGCAAGGCTCTTCTTCAGACTCCAGATTCTGAATTTTATACTTTTCTTGATTAGTATCTACCCATCCCATGTTCCATTCTCATCTGGATATGCATAACTATGGAGAGTCATTAACTATCAGCAACAAGACATTTTCACAGCACTGTGGATCTGCATGCTAATTTGTTATACTGACAATACAAATAATCAGACAAACATACTACTGGTATTTCCACAGTACCTTTCTAGTTTGTTTCAGTTATTTCACACAAAATGTATCAATACTGCACTAAACTTGGTAGTTATATGCCACCCCACTTTGGCAATTGGCACAGAACTGAAAACACACCGGCGGCTTTGGAAAAGATAAGGAAGAATTGAACTCAGTTACGTTATTTTTCTTCAAACATAATTATCCGCACATATTACACAGTTAGCATCAACCAATCCTAGCCTCTTGTCCTCATTACCATCTGTTTGTTTCCGTGTCTTATGGTTTCTTTGGAAGGCAACAGTGCATATGAAAGGGGTCAACTATCTAAGTCTAGCTGGCATATAAAATGTGACTGACTACTGATAAGTAGAAGGCAACAGGCTACCTGCCCCCCCCCCCCCCCCAAAAAAAAAACACCCACCCACCCACCTTTTATTTGGCAAGGTGGGGAATTTAGCCATTAGAATTAGAACCTACAGTCCCACACTGACAGCATGATTGATGATATAATGGCCACTCCATAAAGAAAGGGAAAATGGGATATAGAAAGTTCATCAAGATGTGGGTTGCATATAGGGCTGATAGAAGCACACCTACTCTAGCATCAAATAGACAAGATAAATAAAGTATCTTTGCAAATAGATTATTTGAGTAAGCAATGTGATCACATGAAAATGTGTGCATACCTTCATGAATTGATGATGGCATTTTGAAACAGAAAAGGCGCAAATCCTGAACATAAGTTCAGTCCAGTTCAGGCATTAGAACTACCTCTTGCCATCAAGAAGCTTGATAAAAGGCTTTGATGGAACACCTTGTGTATCTCCGATAAATGTGTTATCTAGGCCAAATGCTAGGGGAGCCCACTTTGCTTACCGCACAAATGTTAAGCGCATTACTTTCCAATAATAAAGCCAATTTATGAGAGTGATCCAGCTATGTAAGGTTCTGGAAACATTGCTAACAGGCAGTATATTTTGTCACAATTCCATTGAGACTGCTAAATCATCAAGAGTGTCATATATATCCTCTGACTCAGGATGAGCATCATCACCAGAGTAAAACCGGTGTGTCTTGCGATCCACCTCAATCCAGCTACAGCCAGGCAGCTTCTTGCCAATACTCTCCTCCTTCACAGACTTCCTTACTTTCGTCACCTCTTCCCACAAGCCACCTTCACTGTATACATTTGCCAGCATCACCACATAGTTAGCATTATTTGGATCTAACTCTAGCAACTTCCGAATTGCAAGCTCAGCCAGTTCTAGTTGTCTGTGTATTCTACATGCATTTAGCAATGACCCCCATATGACTTCATCTGATTTGATCCACATATTGCTGATAACATTCAGTGCATCCTGAAATCGTCCAGCCCGGCCAAGAAGGTCAACAATACACCCATAATGCTCAATTTCTGGCTCAATTCCATGTTCATGCTGCATTAATTCAAAGTATCTAAGTCCTTCATCAACGAACCCTCCATGAGTGCATGCATTCAACAGTCCAACGAAACTAACCACATCAGGTTCAACTCCCTCATCCCTCATCGCATTAAACACAGCGATTGCACACTTACTGCGCCCATGTAGTGCAAGACAGTTGATCAGAGAATTCCAAGTGGTCAGGCTTCTGTCTGAAACCTCATTAAAGATCCATCTTGCCCCCGTTAGATTCCCACACTTACCGTACATATCAATCAACCCATTCAGAACGGACGAGCCAAAACAACAGGTCCTCCACGCATAGCAGTGGATCAACCTCCCAATCTTCAGCATCCCAAGATGCCCACATGCAGATAGCACACAAGAAACTGTGGTTGCATTTGGCCGGAACCCCTCGCCCACCATCCTCCCCAAAATCCCAACCGCCTCCACAAACAGCCCGTTCTGAGTGCAGCCTGCGATGATCGAGTTCCATGCAGCCACGTCCCTCTCGGGCATCCGCTCAAAGAGCACAATCGCATCCCCAACCTTCCCGGCCCTTGCGTACCCGGACAACAGCGCTGTCCAGGATACCACGTTCCTCTCGGTCAAACCGTCGAACAGCTTGCGCGCGTCGGCCATCATCCCGTACCTCGAGTAGCCATCGAGGAGCGAGGTCATCAAGACATCGTACTCGCAGAAGCCGCTCTTGCAGGCGTGGGAGTGGATCGACCTGACAAGGCGGACGCCGACGGCGCAGGCGGCGCGGAGCGCGACTACACGAATTGGTTGGGCGCCGGGCGGCCGCGGCGGAGCATGCGGAGGAAGAGGTCGAGCGCGTCGCGGGCGTGCACGTGGGAAGAATGGTGTGAGGCGGCGGCGGAGGAGGAGGAGGAGGAGGAGACGTAGGCGGAGAGCATGGCGGAGTAGAGGAAGACGTTGGGGTGGGGCGTGGCGTCGAAGAGGCGGCGCGCGTAGGGGAGGCAGGAGAGGCGGAGCGCGGCGGTGCGTAGGAGGTGGAAGGTGGTGGGCTGCGCGGCGGCGCGCCCCGCGACGAAGGCGTGGGCGTGGAGCTGCTCGAGGTGCGCGCGGGTGGAGCAGCGGGAGAGCGCGGCGACGAAGTCGCGGTGGGAGAGCTGAGGCGAGCAGCGCATCGCGCGGTGCCCGCGTGGTGTGGTGGCGTCGGAGCACCGCGCGGGCATGGGGGCTTGGAGTTTAGAGGTTTTTTTTTTTTGGTGGGCTGGGCCGCCAGCCAGGCTTCGCATCTCCTCCAAAACCCACTCCTAATAATTTGATTTTTGTTAATCTGAAAAAATTAATTTTTGTTTTCTAAACAACTTAATTTTTGTAATATCAAAAAATAATTTATTTTTTACAGTCTAGTGGTTAGAAAAGTAATGGTAGCACTTAGGTTCTTGATGCAACTTCTCGCGGAATAGCGGAAGCGAATACTCTGTTGACAGCATGACGTCTGTGTTGATTCTGTCGATCTCGAAGATTTACCGTCTCAGTCTTCAAAGATGCTTGCAGCCTCACAGGGATAAGATTTAAGTATATGCGTTTATAAAAATGAGTGTACGTGCGTTGTGAGTGTCTGAATTATACTGTAATATAAAAACAAGTTTAATTTTAGGCGTGAAAGAAATAAAAAAACAACTTCCAGTATTTTTGCTTGGCCCAAATCAAGCCACATACGTCATGTCTGGCTCCAAAACCGAGCGCGCATGTCTGGCTGGAGAACAGATTCTTGCAGGCACCGTCAGCACCGGCCATTGCACGCCACGTCATTGCGTTCCTTCGTCCCGGAGGCGGTCTCTGTAAACGATGCTCCGTATGGGAAGGACTCCTTCCCGGCTACGAAGGAGCGTATTGTCAATCTCAACTTCTTCAACAGCTCAAGCAGCTTCACCGGCAGCGGCGTACCCGGAATCAAACTTTACCAATGATATCGAGCATTGCAGTATATAAATATAGCATCCAACCACACACGTATATACCAAGACTTTGGGTAACTTTTATAGTATAGATATTGATAATCTCAAATGATACAGATTGTACTCACCAGCTCGGCGGGAAGGAGGTCTATCTTTGATTACGTGGCACTTTTAACATTTCTGGGAACTAAAAATAGGATCACTGTTTAGGGGGGATGAGTGCTTTTTGTGCCTAAGTAAGGTCCCAATATAGAGTTATTGGAAGTAAACATATTAGAAACTCTTAGAGATTAAAAAAACGCTTTTACCATGGGCCGTGGCCCTTGGGAGAAGATGACATTTGAAAACTTGGTGGCAACTCTGAGATTGCTATTTTCAAATTGATAGGGCCTCCTTCTTTAATGCGTGCGGGTGCATGTATCTACCACATGCACTTTCTTTCGCATGTGCTTGTGGTAGGCGTACCATGTCACCTTGGAGTCCGTGCAACAAGTGCTTAAGAGAGAAAGGTAGCCTTGGAGTCCGTGCAACAAGTGGGCAAGAGAAAGAGATAGCTTTTAATGTGTATGCACCCTTTTTAGTGGACATGTCCATCTTCTCTTTGTTTGTTGTATGCATGCATACATCTCTCCATCTACTTGTTTTTCACCGTGAGAGGGTGGCAGAGAGAGCTCATGATGCTACTTTATGTCATGTCTTGTCTCTAGAGAGAGACTTAGGTGCATACACACTTCGGGGTACATGTATGCTTGCTCTAATAATGCTGGCGTGTGGTCCATGTCTTGAGATATACTCCCTCCATACTCATATTATTTGACATTTAGGACATGATTGTGCTTACCAAGGAGTCATTAATTAAGGGTTTTTCTTCCATGTCTGCCCTTATTAAATGCCGCTATGGGTGTATACCATACAAAAATGGATTCTGTCTCCATTGGTTATTGTGGAGAGGAGTGAGCCTGCTGCTCCGTGTTCGATACCTGGCGGCCGCATAAATTTTTGCTGATGCTTGATTTTGCATGGCGCAGTTTGGGTTAAATTTTTGCTAGTGCTTGATTTTGCATGGCGCAGTTTGGGTTGGCGCGTCGGCTGCTTTTGGCGTTTGTTTTTTTGGCGCTCGCGTTTGGAGTTTGGACGCGCTGTAGGCTGCTTTTGCCGCTCGCATTTGGCCGACCCTTCGGCTGCTTACTTGATTTTCCATGGCGAGGGATTCCATGGAGCTTCTGACCTTCATGTCGCCAGAATCCATGGCGCTGGACTCCATGGCACAAGCAAGCAAGTAAGCTAAGGAAGCAAGGAAGCTAAGCGAGCGTCCGTGCTGAGGAGATGGAGGCGAGCGTGCTGTGGAAGGGAGAGAAATGAGGCGACGAGACACGGGCTACGAGGAAGCAAGAAACGAGGCGACGAAAGTAAATACCGATTGAAGCCGAGTCGTTGGCGAGCGCAACAGGCTGCGAGGCCAAGGGCAATCGTGTCCATATGTGACCCTAAAAGCATGTGACGACAGTTTTTTGGAAACGGGCCTAGAGCCCAGGACGACGATTAATATGAGTATGGAGGGGATACACGTGCATGTCAGGATAAGATAGCAGGTGATAGATCTACATGCTCCCTTCTCTCTTTATTGTGAGATTTGAACGGTTCTACTAAAGCCAGTCTCAGTGCTAGGGTCATAAGATTGTCATGACATTAAATTTGCTAACATATACCAATAGTATGAGAAGAGAGGAGAGAGAAGAGAGGAGTGTCATAAAATATGAGAGGAGTGTCATGGTGATGACCCTCCACTAGCACAGTTCTTAAGATTTCAGTCTAGGTAACTGTGTCGATGACACTCCTACTGAGACTGGCCTAATCTTCCATGATGCAACGCACAATCCTATATGCCATCAGTTTGGAATTATTTAATAATGCATGCTCCTACAACTGTCACAGCATTTTCTTCAAGGCAAAGGAAACTATCGCCAAGCTCCAAAACACGGGGTTTAGGTGGGCCCATCGGCCATCGCACTCTCTTCCTGAGTCAAGAAAGTCGAGTGTCTCCATAAATCGTCTGGAAATGGAGAACCCCGTTCTATGTATGCCGACATCCTCCGTCCTCGAATACAAGGCATCCTGAGATTCAAATTTTATCCACAAATATAAGACATTCTAGATTGAGAGTAGAGCCAACTATTTTAACTGTGCATTGTTTATTGGTCTTTCCCAATAGAAAAAAGTTCATGCAGCTATGTAAGGGGAAGTGCACGTGGGGAGGTTGAAAGGTCCTTGTTTGGTTTAGATAATTGAGTGACAACATTAGGTTGACTAATAATGTGGCATATGGAGATACACAGGTGATTAGTCCACAGGTGATGATGAGAAGGAGCTCATTGCATATGAGACATGACATGGAGTCATGTGACCAAGGTGGAGAAGATCAAGACAAGGCTTGGCTTGATGGACCGGTTGCAATGGTGAAGGGCAAGTCAAGGCTTTGAAGCGAAGGACTGCGAGGCGGTGAAGCTTGGGCAAGACTTGGCACCGATGGACCGAGGCAATGGTGAAGAGCGAGCAAGGTCAAGATCGATGGACCAAAGAGGTCATGTGATGATATGGAGTGGATCATATCATTCATGATTGTGTTGGTGCATTGGTTGCATCGACAATTGGAGGATGGAGATAAAAATGGAGATGAAATGAAAATACACAAGGCAAAGGTATAACCTAGGGCATTTCATTTCACCAGTCTAAGGTTGAGTAGAGAAGTACTTGACCAGATTTAGGATAGATGGCCGTACTATCAAGAGGGGCAAACTTGTTTGCATATCGGTCATCTAGTGCCACTTGAGCGATCTAACGTTGCGATGTGTTAGGATTGAGTGACGCGGTAAGAGCAAGTGAAAATTCTTTGAAAAATATTTGTGAAAATGCTAACAGACATGCACATGATGGTGTTCACTTGGTGGTGTTGGCACATTTGCAAAGGAAAAGGTGTTGGAGTTGATGTTGATCAACTTGAGGAAGAAAGAAAAGGTGTTTCGGTGTTCTCCGGATACTAGGATGGCTCTTGGAGTAGAATACTGCTTTGATCCATTGTGCTTTGGATCAAGTATTCATGTGGGTTGTGTAGCTCTCTGAGTAAGCTTTCCAAAATGTCCAAGATCATTGAAATCGGAGTTCGGAGCTAAAAGTTATGAGCGTTTTACCGATGGTCGGTTTTGCTGGAAATAGACCTGCGGACGGTCCGCTACTGGGGGGCGGACAGTCCGCCGGTTTCAGGTTTGGACTCGAACAGAACATGGAAATTTGGACAAAGATATTAAATGTTTGGACAAAGAGATATAAGGGAGATGAAAGTGCGAGCATGAACATGGATCAAGAGGGAGCAACATTGAAGAATAGAGGAGAATCAAAATTCTTGGACAAGAGAAGCACACAAGTAGGGGGAGCAAGCTCATGAACTTGATTGATTGCATTTGATTTGTGCATATTCATGTGCTTGCTTGCATTTGCATAAGTTTTTTGTTATTTTTTTTTCATATATGCAATGCTTGTGTGATGTATGCTAGTTATATAACTTGAATGATGATTTGATATCTAGCATGCATAGGTTGTAGCTAGACATGTTATTTTTACAAGTGGATCAAGAACCTTGCTAATAATGTTGATCTCATAAGGTATCTTGAGTTTTTGATACATGTCTAGTTACTCATCGATGCTAAAGATGAACTTCAAGGATACAACTCCGGTTGGTATCACCCTTCAAGGGTTTATCCTATATACCTTAGCATCACTTAGGAGTGCTAACCCTCCTACAAATTTCATATTTATGCATATGTGCAAGCTTGAAACCAAACCATTTGAGCACACATGTTGGGGGTGTTATCACTACCAAGCCGGATTTTGTGATGCTTATCCAAATCATAACAATGAGCTTAAATGTTGGATAAGTGACATAAAATCCAAACCAATTTAGCAATTTATACTTGTATGAAGTGCTAACTTGGAATTATTACTTAAATTCCATATCTTTGTAGTGTTGTCATCAATTACCAAAAAGGGAGAGATTGAAAGGTCCTTGTTTGGTTTTGGTAATTGAGTGACAACATTAGGTGGACTAATAATGTGGCATATGGAGATACACAGGTGATTAGTCCACAGGTGATAATGAGAAGGAGCTCATTGCATATGAGACATGACATGGAGTCATGTGACCAAGGTGGAGAAGATCAAGACAAGGCTTGGCTTGATGGACCGGTTGCAATGGTGAAGGACAAGTCAAGGCTTTGAAGCGACGGACCGCGAGGCGGTGAAGCTTGGACAAGACTTGGCAATGATGGACCGAAGCAACGGTGAAGAGCGAGTAAGGTCAAGATCGATGGACCAAAGAGGTCATGTGATGATATGGAGTGGATCATATCATTCATGATTGTGTTGGTGCATTGGTTGCATCGACAATTGGAGGATGGAGATAAAAATGGAGATGAAATGAAAATGCGCAAGACAAAGTTATAACCTAGGGCATTTCATTTCACCGGTCTAAGGTTGAGTAGAGAAGTGTTTAACCGGATTTAGGATAGATAGCCGTACTATCAAGAGGGGCAAACGTGTTTGCATATCGGTCATCTAGTGCCACTTGAGCGATCTAACATTGCGATGTGTTAGGATTGAGTGGCGCGGTAAGAGCAAGTAAAAATCCTTTGAAAAATATTTGTGAAAATGCTAACAGACATGCACATGATGGTGTTCACTTGGTGGTGTTGGCACATTTGCAAAGGAAAAGGTGTTGGAGTTGATGTTGATCAACTTGAGGAAGAAAGAATGGTGTTTCGGTATTCTCCGGATACTAGGATGGCTCTTGGAGTAGAATACTGCTTTGATCCATTGTGCTTTGGATCAAGTATTCATGTGGGTTGTGTAGCCCTCTGAGTAAACTTTCCAAAATGTCCAAGATCATTGAAATCAGAGTTCGGAGCTAAAAGTTATGAGCGTTTTACCGATGGTCGGTTTTGCTGGAAATAGACCTGCGGACGGTCCGCTACTGGGGGGCGGACAGTCCGCCGGTTTCAGATTTGGGCTCGAACAGAACCGTTCTGGACATTGGGTGTTGTCCAAATTGTACTGCGGACCGTCCGGCCCCTGAGGGCGGACAGTCCGCCACCCGGTGAAAATTCTGGGACAGAAACTCTGCGGTTTCTGTGTGTGCTCAATGGTTGAATGGCGGACGGTCCGCCACTGGGGCGCGGACAGTCCGCAGGTTACTTCCAAATTTAGTCAGAGATGTTTTCAAATCAGTGGGTTTGAAGTTTTGAACCACGAACAGTCCGCCCCAGGGGCGCGGACAGTCCGCCCGGGGCTCTAACGGTCGACTCTGACACGCAATCATTGTTGTTCTAGCCGTTGGGTTGGAATGGCGGACCGTCCGGTTTTTGTGAGGCGGACAGTCCGCGAAAACTCTATTTTGACAGATTTTTGAGGTAACGGCTAGTTTGGGGCCTCCCTCTATAAATAGAGGGTGTGGCCGGCCATTTGAGGTGTTGGCCACCATTGGGACTTAGTGTCCATGCTTGGGGAGTGCTTGAGAGCCCTCCAACTCACTTGTGTTTGAGCAAATCATGTTCGCTAAGTGAGTGAGCGATTCTAGTGCGTTGCATTGAGAGATTGCAAGAGATTGGCACTAGGTGATCGAGTTGCAAGCCAGTGGTGCTTGTTACTCTTGGAGGTTGCCACCTCCTAGATGGTTTGGTGGTGGTGTGTCTCCGTTGTGAAGCCCGCAAGAAGATTGTGCGGTGCTCCGGAGAAGTGTTTGTGAGGGGTATTGTGCTCACCCCGCGGGAGTCGCAAAGAGCAACTCTAGTTGAGCGAGACATGAAGAGCAACAAGTGGTCCGCCCGGATCATGTGCTAGAGCTCGGTGTGAGCACTCCACGTGGGAGAGTGTGACTTGAGAGTCACCACTAGCAAGAGGATCGGCGACAACTTTGGAGCTTGTCTCAACGGGGATTAACTTGGTGGCAACCAAGTGAACCTCGGGATAAAAATCACCGTGTCAACTTTGTCTACTCTTCTCAGTGGTTTGTATTCTCCAAATCACAAGCCGTGTATTTACATTCTTATATATTTTGTACTTGTGTAGTTACTCTTGTAATTAGTTAGCTTGTGTAGCTTGCTAGTTTTCTTCTTTGCTTGAAGTGCTAGTGCTTAGGTTTGTGTGACCTTGCAAACTAGTTTTTCTTAGGTGAGCTCTACCTAGCCCGGCACCTTAGTTGCTCAATTAAGATCTTTTGTAAGGTGCAAGTTATAGATAGAGGGGTGTAGTCTTGGCTAGACCGATTAGTTTAATTCCGTATTTGTTTCGGTTAGCCGGCAACGCGATTAGTTTTAAAAAGGACTATTCACCCACCTCTAGTCGGTGTCCTAGATCCTACAGAGGTACATTGGAAAATGCATACTACTTTAGTTAGCACATATTTAATTGACCAAATAAAATCTCAATGCTTAATAATTAGGAGTAGGAGAGACTTTTTTACACAATTATAAGAGCAAGCTCAATGTATATGGCAAAAACAGTCCATAAGAAAGGGTCCACCACCAGTAGTCTATTACTATTTCCCCTTTCATAATGTGCAACCCATAAGATGGGGCCTATATAAAATAAAAAAAATCTCCATACACCCAACCAATATGCAGGAACCAGGGAAAGAGAATGAGAGAGTGAGAGAAACTAATATTTTTTATTGCTTATGAGTAGCCCATAAATTTATGGGTAGTTTTTACTATAGACTACTCTATGGATAGGTTCCACAATGTTTTAGTTTTAGCTAGCTGGTGGGAAATATTTTAATCCTATGAACTACTCTTATGGACACATTGTGGTTGCTCTAATCTGTCTTAAACACTCCAGAACGCCTTAGATTTGAGAATGGAGAGAGTATGTCTAAAGTTTTCTAAACGAACAATTTTTGTAGGATGGAGGGGTATTTATTTAGATAGAACTTATCCATTTTAAATTAAATGTTGTTTTCGAAAATTTTATAATGACTTTGTTACCTTTACTTCTAGCATTTGTCACTGAAAATTGTATATTTATTTAGTTTTCTGAATCCTTAATAAGTGTATATGCATTGGAAAACAATTTAAAATAATTGATTAGCTCAATTGTATACCCGTATTAACTCACGATCGCTTCGGTATACGTATACCCCTCAAATTGAGCCTTGGAACTCGGAACGAAGGGCGTCGCAAGGGACCAGGCTACCCCAGGCATGGAGCAGGCTCGTCACGGCGCCGCGTCGTGCCCGGTGTCAGAAGGGCTCTTCCGATTCCACTCCCGCGCCAACTTGAAAAAGCTGCGGTTTTTGCCGAACGTGATCAAAAGGGTGAAAAGATGAGATGCCTTCGTAACTTTGTCGTTACTCGTTTCCATCTGGCGGGACCGTGGTCTGTGGGAGTTGTACTTGCAGTCATGCACACGGCCCTCAGACCTCAATTTTGCAGTTTGGGACGTCAAGTACCGGCGATTCCCACATCGGTACTGATTTTACAAGGAAAAAAAAAGATTAGCTCCCTTTGACGTCAAAGACTCCGAGGTACTAGTCATAAACTTTAAGAACATCAACAAAAACTTCGTCTAGCTTGGCCAACTTTTTAAGATTGTTTGTATCTGAGTCGTAAAGAGAGAGATCAGTGCTTTTCATACATAATGAACAATTTTACTAATTCTTGGAGTGTTGACGTATTTTTAAAGTAAATCGCATATAACCACACTTTTGCATATAGATGGATTACAAGTTGATGGTTTATGAATAAAATTAAATCCAAAACAATGGTTTGATTGTCTAATCATATACCCTCAGTCTCAACAAACTCACATACTTTTCTCTCTTTAAACGCTCCTTCACGCCATTGTTCAACTTTGGACTGTAATTTCAGTGTCTAATATTCTGTTAGATTTATGGGCTTGGCCCATATAAATAATCCTAATAAATCTCAAAGGCCCATTAGCGTTAAGAGGAGGTACACCATCTATTAGTCTCGTATTGCTAATGGACGAGGGTGTAGGGGGTTTTTCTCCCTTTAAATACGGATCACCTCCCTCATGGAAAAAGTGCACCATAAATCATTATACATGGAGTCCCCAAGGTTTGGGAATTCATAAGAAGATCTAGGCCCCGTTTGGGAGGGCTTCACCGGCGGCTTCACGAGCGGCTTCAGGTGAAGCCCTCCCAAACGTTTGTTTCGGGACCGGCTTCACGTGTGAAGCCGGTCCTGAAGCCATCAGCGGCTTACACAGGCAAGGTGAAGCCATGAAATCGTGGCTTCACGCGGCTTACACATCAATCTAACAAGTGAAGCTGTTTTGCCAAACATTTTCTAAAACGGCTCCAACTCCACCAGAAAAGCCGCTCCATCTGAAGAGCCAGAGCCGGAGCCCTGCCAAACACACCCCTAATCTGAGTTAGGGTTTTGCCTCATCTCGTTGCTGCGTCGCCACCGTAGTCTTCTCCATCCTGAGCGCCGGCGTGCACCGGCGAACGGGAGAGCAGGTCTACGGAACCACTCGCTCTTGTGATCCTGCACCAGGAGAGGGCGAATAAGGTTTTTGGGAAGCGCTAAGCGCGACTGCTCATCTTCTTCGCCACGGCTCGTCCTCCGTCCAAGTCAGGAGCTGCGGCGTACCGCTCATCTTCTTCGCCACGGCTCGTCCTCCGTCCAAGTCAGGAGCTGCGGCGTACCGTCGTCTGCAACACCGGTTGCTGCGCTCCGTTCGAAGGACCGTCTTCGTCTCGTCTGCACCTTTCGTCTTCCCGGCGGCTCCCGCACAGTACGTATTTTGTGATCAGATCTGTTTCATAATCATGTTTTCTGAGATCATGTTTATGATATACGTATTGTCTAGTATGTTAGAGTCGTGTATGCTAGGTTTAATTCTCGTCATGATAAATCTAGTTCGGAATTTAAACTTACAGTTGTCTATTTTTCCAACATATACTACACATCTTTGACCACAAATACAAGCAGGGGAGATACAGATATCCTGGTGCATATCATAAGTTGTTTTGTAGGCCCCACAAGGTAATTAATTGTTACATATGGCCCGTTCGGTTGTCTGACAGGATGGCAATTAATTGTTACATATGGCCCCAAAAAATTCGTCTCGCAACGTATATCAAAACTATGCAATTAGTTTTTTTATTTATCTATATTTAGTATTCCATGCATGTGTCATTTGCTACATTTAATGTTTCGATGTGATGGAGATGTGATGGAAAGTGATGTTTTTGTGGGGGTTTTTTGTGATCTAAACGGGGCCCTGGTTGCCTGCCTGCTGCAACGTGCCGGCGCTGCACCAGCCAGCCGAACAGGACGTATATTTTTTACTACAAATTATCGTGGGCAATTTGTATGGCTTAGTTTTTTATGAGTAGGATTTTATGCTCGAGCTGTATTTCACAGCTCTTTATTAACTATTGCCATTGCGACAAAAAGATTCTTTGCGGTATTCTGTTTAATGCACATGATACACTATACAACTGGTGATGTATCATGCACATTGCCATTGTCGATACATTAAAAATTAAATAAGAGAGAGAAGATAAATGCACTACCTCCCGTCCTAAAATGTAAGACATTTTGGTTTGTCCTATACCAAGTTTGATCAAATTTATAGAAAAGAGTGATAATATTTTGAATATCAAATCAGAATAACTAGATATATTTTCATAATTTACTTATTTGATGTGTTAGACATTATAGACTATACTTTGACTTAGGATAAAGCAAAATGACTTGTATTTCAGAAGAGAGGGAGTATTAGGATACACCCACAACACGACATTGAGTTGGATTTGTCGAGGACACGACATTTTGTATATTACCATTGACCCAAAGCATAAAACAACTTTGGAGGGACAGCCAAGATACCAAAAATTCACAGGGTTGCTTTATTTTACACACTTCACATGACAATCTGAAAACCTGATATGATTAGATGGACTGGGTTCTAGTTAACAAATAAGTGTGATATAATTTAATTAGTATATATTCTCAAAGAATAGTACTCCTTCCGTTCCAAAATGTAGGTCATTTTGACTTTTCAAGATTCATATATTTTGTCATGTATCTAGACATATGTTATATCTAGATACATAACAAATACTATGAATATAAAAAAGTCAAAACAACCTACATTTTGGAACGGAGGGAGTATATGATTATATATTTCTCGATTTATTTTGGAATTAGCGACGTTATTCGTTCAACAGGTAGCTTGTCCATCGACTATGAGCTGTTGTACTAGTAGTATTTAGCAAAACCACGGTCCAATTTCAGGGACCTACGCGCAAAATCTCAATCTCCGGGACCGCGGAGGACGAAAGAGTCCAAGACAACCATCCGCAGCGGATCCGGCCGCGTTGGGGGGGGGGGGGGGGGGGGGGGTGCCGGGGTGGGTCTCAGCGGACCGCGTCACCGTTGCTTCTTCCGGCCCTGCTCCTCTGGCTGTCGTCGCCTGGCCTTCCCAGTCCCAGATACCCACCCACCCCTTCTGTTTGCCATCTGGCCACCGGGCACCGGCCAGTGCCTCCCGTGCCTTTTCCTTTTTCTCCCCCGTTTCGCAAGCCAACCTGCTCTCCCACGCCACGCCGCGGCTCGGTGCCAAAGCCCCCACTCGCCTCGAACGCCTCCCTGCTCCGGAATCGCAGAGCCCCCCCAAACCTACCCAGGCGCCGGCGATCGCGGCGCCGGGCGTCACTCGTCGCGGGGAGCGAGCGGGGGGCGACCGTTCCGGGCGGGCTCGCGCAGGAGGCGCGCAGCAAGGCGCTGGCGGCGTGATCGGCGGCCGCTGCTGGGCCGCGGGAGGGAGCGCCGGACGTCCCTGCCTCGGCCTCGTCGCCTCCGGCGGGTCGCTTAGGTAGGTGCAGGCTCATTCGTGGTTCGTGCGCGTCTGCATTTCTGTCGCGTGTTGCTTGCGGTGCGGAACGGGGTTTTCGCGGTGGGGTTTTTTCTGGGGTCCGTTTCTGGGAATTCTGACGCGCTTTGCCTTGGCTGCGACTAGTCCGAGGTTTTCGATCCGCTTCGCCCGTCGGGGAAAGCGCGGGTGAGGCGGCGCGGTGGTCCGGATCCCTCGCCTCGAGTTTGTCCCGAGGTGTCTTCTCGTGAGGGACGTTCGTGCGTGTGCGTTACTTGTGGCGAGTGCTGCGAGTTCTTACGTGCTGTTGTTCTGGGTAGTTTGTCTGATTTTACAAGTGCTTTGTTGTGATGACTTGCGTTTTTGCGAGTTTACTGGTGGCTTTTGTTCGTCGTGAAGCTTCGAGAGTGAAACTGTCAAAAACTCTCCAGGCATATCCAAGGTTTCGAAAGTTCTCGAAAAAAATTTGGACATTGTCACGGCCGACTGGGCCGCGCGGTTACTGTAGCGCACGGCTACTGTAGCACGCGGCAGATATTCCTTTTGTCCCGGATTGGAAACGGAAAGGGAGTTGGACTGACTTAAATAGTCGGTCCTTGGGAAGCTAATAACTCCGGTTCGAACCTTTTGCACGAAGGGAGGACGAAAGCGCAAGAGAGTTATTTAGTAGGTGTGGTCTACTCAACGTGTAGAGTAGATCTTAGCTGTTATCCTGGGCCGAGTCGTTACAGACATATACAGCAGGTGGCCTACACAAGCTTGCAAAATTTTAAGATCAAACTCAACCTCATTTTTTTAAATATGAAAATTGACAGATGGCTACAGTGATGTGATATACCAAAAGGTTAAATTTAATTTTAAAATTTTGCAAGCTTATGTAAGATCATCTATTTTATATGTTTTTAAGTCATTTTTGAAACCTCTAAATACGCTTTTGGGAAGCATTTTGATGTTTTTATAAATTTTGTAATACAATCGTGTTCCTGCCCTCCTATTCTTGGCCGTTTGGTTAAAGTTTAGCCCTATCATGTTGGATGTTTGGATACTAGTTAGGAGTATTAAACACAGACTAATGATAAAACTAATTGCATAACCTCTAGGTGAATTCGCGAGATGAATCTATTAAGCCTAATTGATCCATGATTAGTCAATGTGATGCTACATTAAATATGTGCTAATATGAGTTAATTAGGCTTAATAGATTGGTTTCGTAAATTAGTCCTAGGCTTCTGCAGTTAGTTTTATAATTAGCTCATATTTAGTCCTCCTAATTGACATCGAAACATCAGATATGACAAGGCTAAACCTTACCCCCTGGATCCAAGCATCCCCATAAGTATATAGATCTCCTTGAATTATGAAAAATAATATCCATATTTGTCGTTTTCAGAAAGTTTTTTATGCAGCCATTTGGATTTATTCAGGGTACTGACATCTAAGGTTTATTGTGCAATTTGACATAATATGTGCCATACCATTGCTTTGATTTGAGTCCAAATTGTTGGGGACTTGGGAGCATTATCGATGCAATGAGATATGTCATCATTCCTTTTGTTGGATAAGAAGAAAGACATCTAGTATATGTATATTGAGTGGAAATAACATCAAATCACTATCAATCTGCATTCAATAGCCATACAGTTCAAAAAGTTCGTAGTCAATTGTCTCTCTACGTTTACTCACAATTCCTTTGCAAAACTTAGAATTATACATACATTGGGATATTTATAATTTGCAGAAATTTTTCTAGACTATTGCATGGTTTGTGCATTTATTGTGTGTGGGTTGTCCAATAGATCTCAACCATTTTTTTGTACATCTTGCCGTGGTACATTTGCTTTGTTGGGATTGTTTTGAGTTGTGGGTGCCCTGTTCTGTTTCTTGTTGTGGCCATGAACCCCACAACAACAAGTCTATTTTGTCATGTTTTCTTGAATTGAAGGAAAAAGTATTTGTTCATACTTAATATGAGATGGTATCATAATTTGTTTTTTTCATAACATTATATTGTAGGAACAAGAACTGCAATGTGATTAAAATTGAGAAGTCATCTTAGATAGTTTAAACGTATTGAAATAATAATTTTGATTTTACAGCTCATGGTATTTTCAGGCAACTTTTATGCTAGAATTACTGTACAATATCATGCATGTGGTATTATGATGTGTACAGATGTAAAACTTCCCCACAGCCAGATTTTGGAAAGCTTCATCTTGTCAGTCAATTAGTTTGTTCCATTCTTGAACTCTTGGTTAGTTCCCTGGGATAATGATTTATTGATTTATATGGGACATACCAATTAGCTTCCATAGATAACTTCGTTTCCTATTAGTCCACTCCAGTTCATGAGTTATATAAGAATGGGTATTTTGTCAGCATCAAATTCAGCTATGAGTGAGTTGTCTCTTCCATCTTAAAGTCTTGTTCTAACCTCTCTATAAAGATTTAGTGCCACAAATTATGTTTCACTTTACAAAATGAAGAATGCTTACTCCAAGATACTATAAGTCATTAAGTTGCTTATAGCTTATATCTTGCACTGCAAATCTCCTTAATATTTTTCATGCCGCAAAGCATACCCTTTACAATATGTATTTATATCAAGTTTGACGCTTATTTCATTGCTAGCAGGATGGCAGCTCCAAATGCTTTGGAGGAAAGATTTAATGATGCAGTCAGATCCATGACCAGTATTGGTTACCGAAAGGAAACTGTTGAGCGAATATTGAAGAAGCTACTGACAGTGTATGGTCACAACTGGGTGCATATAGAAGCTGATAACTATACTACTCTAGTTAATGCTTTATGTGATGCTGATGATAAAAATCCCAAAGTATGTTCTCCTTTTATTTAAAGTTTTCTTGAGTGGCTTTGTTCTGTTTCACTAGTTAGGTATATAGTGTTTTTTTAATAAAATTGTATTTTCGCTGAAATCACTTCTATTGAGGTGCAATTATCGCATATAGGATCAATTATTCCTTTAATTAGCTCATTAGTTTACCATGTTTAAGCCAAATTTATCATTATAGCAGGAAGGGCAGAAAAAGCGAGCTGAGAAGAAGAATCTGGATTCGGACCATCATAACAAGAAGATTAAGATTAGAGAGCACGGTCAGAAGCCTAAACTTATTCATGGCAATGGCGAGAGAGAGTCGACTGAAGTGCCGCGTCAGCAAAAAGCAGAAGCCACTAAAACCCAATTGCAGAAGCAGTCTTCACAAATTGTTATGAAGGAACCAAAAGTGGAAATGGGTCTTGCAGGGACTATAACAGTTGGTGAAAGCAGTTCTTATGTACTTAAAAGTCAAGAATATCTCACCTCTGAGACCCCACTCGCAGTTATGTATCCTAAAGTTTTACAACCTAGCAGTCATAATGGTAAGTCTACCTTTTAAAGAACTACTCCCACATCTGCTTTATTAACATTGTACTAGAGCACCCAATTTTTTTACTTTAGTGCTTTCTTTTTTGGTCTCTGGACTCCCACAGATCACATTAGAAATTTAGAATGGATCGCCATGTCTGTTATATGCTCTATCTGGATGTATGCACTTTGATGTTTCATTCTCAAATATAGAATTTTTGAACTTCACTAATCCCTCCATCTTTCTTAGATATCATTTTAGGAACATGATTTTTAGTTCCCAAACAGATGTTGTTTTGTGTTTTCCCTAAACAGTATTTCACCAATGAACTCTAAGCTATTCGGAATTGGAATTAGGATTGACTGAGCGGATGGGGAGGTACGTAGGCAGTAGAAAGAGGAATTTATTGTCATCTTCCATGTGCTTGGGGTACCATCTAGCAGACTAGCATCTACATTGGTCACATGAAATTGTATTGACAGACTCATCTTTGAATTATGTTTGTGGCACTATCTGTTTACGGTGATACAAATTAGTAGCCTTTCCTTGTTTGTTTGTAGGCTGAAAAATAATTACTGAAGAGAATACATGGAACAAACTTTAGGGATCTTAGTTTCTTTTCTTTGCTAACTTCATATATTACTGACCTTGGTTTGCATCCAGACAATTTGACAAAAGGCCCAGGCATATCTCTTTGCTTATACGGTGGTAGAAACTACAGTCTCACGTGTTGCGATTTTGAAAATTTTGTTTTTACACTGGTTTAACTATTATGATGATATTGGTATGTGTTCCGTTCACTGTTTTGTCCTGTAGAAACTGCATCATCCTTTTGTGCTCTCCTTTCCATATGATTTTCTTGACTAGTCAATTCTGATACCTTTTAAGCTGTTACTAAATTCCTTTTCCTATGTTGCTACGATATCATTCAGGGCAAAATTTTGTTTTTACACTGGTTTAACTATTATGATGATGTTGGTATGTGTTCCATTCACTGTTTTGTCCTGTAGAAACTGCATCATCTTTTTGTGCTCTCCTTTCCATATGATTTTCTTGACTAGTCAATTCTGATACCTTTTAAGCTGTTACTAAATTCCTTTTCCTATGTTGCTACGATATCATTCAGGGCATGAAGATGCTCACCTGATATGTGCTGCTGATAAGAAGCTAAAAGGTGTTCTGGTTGCACATGAAGGGCAGATGGCTAATGCGTGTAGCAGCCAAGCAATTGTAAGTTGCAGAGATTTTTCCACCAAATTTGAGGTACCATTGTTCAGCTCTGCACAAGGGAAATTATCATTCTCGTTCAACTCTTCCTTGGCAAATGGTTCTGATTTTCACATGCCTGACGTTGAATCAATATGCAAGGCAATGGAGGCTAGATGCCTCAGGACATACAAGATTCTAGAACCTAATTTCTCTTTCATGAAACTTTTGGATGATGTTTGCCAGTGTATTCTTGATTTGGGTTCTGGATCCAATGAGGCTAGAGAGAGAAGCAGTATACAAATGCTTCCTGTGCCTTCATTGCAGTCAGATCAAAATAGTTCCTCTCACATGCCTCTTAGTAATCTCATGAGGCTTGGTGGTAATGCTGCTTTTTCTGGACGTCGCCTGAACAATTCTAGCAATATGCAGGTTATTCAGAATCAGTTACCTACTAGTGTCAAGAGACAATATCATGATGTCAATGATATAACAAAAGGTGAAGAAAGTGTGAGCATTCCAATAGTCAGTGGAGTTGAAGATGGGGTTCTTCCCCCTCCATTCTACTATATACCGCACAATACCAACTTTCAAGATGCTTATGTCAACATCTCATTTGCTAGAATTGGAGATGAAAACTGTTGTTCTGATTGTTTTGGAGATTGTTTAGCAGAGCCACTTCCTTGTGCATGTGCAACAGAAACTGGAGGAGAGTTTGCTTATACAAGAGATGGCCTGCTTAAGGAAGAATTTCTTGATGTTCTTATCTCAATGCGCCGAGAACCACTTAAGCATCCCCACTTCTACTGCACCATTTGTCCTATTGAACGAATGAAGATGGAAGTAAACTCAGTGAAACCTGATGCTTGTAAAGGGCATATTATTAAGAAATTTATCAAGGAATGCTGGAGAAAATGTGGCTGCAGCAGAAATTGCGGAAACCGTGTCGTTCAGCGAGGCATTACTCGGAATCTGCAGGCAAGTGAAGTAACTTAGTACCAATCAAGGTCATGACATTACCATTTTATGCTAGTATAGATAAAATTAACATTAATTAGTGCAACTGCTAAATATGATGGACATACATGGCCCTTGCAGGGAACCAAATTGTAGCATCTTTTTGTTACCTGAGCAGCATCAAATGCCTTTAGTAACAAATATACAGTGGAACCAGATATAAATTAAATTGAGATGATATTTAAGAGATTTTGCTAACACCTTTTGCCTTTGAGTGCTACATTCTATGTTTACTCATTCACAGCAGCTAACTACAACTCACATACACATCTTTATAATCTTTTATGTTATGTATCATCATTTCAGGTGTTCATGACCCCTGGAAAAAAGGGATGGGGCCTGCGCCCTTCTGAAAAACTCCCTCAAGGTGCCTTTGTTTGTGAGTATGTTGGTGAAATATTGACAAACACTGAGCTATATGAGCGAAATAACCAAATTACTGGTAAAGCTAAGCATACATATCCTGTGACACTGGATGCTGACTGGGGCACAGAAGGCGTTCTGAAGGATGAAGAAGCCCTTTGTCTAGATGCCACCTTTTATGGGAATGTGGCGAGGTTTATAAACCATAGGTAATATTTAATTTTGATTCAAACTAAGTGTTCTTTTATCTGAAACACATTATGTTTCTCATGAAGTTCTCTATGTTTCCTGAATTGGTTGGTTCAATGTGCTGGTAAGAGACTCTGTTTCTTCTTGTCTTTTTCATCTTTGTTTGTGCTAGCTATCAGCACTTGAGTCCCACTTTACACATTAAACTAATATAGAAGTTATTTGGAAACAGAGCTGATCTGTTGAATCAATGCTATCTATATGCTGACTTGGCATACTATTGTATGCTGCAGGTGCTTTGATGGTAACATCATTGATATTCCTGTTGAGATTGAGACGCCTGACCACCACTACTATCATGTATGTGCAATTCGACCTTGATACCAACATTATAACTTAAATCTATGACCTTATAACCTTATTTTTCTTGCTCTTGTTTACTCAGGTGGCGTTCTTCACAACTAGGGAAGTAGATGCTTTCGAAGAGCTGACATGGGTAGGTAACATTTCCTGCAATTATCTTTATTGAACTTCCGTTGCACAGTACCAAGCATGGGATATGGAATGGCCATCTTTCAGTGGGAGTGACCAATTCTTCTATCGAGGATGAATTTGGCTTCATCTTGTTGTATTAGGGGCCTTATGCTGGCCACTTCATTACTGGTCAGACAGACGATTAATGCATATGTTTACCATACCATAGCTGCTGTTCTTTTTGGTGGGATGTTCTTAAAAGAAAATGTTTGGTAGAATCTTGTTGCCTAGATCATGGCTTCCTTTCAGTCATCTACCAAAATAGTAATTCAGCGGGGGCTTCCCCCGCTGTCAGTTTTTTTAAAATGCAATAATTTAAGCACATTCCAATCACAGGACTATGGAATTGATTTTGATGATGTCAACCATCCTGTTAAGGCATTCAAATGCTACTGTGGAAGCAAGTTTTGTCGGGACAAAAGTCGCATCTCAAGTAAGTATCTGAAGGTTTCTAACAATTTAATGTGCTTTTAGGGTGTGTTACAGACCCTTCAACCTGTAACATTGTTTTGTATTGGGGATCTTTACCCCCTTTTTTTCTTCTTCTTAATATATTGATGCGCAGCTCTCCTGCGCATTCGAGAAAAAAAAACAGTCAGGACAGTAGCAATAAAAGGTTCGGTTAGTACAAACTGTGTTAGAATTCCAGTAAGAGGATATAAATGCTTATTTCTTATTTTTTAGGCAAATACATTGTCTGTCTATGTGTGCAAACAATTTTCTCTGCAGGCAGATTACAGAATTAGTATGGTTTCAGGCACAGTATCAGGACCCTTCAATACATTTACTGTCTTGTCATTATCATTTTTTCTCTTCAGTCTTCACAAGCTTTTTCAGAGAAAATGAATCTAATTTGAACTACTAATATGATTATTTGTAGTGTTCGAATTAGATTTACAATCTATGTCAGTAAAATGTTCAAATTAGATTTAGCTTGCTACGTCGATTCATTAGGTTAAATATGTTATTTACTGGTGATATTTTGTCATTTAAATTATATTCGATCTAAGGCTACCCTGATTCATTAGATTTAAATGTGTTATCTAAAAGGTTGATATGATGCCACAGGAGGATCTAAATCTAGAGCCATGGTTCTTCAGTGAGTAGAGACTCAAAGGCAGCAAGGAGTTATGCAGGGTCCTCTTCACGGTATAGTTGTAGACAGATGACGCCTTGCTCTCCATTTCAACAAAGATGAATTTAGGGTATATTAGCTCCATCAGTCTAGGTTACTGATCTGGCAGTCGCTCAGGAAATGTTGATCCGGAAGTTTCTTTTGTGGTTAGTTTTTTATTCTTTTGTCTCATCAAGAGATAGATGTAAGCAATTCTGGAATGTGGAATTGTCTGAACTCTAGCCGTTTGGAGCATCCCTTTTTGGTGCAATATTTATCTCGTCTGCTTATTACGGAATGCTCGTGAGTTCCTTGCATGATTGGAAACCCGGTCTATGTTTTTGGGAAGTTTGGTTGGAAATGACGGTGGAAGGCGGGAGAGGAAAAGCAACTCACTAACGCAATTACGCAAATGATGCAGTCACGCAGAGGCAGAGCAACTCACGGCAGTTTCGATCGTATCTGTAACCCACCGTCGCCGCTCCTGAGTCCTGACTCCTGAGGCGATGCGAGTTCGGCCTCAGCCATCGCGGCTTCTATTTCTGGCCGTGTTTGGATGAAAGCATTAAATTTTTTCCAAAAAAAACAAATGCATACATAGAGTACTAAACGATTTTTATTTGCGAAATCTTTTCACGGATGAGTGTAATTTTTCAACATAAATTTAATGAGCCAAGTTCCATCATGATTGACTACAGTGATGCTACGGAATCCGCACCTAATCATCCTCTAATGGTACAGTCAAATGCCTCATTAGTTACAATAACTGCTACAGTACCATAGTTGTGAATGTAATTTTGTAATTAGATTTTATTTAAGACTCCTAATTAATGGTCAAAGCACTGAAAAGTTTTCCTAAAAACTTTTTCAGGGCCATCCAAATATTATTTAAGACTCCTAATTAATGGTCAAAGCACTGAAAAGTTTTCCTAAAAACTTTTTCAGGGCCATCCAAACACGGCCTCTGAATGGATCAAAAACACACATGCACCAGCCGGGAATCGAACCCGGGTCTGTACCGTGGCAGGGTACTATTCTACCACTAGACCACTGGTGCTTGATGCAAGGGTTGCGACAAATACTTTTATGTAACATTCTCTTCCCTATTTCTGCCAGCCCCAAATCTCCGCTGATCCATCGAAATGGCCTCATCTTTTGGCGGATCACTGGAGCTTTCGTACAGATTTTTCCTGTGGAGTGACAGGGAACCAAGTTTGGTACGAATCGAACCCCACGTGGTCATGTGGACATTGTTTCTGAAACCTGAAACAACAGATTTTACCTCGGAAATTCAAGACCGCGTATCAAAACTCCCAGCCATTTTCAGCGAGAGAATTCTGAATTCTTCGGGAAATCTGAACGATCAATCTAAGTTTAAACTCAAGCATAAAAACCAAACCGATATTTCTTTATTATACAATCCCCACAATCATACATCAACTTCGCACACTGGCATCATACAAACATGTAGTTATAGTAAGCTATTGGAATCAAGGTCGGCATTCATATTGTTCCCCTCTTATCTTCGAGATCATAGTTGGCCCTTATACCAGGCAGAATTTGTCCTACTCCTACTAAACTTTGAGATATAGTTTTCCAGCATCGTCAAGTGCCATCTAGAGTTGCATGCGTCACCCAGTTACAGAATCCATGCTCCGAAAGCTCTCAAGCTTTAGTCAGAGGAACGAACCCGTGGCTTATAGCAGCTGACCATGCTTTCTCAGCGTCCATCATGGCATCCCCACACTCGTGCATGGTCCATCCTTCCAGGGCGTGAAGTATTCCAGCGATGCGCCAAGCACTCATCACCTTTCTTGGCAGCCAATTCTGTTAGATGAAGCAAACAGAGAGTAATCAGAAGAAATTCAGTTTGTCAGATATCTCTATTTTTATTTGCTCAAATTTGATAAAGCTGATAGCAGCATAGTGTTTAGCTCTTTTTAGAACTCTTTTTATTATCTTTCTTACCTCGCAGGCATGGATATTCTGCATGGTTTCTGGGATTTTCATTGCTGGGGTGCTCAAGTAAGTGCAATCCTTGCGAATTTTTTTGATGGGGAACTGTGAGATAGGGATGAATATAGTTCCTTGTGGTGCCATCTTCTGTTCTTTGTCATCAATGCTGTCCACTAGCCAAATCTGTGGCAGTTTAAGCAGTCACCATCAGTATAACTGATTTCCATGACAAAAGTATTTTCTCTGTTTAGTCCTAGAAAAATCCATTAAGGTAATGTGCTTCCTGTCCTACTTGATAGGCTCCAACCAACAGTTATTTCTACTATGACTATCTGTCATTCCGTATTAACATTTCATGCCAAAAGGCTAAGTTAAATACTTCCAATTTTTTACTTACTATTTTTACTTCAACATGGTTTAGAGAGTCCATATTGTGTTGGTTACATGGATATGCTTACTCACATTGTCTCAATTCTGTCCATTAACATTCTTATGAAGGAGCATATCAAATTTAATCGGATGGTTAACTGTGTTGATGCTTGTTAGGGAAATCCTATTTTTTTAATGAAACTTTTACCTGAGGCATGTGGTTGCTGGAGTTTTTCAAATAGCTTGCTCTGCTATCTGCAATCTGTGACTTAAGCATATCATATTCCTTCTTTGGATTCATGATTACCTGGTCCAAATAAATATAGCAACATTTTCAGAAAATTCTGTGAAACTATAATTAAGCAGATACAGTGCAACAAGATTTGCAGGATGATATAAACATACCTTCACGCCTTTCTCACACAATGCAGAAGCTGTGGCACAGGCTATCTTAGAAGGGCCTGCCTGAAGAAAAACTTGCTTTGCGTCATGAGGAATGCTTTTGAGCACCACTGCGGTTGCTAAGCCACTTCCGTCCACAAGGCGAACTCTTAATTTCGGATACTTTTGTCTGAATAATTCACCACCACCATTGAGTTGCTTCGCCTGTACCCAGAAGTTATAAGAAAATGCCATACTACAGTTAGCTTCTTCTCATATAGTTTCAAGTTTCAACCAGAATTAAAGAAGTAATAATTGCTTGCCTGATTTAATAATCCTAGGCTGAGAACTTTAACGCCTCTTGCATCAGCATCTAGTATTGCCTTTTCAATCAAGTCGTTGATCGATTCTCTCTCCCAGTTCAGGCCATACTGCAGAAAGGAAACAGTTATCAGTAGCTTGCAAACCATCAGATAAATGCTTGTGCAGAAGAGAAGTGGGTTACTTGAAAGTTGTATCTTGGTATGGCCCATGTTTGCATCGTCAGCTTCTTTAGCTTGATCCTCTCAACCACAAACGCAGAGGACCCATAAACCCACGCAAACACCATTGACAGCCATGCCAAGGGCCACAGCGTCCACATGTACCACATAGACCTGTTAGATGGTTTGGACGCGATGGAGGCGAATCCGATCCGTAAATGGTAGGCCGACTGCAAGTCGGTCATGTGCGTGAGATGAACAAGGTCCGGCGTTTCCTCTGTCCCCCTGAGCGAGCTCTGATACAGCTGGTCGGATGACTTGTCCATGGTGTTGTAAATGTAGTCGTAGAACGGCATGAATAGCGAGTAGTTCGTGCGGAACTGCGTGTGGTGCAGGGAATGAAACCTGCAGGAGAGAGAGAGCAGCATTCAGAAAATTGTGGTTTCTTCAGGAGATGAGGTTGGTAATGTCGTTCGATTCGTGATGCAGGATTGCACTTACGACGGCGTGTACATGAGGTACTTGAGGGGAGGGAAGAGCTGGAACACCCACTTGGGCACCAGCTCGAAGTTGCAGTGCCCCATGTTGTTCATGAAGTCGATGTAGGCGATGTAGAGGACAAAGCCCAGGACGGAGGCGTTCCCCATGTAAACCGTCGTCAGCATGGGGATCGCAAACAGGAAGTAGTAGACCATGTGCTCAGCAAAGGGATGGATCACCGCTGCGTCATTTATGTGCATTAGTAGAAATCAAGAGCAAGTGTCTCCTAGCAGGATAAAACTGTCTACCTACATGCCTGATTGCCTGCTACAACTACAGCAAGTAAACATGAACAACACCTCCCTCTAATAAATCTATGATCTTTCTCTAGCACAAACATCTATTTTTACCGTTACTTTTTACCCTATACTTTACTATATTAAAAATTCCTTCCAATCCTTGTATATATTCTACATGTTTGTAATTTACCGACGAGTGGTAAAAATCCGGCAAGTCCCATCGCTGACATCCTGAAACACTGCACGGCCGCATGAGCGGTCGCTTTCCCTGAGCAGTTGAGGCCCTCCAGTGCAAAAAAATTTTGCGTCGTAATCTTACTAATTTGAAGTACTAAATTAAGTCTATTTATAAAACTTTTTACACATATGAGTTGTAAATCGCGAGACGAATCTAATGATGCTAATTAATCCATGATTAGCGGATAGTTACTGTAGCATCACTGTTGCAAATCATGGATTAAGTAGGCTCATTAGATTCGTCTCGCGATTTACAGCCCATTTATGCAAAAAAATTGTAAATAGACTTCATTTAGTACTCTATATATATGTCGAAACATTCGATGTGATGTTTTTTTGTGTTTACGAGATTTAGGGGTGGGAACTGGCCTGAGCCTGTGCCTTTCCGGCCCAATTATTGGGCCAGTGTTCCGAAGGGCGCCTTTAACTCCTACCAGAACACATGCCGCTGCGGCTGCTTTCAGAGGGATCACATGCGCCGCTTTAAATGGGCACGCTGATGCCGGAACAGTAGTAGTAGCCTGGGCCAGTGGGCCGGACAAGGACGGGCCCAGCTCATGCAGTGTACTGCTCGCGTCCCCGTTTCAGACTACACGTATCTTGTGGTGGTCCTGTTAAAGATGTAGGAGAGCACGAATAGGGCTGGGGCCCAGCACTGTTCGTGGGCCAGGAGCTTGAATGGCGACGGTGGACAGGCCCAGGACGCTTCTGGCTTTCGGCCTGAAACCTAATAAATGGTTGAAATGCTCCTAAGCAGCTTCTGGCTTTTGCTGCCAAGGCTGGTGGTGATTTTTATTTGTACTTGCATGATCTGTTAGTACTTGTTCTTCTTTTTTTTTAAAAAAAAATCGCTGATATACCACTCCTAAGCAGTGGGCATCCTAAACCGTGCTAAAATGAAATACAAGTTTGGGTTGAAACCAGTTTTGTATGGCTTCAAACAGCCGACATGAATACATGATACGTAAACGTGAAAAAGAAGACGAGACGGAGACGCTCGCAGGCAGCACTTACATGTGATTGGCTCGGTGACGATGGAGGAGTGGTGGTGCGAGTGGTAGCGCGAGTAGAGGAAGTGGTGGTGCAGCGCGCGGTGGAACCAGTAGTAGAGGAACTCCACGGGCCCGGCGTGCAGCAGCGCCATCGCCGCGGCGCCGTCGGCCCTCCACGCCGGCAGGTGCCTCGCGCTCGGGATGAGCAGGTAGCCCACGTAGAAGAAGAGCCCGTTGAGGATGATCTGGTCGTCCCTGCGTGCAACGATAATTAATCATGCGCCATGGATGGCGATGGTGAAGGGCGTTCATCAGCATCAGCCCAGCAGCAGCAGGTAGACGAAGCTTGGTTGATGATGAGCTGAGATGATGATGAGAGCGCTGCTAGTCGATCTACTCACCAGCCGCGCTCGCGGTCGACCTGGTCGAACTCGATGCCGCGGTCGACGATGCGGTGCTTGCTGCGCGCCGTCTGGTAGCGGGCGGCGCTGATCCAGATCTGGTTGTGGGCCATCCGCAGCAGCAGCGACGGCAGGATGAGCGCGAAGGCGAGGTCGATGTCGCCCCAGCCGCCGCCGGCCACCCGCCGGGCGCCGTGGACCACCACGGGAGCCATCACCACGTACTGCGGCATCATGGATCAATCAGTAGTAGCCATCGCATCAAACAGCAGCTGGGATCGGGAACCATCATTGCCGCCTTCAGTTCGGGTTCGGGACGGAAACTCGGAAAGCGCATCGATCTCCTGCCGTTGGTTGGAGGCTTCTTGGAGCTCTCGGTTGCGGCTTTGATGGCGAGGGATTCCATGAGGACCACCGCGCCCGCCCATGGATTGGGACGGAAACGAAGGCATGCCCTGTCGGCTTCAGCGCGGGTCCAACGAAGGAATTGTGGTTTCAGGATCTCGGACATGCATGGGATTCGCTATCGACCTTGTACATGTTTATTTCTCGATCGGCTACGTTTTATATTGTGGTATTTCGGATGGGGGAAAACTGCATGATGGCATTTTGTCTCCGACGTCCGACCTAAGAACATCATGGGATGGCGATGAATTGTTTTCGTTGGGAAATTTTGCTACACGACCCTACTCCTTCGTGAAATTAGACCTTGGAGGGGCTAAATTACTTTAGCACATATTAGTATTTATATTTTTGCTAAAGTTTTCGTGTCTTGACTAACTTTAGCCCACTCTATCGGCAAATCTATTTGGATATGCTAGTACTAAAGTTTAGCACTTTTCACCCATTAGCACTTGGATCCAAACGGAGGTTTTAACAGAAGGACACTAGCGGCATGTATACACACACAAATTTCTTTGCTGCAGGCCACACCATCTCTATTATCCTGTAGCCAATTTTTTTTCTAGCATCGTACAGCATACTCCCTCCGTCCCAGAAAAGAATGTAAATCTCGCTTCCCGAGGAGTCAAACAATTTCAAGCTTGACCAAATTTATACAAAATAGTATTAATATTTATATTATAACATAAGTATTTTTAGATTAATCATGTAATATATTTCTATACTACATCTATTTGGAGATAAAAAATTTAGTAATTTTTTTGTATAAATTTGATTAAAATTGAAATTGTTTGACTTCTTGAAAATTGAGATTTACATTTTTTTGGGATGGAGGGAGTATACAAGAATGACGACAGCATGCCCTGTTGTAAAATTTCCCTCTTCTATTTTATATTTTTTGTTAAATTGCTCATCAGTTCCTTTAACAACTGGTGGCAGGGGTACGTGTAAGTAAGTTCGTCATGTTGCTCAGATGAAAAATAAAGACGAAAAAACAATCATGCGGATCGAGTACGCGCATTATTTATTTTATCGTGTGAAGAAACATGCCAAGCAAATAGCTCGTAGCAGCCTCCTACAGTAACAACTAATAACATCATCACCTTCTATGAAAAAAAGAGAAGATAATTAGATGACGAATAGTAGCTTGAATCTCGTTCTACTCACAAGTAACAACGATATATATTCATTCTTTTGTTAGTACCATGCACGCACAGATCCTGCTCGCTGAAGCTCAAAACCGCACACGTACTAGGTAAGGTAGCTAGTATCACGCAGGAGAGAGATATCATGCTCCTATATATTTCTTCCTCCCCATAATCTAAAATATATTTCTTCGTCCTCCGGTCCGTTTATTTCCTCGATCTCTACCAAAACAATCTACTACTAAACAGTGGTGGAGTTCTCGTAGAACAAGGCCGGATCGTTCGAGCGCGGCCAGAGATGCTCTTCTCTCAGCAGCTAACGGATCTCAAGCAAGCAGAACCCAACAAGGAAGAACAAGAAGAAGGCGAGCTAGAGTAGTATTATTGGTACGAAGCAGCCTTACGCACCTTGAAGTTGCCGAGCCTCTGCCATGGCCACTCAGTCAAAGGGCCCGGCCTGGTGGCCATGGCGAGCGATGCTCCTTGCTCCTGTGCCGGTCACCACCCCGGCCCCAAGTCCCCGTCTCCCCGAGCGGCCGAGCCCAATGTGCTCCCCCAACGTAACCCAGGCTCTGCGCACCCCTCGCCAGGCGCCCTCTCCTGCCGTTTTATAACCGCGCGCAGCGAAGCCAAGTCACGCACCTAGGGTGTGCTTGGCACCTAGCTCGGCGCGCGGTGGCGCACCGCACGCCTCTCTCTCTCTCTCTCTCTCTCGGTCGCTGCGAGATGTCAGCCGGCCTGCTCACCGGGGCCCGTATGCATATGCTGCTCGGCTGACCGCTGCGCCGCACCGTCTGGGCGGGGCCGGCAGCCAGTCGAGACACGGCACGTGTGGCCACGGGCTGGACACCGCCCCGCGCAGTAGACGGAGGCAAGACTCCGATCCACCGCAAGCCGCCGTGCTTTGATGCGCTTGCGCCCGGCGAGCACGCACAGCGCCACAGCGGCCACCAGCACTCTTGGCAGCAGCAGATGCACGCAGCCGGTCAGCCAGGCCCCGGCAGGCTCACGCCCGCCCCATGTGTGTACGGCGGCGCACCGCGCGGCTGCTGCTAGCCAGGCCCGGCCAAGGGGACCTGTGTCCCTTCTTCCGTCGCGCGGCTGTGGATATGCATGTGCGTAGCCACTAGCAACTACTACCGGCACAAGCATTGCGGCAGGCAGGCACGGCGAAAAAACGTTCCGCTCCCGGCCGCGGCCGCGCTCACGCGTTCCGCGCGCCCGGCGCGTGAGCGGGCTCGGCGGGTTGCGTTGCGTGCGGGAACGGACGGCGCGCGCGCAGGGAGAGGGCAACGGCCTGGCTCAGGGTCAGGGGGTGGTGGTGCGATCTGTGATGTCACGGGGTGATGGTGGAGGGTAGGCTGTTAGCTGATGAGAGACAAGCAAGGCATGGGTCCGCGCTGAGATGAGGTCCGAGCCGCCCTAAGGTTTTCCTGTTCTTTCAAAATTCAAGGAAACATAAACAAAACAAAACGAACGGTGTGCATATGTTGATAGCATGGCGCCGACTTTGATCGGAGCTGTCTCTAAGAGGGTGATCAAAACACAAACAGTGCGCCATGGACTACACAATGCAGACTGGATCACTAAAGATCACTGGTGGCCTATCTGTACCTGCACTTGCTGAATACTTGCAGGTGTGGCCGTATGGGACAAGATGTCTGAGGTGATAATGAGGGGGCGAACAGACGACCGTTTCATCTGGAAAAATGGACCCCAAAAACAGGGTACTCTGACCGTGCTCCTTTGCCAAAGGATCAATTGGGCAGCACCTCCAGCTCAGTGGTGGATCCAGCTCAGACAGCAAGAGAACTCTTCGTGCTTGTGTCTCTTGGCAAATTTGGAAAGAGAGGAATACAAATCATCCTGCTAATGGTTTGGAAACCAAACCAAAACCACATTAACCTATTTCATTATTAATATACTTTAGAAATAAATCAGTTCCATCCACTTGCTATTCCACCCAAATTAATTTAAACTACTTGCACTCTTCTTACAAAGCAAATCAAACCTAACCAATAGTTTCAACCCAAACAAACTGGTTTCGAACTACTACGTCAAATTCTCTCCAACTAGTTTAGTGGCTCTGTTCTTGACGTGGGCCCATGTGTAGTTTTAGCCACACTACTTTGCACAGAGTAGCTGCCAGTTATATCGAGTCATCTTCAACAAATTTCAGTCAGTTTCGATAAAATTTTATAGTGTGAACGTGAGATTTTATTTCTAGGATCCAGCTCTTTGCGTGGGGCACACGTATAGATCTAACCACACCGCTTTGCACAAAGTAATTGCTAGTCATATTGAGTCATCTTCAATAAATTTCAATCAAATTTAAATATTGTCGGCGTTCCGACCCGTGGGGCCTGAATCCCAACTAGTAAATGCTGCGTGTTTCCTCGTCCCAGATGATGATGTAAGAGGCAATCACAGTAACGCACGGTTTTATCCTGGTTCCGGCCGCGGGGCCGTACGTCCAGCAAAGGGGGTGTGCGAGGGCACTGTATTATCTTGCACCCGAAGTGCTCGTAGTAGGGGATACAAGCGAGGCGAGAGAGGGAGAGAAGCTCCTAAGTCTCTGCTAGAGGTGGAGTTGGTTGAGATGAGTGCTCAGTCGTGCTGAGAGTCCTCTGAGGGGGAGTTCAGAGAACTTACTTCCAACCTTTGATTGGAGAGAGTCGATCCGCCTCTCCAAAAGGAAGCCCACCCTCTCCTTTTATAGTTGTAAGGAGGGGCGGCGTACATGAGTGTAGGGGCGCGGAAGTCGTCGTTTTCCCCTGAATCGCGGGTACAGTGGTCGAGCACTGTAGGAAGTGTACTGTGGGAAGGCGACGCACGTCGCCGTCATCCTGGGCTCTGTCCTTGGTCTCGTGGAGATAGCGGCGGCCGTCCTGCGGAGTCCCAGCGGTAGTAATGGCGTGGGACGGTCCCGGACCCCCTGGTCGGGGTGCGAGCGTGCGCACTAGAAGGTCCGGGGGCGCGTGGAAGTCCCGGACCCCACAAGAGGGAGGTCCGGGACTGTCCGCGCATGCGGAGTGCCCCTCCCGGAAGGGCACGTGACATCGCCAGACCCCTTCCCCAGGGGGAGGTGTGTTCGGATGGTTGATGTCGGCGTGACAGTAACGGGGGCGGCGCCAACTTGTCTTGTACCGCGTTGAATGCTCCACAGTGCTGCTATAGCGGCTGGGGTGGCAGAGCGGTGACCGGGGTCAGTGGACGGGACGCCGGTCACATCCACTGCGGGAGTGGCAGTCTGACACCGCCCGTCCTTTGAGCCGTGGCGGAGTAGCTGGCCTTTAATGCCTTTGTACGGCGGTCGGTTGGGCGGCGGGGCCACTTGTCCCTTGTGCCGAGAGATGGCCTCGAGCGAGGCGGAGATTGGCCACCCGCTCGAGGGCAGGTCCGCTGTCCTCGAGCGAGGCGGAAATGCGATTGCGCGGTCGAGGGTCCGAGGGGAGCCCTCGAGCGAGGCGGAGATGAGTGACCCGCCCGAGGGCAGATTCGCTACCCTCGAGCGGGGAGGAGATTGTTCGGTGGGCCTGAGAGGGGTGCGAATGGGCCACATGCTGGGCTTCTTTGAGTCATTTCCTCTCTTCCAGATTTGGAAGGAGGCCGGGGGCCTTTGTGGGCCCAGTTGCCTTAACATGTGTTTGTGTTTTCGAAAGTGGTTTTAGTACTCCAATTAGGGTGTCCCTAATTGTGGCACCCGACAGTAGCCCCCGAGGCTTTGGTCGAGTCATGGGATTCGTCCAAAGGGTAATTCGGCGGTTTCTCTCTCGACGTGTTTAGTCAAAGTCGCGCACCTGCTGGGCGCGCCTGAGCGCGGGCCCGGCGGGTGCGACAACACGCCGGTCGGGATAGTACGCCCGTGGGGGGTGTACTTCGAGGCGCGCGCCTCTTTGTTTGTTTGTTTGAAGGACAAGACGTGTCCGCGCACTGAGGGGGCCAGGGCGACGGTGGCACCCGCTGCTTGGCAGCTGGTGCTCCCATCGTGCCGTCCCGTACGTAGGGCCTTGGCCCCAGCGTTCCTGGTTGCTTTACGGCGCGCCGTTCGAGGGCATCCGGCCAGGGCCGATGCTGCACCGCTTAGCATCCGGGGGCTCAGCTCCGCTTTATTTCGTTCGGTCGTGTCTCGGCGCAGGGACCGAGGACATCCTTTGCTCGTGGAGCGCCGCTTTGTCACGGGCGATACAAGCCTCCGCACTTCGGAAAGCTCGAAGCTTTGTGCCCGGCACAGCTATAAATAGGGGTCGTGGGATTTCCCTTCTTCTCCAGCCTTCCGACTCTTTCTTCCAGCATTGCCTAAATCTTGTAATGTTTCCATTGCCTTTTTGCGACCGGCCCCCAGATGGGGTGGCCTGGCTTTTTTAAGCTTTTGGCGCTAGAAGAATGCTTGCGAGCGGTTGGGGAAGACCGGAGTGGGCGTGCGCACCATCCCTCAGCTTCAGTGGGATCAGCGGAAGAGCATTGGGCCCGTGGGGTCCGGCTCCTGCGATGTCCCCTAGCCTGAAGGGGGATGGAGACGCCTGACCGGGGCGCTGGCGCCAGGTCCGGCGGCTGTTTTTCGCATCGTCCCCCCCGGCGACAAGGTTGCTCTCAGGGAGACGGTGCAGAGGGCGCTGTCCGCCAGCTTGACCCCCCGCGCGGTCTTCGGTGGAGGAGACGCTAGAAGAAGGCTTGCGAGGAGAGCGTCCCGCTGGACCCGTGAGGTCTGGGGGCCGCTTCTCGCATCCCTAGCAGCCCCGCCGCTGCGTCAGCTAGGGGCTTGGTGCCTTTCTTCGTCGCTCGCTCCTCCCCAAGACAGGGAAAATTGCCACATAGGTGGCAATGTATTTGTATCTTTCGATGGCTTCGCGCCGGTGATCCTTTGTAATCTTTACTTGCATTTGAGCAATAAAGTTCCATTTCTCCTCTGCGGGGAGGATTACCGAGGGTATAGGGGTGTATAGAGAGTCACGACCCTCGAATATGTGTGAAGTCACCTTCGCGGGGGCGCGTCAGCGCACCCGCGGGTGTAGCCCCCGAGGCCTTGGAGGAGAGTTTGTGCTCGTCCAAGGGCTATAAACGTTGTCCCGCTGGGTAGCTCTACTGGGATGGCCGTCCAGCGTCTTTTTCAGCCGGCATCGGCACTTTTTCAGCCGGCCTCGGCACTCTTAGTGCTGGTACGGCGATCTGGCGTTCAGCTTTAGCCGTTAGGGGGACGTACGCTAATAGCGGTGGGTTCGGTTTACGCGTGGAGCTTCATAAGTGATGGTTGTCGATTTATTCGAGGGTGTGGTTTTGAACCGTGGTGTGCGAGGAGCCCCCGAGCCTAGGCCCGTGTGAAGGCGTTCAGGGGAAACCCTCGACTTTAATTACGACCCTCGTCGCCCTTCCGCAGGGAGGAGGGGTGAAGCGCACCATGCTACCCATGCCCGGGCCGCGAGCTATGGCTGCTTCAGTGAGCTATTAGCGGGTTGTTCAAGTGGACGTCCGTGCCCCGTTCGATAGGGGTCAGCTCGTGGTCCATAGACACGTCTCATAAAGCACTTGCGAGGGTTCACTAGGCGGGGCTCGGACCCATTCGATAGGGTCCGAGGGCTCGACGCTCTCCCTCGATGGGATCCCCCTTCTAGGCACCCTCGACTGGCCTTGAACACTGCGTAGGATGTCTCGAACTCCGCATTCAAGGGTAGCTCGTATGGCACATCCCTGCAGTCCCTGACTCCGGTGATCTGGGGCGCCTGTCGAACCCCCTGAAGGGCCAGGCTTCGATCCCTTGATCAGTAAGGCCTCGAAATGCGATTCCTTCGAGGGTAAAGAGACCCCTGAAGGAATATTCCGTCTTGGTTTGAAACGACGCAGAGTCGCAAGTCGTGCGCGCGGGTCTTCCGCTGGTGGTGGGCGAACGTGGCCCGATTCGTGCGGTGCGGCGTGGGCGCGCCTTTTCAGGCGTCGGCCTCGGGCAGACGGAGCGGCGTGGGCGGCGGCTGACGGATGGGATAACACAACAGTCGCGTCGCGCCCGCCGGTTACCGTGCCGCATTTATCGCCGCGTGCGCGCGTGGGGAACTCCGCGGTCGTGGGGCCCACCCGTCAGTGATAGCAAAATCTACCGCATTGAATGCGGTAGATTTGGGCCGTGGCTGTGGGTGCGCCCCCCGTGGTACATAAATATGGAGAAGAAGGGGATGTTTTGGGTTCACCTGGCCATTTGCCTTCATCCTGTTTCGCCTTCTCCGCCTCCGTCGCCTCCTGAACCCATAGCCTAGAGCGAGAAGGAGAAAAGGAGAAAGAGAAAGAGAGAGGAAGAGACTTAGCCATTTCGGAGCCTTCCTTTTTCCATCCCCCCTCGACTCTCGGAGATGTCGGATATCCAGGAGCCCTTGCCATGGGGGAAGTCCTCCGCCACCGAGGCGGTGCTGGAGCAGCTGGTCGCCGAGCGGCTGCTGCCGCGGAACCCGGACTTGGGGGCTCCGGCGTGGATTTCCCCGCACCGGGACGAGACCGAGCCGAAAATTGATCGGATTTGGTTTTAGTTATTGCGTGTCTTCACCCACGCCGTCCCCCTTTGCAATAGCTGAGGGAAATCTCGTGCCAAAAGAGCGTCGAGATGAACCGGTTGTACTCCCAGATGAGCCAGCTCGGGCAACACAACGCCGAGCTGGTGCTCAAAAACATCGACGCCAATACAAAGATGGCCGATCTGGGAGTGCGTCAGCAGGCGCTGGAGGAGGAGCTGGCGCGGGTTGCTGGCGAGCGAGACATCCAGAGGGCGGCAGCGGAGCAGAAGGCCCGAGAGGCCGAGGCCCAAGCCGCCGAGCTGCAGCGCCTTCGGACGGCGCTCGAGGAAAGAGCTCGGGAGGCTGAGGCGCAGAGCGCCGAGCTGCAACGCCTCAGCGCCACTCTCGAGCAGCAGAAGGCCGAGCTCCTCCACAAAGAGGTGGCCGTGGTTGCGCTCGCCGGGACCCTCCAGGAACAGGGTGTGGCCCTCGAAGAGAGGGAGGTGGCCCTCCAGAACATGGGGGCTAGCCTTAGGGAAAAAGAAGCCTCCTTGTCCTCGCTCGAGGAGGCCGCCCGTTCCCAGAGGGAGGAGGCGCAGAAGAACATGTCGGGTGAGTACCTTCGATTTTCCGTCGATTTGTTTCTTTTCGTAGCTAATGTTGATTTCCTTTACTCAGAGCTGAGGCAAAAGGTGGCGGACGAGACCGCGGCGAAGGAAGCGGTCCACACCGCGCTCACGGCGGCACAGATGGAGTTTGCTGAGCTGGAGCAGACCGCCGTGAGCGTGTGTCAAGAGCTCGAGGGGGAAGGTGCCAGTCTCGGGCAGTTCGGTGATCAGCCGCCTGCGCGCGCTAGGCGGCCGGATTGCCGAACATGACAAGAGTACCTTCCGCCTCGGTGTCCTGCGGGCCCTCGCCGTGGCCTTGACGCATTACCTCATGGATCTCCAGAAGGTGTCGTTGGGGTACGTCGTGCCTGATGATGCTGACGCGGACGCCGCATCGACCATCATGGATGAAGCCGACGCGGCCGCGGAGGAGTTCGCCACCGTCCTCGCCGAGAAGCTCGAGGCGGACATCCCTCCCATCGCCGAATTCGACGCCCCTGAAGACCCGCAAGGGGGGGATGGTAGCCTGTAGGACAGTTGGGCCTCGAAGCCCATGTAAATAGATTAGTGTTTATGTCATAGTCGCACTTTGTTATTGCATCCTATGAGTATATGAGTATAAGAGATTTTATTTTCATAATTTGAATGTGTGGCCTGTCGAGGCCTCGTGTGTTCGAGCCTGTGTTTCTTTACTTTACTTCCATGTTCTTCGTATGCGACTTAGATAAACATCTGCGAGGAAGTTCGCGTTCATAAGCAACGTAGGCGTAGGGTGGTGAGGGGGGGTGCCGTATCCCGGATGCGTAGGAGGCCCCACGACTCGGCCAGCCCCGTACTGTAGTTGCTTACGCCTCGCGTCCGTTTTTTCCAAGGATACAAGAAGCTTAGGGTCGAGACGGAAATATTTCGAAAAAACATTGGCGACTTTTTGGGGACGTTCGGGGGTTCCCCCCGTAGTAGCCCCCGAGGGAGGCTCAGCTTTGCCGAGGGTAAAGCCGAGCGTACCTCAATGTTCGTGCGCGCCCGAGCCCTCGAGGGTCGGGAAGGTTCCCAAAAAGCGATAAGTGAAGGGTGCTTCCTTATTATTTCGGGAAATTGAAAATGCGATTACGAACAATATAGAAATAGCTTGAAATGCTAAGGGTAGAAACGACGTAGCTGTTGTATATTCCAAGCGTTGGTGAGGACTTCGCCTTTTTCGTTGGCCAGCTTGTACGTGCCGGGCTTGAGCACCTCGGCGATTATGTATGGTCCTTCCCATGGAAGTGAGAGCTTGTGGCGGCCCCTGTTGTCCTGTCGAAGCCTTAGCACCAAGTCCCCTTCGTTGAGGTCTCGGCGCCGGACCCTCTGCGCTTGATACCTTCGCAAGGACTGCTGGTGGCGCGCAGAGTGGAGGAGCGCCATGTCTCGAGCCTCGTCCACTTGGTCCAGCGAGTCTTCGCGAGCTCGCTGGTTTCGTTGCTCTTGATATGCCTTGAGCCTTGGCGATCCGTATTCCAAGTCGGTGGGGAGGATGGCCTCGGCGCCATAGACGAGGAAGAACGGAGAGAAACCTGTAGCTCTGCTTGGGGTCGTCCTCAGGCTCCAGATGACCGAGGGTAGCTCCGTGAGCCACCTCCGGCCGAACTTGTTCAGCTTGTTGAAAATTTTTGGCTTTAGTCCTTGGAGGATCATGCCGTTGGCACGCTCCACTTGCCCGTTCGTCTGTGGGTGTGCCACAGCCGACCAGTCCACACGTATGTGGAAACTGTCACAGAACGCCAAGAACTTCTTGCCTGTGAACTGGGTGCCGTTGTCGGTGATGATCGAGTTCGGGACCCCGAACCTGAAGACGATGTCGGTGAAGAATTGGACTGCTTGCTCGGATTTGATCTTGCCGATGGGTCGAGCCTCGATCCATTTGGAGAACTTGTCGACCGCCACCAACAAGTGGGTGAAGCCCCCGGGCGCCTTCTTCAGCGGACCGACGAGGTCCAGCCCCCACACGGCGAACGGCCACGTGATGGGGATGGTCTGCAGAGCATGGGCCGGAAGATGTGTTTTTCGAGCATAGAACTGGCAACCCTCGCAGGTCCGCACGACGTCGGTGGCGTCAGCGACCGCGGTGGGCCAGTAAAATCCTTGCCGAAACGCGTTACCCACGAGGGTACGTGGCGCGGCGTGATGGCCGCAGATGCCAGCGTGGATGTCGCGGATCAGCTCCTTGCCCTCGGGGAGGGGGATGCATCGCTGCAAGACACCCGAGGGGCTACGCTTGTGTAGCTCATTGTCGATTAGGACGAAGGACTTGGCCCGCCTGGCGAGGCGTCGCGCCTGAGCGTGGTCCGAGGGTAAGATCCCTCGTACCATCCAGTCAAGGTACTGGACGCGCCAGTCTTGCGAAGTGGGGGCCTCGTCAACTTCCATTGCTTCGGCCTCGTCCGCGGAGGTGGTCCCGAGGTCAAAGTCCATGGGCTCGACCCCGTCCGCCGGGAGGTTCCCGCCAGAGGGCCCGGCGGACGAGGGGCTTGGCTCCGTCGGTTGATTGAACTCGACGGAGGGCTTGGAGACGTTGCGAGCGAAGATGTTCAGGGGGACGGTGGTCCGCCCCGAAGCTATCTTGGCCAGTTCGTCGGCGTCCTCATTATACTTGCGCGGGACATGATTGAGCTCAAGGCCGTCGAACTTGTCCTCGAGGCGGCGTACTGCGTTGCAGTATGCCTCCATCTTCGGGTCGTGACAGCTAGACTCCTTCATGACTTGGTCGACGACGAGTTGAGAGTCACCACGCGCGTCGAGGCGTTTGACACCGAGCTCGATGGCGATGCGGAGGCCACCGAGGAGGGCCTCATACTCCGCCATATTGTTCGAAGCAGGGAAATGCAAGCGGATCACGTACCGTATGTGTTCTCCGAGGGGTGAGATGAATAGGAGGCCGGCACCGGTGCCATTTTTCATCACCGACCCGTCGAAGTACATAATCCAGCATTCGCCCTGGATTTGTGCTGGGGGTAGCTGAGTGTCCGTCCACTCAGCCACGAAGTCAGCCAAGATTTTGGACTAGATCGCTCTGCGGGGGGCGTAGGCGAGGGTCTCTCCCATCAGCTCCACAGACCATTTGGCAATTCTACCCTCGGCTTCCCGGTTGCGGGCTATCTCTCCCAAGGGGAAAGACGAGACAACGGTGACGGGGTGAGCCTCGAAGTAGTGGCGCAACTTGCGTCGAGCTAGCACTACTGTGTAGAGCAGCTTCTGAATCTGCGGATAGCGTGTCTTGGTTTCGGACAACACCTCGCTGATATAGTACACCGGCCGCTGGACGGGCAGAGCCTGACCCTCCTCTTGTCTTTCAACCACGATCACCGCGCTGACCACTTGGGTCGTCGCAGCTACGTACAGATAGAGGGGCTCGCCGTCCATAGGTGGCGTAAGAATGGGAGCATGAGTGAGCGATGCCTTCAACCTTTCGAGGGCTTCTTGAGCTTCGGGGGTCCACGTGAAGTGCTCGGTTTTCCTCAAGAGTCGATACAGGGGTAAGCCTTTCTCGCCGAGACGCGAGATGAACCGGCTAAGGGACGCTAGGCATCCCATGACCCTCTGTACCCCCTTCAAGTCTCGGATCGGTCCCATCCGAGTGATGGCCGAGACTTTGTCAGGGTTGGGTTCGATGCCCCGCTGGGAGACAATGAAACCCAAGAGCATGCCTCGAGGCACCCCGAATACGCACTTCTCGGGGTTAAGTTTTACCCCTTTGGCCCGTAGGCAATCGAATGCGATCCTGAGATCGGCAACCAGGTCGTCCGCCTTCCTGGATTTTACAATGATGTCATCGACATATGCCTCTACGCTCCGCCCGAGATGGTCTCCGAAAACGTGGAGCATACACCGTTGATAGGTAGCTCCGGCGTTTCTGAGGCCAAAGGGCATCGTAACGTAGCAGTACATGCCAAAAGGTGTGATAAAAGAAGTCGCGAGCTGGTCGGACTCTTTCATCTTGATTTGGTGGTAACCGGAGTAAGCATCAAGAAAGGATAAGAGCTCACATCCCGCAGTAGTATCTACAATCTGATCAATTCGTGGCAAGGGAAAGGGAACCTTCGGACATGTCTTATTTAGACTAGTGTAGTCCACACACATCCTCCAGTTTCCACTCTTTTTCTTCACTAATACTAGATTAGCTAGCCACTCGGGATGGAATACCTCTTTGATGAATCCGGCCGCCAGAAGTTTCTGCAACTCCTCGCCGATCGCCCGGCGCTTGAGCTCGTCGAAGCGTCTTAGGCGCTGCTTCACCGGCTTGGAGTTGGGTCGGACATCAAGAGAGTGCTCGGCGACCTCCCTCGGTATGCCAGGCATGTCCGAGGGGCTCCACGCAAAGATATCTGCGTTGGCGCGGAGGAAATCGACGAGCACCACTTCCTATTTGTCGTCGAGGGTGGCGCTGATCTGCAACACCTTGTCGTCGGAGTGGCTTGGGTCGAGGGGTACTTTCTTGATACCCTCGGCGGGCTCGAAGCTCCCGGCGTGTCGGTGCGTGGAGTCTAAGGCCTCGCTCGCCATTTTGTCGAGGGTGGCTGCGAGGGCCTCGTCCTCCGCTTGAGCTTCCGCACGCTCAACGCACTCGACGTCGCACTCGTAGGCGTGCTCGAACGAAGAGCCGATGGTGATGACGCCCTTCGGACCCGGCATTTTGAGCTTGAGGTAGGTGTAGTTGGGGACAGCCATAAACTTGGCGTAGCAAGGACGACCAAGGATGGCATGATAGGACCCTCGAAAACCCACCACCTCGAAAGTAAGAACCTCCTTGCGGAAGTTGGCGGCTGTGCCGAAGCATACAGGCAGATCGATCTGGCCGAGGGGTTGGACTCGCTTCCCCGGCGCAACGCCATGGAATGGCGACTTGCTGGGGCGAAGCTTGTCCAGTCCGATCCCCATGAGCTCCAAGGTAGGGGCGTACATGATGTTGAGGCTGCTGCCTCCGTCCATGAGCACCTTGGAGAAGCGAGTGTTGCCGATGATGGGATCGACAACGAGCGGATACCGTCCCGGATGCGGGACGTAGTCGGGGTGGTCCTCGCGGCCAAAGGCGATGGTATCCTTCGACCAGTCGAGGTAGGATGGCGTGGCTTTGGTAACGGAAAAGACTTCGCGGCGCTCACGCTTGCGCTGCCGAGAAGTCATATTCGTCGTTGTTCCTCCAAAGATGAAGAAGGCGTTCTCCACTGGGGGGAACTCGTCATCTCCACCTTTGTCACCAGCATCCTTCTTCTTGTCCTCGTCGCGATGCGCGACGCGGTTGTAGTATTTCTTGAGCATCTCGCACTGCTCGAGGGTATGGTTGATCGGGCCCTTGTGGTAAGGACACGGCTTCTTAAGCATGTCGTCGAACTGGCCACCACCGCCTCGAGGGGGGCCTCGAGGTCCCTTGCGGTCTGGGGCAGCTGCAAAGGCCTCCTCGGAGTCCCCTGCCTGTCTTGACCCGCGCTGGCTTGGTGGGACCGGCTTCTTTCCCTTCTTCCCCCGCTTCAGTTTCTTGGCGGGGGCATTGGGTTTGACGCTGCCGCCCTCCGCGGGCGCATCGTCTTTGCGCTTGCTCGATTTGTCATCGAAGATGGCACCAACCGCTTCCTCGCCGGCGGCGTAGTTGGTGGCAGCGTCGAACAACTCATTGGTGTTAACAGGTCGGCTTTTCGCAAGCTCATGCACCAAGTTCCTGCACGTCGTACCCTCGAGGAAAGCGTTAATGACCTCGACGTGGGTGACGCTGGGGAGCTCGGTGCACTGCTTGGAGAAGCATCGCACGTAGTCACGCAGGGACTCGCGGGGCTTTTGACGACACCCTTTGAGGTCCCAAGAGTTCCCAGGGCGCACATACGTGCCCTGGAAATTGCCCACGAAGATATGGACCAAATCGGCCCAGTTGTGGATCTGATCCGCAGGCAGGTGCTCGAGCCACGTTCGTGTGGCGTCAGCAAGATGGAGAGGAAGGTTGCGGATGATGGCCGCGTCCTCCGTCGCGCCGCCTAGCTGGCATGCTAGGCGGTAGTCGTTAAGCCAGACTGCAGGATCAGTCTCGCCCGAGTATTTGACGAGGGTGTTGGGTTGTCGGAAGCGCGGGGGAAAAGGCGCGGTTCGAATCTCCCGGCTGAACACCCGGGTGCCCGGAGGCTCTGGTGACTCACCCCTGTCGTGCTCGGGGTCGAAGCGTCCACCCCGTCGAGGGGTGTACCTCCTGCCGTCGATGACGTTGCGGGCGTCGCCGTCGCCAGCGTGCCCGCGAGTGTCACGGATTCGCTCCCTTACGGGAACTCTCCCGATGCGCTCATGCACCGAGGGTGTCCTCGCGCCGGGCGCTACGGCTGCTTTGCCCTTCGCCGCTGGGGGTGTGTGCACGGAGACCTCACGGTCCTGGTGCGCAGTCCCATCACACTGCTCCGGGGCCTTCGAGCGCATGCGAGACGCAGAACTCTCGGCCTGCTGCACGGCAGCTTGCTCGATGAGCTCCTGTGCCTCGCGGCGTAGGTTGCGGCCCGAAGGTGTCGATGGCTCGGGCATAGCTTGGAGTAGGTAAGCCGCAGCGACGAGCTTCTCGCCCGCCGTCTTCAGTTCCGGAGATTTGTCGACGTTGTCGTCGGCCAGGATGCGCTCCCGGGCAACACGTCCCACCGCCTGGGCGTGTGTACCAGGCACGGCACGCTGCTGCTCGAGTGCGGCGCGTAGCTCCTGGGTTTGTTGACGCTGCTCGTCGAGCTTGGCTTGAAGCTCTTTGAGCTGCGCCAGCTGGGCCTGTCGCGCCGCCGAGCTTGACGAGGAAGGCGCTGCAGGCGGGTTCGCTGGTTGCTTTGCCCGCGCGTCCGCCCCGGCTTCCCCGTCGTTGCCTGGGGCGTTGTCATTTTGCTCGTCCGCAAGGTCCACCGTGAAGCACTCCCGGGAAGGATCGAAATCCCCCTCGCTGGAGTCTTCGGAGCAGGTGAGGCAGTAGGCCGTCGCCAGCTGGAACGCGCGGAGAGCGTCGGGGTCGCGGGCCCCGGAGTAGTCCTCGGCCTCCTCGGCTACGAAGTTGGTCATGAAGAAGTCGATGTCGTCGGCGATCGAGCTCGCCGTCTCGGGGTAGGATTCGTCAGGAGATGACGCGATGGGGCTGCGAATCGACCGAAGATGATAACCCGGTAGATCCCCACGCTCGATGAAGTTAGCGACGGTTGACGAGGCGTGGGCGGCAGCGTTGCGCATCCCGAAGGGGAAGGGCGACGCCGAAGTCGAGTCCCCCCTGGGAGGCACTAGTGTTGCCGCAGGCGATGGTGCCGGCGCAGATGACGCCGAGGCACGCGATGGCGAAACGGTTGCCCCATTGGTCGTGATGCTGAGTTGCGACACGCCAGCCTCAACCCACGTGGGGGAGCTGTGGCGTGCCGCACGACGCCGCTCCGCGCGTGCTTGTCGCGAACGCTGACCCGAGCGCCTGTTGCGCCGGGCTGGCGAAGTCGGAGTGATGAGGTTGCGTTCGGAGGAGAGGAGCTGCATGAGGTAACCGTTGCCGGTTGTCCTGAACTCGAGACTCCCGAACGAGATCGCGCGTCCCGCTGGAAACGGATCCGAAACACCCATAGGGTATGGGTTCGATCTGCTCGCCATTCCTGGAGATCAAGTGGGAAAAAGAGAGAAAAAGTCACGCAGCGCCCCTACCTGGCGCGCCAACTGTCGGCGTTCCGACCCGTGGGGCCTGAATCCCAACTAGTAAATGCTGCGTGTTTCCTCGTCCCAGATGATGATGCAAGAGGCAATCACAGTAACGCACGGTTTTATCCTGGTTCCGGCCGCGGGGCCGTACGTCCAGCAAAGGGGGTGTGCGAGGGCACTGTATTATCTTGCACCCGAAGTGCTCGTAGTAGGGGATACAAGCGAGGCGAGAGAGGGAGAGAAGCTCCCAAGTCTCTGCTAGAGGTGGAGTTGGTTGAGATGAGTGCTCAGTCGTGCTGAGAGTCCTCTGAGGGAGAGTTCAGAGAACTTACTTCCAACCTTTGATTGGAGAGAGTCGATCCGCCTCTCCAAAAGGAAGCCCACCCTCTCCTTTTATAGTTGTAAGGAGGGGCGGCGTACATGAGTGTAGGGGCGCGGAAGTCGTCGTTTTCCCCTGAATCGCGGGTACAGTGGTCGAGCACTGTAGGAAGTGTACTGTGGGAAGGCGACGCACGTCGCCGTCATCCTGGGCTCTGTCCTTGGTCTCGTGGAGATAGCGGCGGCCGTCCTGCGGAGTCCCAGCGGAAGTAATGGCGTGGGACGGTCCCGGACCCCCTGGTCGGGGTGCGAGCGTGTGCACTAGAAGGTCCGGGGGCGCGTGGAAGTCCCGGACCCCACAAGAGGGAGGTCCGGGACCGTCCGCGCATGCGGAGTGCCCCTCCCGGAAGGGCACGTGACATCGCCAGACCCCTTCCCCAGGGGGAGGTGTGTTCGGATGGTTGATGTCGGCGTGACAGTAACGGGGGCGGCGCCAACTTGTCTTGTACCGCGTTGAATGCTCCACAGTGCTGCTATAGCGGCTGGGGTGGCAGAGCGGTGACCGGGGTCAGTGGACGGGACGCCGGTCACATCCACTGCGGGAGTGGCAGTCTGACGCCGCCCATCCTTTGAGCCGTGGTGGAGTAGCTGGCCTTTAATGCCTTTGTACGGCGGTCGGTTGGGCGGCGGGGCCACTTGTCCCTTGTGCCGAGAGATGGCCTCGAGCGAGGCGGAGATTGGCCACCCGCTCGAGGGCAGGTCCGCTGTCCTCGAGCGAGGCGGAAATGCGATTGCGCGGTCGAGGGTCCGAGGGGAGCCCTCGAGCGAGGCGGAGACGAGTGACCCGCCCGAGGGCAGATTCGCTACCCTCGAGCGGGGCGGAGATTGTTCGGTGGGCCTGAGAGGGGTGCGAATGGGCCACATGCTGGGCTTCTTTGAGTCCTTTCCTCTCTTCCAGATTTGGAAGGAGGCCGGGGGCCTTTGTGGGCCCAGTTGCCTTAACATGTGTTTGTGTTTTCGAAAGTGGTTTTAGTACTCCAATTAGGGTGTCCCTAATTGTGGCACCCGACAAATATTTTATGGTGTGAATGCGTGATTTTTTTAGTTTTAGGATTCATATTGTTTTGCACAAAGTATCCATTTTAATCCACTCCAACCCATCTCAACCTGCATTTACATATAACCCGCTCCGCCCCAACCCAAATACAATTCACATCGAAATTCAACCCAAACCATTAGGCCTAGTTTGGAAGCCCATATCCTGGCGGGGATCCCCGTCGCTTCCCCGATTGGCAGCCCACGCGGAATTCGTCCCCGTGGAGTCCAATATGCACCTTTGGAAGCCCGCTGTGTAGGGATTTGCGGCCCGGGTGAGCCCAATTCCCCCGCGGAATCGCGCCCGGCCTACAGACATCGGGGAGAACTCCCCCCGTCCCCCACTCGTCGCTTCGCTCCTCTCGCCCCGCGAGGTCAATCGGGGGAGCGCCGCCGCTGCCTGATCTCCTCCGACGACCTCGCAACGGCAAGCTTCCCCTCCGCATCAGGTGATGCTCCCCTTCCCTTCCCGTCCCCTGCATCTTCTTGCCCCAGCTAGGGTTTCTCCTCTCCTCTCCTCACACTGTTTCTTGTAGATCTTGCAAGAAGCCGCGGCCCTACGGCGGCCGGGAGGGACCTGACGTCGAGCTCCGGGGCCACTTCGTAGGTATGTACGCGCTTCCTCACTCGACTTGCTCGCTCGCTTGCTCTGCGCTACGCCCGCCGCGGCCTTCCCAATCGACGACCACCACCACCCCGCCTCCTCCAATGACCGCGCCCTCCCACCTCCACCTCCTGGGCTGCGCGGCTCGTAGAATTTCTCTGCACTGCAACATTTCTACAGCTAGCTCTATTAAACACTTGCTGCCATAATCAGTTTTTTGTGTGTAGAGCACTTGCTGCCATTATCAGATTTTGTCAATGTTTGTAGAACACTTGCTGCTAGAATATGTTTTTGTCAATATTTGTAGAACAACTGCTACTAGAATTAGTTTTTTGTCAATATGTGTAGAACACTTGCTTCTTATGAGCAGAACACTTGCTGCCAAAATCAGTTCCATCACTTGATTCAAAAGTCAAAACATATTAGTTGATTGTTTCTTCCTTATTCTGTTGCTGTATCAGCTACCTGACATGGATGTCCTTACTATCTTGAACCAAAACATTTTCACTAATTGTGTTACCTATCCTGTAGCTGTGTAAACAAACTCCTAAATACACCTAGATGGCTGGGTTTAGTCTGTTTCATTATTATTTTTCTTGGTACTCATGTACCCAAATGAGTTTTGCCAAATTTCTTGTAAGCTTTCCTTGTTTACATGTCTGGCAAACTCACCATAATTATCTAGTATCTATTCTATTTTTTAGGCATTACCTTAGCTGTTGCTGCCTTGTACCATGTTAGTAAATAATAATTTACTGAATAATATTATCTATATACTAGATCATGGACTCTTGGGAAGAGGAAATTAGGAGATTCATGTTAGAGGAAGAAGAAGAGGATGATGAATTATTTTTTTGTTCTGGTCCCCGCACTTCAATTGGGCATGTATGATGAGAAAGAGCCAGAGCACACCTCAGTTTTGACCGGTCCAAAATATGTCAAAGAAGTCTTAGAAGGTCATGAGAGGTGGTGTAAAATGGACTTTAGGATGGAGTCTGAGATTTTTAGAGCTATAGTACACTTTCTTAGAGTGGAGAATCTATTACGTGACACGCGTGGTGTTATGATTGAAGAGCAGTTTGCAATGTTTATGTTCATGCTCTCTCATAATGCGAGCACCGAGAGGCTAAAAAAGAGATTCCAACATAGTGGTGAGACTATACATAGGAAAATTACAGAGTTCTTCGATATAATTCCAGCCCTTACTCATAAGTTTCTGAAGCTTCCAGATGTATACCAAACACATGTCAAGATTGCGTCCGACCCTCGATATATGCCTTTCTTCCAGGTTAGTTATAGGTACTAGATACTTGGCCCAATCATAACCGCAGAACACATGATTCCAACACTCACTCCATGATTTAATTTCTTTTACTGCAGAACTGCATTGGTGCTATAGATGGCACCCACATCCCTATCACCATTGCAGAAGAAAAGGCACCTCCTTACAGAAAACAGGAAAGGAACATTGTCACAAAATGTGATGTGCGCATGTGATTTTGATCTGAAATTCACTTTCATATCATGTGGATGGGAGGGATCCGCATCTGATGCAGGAGTTCTACGGTCTGCTCGTAATAAGGGATTTAATGTGCCGGTGGGGAAGTTCTACCTTGTTGATGCTGGATATGCAAACACACCCTCGTTCATTGCTCCATATAGAGGAGTTAGATACCACCTTAGTGAGTTCAGGAGGCATAGGTCATATGCAAACTATAAAGAATTATTCAACCATCGGCATGCACAACTGCGTAATCACATTGAAAGGGCTTTTGGCGTGCTGAAAAAGCGATTTCCAATTCTGAAAGTGGGTACAATCCATCCCATTGAAAACCAAATTAAAATTCTAGCAGCAGCAGCAACATTTCACAATATTATTAGAGGGTATAATGGGGATGAAGGGTGGCTGGATCACCAACCAAACAATATCGACCCTTCTGATTACGTTGAGCTACCAGAGGGTGATGATGAATACCCAAATGAAATGGAATCAATCGATGGAAACACCCTGCGAGACCAAATTGCCCATCAGATGTGGGCTGCATACAATAATTAGTTGATCTTATGTGTGGTTCTTGTAATAATGTAATCTAGTACTATTATTTTATATGAAATGTAATGTACTCTATGTGTACTGTGTAAGACATATTATATATTGTAATAATGTCATTGGATATGCTTTGGGACATGCAGCCATGTCAGGTGATGTTTCAAGGGCTGCTTGGAACTCCACATACGAGAAAGGGCTTGTTGAAATATTACATGAGTACAAGGATAACCCAAAATACAAAGGTCAGAATGGTTGGTCATCAGAAGGGTGGAGGATTATCACAGCCAAGTTCAATGAGAGCTTTCCCATAGCTCACTTCACAAAGCAACAAATTCAAGAAAAGGAGAAGGAGCTTAAAGGTAACTACAGGACACTAAGAGATGCTAAAAAGGAAAGTGGTAATGGCTGGAATGAATCTTTGTGCATGATACTTGCCGAACCAAAAATCTGGGAGAAGTTAATTAAGGTAAGCTATTTGGTATATAAAATATAGTTAATGCTGCATTTATATTACTTATACTGTGTAAGAAAATGTTGAGAACTAATTATACTTTTTATTCAATAGAACCATCCGAAAGTAGCAAAGTTTCACAAAAAGCCATTTCCTCTCTTTTACCAATTGGAAGCACTATATGAAGGTGAAGTTCTCTCACCTAATTTGTTACTTTCAGCACTTAATATGTTGTTTGTAGGATCTAGTATGATATTTTTAGCAATTATTCTATTACTCTCAGTAGCTAATATGATATGAATTATACTTTATTTGTACAGGAAGTATTGCCACAGGGAATCTAAACTTCACTTCAATTCAGCAAAAGGATCCTTTTGACGATGCTCCTATGGCTGCTCCAAAGGTTGCTCCTATGGCTGCTCCAAGGGTTGCTCCTATGGCTGCTCCAACTGTTGCTCCTATGGCTGCTCCTGCTGAGAGAAGTATCTCGGAACAAAGCTTCCACAGTGATCTTAGAGACTTTGGCAATAATTCGTATGCTTCAAGTTTTGATGGCCAAGGGACCTCAAGTGCACGCAATGAACAAAATGAAGCTCAATCCGCTCCAAGTGAAGGAGGAAGTGGGAGAAAGCGTAAGCAAAGTCACATTGGATCTGCACTTGAGGATTATGTGGAGTTTAAAAAGAGTCAAACAAGCAAAACTTTGGAAGCTCTGAATGAAAAGAAAAAGCGTGCTGAGGAATTTTGTTTTGAGAAGTGTGCTGATCAAGTGGATTCTATAAATGAATTAACAAATGATGAGAAGTCATATGCTATGGAGCTCTTTGAATCTGATACAAACAGAGAAGTGTTCATGAAGACCAAAAATCCTGAAGTTCGTCTAATTTGGCTAAAGAGAAAAATCAGGTATGTTCTTTATACAGTTCAGTTGTACTTTGGAGCAGCTTGTACCTGTTCTTGTATCCATGGTAGCATGGATGATACAGCTATGGTAGTTCATGCTTTTAGTTTTTGGTGTTTTGATTATTTGAATGCATAACCATTAGATTTTGTGTTTAGAAAAGTAATATTGACATGCATGCTTGAAGCTTTGTGTCATTACTTTTTCATATGCTTTGGTAATTATATAATTAATGCAAACTTTCTTTGTGCTATTTTGTAGAGCACTTGCTGCAAACAGTGCATAGAAGGTAGAAGTTATTTCGTGACAGGAGTGGCACAAATGCAGAGTGAGTTACTCATTTATACTTGCTGGTTTGTTCCTAGATTCTTTTGTTCCTAGATTGTTCAAATATTGTAGAGGTTAATAACTGAAAAAGCCTAGTCTTCAAATTGTAGGTCAGCTCATTTGATCAGCATGCACAAGTCAAATATAGTGCAGAACCAAATCTTCCTTGATAGTATATCCTGCTATTCTGAAGGCCACGTGAACATATTTTTGCTCTATTTATCCCCTGAATTTTTGTGAGCTACAAGCAAATGGTTTCTGTTCTGGAATTATATTGTAATGAATCAACATGGCAGTTGACTATTAACAGCGTTACAAGACTCCTCTTGATTCTTTGCAGTTGTGTTATTTGTATGCATGCAAGTACCTGTTATGGCGGGATGATACGTACAAATCTGTTAGATGCATGTCTTTGATAACCGTTAATATTTGGTTTGTAATTTATTTATGTACGGCAAACCATTAACCATGGCAGCAGCTGCCAGAGAACAGGCGCATGTTACCTTTTTTTTTCATTTTTCCAATTTATTTGAGCATTTTCTTTGTATCTAGGGATTTCCACCCCTTGTCTTCCAAATGGCTACAGGGAATGAATCCCAAGCGGGAATTCCTCCACATGGAATTGACGGGGTTCTCACCTGCCACGAAAATCCCCCTCGGGGGTTCCCATCCCTGGGTTTGTTGCCTCTTGCTGCCAAACTAGGACTTATCAGGGTGAAATGCAAGGGTTCTTGGGGTAGTGGAGGCAGCGATCCAGCATGCAGCCAGTTACTTGCGCACATCACGACTTCAAACTCGGCTGTTTAGTCCGTGAGGAGTCGTTTTTCATGTATAATCGTTAGCCCAAATCATGACAGGTAACCTAGTTTAAGGCAGTCTAGCGTATGAAGTCGTGACATGATAGGCGACTCATGCCTGTGTATTCAAAGAGATGCACATATTTCTTGTGTATTCAAGAAAAAACCGGTGTGCCGTGTGCGGCAGGCCGCCTTCTGTGGGATCAAAGGAAATATGCTGGGGCACATAATGGCCGCCTCACGGGCCTTGTAATCTTCAGCGGGCCCAAGGTTAACGGGCTTTTCCTCTGCCGAATATCTTTTTTCGCATCCGCGAAACGTGGCCGAACCGAGTTCGAGTCGATTTCAAATAAAAAGAGGAACCAAGAAATCAAGAATCCGAGTCCGACGGAGCGGCCAATCCAGTCCAGTGCGCGAAACCGCGCGCCGGCCGCGTACGCGCGTACTACGCGAAGCGAACGGAAAGCGCGCACGTACGCACGCCCCGCGCGCGACCGCCTTCCTCTCCGCTTAAACCAATCCACAGCTCCGAGGGAGGCGGGACGAGACGGCCACGTCCGATCTTAGTCGAGGAGGCGGCGGAAGGAGAGCGCGCAGCGCAGCCACAGCTTCCTTCGAGGGGGAGACGCGCGGCGGGGAGAGGATCGGATGAGGACGGCGACGGCGCAGCGGCAGGAAGGCGCCCGCGCCCACCTCCTGGCGGGGACCCCGGCGCGGCACGACGCGCCGCCGGGCGACGGCGCGGCGGCCACCAAGGGGTGCACGACGTTCTGGGTGGAGGGGGAGGGCGGGGAGGCGCCGCGGCGGGTGGCGGTGCCCGTGGCGCGCCTGGGCCACCCGCGGATGCTGGAGCTGCTCGGGGAGGCCCGGGAGGCGTACGGCTTCGAGCACGAGGGCGCCGTCGCCGTCCCCTGCGGCGTCGACCGCTTCATGCGAGCCGTGGAGGCCTCGGCGTCGGCGGGGCGCGGCCACCACCACCACCACTTCCGCCTGCCTCACATCCACATAGCCCGCTGCTTCAGGCCGTCGCACGTCGTCGCGTAGGATTCGCGATTGCCGCTCTGCCGCGCGATTTTGATTTCTTCTTCGTTTTCGTTTGTAAGCAAGATTGTTTTTTTTTTCTTGTTTAGTTTCGTGATCGAAGTCTGTGGTGAATGCGTTCGCCCAACGATCACGAGTTGAGGACCACCAGAGCTAGCATGAATGTCGCAGCAGCCGGTGTAGTTTAATTTGCAGGTCATATTTTTTGTTGTTGTAATACGCAGATCTTGTGCCTCCAGGACCAGGATAGGTCGTTGATTGATTTGTATACGATGTGTGAAATAAAGACTATACTCTGTTCTGCTTCAGATCAAGGCCGTATCTAGACCCGTGCGGGCCGTGCGATCGCACAGGGCCCCCAAAATTTAGGGGCCCCAAAATATAACGAGTATACTAGGTATAGTTATATAGTAGATTTTGTTTTAGTTATATTTTGATCCAATACGAAGCAAACTGTAGCCCAAATATGTCATAGAAGAGGAAATATGCCGCTTGACCATTGTCTTTCAATCAAATCTGCAGATCGCAGTGCAATCTTTTTCGCTTCCACTATAACCGCTCGCCAGGCACGGCACAAGTCACGTCTGCACTTCCACCTTCCGGATTTCACTGGGCACTCGCAGGCGCAACGATGGTACTAGGGTCCAGTTCATAGTTTCGCACAGGGCCTTCGAATTTGCCGGTACGGCCCTGCTTCAGATTGTACTGTATGTCCTACTCTCAAGAGTCATGATGACTCTGTTCATGGGAAACTTTGAGCAATGCAGTGGCCCTGCTCACAAACTTCACCATGATCCCACCGTATTTTAGGTTATTTCAAAATGTATGCATGCGGATTCTTGGATCTGATCATGGAAGTATGTTGGTATGTCTGACCCTTCCGGCAGCCCATGCTGGCTGCCGCTGGTTGGGTGATCTCACCCGATTGCCGTTCCCCGTGCCTGATGCGCCGGCAGCCGCAGTCCAGCAGAACTCTCGTGGTCAGCGGCCACAACTGGCCGCCCCACGTTGACGGCAAGTTCGCCTACGTTCATGCAGCTCCTTCCCTGAAAAAAAAAAAGTTGGTACGGGTTTACGGATGCAATTCTGCACATCCTTATTTGTATTTCCACTGAAACAAACACTTGCATGGATTTACAGACGCTGCGGAAAAATTCATATGGCCATTTGATGACAGTAACAAGAGAGCCACGAAAACAAACAAGGCCGATCCAGCCATTTTTTGAGCTTATGCAAACATGCAATCCCCTCCGTTTCACATTACATACATGTAACCTGCCCCCAGCAACATAAGATGAACGGCTTCACGCACAGAAGCAGCGTCACTGAGTTAGGCCTCCTGATCCTCCTCACCGTTGTCTCCCATTCCTTCTTGGTCATCGATGATTATGTGCAACATATCGCCAGGAGCACCAACCGCTTCCCCCATGGCCGCATCTCCTGGACCCCCATCATTGCCCGCCATTCCTTGATTGTCAAAGACTAACTCAAGCATAGCGCCAGGAACAACAACCGCCTCTTCCATCATCAGCTCCTGCTGTCCCTCCTCGGGTGGAAACCTCAGGAACCTTTGCAAGAGTGCTGAATTGTCAAGTTCCATTCTGTGGTCAGGGGTATGCTGCTGATTAAAGCGTCCTGGAAGTTTTGAACTGGAGTTGTAGCAGGCTTCGCAAAGGTCGAAGCCAATTAGCTCGGTGCAGTCCTTGCATTTGTATCTCTTACCACGTATCGGATATGCCTGCATGGTGTTCAGCAGTTTCATCTTAGCAAAATGATGAGAATAATTCAACGCATGATAAAGATCATTGTCATCTGATTTGATATTAAGGTTATACAACCGTAGAGGATTCATCACAGACGAATGACCACCTAGACAAATTTACCATCAATAAAAGCTACTATAACTGAGTTCTGTGCAAGAAAAGGTCAAATGCTAGAAGACGAGTATTACAGACCAACTTGATCTGCATGGCCAGGTTCCCCTAAGAAGTCTACAGAACAAGTGGCAGCCGTTCTTTTTTTGGTAGCTGAAAAAAGAACAAATATTGATAAACTTCTAAAAAAGCAAAGAGGCGCAAACTAGTGATCTCTTGTAAAAAGCTACTCAGATATTTAGGCTCTGAAAGTATCAAAACTGAAAGCTAACTACGTTACTGGTTGTCACATTTAGCATGTTACTTATCATGGCTATGCTTGTATAAGTTATTAGCACCTTTGAATATACCAAACTACCAACCAAAAGGTGAACGATCCTGAAGTGAAAGAAATCAGTCTATCTACTATGTCGGTAAAGGTTTTCTGAGAGTCCAAGTTTTACCAACTATTACAACTTATACATACCCCACATGAGTCACATCCAACGCCAATGTGAATATTTGATATGTCCTCAACACGATGTGCCCTGCTGCTTCGTTTTGTACTTGAAGCACCTAAACAGCACAAAACACTCGAGTTAGCAACACAAAGGGAAGGGGATAAAATAGTCAATATGGACAACGTGAAGCGTGCAAATTTTTATAGCAAGGCAAAAGGAAAATGCAAACTAATCTTGCACATGTATCTATACCATTTGATGTGATTCAACAAACACAGTCCCTTAAAAGAGAGATCCCAGGCACAACTACAACACTACTAATTAGTAGGAGATGCTTCTGCACCCTCCTGTAGTAGTGGACCCTGCAACTGTCCAGATTCCAGTGTGTACTTCTGGTGTGTAAATAACTTTCTACAGCTTAGTGCTAGCTCTACAAAACTAAAAATTAGAAGACTCCAACTACACACTGCCCCACCAGACAGCCATCAACTGACAGCATAGAGCAACCAACAATAATGAATTGACGCTCTCTGATCATAGCAAGAACACTATATCCCTCTTCATCCACAAACTAACATCATTAGATCCAAGATGCTAGTACTCCTCCCTAAATGGAAAGATTTAATGACTAAAACAGCATTACATGTCAGTAAATTAATTCATCAGGAAGAAATGCATATTGATAAAAGAGAACCAGTGCACAAGAAAACCTTCCAAAAGATATCCTATACAATTTCCATCTAAGGTATTTGTATCACATTATTGCTAGAAGCCAACCAAAACTGAAAGAATAAAATAATCTGCTGGAGTACTCAGTGAAATTGCACCATAAACTAAGACTAAGTTCCCCAATGTTACAAATAGTTCCTTACAGAAACTACAACCTGAAGTGTAATTTGTGTTTATTCAACAACGTGAAGAGTATATGCCTTGTTGGTCGATCATAAGAAAGTAAGGTTATTGAGGTATAAGCATGACTGTTGGTACTCATCTTAAATGAGACAATTATAAGAAAACTACTGGTGGCCGTCCATTACTAGCATGGGTAATCAAGGCGAACAACTTAATATGGAATATAATGGCTAACCAAGCACGACATTGACTGGACCAGCAAGGGAATAGCTTAACACTACCACATCAAGTTAATAGAAGGAATCATTCATCTCATGCATGGTATGGATTACTGATTCTCTCCATATAAGTTACTGCTAATGGAGATATGCCAACCTACCAGTTCCATCTCAGTTACTACTAATAGGCCATCTTACCTTGTTATAGAAGATAAAAGATAATATGCAAAGTGAGATAGAGCTTGACGACAAGAGTTTACCTGAAGATGATCCTTCACGGTTGCATTCACCCTTCTTAGACTGAAATTTTTGCCCTCTCGATTCATATTCCGCTGGAAAATATTCTTCCAGGAAATGATCAAGGTCCAGGCAAACATTAGGGAAATCTCCAGGGTGAAGACTTCCACAAACATGGCATTTGAGTGCTTCCTCATTCAAGCAAGGCAAACAGGATACACAATACACTGTCACAAAACCAACATAAGTTAATATCTCAAAAACAAGTTAAAATGTTTTTTATTCTGAGATTAGAATTTACCATGACCACAATTGAGAACAGCAGGTTGATACAGCATCTCCTTACAGAGAGGGCATGAAACATCCTCCAACTTAATTTTCTTTGAGTGCACATCCACAATGCTGCCATTCAAGGAAGCTTCTTGTGGAGGTCGAGTTTTACTGTCTTCATTTCTGTTCTCCCCATTGTTTCCAACTTCTTACCATAAAAAAAGTGGTAAATCATATTTAAGATTTATGAGATGTAATGGAAATGGAGATAAATATTTAAGACTTATGAGATATCATGGACATGGAAATAAGTAGTTATATGGCACGATTCTTACCATTGTTCTTGGAGTTTAAAAACTCAATGATTTGGGGAGAGTATGTTTCTATACGCTTCTCTTCCTCTGAAAGGTAAGCCCAAAATGAAAATAGAGTTAATTCCCAAAAGGTAAGTAAGTGTAGATAGCACTAACTACTAAAATCCGGGGAAAATGCACTGTCGGAAGCAGCGAGGCTCCAAACCAATCACTGTGAAGCAATGAAACAACCTAAGCCAACATGCTCACCCTCTACAACTAAAAAGTTTATACTCGCACCACCTCAATAAAATGTTCCTATAACTATCTTCAATTAATGCAAAGTTTGCTAAGTAAAACCAGTGTACTCTAGAAGATGTGAAATAACGAGACTTAAATATGTACGAACATCAAATCTAGAAGATTTTACTTGTAAATAGAACCATACCGTCACAGAAGAACTGCATTTTACATGCCATATCACAGTATATTAGTTTTTGGGCTTAAAACTCACCTAGTACTTCTTTTTCCCTTCTTTTGTAGTCTGCAGGTTCAAGCTTTAGGATTAAGTGATGCATGAGCTGGCAGATACTTGGAAAATGTTTATAGGGCTGCCTACACACGGCACACTTTGATTCCCGGAAGATATGCATAGCTTTGTGGACACACCAGAAACATGACATATGGCCACATGCTGCACCGGTAGATGATAAATGAGTTTTGAAGAGTATGGCATAGCCAAGCTGCTGTAATGTGAATGTAAAAAAAAAATGAAATCTTACAGATAACAACTGGTTTGTACAGAAGATCCCTGCAAAACAGATGGAGTAAAAAGATGAGATCAATGGTACATTTGTTCAGAATTGAAGCCATAATACTCAATGCAAATCAAAAAGAGAAAAAAAAAGATTGTGTGTTGTACGCACACACAGAATTCAGTGCTACCATGTTGTTTAGAGATATACGAAAACTGCAATATGGAGGGTCAGTATGGTTGTGGTGCCCAACCAGCACTGGCATCATACGAACCCAACAGAAAGCCAACAGAGTCATCAGATATTATATTTAAGTTTGTATAAACTCGATTTAATTAGTTGCATTTGTGATATGGTTGTTGAGGAATAAATCTGTTGTTACAAAAGGCATTGGACTCAGTGAGGTTGCTGGTCCACTTCATCTCCAATGGCATGGTCAGTCAACGAGGGATGGGACCATCTCCAAGGGGAAAATACAGTGTTACATGGGCACGGGTGTGGGTGACGGTGTGCGACTCGGGTGCGAGTATCCGATTCGGCAAAATTTTTGGGGACATGCCAATACCACTTGGAATCTGACAAGGGTGCAGGGTATCTGACTCGGCAAAAAAAAAAGGATAAGGGTGTCCAAGTAACAATGTGAATATACCCACAAGATCGAGGACGAGCTGATCCAGCTAAAATGGTAGATCGATCCATCCCACTTCCTCTCTCTAGCTAACATGCGGACCATACCTTCCTCTTCCTATCTCTCATATTAAATAGGCAGTTGGGACCCATCCCTAAAAGCAGGGATAGCCCCAACCTATACCTTGTCCCCAAACTAAACACATGCTTACTCGTTGCTGGCAGCTCCTGCGGCCAGATCCGGCAACACCCCCGCTCCGACTCTGGCGGCTGCCGGTCCTCCACTACCATGGTCGGGAATTTCTCCACCATCTCACTGCCCCATGCACCACCACAACCGAGCCAGCCTACCACCGCTGGCTTCCCTCTAGGTCCACAGACTCCGGTGAAACACCACCTCGAAACCTAACCATGCCGAAGAGTCACCTGAGTCGGAGAATAAGCTCCAAAGTGAGAATTGTGGCACAGATCTGCTGTCTACACAAATTCAGGTGCCAACCTCCCGCAAAATACCCAGGCATAATAGAGCAATCAGGTTCTGTTAATGTCTTAATGATATTCCTAGATGCAGAATTTTGCTATAGGTATTAGTCGGTCTGCATATGAACCATTCTACAGATTTGATTGGGAATATGGGGAAGTAAATGTGCCCCTCTGGACCCTTGGCACGATCAGCCTCAAAATGATTTTAACATAGTGCAGCTTGCTAAGTGTTCAGAATTTTTGTGGAACGCGGCGTTCTGGGGTATTATCGACACAAAAAGCTCACAAACAATGCAACCTTGCCGGTACAGAAATTTAGGGCAAAATTTTGAGCACGATCGGCCACCAGCGTACATAGGATCGAGGCCAACTGCAGCCATCGAAACAGCAAGGGGAGGCGCGGGAGGGGGAGGGGGGAGGGAGCGCCGTATCGGCGTCATCAAACTCACAGGCAGACGCAGCACATGAACTGCGGATCGTCCAAATCGTTGGCCCCAGGCCCGGCGGCGGTGGCGGCGACCTCCTCCTTCTTCCCCGGCTCCGGCGGGTGGCCGTCGGAGGCCATCCTCCCTCCCCTCCACGATTCGTCTGGCCGCCGAAGGAACGGGTGGGGGGGAATCTGTTGCGCCTGCGCCAGCGAGAGGAGAAAGGGCACGCGATGCCGGAAGCATCGGGTGGAGAAGGGGCACGGCCGCACGGGGACTTGGGACGGAAGAAGCCCAGCCCACCGCCTCGTGAGGATGGCGGCGTCGAAGCTGTGATTCTCGCCTGGGCGGAAAAGGGACAGGTGTTGGATGGTGCTTGGATTTGGGTCCGGATTCAGTTGGGTCGCGTCGGTGGCCGCCGCACAAATTAAAAAGACCTTATATATATATATATATATATATATATATATATATATATATATATATATATATATATATATACACTCCTCATCACCGGGCCGAAATTGACCGTCCGCGGATGTTGCCAACCACACTTAAGACTACTGATCACTTAAGGTGATTGTAGGTGCGATCTTATATGGGCCTTTGGCTCACTAAAACCTATTTTGGTTCCCAAAAATTCCTGGACTACTTTTAGTCCCCGAGCTAAAAACAAAAAGTCTCTTTCTATTTGATTTGAGGTGCTAAACGGACTAGATGTCATTAAATGAAGTGTAGGAAGGACCAAAATGCTCGGCATACATGCATCCAGCTCACTATTAGCCCCCCAAAGTAGATTGATAGATTGATGTAGGAGTAGTAGGGTGAAAAAGTAAATTGATGTAGGCTAAATGTCTCAAAAAAACTCCTCAAGAATGACTTCTTATTCTTTAGCCCCACACAGACTTAGCTTTTAGCCCTAAAAAATCCCTCATATTTGGGTCTTTAACCCCAAATGTCTCAAACTTATGCAAAAGTTTCATAAAACAAACAGAGCCTAATATAGCATGCATCACAGATAAAAAGAAAAGGGGTCTGCATGCATGCGGGAGAGAATATGACATGACATCACCCACGCGAATGCAAATCTAAAATTAAAAAAACTTATAACTACTAAACCGAGCATTCTAATTAAATTTAGATTACACTATTATCTTTCTTATGATAAGATCTTCAAAACAATACCACACTTACCTATGTTTGCACGATATTTTTCGCACTAATTAATAAATTTTGGATTCTGGGAAAAATTAACAACACGAACAAATTATTATTTTGACGAAAAAGTTAAACATAGCAAACAAATAATAATATACCACGAACAAAATAGGGACAAACATGCAACTGTAAGACTAAAAATAGAGACAAACATGCAAACTTGAAAAAACTGGGACAAACACATAGTTGGACTTCAGTTTTGCAAATGACCCAAATATTTACGTCATCATTCTTCACATAAAAAATCACCATGGCTCTGCCCATGATGGACTCTAGCTACAAATTTCTCTCCACACGTCGCCTCGCTACCATTGTTTCATCAACACCACCGTACCATTCGCCACTACGATTGAGTTGCTTGGGCATGCACTTCGTTTACATCCCGCATGTGCCTTTGTGCATCCCTCCATCCCTAGCTACCCTATCAGCTCTTCGTAACCCAACCAAGTCGGATGGCGACCGAACCTGCCGAAGCGATCCACTTCCACGCCGCCATGTATCGGAGGCGCGCCGATCACGTCTAGGTCCAGCTCCATCATGGCATGGCCTCAACCGCTCAACGATTCGCATTAGTCGGAAGTCTTGGTTGACGGTGGCGGTGGCATGGCGGCCGCCGCCGGCCAACTTCTCCTGCCTAGCACTTCCTCGTAATCCATTTGATATCACTCAGCCGCCTAAAGCTAGCAGCAGGAGACGGCCAAGTCCTGAGCGGTCGCGCCCATGATCGATGGTGGCTCGATGCCGTGTGGGCACGAGAGACGAGACATGGCTGGATGCGTCTCGAGGGCCCAGCCCAGGCAAGTGCGGAGTTTCCTGCTGCGCACTGCCACGGCCATGCGGCTGCCCTCTCTACCCCGCGCACATTGGAGCAGCTGCTGCGGGCGTTGACATTGTCTTCTCATCGTTACTTGGTCTCAGAAAACCATTCCACACTTGGGACTGCAAGCGATTACTGAACCCCGGCTCTCCATGTGGCTGCTAACTAGTACTAAGCTCGAAACAAATGCTGGCCGTCGTGTATTTGTTGCTCTGATTCTGCCATTCATGACCATTTCATACCTTACCGTGTTTGCTTCTACTCCCACTAGATGCTTCCTAAAACTGTCCCAGGTGTAGTGCAGAACAACAGACAGATGTAAAGCCGGCGAGAAGCTTTCGAACATGGAGTGCACAATCGAACCAAAAAGGACGACCCAACTGACACCTGCTAAAAATTCGAGTGATCGACCCGCCGGTGGGTAATCAGCCACTCTGAGCCGGGCCCATCACGCTGGACGTTGATGGCTTGCCCAAAGCACTTAGCGATAGTACTATCTTTTGCATCAGTCCATCAAGAGCCAAGACGTTTCGTGGAAACAGAATTATGAAACCGCAGGTTGACACGTCCAAGGTACTTAGCTCCAAACCAAAAAAAAATTCTGGCTTTCTTTTCTCCTCTTAATAGCGTGACAAACGAAACTACGAAAGTGCTTCGAACCATGCTTAAATAAATCTCAGCCAGCCTTCCGTCTACAGCTGAGTAGTAGGTGACAAGCGAGTACCACATGACTGATCCAACGGTCACCCAACGACCCGGACCGACGAAATTATAGCGGAATGCTGCCCACTGCCAGGGCTTTCCCAGGAAAAGAAGTAGAATAAATTCCCTGTGTGCCACTGGAAAATGTAATCCATCCCTTATGTGCCATTAAAAATTAGCACATCCCTTCAGTGCCATCGTTTTTAATTTTTCATCCCCTCCGTGCCATTGCCGTCAGAAAACACGTTAACAACGTCAAATTGGTTCAAGTTCATACTTTTTTACCCCTCCTTCCTCCTCTCGGCCTCTCCTTCCCCTCTCCCGGGGCGACGGGGAAAGGAACGCCCTGCCGCACCTTGCCGGGGCGCCGCGCTGACCGCACCCAGCTTGGCAGCGCTGTCGACCTGCGCCTGCCCCTGCCGCCCCCGTGACCTCTCTCGCTGCCGAACTCCCTTCCATCCTCTGCGCCCGTGCGCACCGCCCAGCCGCCACGGCCCTCGCCTCGGTGAACTCGCGCACCACCCAGCCGCCACGGCCCGTCCCCGCCTGTCCCCATCGTCTTCCTCCCGCACAGTCCCCATCGTCTTCCTCCCTTCCACACTCTCTCTCTCACCGGCGCCCCTCCTCCCCCTCCCTCGCCGGCGACGGCAGAGCGACACGCGCGGCCGCGGGTAGGGCGGAGTGGCACGACCGGGCGGCGGAGCGTGGTCGGCGCGCGGCGGCGCAGCCTGGGCGGTGTCGTTGGCCTATGCGTGTGAGCTTGTCGGGGCCGGCGGAGTAGACGTCGGGGCGGCCTGCGTGCCTCCTCCTGCTTTCTCCATCGACGGGCGGCCACGGCAGGGCGGTCCGCGCGCGGCGGCGCGACGCAGTGGAGCGGGCACGACGGGGCGGTCCGACCCCGGCGGACGGGCAGCCTCCGCGCGGGCAGCGCGGTTGCGGGTGCCTCCTTCCTCCTCTCGACTGCTCCCTCCCCGGCGAGCGCTCCTCCCTCCCCGGCGAGCGCTCCTCCCTCCCCGCGCCGGACCAGGGCCTGCGCGGCGGCGGCCAGGGCCAGTGGGCGGTGCGGCCGGGCCCTACGCCGCGGTGGTCGGGGTCTGCGCGGCGGTTGCCATGGAGCACTCGAGCTTCCCTCGCCGGCAGATCCCCCTCCCTCCTCCCTGCCTCGGCGGCCGTGGCGGCCGCGGCGTCCCTCCTCCATGCTCCATGCCTCATCCGGCCGCGGTGGCCTGTGGCCCTCCTCCCTCGCTGTGCCTCCTCCCTCCGATGGCCACGGCGGAGCAGCGGCCGCGGATCTGCGGCGGCTCGGTGATGGCCCGGCGGCGGCTTGGCGGTGGCTCGGCAGAGGCTCGTCCCTGGATGAACCCTAGCTCCTCTCTGCTCGCTGCAGTCGGTCGTCGCCCTCCGGCCCTCTCTTCCAGCCCCGGCGTGCGCCACCGGCCGCCGGCGTCGCACGGGCCGGCCGCCTCCCACGGTCCGGGTTGCTCCGCCTCGACGCGCTCCCAGGGAATCGGCTCTCCAGCCCGCTCCCCGCCGGCATCTCGGCTTGCGGCGGCGTCCCCGGCGAGCTCCTGCGGCGGCCGCAGCCTCCCCAGTCGTGCCGGGACGACGGGCCCGGCGGCGACCTGGCGTCTCCGTCGACTGGCGCTCGCGCGTGGTGCGGGATTGGGACCTCCGCTGGATTGGGGGCGAGCGTGGCATGCCGACCGGACGCGGGCGGTCGAGCCGAGCGCGGGGAGAACGGAGGCGGCGCTGCGGGCGGCACTGGCACGCGGTCTCCCGTCCGTTACTCTGAAACGGGGTGAAACGGAGGGGTATTTTGGTCTTTTCCCAATACTCTTTAACGGATCCGGTAGGGAAAGTTAACAGCAATGGCACAGAGGGGATGAAAAATTATAAATGATGGCATAGAAGGGATAAACTAATTTTCAATGGCACATAAGGGATCATCTTAATTTTCTAATGGCATAGGGAGAATTTACTCAAAGAAGTAAAGAATCATGCATGCGTTGTGATCTGCCTGGCTGCTGCCTGCGCACATTTATTTCCTCCTCGATCAGGGATTCAACCTTACCACGCAAACGCTAGTGATCCAGAAGAACCCTACATGCTTGCTAAGTATGTGCCGTTTTTTCGGGTTTACCATCCATTACCTGCTTGCCTTTGAACAAAACTTCTTTTTCCTTTGAGCAAACATTATCAGCCTGCCTTGAAGCAGAAAACAGCAGCCACGGTTCTTTCACATCACATCTGTTTGCTCCGTCCAGTCCATTCATCTGCACCCTTTCTTGCTCGCCAGCAGCTGTCTGTCTCGCCAGCATCACCCCGGCTGCCTACGCGTCGTCCTCTAGTTCTTCCCGCCCCTCACGTCGCCGTCGGAGAAGGACCACTGGGCAAGGCCAACCACTCCTGCTGCTGCAAGAGCAGCGGCCCTCGCGCCTCCGCTGTTTGTATGGAAAGGACTCGTGATCTTGCCCGGTGATCTTGCCGCGTGAGCCGGGCTGGCTCGACTCGGATGGAAATGGGAAAGATTGGGCTGGACGCACGAAAGCCATGGGGCGACGCTCGAGCAAATCGTCTCGGCAAAAAGGGGACTTTGAGTGGCTCGGATGAAAACGACACGGATCAGAAAGTCGAGTGGATTAGATTGCTTTTGCTTGCATACGAGGTGAAAGAGCTTAAAGCGATGCCGATGCCTAAAGGCCGTCCTCTGTTCTGAAATCTGAACTATTGCTGAAGTGCATCAAATCAGAATCAACACAGGAGGATCGTGATTTTCTCATGTTCTAGTAGATAGTAAATAATTTCTTTACAATCCTATATGTCCACTCTGTAACAATGACCAAGAAACAGCGGAGCATCTGGTCCTACATTGCAATTTTGCTAGACAAGTATGGAAGAAAATGACAGATTGGTCACAACAATTGGTGCAGCCTCCACAAAACGGCATTCAAATCTTTGATTGGTGGGAAAAGGAACTTGCTCACTTGCCAAAAAAAATAAGGAAAATTAAAGCTACAATGATGATGTATTGTGCTTGGAATCTATGGAAGGAAAGGAACCGGGTGTATTCGAACAGAAGATAAAGAGTCCGGCGGAAGTGATCCAAGAGATCAAACATGAAGTTCACACTAGAAAATTGGCCTGTTTGGGGCCAGAGTTATCCTAATATTTATGTTAGGCCTTTTCTTTATAGAGTGTGCGAGCTTGATTATTTATGTAATATCATCACCGTAAGATACTATCCCTGTTTCTCCTTCCTTAAGTGACAAAGCAGTGCTCCTGCTAGTTTTTCAAAAAAAAAAATCTTTACAAAGTATAGATAGTAAATTGGTGATTTTTAACGTGTGTATATATACAGATACACTATGCAGTAGAAATCAAACTACGAAAAGTTCCTGCGGTTTGACTAAGCTTAGTTTAATCGTGGCTGTCATGGCATTGACAACGCGCAGAGCGGACCATTGAACAGAATTCTTTACAGCTTTATATGAACGACGAGAATACAGACTTTCTCTTCAGGGGACACGAAGAAGAATGAGAACCGTGAAGACCGGAACCATGGATTACTCCATGTTTTTTTTTTTAATTTTGGGCAAACAAGTCAAGTTCAATACTTCAATGTTCATGAACTGCCAAAAATGGCAGTGACAATCAACAAGTAGTACTAGTTCTTATTTCTAGCACGAGATGGACCTCCCCGGATCAACGAAGGCAAAGCAGAATTCTGGAACGAGCGAGATGCATATTGGATAGCATGGCCGAAACCATACCGCACACACCAACGTCTGCAAATTCGGAGAACCCAAGATGGCAACAGACGCATAGTCTTTAATGCACAACGAAACACGGAAGGAACACAGATCCAGATGAGAGAGCTGCGCAAGCAAAGGTCCTCCGTTTGCAGGGCTAGTTGCGGCAATTGCCATCGCCAGCGTTCCTTGCTCCAAATATGGGAACGACGCCGTTGGATTCTAGCTAGGCGGAGAAGGCACTGATGGCACCAACCAAATTATATACTGGCCGTAATAGAAACATGTAGAGTGCTTCACAAGCTACTTCCAAAGCATATCATTGTATTTACACCGACGGATGATTCATCTACGCATATCATCACAGATTTTTTTTTCGCCGATGCAGAGGATTTCAGAGTAATGGAAGCGGCGAAAGCTAGTAGCAGCAGTGCCTCCGGTTTCTCATCCGACAACTACACTAGGATTTTGACAAGGGGAAATGATTCGCTAATTACCACACGAAAAATTCGAAGGGAAAATGACAGGACAAACCCGCTTGCTGTGTCCAGAAGCATCCGCTGTTCTTCGGGTTGGTCGGCCGCCGAGGCGAGCCAGCAGGCAATGCCGCCCCGCCGCGCGTTCCCTCTGCGGCCTCCCGGCATGGCCGGCCGGTCACTCCTTAATCCGGAGCCAGCGGCCGAGCTGCGAGGGGTTGACGACGCCGGGGATGCGGGCCCCGCCAGCCATGAGCAGCCGCGAAACCTCCGCGTAGCGCCTGCTCGGCTCGGGCGCGGGGACGGCGAGGACGGGCTCCTTCTCCTTCCGCCCCGACGGCTCCAGCCTCCGCTCGCCGAGGAGCGTGCCGCGCCGCAGGAACTCGTGCGCCAGGTACCCGGCCAGCAGCTTGTTGCCGCCGGCGCCGCCGCCGCCGCCGACCTGGGGCCCCGCAGCACCCGGGTGAGGGAGCGGCGGCTTGGCGCCAAGCCTCACCGCCGCGGCGCGATCCGGCCTGCCGGTGCCGGCGCGCGGGAAGGGCCTAGCGAACGGCTGCGGCGGCCGCTGGAGCAGCACCGCCTGCTCCGACGACGAGGCCGAGGGGTATGGCGGGTAGTACTCGCGCTCCTTCCGCTTCCCGAGGAAGCCACCTCCGCCACGTGGCGCCTGCATCGCCGCGCGGATCGACAGCTCGACGGCCCGGATGCGCCCACCGCCACGCCAGGGACGGAATCGCACGACGGCGATTGGTGGGGTGCGGGTGGGGGGGGGGCAGGCGGGCAGCGAAATAAAAAGAGGGGGGGGGGGGGAGAAGGGAAGCGGTTGAGCCGGAGACAGAGAGGGAGCGTGGGGGGCGTGGGTCCCGCTGGGGGCAGTTTCGTAAATTCGCAAACGGAATTCAAACGAAACGGAATCTCGTGGGAGAGGAGAAAAGAAGGGGGAGGGCGTGACCGCGCGGGGACGGAAGAATGGGGGCAGGAGTTCGGGAGGGTGCGGGTGGCCTCATATTTATACGCAGGTAGGTTAGCTTTGGCCATTGAACCTCCTCAAAATAACGAAAATGCCATCACGTTGGTTCTGGAAGATGCCGTGCGGGTGCGGCAGCGTTAGCGGTGGTTGTGGACAAGATATTAGGGTAGAATAGTCATTGCGTCGAGAGTTTGGGCTGGGCTCTTGGACTGAAGTTTTTTCTTCCCTTTCACTGGGGGCCCAAAAGCCTATCAAGATGTTTTGACTCGCAAGCGAGACGCGAGCGGAGCGGCAGCAGTCTCTCGAGTCTTCCCGTTCCTCTCGCTGCGAATCTCGGGCGATCTCCGTTTCTCTGCCGGATTCGCCGGTTTCTTCTCGCCTCCGGTTGCCTCTGGGTGGCCGGTGTGCGGGGAGAGCTGCGAATCCGGTGGGAGATGTACATATTCCCTTCTAATAGAGTACATCTAGATAGGTTAGGGTTAGTTTCTCTCTCGGTGAGAAATTCACCGGGATTTTTTTGGTTTCCCCTTCAAATCTTCTCTGCTACTGCTTGTATCGTTGGTGAGCGGGATTTGTTCGGTGCTGGAGTTCACAAGGTGCTTGGCGATGGCTTCTATTGCGGAGGATTCAACACCGATGGGTATGTTACTGTTTCTTTCTTATGCGTCGGCAAGCGAATCGTCTGTATGCTTCTTTGTGCCATCGGAGTCCTTGGCATCATCAGCAACGAAGGTCTCGTAAACTACGACTTAGTGGTAGATGATTGGAGGGGTTCTAGTGGATTTACCGGTGGAGGGTTATTCATCGGAATTTTGTCCCTCCAAAGGTGTCCTAGTGGTCGTGTTAGGACCTTCCTTGTGAGGTTCGCTATCCACCTTCCTATATGTACGGGTTGGTGTACTTGTCCCACCGTCTCTGGTGGTTTACTTCCCCTTCGGGGTTCTTGTTGTCCGGCGAGCCGGAGTTGTAGTATGAGGCGTCAGACTCCCTGGTTCTGACAATATGATGGCTGCCAGCAATCTCTCCTAGCCTGTTCATTCATCGTCTTCAAGTTGCGTCGGTTCTCCGATGTGTTGCTCATGGTGCCTTTCAAACTTTGTTTCCTTTGTCGGTGTGGTGGCCGGCTTCATATATGGCTCCGATCATCGGCGACGAGAAAGACCGGGGATTCTTACAAGGATCTGGATATAACTTCCGTTTTGTTTCAAGTTTGTCTCTTTAGGATGGGTTGTAAACTACCAGTTTTATTATAAATAAAAATCCCGGTTCCTCTAAAAAAACGAGACGCGAGCGCACACAAAAGTGTTCCTTCGCTTCCTCTCAAAAAAAGTGTTCCTTCGGCCCAGCTGTCACACTGAAACAAATGCAGCACTTGTTCATTTATTCATTCAGTCGAAAAATCAAACTTCCTAAAAAAAAGAAGAAGAAAAATCCAACTGATGCAACCGCAACATTGGACGGATATTGAAATACCGAGTTTGAGTATGCTCGCTTTAAATGTTATTACTAGCTCACGATTATAAAAAGGACATTCGGTTCAGTTTAGTCCATGGTTTCAGCCGCTAGGATTTCAACAAATTGAACGCGCTCAAGGGATCCTCGACATCGAGGCGTAGTAGAGTACCCTCGCGGCTAGTGCAGCCAGTGAGCTTTTGTCTCATGCTAAAAGACCAAAACGCATGTAATGAAAGGAAAATAAGTAAATAAACACCGTGTTCGGCTGGTCTCCAGCCCTCCAGCATTATAGTATTTTTTTCTCACACCACTCCAGCTCTAGCCTCCAGCCACCAGCTAGGTAACAATATTTTTCTCTCACACTACTCCAGCTCCAGCCTGCCGAACACGGTGAAAATATTAAATGGTATGTGTACCTATTTGTCTACAACGCATAGTTGTTAGTTGTTGAATGGCTCGCACCAGGTTAAGGTGAACTTTGCATCACCAGGGGTTCTGATTTGCGTAAAAACAAAATGACCAATGTTGTAGCCACAACTATTTTATTACACAGTGAGACACAAACCGTTTAAGGCATTATCTATCTTTTCAATAAGGGTAAAAAGAACTGAGAGCTCTTCTTAAGTAATCATTACTGTGATGAAAGTTCTTTAAGACTCATCGTCGCCGTTCTTATAAGACCTTTGCTATTTATCTGTTGTCAGATTTTTTTTTGTACCAAATCTGTTAGATTCTTATACGTTTTATTGTGCTTTAGGATTTGTGCTATAACTGTCTACTAGATTGCACGTATAAACAAATCTTGACACTCCCTTATAATAAGTCATAATCGAAATTAGAAATCAGCCTTCTCGTCATATTCATGCTCTGCATGTTAAAGGACCAAGCATTATGCCTTATTATTTTTTTTCATTTCTACTGTTTTCTTTCTATAAGATTGACTATCTTTCTATTTCTATGTATCTACCTCTCTATTTTTTTGAGGAAGAGCGGAAGAATGAGAAAAAAGTATTTCCAGCTCTATATTGTTTTTCTATATATTTGTTTATATATTTATCAATCTATCTATTTGTCTATCTTTCCATCTCTATCTATATATCTATCTCTATCTTTTTTTTATTGTTCTATACCTATCTATTTCTAATGTTTTCTAACTATATGGTTATCTTTATATCTCTATCTCTTTCTCCATCTATCTACTATTTATCTATCTCTAATGTTTAGGAGGAAGACTGAAGGTGTGAAAATACAAATGGGAGACCACGAGGATGGCCCTTTGCCATCTCTATCTTTTTGCACTATAATTCTTTTTTATATATAGCTTTCAGGAAAATCTTTGTTAAAATTTTTGTCAGAAAAACTGCAAGGTTTTTCAGAACTACACTTACTTACCATGTGAAGTCTTGGCAAAAAAAAGGGATGCAAATTTCTACCATTTTTTCAAATTTTTGTAATAGAGTTATACCTGTCCATTTCATTTGGTTCAAAATTTCAGATGCAAATTAATTTCTCAATTTGTTAGCGAATGAATGAAAGTGACTATCATCACAAAAATATGCATGGTTAGCTCTCTGCACGCACGGATTTGCAGCCTTCCAGGGGCCTCTTTTTTTTTTACACACGCTCGTTCACTCGGTCGGTCCAGTTGTTATGCAGAAGCCAAAATGCGGCCACTTAATTGCCGAAGGAAAACGGACTAAAATGAATCCAACCATGGAGTGGTAGCACACCGATCTCATCATTATTTCATGGGATCCCTTATTTCATCACTTCCGAGAAAAAGCCACAGGATATGGGAATCCATCCTTGGGAAGTTGGGATGCGCTTTTCCCTTGGGCCCTGGCTGCATCAATATCCTCGCATCAAATATTCCAGGGACAGGCTGGCCTACAAAACGCAGCATCCTCCATAGGTCCCAGAACCCCTCGCAAACCACAAGCTCACCGCAGAGTTGCAGAGCAGAGAAACCAACCGGTCGAGATGGCGGCATCCGCTATGAACCCGCTCGTCGCCGGCTGCCTCCTGGCCCTCGTCGTCGCCGCAGGTCTCCGTTCGATCTCTCCTCCCTCGGCTCCACGCTTACGAGCGTGACCGTCATCGGTTCCGGGCTGACCGGTTCTGCCGCCTTCCCCGTGTGCGTGTGCAGGTGCGGCGCGGACGGAGCCGGGCGCCACGGTGACGGACCCGGACATGCTGCCGACGAGGCCCTGCCACAGCAACAACGGGTGGAGCGTCCACCTCTGCAAGGACGTGTGCCAGGCCAGCGGGTTCAGCCGCTACGACTTCGCCGTGCCGAACGCGGCCACCGGCGACATGGCGCGCTGCTGCTGCTGCCCCAAGGGCTACAGGGGCGCGTGCCTCGAAGTCAAGGAGTAGGGGAGCCGCCGTCGTGTCCGCCGCAGGCTGAAGAGCCAGAGCGGCGCTTGTAATCTAAGGGCAATTTATAGTCATAAAATAATTGAAAAGAAATGAAAGTTAAGCGGCATCATATTAATACAGTGTCTCTGCTACAGATAATGCTGTTGATTGCAGTAGAACCTATTATTATCAGACCAATAGACCATGACGACCTAGCATCACGCCATCACCAATGAGATTTGCTCCATGAAAAGAATGGATGCTCAAACAGTCAATCTGATTCCATACAGGTTCAGCAGCCACACCAACCGGGCCTGGCTGCCGTTTTAATCAGGACGAAACAGAACAGAGTCCACCCGAACAAAAGTTTGAGAAAACAGCCGGCGAGGTCGGGATCGGCGGATCGCCGTCGTTGACCCATTGGTGGCTACCGCTGACATCTAAGGCGGCGAGCTTGTTCAGTTTGCTTTTTTTTTTTGAGAGGGTGTTCAGTTTGCTACTGCGGCCCGCGGGCAGCTTATGCTGTTATGACTCTATTCGCTGCAACCAACCAACAGTGTTTAACTCTTACACACCAAACTAGCACCAGCCATCAGCTACCAGTAAGCCAACAATATTTTTCTCTCACAACAAATTAACACCAGTCACAGCCAGCCGAACAAAATGTATATGGGCTGGTACTTACCACCGTACTAGTAGTATCTAGCTGAGTGATCACTGACTGATCACTGGATTATTGGGCCGCGAACCAAATTTAGTATCAAGCGGAGTACATCAAATGTATGGGCCTCGCGGCCCAATAATAAATCCAGTCAAACCTCTGAACCACCTCCCGTTGGCCTGTTTCTATGACATCTGTACCCCACGCTGTGGGAGCCCACATGTCAGAGAATGAAAACCATTCTCCCTTGGACGTGGACGAGTCTACTGCCCCCGGTCCACAGGCCACAGCCCGCCGCCGCACCCCTTGCGCAAGAAAGAAAGCGAAAGAGAAAATCGTGTAAAAAGGAAGGGGAAAAAAGAGGAAGCCACAGAGGAAGCGTCTCCCTTCCACGCTTGTAGGGTTCCCGGATCGGAGGAGCCAGCCTCGCCCAGGTCGCCGCAGCCATGGTTCGCGGATCGCTGGGGAAGCTTGCGTCCCGCGCCCTCTCCGTCGCCGGGAGATGGCAGCACCAGCAGCTCCGCCGCCTCAACATCCACGAGTACCAGGTGCCCTCGCGCCCCCAGATCCCGCAGTTTGCCCTCCCATTTTTCATCCGGTTTTGCGGGATTTATTCGTGCTTTCCTGGAGGTTGGGGCTGACGGATTAGGGATTGTGGATTGTGTCGTTCTGCAGGGCGCGGAGTTGATGGGGAAATACGGGATCAACGTGCCCAGGGGGGCGGCGGCTGGTTCCGTGCAGGAGGTCAAGGACACCTTGAAGAACGTATTTCCCAGCGAGAAAGAGGTAACGATGCCACAGCTTCCTTATGTTATTTCATCTTATTCACTCCATGGATGCAAAATGCCAGCCCATGGATAGGGTCCGACAGTCATTTGGATGATAGACCAGACTGTAGTTTACTTCGAATATGTACTGAGCAGGTGGTGCATTGATAACAATCTATGATAATTGGTGTTTTTTATGATGATGTAGAATTTTCCGGTGATTAAGGGGCTGTTTTAAGGGGATTTTCATAGTTGGTAGGGGTAAATAGTATTTCGCATAGATCAGTTACAGTTATATCAGTATATTCGTGCAGATGGAGTCATGGTCATGGCACAGGCGCACAGCCTTAGGTTCCTTGACCCTTGAGTAATCTTACATGCTGCTTGTGCTCACACCTACGTGCTATCTTTCTGACCTTTCTGAAGCATGCGTGCTTCTTATGAAATAGTCGAGGAATATTCTTAATTTGGAGTAGCACTACAAATCAAATTTATATAGCTTAGCGTCTGCTATCTTGTTATAATCTAAGAGAATATTAGACATTTCATAATTTGCAGTTTAGCTATGTTTTCATACTCATTATATTTTCGTTGCAGATAGTTGTTAAGAGTCAAATCCTTGCTGGAGGCCGCGGGCTGGGCACTTTCAAAAGTGGGCTGAAAGGTGGTGTTCATATTGTTAAGGCTGAGGAAGCTGAAGGAATTGCAAGTAAGTGTGTTGATAGCGAGTACTTGGATTCATTATGTATTGCTGGCTTGCTGCATAAAAATATGTATGTATGTATAACATTTATTCCTAGAATTCCTGAGATTACTTACACGCTTTTTTTGTTGGTATCATTAGTGGCTTCTGTGTTCTGTCATTACAATTTGAGTTCCTTTGTTTATGATCATCTTTTTTGGCACTCCTATGCACATGAAGAAAAGCACTTTCTTAATTTCTGATCTCATATACACTTTAATGTTTACTTTTAATTCTTTGGTGCTGAAATTTGCTATCATGAAAATTCTGCGTATGAAGTGAGCATGATTACTTTGATACCTTCACGTTTAACTTAAACACATCTGCATTAGGAATATTGCAACCTGTATTGGTAACTGTTTTCTTAAATGTATTGGTAATTGTAAGGATTCCTTTTCATATTCCTTTGACTGTATTGGTTGATTTGTTTCTTGTGTTGTAACTCGACTTTGATGTCTGCTATTAGTTTGTGCAAGTCAATTCATATATGTACACTGCTGAGTGAGTTGTACTGGTATTCTTCTACAGGTAAAATGCTAGGCCAGATTCTGGTCACGAAGCAATCTGGCCCAGAGGGAAAGATTGTGAGCAAGGTTTGAACTTGCGAACTTAAGCTGTTTTTTGCTTGTATGTTCTGTTTACATTGTGTTTCACTCTGCCTTTTTTACCATTTTTCAGTATCACTATGTAGAATTGCTACAAACTAATTCTCAGCCTGTAGGCATGTTTAACAATTATTTTATGATCTTGAGTTCTTGACATTGCCAGATTCTTTGTAAACCATCTTTTCACTTAGCATTTAGCAAGTTTGACCCTTCCACAGTATCGATAACAAGAGGTTCAGACTGTCTTAGCTTACGGTAAGAACCTTTTCAATTCCTGTGAAACATTAACAAAACCGCGGTACATTAACAAAACCGTGGAAAATATATCCAATTGCTCTTCATTCTCCAGTCATGTGAAATATTAACAAAACCGTGGCACATTATAAAGTACTCCTTCCAGTTGTAAATATAAGTCATTTTAGGATTCTGCTCAAACTTTTTCAGTATTAATAAATACATAAAGAACTAAGTAGATTGAGAAATTAGATTGATAATATCAGTTCCATCCTGGGAAGTACTTCTATTATATGTTATCGTTTTTCTTGTAAATATCATATTTTCATATATTTTTGTAGTTGAAGTTCTACCTTGTAATTTGTGGCTATTTCCGGAGTGACTTATATTTATTAAAGGGAGAGAATTATCGTTTGAGGCCATTGCCTGTACATGTATCTGATTCGTAGCTTCCCTCTTAACATTTTCGTGCATTTCATAATTAATATTTTAAAATACAATACGAGATATTGCATTTCAATTTGAAAGAGCTTAACATACTTCCGTTGTCATGCTACAATGCTGTATACTTGTATTAAACTCATTACCTCGTATGTTTTAGTAGCAGTACGCCAGTACCTTCTGCGAATCAAAATTGTGGCTCCTGATACTTTTCCATTCTCTTGGACAGGTCTATTTGTGTGAGAAATTATCACTGACTAACGAGATGTACTTTGCCATCACCCTTGACAGGAAAACTGCTGGTCCGGTATGTTGTTTATCTGAGAGTACACTTTATGATGCACTTCATTTTATAATTTCCTTTAGCTACCCTTTTCTACGATTAAACATGTCGGTGCATTTCAATGACTGAATCAACTAAATCAAAAGTTCTTTTTTCATTGTCAGTCTCTTTTATGAAATGACACGATATGTTTTGTCAAGTTCTTTTTTCCTGTTGCTCATTGCTGATCTTCCATCTTCCTTTTTCAGCTCATTATTGCTTGCAGCAAGGGAGGAACCAGTATTGAAGATCTCGCAGAGAAGTATCCTGACATGATTATTAAGGTTACGTTCCGTAATTCAATTGTGGGCTCAATATGCCTCTTTGTGTCATTTACATGTTTCTCAAAATTATTTTCCTAACATGATGATATTTTTGCTTGTTGAAATTCAATCAATTGGAATTTCAGGTTCCTATTGATGTATTCAAAGGAATCACAGATGAGGATGCAGATAAAGTTGTTGATGGCCTAGCGCTGAAGGCAGCAGACAGGCAGTCTTCTATAGAACAGATTAAGAAGCTCTATGAACTTTTCTGCAAGTGTGATTGCACACTGCTGGAGGTATGCAGTGAGAAAAGGTTCTCATTTTGATTGCTTATCTTATGATTTGCATTTCTTCTAATTTGGATGCTTAATGTGGATAGATAAATCCTCTTGCGGAGACAGCTGACAACAAGCTTGTTGCTGCTGATGCAAAGTTGAACTTTGATGATAATGCTGCATTTAGACAGAAAGAAATATTTGCACTGCGTGATACAACACAAGAAGACCCCAGGGAGGTATAGAATTGCTTGTCACTCCCATCCTTCATTGTTTTTCTCTTCTTCTGTCGAGTTCTCTTCAAAGGTGTCTGTTCACTTCTTTCTTCCTTTATTAAACCCTTTTCTTGAGGAGTGATGACTGGCACCACTACCTGTACAGGTCGCTGCTGCCAAAGCAGATTTGAACTACATTGGTCTTGATGGAGAGATTGGTTGCATGGTGAATGGAGCAGGATTGGCCATGGCTACCATGGACATTATCAAGTTGCATGGTGGTACACCTGCCAATTTCCTTGATGTTGGTGGAAGTGCATCAGAGGGTCAGGTATAAAGGGTTACCATGTTAATGTTTGATCCTTCGTTTTTATTCTCAGTAGATTGCAAAGCTATATCATCACCTGATCAAGAGATTGGGAACTCATCGAGATCCATCTTAAAACATGGTGTATTTTTGTGCATTGTAGTTTGCTGTGCCGCATCAATTTCAACACTGCATGTCTTTATAAATTTTTCTATCCAGGTTGTGGAAGCATTTAAGATCCTGACTTCAGATGATAGAGTGAAGGCAATTCTAGTGAACATTTTTGGGGGCATCATGAAATGTGATGTGATAGCAAGTGGAATTGTAAATGCTGCTAAACAGGTACATTTTGTCTATCCTTAGTCCTGATAATTTTGGCATATTCTTTTCCGAGAATGGTATTTGTGCAATAGCAGTCTTTTCGAGGAACTTCTTTATTTTTCCTGAAATTTAATTCATTTGCATGTCTCTGTTTTGAGAAATTACTGTCCATACAGCACAACTGTACAAGTGAATATTTATTTCAATCTTGTTTCTCTGTCTCTTGATATTACACATGAATTCATTGACGTGGTCCTCTTGCAAAGATAATTAAGTCATTACAGCCCCCCCCCCCCCCCCCCCAAAAAAATGCTTGTTTTTTATGTGTATTCCTCTCGAAGAATTTGTGATACTTCATCGAGTGTTTTCCTTAATTTAGTTTGGTTTTATATTTTTATGTCCTGCTTGTAGTGAGGTATGGTTGCTGGAGATAATTTCCTTGTGGTTCCTGTTAAATTAAAGTGTGACGACAAATATTGTAATCTTTTTCTTGTCTGGTGTACAATCGTTTGGAGGCATTTTTTGTCAACATGTTCTTTGAATTAAATTCATTTCCCTCACATTTCCAGCATGTTCCTTGAGTTGAAGTGTCCTTGTTGATTAATGCTCTCCCCCCTACCTCTTGTACCTTACTCATTTTTCCATCCTTTGTCAGGTTGACCTGAAGGTGCCTGTTGTTGTTCGTCTAGAAGGCACCAATGTGGACCAAGGAAAGAGGATTCTTAAGGTAAGTGCTGGTTATAATAGTGTAGTCTGCACGTTCTGAAGTTGTGATAATTATCAGAAACATTCATGGTTCATTGGTGATTGTAATGTTTGTATTGCAGGAAAGTGGAATGACACTGATCACCGCAGAAGATCTTGATGATGCGGCAGAGAAGGCTGTAAAAGCATCCGTCAAATAACTCTAGTGTATGAGTCTGAAGTTTCTTTTTTACAAGATGAGCGGTGCTCTTTTTACGGATTTCGGATCAGGGCGGAAGGCGTGAACTGCAACCTTTTTGAAGAGGGATTATTTTGGCTTGATTTTCCCTGTTAAACGTTGCCAATGCCGAAACGGAGTGAAACGTTGTTGATCTCATGTTAATAAACATTTATCGGCGTGATTAGGCAGCTACATTGTCAAGTGCATTTTACCTCACTTCCTTTTACCCTGATGAGTGATGAGTACATTTCTCACTTTATATGCTGACATGTTGCATCTTGTTCTTTAGCAAAGGCAGTAAATCATAAAAATTGATAAAAAAATGATATGTTGAATTTTAATGTGTTCTGCAATTTGGCTTAGTTCTTTGTTTGGGGGTGCTTAACCTTATGGTCTGATGTACCATGACCGGACACTGGAGGATAATCTGATTAGGACATGGCCCGTGAAAACATCCCAATGCCAGCTGATCATTATTGAAGGACATAAGTTGCTTCGCAATGTTAACCTTGTGCTGATGTGGTTTTCCTGTATATGTTCTCCACATGTGATATTAACGAATCTTGCTGCCAGCTCATATAGGGATCGGATCGTCTCTCGCGGTGGACCGGGGATTGGTTGACGAAATTCCAGCATCATGTTTTAAATGTTGCACTGAATAGCTCCCTCTGATTAGGTACATTTGGATGAGCTAAAGTTGGGTGCTAAATTTTTGAATCTAGGTTAAAATCTAGCACACTCCATTAGCTCACCTGGTTGGATTAGCTAGTACTAAAGTTTAGCACTTTTGGACATTACTACTTCATCCAAGCACCCTTGCTTTACGCGGTCAAGGTCGATATTTCAATCATTGCAATAGGGCGGGGCCGTTTGCACCTGGCACTCTTTTGAAGATGCTACAAGCCATGGAGCCCTGTGCTCAGCGTCGGTCCAAACTGGCAAATGTAGAGAACTGATTGCATTGGATCCCATCGCCGGCTCCAAGCCTTTTTCTTCGCCAGTTAAGAAATTCATTTTTCTAGATTTAGGGTCTGTTTGCTTTCCACCCTGGAAAAGACGCCTGGCGCAGGCAGCGCTCCCAGGCGTCCGATTTCGGTCGCCTGGGGTTGCGATGCATGCCTGGCGACGGTGTTGCCTGGCAGGGCACGAAGCAAACAGGCCCTAGGAGTCAAGAAATTGGTGGGCGTAAGCGGAAGCAGCTTTGTCCCTTCGTGCGTAGATGTGATCTGGACAAAGAATGTCGGGCTAATTGGTTCCGGCAGTCCGGCAGCACTCCGGAGGTCGTGGGTTCGATCCCCGGAAGGGGCGAATTTCCGCCTCCGGTTAAAAAAACTCTCTCGTCTGCCTCATATCCAAAGCACTGTGGAGGCCGGCCTAACTCACAAGGCGACGGCCCCCCGTGTACGGGTGGGGCAGGGGTTCGGGAATTTTCTTGACCTGCTGTGAGAAAGTCATTCTACCTCTCAAACAATGCCGTAGGGGCGGTCTTACCCCGCAGGTCAAGTTTTTTTTTTTTTGAGCCTACAACGGCGACGTGAGCAGGCCAACGGCCGCAAGCGAGCGCGCCATCGCGTGGACGCGGCTAGTTGGCCATATGGTCATCGTTCCAGCCCATCTGGAGGGTCGACTCTTCCATGCTTCCAGAGAGGACGAAGTTAAGCACAACCTACCTACCGCGCGTTGGGTAACTTGCCGCGGCCACCGTACCCTCGCTGACTAGGTTCGGCCGCCGCGCCGCCACCGCCCACCACCGACTTCTCCACCGCTCATGATGCCACCGTTGGCCTCAACGACGTCTCTAAATTCTGCAGCGTTGTCTAGTGTTCCAAGCACATACCGCTCCAACCTAAAAATTGATATCTCCAACACTCTTGCTCCAGCGTGAAAAATAAGAGTCATCTACTGTTATTTTATTTAATCACACTATTCAGAATTCGAATATGAGATATGAGATCCTGATATTATCGTATAAAGTTGCATGTAGCGAAAGGATATGTAGCAAATGGTTACAAGAGCCTCATTAACATCTTAGATCTTGAGTTCGACTCCATATGAGAGCAAATATTCTAAAATTTAATGGCGTGCATTCAGTGGTATGCGACGTTCCCGTCGACAGTGAGGTGTCTGTGGTGACTTCGTCAATCTCGATGATTTGCTGGCTCAGTCTTCGAAAATGCTCGTATAGACAGAATTTGCATACGTATGTTCATAGGAGTGTGAGTGTGCGTTTGTTGTGAGTGCCTAAATTATACTGTGTAATCTAAAAAAAAATAAGTTATACGTAACTATTAGCTCGATCCTGCTTGGGCCACTTGTACTTCAAGGCTAACTTTGGGAGGATCGTATCTTCCCCTCCTCTGGATAAACTTCCCCTTCCACATACCTTAGTGGCCATTTTTTTTTCCTAAACGAGCATAGATCTCACGGAAATTTACACAGACCATTTGCGCGGCGATGAAAGCAGCACGCGCAAGATGAAGATGGTGATTTGAAATTTGAATTCGTTACTCATCACGCGAATCACGAAATCGCTATGGTTTATTTTGTAATACACAGGGACATTTCATCAAGCGGTAAAAGCGTGGTATCGGTAGCTCTTCTCAGATGCCGTGTCGCGCCTGAGCGACTCGGCGATGCCTGTGGCGAGGCAGTAGGCGACGGACTGGATGGTGACCATGGGGTTGACGCCCACGGCGCTCGGCAGGACGCTGCCGTCGCACACGTACAGGCCCCCGGCCTCCCAGCTCTCGCCGCGCGCGTCCACGGCGCCGTCCGCGGCCGTGGCGCCCATCCGGCAGCTCCCCATCTGGTGCGCCGTGCAGCACAGGCTCCAGTCCTCGGCCTTCGACTGCGGCCCGCGCACCACGCCCACGCCGTCCAGGAACTCCTCCAGCGCCGCCTCCGTGGCGCCCCTGCACACGAACCGCTGCCCGTCGCTGCGGTGCGTGCCGATCTCCGCCGCGCCCGCCGCCGCCAGGACACGCAGCGCGCGGCGCAGGCCCGCGCGCATGTCCTCCCGGTCCGCCGCGTCGAGGTGGTACGTGACCCGGCGCTCGCCGTGCACGGTGCCGGACCCGCGGTCCCTGACCAAGGAGAAGAGGTGCACCGTGCGCCCGTACCGGAGCATCCGCTCCTTCATGTCGCGCCCGGACACCCAGGGGAACAGCGTCCCCGCGGAGGCGGGGCCCATCGCCGGCGTCTCCAGGATGGCGCGGGCCGGCGCGCCCCCCGGGCCTTCCAGCTTGTGCAGGCAAGTGATGATGCCGCCCTCGTACGTCTTGCCCCGGAGGTCCGGCGCGGTGTCCGGGAAGTAGCCCCACACCAGCGCCGTCGGGTGGAGGTGGAGGTTCTCGCCGATGTGCCGGTTGCTGAGCCCGCTCCCGCGCAGCAGCACCGGCGTCAGGAGCGACCCGCACGCCGAGATGGTCGCCCTGGCGCGCACCTCCAGCGTCCTCGTGATCGCCGGGTTGGTGCTCCTCGCCACCACGCCGACGCATCGCTGCGCCCTGCCGCCTGCGTCGCCGCCGCCGCCGCTACGCTCCAGCAGCAGCTTCTCGGCCTTGCACCCCGTCAGGATCACCGCGCCGCGGCTCACCGCGTCGACCAGCCACGTCGTGTCCGTGCCGCGCTTGTCGCCCGTGCGGCAGCCGAACCCGCAGCTGCCGCAGTAGTGGCCCTCCGACGAGTTCCTCGACACCGGCTCCACCTTGTACCCGAGCTTCTCGCACCCCTTGCGGAGCACCTTGTTCTGGAGCCCCTCCTCCGTGCACCCGTGCGTCACGCCGAGCCGCTCGAACACCTTGTCCATGGCGGCGGCGTACTCGTCGGTGGCGAACAGCGGGAGCCCCTGATCGCGCGCCCACTCCCCGCGCACGTCGTCGGGGGTCTTGATGCAGCCGCGCCGTGAAGTAGTTCCCTTTCTCGATCACGACCCCTTGTAGCCCGCCCCGCCCACTCCCCGCGCACGTCGTCGGGGGTCTTGATGCAGGCGGACCAGTTCACGGCCGTGCCGCCGCCGACCGTCGAGCCGGCCAGCACCAGCGCGCTGCCACTGATCGTGCTGACGAACCCGCCGGCCTCGTAGAGATGGTTCATGGACGGCGCCTCGAGGGACGTGTAGTCCCGCGCCGTGAAGTAGTTCCCTTTCTCGATCACGACCACCTTGTAGCCCGCCCCCGCGAGCACCGCGGCCGACACGCCCCCGCCGCAGCCGGAGCCGACGATGACGACGTCGCACTCGACCCTGCACACGTTCCGCGCCACGTCCTCGGTCACCGCGAGCCCCTTCCCCGCGAGCGACGCCAGCAGGGACGCGTCGGTCTCGTTGATCGTCTCCACGATGCCGTCGTCGAGGGGCCGGTTCTCGGGACGCTCTGCTTCCTCCTCCGCCGCCGGCTCCTCGTCGGCTAGCGGCGGGGTGTAGCCGATGGCGCGCCAGTGCGGGTTCTTCGACTTCTCATCGGTCTGCAGAGCAAGACACACAAACATGGGTTAGAAAAAACAGCGCTCCTAGTGTCCGGACGTCCAATTCATCGGACACTCCAACAAAACATTTTGAAAATTAACTAGTGCAACATCAGATATTACTATTTGATGAAAAGAAATAATATGTAAACATGACTGCCGTTTGAGTTTCGGATAGAAAATTCCCGCTGTAACATAAAAACTATGGCTCTTTTTAGATCTTTACATGTAAACGCAAAAAAACCGTAAACGCATTAAAGTGAAACAGAATCTTGCTAATTTGAAGCACTAAATGAAGTCTATTTACAAAACTTTTTGCATGGATGGACTGTAAATCGCGAGACGAATCTAATGAGCCTACTTAATCCATAATTTGCAATAGTGATGCTACAGTAACCATCCGCTAATTATTGATTAAACATGGATTAATTAGCATCATTAGATTCGTCTCGCGATTTACAACCCATCTATACAAAAAGTTTTGCAAATAGACTTCATTTAATACTTCAAATGCCTTGTTTACATCTTTACAAGTTTTTGCAAAATGAACTAAACACACCCTATGTTTCGTGCAACATCTATTGCAAAACATGTAGAAATAATAGTTACAACATTAATACTTAACTATTGCAACATATGTTGGAGTATTCGATTTTTTTAATTTCGAAACAGTCAGCATTACCGTAAAAAAAAGGGGTCACGCTACGACTTTCGTACGCGTCCTTGTCAGAGTTCGTTGGTCAGTTGTCATCATCGCGGTGGGAAATTCTTGCTTTACGTTCACTAACGGTGATCAAGACAAAAATAATAGCACGTTCATTAACACGTTCGGCAGGCTGGAGCTGGAGTGGTGTGAGAGAAAAACACTGTTATTTGGTTGGTGGTTGGAGGCTAGTGCTGGAGCGATGTGAGAAAAAAATACTATAGGACTGGAGGCTGGTGCACCAGCCGAACACGGTGGTTATCAAGACTTCTGGGGGTACTCCTGCAGTCCTACTAAAACATTAGATACTTCTAAAGCTGACGCAGATCAAACACCACCAACCCCAGACCCAGCAAAGTAAGCTTTTGGCATCTAATCCCTTTCCTCCTCTTCGACTCTGGAGTCTAGACGACTCTAATTTTTTGCGATTTTCACATTGACAACAGCTAATCGAGGACACTTGTAACTACTCTCATTCTTTGGTATTGCAGGTTTAGGCCCAGTTTAGTTAGTGAAAAGTTGTTGGTTTCTGTAGCACATTTCTTTGTTACTTGATAAATAATGTCCAATTATGAACTAATTAGACTTTAAAAAATCATCTTGTGCTAATTAATTAGACCGTGTACATTTCTTTGTTACTTGATAAATAATGTCCAATTATGAACTAATTAGACTTTAAAAAATCATCTTGTGCTAATTAATTAGACCGTGTAATTAATTATTTTTTAACTGTATTTAATGTTTCATGCATGTGTTTAAATATTAGATGTGGCGGTACTGTATACATTTTTTCGAACTAAACAGGCCTTACAACTCCATTAATCCCTTACAGATGAGGTCAAGTGAAGTACTACTCTGCAGCGTCTTCCTCCATCTACTACAGTGGTAACCACTGCACCGTACAGACAGGTTCTGCGGCAGTGCGGCGGATCCCGCCCAGCTAGGGAGCCTCGACGTCAACGTTCCTGGCAAGGACGACGCGCCGATCGGGTGAATCCGCCGAGGCGATCTGGCTGACCGATTCCTTTCATAAAAAAAAAAATCTGGCTGACCGAGGTGCGGGCCTGCCCGTCCGTGGTCCTTGCCGGCGCGCATGCACCGCGGCCACTCGTCGCCCGGCATGGTCTGCAGGAACGGGAGGCAGCCACTGGCGGCGGCCCAGGCACGCACGCACATGCCTTATCGCTTGGCGGCCGGCGGGCTCGATGAGGCTGCCGTGCAGCTAGCTAGCTAGCGGACACCGGAGGCTACAGGCTAGTCGACGCGGCGGAACCCACCCGTGTTTTCTACCGCGCGCGTAGGAGAGGAGAGGACCACCAACTAACCGGGGCGGAGTTGAATCGGACGGAAGCTTACCCACGAGTAGAAGACGTAGAGGCAGAAGACCTTGGTGATGAGGAAGAACATGCGCAGCGGCGGGAGCAGCGCCTGCCGGCTCCACCGCCGCGCCGCGGCCTCGCGCTGCTCGGGGGGCAGCTCGGCGAAGCGGCGCACGAACGGGAACCGCCACGACAGGCACGGGGACGCCCCGCACAGCGCCAGGGAGCCCAGCCGCGTGCCCAGCAGCCACAGCACCGCGCGCACCAGCGCCAGCGCCTCCGGGAGGCACCGCCGCGACATGAGCTCCGCGACCTCGTCCGGCACGGGCGCGTCGGCGGCCGAGGCCAGGAGGAACTCCTCCACGACCTTGTCGCCGCCCCCGCCGCGGCCGCCGTCCTCCTCCTGCAGGCTCCGGCCGCCCGCGGGCGGCAGCGACGGCACCAGCGCGCCGCACAGGGCCGTGAGCGCGGCCATCTGGGACGCCGAGAACCCGTGGGTGTAGCGCTCCGTCCTCGCGCCCCCGCCCCTCAGGAGAGGGTGCCCCCGCTTGCCGCCCGCGCCCATGGTGTGGCCTCTCCCGGGTGGCGTCCCCGCGTGGAGTTCTGCCGGTCCGGCCGGCGCGGGCAGAGAATCTGCTCTGTGATGGAAAGCGTGGGCAGCTGCTGTGCTTGAGGAAGTGGCCAAGCACGGTGGAGGCACCGAGGCTTATAAGCTGCACGGGGGGTGCCCGGGTCGCCTCGTGCAGCTGCCTCCACCTCTCCACGGCACGGCCGCGGCGACAGCGACTCGGCGAGATTTACCGGACCTGCGACTTGCTGTTACAGATAGAGCTTCCAGACACTTTGATTACCTGTTGCTGTCCGGGGGAATGGCAGTTTGTTAGTAACATTAATTAAAAACAACTACGGAACACTAGTGGTGCCTTTTTATTAACTGAATGGATGGAGAAACACGGACAGAGTACCCCGATCAGTCGAAACACTTACCGTCAGACGTCAGCTAACGACTCCGTTGCCCGCCCAACTAATTCTAGAACAGTGGGAGCCGAGCCAGACCTGCCTTGCCAGCCTGAAGGCAAGCCGGCCGCGGCCCGGCCGGCGCGGCTGCCGTTGCGATACGTGCCCCGGCACGGCACGGCACGCTGCCGCGCTTGGCGCGCTCACCGGATCCGCCATGCCGTTTCGGTTTACAACGAGGAGCTCGTGGCGGGGCGGGGGATGACGAGCAACGGAGAGCCCTGGGTGGCTGGGTCCTGCCGAGCTGATCATCCGTTACGTCGGTTGCTAATTGCCGGGTTACTGGAGGGATAGCACCTGCAACTGCTAGGCGCCACTAGCTCGCTGACCTTGCGATCGAGGCCGACCGGACGGCGGAGCCAGGACGGCACTCGGCAGCATAGGCCGCTCTGTCTCTGTGATGGTGAGGAATGCTTGGACGGCTGGTGATGCAGCTGTTGGCAGCACGCGATGACATGGTTAACGTAAAGCTGATTGTCGGTGATGGTGTGGCCTGGTTTCCAATTATCGGTTTTTCTTTCCTGCAGCATGTTATACCAGGGCTCGCCCCTGAAGGTGTTGTTTTACCTCAGCTTAAACGGTGATTGTTGGTGGTTAAGTATTTACTACTTTGAGTTCAATTTGATTCATTGTTTTTTTTTGGGTAAGGAATTCGTACCCAGGACCAGGAGGCAGGAGGAGCTTTGGCCTTAATTACAAAGAAAAACCTGGCCTCTCAGTCCCTCACAGAGAGCGTGATCTTCCTCAGTGCTCACACTGAAGCTTGCGACACCAGCAACCGCCTCTGCGAACACAGGGGACCGTGGCTTCGAGAACCTCATATTATGCTTCTGATTTTCCCCAGTATGGCCATTCATTTGTGTCGAGATCTCTGAATACTAAAAGGGCATTCACTCAAACCCTGTACCGTAGTGTGTGTTCTCACTTCTACCGTGAGTCACTTTGATACAATGCACATCGTATTCGTATCGCTTTAGTTTCTTGAGGATGCAACACGAATTTGCTTGTGACATCCATAAAAGTTTCACCTAGTGAACTTGTTATACATGGAAGTAGGATAACAGATAAACCACAAAATCTGACAGCTTATTATCTTGATCGTCTGTTTTTTGAGGAAAAAAAAAGTTTGATGATGGATCGTTCTCTCCATTATCCCCATTTGATCGTTACTGTAATGATGGAAACCCAAATCAAATCAAGCAAGAAATATACCAGAGGTCTGTCAAAAAAAGAAAGAAAGAAGAAACACACAGAAGTTAATATTGAAGGACAACAGAAGATGCATGCCAAAAATGTCTTGGATAAGTTGGATATGAGAAATTTCCAGCTGCATCGAGTCTGGAAATGGGCCATGAGGAACTCAATGCACCTTCAAAATCCACCAAGCAATACAGTTTCACTAGATTCACCTCTCACCATCAAAGCACTCACTATACTCTCAAAAAAAAAGCACTCACTATAAATGAACAAGTTTATTCTTTTTGCAGCTTGTATGAAGGCCCGGAGGAAGGCAACAACAATGCCTAATCTTATGCAGTGATGCAGATTTGTCTTTGTCACCAAATGATTCAGACATGCCAAACATGTATTATTATTCAAACTAATGTTCTTAACAACACAAACTAAACAGTGATACACAAACCAGTATTATGAGAACTGTGACATACAAGTTTTCCTAATGCAAGATAAGCATCACCAGAACAATAGCGTCTTAGAATCATACAGGACCACCTTAACAGGCATCTTTTCATACAAAAAGTTGGCACATCTTATTCATGTTAGCAGCTCACGAGTATGTATCCAGAAGCTAATGCTTACATCTACAGAGCAGCATCACAATTCCTCGATATAGGAAATGTGCTCAATGCAAACATCCTAAAGACCTAAACACATTAAACTCGAAGAACATGATAATACCCACTTAGGCAGGGCCTCGTGGCATTTCCGCACTAGAGGATACCTCGTGTCCAGGCACTTCATCATCGCTGGATTCTTCAGATACAGCATTTTCTTCAACGGCGGATCCTTCCAGCTCAAGTGCCTCTGAATCTGCGGCAACAGGCTTTGACTCCACAACAAGTTCTCCAGATGTACCTTTTGACTGAAGAGTGCTATCCGAGTCCAACCCAAGCTCCTTCTCAAGCTTCATCCACCCAGACAACAAATTCTCTGGGAACCTCTTCTTCACCTCAGCAATAACATTCTTGGCCTCAGCCACCCTGCCTCCCTTTGCCAATCCCTCAACCAATCCTTTCATTGTCCTAAAATCTGGCACCTTGTGCCTCTTCAAGCTTTCCTTGACGATGCCCAACCCAGCATCAAAGTCGCCATGGGCACACAGCGCTGCCAACATGTGCTTGTACGTGGCAGCATTTGGGGAGCACCCCTTCTCAGCTAGTGAATGGTACAGAACCTTGGCATCCTCCAGTTTCCCATTCCTGCAATAGCCAGCCATGAGGAAATTGTAGGTGATGGTGTCTGGCTTCACTCCAGCAGCCTCCATCTCCGTCATCGCCTCCAGTACCTCTTCCGGTTTCCCATGGAGTCCATAGTTCATGGCCTTCACATTGTAAGTTGCCACATCGGGCTTGCATCCACTCTCTACCATCTCCTTCCACAAGTGCTCGGCTTCCTCAGTCTTCTTCTGCTTATACATTGAATCGATCAATGTGGTGTAGATACTGGTGGTCGGCGAGATACCTTGCTCACGCATTTGATCCACGGTTTGTTTCGCCTTAACATCGTCGCGGGTCATGCAGTAGGCCTTGACAAGGATGCTGTAGGATGTGGCGTTGGGGGTGATGGAGAACTCCTTGGAGAGCTCGGAGAAGAGGTCAGGGATGCGGTGGTGGCGGCGGCATCGTAGGAAGGAGGAGAGGAGGGCGTTGAAGGGGAGCGGGGAGATGGGTGTTGGGAGGGACGGTGCAGTGGATCGGAAGGCGTCGAGGGCCTTCTCGGGAAGGTTGGCGGAGGCGTAGGAGCAGAGGACGGCGGCGAGGTGGGGCTCGGTGGTGGACGCGGGGAGATGGGAGGAGAGGAGCGCCTCCGCGTCGGCAAAGCGACGGGAGCGGGAGAGGCGGCGAGCGGCCAGTGAGAGCGCGTGGCGGGTGGAGGCGGCCGAGATGGAGGCCGTGTCGATGGCCTCCAGGATGGAGACCGCGCGGTCCGGATCTTGCTCGCGGCGGATGCGCCGCGTGGCGTCGGCCACCGAGAGGACGCCGGGGTCGGTGCCGGCTGTGGTCGTGGCGAGCGCACGGGAGAGGGGGATGCCGTGGGCCTGGGCCTGGGCGCCGCGGCCGTGGCGGAGGAGGATCGCGAGCGCAGCCATTTTTGGGGGCGGCGGCGGCGGCGAGGAAGAGGGTTTACCCTAAGACCGTCCACAGTGGAGGGAGCAAATGAAGGAGCAAATACACTGTTTGGCACTGTAGATGCACTGTTTGGCACTGTAGACAGAGAGGGCGTGGGAAACGAGGAGGGAGCAAATTTGCTCTTGCTCCCTCCGCTGTGGTCAGCTTAAGCTCTGTTTAAGTCGTTTTACATGTAAACGCAAAAAAATTTTGCCTGGGAATCTTACCAACTTAAAGTACTAAATGATGTATATTTACAAAATTTTTTATATAGATGGGTTGTAAATCGCGAGACGAATCTAATGATGCTAATTAATTCATGATTAATCAATATTTAGCGGATGGTTACTGTAGCATCACTGTTGCAAATCATGGATTAAATAGGCTCGTTAGATTCGTCTCGCAATTTACAGCCCAACCATGCAAAAAGTTTTGTAAATAGACTTTATTTAGTACTTTAAATTAGCAAGATTCCTTTTCACTTTTTTGTGTTTACGATTTTTTTGCGTTTACGGGATTGGAACTAAACAGGGTCTAAATCTTCTTTTTATGTGGAGCGAGTAGCAGGGAAAGATTGAGTACAGTGTGCAGAGCTAAAAATGGATCTTTGTGGTCCGAGAAAAATCTTTGAACCATAAATCAAGCCCAGTGTTCGGGCTGGTGCTGGTGGCTGGTGCTGATTTTTTGTGAGAGAAAAGTACTGCTGGTTGGATGATGCTAATTATAAAACCAGAAATGACATCACAGATGGACACATGTCATCGTGGATGTCGAACCATTTATGTACAAATTTGTAATTAGGAAAATTAGTAAAATATCATTTTTGAGTTTGAGATTTCTCATAAGCTGTTTGTTGCAAACAACCACACCGCACCATTTTGTTGAAAAAACACCTAGTACATGTTTAACCGATCTCTGTCCGTCCGATCATGTAGGAAAAAGGCCAGTTAGTGAAGCTTGATTAATGCTTGCATTAGGCTAATTCGTCATATTGTTGTGTTTTTTCTTTCAAATAGCAAAACAAGGTTCAACAGCATTTGGGCTCTAATTAATTATTCTTTGGTGGAATACAAAAACTTATAAAAGTATTTAATAGTGATGTATCAGTGGCTCCAATTTAATAAAAATGAGTTGAAGCGATTAAGCATATACGTGCTGAAAGCCTTTTACGATAAAATCAAATAGGGATGCGCGTTTCCAATAAAACGTCTTTTTTGAGGATTCTCAAAACTCCAAACGATCGACGTACAGAGATTATGAGGGGGAGAAATCTGCCATGTGCCTAAATTATGCCCTGTTTGGTTCCAAATAAGTCACATATTTATAAGTTAAAAAGTAAAAAAGTGACTTAATTTGTCAAACAACCCCAACTTATAAGTCACCTCAACTTATAAATTTTAACCAGCTCTACCCCAACTTAAAACTTATAAATCCCCCTTTTCGCGTGGGGCCCACGCCTTTTAAGTCACTTAACAACAAAACACCCCTGACTTATAAGTCACTGATTTTAAATCACCTAACTTATAAGTAGGTGACTTATTTGGAACCAAACAGGGCCTTAGAACTCAGACACAAAATGCTATTAGCAATAAATGGCTACAATTGTTCTTCTATTATATATATAGAGCCAATTCCCTCAATGCCATTAAAATTTTAGTCAATCCCTTGATTGCCATTGACCCCACATGTCATAGACACAAAAAAATCCCTTCAATGCCATTTAGTGACATTCAAGGGATTGGCGAAAATTTCAATGGCATTCAGGGAATTAACTCATATATATAAATGCCATGTGCAATTCTCCATGAGCCATAGAGCCATTTTTGTAAAGGTTGTTAGCTGATTTGTAAGAAGTTAGTGGTCCGAGAACGGTAGGGAGAAAAAACGCGGCTTGGTCTCTCGCGTCACTCTCGTGTGGGCGGCGCGGGTGACCGACCGAATCTAGCCGCCGCCGCCCAACCTACCACTCCCTCCCGCCGCGCCGCCGCCTGAGTAGGTCGACAGCATCTCGTGCGGCCCGTAGGGAGGGCGGCGGCATGGCTTTTCTCCTCCTCTCCGGCGAATCTGGGCAGACGCGACCGCATGGGCTCCCGAAGCTTGCTCGTCGGCGCGGGTCGCAACTCGCGGCGGCGGAGGCAGCTGCTCCCAGATCCGGCGTTGTCCCGGCCGGATCTGGTGGGTACGCAGTGGAGGGCGCGCGGTGGGCGTGGGGGGACGACAGTCGGAGCAGGGCAGTGGCGGCGGCGGCAACCGGTGTGGGTGGTGCAAGTGGAGCGACTGCGGCCGGCACGTTGCCGACAGTGGTGGTTCCGGACCATGGCAGTCTGGAGATGGTGGGGCTAGGGGCGTTCTGCGCGCGGACGACGGGTGTTGCGGCATGTTGGCTGTTACTCCCCTTCTCCGTCTTGACGGCGACACTGGTACGGCGCCGCCATGGTGGTGAGGCCGGGGGCTGTAGGTGCTTGCTAGTGGTGCTGAGGTGGTTCCTCGGGCGGGGCTGGGCTTCTTCCAGTCTGAGGCATTGCGGATGCGGTGGGGAGCGGGCTACTGGCATGGCCGAGAGCATGCGGCAGGCATGGTGTTGAGCCGGGCGAAAGCCTCCACTGGCACTTTGTCAATGGCGATGGTGGCGGCGCCCTTGCGGCGTCGCTTTCCCTGTGGGGGCACCATTCTGAGTCACCATGTCCCTGCAGCACGGGGGTCTCAAGGTGAAAATCTTGTCCTTATGTGGACGTGCGACGGCGGAGTCATTGACGTCGCGCCCACCTTGGAGGCGCCGTATTTTGAGACACGGCTAGGCTTTGTGAGAGTGGTGGTGGTTGGTTGGTGGTGTTGTTCGTGCGCAGCGGCAGAGGAGGTGCACACAGTCCGTGTTGGCGAGGAGATGCAGAGGGCCCATGGGTGTTGGTTGTCTTGGGCTGGTGTGCATGGGGGCGGTGGTGACTCTGGTGACGGCGTGCCAGAGGTGTTGCTCTTTTTGTAGCTTCGATGGCAAGAATCCTCGAAGCAGTGTCTAGCGTGGCAGGCTGCGAGGTCCCCGTGCACTTTAAGGTGGTTGTCTCTGAGGAGTATGAGGCGGTGGATGAGGAGAGGCCCCACGCATTGAGCATTCAAGATGTCTGCGTTGATGCCATGACGGGAGTGTTCTGCCGAAGCAAGGCTGGAGCTGGGGGATCGACGGTTGTGTGTGTGCAGCTTGAGGATGACCACCCCGTGGTGGAGGAGTTCGAGTTGCCGCTCGCAATTGCAGCGGGTCGCGGGTTTTGGCGTGGCACAACGTTGGTGACAACGGCGCAGTTCGCGGTGACTTACTTTCGGCTGCTCTCCCAGGTTGTGATGGTGTAGTGTTGTGTGGTGTGCGTTTGTTTGCGTGCATTGTGTATGTGGCGGTGGTGTTCGCTTCGGCGAATGATGTAACTTTGTTTTTTTCTTCTTAAATGACAGAGCAGTGCTCCTGCTATCTTTTCAAAAAAAAGAGAAAAAGTTAGTGGTCCCTTTGACATTTATGGTCGAAAAGTTACATGTTAACAAATATCAGAAAGAGCATCCCCTCAGATCGAGCACCCCGATGTATATGCATAAATCTGATGAAAGCAACCTATCAACTTGATACGAGTATACCGATACATCTCGACCATGACATGCCACCTCAATCAATGAGTATCCGTGTATTTCTTTCCCTTTTCTTCGATATATATAAAAATTATCCATACTATCCGAAGTGTCCACACATTCACGATTTCCCGAGTCTCACATATAATATCTATCTTTATAAATAATTAAATATAATCACAAGAAATATGACGAGAAAACACACACGGATACAAACACACGCAACAAAAACGGGGCCAAAGAGAAAAGGAAGCGAAACGCAGCACACGGGACGTATACCAAGGACACGGAGCAGGAAACCAGAGATCTCAGGGCACAGCACAGGGAAGAGAACGGGGACGCATCGCGGCGTGCCCCTACCCTCTTGCCTCCTGCTATCCGTTGCCCGGCCCCCCGTCCGTTACTATAGATGGCCATTCGGGCCGTCCGGCCCGGCCCTAGCACGAGCCCAGCCTAGCCTGCTCTTAGCCGGGCCGTGCCTGGCCCGACCCAATATCAAATCAGACCGTGCCGTGCTAGCCCACGGGCTCTCCCAGTGGCCCAGGCATGGGCCCGTGGGCCTGTTTCGTGCCGGGCCAGCTCGCTGGAGCCCGACACTACAGCGCAGGCCAGGCCGCCCGAAGCCCACAAATCAAAATACCCCTCAAACAATTCTAAATTTCACAAATAATCAAAGTAAAAGATCACATATTACATCCAGCCACATACACAACCACATATCACGGCGAGAGGGGGTGAGGCCGGTGGTGGAGGGCTGGTGGTGGAGGCGAAGATCCGAGGCGAGGAGGAGGCGACGGCCAGCGGGGAGGAGACGAAGAGGCGGCGCCGGCGGGGCGGAGTCGAGAAGGCAGCGGCCGACAGGGCGAAGCCGAGGAGGTGCGCGGGGCGGAGTCGTGATCCCGGCACGGCTTCTCGCCCTCGCCCTCGCCCTGTCGCCGTCTCGGAGAGCCGTGGGTGAGGAGAAGTGTAACATCCCAAAAATCCACAAAATAAATCACGCGCTAAGTTATTTTCAAAATTATTTTTCATCGTTGAGCTCAAGATCCTCCTGAACACCCGATGTCCCATCTTTTTTCCCACTCCGTGCGACGCGCTGCGTGTCGCCGGACAACGCACGCGTGGCCGACCAGCCGCGGTCGACGCCGCGATCAGCGCCGACGCGAATCTCTCCCTCTCTCTCTTTTTCTCTCTCTCTCCTCTCCTTTTTCCTTTTTTCCTTTTTCTTTTTCCACCTTTTCCCTTTCTCTTTTCTTCTTTTCTTTTCTTTCTTCTCTCCTCCCTCCTCACCCCTTTCTCCTCTCTACCGCGCGCGCTCGGCCCGCCCCCCTCACTCCTGCGCACACGCTCGGCCGCTCCCCGCAGCCCGCTCGGTGCGCCGCCCCGCCCGCGCACGTGCGCCCCCCCGCTCCGGCCGACCTCCACGCGCCCACGCCTCTTCTGCCCACTGCGCGAGCGCTGCTGCACGCGCACGACTCGCGCCACCGCTACGCCCACTGCTCACGCCGGGCGAGCCGCTCGCCACGCTCACGTCGAGCAGCGCACGCGCACCCGGCCACCACACGCGCCCCACACGCGCGCGACCACGCGCACCGCGTGGCCGGACTTCCCGCCGCGCCGCTCGTCGCTGCGTCGCTCCGCTGCAGCGCCGCCCCCCCACGTGCCCGCGCGCCTGCTCGAGCCGTCGCATCGCCCTGGCCGCCGCGAATCGCGCCACCGCGTCGCGACGCCGCCAAACACCATTAATGGCCGCGAGCTGCCTCGCCGGCCTCCACTCGCGTCCCGCCAAGCTTCCACCACCTTGCCGCGCCTTTAAATAGGCCTCTCCCCTCGCTGCCGTGGTCCACAAGCCACCACACAAGCCCCTCCCCGAGCTTCCAGCGCCGCCACGCCGAACTCCCGAGCCCGCCGCCGCCGCTCCCGTCGTCCCGCCTCCTCACGTCGCCCCGGCCCAAGGTAGGGGGCGCACCGGGCTCCTCCCTTCCTCCTCTCCCTTTTCCCCCACCCCCCGGCCGCCACCGAGCTCCGCAACGCCGCCGCCACAAGCGCTGCCGCCCGCCACCCGCCGGCCTCCATGGCGCCGCTGCCTCGCTGCGTCCGGGCTCAAATCAAGGGGGAGCAAGTTCCCCATGGCTTTCTCTCCTTTTCCCCTCCCCATGGTCGCCACCGAGCCCCATGTCGTCGGCCCAGGGCCGCCGCCGGCGCCCCTGTCTCCCCCTCCCCTGTTTCGGTCGGGAGGAAGGAGAAGGCAGGGTCGTTTTGCCCAAAGGCCCCTGGCCTTTCCTTCTTTTATTTAAAAACTCTTCCACCCTTTTAATCTTTTGCAAAAGAAAACCCCATATTCTCCCTATTTAAAGAAAGACCCTTCCACTATATAGAACTAATTATAAATAAACCCCTACACCTTTTCAGTATGTCCCGGATATTTCTAGAATTTACGATCAGGCCCTTCCACTCTCATAAATAATTACAAACAGGTCACTGACTCCTTATTTAACCCCTGAACTTTTATATAACCTATCATTTCATGCGCCGAACGACCTCGGATTGACCTAAAACTTTACCACGCCTCTCATAACATAGTTTTGTCCATGCCATTTGGAAATCGCCCAAAAATATTACTTCTATCTCCATACCTTATTTGTTTCCGAATCGAGCTCAACGATAAAACTTTTATTTCTTTTTCCTGATTGTGCTTGTTTGTATACGTCGTAGATCACGGTGTAAACGAAGAAGAGCCCTTCGACGAGCAGTACTGTGAGGAAGCGAACGAGGACCAGTTCCGCGACCTCGAACCTGATTACCCGAAGGACAATGCTTCGACCAGGACCTCCCGGAAGGATTTGAAGACGGCAAGTTCAATCCCGCCCTTTGATGCATGTGTTGTCTTAGTTTTTATAAACACAACCTATTGGCCTATTTTACAAAATTGCATATGTTTTTCCTGCTGAAAATACGGTTGGATAGCCACCCCTTGATTTGTTATACCCATTCCTTGATCACCTAAATTAATGTCTGAATGTGTTTTGTTTGGACGTTAATCGCTGCTAGAACGCTTAGTATCTTATACACAATACAACTTGTTTGTTTTATAAAGAAAAGGTGTGTGTGTGGGAAGGGATAAAAGTGGAATTTTCGAAATATAAGTTTAGACGGGATGAATGGCATTTCTGTGTGATTTGCCGATTGGTGTGCTTGTGCCTGTGTGGCATAGCAAGGAAGAGAGATATCCATCTTGTCAAAACTAAGGACCGAGTTGGTGTGTCATCTCACCTAACTCCACTATCGTGCAAACCACTCGACCGTTGAATGGGCAACGGCTTAGCATAAACCCCACTAGTTAGTCTGATAGCCATCAGGAGAGCTGAGAGCAACGGGTGATCAAGGAGAAGGGATTAGCTCTGTGTGACTTATGCCCCGGTTACAACCTCTGTGATAGGTCAATGACCCCTTGGTGGATCTCGTGATGGCCAGTCAGGTCTAGCTAAGGTGGGTAATGGCTTTGTTGGGATCTACACCGACACTACGGTGTTCGAGCTGTGGTACCCCGCTTGTGGGTAAAATTGCACACCTCTGCAGAATTAAAATCTATTCGAATAGCCGTGCCCACGGTACTGGGCGAGTTACGGTGTGGTCACATAACTAGTGTTTATTTTGGGATGGATTGGCGTTAGTTGTTTTGGGAATGTGTCCGGCAGTTGTGCCGTGTGCTACGGCGGATGAGGAGTCCGGTAGTAGCTTAAAACTTGAATCCTGTGTGGATCAACCCCTCGTGTTACTCGGTACAGGAAAACTGGTTTTGGAAATGCTTACTTTCAAATGAATCCTTGCATAAAATCTAGCTTTCCGCAAAAGTAAACCTTAACCTTATCGTTGAATTACCCTGTGCATAATATTCTGTTTATTCCCCCTCCGTGGGTGTGGTTGGACTTGCTGAGTACGTTTGTACTCACCCCATTCTTAATTTTTACAGAGGAAGACCCAAATTTCGTTCCCGATGACGTCGAGTAGGGTACTGTCCTGCACCCAACCTTGCCTGTGGATTATGGTCACCCACAGGAGATACCGCATGGCGCAAGACTCTGATGACCCCCTTTTTATAATTAATATCGTTGTGTGGGTGTGGGTGTGGGCTGTAATCCTCGCGATAGTGGCGCTTCTCTGCCCATTACCGCGCAGAATTGTACGGTGACGAACCATCTGATGTAATAAATGTGTCATCAGCCTCCTGTGACTGATGTTTGTATCACATTTAAGTCTTCTCTTATGAGGGGACGCTTCAAGAAGCGGGGGGGGGGGAGCGAATCGGCGGCAGGCCGAGCGAATCGGCGACGGTGGTCGGGGGCTAGGGTTGGGGGGAGCGATGGGCGGAGGTGGGTCGCCGCTCGGCAGAGGCGCTCGCCGGGCGGAATGGCGGAGGTGGCCATGCGGCGGCGGTAGCCAGAGCCAGGCGACGGGGCTGGGGAAATGGGGGGAGGCTAGGGTTAGGGGGGTGCCGGGTTATATACTCCTCCCTCCCCTGGCCAGTTGGACTGGGCTCAGCCGGCGCCAACCGTTAGAGTTAGCGGGCCACTATCGGGCCGGCCTGCTAAATCCGTGTCAGGTCGGGCCGGCCCACGGGCTGGGGTGCCGGCCCAAGCCTAGGCACAGTTCACAGGCTGGGCCAGCCCGGGCACGGTATGGAGCAGGCCGGGCCGGACTTGGACCGGACCAAAAATCCGTGCTTTCGGGCGGGCTGCATAGCCAACTATGGCCGTGCTTAGTTCCCTGGCGTGCAAACGCAAAATTTTTTTGCGACAGAATCTTACTAATTTGAAGTACTAAATGAAGTTTATTTACAAAACTTTTTGCACAAATGTGTTATAAATCGCGAGACGAATCTAATGATGTAAATTAATCTATGATTAATCAATATTTAGCGGATGGTTACTGTAGCATCACTGTTGCAATCATGGATTAAGTAGCCTCATTAGATTCGTCTCGCGATTTACAGCCTATCTATACAAAAAAGTTTTATAAATAGACTTCATTTAGTAATTCAAATTAGTAAGATTTGTTCGTAAAATTTTGTGTTTTTGCATTTACGACGTGGGAACAAACAGTTCCTATATCCGTTACCCACGATTTCCGCGTCTCCCCATCCCCTCCACGCTTCTCTATTAACGCGCCCACCACCGAAAATTAAAGCCGCCCACCCCTCCACCCCCCGGAAATCAGAGACGCGAGCGGCGAATCCCCTAGCCTAGCCCTGGCCCCGAATCCCGCCCGAAACCTCCGAGTTCGCTCGCGAATCCGATCCGCCGGCCGCCGCCTCGCTGCTCCGTCGCCGCCGCCGGCTCGCGGCGCGGCAGAGAAACTATCTAATCCACCTTTGGGCTGGGAGATCCGTGGGGACCCCCCCTTCCATCCTGGGCGCTCCGGGGCTCGAATCCTGCGGCGGGCGGGCAATGTGAGCGGGCTCCGTCGGAGGGGGCACGATCTGCGGCGCGGCTCGTGGGGTGAATCTCGCGGCCCGCGGGGATGGAGCACGTGATCGGAGGGAAGTTCAAGCTGGGGAAGAAGATTGGGAGCGGATCTTTCGGGGAGCTCTACCTCGGTACGGGCCTCACCGGGTTTTCTTTGATTCAAAATCGTTCGCGGTTTTCTGCGGGTTCCGACGCGCCGCCGTTTCGTTTTGGCTTGCTCTTCTGCGTTTGTTTCTGACGCGGTCGGTTGGTTCTTGGCTGCAGGCGTCAACATACAGAGCGGCGAGGAGGTGGCTATCAAGTTGGTATGTGACAATCTGATCCTGTTTTTGTAGACCTTTTCCTCGTGGAAGCATGCGTGGCATTAGGCAATAGTTAGTCCCAGATGCAAGCGTATCGTTGATTTCCTGCTGCTAGAAACGGTTTCACGAGGGGCTCTCGTGTAGATATTATGGCACAACCTAATTGTAAATGTTAATGGCGTGCCGTGATTGCTTGCGAAAGCATTGACATGGCTTCTCGCTTTGTGTCATGATTTTGTAATGACAAGTAACAAGACTTCCAAAATCCAGACTCTTCCTTGGCTGTCCATGCGAATTGACATGCGTTTTTTCATTGAATATAATAACCATACTCCCAAACATTCCTTGGCTGTCAAGTTTAATTGCCATGTGTTTTATCATGAACAATAATAAGACTTCCAAACTTGTTTTTGGTTCTCCTCCTGCAAGCAAATTGGCCTATTGTATGGGCCGGTAATTAGGGGAGGAAGAAAAGAGACTGAAGATTGCTAGCAGATCCAGTTCAAAGTATAGAACATGGTTTTGTTACCCGTTCATTAGTTAGGCTGTATAACAACCCTATTTTGTTTTAAGAAACTGACAACTCATATTTTAATAGTGCAAATTTCAGCAAATGAAACAGTAACCTTGAAAACTACTTGCTGAAAGTTGATCTATCGTGGTCTGCATCTGTGCCAAGATACCTGTAAATTTGACATCATACACTGCATTCACTATTCCTTGAATGACCGGCTTGACTGAACCAAAAATTGTGCTATGGGAAAATGTTATTTACATTGGTATTGGTATTGCTTTTCTAGCTTGAACATATACCGCCACCTTGAGACAATATGCGGCTAACTGTTTTTGGAGCAATATTATTTGTCAGCCTTACTCTGGTCAATGTCCCTTTCAGCATCAGGACATGCTACCTGATTGTTTTTATCCATCTCATGTTTTATCAGGAATCTGTCAAATCAAGGCATCCTCAGCTTCATTATGAGTCAAAGCTATACATGCTTCTCCAAGGGGGAAGTAAGTATCAATACAAGGACATGGTTCCTTTGTTTCATATATTTTCACTGGTTTTAATATAATTTTTTGTTCTAAATTTCAGCTGGGATTCCTCATTTGAAGTGGTTCGGAGTGGAGGGGGAGTACAATGTCATGGTCATTGATCTTCTTGGTCCAAGTCTGGAGGACTTATTCAACTTTTGCAGCAGAAAATTCTCTCTTAAAACAGTACTTATGCTAGCTGATCAGATGGTAAGTTTCTCTTATGGTGTCATCCATTTGCAGTTACTTTTTGTTATCTGCATTGCACCTGTGAAAAATATCTCAATGAAGTCCTTGTTTGGTGGATTTTCACCACCAAGTTAATTTTTTCCCTTTGTTTTCATACAGATAGCGAGGGTAGAGTACATGCACACGAGGGGGTTTCTTCATCGTGATATCAAGCCAGACAACTTCCTTATGGGCTTAGGCCGTAAAGCAAGCCAGGTTGGGTGCTACACATGAGTATTTACTGATAAAACTGGTTTGGTAGTGGATGTTTTAAGTCTACGAATCTTAGCTCACAAGAGGATAAAATTATCAATGCGCCCATAGAGTGTTTCTATGCATAGCTGCTGTCACAAACACAGACCATTTTTGCTTCAGCTTATTGTCACTGAATTGAATCAAATTCCTTTATCTTTTCTTACAAGAAGATGCACTGCGACTGACAAATCGCTTTGATGTAAGCATCTGAACAGCTGTAGCTTGAATTTGTACTGCACCAGTGATTTTAAAACATATGTTTGGGCGATTGAAGAGTCCTTGTGTACAATTGCTGAAAGACTGGGACCTGGTTTTGAATGCAGATATTTGCTGCAATTCATATATGATATTTATAAACATATCAAGTCTTTGGAGGTGCTAAAGTTCTTATTGTGCATTGAAGATTATTCTAGTGATGGTAACTTTTATGAGTAGATACCTGCATATAAACTATTGTCATAAACATGCCTTTTAAGTGATTGATATAAATATATAATTTATCTTTACCGTCAACAAAGATAGCTGCTAAAGAAAACTGAGTGTACTCTCAAGTCTCAACAGGTTTATGTCATTGACTATGGCCTTGCCAAGAAGTACCGGGACCTCCAAACTCATAAACACATACCATACAGGTAATCAGAAATGGTTGGTATGAATGCTAGGAAATAAATTCTCTGCACACCAGGATGTTTGTTCTAGTATGTTACCTGTGACGATCTATGTGTTTACTATCATTCATTTAAGACACTTATTATTATTATTTGTGTGCTAAGAAGTGATGTTTGCGATATAGTATAGTCCCTTATTGTTCTGTTTGACGCACATCTCATTATTTTGCCTATTTTTTGTTAACATCGTGGTTATACAATTATCTAATTTACTGAACCTTGATTTGGAATTTGCATAGCACATTACATGCGATGATATCTGCTGGTGAATGTATTGGTTCAAAAATCTATATTTCTAGTGCCATTTTATGCTGTCTACATGGAAACATAATTGTTTAGCTGTTCGACAGCAACGAATGATTTTGAAGTTGAATTTTCGTCTGCGATCCTACACGATGAGGAAGTTAACTGTGGTTCTTCATCCAATAGTTAGTTATTTGCTGAGATTTTGTTTTTCTGTTACTTAAGTTATGTCTTTTATTCATTTTGGGGTACCCATTCAAAGCTTACATGTTTTCCTTTGATACTGTAGGGAGAATAAAAATCTCACAGGAACAGCACGATATGCTAGTGTAAACACCCATCTTGGAGTAGGTGAGTCTCCCTTGTATTAAGAGGTGGTAGCCGAGAGGTCAAAATATAGTTATAATAGAAAGTTAGAAACCAACAGGTTTTAGGTTTTAGTTGGGGACAATATAGTACAACAACAACAAAGTTCTTTAGTCCCATGCAAGTTAGGGCAGACTCGAGATATGAAACCCAACATGAGCCACCAACAAAAAGGAAAACTCATATAAAATAAGAAAGCCATCAGTAATAGATCAATAATAGTAGTGTACTAGGTGTCTAATGTCTTGTTTTTGACATCAATTGAGCAATTGTTATCTAAAAGCATTGCTCTTCTGGAACCCAAATTCTATGCGTTGCCAATCAACAAAAATATCGTGTATTGAACAACAAAAATATTGCTCATCCAGGAAATTTTCTCCAAAAGTGCAAACATTTTTTTCCCAGAAAATGTCATGCTTTGGCTAACTATATGACTCCCTCATGTGTTATTGCTGCTTTTCTCTTCAGAACAAAGCAGGAGAGACGACCTAGAGTCCCTTGGTTACGTGCTGATGTATTTCTTGAGAGGAAGGTTGGAGAATCAATTGCTTTATAATGTTCAAATCACCTTTTGTCTGTGATTATATATTACTGAATACTTGTCTTCTCAGCCTTCCTTGGCAAGGCTTGAAAGCCGGCACAAAAAAACAGAAGTATGACAAAATTAGTGAGAAGAAAATGCTAACTTCGATTGAGGTAATTGATTTATTTCGTACAATTTCTTTTTAGCAATTATAAGTTACTGTTCTGTTGGATTGTAATCTATTGTTGCCCATGTTTTAAAAAATTTGTGCAGGCCCTCTGTAAATCTTATCCAACAGAATTCGTTACATACTTCCATTATTGCCGATCTTTACGATTTGAAGACAAGCCAGACTATAGCTATTTGAAGAAAATCTTCCGGGATTTATTCATGCGTGAAGGTATCAGCAAATATAATAATACCTCTAAAGTTTCTTGTGTATCTACATATTTTCTTATATGTTTCTTTTTTGAATACTTGCAGGGTACCAGCATGATTATGTCTTTGATTGGACTGTAGCAAGGCAAGCTGCGGACAATAACAGATTGCGAGTATGTCTGCTACTCTTTTTTTCCCCTGGAATTACACTCTTGCAAGTTTTACTGTGCTGAATGTGTAACATTTTTTCCCCTCGCTACCAGCTGAGTGGGAGAGGTGGGTTGGTGGGACCATCGGCAGACCGAGCTGAGCGGGCTGCAGGTTTGTGAGTTGCATACTCATTTTGGAATGTTATATTTATGAAATAAGCAAGGTGGAAACTGGAAACCAGCTGGCTCAAATTTACTTATTTGCTTTTTAACAGCGCGACAGGATGTTCCGGATAGATTCCCTGGTCCAGTTGATGCATTTGGTAGAAGAACCGGCTCTGGTTCTGGCCATTATGGTGAACACACAAAGCACAGATCTCTATTGGATACTCTTTTAGCACCCAAGACGGTGAGAAACTCTCAATCCAATTCTATTGATATTTTAGTCTGGATACTTGGTGGTTGCGTATGTATTTGTACAATATCTCGTGTTTAGGTGATAAATGGGATAATGTTTTTCCTTTTATGTGTTGTGAGTACATCATGAGACTGATACTTACAAATGTTGGTAGGAGAGGAGGGCCAATATGATTTTATTTTCCTGGGAGCTAGCTCATAATTTCTTCTGTGCCTTAACTATAATTGCTGTAGCTGTGGTCACAATCATGTGATGGGATGTTTTATATAATTGAATTCCTTGATTCTGGCTTCTTTAGTTGTGTTCAGGCGTTCCCTTTTGTTTCTATGAGATGATGTATTCCCCATGGTGATAACCTTTACACTTACAACATTTTCACCATGTATTTCAGACTGTTGATTCAGATAGAAGAAGGCTTTCATCATCGCGAAATGGGAGCACGTCAAGGAAGGCCCTTCTGTCAAGCAGCAGAGGCTCTGGAGATCCCAGTGACCCGAACCGCAGTAGCCACCTAGTTCCGACCAGCAGCGGCAGCAGCCGCCCATCAGCTAATCAAAGGCTTCATCAGTCAACAGGACTTGAGGGCAGGACCTCATCATTGTCAAAACCCGGAAGGGTCGTCCATGAGGATCCCACTACGAGGAACTTTGAACGCCTTACTATCAGTGCAGACAGGAGGAAATGAAATTTTTACTAGAGCAAAAGATCTGAGCTGCTCTCACTTTGCTATAACGCTGAAAATTCAGTTGGTTCCAAGTGATGGTTACTGATGAGCAAGAATGATTCTGTGCTATACATGATGCTGTGTTCTGCACATATCTGTACTTGTCAAATCTTGGCACAGATGATTTGGGTTCTTTTAATTCAGTGAACTGTTCTTTCAAATGGCCACAAGCACACAGCACACCATTAGAGGGACCCGGGATTGGCTGCAGTGTTTAGCCATGCGGGTCAAAATGATGTTAATGATGACTTTGATATTTGTAAAATGTCAATGGAATAAAACATTTCAGTACACTTACCTTTTAATTTCTGTGAAAGCTGTTTTTTTGTCTATGCAAATGGGATTGGATTGAAAGTATTTTTTTGTCAGAAAACATGTTTATAGACAGTTATATTTTCTTAATAGGGAATATATTAGGTGCAAATCAATCTCTCCGTGCAAACTATGCAAACTTCAATATGGGCCATCAGATCAACATCCAAGGGGAGGGGTGCAGAGAGGTGGGAGGGAGGATTTGCAAAATTGTGATTATCCAATCCAAGGGCAGGTATTTTTAGGCTCTATTTAGTTTCCAAAAAGTACCTGTCACATCGAATATTTAAATAACTAATTACACAATTTAACTGTTTTATACGAGATGAATTTTTTTAAGTATAATTAGTTCATGATTGGATATTAATTGTTAAATAACAACGAAATGTGCTACAGTATCAAAACTCAAACTTTTTCACGAACTAAACACAACCTTAGTACAAATATAACTAGGCAAATGTGTTCATATGTTGCTACGAACTTTATCCGAAAAACCTAGCAGTAACTTCCAGTTACTATAACAGTGGCTTCAGCTGTTTACTTTCTGATGCGTAACCAGTTTCTTTCACCCGCTTTAGAACGATTGCATTGCATTGGTTTGAAATTCAGAAATTTTTAGCAGAGCTTTCTGGATTTCGAATTTACAGAATATTATTGTCTAAGCGCCGAGATATAAATACCACGCAACAAAGATTACCCAAACAGCATTTGCTTTTAAATCTCATATATTCCAGTGACTTGTTCAGAGAGATCTATTGGTCCTGACAAATGCCTCTATTTGCAGGTTTGCCTTGAACGCAATTTGCAGGAGACGCAGTATAATCCAGCAACTCAAGAATACATGTTGGGTTAAACATTTCCGTCTCTGGGGATAATACAACAAAAATTCCAGAATGAGTGGCATAACCTTCCAAGAATCCTCGTGGCGCACTGAATTCTGTGAGAATCCTGCGGATATGACAACATTTGTTGAATTCTGCGAGTACATTTGAAGTCAGTGCTAAATGATTGCGTTATTGGCATCACCATGCTCAGATACACATAGGAAAAACAACCAGAGTCAATGCTCACGAATGCAACTGCTTTTCATCTCTACATATACGCTGACAGCAAAAGAGAGTAAAGATGAAGTTCTTGCTTACAAAGATACTCATTAAAATTTAAATCAGCCTGTGACACCAGAAATAACCTAAATAGTTAGACATCATTCAAGATTCCAGAAAAAAGGCATATCATGTGTTAGAATCACGGCAACAGAACAAATATATATCAAGAGTATACACATTCACATGAATACACTAAAGACTGACTAGCTGCACATCAGCTATAGATGGATACAATCAATTCATTCAGTTATATCAAAACATAATTTTGCTTCATCCCAGGGGCCATTGATCTCAAACTTGTATTCTTGAATCCTAATAAGCCAATAAGGGCAAACAACTGAAATAAACACAAGAAGTGACAACAGTAGAATGAAGAACATTCGGTGCAACTGGTATGTGACACTCAGGGTCACAACCATCAATGTGAAGGAGAACAGCAGATGAAGCCTAAAGTGGTACTTCTTGACACAAAATGTAATGAGGGGTGCAAACAGGAAGACTTGCAAGGAGAAGAGCATGATCGCAAAGACATGTAGCCTTGATGGCAGACGTGAAGCCACAAGGACAGATGCAACTATCGACGCATTCAAGGAGATGTTGCTGGTTAACTTTGGATTGTTGAGTGCTCCTGGAGGCCTTATAGTTGAACCAGAATAGTCATGCAGAAAGAGATGAACCAGCAGAAGAGATACAGCAAGGGCCCATATTGAGTCTGAACTGATGGATCTAGTGAGGGTATGGTAAATGGGCGCAAGAACATAAAGACCACTGATGAAGAATGATATGTTGAGGACATACTTTGTCAGAAGCTTCAGCGAGAATGGGCAAGTCGTGAGCAATAGGACAGAGAACCCAACCAGTAGGAGACCAACATCTAGTTTGAGAAGGGTAGCCTCATCAATGTCCAAGTTCAGCGTCAAGGTCCATGTCGAAACCACAAGAGCAACGATGCAGAGATATTGAGAAATGGAGACGGAGTCGATCATCACTTTCAGAAGGTCCCTCTTGACGACATTAGCATTCATAACCATCTCCTCGAGGAATGACTCGTCAGTGTAGTTGTCATCATAACCTGGTTGCCTTCCCCCATAGGCAACTTTTCTCCACATTGGCTGTAACCTGATCCGGTTTCCATCGCTATTCTTCATAATGTATTGCAGTGATTTCTGCTAGAAGAATCAGGCTCTGAGCCACACCAAAGGTCACGAATTGGTGGCCATTAAAACGTCTTCAGTGCTCAAACTTGCATTTGTCCGGCATCAGTTGCCCACTGCTAAAAGAAAAGGGTCTGAGTTAATCACTTCTGATCTCGCTAGGAAGTCTGTTAACTTGAAAAAACTGACCTCAAACCGGCGGGCGGGCACTGTCGCCGGAGGGCTGCCGCTGGCGGCCAGAGCCCTAGCCCCCGTTCCTCCGTCGGGGAGGGCGCCGGCCTGGAGGGCACCCCGCCCAGGGACGCTCGCGGGCGGCCCTTGTGGCCTGCCCTGATTTGTGCAGGGAGGGGGGCACGGGCGGCGGCGTCGCCGGTGCGGGAGGAGGGCTGGGGGTGTTGCCGGGTGCGGGAAGGGGTGGCGGCGCGGGTGCAGGGATGGGGTTGGGAGGGGGGGGGGGAGCGGGGAGGTATGCGGGTGTGGGAGGGAGACGGGCAGCGCCGGTGCGGGATGGAGGAAAGCGGCGGCGCCGATGCGGGACGGCGGCGGGCGGCGGCGCGAGGCGGCGAGGAGAGCGACGACGAGGAGGGGTGAGGATCCCCGGGCGTGGCGATTTAATACCAGGGGTATACAGGTCATTTCCCGTCCATGTTATGTGCTGAAAAGAGACGGAAATATTTCAGTGAATGAGATGTAACGGAATGCTATTTCATTGGTATTTTATGGGGTGATTTGTATCGTTCAATGGTATTTTAGACAAATGTCTTGAATGACATTTTATAGAAGGTTGTGATCTTTCAATGTTACATAACCAATTTTTTTTATAATAATTCGTAGCCAAATATCAAACCAGACTCACTAGCAGATTATCGAGCATGGAAAAAGTTACATTCAAGTAGCTTAACGGGAGTCCCTAAGTTGCGGGTAGGTGGTTTCCTAGTATTTTTTTAATATAAATTGTTCCTATCTGATATTGGATTTGATTGCCCAGTAAAAGAAAATAAAGGAAGAACTAGACACGTTAACTCTTACAACCAATACATCAAAGCAAGCTAGGACTTCGACCTCCTCCAAAGAAATAGCTCTAAGCTAGTAAAAATAGTTTTTTTTTACTTGATGAACAGTAGTGAAAGTGAAAAGCTAGTGTGGAGTGAAGAGATAGCCTCTAACACCTTTTGGTGCACTTCTCTCTTGCTGCAGGGTATTCAAAACGGTCTATTCATCTCGATAGTTACCAGCTTAGTGCTAGACTCTTAATTTGGAGGAGGCCTTACCAAGGAAAGGTAAGAGGGTAGCGGATTCAAGTCTAGATGGAATCTCCTCAACATGGCGGAGGGTGGAGGACCACTGCAGGAGGAAGTTCCTCCACTTCGGCAGACGACAGGCATGATGGTTGCCCAGCGCGCAAGTGAGGGCTCGATGCTGAGGACCCTAGAGGAGTCGGCCAGGAGGGGTGTGGCGGAGATTGGCATGGCGACCTCGCCCCGCAGGGGAAAGGGCGAGAGGGTTGGAGTTAGGCTAATCGCAACGAAAATATTATAGAAGTGTCATTAGCATTAAATTTACTGATATTACAGAGTCATTACGAAGAGAGAGGAGGGAAAATATTATGAGATGCAAGAGAGTGCCATTATCATGACAATCTTTCGTCTTGGTTATCTAGTTCACAGTTTTGGTAACTGTGGGCTGACACTTCCCACTGAGACTGGTCTTAGGAAGTGGGGAGGAAAGCTACGGAGAGGATATTGCTTGGTGCGGGTAGGATATGGAGAGCAGGGGTGGGTCGGTGCGGAATCAGTCGATCAGTGCCTCAGGGTCACCGGAGGAATGGCCAGGGGTGCAAGCCTCTAAGGTATCCACCGCCTCCTTTTAATTCAAAAACTTATACTATTTTTTTAAAATGGAAGTTTATTTTAAAAAACTAGTTTTTAAATTAAAGAGAAGCAATATATATATCTAAGGTACCTATTGCCATTTGCACCTCTACGGCGCCGGAAGCTAAAGGAGGTGCGGCGACGACGGGAACAACGCTACTTGGCTGGCGGTAGGCAGGTGCAACGAGATTGATGGTGGGACGGAGAGGCTTGGGTGTGCTTTTTTTTTTTTTGAGGTAAAGAGGCTTGGGTGTGCTGATGCGCTGAGATCCAACGTTCGCGGTGGGCACGCGGCCCCGGCCCATGCCCGTGCCATTTTTCAGTAAAAGAAAAACGCTATCGTTAGAAAGTGGGCTTGCTCCAAATACCAACCAAAATTAGCCGGAGTAAATGATTCTGGTTAGTTCATGGGTAAATGTAAATAGTCGATAGTATGATTTGGAATAATGGAAACTACATTCTACGGTTCGATCCGAATTTAAGAACAACACACTGAAGAATCCCAAATCTAGGATGGTATTTGAGTGAAATCAAGTTTTTATGATAACAAAATTCTAAGATCTCGTTTGGATCCAAATGTTAATAGATGAAAATGCTAAACCTTAACACTACCTCATTCAAATGGGAGTGCTAATGGGTGGGCTAAATTTTAGCCGGAACTAAAAGATTTTAGCAGATATATGTGTGCTAATATGTGCTAAAATTTAGCTCTGAACTAAAATTTCTCTTTTTTTCTTTCATGGAAACGAAACAAATGGTCGTAATTGTTTCTTCTTATTAGACGCATCAAGCGGCTTCATCTCTTCGTCATGCAGGCCTGGGCTGTTCTTGGGAACGCATCAAGCACAATAGTGATATTTTTCCTTCTTCGCAGAGAACGTTAGGACGAAGGGCTCACCGGTGATCGGCCAGCCCCTATGCCTGTTTGGTTCTAGGAATCTACTCAAATTTTGACCGTGCCTAGAAAAATTTGGCTTTGGTTTAGTTGAGGCTATGGGCGGGGGCGGGTCAAAAACTCCCAAAGCGCCACACGTCACTGCACCACTGTACAAGCAGGCAGTCCGAGCTCACGCTTCACGAGCGCAAAAAGTTCTCATCAGGTACAACGGGCAAACTAGTTCAATGCTAAACTCTACGGAATATACTTAAAAAAAAGAGAAAAACTCTACCGAACAATTCACATAATTGGTTCCAGCACACAAAAATGCTTAGGGAGATGTCACACTCCAGATTAAGTGGTCGTTGCAAGCTAATATCCTACTTTGCAAACGATGGTTACGGATGCATCTCAGCTACAACTACAAACAAGCAACAAACAAAACGCAAATGGAAAAATAAATGCACATTGCACATTGGGCGCAAACTACCTTAGATATTTCATAACATCCATGACAAAAATTTCCAGAGCACAGCCATTCTTGATTAAGGTTTGAAAAGAGTTCATAGGAAACAGTAGTGCTAATTCTGGCTTTAACAACACTCAAACGAATGACTGATCCAACAAGGTACCAAAAACTCAACATGCCATTCACCAAAAGATACTCTAAGCTGTGGACGCCTTCTTGAGCTTGGCCAGCTCTTGCCTGACCGCCCCACCCCTCTGTTTACACAATGAACAAAGCATTAGAAAGCAATACCATTAGAAAGCAGTACAGACAGTGCCAACAGAAACTAGAACATTCGACAGGCAGCTTCCTGACCTTGATCTTCGCCAACATGACCTTGAACCTATCAAAGTCATTGAGCGCTGCTCTCCTCTTTTGGACAATCAGCTTCTTGCCCCATGAGCTGTTCTCCCACTTGGTCTTCACATCTGCAAAAGGAAAACAGAAAATCAATTAAAGGCCCCGCAACTTCTATCATCTAGACGCTGCATGAAGCCCATAGATGCTGAAAAGGTTGGCAGCATAAGCTTTATCATTACCAGCTTCCTCCATCGCCTTGATCAGGGTTGTCTTCTTGGGTACTCGTTTGATGTCAATCTTGATGTCGGTAAGTGAGAGCCGCTTGAAGTTCATCTGGCACCTGACCATGTCAGGGGCATCCACAAGTGCCTGGTTCACACAATGCAACAAGGCAATGAGCACTTGAATGTTGCAACCAAAGCACGCCCAAGTATAACAAGAACAATAAGCTAAGGCAATAACTCCCAATCAGACTGTTGAAGTATTAAGCATTAGCACCCCAAACATAAATTGTCGATAACAAAACATTTGTTGCCTTTTTAATGAAGGTACTTGAACAATGGAGTTGGATAATAGTAATAATTTTGCAAAGCAATCCTAGCCTTCTGATGTTGCTAAATGCTAAGGCGCTAAACCCTAAACCATTTGGCAAGCAGCAGCAACGCTACACAAAATGGTAGTTACAGATAGATAGATCGATCTATAGATGGGGCAAAGTTGCTCCACAGATTCAAATGTAATTCGTCAGGTTCTACCGAATACAGTCAAAACGTTCTACATTTCCTACTGAAAAGCATCACAAATGAGCAATTACCACAACATCAACATCAACATCAACAAAGCCTTTTAATCCCAAGCAAGTTGGGGTAGGCTAGAGTTGAAACCCAACAAAGACCATTATTGCTCTAGATCGACATCAACATCAACAAATGAGCAATTACTTTAAAAAAAAACAAATGAGCAATTACCACACAGCTACAAAACATGCTTCTAAAGCTCTAGATCGATATCACAGCAGCGAACAGAAATACAGGCATTTAGGAGTGAGCTCGGCCTTTACCCTGTTCTGGTCGACCACGTCGACGATGACGACGAGGCGGCCATAGTCCTTGCCGTAGTTCACCAGGGCCACGCGCCCGATCTCCACGAACCTCTTGAACGGCTGCACGCACCAGCACAAGCACACGAAACCCCAGTCAAAACCCCGCGCCGCTACAGAACCCTGTCGGAACCAACAACTTTCAGCGCGATCGACCTACCATCCTCGCGGCGGGCGGAGAGGCGAGCGGCGGCGCGAGGCGGCGGCAGCGAGCGAGACGGCGAGGCGGGGCGGAGCGGAAGTGCGAAGACAAGCTAGGGTTCGGCGGTGGGAGCGGCCTATAAAGTGGCGTGCGGGTTCGGGACCGCCGCTGGATCGCGAGAGGGGGCTCCCTGGCCGTCCGATCCAGGTCAGAGGGTTCGCAGGTGGGTTTGCCGGGCCTCTTGGGCTATGAAGGCATAAATGGGCCGTGAATGATTTGCACACGCCCCACACCATGAAGGCCCATACAGATTGGGCCCGTAAGGCCCGCCCGTAGCCGCTTGCTTTTGTCTTCGCCTCGGCTCGAGAGCCGCACGGATCGGGGCACAGAGAGATTCCGCACGGATCCATCGGGGCACAGAGACTACGGCGCCGGTGGCGGCCTGGCCACTGGTGGTCTCGCCGCGCATCCTCCGCGTGAGTGAAAGCAGCTGCGGGATATATTCGTTTCGTCCCCGATCGAGCCTCCCCGCTGCGCAGTCTCCTCGTCGACAGGGAAGAAGGGGGAACGCCTGTGTGAAAGAGGGGAAGCTTCCATTGCGGGATCTGCGAACGGTTAGTTTGCAATCAGCTCTATGTATGATTTCAGATAGAGCGGCATCTCTTGTGTGCTAGTGGAGTTTAGAATCCGGGCACGCTGGGTTGGTGTTTTTTTTTTTTTGCTGTGCTTTCTTGGTTCGTGCTCTGCGTAGTCCGTGGAGGTCTAGGCTGGTTGGTCTGATCTAATGATTTTTTCGAGGTTATATATTCAGTGGGAGATCAGAAGTTAATGTGATTTGATGCATGTTGGGGCAGAACATCTGAGTGATTAAGACTTAGATATGTATGGGATGATGGCAATTGCTTCCTCTCAGTAAGCATATTGTGTTTGCTGTGGTGATGGGTTGATACACCTGCTGATTCTTGCAGGTTCAAAGATGGCAGAGACGGTGTTCACTCCATCCTTGGAAGGGATGAAGCATGTCAAGGCAGAAAATGGAGTCATTCTCACCAAGCCTTTCCTTGAAGTCTGCAAGCAAATATTGCCTGTCCTGGGTAACTCGATTTGCTTATGTCGTCCCTTTAATCCACTTCTCCTGAGTGCTGCATTGTTACTGCATGAGGTTTTGAGATTTAGACCAGTAGCAGTTGCTGCATTACTTATTGAATCTGTGATTTGGTATGGTGCTCAGTTTGGTGGTGGAGCAGAGCAGTGAACGGCCTTGAGTTATTTGTCACACAGGATTGATTGACTATCTAACAAGTTTTTAGATCTCTCAAGATAAACTCTTTCTGATTTAGTAAACGTCCCATGTCTTATTATGAACTTGGAGTTTTGAATCTTTGAAGTTTTTGTGCACACATCTTTGCGATACTTGTGTTGGTCCTAAAATCAGGACTTCTGTGTTGGCTTAAAACATGGATGGGCATACCATTGAGCCCTATAATCGTGGTTATGTTTTCCCTTATGTTGAACCTTACTTATATGCTTACATGATAAATGATTCTTCATTCATTTTCACTTTATACCCTGCTGTCGCACACCAGATAAATTTGGAGCTGCTATGGCAATCGTAAAGAGTGACATCGGTGGCAATATCACAGTAAGCAAATCTTTCTGCGATATCACTATTGTATTATACTAGTGTTAGTCAAAGTTTATCTTCCATTCTTTTTTGCTGGGAAAATACCTGGTAGTGGTGTTAATGTTGTCTTTGTGATAATTCGTATCTACTTTAGACAGATCGCCTCATATTTAGTGTGATTGTCCCTTCATAAGTTATTTTTTCTTTTTAATTTCAATTTGTTTGATCCTCTTCTATCAGAGACTGGAAAACAAGTATTCTTCAGACCCATCAAAATATGACCACTTGTACAGCATGGTTCAGGAAGAAGTTCAAAACAAGACTGCAAAAGGTTCCTCGAGCTGCACAAATGGGCTTCTATGGCTCACAAGGTGCTTCATTTTTTTTTTGTCACTTTTTCAGCTTGATCAGCATGACAGCATGCCAAGTATCTGACTTTTGTTTACTCAAAATTCTGCGAGACAGGGCCATGGATTTCCTTGTTGAGTTATTCCGTAACCTGCTTGAGCATCCAGACTGGACTATGAGTCAAGCTTGCACTGATTCGTACACCAAAACTCTGAAGAAATTTCATGGCTGGCTTGCCAGTTCTAGCTTTACGGTAGAATCCTTCACTCTGTGATGATCCATACAATCGGTTGAATTCTATCCACATATGGTGAACTGTAATTTAACAGTTCTTGCTCAAGAAATTATAATCAACATATGGTTTCTGGAAATGTGAGGTTTATTTTTTAATTGTATTGTGAACCTGCTAGGCATCAGAGCATGATAGACTGGATAACACCTTTGAATTGTTACTATATCTGAAAAGTTTTTTTTTAAAGACATTTGCTTTATATATGTGATTCCAACAATCCAACTTCTGCCATGGAGTTTTTTTCGGCTTAAAATATGCAGAAGAGCAGCACACCGTTACATTTTAGATGAATAAAACCCAAAGGTCTTACAAAAAAGAAATCAAGAAGAGAAACTAATAAAAGGTTAAAATAGGTTTTGTTGGATTTGCCAGCTACAGACAGCAAATGCCAGATTGTCAATTACTTAATGTGTACTGAAATCCTGACCTTTTAATACATTGTTGCTTCATTTATGTATATGCTTATAGGGATAGGTCAACATGCTCACCTTTTAAGATAGATTGCATACTTTTGTTTGTATCTCTTTCATTTGCTCTCTCATTTTGGTGATTTACTCGTATGAGTTGATGGCAGGTGGCCATGAAGCTTGCTCCTAACAGAGATAAATTTATGGAGGTCATTAGCGGAACAGGTGACATCAATGCAGATATTGAGAAATTTTGCACAACCTTTTCACCATTTCTCAAGGAAAATCACGAGTTTCTGGTATATCTCCCAATTTTAGATTCAGTGGCTTGGCTTGGTACTTTCGTATGTGATGTCTGCCCTTATGAAATAGCTCTAACAGCTACTGCTCTTGCAGGCAAGTGTTGGTCTTGATGATATGAAGGCTTCATAGAGCAATCTCCACAACGATTACAACAAAATAAACTTGTCCTAAGAAAAGTGTTGCTGAGGATACAGTGTTTTCCATCGTCTTCTTCCCCTCCCAAAAGGGGAAAAACATACAGGGTAATAACAAGTTTGTCACCATGATTGACCATGGATGCTTACACAGTGAATCGACAGTGCTAAAAAGAACTTGTCTTTGGAACTCGCTCCCCTGTTACAGAAAGTTTGCATATGGTGGTGGAACTCTTGTACTCTCAAAAATTCTTATTCTGTGCTGAAACGCTATGAGAACTTCGCAACAATATCATAGCCAAATTCCCGTACCAACTTAACTATTATCAGCTTTATAAATGTGCCTGTAGCATGTACCTGATGTTGATGTGCGTTACATTTTAGTAATTTGCGTTCAGGATACTTGCCAAATAAGCAGTTCCTTGGAGCAATTTCGCCCAACGAGATCCTCTAACACTAGGATTGGGGTCTGGGGAAATTTGTGGGAGCCATTTCAAAACACATTTTCTGTCTCTCAGACATTTTCTGGGGAAACTTGCGAATTTGCAAGCGCTATGCATACGGTAAGTTCGAACTTATCCTTTAGGCTTAATTTGGAAGAAGGGGAAGCTAAATCCAGAGAAGGAAAACTCAAGAAATAAATATCTTATTCAAATAAGATCCTCCCAGATTTCTCACCTTAAAAAAAGTCTAGGATCTCAAGTTTCCAAAGAGGGCGCGTTCTGGTAGCAGTTCCTACCAGTGGCTAGTTGCCTAGGCAGGTTGCTGCTCTTCTAGTTAGCCGATCAGTCTATGACTCAGAAAAACAAACTGCGAGGCACCAATAAGGCAATAACGTCCACAAATGTTCTGAGTGTTATACATGGATCTCATCCAATCACAGAATGGTTCACCATAAGACCACTACTCACTAGAGTATTTACAACTACAATTCCATAAAAGGTTGGAATGATGTGCCAACCACATTACACTCCAGGTACAAGTTATTGCATGCTAATTACTTTGCTAGATTTCCCATCCACCAAAGTGGCACATGGCTTGCAATGGGCAGGATAGAATAGAGCTGTCAAACTTCAGACAACCTTCTCAGATATTGATACTGCAACAATGAACATGCATAATTTATCAGTTTCACTTGTGAAGAACACTTCTTTTCTGCGGTTTGATTTTCTTCTGTGGTTGAGTCTGTGGAAAATTTGCACAACGAACGTGAGTATATGGTACATATAAAAGAACACAGGATGTGGCCAAAACAGGGAAAAAGGTTGGGAACTAACCTTCCCCTTCTCCAAAGCTTCAAAGTCTATCCTGTTCTTCCATGTGCTCTTCCGTAATTTGATTGGCCGGTTTCCGACGTATTTACCTGCATGGCATTTCGTTTTGTAAGTTGCAGTACTTATGGAAGTGACAGGAAAAAGATGCATCAAAGGAGAAAAGGCACTCATACCGTTCATCTCTTTCAAGGCAGCAGCAAGATCAGACGCATTTGCAAAACTAACAAAACCATATCCTTTAGTCTTACCAGTCCATTTATCCCGTATAACCTGATGCAAAAGAGACCCATAACCATCAGTTACTTCAATAAACCAAACGATACAAAACTGCAAGGAAGAGTAGGCAAAAGTACCAAAAAAACTGTAATTGTATGGGAATGGTTTAACTTACCCTGGCCATGTTAAAGGATGGATATTTTGAGAATGCCTTTGTAAGAACATCATCATTCACTTCATTTCCAAGATCACCACAGAACAAACGGAAATCATCTGCAGATGAGAGATCAAGGAATTGTTAATAGAAGTACTTGAAAGTACTGAGCTGTCATCAGGAAGTCTACCAGGTAGAATCCCATCATACACAAATGGTAAACTTAATGCAACTCAAAAGATGAGTTTGTGGCCATGGGCAAGTGGGTGCTAGCAAGCACAATTAGAATATTAGCTAATAGGTATTAAATACTTCAGATATCCAATGATCAAAATGGTGTAAATTTTACAGTACCGTAACATTCTTTTCATGAAAAACATATATATGGCACATTTTAGAAGTAATTAATACAGTATTTTACAGTACTGTAACATTCTTTTCATGAAAAACACATATATGGCACATTTTAGAAGTAATTAATATTATACAAATACTGATACGTGAATAAACATCACTCAAGCAGGCCGCAACGAAGTGTGATAAGCTAGTTCACAAATTATTAGCAGCCCACGTTCACTAAACCTGACCCCAATAGATAACACATAGTCAGGCATCACTCCCGAGAAACTTAAACCATTTATGCAGCAGGAAGGGGCAATGAAGAAAGCAAGCCAAAGACAATGTTCTATGGCCAAGAAACTAAAAATTGACATTGGCTCTACACAGCATTATAGCTAACGTGAAACGAACACAGTACACAAGTAGATCAATCCATAAGAAGCATGCCATCAAGTCTTACACAACTTGAGCTACAGTTCTTCACTGGCCAATATGATGAAATAGGTAATGGAGGGAATATAGCAGCTAGGGTGTGCTTGTTAATGCAAACAAGAACCAAAAGCCTACACATATGTTCGCAGCAAACATCACCAAAAAATATTCAATAAAACAGTAAAAGCATGTCATATAATGAATAAAGACATATGAAACAATATGGCATGTATGTGAAACAGATGAGGTAAGATAGGAAAATTTGATAAATGTTTACTATATCATCTGCAAGCCCACCTAAATCCCGTGTGGCAACATGTTGGGCTACACATCACATCCTCGAGCACCTTTACAGAAAGGAAGAAAGGAGCAGTTTGTTTCAGATCAAATCATGATAGATTGAGCATTAGATCTTGCCTGCGAGAATGACAATTTATCTCATGGTTCGTTTTCTTCAAGACAATGGGCAATAAGAGCTAAAAAATGTCACAATGCCAAGTTAAAGATTCCATAAACAACAAAATTTAGTATTTCAGAAACATGATGAATAAGACAAGTAGACAACGGAGAATTAGAGATCTTACTTTCAGGCCAATCAGCCAAGGTTGGGTCCTCCCAACTTTGCCCAGCTGCCTTTCGAGGCACTGCCTTCTTTGTAACCTCAACCTTTTTGTCTTTCTCACTATTTGCAATAGCAGCCTTGACAGTAGCTTGAGCCTCAGGAGTGATTATGTTCGAGTCCTTCTGGAACAGCTGCTGTGCCTGCAGGACACCATAAAATATTGGTTGCTAAAAGTCGCACTGAATAAAGAGCAATCCTTCACTACAGAAGTGTTGAAAATATTAGTCACAGCTTGGCACCTTGCATCGGCATGTGAAAAAAAAATTAATGGTACTAACTTGACTATAGTAGTTAAAACTTGTAGGATGAAAGAGTTCTGCCTTTCTCATTTGGAGGTAAACAGATGTATATGTATTTAAAACGAAGCCAATAATAAGCATCTTCACAGATTTTGTGTACTGCATAGCAGATTGACTATTTATTCAGCAATTGATAAGCTTCCAATAGAACAAGCAATTAGATCTTGCAAGGGCATAAAAGCTCAATGGATATGTTTGAATATCAAGATGAATCATGCATTTTTGTTCCGAACCATTTAGTGTCAACAGCGCTGATTCACCTAAATAGCCTCTACAGAAAAAAAAATCTGCGATTAGTTTTGTCTCAATGTGACTATGGCCATACTTGAGTTCTATAATCGCTACATCTACATCAATACGTTGCATGACCGGGATGCGGACAATCCCCGACCGAGGCTCCCAAACCACAGAAACACCATTACGCGTTGAAACTAGAATCCGCCCGATCGCCGCAGTTCGCCGCAGACAAATCACACACCGTCTACACGCTAATCGGGACGGAGGAGCCACTGCTGCATACCTGCTGGACCTGGGGCATGGGGTAGACGGCGCTGTACGCGGGCACCGGTGCGACCGCCGGCGCCGCGGCGGCCGGCGCAGGCCACGCGGCGTACTGCGGGTTCTGGAGGTGGAAGGGCACGGGGAAGTAGGACGGGGTCGCGGCCGCCGCCGCCGCCGCCGCCGCGGCGGGGTAGGTGAACTGCGCGGACGCGGCGGCCGGCGAAATGGACTGCGTCGACATCGCGGCCGCGGCGGGGAAGACGGTCGAGAGGGGCGGAGCTAGGGCCCGGGACGAGGTAGAGGCCGGATCGCCTGAGCGCTGGGCTGGACGGTGGCGCGCGGTCGAGGGATCCGCCGGTCCGGCAGGCTGCGCGGGGTTGCGGCTGGCGAGAGAGAGAGAGAGAGAGAGAGAGAGAGGGGCTGTGGTGTCTTCCGGTTGTGCTGGTGTGATCGTGTGGCGTCACGGGGAAGTAGCGTGCGGACCGCGGGGACGAAGGGTGTGGAACGCTCTGGAAGCGTCTGGTGCGGCGGTGTGGTCTTGTGGACGGAGGAGGGAGTCGACGAATAAGAAGGCCGAGGAGGAGATCCGCGGCTGGGCTGAGACTGGTTGCGAGGCTGGGCCGTATCTGTATATGGTCCGGGCCGTATCTGTTTATGGGTCGGCCTGTTCCCCGCGTTTCGGTGGCGGCGTCCGCGCGTGTTCCTGCCGCGCCACCGCCGGCACGTGACGCAAATGCTCGGGGTCGCGCGCGCGGGTGCGTGCTGACCCGTCGCACGCGGCCCACGGCACCCCCTGTTGGTCCGCCGCGTGGCCCACTGTGTGGTCTGCCAACGGCTGGAACAATTTCTTTTGGTCATGGAGGGACAGCCCAGCTCCCCGCGCTTTCTCGGCCCAGCTTCCCTCGCGCTCCCCCGGCCCAGCTGCTCTGCGCTTCAACAACCCACTTCGCGCATCTGCGACGGGCCGGCTCGGGGTCACGCGGGCGACCCGGAGTAGCCCCGCGCGTGACGGCCTGAGCGCGCTTACTACCTACCACGACGGAGCTTGCGACAAACTAAATGCATCGTTCTTTTTTCAAAAATTCTGAACCTCGCGGTTCTGCGTACACCGGATCTAAAAATCGTACATCATAACTACAACTACAACTACACCTACGACTACATCTACAACTAATAACGCCAACAAACTTACAAACTAGCAAACCTGGCCAAAGTGCTCATCATTGCCGAGCTTATCGCACACATGACCAAGCAGCTCTGACTTGCAACCTAGCCGAACAAAAAGATTTCAATGGGAAACCCATGAAAGAAGCAACCCAACAATAGCTTTGATTCATCGTTGCCGACCTCGCCGAACATTTCAACACAGCAGCTCGAACTTCTCAAAGAACACCCACACCACAGTCAAGCACGACCAGAGGAAGAGCGAACACCAACTGGTTCTCATGATGACGCCTTCAGGAAGGACCACGAAGCTAACACGCCATCATCGTCGGCCCAAGATTGGGCTGAGTTTTCACCCGAAGAAACCATAGCATGACGACACATGAAGGTGCAAAAAAGTCACCACCAAGGAGGAAACGGTGCCCGCAGGCATCGCCGACCAGGCTTTCACATTGACCCCCACTAGACCACCATGAATGGCCGACTCCATAGCCATGCCAACATCAGACAAGGAGATACCTCGCAATGAAGTTCCTCTGAAACCTCAGCTCGCTAGCTGCCGCTCCTCCCAACCTCCACCTCTGCTGCTCCACCGGCCCTCCAAGCCAGCGCCCGCACCTCCGCAGCGCCCCCACCGACTGCCTCCGTGCCAGCACAGGTCACCGCACGTCCTCCTCACAGCCCGCGCCGCCACCAAGGGTGCCCACCATCGTTCAGATATGGTTGAAACGACCAGTGAGCAGCCTGCTGCCACGCCCATCGACGGATCCGTGCACGCCAGCGCCGAATCTGGCCACCAACGCCGGCGCCGCCACGAGTCGCCCACCACGATAGGCGAGGCGGCCGCGCCCACTTGGATTTGAGAGAGAAGAGGCCGCCCGCCGCCGCCGTCCTTGCGAGCCGCACAGACTTCCGGCGGCCAACTCGAGCAGCGGTGTGGCGAAGGAAGGAAGGAAGGGGTGGCGGCGAAAACGTTCCACCCGCTCGCGATGTGGGGGGAAGAAAGTCATAAAGTTGTGCCCACACCAAATGCATCATCATCAGTGTCTCCAAAAAATGTCGGAGATCCGTGGAAAGAATGGTTTCCACACCAAAGAAAAGAACGTTGGATCCATGCAAAACCTATGCGTTTGGCTCAGTCATCAGGGGAAGAATTCAGAGGTGAGCCTCGCCTCCGATCCCCCGATTTAGGGATGGAAATATGGATATGGATAGTCCGAATATCCGATATCCGTATTCCGAATTTAAATGTGGCAATAAAGTGATACATCTGAATCCGATTTTTATTGATTTTCTCTATCCGATTTCACATTCGTATTTGACAGTATCCGTATCCATTTTTATTAGAACTATATATAAAGCTATATTCATTTCACATAACCCATATTATTAATGTTTATAATAATGATATAAAAAGATTAAATTTAATTTTATATATTCTTATTTTATCTATTTATCCATGAAATTACTTTTATATTTATGTATTTATTTAAATATATTTTTATTTCTGATTTTATATTTTTGTGTATTTACTTATTAAAATATTTGTTGATAAATAAGCTATTTTTGACTTAGCTATCTTCGTTATGTTGTTATACTTTAGGTTGTACATGTATAACGATTTTGTATTCTAAAACTACTAAAAATAGCTAAATATTATCTTACATATCGAGTAAATATCCGAATTCGAATCCGAATCCGAGATCCACTTCCTTTCTTACCCGGCTGCCCATCACGGCACATGAATCCGAATCCGAATCTGACAATATTCAAATTTGTATTCCTATTCAATTTATAATGTGATAAAATATGCTATCCGAATCCAATTCCATGTGAATCTCATCTATTTCCATACAAATCTAATCCACTTCCTTTCTTACCCGGCTGCCCATCACAGCACATGGCTGCGCGTTGGCACCTGGCAGCTCTAGGACCTCTAGGCTCGCCGCGCCCCCGCGCGGGGGCCACGCAGTTCAATCCTACTCCTACTCTCCCGTGCCCAAACCAACCAGCCTGCCAAATCGAGTGAGCGATTTGGCAAGCAGGAAAATCTTGCAATTAATTAATTAAGCTGCGTGCATCCCATGTGGTTAATGCGCATGCTGTGACAGAACCGCCAAATTAAAACTATAATTAAGCGTAATGGCTGTCATTTGAACACATCGGACGCATTAGCTTAACGGCTTAATTTGGCGATCCTTTCTCAACCCACGGCCCGATCGAAACAACACCGGTAGTCCCCCGCGAAGGAGGGCGCAGATGGTACAAGCACAACATGATACTTAAAAATACATACACTATAGGAGTACGAAACATTAGGTTTTACAACCCGAGTTCAAACATACACATAATTTACAAGATTTGCATAATTTACAAACATTACATCCGATGTTCTAAAATTCAAATAGACTAGATCCTACAACTACACTAGCCTTCAAAAGCCCTGCCTAACCATGACCGGCCAGACCGGTCTGCGCAAAACAGAAAGGCTGAACACTCTGCCCTCGAGTGTACAACCCGACAAAGCCCTAACCTAAGGGTCTCTCTCCACCACTTCCTACCCCTCTGCATCTCTGCGGATGAATTTAACGCAGCAGGGGCAGAAATCGACGTCCGGGTGTCCTGAAATAATAATTGTGGCAACAAACCCTGAGTATACTAATACTCAGCCAGGCTTACCCGACCAGTGGGTATAACTTAGCCCACCGAACTAGACATGCATGGCTCTTGGCTGGTGGTTATTTTGCAGAAACAGCTTCTAAAATAAGTCCTTATTTTTCCACTTTTAGCTCCAAATTTAATATACAACAATCATTAACTAGTATTTGCGCCTGCTAAGCAAATCATGACAAACAGGGGATAATAATTTATCATAGCCATTTTCAAACATCACTTAAAATTTCGTATAGCCTTACTATGATGCGGTGCTGCGATCAAGGTGCTCATATCCGAGAGCGACTGACAGCGAATCGATCCGATTTAACCTTGCAAGGTGGACCTAACCAACACGGCACGCAAAAGCCCCGTCGGACCCCACGCACCAACCTTTCCCCTCCTCGCCTCGAACTACAGGAACCAGCCCAACGACATATGGTCAGCCGAGCTCAACGTGAGACCACCAAAAATAAACATATGCATCCCAATTCTCCGCGACTACTCGACTCGCCCCAGGAGTTGGGTGCGGGTTCCTGTACTTTCGAAGCAAAGCAGTACTCGGCTTACCGGTTTCGACTAACTCCTACTCCCGGTATGCGGTTAGTACTGTTCAAACTCAATCATAGGGCCAGACAACGAACGGTCCTTAACCGACACAGACGGGGCTAACTTTTCCCCGCCCGGTCTCCAACTTCTTTTCCTTTCTTACCTAATTCAATATTCCACATATTCAAAATAACTAAAATACCCTATATCTCGTGAGTGTCCCGAAATCACTCGTCTTCTACCGAGTTCTATTAAGCATAGCATTTCTATCGTCCTCTACATACTAGTATAACTCAAGGAAACCTAGGGATCATGCAACTAGGGTTCCAAACAATTCCTAAACCTAATGCACAAGTATAGTAACATAAATATAGGTGTCATAATTTGAAATAAAAGGATGTGCACCGGGGCTTGACTTGCGTCTGCTGCTCAACACTGGGGTGAGTTGGGCCTTGGTCCGACTCCCCACGGTCCTCCTGCTGCGGGGCCTGCCTCTGTGGCTCCGCAACCACCTCGTACACGGCTCCCTCGGCGGCAGCGGCTACACGTATGCAATGATATGAGAATGTATGCAAAAATAATTTGAAACTTTGAAATAAACCCCAATCTATCATAATTACTACTAACCGAATAACTCAACGTCCATAACTCTGCATAACCCGGAATATCCGGATTCATATCCGGAGCATCCGGATTCCCAAATCCGGAGTCTCCGGGCCTAAACCCGGAGTTTCCGGGACGACATTTCCGGAGTATCCGGGATAATACCCGGAGTATCCGGGTTTGGCACAACTTTCGCCCCCAAACTGAAATCTTGATTTCTAGCGAAACCAACCTACAAAAATCGAAACCCTTCTAGACCCTAGTAGAGGGATTCATAAGAAGACGATTGACCGGAGGAAGTTGATTTAAACCCCCTAGAACAAGGGACTTGCCAAACCCTAGCTTATTTACTTTGGGGTGAGCTCTTCCTTGCACCAAGGGCTTGAACCCAAGCCGTCCAGGGATGGAGCACGCGGGATAGATGATCCACCATCCAAGTGAAGCTCCCGTGGGCCTTGGATCAAGGGTAGAGGGAGGGTTTTGGGTCTCTAGGGTTTGGGGTGAGAGAGAGCACGAGACAGAGTGAGAGAACACGGGAGAGAGTGAGAGAGAGCACGGGAGAGAGTGAATAATGTTTTATAACGTTTGGGAACAGCAAAAGGATCAAAACATGAGATATAAAGTTCCAGGTCCGGAGTATCCGGAAGAATATCCGGAGTATCCGGGTAAATCCGGAGTTTCCGGATGAAATACCGGAGTATCCGGATATTTCCGGAAGTTCCGGTTTTCTCTAGCTCCAGAATTTGAAAACTAAGCTTGGATCCATTTCCGACTCGATTTATAATGGAACGTCTTAAGTCACTAATTAGCTAATTAAACCCCAAGTTTAACTCTCGGGTGTTACACATGCGGGTTAGTTGTAAGCAGGGATTCCGTTTCAAAGTTTGTAAATCCGCATGGGATCGTCCCACAGGTGCCACGAATCCATCATCTCCACATTTCTAGCGACTCGTGAAGGGCGGGAGGGGGGGGGGGGGGGGGGGGCTGCATTATTTGCAGCTCACATGAACACATTGCCTGCCTAGCTTAGCTAGCTATATATTCTAGGTTGAAGCTTGAAGCTAATTAAGAAGAATCAAATGTCTGTTATCAAGACAAAGTTTAGAGCAACACATACAAGCTAAGTAGAGTACACATATCATGCGTGTTTCTCTCCAGACACACGCTTAGCTTTTGGCGTTAGGAAACAAACATTCATCACTAGATGTGTACAAGCATGTCTGCACTACTAATTTGTAAGTATATTAGCAATCGTCCAAACGTCCCCTTTCATTCACTCCAGGGTCTTTGTTCTCCAAAAGTAACACCCAACTGTCCGTGGGCCCCACTGCGTTGGCGCCACGCCTGCACATGCATAGTAGTGGTAGCAGTAGTATCGGCCAAGATAAATGGGGGCAGCACTGGCGGGCGTCACGAGCTAGCTAATTAACTGATAGTTGATCGGGTGCCGCTAGCGCAGGTACTATACGTGCATTGTATCTGGGAGTACTTTGAACAAAGATTATTGCTAGGCTCGTGCAAGTTGTGGGAAGGGATCAAATCCGCGTGCACCAGCGCCACACAAGATCCTACGACCCGTGAGTTAGCCCAATAATCCCCCACTGCGAAGTACACGGCGTCTGAAAACAAATGCAGTTCCGATCCGTTCCAGGATACATGCACCTGCCCCTAAGATCATGTGGAGACAATGCAAACATGTCCACTTCACACTCGAAGAGAGATTCCAACGTTGTTTCGCCCAGTGGGGATTATTAGAAACTAATAAATACAAAAATAATCATATATACGTACGCTAGCTACTAGCTAGTAGCTTCATAGGCTATAGCTAGTTACCGGGTAGACGCGAGACGCGAATCCGTGTTGACAGGTCACAAGCAAGATCGCCTACTTTGTCGAGCAAATTAACCGGCTCGGATCTTGTATTTTATTTTGCAGCCAGGCCGGCCCTTCTTCTCGTCGTCCTCATCCACATGCGTGACTGCATGCGTCACGCGACATGTACGTACGCGTCATGTACAGTAGCCTCTAGATCGATCTCTGTCCTAGTCGATCGCGACATGTACGTACGCGTGCCAGCAGATAGCTAGCTAGCTCGCTCCCTTCTCGCGGCCACCATCCTTCCTCGGCGGCGGCAGCCATTGTACAAGCGCGCGTTGCTTCATCAGATCAGCTGGCCGAGATGGCATCGACCGCGGCCGGGCCCCCCGCCGCGCCCCTTGACCGGACGAGACGATCCGCAAGAAATGCGGGTAGCTGCCGCAACTATTAACAAATCCGTGTCCATGTGTCACGCATAATATTGGTTGGTAGCCTACACAGTCGTCGGTCAGCAGGGCGCGCTTTAGTATGCACGGTCGATGCTTAATTCGTAGCAAGGCCTACTCCTTTTCAGTAAAGTGAGCGAGCGCTGCTGCTAGCTAGCTAGTATAGTATATATTGAATGCCTGTTTGGCCAAGCCCAGCCTATTTAGAGAAGTTAAAGTTGAGTGCTAGTGTCTATATATATATATATATATATATATATATATATATATATATATATATATTACTAGTCACACATATGCTAAAGTTTTTAAATTTTATTTGGATGAGCTAGTTCTAAAGTTTATTACTTTTATCCTGCTCCGGCCAGCTGATGATCATACCCAAGCAAGTACTCCGGAATTGAATACTGTGCGTCCCCTGTCACAACACTATGGCTTACGGAAGAAATTAACATCAGCTACATACACTGGTGCTAATCAACTCATCAGGCCGTGTGCTCAGATCCGGAAACAGTGTCCGGGGGGGAGCCAATCGGGGCGCAAGCCACGGGCACTCAAGTCAAGGCCAGGCAAGCGCGCGGGCGCTGTATTAGCAGAGCACGAGCAGTGAATTCCCCACGCGTTGCTGCGAGATGCTTTGTGTTATTTGTAATTATTATTATTGAATGAAGTTGGGGAAGAGTTTAGGTTTGGTTTATTTGTTTACACAAAGTTGAATTATTGTATAAATTGTACTCAATTTTATTGAATAGATAGGTGCGGAACAATATATTAAATACAATTTTATTGAAAAAAGAATGGGATTGTTGAAAAAGTATATCAAAAATGTTGGAACAATATATTCACAATGTTATTCAGATCTAATTTAACATTTAAAATAAACTAATTCAACATTTTATATGGGACTGTTGAAAAAAGTATATAAAAAATGTTGGAACAATATATTCACAATGTTGAAATGATATATTCAGTTTCTTGATTTTTTTTAAAAGGAACAGATAACACAAATATTTTCAAATTGGATCTCATTTTATTGTATTAATTCTAAATAATATCTAGGTTCAATTGGAATCTGAAATAGATGCATGTTTTGAGAGAGAAGATCGTTTGAATGTTCGGTTGTTAAAAAGATTTGCAATCTGCAGCTACAATCGTACTTTGCCACTTGACTCCCATTCCTGCACATGGTTTTGGAAAGTGCTCGATCGCTTGGATGGGATGTCGTTGGCCAGCCCACCAGCAAGCCTTTGTGGGCAGGAGGTCCACGGGAGGCCCAGCCAGGCGGACGGATGTGTGTTAGGAAGGATAGGAAGAAGGAAGATGTGTTGGGAGATATTGTACCGTTGGATCACAGATCGGTTGGTAAAAAATTATTAAGGTGATGTGGCTGCACCATATGCTAGAGAAATAGCAATTAATGAGTTGTAGTGGGGAGCATCTTTATAAGAGATAGATTTCCGGGAGGGCGAGCGTGTATCGTGACATCGAAGCTGGCGATCGATCGAGACGGCCTTGTACGGCAAGAGAATATTTGGCGGGATGATGGGAGGTCGCCATCGGCCGGCCGGGGTGCCACGCGCTGACGCCTGACGCTGCCGCATCCCGGCCGCCTGCGCCCAGCCCTGTGGCGATCGAGAGCGCTGTGACGAGAGGAGATCGACTGGTGCGTGGTCGCATTGGCAGCACGTCGATCACCTGCGCCGACGTTTGCATCGTGCAGAGATCGCGCGCGCGCAGTGGACCTGATCGATGGATTGTCCCCAAATCCCAATGCACTACGTATGAGCGGCTGTCACGGTGGCGTACGCGTACAGACACTGCTGTGTGTATTTTCAGGGTTCTTTTTTTTGAGGGAGACACCGGAGGGGGACGAAGGGTCCCCACTTGAATGAATTTCCATTGATGCCGGCAAGCCGGTGATGGAAAGGTTGGTACAAAGTTCAGTTACAGGCAGCACAGGGCTGCAACAGAGGAAAAGGGAGAAGCATAAGACTGTTTATTACATGAGAAAGAGAGGACTCCATTGGTCTGCCTCGCTGCGCATGTGCAGGGGCAACCGCCAACGCCACAGCCTAGATGCAGAGTGGCATTCCATCAGTAGGTGCTGAAGGTTGGGGAGCTGGAGAGGGAGCTCACCAATGGAGGAGAATATATGCTTGTTTTAGGGAAGTTGATGGGGGCATGTCTGAGGAATGATCGCTCGCTACGAGTAGCTAGTGATTGTGCCATATACGTGTCACAATGTCAATCGAGTATATGATTAGGTTATCATAAATGCACTGCTAGTGGTAGATATTTTTTTGATATACATCGATTCTAGAAGGTCTTCGAGGCTGCTTATTGCATTGTGTGTGTGCGTGCACCAAAAATTGGAATTGTTAATAAATAAGCTTTGTTTTTTTAGTACCGTATTGCAGTGAACATTAATCTTAGCCCTTTAATATTTGACTATAAATAATTAGTGTCTTGGAAAGCATCTTCATATATAGTAATCTTCAGTTGAGATTTTTTTTGTCTGTGCCTGTTGGGGTTTGTGTGGGTGGGGTGGGGGCACAGTGCCTATATTACCGTCCCTCCCCTGATGGAGTACATATCTCGAGGCTCGTGCATAACTCTGCAGAGAAGCATGCGCGTCGGATCGTCCAAAATTTCAATGTGAGTCAAGAGTGTACTGAGCATGTATACGCACACATCATTATATATGAGAAAACACTATGATTGAACATTATTTGCATGACCAGATTCCTGATCAACAAAAGAGTGGAATTCTTGTCGTAAACAGATCACCATGATTGAACCTATCCATATGGTTTTCTTTCCGTGCAGTCTAGTGAGGAAGTTGATCTACATCATCCATGCATAACTACTGGTCCCTCCAGGTGACCAGCATTGGGTGTGTACTTTTCATGCCTTCAAGAACCCCGGACGTACCACACTATATCCACAATCCCAATTGTGCATCACGTACCTAGTCTAGAAAGTTGATAGTATATGTCCAACATGTCCCAAATCTATATAATGCTGGGTGGTGCATTGAAATTTATTTAATTGTATATACCGTAAGAACCAGATATGTATACATGTTAACGAAATTGCGCGATAGACACAATATATATGTTTTACTATATTCTAAAATAATGATCTCCCATGCATATCACTGTAATCTTAATTTCAAAACCATGGACTAATGTCGGTTGATTCGTAACGGTTTTCCATTAGGAATATGATGAATCTATTCCGACACTTTTGGGTGCTTTCCTGACGGTTTTCAGCCATCAAGTTTAACAATAGTGTTAGTGTAATGTTGCCATTATTTGATCCGATATAGCCAATGATGGCGCGGCAATTTTACCGTCAGCAATTGCTTGTGCCGCGTTATCGGAAACAAACAAAATGGAATTTTCTGCTGGATTTGGCCGTACCGTGAAAATAATAACCTAGCTCGATCCGATCTTATGCGTCTCTTTTCCCCCAAGGAGGCTCCACTAGCTAATTGGCTATTTGCATATATAAAAGTAGCTAGTAAGGGTACAGTGTACACATACATGAGTACACGGTACCTAAACCCTTCGAAACCACATGTTTAGCCCAGCCGCGCGTCGTAGCATCTATAACAACACACGCTGGCACACGCATCTATCGGTCGACGCCATATGATTCGCGCGCTTTCCCCGGCCCGGGCCGTCGATCACGGTACCCTATTAATTCCCCCGCGACGTTGATCGCTGAAGCCTGAATCCAGCCATCTTCCACGCGCCCCTCTCCTCGACCTCTCGACGCATACACACACACACACACGCAGGAACGGACGAACGGAACGGACACGAATTATGGGCGACCTCGCGTCTCCATCGCCGCGTACGACCTCACGTCACGATCGCCGCGTACGCGACCTACATACTAGCTGATGGCTACAGCCTATTGCTAGCGAATTAACGACCTCAATCAAGCTGATGCCGACGCCTTAGTTTTTTTTTTCTTTGTATGTATTCGCAGAATGGTAGCTTTTGCCTCCCCCCGGAAGCCTGCACTCCACGTAAAACGACCGCACACCTATGCGAGAGCCCGCGGCCGTCGGCCCGGGGGCTGAAAACCCGATGACTTTTACATGTCCACCTGATCTCGCTATGTGATCCATCGCGGGTCACACATAACCACTCTGTTAAGATTAAGGGTATATGTTTGGATGCACCTAATTACTAATTTATTAGCTGGTTAGCTAGAAATAGACTCAGTTTGGATCCAAATTCTAATAGGTGAAAAGTGCTGAACTTTAGCACTCCTGTATCTAAGCAGGAACGCTGATTGGATGAGCTAAAGTTTAATAAAGACTCAAAAGTTTTAGCAAAGGTACAAGGAAATAGTTGCTTAAGTTTAGCACTCAGTACCTCCAAACAGGCCCTAGTTAATTAGGTTTGTTGGGGATCGCCCCCTCCCGAAGGTGGCGTGACACGAAGGAATACCGAAGGTTCCCGAAGGTCCCCCAAGGGTATGCCGAAGCTTCAGCGAAGATGACGAAGCATCAATCCGAAGGTTCTTCGAAGATGATGAAGCATCGAAGAGTTCGTCGACGTTCGGCGCTAGAAGATGGTGTCCTGAGTCGCTGGGATGCTTCGGGAAGCGCGGAGGTGAAAAATGATGAAGGTGAAGTCCCTCGAAGCCCGTCGAAGGTCGTCGCTAAGGGCCGTCGAACATCACGGAACTCAGAGGTCCACACTCTCGAAGGTTACGATAAGAACCTTCGGGTATGGCGAGAGACTCAAGAATGGCGAACGATGAAGGCGGCGCCACACGAAGCTCGTCAAGGACCGCTACTGAAGGTTCCCGAGAGGCAAAAAACACGTGATCCGGGTGGGAGTATCCAAGTCGGACTGTCCAACCTAGGGAAATTACCAAATACCCCTGTTGTAACCTCTTGACCTTCGTGGGGACCGGAGGGGCATTTCTGGAAAGATGTAATAAGGTTGGGGGTATAAATACCCCCTCCCACCCAACGTTGTACGGGTTGAAACATTTCGTACTGGCTATAGTGCAATTTCTATTGTGCAATTCGAGTTCTAGTGTTTTAATCTTCGTTTAAAGAGTATTTTCTCTGTCTGGCGATCGGTCCAAAGATCCCAACAGATGCGCCCACCCGTGTTCTTAGCTCGAAAATCACCTTACGATGGCTCCACAAAGAAAAAAACCACCAACCAGGGCGTTCCTAACGCCAAAGGTTCAAACCTTCACGAAGTCCCCATCGGACAATCTCCTCCAATCGAACCAACTCCCGCCCACCTGGCTGAGAAAGAAAAGTGTGTCTAGCAGAACGTGCTATTCAGGCAAAAAAGGCCGTGGCAGCAGGCAAAAAAGCAGCAGCAGCAACAACAACCGAAACTGAAACACTAAACAACATCTCCCAGCTTGAAGATGACCAGCTCGAACAAAATGCGCACCATGAGCTCAACCTTCAGCTTCGCGCACTAGAAATGAAGAAAGCTCATCTGGCCAGTCAACTGGCGACCAAAAAGAGAGCAGCCGAGCAAGCTCAGAGGCTAGCTGAAGCAAAACGCAGATTTGCAGAAATGCAGGAAGAAGTTGGGCAACCGCAAGAACTCCCAAACACCCACGAAGTTGCTGAACATTCCAGACATCACGAAGGTCAACATCTTCGCCAGACAACTCAAATATATCAAGATCAACATTTCCAACCAAGCCCTCCATTCGACTCAACATCACCGCTGTCAATTGCCTTGCAGCGAACATCCTGGCCATACGGCTACAAGCCAGTTCAACTCCCAAAATATGATGGATCAGTCGACCCCGCACAATTCATAATGACCTACGAAGCTACAATCGCCTCAGCCGGCGGAGATGATCCCATCACGGCAAAATCCTTTGTCATGGCATGCGAAGGTCCAGTCGCAAATTGGTACTCCTACATTCAACCCCTCTCAATTCAAAGTTGGATACAGCTCAAGGAAAAACTCAAGCAAGACTTTCAAGTCTTAAAAAAATTATCCATCAACACCTTGCAATAATTCAGCTGCATACAGATGGACAGAGAGCCACTACCCGAATACCTTCGGAGATTTGTGTAGAAAAAAGCGCAAACTCCAAACTTCTCTGAGAAAGACGCAATAGCAAAATTCATCGAAGGTCTCCTCCCAAGCCAATTGGCATCCCACCTCGACAGAGAGCCACCAAGAAGTCTGTCAGAATTGTATGCGGAGGTAGAGAAATACGCAAAGTCCATAGCAGACCACAAGCGAAGGGTCGAACAAAGAAAGTTAATGAGGCAACAGCTGAGCTGGCAACAAAACAATCAAACAAACACCAACTAGCAGAATTAGTACATACTCCCTATTGAACCTTCGCAAGATATGGATCAACCAGAAGAATTCGATCCTTACATAATCCCACCATCCACACAACCCACGAAGGAGCATGACAACAACAACTCCAAAGAACATCATCAAAGGGGCAGGTCCAACAGGGGCCGAGGGAAAGTAAGAGGCCGAGGCCGTGGACCTTCGCAGGGCCTGCAGAAATTGTTATGTCACTTTCATGGGGAAGATGCTGGCCACAGAACTAATCAGTGTCCTGAAAAGAAAAGGACACTCAAAAGAATGGAAGCTGAAAAGAATGCCAAGCTCGTAGCGCACACCAGCTGGCCTGCCCAGCAAACACTGCAATTCCAACCTCCGCAACAAACTTTTAACCCTCCTTTCCAAACAATGCCAACCTTCGGCTATAACTCATATCCCATCAACTGGCAACCCCCGCAGCAAAACCAACCAAGGCTGTCTCCCCCGCCCACAGCTCAAGCAACTCAAGAAGAGCTGCCCCCACCTCCGCCAGGCGGGGCCCCCACTCAAGCAAGAAAACCAAACTAACCAAAATGCCCAGCCTGCAGCACTACCAACCTTCGGCAGAATAATGCCAATATCCGGAGGGTCATCTCTAGAATTCTAGAACAAAAAACAAAGAAGAAACTACTTTCGACAAGTTCATTCCATCATGGTGGATGGACACATTCAGAAAACGCAATGGTCTCACATGCCCATAGTGTTTTCTGAAGAAGATGTAAACCTGCTCAGCTTTCCCCACACAGATGCACTAGTTATCGAAGCCAATATACAAGGCTGGACCATCGGTAAAATTCTGGTCGACACGAGAAGCTCCGCAGACATCATCTTTTCAAGTACCTTCGACCGCATGAACATCGACCGCAACCTTCTGCAGCCAGTGGACATCCCGCTCATTGGCTTTCGGGGGCAAACGAGTGAACGCCCTTGGAAAGATAACCCTTCCAGTATCCTTCGGGAATCTCTCAAACCCAAAGACCGAATCTATCACCTTCGATGTTGTGGAAATGAATTACCCATACAATGCAATCTTTGGCCGTGGCGTCATCAACAAATTTGAGGCAATCGTCCATCAGCTGTATTTGTGCATGAAAATGCCTGCAAACAAAGGAGTAATCACAGTCCGAGGCAACCAACAATTGGCCAGAGATATCGAGCGGGGTGTCGCTCCCGGACAAAGAAACGTCCATTTGGTCGAAGCTGACAAAAAACCCTCGCCACTCAAAGAGCCAAAAAGGGACAAAGAAGAAACAGTCCAACAAGAGTGCAAAGTAAAAAAAAGTACCCCTTGACAAGCTCTTGCCGGACCGGCAAGTAACAATCAGCGCGGCCCTCGAGCCAGAAGAAGAGCGCGAACTCTTGGAGTTCCTAAACAAAAACAAGGATGTCTTCGCTTGGTCAGCAAATGACCTTCGCGGCGTCAGCCGAGACATCATAGAACACAAACTGGACATTGACCCAAAGATAAAGCCCAAAAAGTAGAAGCTTCGCAAGATGTCTGACGACAAAGTCGCAGCAGTTAAAGCAGAAGTCCAAAGGCTTCTTGATGTGAAGGTCATAAGAGAAGTAAAGTATCCCACTTGGCTGGCCAACACTGTGCCAGTAAAAAAGAAAAATGGTAAATGGAGAATGTGCATAGATTTCACTGATCTAAACAAAGCCTGTCCAAAGGACGACTTTCCCTTACCATGGATCGACGAAGTTGTCGATGATGCATCAAACAGTCAACTGATGTCACTCTTAGACTGCTTCTCCGGATACCATCAAATCTGGATGAAAAGAGAAGACGAAGAAAAAACTAGTTTCACAACCACTTTCGGAACATACTGTTTTGTCAGGATGCCCGAAGGTTTGAAAAACGCTGGATAGTCATTCTCACGAATGTCCTCAAAAGTTCTGGGCCCTCAACTCAGAAAAAATGTGTTGACCTATGTTGACGACATAGTGGTCACTAGTGCAGAAAGAGAAAACATGTGGCAGATCTGGCCGAAACCTTTGCTAACCTTCGGAAGGCAAATCTAAGTTTGAATCCTGAAAAATGCGTCTTTGGAATAGACAAAGGCAAAGTCCTCGGATGCCTTGTTTCAACAAAAGGCATAGAGGCAAACCCAGACAAAGTCAGAGCACTTCAAAATATGGAAGAGCCACAATCTGTAAGAGATGTGCAGAAACTGACAGGCAGAATCGCAGCGCTGAACAGATTCATCCCTCGATCAGCAGACCGAAGCTCTTCATTCTTCAAAACTCTCCGAAGCTCTAGTAAGTTTGAGTTGGGAGAAGAACAGAAGAAAGCATTCAGAGAACTAAAGGACTACTTAGAAAACTTGACCAAGATGACCTCACCCAATCCCCAGGAAACTCTTCTGCTATATACGTCTGCTTCACAAACAGCCGTTAGTGCAGCCCTGGTCGTGGAAAGAACAATCGAAGGTCGGCAAAAACAACTGCCTATATACTTCGCTTCAGAGGCACTCTCTGGTTCAAAGTTATTCTATTCTGAGCTAGAGAAAATTGCCTATGCCGTTGTCATGGCATCAAGAAAATTGAGACACTACTTCGAAGGGCATAAAATAGTAGCAATTACTGACCAACCACTGCATGACCTCTTTCATAACAGAGAAGCTTCGGCAAGAATAAGCAAGTGGGCTTCAGAACTTTCGGAGCACTACATTGACTTCGAAAAAAGAACAGCCATTAAATCCCAGGTCCTGGCAGACTTCGTGGTGGATTGGACCTCGCCAACCTTCGATACAGAAGCACCAATTGAACCTTGGACAGTACATTGTGATGGTGCATGGTGTAACGAAGGAGTTGGCGTCGCGGAAATCATTCAGTCACCTTCGGGTACGAAGCTAAGATACGCCGCGCGCCTCGAATTCACTGATCCAGACCCCTGCACAAACAACACCACAGAGTACGAAGCACTACTGCTAGGCCTCAGGAAAATGAAGGCCTTGGGTCATCCAAACTTTGTCATCAAATCAGATTCAAAGGTCATCACCGACCATGTAGAAAAAGAGTCAGAAGCGAAGAAACCAGAAATGAAAATGTACTTAGATGCAGTAAGAGCTATGGAGAAATATTTCAAAGGCTTCACCGCCATTCACATACCAAGAAGCCAGAACGACGAAGCTGACAAGTTAGCAAAAGCTGCTGCTCGCAAAGAACCACTACCTCCAGATGTTTTTTACGAGAAAATCACAAAACCTTCCACAAAACAAGAAAAAGCTAAACAAGTCAACGTCATAGCAAGCGAAGATTGGCGATCACCAATCATGGCATACCTTCGGGGACACTTCGAGCCTTCGGATGAAAAAGAAGAAAAAAGAATGTTCCAAAGGGCAAGAAGCTACACCCTGTACGAAGATGAACTATACAAGTCTGGAGTGGTCGGCCCCTGGCTCAAGTGCATAACGACGGCCGAAGGTCAGGAACTACTGAAGGAAATACATTTCGGACTTTTCGGATCACACATTGACATAAGACCTCTGGTCGCCAAAGCCTTCAGGAAAGGATTCTTTTGGCCATCTGCATTGAAAGATGCTGAGAAAATAGTCAAAACTTGCGAAGGATGCCAAATGATGGCACCCAAATCAAACAGACCTTCGCAACCAATACAACTCATACCTCCGGCGTGGCCACTCCAAAGATGGGGCATGGACTTGGTCGGTCCACTACCAACAGCTCAAGGCAACTACAAATATGTTGTGGTTGCAGTGGAGTACTTCACAAAATGGATAGAGGCAAAACCACTATTGAACATCACTTCCGAAGCAGTCAGAAAATTCTTCTGGCAAAACAAAATCTGCAGGTTCGGAGTGCCAAAAGAACTAACCGTTGATAACGGGAAGCAATTCGATTCTCAACTGTTCAGAGAATTCTGCCACTCGGTAGGAACAAAGGTCATGTTTGCATCAGTGTATCACCCTCAGTCCAATGGTGCCGTGGAAAGAGCCAATGGCATAATTTTCAACGCCATCAAAAAATGCCTGTTCGGTCTGAGAAAAAGAAAATGAGTAGACGAACTGCCGAAGGTCATCTGGTCCCACAATACAACTGAATGCAGAGCAACAAAATTTACCCCATTCAGATTGCTGTATGGAGCCGAAGCTATGAGCCCAGAAGAACTCAAACACAAAAATGCCAGAGTTCTAAACAACATCGAACCTTCGATAGAAGCAGATCTCACAGAACTCGACATCTTGCAAGCTTCGGAAAATTTAGAAGCATACCAAGAATAAACAAGGAAGTGGCGAAACAAAAAAGTGGCCAACAGAGAAATTGCCGAAGGAGACTGGGTTCTAAGAAGAAAGCCAAACGCAGAAACCATCGGCAAGCTTCAATCCAAGTGGGATGGACCATACATTGTGTTATACTCCAACAGGCCAGGATCTTACCACTCGGCGGACATCGAAGGGAACGAGCTACAACATTCCTGGAATGCTGACAGTCTCAAAAAGTATCATGTCTAGGGTAAATGTTGTAAAAGAATGAGCGACAAGAAAGCAAGCTCATACCTTCGCGTCATTTTCCCTTTTCTTTTGAGTCTAGGACCGTATTCTTTTCCTCACAGAAGGGAACTCCAATTCGGAGGTGAGGTTTTTAATGAGGCGGTTCCTATGTAAATTCCCCAAATTATATGAACAATTCCCTTCAGAAAAAATGTCTCATGTCGAAGCAACCACAGGGTCACAAACATCGACCTTCGCATTTGCACCAAGGCTGAAAATAATTAAGTCAGTACAACTCGTAACCGTAACAAACTGTACATACTTATCTTAAAGTGTATTCTATACACTAAGAAAGCCAAGGGGCTGCCGACTCGAAACACGAGTCGAAGCCAAGAAACCTTCAGCTGAAAAAATTAAAGTGTATTCTATACACTAAGAAAGCCAAGGGGCTGCCGACTCGAAACACGAGTCGAAGCCAAGAAACATTTGGCTGAAAAAATTAAAGTGTATTCTATACACTAAGAAAGCTAAGGGGTTGCCGACTCGAAACATGAGTCGAAGCCAAGAAACCTTCGGCTGAAAAAATTAAAGTGTATTCTATACACTAAGAAAGCCAAGGGGCTGCCGACTCGAAACACGAGTCGAAGCCAAGAAACCTTCGGCTGGAAAAATTAAAGTGTATTCTATACACCAACAAAGCCAAGGGGCTATCGACTCGAAACACGAGTCGAAGCCAACAAACCTTCGGCTAAAAAAAATCAAAGTGTATTCTATACACTAAGAAAGCCAATGGGCTGCCGACTCGAAACACGAGTTGAAGCCAACAAACCTTCGGCAAAAAAATTAAAGTGTATGCTATACACCAAGAAATCCAAGGGGCTATCGACTCGAAACAAACCTTCGGTTAAAAATTAAATTGCATAATAAACAAGCCAAGAAGACTTCGGCTAAAATGAAGTACAAACTACCAAAGTCTTTAGAGCAAGACTGCAAGGGAGGGGGGAGACGCTTCCGCAAAATATTGCAGCCTTCCTCCCAAAGACTTTGTCACACCAAAAAAATGAAGCCCCGGAGAAACAAGAGCTTGGGAGGGGGGAGACGCTTTTGAAATAAAAAGCTCTTATCTCTCCGGAGATCTACAAAAGCCATCATGAAGGATGGAACAGTTCCAAAACAAAAGCCACCACGAAGGATGGAACACATATAAACTAAAGCCATCTCGAAGGATGGAACAGTTCCAAAACAAGAGCCACCACGAAGGATGGAACACATATAAGCTAAAGCCATATCAAAGGATGAATCAGACCCAATACAAAGTCAGGTATCCACGAATCCAAGTACTAAACGAGGCTACCATCAAACCATCTCAAGAATTCAGCGACACTAGCACCTAGATTAGCAAAACTAAACATTCCCAATCCGTCCCGCTCACGATAACACCTCCGCCATGGATACGCAGTGGTCAAGCATAAAGAGCATGGTTGGCAGGCACGATTGCCTAATCAAGAAACAACGAGTGAGTAGCTATACAAGACTGGATCTCTCCCCACCACACAAAAACCCCTAACCAAAGTTGTCGCGGCTCAAAACCTGAGAAGCATCACTCTCGGTTAGAGCCCCGGAGCTTCCGCCAGCCACGGACCCTCCCGCGATGTCCTCAAGACGCGCACCTTCCTCCACAACATCCTTCGCGGCTTCGCGAGCACGTCTTGCCTGCGAAGAAGGATAAAAAAGTCAATAGCATAATCAAGTTTGTTCCCCAAGGGAAGGCATAATGTCAAAGGGAAAACAAACCTCTTCTAGTCTCCGTCGCGCAGCTTCCTGAACCACTTGCCGACCAGAAAGCTTCCAGAATTTACGAAGGAAAGCCTTTTTAACAGGCTGAACCTTCGCAATCTCTTCCTCAAGTTCAGCATAATCTGAAAAGGCATAGTCCCGCACGCCAATTGTTTCCAGCACTCAGCAACCTTCGCGAGCCAAAACAGCCATGACACTCTCACAAGTCATCACTGCAGTGTTGTCCGACATGCTAACCAAAATCTGACCCAAGTCCTCAAACTCACCCAACAGCCAATCGAGCAGCCCTGACGTGCCACCTTCGGAGTCCTCCGGGAAAGGCGAGGGCTCGGCACCGAAAGACGCCAAAGCCTTGCGGTATTCCTCGCGGATGGCCGCGCTCTTGTTTAGGATGTCCTGCGAGGCGGATTCCCACATCACGCGGTCGTCCTCAACCTCCTTCTCAAGCTCTGAGATCTTGACATTCTTTCTCTCAACATCGGCTTTGAGCTGGCGAACCTCCGTTTGAAGGTTAACAACCTTCGCGGCATCTCTCTCTACCACACCTCGAAGATTCTCAAGAACACTTTTGTCTAGACTCATTTTCTCCTGCATCTTCGAAATGGTCTCTTCCTGTTCGGATACCCTCCCCTTCAGGAGTAAATTCTCCGACGTTAAAGAACCGCGAAGGTTCTCCAAGGCCTTGTTTTCTTTCTCCAAAGTGCTAATCCGCTCCAACAAGTGAGCCTTTTCAGCAGAGTGAGCAAGAAAATTATGCTCATCCTTCCTCGCACTACCCACAACCGCGCGGCTGGCAAGCAAAGCCTGAAAAGAAAACCAGGCTTAAAACCAACAACGCCATTCAGAGAAAAATTAACAACACACGGCACAAACCTTCGCACACAATGACGCTATGATTCGGCCAAGACTTCCAGTCCCGTAAACTCCCAAACCCTTCATAAAACCTACACACGCCAAAACACATGACAAACCTACACAAAATACAAGACCTAAAAGAAGACAAGGCCAGAGCGCCGTACCCTCAGCATCAAAATTCTCGACATCCCCGGGGAGAGCTGGCTGGTCCCTCGACGCGACCCCAGCCTCATCCTCCGAAGGTTCCAGCTCCAGCAAATCCCCGAGCTCCTTCATCACGCTTGCAACATCTACTTGAAGGGGGAACCGAAGATAAGGGTCAATGTCAGGCCCTTGGAAAGCAAGGCGCCTAGAGATCGAGAAGGTACCTAGTTCGGAAAACCGATCTTTCGCTTCAACCAAGTGGTCATCAGCCCCCGCGGTCCCTTGGGCCTTGTCGTCTTCGCCGGCCTGAAAAGCAATCGAATCCTTCGAGGCCTCCATGAGATCATCCTTCCCGTCAGCACCCTGGGATCCTCCAGTGGGAACATCCTCCCCCCATCCCTGTCATCATCCTTCTCTGGGGATAACTTCTCTTCAAGCAAGAGCCGGGGGGGGGGTGCTCCACAACTCTCTTAGGCTGAACCTTCGCGAGAACCGAAAGTGCCTGTCGCGGGATTTCTAGGGTATCCACAGCCGGGTGGCGGAACGCACCCGCCTATTCCCAGAGAGGGAGTATTCGGGGAAGTACTAGGCGATTGAGCTAATCTAGCACTGAGACAAGCACATAAGAACACACGATCTAGAGTGGTTCGGGCCGCCGGAGCGTAATACCCTACATCCACTGGGAGAAGTATTGTTCTTAGTTGTGTATCAACCTATCCTCTGCCGGGGCTTGGCCTTTGCTCCAGCCTGCCCTCTTCCTAGTGGGCGCCCTTCCTTTTATAGATCAAGGGGTGCGGATACATTGGTCGTTGAGGCCCCGACAAGTGGGCCCAACGTGACTATGTAGCATACTGCATAGAGTACTTTAATGTCTACAGTAGTTGTGAATCTTTTCTATATCCTTCCACGCCCTGCTGGTGCTCTGCCTCAGATAGGTCTTCTCTTGTCCTGTCAGCTAGGTGCCCGTTGGGGAAACGTAGCTTGCGGCGTGGCCTGTTGAGGCTATTATGTAGGCGTCATAATGGGTGAAGCCGAGCCGTCGTGTCCATATGTCATGGCACACTGACATGCGCGGCGTGGGCGGCGCCAGCGGCTCGACTACACGTCTTGGTAATATGCGATCAATAGTGCCCCCTGGTCAAAGAATCACCTTGGCTTCTGCTACATCAACGCGGACGTCCTCCTACCGCAATGAATGCAGTGGTAGGTGAGCCTTAATATGGGGACCAAGCGGTCTTATACGTGTCTATGTTTGCAGACGCGTGGCGGCTCCGGACCACCCCGAGACGGGGTGTCGATTCCTTCCTTTGGTGAGGGGTCCGGTTACTATACAGGGGGTCCGGGACCCCATGGGGGGGTCCGAGATTCCCTAGGGATCCGGACTTCCACGGAAGGTCCGGAGCCTCCGGCTGTTTGGGCTGAGCGCCTGCTTCTTCCGGAACACGTGGTGCTCCCGGACCTTTCCTAACCAGGGGACGGGTCCGGGACCGTTGTCGGGTGAACAGGGCTCCGGACCGCAGGGGTCCGGCTGCTGGACGTAGTTAAGGATAACTACAAGGCTCTTGCCTAGACACAGCAAGAGGGGGTACCCTAGTCCTGGGGTACCGACAGTGGCCCCCGGGCCCACCTCGGGAGAGGCACGGTCCCGCGGGTGGGGCCTTCTATCGTGATGTGTTTCCACGCAAACTTGATTGCGTCGGTGTGCTCATGCAAGGAGTGGGTGCTCCGGACCCCTGAGGCCGGTACACCGGTTGCCAGGTTCAGGTTCTAGAGTGCTCTCCACAGGGCGTCGAAGTTGTAGGCTTAGGGTGCGGAACCAAGCTAAGCGACTACACAGACCTCGGACCTCTCAGGGAGCAAGCACCACCTCCCGGACCCGGTTCTTGGCGACCGTAGCGAGCGGTCTCCGCCAGAGCGGGCCACCGGAGTGGACTTGAAACGACCGTGGCGAGCGGTCTCCGCCGGAGCGGGCCACCGGAGTGGACTTTGAGACGACCGTGGCGAGCGGTCTCCGCCGGAGCGGGCCACCGGAGTGGACTTTGAGACGACCGTGGCGAGCGGTCTCCGCCGGAGCGGGCCACCGAAGTGGACTTGAGCGACCGTGGCGAGCGGTCTCCGCCGGAGCGGGCCACCGGAGTGGACTTGAGACGACCGTGGCGAGCGGTCTCCGCCGGAGCGGGCCACCGGAGTGGACTTTGAGACGACCGTGGCGAGCGGTCTCCGCCGGAGCGGGCCACCGGAGTGGACTTGAGACGACCGTGGCGAGCGGTCTCCGCCGGAGCGGGCCACCGGAGTGGACTTGAGACGTTGCTGATGATCCCATGAATTACGTCACCGGACCATATAGTAAGGTGCGAGAAGCCAAGCCTTATACTAGAAGAGAGCCCGGGACCTCTAAAGACAGCAGTCTCGGATACTAGAGTACTTGTAGCAGGGTAGTGAAGTACGTAAACTTAGGGTACATTACCGGGCTGAGTTACGCGGAGCTTCTCTGCCCCAGGATACGAGTACTACTTCTCCAAAGCAGGTCCTTAGGGGTCCGAACTGCCTTCCAGCTAGAAGGGGTGTCCCCACCTGACCACAAGCCAGCAACTCAATTTGGATTGTTAGCAGCTAAAAGAGAAAAACTCCGTGCGGGAGAAGGAATCATGTAGGTTGAACGAACAAGTGCTATTAGGTTTAAAGTAAAGATAGGACTGAAGAAGCAAATCTCCTTTATTGGTTGACTCGTGGTGTACATCAGAGGCCGGGATTACGAGGGCGGACCTCTACCGCTCTGGACCACTTGCTGGTGTCGCCTGTTTGTGCGATGAAGCCAGAGGTCGGGTTTACAAGGGTGGACCTTTACCGCTCTGGACCACACGTAGGCACCAAATCATTACAAAGGAGAATCACACTCAAACCTATCTAGTGATAACCTACAGCTGTCGCCCCGTAAGGCGTGCAAGTTGCTGGCCGTAGTGGAGCTGCCGTCTTGGTGGCTCTTCCGAGTCATTGGGGCGATGGCGCCCTGGACGTGCTTGTTCAGCATCATCCAGCATCACCCCGGGAGCTCGGGGGACCATTCCCTGCCTAAGAGCTGTCACATGCTTAGGTAGCATGAGACAAATTCTTTGGCTTTGAATGGGAGAGGCCCCCTGCCGTCGCCAGCTGCCGACGGAAGCCGGCCTGATGGCGGCTCATAGTGAGCTGAAGCCAGTTTGACGCCCTTGCGCAGCAGAAGGACCGGTGCGAAGTGCGGTCGTTCGCCGGCTTGTCCTTGGTGCTAGCGCCAGGGGCCCCCGCGCCTGGTGGCGGGGCCCTGTCTGCAGCAGCACCAAGCACCTCGGGTGGTGCTGACGACACGACGACACAGCCAACTTCCTCCGGGATGGCCGTTGGCTCCAGGCTCCATGTTGAGAGAAAGCCTTGAGCCGACGCTATGCCACCGCAGTGGAAGCGTGGCCGTTGCTTGAGAGAAAACCTTGAGCCGACGTAGGGGCGGAAACGCCTAGCGGCGCCTTCGCTGTGCGTCGCCGCGCCGGCTCTGAGGTGTCGTAGTGGCGACGCACAACAAACGTCGCTGCCGCGCGCCGCCGCACCGTGGGTGTTGGCGCCCCAGTGCCACGGCATGTGGCGTGGGTGACGCCCTGCCCCCTTCATCTTCTCGTTCGCCGTTGCAGAGGATGAACCCAGCCCCAGAAGCCTGAAGATCCAGCCAGCGCCTCTCCCTCCCCACGGACGGCACCAAATGTCGCGGGATTTCTAGGGTACCCACAGCCGGGTGGCGGAACGCACCCGCCTATTCCCAGAGAGGGAGTACTCGGGGAAGTATTAGGCCATTGAGCTAATCTAGCACTGAGACAAGCACATAAGAACACACAATCTAGAGTGGTTCGGGCCGCCGGAGCGTAATATCCTACATCCACTGGGAGAAGTATTGTTCTTAGTTGTGTATCAACCTATCCTCTGCCGGGGCTTGGCCTTTGCTCCAGCCTGCCCTCTTCCTAGCGGGCGCCCTCCCTTTTATAGATCAAGGGGTGCGGATACATTGGTCGTTGAGGCCCTGACAAGTGGGCCCAATGTGACTATGTAGCTTACTGCATAGAGTACTTTAATGTCTATAGTAGTTGTGAATCTTTTCTATATCCTTCCACACCCTGCTGGTGCTCTGCCTCAGGGAGGTCTTCTCTTGTCCTGTCAGCTAGGTGCCCGTTGGGGAAACGTAGCTTGCGGCGTGGCCTGTTGAGGCTATTATGTAGGCGTCATAATGGGTGAAGCCGAGCCGTCATGTCCATATGTCATGGCAGACTGACAGGCGCGGCGTGGGCGGCGCCAGCGGCTCCACTACACGTCTTGGTAATATGCGATCAATAGTGCCCCCTGGTCAAAAAATCGCCTTGGCTTCTGCTACATCAACGCGGACGTCCTCCTACCGCAATGAATGCAGTGGTAGGTGAGCCTTATACGTGTCTTTGTTTGCAGACGCGTGGCGGCTCCGGACCACCCCGAGGCGGGGTATCGATTCCTTCCTTTGGTGAGGGGTCCGGTTACTATACAGGGGGTCCGGGACCCCATGGGGGGTCTGAGATTCTCTGGGGATCCGGACTTCCACGGGAGGTCCGGAGCCTCCGGCTGTTTGGGCTGAGCGCCTGCTTCTTCTGGAACACGTGGTGCTCCCGGACCTTTCCTAACCAGGGGACGGGTCCGGGACCGTTGTCGGGTGAACAGGGCTCCGGACCGCAGGGGTCCGGCTGCTGGACGTAGTTAAGGATAACTACATGGCTCTTGCCTAGACACAGCAAGAGGGGGTACCCCAGTCCTGGGGTACCGACAGTGCCTCCTCGTCACTTTCCTCGTCGAGAAGATTCACAACCCGAAGGGGAGATTTGACCCCCCCCCCTTGCACTGCCGTCAAGACAGCACCTACAGTATCTGACTCTGCACGGAATGAACCAAATTGATCAAGATAAAGGTGAACCCTTTCACCAGTGCGCGAGCGCCAGGGAACGCTACTTTCCGTAGCGCGAAGCTCCTGCATAAAAGGATTGCTACCCAAATCCTCCCTAGCAATATGAAAAGAGTAACCGCAAGGAAAGATACCTTTCCCCCTTGAATCTTTCACCGCACCAGCCGCAGGCCTGATCCTGGAGGTGCCCAAAGGTCTCTCAGCAACTACTTTCGGAGCCCTCGCAGACTGGGAAACAACGGGCTCGGCCTTCTTAGCCTTCTTGGTGGTCGGAGCTTCAGATAACCTCGCGAAAGGCGCAGAAGTATTTGCCCCCCTTTTCCTCTCACGAGGAGCCTCGCGGGGGCCATACGCAACGCCCATCTTCAGAAAACTCCGGTTCACTCTAACCTTCTCGGAGCAAATAGCCTCAAATGAGTCACTCTCCTTCGACAAAAAAGGACCGGCAATAGCAACTGCCTCCTGCTCGATCACTTCGACGATCATATCGTCAGAAACACCTTCGGGTTTCCGCAAGCCAAAATCTGGGAAAGGAAGCTTATCTTTCAAGCCATCAACTTGAACCTTCGAAAAGGACCCTGGTAACCAATCCCTCATCAACGGCCAGACATTCGCGGCCAGATATTCTTCGATAAGATCCCGACTGCTCACGACACGCGCTGCAGAAGCGAACGCGGAGCAGCACTCCTTGTAGCCGGCCGCTGTCCTCCGGAAGTCTGCCTTGGTAGTATGTTTGAACTCTGCAACCTTCGTGGCAATGGGATAGGAGACTCCTCCCGAAGAATCAACACTAGGAAAACCAATCTTGGCATAAAACCAGTACTGCCCCCAATCATCCTCCCACTTGTTCTTATGGCAATAAGATCGCTCTATTCTGTCGATCCCTTGGGTCTTGTTGGTCCTCCTTGGGTGGAACGAACAACACCCACTCTGAGCAGAATATACTTGTGGATCTTTGCCAAAAGAAACCTTCCGCGTCTGTGGATGCATCTCGTAGAGTCTACAGAAAGCATCCACGCTAATCGGCCCATCGAAGGTTTTGACCGCCCAGAAAAACTTCGACAGCTGCACGATGGCGTTGGGGGTAAGATGGTGCATCCGAAGTCCAAACCGGGCCAGAATCTTCGGAAAAACGGGGTCCAGCGGAAAACGCAGACCGGCAGAAAAGAAGTCCCGAAACACAACACACTCTCCATCGCGAGGGTCTGGTGTAATCTCATCTCCAGGGGCACGGCAAACTCCGGGGCGAAAATACCCTTTCTGCACATAACTCTCGACCAACTCCCGGGTCGCCCACGACTGACCAAAGATGAGAGTAGCAGGAGGCTTCTCCCAGGACCCCATTAGCTCCAAAGGATCAGCGTCCACGATGGTCAAATCCTCCTATCCCTCAGACAATTGCCTTCTCTCCTCCTCCGAAGGCTCGATGTCCTCGGATCCAATTGGCCTTGCAGTAACCTTCAACCGAGCCATCCCTAAACAAACCAAATGTTCAGAATCGTAATGAACAAACCTCGAAGATCCTAGCAAAAAGTCGAAGCGAAAACTCACAAAGACTTAGCAGAACAATCCTTCCCTTTCCACAACCGCAGCGAAGAATGGGATGGAACAGGTCGCTTTCACAACCTGAAAGACTGGGCGAATCAGAAAGCGCCGCGTGTCAAAATTCGACAAGCGGGCGAAAGTTCGTAAGGAATAAGAGCGTGAAAGCGACCTATCCTCCCCGCCCCCTTTTATAGGGGGGTAACTTCGCACTGTTCACACAACATTAAAAACGAGGAGAAGTCAGAACGACGGCAAATCAGACCGCGACACGTGTGAACAGCATATCTTCGGGTCTCGCCCACCTCCGACCTTCGGGGGAGACGCTTTCGCATAAATGTCTTGACGGATCCTTATTTTTTGGAGGGTTTGGCCGGCCGGAGTCGGACCTCGCCCGCGAGGGGCTACTATTGGGGATCGCCCCCTCCCGAAGGTGGCGTGACATGAAGGAATACCAAAGGTTCCCGAAGGTCCCCCAAGGGTATGCCGAAGCTTCAGCAAAGATGACGAAGCATCAACCCGAAGGTTCTTCGAAGATGATGAAGCATCGAAGAGTTCGTCGAGGTTCGGCGCTAGAAGATGGTGTCCTGAGTCGCTGGGATGCTTCGGGAAGCGCGGAAGCGAAAAATGATGAAGGTGAAGTCCCTCGAAGCTCGTCGAAGGTCGTCGCTAAGGGCCGTCGAACATCACGGAACCCGGAGGTCCACACTCTCGAAGGTTACGATAAGAACCTTCGGGTACGGCGAGAGACTCAAGAGTGGCGAACGATGAAGGCGGCGCCACACGAAGCTCGTCAAGGACCACTACCGAAGGTTCCCGAGGGGCAAAAAAACACGTGATCCGGATGGGAGTATCCAAGTCGGACTGTCCAACCTAGGGAAATTACCAAATACCCCTGTTGTAACCTATTAACCTTCGTGGGAACCGGAAGGGCATTTCTGGAAAGATGTAATAAGGTTGGGGGTATAAATACCCCCTCCCACCCAATGTTGTACGGGTTGGAACATTTCGTGCTGGCTATAGTGCAATTTCTATTGTGCAATTCGAGTTCTAGTGTTTTAATTTTCGTTTAAAGAGTATTTTCTCTGTCTGGCGATCGGTCCAAAGATCCCAACAAGGTTGGACGAGCTATAGAAAAGCTTTAGTTCAAAATTTTAGCTGCTCCGGTTTGGATCCGTCCAGTGAAAAAATAGCTGATGAATCAAACTAACAGACTGCCGGCAATTAACGCAAGCTCATGGTCGAGCAACTGGCTCTGGATCGCATCGGATCATTGGGCCGACGCGGCATGGGTAACTTGCCGGGTGGGTGAGCGGGTCATTGACTCATTGCCCATGGGAATGGGATGGATGTGTCGAGGGTCGTCATTGATACTAGCATCTAGCCAGGTCAAGGAGCAGTGGTGGCATACTGCACTCCCGGTCTCTCGCTCCCTCGTCTTCGGCGGCACGGGCATGGCAGCGGGATGTTGGTTGTTGGAATCTTTCCACCTGGCTACTACTCCGTTAGCTAGCTAGCCAGATCGGTTCGTTTCACTTTTATAGTTGCCTGGGCACGCGCACAGGGTGTTTGAATCCAAGTGCTAATAATGTCTACTTAAAAGTGTTAAAGTTTTAGTATTAGTCCATCCAATAAGGGGTGCTAATGGCATGGGATAAAATTTAGGTAAAACTCAAAAAACTTAAGCAAAGGTATGAATACTAATATATACTAAAGTTTAGCACTCGACTTTAGACCATTGAAACCCAACCTAAGTTTCCGGTTCCATCGGCTGACCGTATAAATAGTGTAGGGCTGGTAGAATGAATAGTATTCTGTAAGAGGAAATAAATCGAAACAAGCCGAGACAAGCTAAGACAAGACAAGCCGAACAGCCTCACGCAGGTACGGGTCACCATGCGCCCACGCCTGACGTGTCAACGGATGCAGAGATGCGTGGCTCTGGTCAGTTCAGCTTCCAGCGGCCGGCCGCCCGGCCGGGCCTCTCCTCTCCATCTCTATATAAAGCGGAGGCCCCTGGCAACGAACTCCAGCCATAGCTAAGTAGCTAGAACCTCCAGAGAATCGAATTGATAGAGATTCAAGAGGATACACAGCCTATACTGTTGTATTGAAAAAGGTGGGTCAATCTCGATCCATCATCATTCCGTATAGCTGCTGCCTAGGATTCTCTTCCAGTCCAGCAGCAGCTAGCGCGCAGTTTAATTAGTTGGGGCCGGCCGGCCGGCGATGGCGTTGAGGGAGATCGAGTCGACGCTTCCCCCCGGGTTCAGGTTCTACCCGAGCGACGAGGAGCTGGTGTGCCACTACCTCCTCAAGAAGGTGGCCAACGAGCGCATCGCCCAGGGGACGCTCGTCGAGGTCGACCTCCACGCGCGCGAGCCATGGGAGCTCCCAGGTCGGTCGTCTCGGTAGATCTAGCTAGCTAGTAGTATCTCGATTGAATTGCATGCGTGCGCTAGGTAGCTCGCTCCTTTGTACATCGATCGATCGATCATTATGGCTGCGCGCGGCCTTGTGCTGCTGCCTGCTGCTGCATCTGGATGATGAATTTGTTCTGAAGATATATATAATAAATAATGCAGAGGTGGCGAAGCTGACGGGCAGCGAGTGGTACTTCTTCAGCTTCCGCGACCGCAAGTACGCGACGGGGTCGCGCACCAACCGCGCCACCAAGACGGGCTACTGGAAGGCCACCGGCAAGGACCGCGAGGTGCGCAGCGGCGGCGCCGTCGTCGGCATGCGCAAGACGCTCGTCTTCTACCGCGGGAGGGCCCCCAACGGCGTCAAGTCCGGCTGGGTCATGCACGAGTTCCGCCTCGACACCCCGCACTCGACGCCCAGGGTACGTAGTTTCATTCATTCTCATCAGCATACCGGCCGATCGCCCAATACAGTATAATCGACTGGTTTTTTCTGAAAATTTCTCGAGCATGCCTGTCTGGCGGGTTGAGTTCCAGAGTATGTTGGAATTAGTCCCACATTAGTTGTGGGGAGGGTTGGACCAATTTAAAAAGAGGAGTCATTTACCTCTTAAACTAGTTTTTGGGTGTAGCAAAACTTCCTCCGAATATGCGCCCCGTTGTATATCTAGCTAGTACCCATTGCTGTGAATAGACGATCGCCCCCGGCCGTGAACCACGGGCGGCGAACCTACTACTGCAGCTAGGTAGCCAATACAGCCGGCCTCTCACTAGCAAGGTGCTCGAACAAGTGCACAAGACCAAGGGAAGGGAGACAGTGACACCGGCCAGCTTCTTTTTAATTAACTCGCAATTTAATCATTCATGAATTGCGTCATCGACTCAATTAGCATGCAAAACACCAACACGTGAAGAAACGTCTGCTCCATGTCTCCATCCTTAATTAGCTTGCCGGCCTCTAGCTTGCTAGGCTACCCAAACCCAACCCAAATTCTATCCTCCAACTTTTTTTTTTGGAGGGGTATTCTATCCTCCTACTATGCGCTATATATTCTCCACCCGCTCGTCCTTGATGGGCCGGGAATTCGGCCTATCTGTCCAACATGGAGTACATGGTGACCCAGGAGGAGCATCCATCCAAACGAACACGAAGGCACCGGTGGTCCGGTCACGCTGTACTGCGCGCCAGTATATAATTGCAGCCTTACTCCTTGTGCGCTAAGGATGGACGTCCTAGCACGGGCGAACGTGCAGAGAAGGTGGCCGTGCACTGGTGTGCCGACACGTACGAGGAGTGTAAGCACACGCACTAAATGACAGAGTGTGTACTTCTTTATGTAGTATGTGTAGACAGAGTGGACCAGCTACTATTATTTGACATTTTGACGGGCCGCTCCACTTGTGTTGCACAATAATTAGTGTGTACTCTTACTACTGCCAGTACTATGAGTACATTTCTTTTCTCCTCGTGGCCTATGCCCTGTTTGGATACTAGTAGCACATTTAGCGTAAAATGGAATCTTCTATGCATGGAGTACTAAACGAAGTTTATTTACAAAAAATTTTCACGGATGGATGTAACTTTGCGCGATGAATCTAATGACGGTAATTAATCGATGATTGGCTACAGTGATGCTACAGTAATCATCCTCTAATCGTGCGGTCAAAGGCTTTATTAGATTCGTCTCGCGAAGTAGCGCAGGGATTGTGAAGTTAGTTTTGCAAACTATCTTTATTTAGTACCTCTAATTATTAGTCAAAGTTTGTGCTACTCATACTACAGACTAAACCAATAAACAGGACCCTAGAGGCAGCTCCTAGAGTCCTCCTAGACTAGTAGTCCTAGCTACAGCCAGCATGCCGACACGTACGTGCTCCGTTTTGGAGGCCGTTCCGGGGTGGAACGGAGCAGGATGTTTCGAAACCGGAGTGTTCGGGTTATGATTGAAATCTGCTTTGGCCGCTGTCGAACGAACCTTAAATAAGTTGGCTAATTAAACGTGCAATGGGACTACACACCTTTTTCTTTTGAAAAATACTACAAGTCTCGAACTACTCTGAAGTCTGAACAATGGTGCGATTGCTCCGGTACATTGCAGGAAGACTGGGTGCTGTGCAGGGTGTTCGAGAAGACAAAAGGTGACGGCGGCGACGGCCAAGACGGCGACTCCGCCTTCTCGCCCCCCGTCTTCGCCGGATCGTCACGCGTCGAGCCGCCGCCGGAGCCGGACCACTCCGCATCATCAGGCGGCGGCTGCTACGGCTACCTCCCGTCGCATCAGCAGGAGGTGGCCGTGCTGCCGCAGTATAATTACTACGGCGGCGGCGCGGACCACCACTATGGCTTCCCGCGGGATGACGCGGCCGGCGCGCTGCCGGGGTTTGGGCTTGGCGGCGACGGGTACGGGTTCGGCTACTTTGACATGGGCGGCGGCGGCTTCGGGGACGTGGCGAGCCTTGGTGGCGGCATGGACTTTCCGGAGGTGTGGGACTGAATGTGCAACGACCTCGTCGTGTCTCTCTTCAGACATGATACATTGTTTACTAGGTTAATTAAATTTATTAATTGTTTACATGCACATGGGGGTTGATAATAGGTTAATTTGGGTTTGGAAATGCTGTGAGATTATTGGAAGGTTCGGTGTGCACATGAAAACCAAATGTACATTAATTGGAAAAATTGGATTTCGTTTTTTATGTAAATTAGTGCATTGCTAATTGAACCTTTGTGGATGTAATCATGTGAAATTATCAACAATCATACATCGTTGTCGACCAATAGAATACGGAGTAGTCCACAAACTCTCACTTCTTGTTTGTCACGGGACAAACAAAAATTGTCTATGGATGAGTGTTTCAATAAGTGGTATAAATAGTTACAGTGGATTTCTATCTTTGTTATCAGTTAGACGGTTACAATCATAAATCAAACAATAAACTAGTAGTTTTATTTATCTACTATATATGGAAGGAATATAAATCCCGGTTTCCAATTAACACGAATCAAACTCATAATAGTTCCACCCATATTTTCGGCATCGCATTTAGAATGACGGCAGTGGCGGAGCTCGGATAAAAATTTAGGTGGAGCACATCGCAAACATAATTTTTTAATGATATCGTGAGGACGCACATCAATAGCTAATCTATGTCAAATTTAAGCAATGATTGATGATCATACCTCTTATTTGAAGATAATTGTCCATTAATTCAACAGAGACCCATCAAACAAGAAAAAATATCTAATTTAAAGACCAAAATCCAATATTCCAAAAGCTAAGAAACCTATAAATTTGAAGAAGAATTCAGTTAACCCCGCCTCCCCGGCTACGCCCATGACCATGGCCAGCGCCTGTCATCGGCTCGCTGGCGTCGCTGGGACCATCCTCGTCCACCATCAGAGCCAGTCAGCTGAGCAGGCAGCAGCTGAGAGCAGCGCCTGGCGGTCTGGACTGGGCGTCTGGTCGCCTGGCCGCAGCCGTCGGCCGAGGAGGCGGGGCGCAGTTCTGGCACGGCGGCTGCAGCCTGCACCTGCAGGCAGCACCGCAGCTGCGCAACAGGCGAGCGCCTAGCGGAGTAGCGGGGGCCGGGTAGGAGGGCCGCTGGGTGCCTGGGCCGGACTGCTGGAGCATGGAGGCGGCGGGTGGCGGCCAGTTTGGCAGCGGCGACGGCGCAAATTGGGGATGGGGCCGGCGGCCAGTGAGCAGGGATCCCGTGAGCGTGAGGCCTGAGCAGGGTTTGGGATAGGGCACTTGGGCCGGCTCAACGCCTAATGGGCTTATTGGGCCTTTTCCTCACCTCACTCTGTCTCTCTGTGGCTACAGGCAACGGCTGCCGCCTCCGGCTGCCGCGGCACTGCTCCAGCGCTCCTTTGTGGCTCGCCGGCTCGACGGAAGAAGGGGTCTTGTTAATCTTCTCCGGCAGTAGATGGGGCAGCTCCCCCACCCTACCGCATGGGGAGCTCCACCTCTGAATGACGGTGATGGAAGGGAGCCCAATGGAACAATTGTGAGTTGTTTGTTCCATCGGAGCAGTAGCTGTCATAGCTTTGCAATGAAAAATGTTGGTGGAGGGTCACGATGCACGATCGAGCATTGTAAAACAGTAGCTAGCTTGTCCTAAACATAGGCAGAAAATAGAAAAATGAAAATCACGCACGGATAGAGAGCTTGGTCACTATTATTTCTTACAATCATCCTTGTAGAATGGTGTCCGTAACATTAATTGCATTGCCACATAAATTTTTTAACTTATGTTATAGTATTATAATAATGAGAGATAAGATAGCGGGGAAGAAACCGTGATACCAGATCTCAAGCAAGACTCAGTTTCAACGCGAAGTCCAATACACGCCAAACACTATTAAATTTGCATAGGAGAGGGTAGTGTCCTTACGATAGATGGACAACAAATATTTCATCCATCCTAAAATAAATGTTGTTTTAGCATTTAAATTTTGTCCTACAAAAAATATTATTTTAGCTTAGTCCCTCTCCAACAGCCAACTCTAAGGCTTTCTCCAACCATTCCCCACATCCAACTCCCCCCAAACGTACTATTTACTATATTTTACTACCTCCCTCCAAAAGATTCATCCCCCTATAACTCCTTCTCTCCAACCATTCCCCCCATATCTATTCCCCCTATATACTATCACTAATTAACTAACTATTTACTTAATGTTTTTGAATTTAAAAAAATCATATAATATTTGTACTGTCATAATACGAATTATCATCGTGTTACGGGGCTCAAACGAGATTAATATCGCGAACAAACAGTGTGATTAGAAATATAAGGAGAGTTGAAACTCACCCTATCCGTGGGGGGGTTTCAACTCCCCCCGTATATAGGGGGACCTGTGGGGGGAGCCGTTGGAGCGCTCGCTCCCCCAAAGCCCCCTACGTAGGGTGGGGGGCGTTATACGGTGTGCCCTTGGAGCAAGCCTAAGGGGCTGTTTGATTCCCAGCCGCATGTTGCTACTGTCACATTGCATGCGCCGCAGTTTTGTGGCAAGCGTTTTGGCCGCCACCCTCGCCACCGCACAGTGCATTCAAAAAGTTGTGGCGGCCGGCATGATGAGGCGAGCAACCAAACGCCTGCCTTTTTTCTGTGGCTGCCTAAATTTAAGTTGTGGCAAGTCTGGCGACACGTGGCTGCGAACCAAACGGCCCCTAAACCGGTTCATAGAATTTTTAAATCGATAAATAGTACCAAATTAAAGCATCCAAAGCACTAGTTACGCACGCTCTCCAACACCCCCTTCCTCTCACCCGCACGCTTTTTGAGTCATTGTGTGCTGCTGTGCGTGCGAGTCCTCGGGGCTATAATTAGCTCTATCTAATTAAAACAGTACCAAGTGCTGAGAAAAAATCATATAGAAAAATACATAGAGCCAATCAAATATTTAGTAAATATTATTTTTTGATCTTAGTGCATATTCATTGAGAATCTCGAAAACCAAATAAGTTTCATAATTTCCATCACAATAGCTAGAAGTAATTAATAAGATTATTTCTCACGCTGAGTTGGACACTATGAGTTGAAAATTCTTTTTTTAGAGTGGCTGCAAGTAGAGGTGGTAAAGGACTGTCAAATTTGATCTAGATAGTCTAAGGACTAGGATCTAAAAAAATCAGATTCTAATCCGCTAAAAAAATTCACTCTGTTCGCTATACTGGTGCTGGTGACTGGTGCTGGAGTGGTGTGAGAGAAAAATATTGTTGGCTGGCTGGTGGCTGATGCTGGAGCTATATGAGAGGAAAATACTGTTGGCTGCCTGGAGGAACCAATCAGCGAACAAAGTGATTAAAAGATCAAATTGAGCTGTGAAGTGATTGTCTATTACAACCGCGGCTCGGATTGCGAGAACGGCACTGTCTAGAAAGCCCAAAATTTATTGGCCTTTTTTCGTTAGGGGTGAAAAAGTTTTCATGAAATTTTTTTGCCTCTTTGACTACTAATTAGAGGTATTAAATGAAGTCTAATTACAAAACAACATCCACAATTATGGTAATGTGGCATATATTGTAGCTAATAAGACCTTTGACCGCATGATTAGAAGATGATTAGATGCGCTAACTGTAGCATTAGTGTAGCCAATCATGGTGGCACTTGGTTTATTAGATTTGTCTCGAAAAATTGCACTCATTCGTAAAAATATTTTACAAATAAATTTCATTTAACTCTATGCATATATTCGTCTTTTTATGAAAAAAAAATCAGAATGAAAACCAAACAGCCATTGGGCCGCACACCCTGCGTACGGGTGCCTCGTAGCTGCAGGCCCGCAGCCTTGCAGCTTGCAGTTGAGACGACTCCAGAGTTTCAGACAATCAGACCTTCGCCCATCAGTCATCAGTCATCACTCATCACATCTCCCCAAATCACAACTCGCAAGAGCCATCCATGATTGATGATGATTCCGTCCATCGCAAAAGCCGAAAAGGGCGGCGGACCAGCTTGGCCCTCGGGCAGGTGCACGCCACACGTGCCGGTGCCGGCGACGCGCGGCCCCTCGCCGCCGGACGGCGGACGCACACCCGCGGGGTCCGTACCGTACGAGGAGCCGGAGCCCACACCCGCGCCCGGCTGCTGGCTGCACGTGGGGCCTCGGGAACGCGGCCGCTGCTCAGGCTCCAAGGGCCGACACCAAGGACGGCGACCCACGCGTCCCTGCTGCCGGCGCAGGCCCGCCCTGGGTCAAGCACGCAGGCTGTCAAACGCGCTGGTCAGGCGAGCGGCAAGCGCCAGCGCCGCCGAGGAGCTAGCGGCCGGGAGCGCGAGACAGCGGCCGCGGGCGGCACAGTACTAAATAAAGTTTAATCACGCGGTTAAAAACATCATCAGATTCTTCAGATTCCTAGCACAGGAGTTCTGGAGTTAGTTTTACAAACTAATTTTGTTCGACATCGTAATTAACAGTCAGAGTTTCTCGACTTGCATAACATCTTCTTTCAAAGCAAGAACCAAACACGGCCAATCTCTAGACTTCTTGTTGTCTCGGTGGAAAGTTGGCAACCGCAATGCAGATGCACTTCGCCGATGCTCCGATGATCTAAACTCTGGATGTTTGAGCTTGTTTACACGTAAAATTTAAAATTCTAAAATTATCTTGCGGCACACATAAATGAAGTATTAAATTTAGATAAACTAAAAAACTAATTTCATAGTTTACTTGTAAATTACGAGAGGAATCTAATGAGTCTAATTAGACTATAATTAGACAATAAATTACTACAGTAAACATCTAATAATGATGGATTAATAAGAATTAATAAATTCAACTCGTAGTTTAGAGACGAGTTTTTGCAACTAGTTTTGTGACTAGTCTATGTTTAATACTTCAAATGTGCAAAAAAATTTACACGGCGCATCTAAATAAAGCCTTGGTCCTTGAACCTACTATATATGTTCCTACTTCTGCTCCTTTTTAAGTGGTTCTTCCCCATCACTCTGTTGTCCCTCCGTGTATCCTGAATCTCTTATACCGGTTTCCTATTTTCTAATGTACCGTTCAGAGTTCAGACCTACAAAAAGCCCGTCCTAGTTCGTCCAAAAAAACTTGGCATATGAAAAATGGAGTGCATTTGTAGGTGTGTGATGTAGTAATATAGTACGAGGGAATTCCCAAACCTCCATGTATCCAATAATTTCTATAGCATTAATTAGACCACCACATTGAATTAATAGTTTCTATAGCATCAATTATACTGCCACATAAGACTTTTAGCTTAGAGGAAGTTTTATAATACTTTGTCGGCCGAAGAAATGGTACTCCACGTCAACAAAATTTAAGGTGGAGGCAAGAGAATATAGGAGAGAGCAGAGCAGATTGAAACTTTCAACAAAAAAAGCAGAGCAGATTGGCTGTGAAACGCTAGCCGAGACACGGGATACGACAAAAAAGGGTTGTCCTTTTTAATTACCTCTCCCCGACCATACGAACATTAATTATTTACATCTCCATTCCAAGTACTCTAGAAGCCAACCAGACAGCCAAACTATTATATAAGTTGGCTATATTTTTAGCTTTCTATGACATGGCAACAGTATCCATTATATTAGCCATGCTCTTATATGGCACTATATATAATAATGTGTGTGAGAGAGAGAGACTGAAGACCCAGTGTCAGACATGAATTAGAAGTGAGGTGATATCTTCATAATAAATGGAGAACAAATATGATAGGTGAAGAAAAGAGAGTGAATTTAATACGAAACCGCACCAAGACATCATGTGTTGAATAATGTAGTCCCTCTACTAAAGCACGAAAAAAACTTTGCTATGTCCACCCAAGATTTTGCCCCCAACAGATATGCCACAACCTTGTCCACCCATGCAAATGCACCTAGGAAAAGCCACAACATCAAAAATCTAGGGCTACCATTGCCTCTCAGAGGCTTCAACGCGAATCAACGGTCTAGAGTCGCCGGATCATCCCGACCTCCCCCGCACGCATCGCCCTTAGCGCCCGTGGTTCGACGCAAGTACCCTTTCTTTTCCCTTCTTTTTTCTCCCTCTGTTGTTTTTCCCTCTCACTAGTGCCGGTGCCTACCAGCGCCAGCCGTCTGCGGTTCTGCGCCCCCCTCCCCCCCCCACACACACACATAGAGAGAGAGAGAGTAGGGGTGTGGCTGTGCAAGGGAGGAAGAGCCGGCCGCGAGGAGGAAGGCGAGGGGGGAGCGACCGGACATGCGGGGCTAGGGCAGTGGCGGATGCAGAGGCCCATGGCGGTGGCCATGGCCCGAGCTGTAGGCCGCCGTGGAAGGAGGCGCCGAGGGGGGAGTGACGCCAGGGCGCTCGAGGAGGGAGGAGGGAGGGAGGCGGCCGGCGCACTTGAGGAGGAAGGGAGTGGGCGCGGCCGCCGGTGCAGGGAGCGCCTCCGCCGTGGATGGCCCGGGCAGAGGAGCAGCGGATGGTGGAAGGAGCAGGGGCGATGCAGGTGGGAGCCGGGGAGGGGGCGGCACGGGTGGGGGATTGGAGAAAGTGATCGGGGTGAGAGAAAAGAAAAGAAAAAAATTGACGTGTGGGCCCCACATCCTGGTAATTGGTATCAAGGATTGGATTTCGATATGATGAGTGCGGAAGAAACTGGTATAGAGGATAGAATGACACTTGCAATTGTGTTAAAATTTAAGTTTGTTTTTTCTTTATGGATGTGGTTCTGTAATCAACATAATAATTATACATAATATCATATATTGTTTTTTGTATTTCTAAAATTCATCCGTAGTGTTAGCGCACGGGCGCACTTACTAGTTTCTAAAGGTGGTGCCTTTATGATATGACAACATAGACACTACTTATAAACACTATGGATTCCTTGTCCATGTAATCGAAAACTATAGTCTTATTTTGACCATGTAATCGATATAGTCTTATTTCGACCATGTAATCGAAAACAACATAAACTCTCTCTCTCGCCAGAGAGATTGACTTCATTTTACAGGTATAATGTCATAGAAATCTGGTTCGTCTCTTTGAGTACTCGTGTGTAAGTACCCACAGGACACACAGCTAAAGCTGGCAATAGCATAAGAGCACTACGACAAAAGAGGAAACAACCATACAAGACATTCTACACGGTCAATTGGCAATACATGGTTCCCCTAGCTAGCTACCCTCGCAACTACTAATCATTCAACAAGGTGGGGGCTCCTCTGAGATTTTCAGCTTTTCATCTATGCTTTTCTAAGTATAGTTGTAGACACTCATGCAGAACACATATATTCACTTCTAAGGACAAGCACATTCATACTATATCCCTATACCACTTTTATTTGATAGATAAGTCCGACTTATTTTGAGACTGACAAAATCAGCACAACTACCTCACCATGAATGGGCACATCACCGACCGGAAAGAATAACTAGTCGTAAATTCTTTATTTAGTCAGAGACTTTGGGTGGGCGATTTCCATCTCTTTGTTAGGCTAGAGATATGTGCCTAGGCCCATCATTAACTCCACCGGGCCAAATTATGCCAGCGATCACATTATTTTCAATATAAAATAAGATGATTTTTATCATTTTAGGCTAGGTTTGGTCTAGCTCAATTTTTAGGAGTACCAAATCCAATGTCATGGCCTAATAATATGATAAATCAAAGTCCGACCAAGAGTTTGTAATTTTCTATTTGTCGTGGATCCTTTATTGCGTTATTAGCTAGCTTAGCTTGCTCATACCTCTATGAGCTGTAGAACACTTGTAAAGTTGGTACCCAAATAATTTACCTTTCTTAACTTGTGTAAGAAACACTTACGATTCCTACAAAATCTATACACATTTCATCTAAGAGAATTCACAAGTAAATTTGATGATGCAGGAGTATAAAAAACTGCATGAAAGGAGTGCTGATTTTGCATAAGATATCTCAGGCATACATATCCATGCATATAGGAATTGGGATATCTCCCAGTGGCAATTGTGCTTGCTAATACATAGACTGTCCGACTCTACACTTGGCATATAAAGTTTCTAATACTGGTGTGCATATCTATCCAAGTGAATTTTCTACTATACATTCAGAACTAGCATACAATTTCATTTTATAAACAGGACAATCAATTTCTCCTATATACAGTCAGTCCTAGAGCGAGATGATGCAATCAGATAGTTTCACAAGTCTCATGTGGTTAATAATACCTGATACAGATCCCAATTTCTATATACTTTTTCATTTTTTAAAATAAAAGCAAAACTTATTATGGCTACACATAAGAGTCTATCCATAAGTACTTTTAGATATGTTGTCTAACCGCAAGTACAAATTTCATTTATACAATACAAAAAGTAATTGCCTATCCCCTCATAAATACAACCAACTTTTTGGCGGTTAAATACATTACACACTAGGACCACTTACTTTGATAGATATGCTTGGTATGGCTGAATTTAATGATTCAAAATATATACCACTATTTTCGTACGCTCTATACTAAGCACCAAGTACAACTATCTCCCAATTGATCATATATGCCATGCCCAGTTGATTGTATAAATATAATTATTATTAAATAGTATTTATTTTTTCTATTACTGGTCAAGTATCACACTTTTAAACCTATATTTATTTTTTTGAATAAAAATTTGGGTATTTAATTATTTTACAACTGCAAATATGTTTGCATGAACTTATGCTTTTCACCATATGGAAATAAATCATGTTTCGAATGAATTTGAACAATGGTTTTTCTATTACTGGTCAGTTCAATAAAGTACTCATTAAATGTTAGTTTTTTCAAATATCTTACTATATACTACGAAAAAATTAGAGGTACAGTCAATGCTTATTTTTATTTGGCCAATTAAATATATAAAACCAAAAGTTGTAGGTCAAAGTCAATATATAGCATCAGTAGAGAAGAAAAAATGAAGACCAAATATATACAACAACAACAACATAGCCTTTTGTCCCAAGCGAGTTGGGGTAGGCTAGAGATGAAACACAAAAGACACAAAGGTCACGATTCAGGCACGCTAATAGCTAGTCTCCAAGCGCTCTTATCCAAAGCTACCTCTTCAGAGATATTCCAATCCTTAAGGCCTCTCTTAACCGACTCGTCCCAAGTCAGTTTAGGTCTACCTCTACCCCTCTTTACCTTATCGACACGCTTTAGAACCCCACTACGCACCGGCGCCTCAGGAGGCCTCCGTTGGATATGTCCAAACCATCTCAACCGATGTTGGGTAAGTTTCTCCTCAATTGGTGCCACCCCTACCCTTTCCTGAATAATTTCGTTCCGGACTCTATCCCTTCTTGTGTGCCCGCAAAACCACCGCAACATCCGCATCTCTGCTACACTCAGTTGCTGGACATGTCGCCTTTTTGTGGGCCAACATTCAGCACCATATAACATCGCCGGACGAATCGCTGTCCTATAGAACTTGCCTTTTAGCTTTTGTGGCACCCTCCTGTCACAGAGGATGCCAGAAGCTTGACACCATTTCAACCAGCCAGCTGAGATTCTATGCCTAACATCTTCATCAATGTCGCCATCCTTTTGTAGCATCGATCCTAAATATCGAAAAGTATCCTTCTGAGCCACCACTTGCCCATCGAGACTAACATCTCCACCCTCATGCATAGTCGCGCTGAAATCGGACATCATGTACTCGGTCTTGGTCCTACTAAGCCTGAACCCTTTCGACTCTAACGTACGTCTCCGCAGCTCTAACTTCCTATTAACCCCTGCCCTATTCTCGTCAATTAGCACCACATCATCAGCAAAGAGCATACACCAAGGGATATCACCTTGTATGTCCCTTGTGACCTCATCCATCACCAAAGCAAATAAATAAGGGCTCAAAATGTGAACTTTACACATTTTTGCATAGGAGAAAGATGTTACAACAAACAAAATGTGGATTTGAATAACTAGACACCAAGTGGATTTGTGTGAACTTAACTTCCCTCTTAGACAAGAAAATGTTATCATGATTGTATATTAAAATTTTAATACTATCAGATCCTACTAGATGCTAGTAGCCACATAATTGAATTTTATATTACATAGAGCATATAGAATCAAAGTTTTCTTATCAATTTTGAGTTAACTATTGATACATTTACAGATTGGGTACCGTATGGCCTTGTTAACAAATTTTTGTAATTTTATTTAAAAAAACATGTAAAATAAAAGTACAAAATAGGTTTCTGAACCTTCCCTTCAACTTCTAATAATCGATACTGATAATTCAAAAAGGTTTCTCTTAATCTTATCTCTCATCTTATAATAAAAATACTAATAATTACAAAAGTGTTAGAATACCCTATGATGTTCTCTAATGCGGTTGAAATGTACTCAAATATTTAAATAATAAGAGAGATGGCCAAACTTTCCTAGAATGCACTTCATTTTTTACTAAATCTTGTAAGACTAAAATATCTTCATTAAGTGGTTCTAATGGATGGCTTTGGATGAATGACTATGATGATGTCTAGCAATAGAATAACTTTAGTCGTATGGGCATGCATAAGGAGGTTGTGTGTTATTTTAATTAATAAAAATGCCATAGTGCACACCATCCTATAAAACAAACATGTAGAGAGGGGGCTTGCTACAATATATATGTTCTAAACATTCAATTTCTACAAAATTACTACTAGTATGGCTTAGTATTGATTCATAACAACACTGTGAGAAAACTAGAGAGACATGGAATCACATCAAACAACATAGGCATATGCAATTAAATAACGAAATAATATTATTAGGTTAGTAACAAATTGAATGAGCACATAAAATTAAGAGTCCAGGGTTAAAAACAAACAATGTTAAATCTATATATGGAAACTTAAAGTGGTGATTCGGATCAAGCAAATAAAGACACATCAGCTCTATATAGGGTGACTTAATAACCTCATGGCGAGTTATTATTAGTTAGTTCATTAGTTTAACCAAGCAGTATACTAAATATAACAAGGAATGTATAACAATAATGATTAATGTCACTAATGTATTTAATTAGACTCATAAAATTCATCAGATCATATTACCAATTGCTGTGTTGCCTAAATATATATAGCTCTCTCTCTCTCTACCATTTTAGCATATAGACACAGATGTACCAGCAGTCAAGCACTAGTTTTTGCATGAAATCAGGAATCATCCGGTGTTAAAATGGCAGTGTTAACAGCATACCAATAATCAGTGCAGCTTGACAAGAGAGACCCTGTAGATACGCAGCTGCATGCTAACTACAGTAAACCAATGAACATCTCCTTATTTGGCCGCGTCCTTCTACACGAATTTAAGTAGGACAAGCCGGTGGGGGAAGGGGGCACAGCACACATGCCACCACTGTTCGTCCATTTGACCTCCTGGTGGTGGCGCCACTGCAGCTCAAGCAGCCGGCCGGCCGCGGCGAGCCCCCGCCGGCAGGCCGACCAGTGCCACGCGCGCTAGAGAAGAACAGCAGTGGCATCCTGTTCAACCGCGTCACGCAAGATCTAGCAAGATTTGCGCCGAGCCAATGTGGGACGGCGGATCGACGACGACGGGACACGGGAGACCGCCGGCCCGTGTCCTTGCCTCCGTTTGGTGGTGTCGGCAACAGTGCGCCGCGCCCGTGGACGAAGGGACCCGGCTCGATCCGGCCAATGCCCGCGCGCACTGCTCACAGCTGACTACATACTGGTGCCGTGTCGTGAAGCTAGCGGGCCGGGGCGGCCGGGCCGGGAGGCGGCGCGCGCACCATAAAAAGGAAGAGGATGAGGAATCTCAGAACAAGAAGAAAGAAAGGCAGGCCCGAGATGAGAAGGTGTCAAATTTGTACGTCCTCGATGGGACTTGGCATGCTCGCACACACATGGAAATGGCACGCGAGATCCTTGAAGAACACTGCAGCAGAAGAGAAGGGGAGATGGTCGATCGGACCAGTAGTCGTCGCGCTCTCTCGTCCTCTCTCTGTACTTCTGAATTGAAGGGCACGTACGCACGTGCAACAACGAATGGGTAAACTAAGCACTAGTATGCATCCATCTATAATCAGGAATCAACAGTACTGAAAAGTAAGGTAACTCAAGTCTCATTGATGATCCATTGATGATTTCCTTCCAGCGTAGCAACAGATTGAACTGAACTAGCTGCTTGACACGAAAATTAAGCGGTAGTGGTAGCTAGAAATTGAAGCTAGCAGCAGAGACTAGAGAGAGCAGGAGTGAAATAACAATGTAGCCCGGCACATGATCGGCAGAGTCTGATCGAGGAAGAAGAAGCTGAAGCATCGCAAGCAAAATAATGGCAGCAAACCATGCATGCATGCACACGGAAATCGATCGAAACCTACATAAAATATGCTCAGTCCGGCATACCAAATGGGCGCTGGTGGCGGGTGCATGTCGTTCCTCAGCACGCCGCGCCGGCGGGCGGCGGCGCCGGAGGCGGCGGGTGTCCGCTGCCGCCGGCGTGATCGGCCGGCGGCTGCGGCTTCTTGCGCTTCTTCTTCTCGTAGCTGACGCCGCGCGCGCGGGCCTGGTGCTCGCGGACCTCGCGGAGGTAGAGGCGGACGGCGCGCGCCGCGAAGGGGTTGGACTCCGGCCGGCCGCCGTTCTCCTCGAAGGCGGCTCGGAGGCGGCCCACCAGCGCGTCCAGGCTGCCCCACGCTTGGCGCAGCGGGCAGGGGCACGGCGCCGGCGGGTTCGGGTGCCCGAAGAAGGGGCACGCCGCCGTGTGCACCTTGGTCTTGCCGAACTGGTCCAGGTACCGCAGGAACTCGAGGACGTGGGCGCCGCTGCACTGCGCCAGGCTCAGCGGAGGCCGGTGGTTCCGCAGGTACTGCCCGAACGTGTTCCAGTCCCGCCGCTTCTGCGCCTCGTACCGGCTCGGCGTCTGCGGCGCGCCGCCGCCGCCCGCCGACGAGGACGCCCCCCCGCCGCTGCTCGATCCACCGGCTCCGCCGCCGCCATCACCGCCGCCGCCGCCCGGGCTCTCGGGGTTCGGCGACAGGTCCATCAATCTGGAATCCAAGAATCAGGCATGAACACAGAATGAGTGGGGTGGAGCCGCCGGTGATTACATGCACCTTTTGGGGGATCTATCTGGGGTGCTCTGCTCTCGGCTTAATTTTCTTTGTCCATGTGCGTGTGAAAGCGATGCATCATATCTTCGATGTATATTTACAAGAAACATTCTTCTTTTTTTTCTCAGAGCGAGGTGTGCAAGAGAAGAAACAAACAGGTGGTATTTGCATACGCTGTTACTCAAATTATACATGTGGGGAATGGATTCGATTTAATTTTCTTGGAGAGAGCCAGCAGTCACATGCTACCTTTCGTGGCGATGCCGGCTGATCTCGGTGGAGGGCCCGTCGGAGCGGTTGGAGGAGACTCCAGCAGGTCTCTAGCTGGAGCTGAAGCTGACTAGAGAATCCGCGGAGAGCAGTAGCAAAGAGAGGAGATAAGGAAAAAGATTTAAAAAGAGAGAGCTAGCACAACACAAGTTACAGACGCTTGCTCTTGTTTTGCCGCTTACCCTTCTCAAGCTAGCTACCTGGAGTGGCAGTGGTGGTCTTCGGTTGTTGCTGACTGCCGTTGCTCGTCGTCTCATAGGCGGCCCATTGATCCGAGGAGCTTCATCAGGAGTGGGGAGAGAAGGTGTGGGCTACTATTTTTAGGAGGGCCGGGGGGTGGTGGTGGATAGATTGTTTGGCCTAAAAAGGGGAGATCTGCGGAGCAACCGGGAGAGATGGAACAGAGGGGAGGAACAGCAACAGCTGGCGCGGCACTGTTAGGGCTTTTAAGTGTAAAGGGAGGACAGGGACACTGTGAGGTGAGAGGTGACATGACTAAAGGTAAAATATTAAGTATAAAAAAAGGTAAAAATATTTTCATTTTTTCTCCTATCTCTCTCTCCCGGAGCGGTAGCCTAGCGGTGGTAGGGGTGGGTGAAAGCGAGCGGCAGCTCTCCGGCCATGCTCGCCCTCGCCGCCTCCGTTTGTATAGGCCCAGCGGCGCCGGCCGGGGTCCTTGCCCCCGCCGCCGGCCGTCGGATGCGCGCCGGATGGCCGGTGTCCCGCCGGAGAAGAGTCCAAGCAAGGCGGGGGCGCGCTCCATGATGCCCCCGTAAAGAGGGTGGGGCCCGGTGGTGTCCGTACGAACGGCGACGGCCCGGGCCCACACGCCGGGGCAGGCCCCGGAGCCCTCTTTAATGAATGCCGCTGCTAACTTGTCCTTGTGAAACGACAAACGGAAAACTCTGCCCGAGGGGCGTACCCGAAATGTGCTCCGGAATAAAAACCCATGGCATCATTCGGTAAAGGAAAATTTCTTGCTCTCAGGTGTTGATTCCTCTGGTGCCTTTTTTTTGTTTTTCGTACTGCTGCAAGAGAGTATATCAGAGAAATTTGCGCCCATTAAATTACTGAAGAGTAACTCTGATCTGCAAAAGCAAGAATGATTTGAGCCCAAGCAAGGATCAGGCGGGATCATCATGCATGCCTAGTGGTTTGTTTTTAACTATAATTTTCAAGTGCAACTAGGTGAAAATAACAGCAAACCTTGAACTTAAAAGAAGAGCATGTGACTTGCAATTTGACGCAACTACACGTATACTAGATGCTTGCATGTATTAAAATATAATGATTGTGAAAATCCACATATATATATATATATATATGTATTTTATCTTTTGAAAAAAGACAATGCTTGATGGACGGGGTGCATTAATATACACACTAGCTGCACTTCTTAGTTAAGTCGCTAGCATATATAGTAACTGTTCCTATTAAAATAGTTGTACACTTTAATGCATATGGAACAGAATATTCGACAAGCACAAAATAGTATGGGAAGAAAACATCATTGGCCCATGTGTTTAGTGTTTAGGGTGGCAAGATTATTGCAACAAATTCTTCTCAATAAGTGTTCAATGCTTAATCTTGCAATCTTGGTGACAGCTCGGTTTTGGATGATATATCTAAATATTGCTAGAATACGTTCTTCCATTATCTAGGGGAGAACTAAAACTTAAGAGTGTGCTAATAATTTCATTAGAAGAGTGTTTCTTGTACTCTTGCAATCAATGACAGGACATAAATAAGTAATAAGGGTTTTAACATGTTCACAATAAATTTGATTATGGTGGTTTAACTTATATGGGACAAAATGAAAAATAGTGCCCGCAAAATAAATATATGGCAAAAGGGAGCTTTTAGAACCTAGTTTGGTAAATATCTATGGGAATTTTAGTAATATTTTTGCCCATAAATATTATTAATACATCGATCACTTTCGAACTAGACAATTTTTTTCTTTTATGAAGTTTGTAGCATTATCATATATACAACCGCAAAAGATACCACTATTTTGAACTATTTTGTTCCTTCTATCTTGTCGAGTTGATTTGACCATAGATCCAAAGACATCCATTCCATATGGACCCTAGTCATCATGTCCTACCAAGTATCTTAGCAAAAAGGGAAAGGTTTCCTCCGATTTTCCATTCTTGGTACCATTATGATATATATGTGTGGTTGCAAATAAACCCTGCCTACCATTGGCTGACGCACAGGACACTTCGTGAGAGTTTAGGGTACAGCAGTTGGGTGGATCAGTGGATTTGGTTGCTAATTCTTGTTTGAAAAGTCCTCTTGTCTGTATTATTTTTGACCTTTTAGTTGCTTCAAGAGCTATGCGTTTTTCTATCAGCATGTGGGCGCTGGGCCCCGGCGGGGAGTGGTGTCACTGTTATTGCTTGTTGGGAAGTTGCAGCAACCAGTACAAGCTAGCAACATGCATGCATCTGCTAAATTGCTGGTTGCATCGATGCGTGATGATGCTTCAAAATAATAGGATCCAATGTTTAATATGGAGCATCACTGCATCAGTGTGTACTATATTTGGCATTTCATGTCAAAATGGTAGGAAAAAAATGATGAAACAAAAAAAAACAAAAGGCTCCACCATCAACATGTACTATCTGTGACCTAAAAGCAGGACCATACAAAACTCGAACTTCTCACTCTAAAAGTTTTGTCGTAATTCAATGAATTACTGGGAGTTTTTCAATGGTAAAAGTTAGTTTGGACAAGCTGTGGAGGATCAGTGCAGATCCGTATTCCCAGAGCTCTGGGACTCTGGAGTCTGGATGGCGCGCGGATGCTTTGTTAAAAAGAGCACGGACCAGCCGGGTCTACATCTTGATCAGTCTATGTTCTGTACTTTGGTACTGGGCTGCGCAATACTGTATCTCTGAAATGTACTGGAAATAACGCCAACCTGCTAAATATGTTTGGTCATAAAGTTGCGTCTTACCTTTTATTTGCTCTTTTTTTAGATCATGGATCGCCCCTGGTTTGATCCTGCGTCGTGTTATCTTTTTCTCGTAAGCATATGTGCAGTGGTAGCATTAGGTGTGCACTCATGTACTCTTTCACTGTGAGCACTTGTACCAAAAGATTATATATATGAAATTAAAGATACTTCGTCCTTTTTTTGTTGACTACAAGGATTTTGCGAGATATATTCAGAAATAGGACAGTAAACCTGTATGTAGTCCTCGTACAGCTAGCTAATTAAGGCCTAAGAAAGCTCTTCACAAAAATTCAGACTGAAACAGCAATCAATAATCAGCGATTACTGCCATGAATTGCATTGTTCTAATCTGTTGCTCCTTCCATCGTTATGCTGTTTCAACGCCATCGACCGTCGTTATTTCTATAACATGCTCGATCCTGTTTTTTTCTTGTTAATTTTCGGCTTGAGCATGGGCCACAGATCCGTACATGTACACCAAACTGATGACTTGCGAAGCAACTGAAGATGTGGACCACCACAAGTTGACATGTTAATCTGACAATTGTTTCCCTCTCTTCGTACTCATGCATATATATACACGAGTACATTCTGACAGTGAAATTTTGTTCGAAGCGCAGCTAATCTGAGTATAGTGTAAATTAGGTTTAATGGATTGGACCAATGAAAAAGAAATAAATTTTGATTACCGTGAAGGATTTCTTTGGAGCAATTTGGCTTGATCATAATGGTCCATTATGTATTCCCTATATTTTTATTTACATGTCATATTAGGTTCGTCACAAGTCAAACTTGATCAGCTTTGACCAAATTTATAGAAAAAATAATAACTTCTACAACACCAAATTTATTTCATTAAATCCACCGTGGAATGTTGATAGTATATATATTGGGTTGTATAGTTGTTGCTATATTTCTTTATAATCTTGGTTAAAATTAGCCAAATTTGACTTAGGACAAAGACAAACCTAATATGACATGTAAAAAACGAAAGATCTAGTTATGATAAAACGGAGTGAATATAATAAGGCATATTTCATTTTGCTATGATAAAACTTTGACCAAGGATTACTCTCTGCTCGCATTTCGTTATGTGATAGTAACGAAAGTAGATATATTCATAAGACAAAAAAATGAATACAAATCTATTGACTTCAATATTTCAATAAAGTATTGTTGTTGGTCAAAAACTTATTCTAACAAAACGAAGTAAGCTTTGTAGTTTCAAATGGAGGGGCATAAGTACCACATCTAGCTAGGAATCTTCCTAGGACAAGTGTTGCATATTTTGAACAGAAGAAAGAATACAATCAGTGAGTAGTCATCACCTTTGGAGTTTGCTACTTGAACACGCAAGACAAACTTCATTATTGGTGCCTATAGCATGAGCACTATTGTCGGGCCACCCCATGTGCCACTTGACCAAAATTTCACGAGGCACTGAAAAAAAATTATATCTACCCATCCATGTTCATGACATCACTAGCTAGTAAAAGATTCCTCACCAAAGTTGCAGAAAGGACAGAGGACGCGATTAGTTTAGCTGTTCAAATACTTGTAAAACAAATTAAATAACAGTTCTCCCACACGCACAGTGCCTCTATGTACGCTATATCATGTGTTTCTATTAAAAAGAAAAACGGTAGGAAATATGTAGGAGTATATATATGTGGTTAATTATGCAACAAAAGGAAACCTGATTCTTCATAAGTTTTGTTTATAGTTGAGACTTCATGTTTCTCGAATAAATCCATGCTTATTTTAAGTTTAGATATCTTTAAAAAATTGAATTGAAAATGAGTTCATGTCAACTTAGCTTGAATTATACTTTTTACCTTGAGTTTTTGGATACACGTTTCTTGGATATGGGTGGAAAGGGAATAGAGCTGATTGAATTGGATTTTCTTTTAGATAATGAAAACGAGTTCCGGCCTCTACAAAGTGTATAAGCTAAAAGATTATTACAAAACGGAGTTGTCCATTGGCTAATTGGGGGAAAATAAAAAAAAGAATCTAAATCAATGCTGAGGTTATGCTTTCACCCCGATTGGCTAATTTCAAGACCTGGTACATTAACCTTTTTTATGATGGTGGACCACGGGGTATGTGTCTATGGAATTTCCCAAAATAAAATGAGAATCACAACAATAATCCAATGCTATTAGCTGTGTACAGGAAACAGTACAGGTTTGAAGGGTACATCTGATGGTGGGTACTGCTAGCTATATAAAAAATCCACATGAATACTTAAAAGTCGTTGGGCAGATGTTCCAGAGAATAACTGTTACAATGTTTATTAGATCAGTCTCAATGGAAGTTTTTTAGAGGATTTCATGACAGTAAATATCATCAATTTTGCTGACATGACAAGAAGAGAGAATGATGTGGTTTCATGAGATGTGAGGAGAGTTTTTATCACCATAAAACTCATCTTGCACAATTATCTAATTCCCAGTTTAATAACTATACGTATAAAACTCTCACAGACTGATCTTATTAAAAAAAAAGAACTGTCACAATGAAGTGATGAACTCCTTGGAACGCAACGGATCGAGCACCCAATGCCTGCATGCATGTGCGGCTTGGAATTTGGAATTATATTCTTGTCTGCCTGCATTTACAAAGACCGAGCCAATCACAGATTATGTAAGTGCTTACCATTTGTCGGCGGGCTTCTTGGAACTGATCGAGAACAACTGCTAGCGGCAAAGCCTTAATTAAACTATGGCGGCGTACGGACCTTGACCCGGGCCTTTATCGAGGGCAGCATGCATGCAGCTGCTCCCTGGACCCTGGCTCCCTGCTGAATGCTGATGCGATACCACTGAAGCCCTGAGAGGTCTGAGCTCATCACAAGATGTGATCGTGATGAGCTCTCCGACTCCAAGATAACACCGTCGGCCACTAGCCCAGTAGGAGTTCGTCACGAGAGGCTCGATCTGTGTGGCACACATGACATGGACGAACCGCGCAGAGCTGCTAACGACACATCATCTACAGTACATGCTGCCTTGCTGCAAGAGTTGAAGCTGCTGCTGCCTGCTGCTGGGACGATGATGTATACCTAGCCCACGCCACAGGGATCCGTACAGATTTTTTCTTTTAAGAAAAAGGATCGAGCTTTGTTTGTTTATTGAGCTGGCTTATGGTGGCATGTCCGTCTCCGTGGCAGATGCTGCTCCGGTTCTGTTGCAGGCTTGCAAGCTGATTTTTTATGTGGTACAAAACCGGAACTCTGTGCTGGTGTGTAGTGTACTAGTGGTAGTGGGTACATACCAAGCACTCAAGCGACAAGCACGGCTCACTATCACTGCACTCAAGCAGCTCTCTCACTGTCAGCGTCTCTCTACTCCGATCCTAACCGACTGCCTGTGCTACCCTTAACTTCGTGGGGTTCAGCCGTTCAGAGGTTTGCTTCTGTTATGGCTGGATGATTAATCATGACGCGATTAATTGGAATGCCTGGAGATAGATCGACCTGCCAGTCGTCGAAGTGGCCCCGAGAGAGAAATGAAAGCGACGGAAGACAGGGACTCGTGATTAATGAACAATGCGAACTCTCAAAGAAATATGAGTAAATTTCTTGTATGCCATTGGGAAATATAACTTATCCTCTATGTGTCATTGAAAATTAGCACATTCCCTCTATGCCATCGTTTTTAATTTTCAATCCCCTCTATATCATTGTCGTTAAAAAACACTAACGGACCAGTTAAACTAAATGGTAAAAGATAATAATACCCCTCCCTGCCTGGCTCCTATTCTTTGCCCTCTCTCTACCGCTGACGCGTGGGACCCACACAGCAGATTCATCTTCAACTTCACCCAGAGGCCCGAGCTGCTCCTCCGCCGCCCCGCGCCCCATACAGCCCGCACGACGGCGGCCCCGGCAGTAGCGCGGTGGAGGGCGCGGCCCGCTCGGCGCGCGGCGGTTGGCACGAGGGCGGCATGGGTGTGGCGGGGGCATGGGTGCGGCGGAGGACGCGGCGCGCACGGCGGCCCGCTAGATGGCGGCCGCAGGAGGGGCGCGGCGCGTGCGGCGGCCCGCTAGATGGCGGCCGCAGGAGGGGCGCGGCGCGTGCGGCGGCCGGGGCAGGGGCACGGCGGAGGGCGAGGCCGGCGGTGAAGGACACGGCGCACACGGCGGCCGTGGCAGGGGCACGGCGGAGGGCGCGGCCGGCGGCGGAGGACGCGGCGCACGCGGTGGCCGGGGTAGGGTGCAGCCGGCGGCGGATGATGCGACACGCAGGGCGGCCCGTGCTACGGTGGTCGTGCCAGGGGCAGCACGGGCCTCCGGGGTGGAGGTTGAAGATAAATCTACCATGTGGGTCCTACACATCAGTGGTAGAGAGGGCAAGGAATTGGAGCTAGGGGCATTATTGTCTTTTTACCTTTCAATTTAACAGCTCCGTTAGTATTTTTTTACGGCAATGGCATAGAGGGGATTGAAAAATAAAAACGGTGGCATTGAGATGATGTGTTAATTTTCAATGGCACATAGGAGTTTGGTTACATTTTTCGATGGCATATAGGGATTTTACTCAAGAAATATAGTAATCTGGGCCTATTTCCTGCCGGCAAACGGCTACCGGGGGATCGTTGATGAGCCAAGTTGCTAACCAAATCCTTTTTAGACCACCCTTAAACGAGGGGTTTAACTACCCTAATGCAAGCTCCCTAATAAAGAAGTCCGAAGCAACTTCAGATCAGAATAGTGTTGCAGCTAGAGCATTCCATTTTCCAATAATCTACATAGCTAGCTCCCCTGCACCTCAAACCAGTTTTCCATAGCTGCTCCAATAATCTCTTGAAGTTCCTTTCAACGGAGTTAAGTGCGTGCATCTATCGCACGCAGCTGGCCTCGTGACATTTCCACATCGATCTGGCGGTGTGCGATCCTGATCTCAGCAAGACAGCAACAGCTCTCTTGTCAGCGAACTGTTGTTGGTCTCGGAAGAAACTGACACTTTCCGGAGCAGGAGATTGACGGGATAGATGGACTACCTTGTAGGAGTAGCACATGGACTCCCTCGACATCTCACGATCGATGCCCAGGCGAGACGTTGCTAGCTCCCTGATCTGAGCGGTGCGGCCAGACTGATCGGAGCCTCGAACGCCCGGCGCGATGGATCGCGAGGAGAGTCAGGTCAGGCGACCCAAATAATTCCGGCCTCCCCAGGACCAGGAGACAGTGCCAGAGGGCTTATCCCCAACCTCGAAGATGACACGAGGAGACGCGCATGATGGGGACGGGACGGGATAGATGCAACGCCGCCGGTAACAAGGCCCACGCAGCGAGTGGGCCGAGCAGGCGAGCAGTGTGGCTACTGCCGCCGATGGAGGCTGGGCGCGGCGGCACCACCAGCAGAGATCGATCCGCATGGACGTCGGCGTCAAGACGACGGGGCGGCGGCGAGACGCACTGACGCACCCACATCTGGGAGTTCTGGACCAGGTGCGGTTGCCCATGCGGTGGCGCGCGTCTTTCAGGTCAGGTCAGCTCGCTCGCCGTCGCAGGAGCAGCTTGAAGAAGCCCCCCCCCCCCCCCCCCCCCCCCAAGCCCGGAGGCCCGCCCCCATGGCGACTGTCCCCGCGGCGGCGGTCGCGGACGGGGACGGGGCCGGGCCGGCGCTGGGTGAGGGTACTGTCGGCAAGGCCTGTCACGGTCCGATTGGTTTAGGTAAGTCGTTTCGCTGCGACTGCGAGAAGACCAGGACCAGGACCAGCACCAGCACCAGCTCGCGGGCCAGCCAACGGAATTCGCATGTAAAACTACTTGGCGCTTTTGGACCAACCCACAACGTGCAAGTCCGAGCTTGTCTGGATCAGTATAGTTCCAATACATACATTTGTGCTGTCAAAGGAGGGTAGCCTTCAATTTGAAGCTAAGCGCCATGCCATCAGATATTCAGGTCAAAGCTAGACTGTAGACTCGGTGCTCAGTTTGTTGCCTCCAACCAACCAAGCTGTTCTTCACGCTTATTCCCTATCATTACATCAATGTGCTGGTCATTCAGGCAAAAAAAAATGCTGCTCAGGCCAGGATGGGCTGTACGATGATTCTTTCTTCCATGGCTCTGTGACACTGTCCAAGACTTGTTGCAAACTGTTATGATGCTGCGCACCACGGCCCATGCCATGTGGGTCGCCACATTGGAGGATCAGTTCCTTGACCAAAACGAGAGTTGTAGGGCCTGGTTGGCAGACCTTTGGCTCTTTCAAAAACAGCTCCGACTTTGGCTCTTCTGGTAAAGCGGTTTTTTGATGAAAATGGAGCCGTCTTGAAAAAACGTTTGGCAAAACGACTTCATCTTGCTGTTTAAATACATAGAAAATATGAAATGACTACAATGCCCTTCTTTTTTATTTTTCATTCTTCTTATTTATTTATTTATTTATTTTCTTCCCTTCTCTCCCCTTATCCTTTCTTCCTTCTCCCGTTGCTCCACATCCTCCGCCTGCATCCCTCCTCACTCGGGGCCCGCCGCTGCCTCCGCCTTGGGCCGCCGCTGCTCGGCCTCCCGCCGCGCCGTCCGCCCTCACCGGGCCTCGCCCCTGTGGCGGCCAGCGGCCGCTGTGCCCGCCTGCAGTCTGCGCCCGGGGGCAGGGCTGGGGAAAGGGCGTTGAGAGCCGCGCGGAGCTGGACGGAGCCACCATTTCCTGGCTCCGTCTCCCCCAATCCGCTCCAGTGAGCGTGATTTCAGGGGCTCCAACCTTGAAGCCGCCCCCAAAACTCCCGTTTGGGAGGGCTCTAGCAGGAGCCGGTTTTGGAGCCGGAGCCGAGCCCTCCCAAAGAGGGCCGTAATCTCTTACTTGAAGCTGAGTTCTGCACTTTTCACAAAAGGTGATCCTTGGATTATAGATTTTATCTGGCATATCCATGACTATGGCCAGTTCACTAAGTTCTGTGATCCTATTGGTGAACAAACCTTTGTGCTCTCAGTACATTGTGGTCTCAATAGTTGGCCAAATGGGGCAAGCTCAGCACGGAAAATCACAGCCCAACCATGGCTGGCATGGCATGATCAAACGGGCCATGCCTGGGCAGCCACCCTAGCACGTAGTGCCGGCCCGAGCATGACTCATTTAAATTTATGGTCTGATTGGTCCTTTTAAATAGAAAACTCTTACTTTAAGTTTTCCATTTCTCTTGGCATAGTCGGCTGTCGTTACAGCCTCTACGCGAGCTCTTCCCTCCACTGGCGGCTGCTCCGTTCCCCGTGCGCCCTCTCTCTGTTGGCGACTGTTTTGGCCTCCGACACACGCTCCCCCACCGCCTCTTGCCGCTCTGAACTCCCACACATCCTTTCCCCTCCTTCGTACGCCGCTCTGACCTTCCGCGCGCCCTCTCCCCATCGTTGGCCGTCGAGCAAGCCTCACGCACGCCTCCACCAGCCACCGTGCCAGCCTCTCCGCTTCACCGTCTGCCGCCCTGGCCTCCCGCACGCCATTGGGACTTCCGTCGGTTGTCCGCCCGATCTCCGTTCTTGCCCACCGCTCAATCTTTCTTAAACCCTCAACTGTAAATCCTAAGCTAACATGGGTCGTCGTGCTCATCGGCTCGGCCCGGCCCGGCAAGATGATCTTATCCTCGTGGCGTGCCTGGGCCGATGGTGTGGCACATCACGGCCCGGCACGGCCCGTTACCGTGGTCGTACCGTAACGGACTTGTGCCATGCTGGGCTATGCGGCCCGTTTGGCCATCTATAAATATGAACACGTCTTCATAGCGTGTTGAGTTGGTATTGTAGGTATTGGTCAAAATTGAAGTTTGACTTGGACCAAAACTAAAACATCCTACACTTGTGGAATGAAAGGAATTGTACTACTAACGTCTAACGTGGAGATCTAATTCCAACATACGCCGTATCAGTAAAACTGATATTCCGAGGGCTACTAAGCTCGATTTCAGATGCCGTGCTCGGCGATCCACCGAGCAGCGCCAGAATCTCCTCGGAGTTCTGGCGCCCCCATGGGTGCTGGGCCATCCTGCTCAGCCTGGCGAGCTCCTCCGCGACCTGCCTCATCGACGGCCTCCTGTCGCCGGCCATCTCCAGGCACTGCCTGGCGAGCTCCGCGACCTGCTCGAGCAGCTCGAGCCCGTGCTCGCCCTTCACCTGCTCGTCCAGTATCTCCTCGAGCCGGCCCTCGCCCAGCACCAGGAGGAATTGCGACGAGAGGTACTTCTCCTCCTCCAGCTCCTCCAGGTTGAGCGCCTTCCGGCACGTCAGGAGCTCCAGCAGGACGACGCCGAAGCTGTAGACGTCGCTCCTGTCCGTGAGCCTGCACGTCCTCATGTACTCGGGGTCCAGGTACCCACAGGTCCCCTGCACGAGCGTCACGAGCTGCGCCGCGTCCGTGGGCGCCACCGTCGAGGCCCCGAAGTCGGAGACCTTGGCGGTGAAGTCCTCGTCGAGGAGGATGTTGGAGGTCTTGACGTCGCCGTGGATGATGGGCGGCGACGCCCACGAGTGCAGGTACGCGAGCGCCTCGGCGGTCTGGTGCGCGATCTGGAGGCGGAGCGTGAACGGGATGCGCGGCCCGCCGGCGCCGCCGACGCCGCCGCGGCGGCCGTGGATGAGGCGGTACAGGGTGCCGTTGGGGATGTACTTGTACACCAGCATGGGGACCTCCACCTCGAGGCAGCAGCCGTAGAGCTTGACGACGTTGCGGTGGTTGATCTGGGAGAGGATGAGCATCTCCTTGCCGAACTCCTTCTTCTGGCGCTCGCTGGCGAGGCGGCACCGCTTGATCGCCACGGCCTCGCCGTCCCTGGTGGTGCCCCGGTACACGGTGCCGTTGGCGCCCTTGCCGATGACGCTGCGCTCGTCGAACCGGTTGGTCGCCGCCTCGAGCTCCTCCTGGGTGAAGAGCGTGAAGGACAGGCCCTGCCGCGACTTCATCTCCTCGAACAGCAGCAGGCCGCCGTGCTGCCTGAAGTAGTCGCTCTTGATCTTGGCCAGCCGCCTCTTCTCGTGGACCATGTACAGGCAGGTCGCCGTCACGATCAGCACCACGACGCCGCTGGTGACACCTTCAGGCGGAAATAAACACGAAATGGTTATTTCCTTCATCATCTGCGGTGGTTGGATTGGGTCATCCTCTGCTTACCAATGGCGATCTGCCATCCAATTTGGGACTTCTTGTCCTCGCACGTCCCATTGTAGGCGTTGCCCCTCGTCTTGTCAGGGCAAGCGCAGTAGAACGATCCAACAGTGTTGACGCAAGTGCCAGGAACAGAGCACGGGTACCTGAATCTCGCGTCTTCACACTCGTTGATGTCTGCAACGGCAGATAGGGGGAAGAAAAAAAAAACAGGAACGTTAGGTACACTTGGCAGTGACGAAGACATGGTGCGAGGAGAAGAGAGAGAGAGCTCATCAGTCATCACCTTGGCAGCCGTTGAGCAGGTAGGGGTTGCCGTCGTATCCGGCGGAGCAGTTGCAGAGGTAACCCCTGCCCTTGCCGTACTTGGAGTCGACGCACTCGCTGCTGGCGCTGACGCAGGCGTTCGCCGACGCGTTCCGCCTGGCCTCCTCGCACGTCTTGTTCCCGATGGCCCAGTCGAGCACGAGCGGCACCTGGCCGCCGCTGTCGGCGACGAACGCGTCGGTGGTGACGTACCCGGCGCGGAACTCGAAGGCGGCGGCCTCGACGAGCACGGCGTAGCTGCAGGGGCTGAAGCCGGCGATCCCCGAGGTGTTGAACTTCTCCTCGAAGGAGACCTGGTAGCCGTTGAGGCCGCCGGGGATGGCGGTCTGGCAGCACCCGACGCCGGCGCAGGCGCCGTCGGCGAGCCGCCCGGCGCCGGGGCACATGGCCATGCACCCCGTCATGTACCGGGACGTGTCGCTGGTGTCGTTGAGCGAGCGGATGTAGGCGAGCGAGTTGCAGCCGACGACGGTGAACCGGTTCTGCGCGTCGTTGATGCGGAAGTTGGTGATGGACATGTTGTACCACCAGTTGCTCTGGCCGTTCATGGCTCCCGTCGTGGCGTTGTAGCACCAGGGGTTGATGACGCTGGCGATCCGGAGCTGGCCGAGGCGCACCGACAAGTCCAGCACCTCGATCTGGTAGTTGAACAGCCGGGGGCGCCCGCCGCCGGCGGCGGTGCGGTTGCAGGTGAGCACGAACGTCCAGTCCCCCGTCTCGAGGTGGCACCCTGGGCCGACGCCGAACGGGTACGGGATCTCGATGTTGCCGCACCGCCGCAGGCACGACGCGCGCGGCTGCATCGCCGCCGCCGACGTCGCCGGGCGCGCCGTGAGGACTAGAACGGTGGCGAGCAATGCAAGGATCATGTCTCTCGCGGCGGCGTGATTAGGATTAGGTGGCATGGCCCTCTGGCCGGGAGGCTGTCAGTGAGCCCGTGGCTAATCGAGGCTTTAATCAGGCCGCGCTAGGGTTGATTTGAAGAGGTCAAACCGCAAGTGCTTTCGGCCTCACGCAGCAGGGATTGACTTCACTGCTCGACGCCGCCAGGTCCGTGGGAACTTGGGAGATTGCAAAGGACGGAGCCGCCTCCTTTCCTGATGTGGCGTTGCGGTAGTTGATGCACGTTGATCTTCAGGCTCAAGAGACACATAGTTCGACAGCGATTGATCGGTCACCCGATCTAGTAGCTGTTCATCGTTCAATCTCCGTTTTGACGTATGAACAGAATAATAATGGGGGTATATATCACGTATTTCTGAAACATTCTTATTCTAAAAAAAAATCTGAAACATTCTAAGACGAAAGCAACAGTAGTACCATCCTATTCAGCTCGACAGTGTCAAGCTGCTCCCTAAGCTTTCACGGCCAGGAGTCAAATACATCACGATGGAGAAACTTAAGAAAATTACAAATTTGGAGGCAATTAGTCAAAACTATAATATGCAACTTAACGGAGAAAATGGTGTTCATGATCATTTGTCTTTAAGTTTCATGATCACGAGGCCATTAGTCAAAACACAAGTCGGAGGAAGGACAATAATTCACCATCAGCAGCGTAGTAACTAGCAAGTCTCTCAGCCACCGTCTGAACATGATGGCCCGATTTCACCTCTCAACATTTCCCCACGTCTCCGATCTACCGTACCGTACCGCACCCCGACCCCCGGCTGCTTCTTCGATTGCGTTTTGACCACGACCACTGCAGAATTAAAATCTGGAATTCACCGCGCTCGAAAGGGACGCCCAAGCAACCGGTGAATTCGGCGTGTAAAAAAAAGGCTGCCCGGGAAGACTCCTCTTGGTCTCTTGCTAGCCTGTCAAAATAGGGTTGTTCTTCGGGCGGAGAAGCTGAAGGGAGCTGCACCGGCACGCCACCGTGCGTGTATCTTTGTCGCCGTCGTCTGGTCTGGAGCCAAGCAGAACATCACTTATCCTGAAATCCAAGGCCATCATTTCATAAACTAGTACTACCATCGATCAACGGAGCAACCGTTTGAAAAGGATCAGAAGTGGATCGTGTGCCAGGCGACGACGGTTTCTCGAGGCACGCGCGGGCGGCGCGCCGTCAGCCGCCGTGACGTCGCCGGCGTCTGACTGACTTGTCTTATCAGTGCGTATCTTGGGCTAGCTGCTCAGCAACTCTGACATGGGAACCTCCAGGTCCAGGTCGCTGTAAAAAAAAATGAAATGAAATGAAATGAAAACAGCCATGGATCAGCTGTTCCCGATTCGACCTTGCGACGGGGTAAAGGCTCCGAGGGAAGAAGAAGAAGATGGGGAAAGCGGCAGGCGCGGAAATAAAACTGGGCCGGAAAGCCGTGCCAGCCCGGAGAGGCGGAGGGCCCGGCGGGCTGTTTGGTTTGGTGGTGAAGGTCCGAGGGCGGGCCGGCCCGTAGCTGCGAAGATTGTGAGATGAAAGGGCCTAGGCCCTGTCCTAGTGGGGGTCGAATTGCTGCGATAACTTGTAGTGGGCCAAAACTGAAATCTGCGCATGATCTTATTGTCTTTTGGGAACGTAGAAACTTGAGCTCAGCGATTTTATGGGCGGCATGATCTCACTTCATTAGCCTTTTAGGCAAAAAGTCTAAAAGCACGAAGCACCTACTTCTATGTTATGCACGTGTGACAACAATGGCAATTTCCTATTTATGTGTGACTTACAGCGAAGCACTATAGTTGCGAGTGCTGCTTGCGTGAAGAGTTGTCAAAGCTGGCAACTAAATTGTGATTTTTTTTTCTACGTAATTACAATGAGAAGGATGGAAAGTATACCAGTTAGTTATGTGACCAAATGCTAATTTTAAGTTCATGTCTGAAATTTCGACACTTGAGTTAGTAGAAACTTCTTAAACCTACTAGAGGAAAAAATATTGGTTGCTACGGCACTAAACTGAACACCGAATGGATACCAGAATTTCTTGCCAATAATTTATGCCATAATTTTGGCAAGCCAAGCTGTAATTTTGGCTTGTAAAAATTAGCATCCAACCAAGCAGACTCAATGTCATCACAATAATTTCTTTAATGAGTTTATGAGCCGGTTGGGCCCAGTTGTCACTGACCAAAATGGGAGGATGGAGGAATTAAGCGGGCTTCACGTCCTTTGCTCCGCATGTCAGAGCCTCAGACGATGGAGAGGAGAAATGTCCTCCTCAACCTCAAGTTGGCGACGGCTCTCAGGGCCGGGGATGGATGTGCAGTGCTGGGCAGGGGCCGGCCTGTCGGCCAGGCTCCCCGGCGACCGCTGCTGGGGGTGACTCGTCGGCGGCGGTTACACTCTGGTCGACAGCGAAAATCGAGAGGTACGGTGTGTAACCGTGTAAGAGCAAGTTTATAAAGCTTGGCTTATTAAATTGAGCCAAGCCATGTCCGTTCAGATAAGATGGATTTGGGCAGTTTTTGTGGTGACCGAAAAAATCAACAAAATAATAATGCGCACAAGTGAACACCGCCATGATCGGTAATCTTAGCGCTATCTTCGCCACTGATCAAAGCAATTGCTTTTCGTTTCCCAAGCTTTCAGTCGGATGTACATACCCACCGAAACGGAGCAGAACAAAGATTCAAAGAATTGTGAGGCAAAGAATATATACGATCAGCAGATCGATGGAGCATGCATCTAGCTAGCACGCCGCCTAAATCTGGAGCAGGTTATTCTGCATGTCGCTGGCCTGCATGAACAGCTTGAGCCAGAAGTCCATGTCGTCGTTGGCCGCCGGCGCGGCGGGGGCGTCCTCCCTCTCCATCCCGGAAGAATAGTCACCGGAGCTGTCCACCGCCATCGCCAGCGTCTCGGACCAGAAGCTGTCCTCGATCCGGTAGTCCTCCTCCGAGGTGAAGCTGTCCGCGTTGTTGTCCAGCGACGACGCCGCCGAGCAGTCGGCGGAGGAGGTGGTGGTCGACGTGTAGAGCGACGACTGCTCCGGCGACACGGGCGCGGTGATGCTGGTCGGGCCGTCGAGCACCACGACCTCCGCATCAGGCTGCTGCTGCTGCTTCTTCTTGGTGGGCTTGCGCTTGGGCGCCGCCGCCTGCTGCTGGCTCGCTGGCTTGGGCTCGAGGCGCTTCTTGAGGTGCGTGTGCCAGACGTTCTTGATCTCGTTGTCCGTCCTCCCCGGCAGCCTGGCAGCGATCGCCGACCACCTGAAACCATGCAAAATGAGCTGCTCATCAGTGCGCGTGTTCTTTAATAATTCGGCCATAATTTACGAGACAAGTGGCCGATTGGGCCATGCATGTTGTGTATCATATCGTTTGGTTCTTTCCAGTGACCGGATCAACTCGACCCCATCATCAAGAAGAGAGAATCAGTATACGTAGTCGATCTTAATACTACTAGCAGACTGACAATGATGATGGTGGATGCATGGTGATCAAGTGGATTAGAGCAAAGCCGCACCTGTTGCCGAGCATGTGGTGGAGGTGGATGATGGCGTCCTCCTCCTCGCGGGTGAAGTTGCCGCGCTTGATGTCCGGGCGCAGGTAGTTGATCCAGCGGAGGCGGCAGCTCTTGCCGCAGCGCAGCAGGCCCGCCTGCTTGGGCAGCGCGCGCCAGTTGCTGTGGCCGTGCCGCTCGATGTGCGCCACCAGGATCCTGTCCTCCTCCGGCGTCCACGGCCCCCTCTTCAGCCCCATCCTCTCGCAGCACGGGGCGCGCCCCATCTCTCTCTCCCCCCGCCGGCCGGCCGCCGTTAACGTCCGAGTGCGCGTTCGAGTGCTTGCGAGGCGGAGGCGGAGGCGGAGGCGGAGGCGGAGGCGACCTAGCAGCCGAGGGAGCTCGTCGCTGTGTGGCTCTCGTCGTCGGAGTAAGGGTGGTTGCTGCGTGGTGGACTGGGGGAAGGGCCGGACGGGACGGGGTTATTTATACTCTCCCGGAGAGACTAGGTGAGGCTTGAGGCGGACAGCGAGCCGGGGTCGCGCTTAGCGCGACAGGGCGAGCAGTGTAGGAGTTAGTAGTTTAAGATAAAGTTTAAATTCGTTCATTTTGTTAGTATTGATCTCCACCGTCAACGACTGGGCTAACCTTGACTCGCGTCCTGATCGAGGACCGGCCGGCCGCCGTTAACGTCCGAGTGCGCGTTCGAGTGCTTGCGAGGCGGAGGCGGAGGCGGAGGCGGAGGCGGAGGCGACCTAGCAGCCGAGGGAGCTCGTCGCTGTGTGGCTCTCGTCGTCGGAGTAAGGGTGGTTGCTGCGTGGTGGACTGGGGGGAGGGCCGGACGGGACGGGGTTATTTATACTCTCCCGGAGATGACTAGGTGAGGCTTGAGGCGACAGCGAGCGGGGTCGCGCTCTGATAGGAAAAAAAGAAAGGGCGAGAACCCTGAACCCAAACGTGGTCAAAGCAGGAAGCTTCCCCGAAGAGGGGGCGCGAGCGCGACAGGGCGAGCAGTGTAGGAGTATAGTAGTTTAAGATAAAGTTTAAATTCGTTCATTTTGTTAGTATTGATCTCCACCGTCCAACGACTGGGCCAACCTTGACTCGCGTCCTGATCGAGGACGCCCAGCCCAAGATGAGGCTAGTGGGCCCCCGTCGCGCAGCCCTATAAAGTGGAGGTGGGGATTAGAGGCTCAGGTATCGAGGTTTGCCACCGCTATAGTTCCCCACCGTCCAAACCCTAACCCGATCTAGAGAGGGGGGCGTCAGCGACGGGAAGCACCACTGTGCCGCGCCGTCACCGCCACCGGCGCCCCTGCGCCACGCCGCCAACGTCCGCGACTTCGAACCTCTCCGGCTCGTCCACGACTCCGCCGCCGGCGTTCTGGACATCGCCGTCGGGTTCGTCTTCGACCATCGATGGTATGTTCTTCAAGAACCAGAGAATACTCCCACTGATCTACTCCTAGGCGATCTAAAGATTTTAACAATGGTATCAAGAGCCGATCTAGTGTGTAGATCGAATTGGGAAACGGGATTATGTTACGAATCGAAAGAACAGAGAGATTTCGATGCAAATCGAACAAAGTAAGATCCAAACCCTAACCCTATGGGAATAAGGTGGCGGGGCTTACCCGCACGCACTACTGCCGTCCATCGACGCCGCAAGGAAAGGATAGCTCGGGCCGCCCCTCGTCGGTCGTCGCACGCGCGCGCTCAAGGCGCCGTCGCAAGGGCCGCTCGACGGCAGCGCGCTCCCGCACGGGCGAGCACGCGACCGGCGAGTGGGCCTGCGGCGGCGTCAGCATCTTCTCCGGGTGCCAGTGGCCACCGCCGCTCCGTGGGGAAAAGAAAGAGGAGGAGGAGGAAGACAGAAGAGCTCAGGGTTGCCGCGCATGGCCAGGCGGCGGCACCGGCCGTCTCCTCCGGCGAGCCACCGTGCGGGCCGCCGCTCGGGCCGCCGCCTCCGTTTCGGGAGAGAGAAAGGGGAGGTGAAAAATGAGCTAGGGTTTCAAGGGGAGGCCGGCCGCCGGCGGTTTTGTTTCACCGGGATTGCCGGAGGGCCGTCGGATTTGATCCGACGGTAGATAGCACTCGGCGGCTGGCGGGCTGCTTTCAGCCCTAGAGCAGCGGCGCGCTGGGCCGATTCGGCGGCCCAGTCTTCGGTTTTCGGGCTGTAGGCCCAGGCCGCCGCGCATAGAAGGGCCGCGGGCCGTCTTTCCCGCTGGGCCAAAGCACAGTATGGAGAAGTTTTTTAAGTTTTTTCTATTTTCAGAAGCATTTCTCAGTGACATTTTGATGTCTTGATTAGTGTTAATCTCTATTCAAATTTACATCAATGTATATTTTGTTTAGAGATCAGAATAAGTGAAGTAATGATTCTGAATATAGATTTTAAAAGCTTCCGCTGCGAAGTAAAAGGTTTATCCTCTATTTAAATTGGAACTAACGGGAAAATTTAAATAGAGGAGTCGAAAGATATTTGTTTGAAGTTGAATTGTAGTATTGTTATTGTAACACCCTAATTTAATTTTCAGTATTTCATAATAAATTTAATTGGCTTTATTTAATTTTCTAAGGATTTAATTTGCTTAGTCTTGCATTTAATCTAATTTTTGTTCTATAAGTAATTAAAATTTATCATAGGGTTAAAAATGTTTGTTGCATTCATGCTGGAGCATCTCTTTTATTGGTTTGAGTGCTCGGGTTTGAATTCAAATTTGATTTTGAATTCAAAGAGTTTGAGTGGTTAGAAATAGAAATAGAAAGGAGAAAGAAATAGAAGAGAGCCCAGCCCAAAACCCAACCAAACCCCGCGGCCCACCTTTCCCTCCCCAAAAAACCTCAGCCCAGCCCAAACTCAAGCCGGCCCAGCCCTCCTCCTTTCCCTTTTCTGCGCTCGGGCCGACCCAGCCCTTCCCGCAGCCCATCTCTCTCTTCTTTCCCGCGCGCAGCCCGTTCCCTCTCTCCGCGCGCTGAGCTCAGCAGACCCCGCACCGCGGCCCAGCTTTCCGCTCAGCCCAAGCGGAGCAGCCCGCGCGCTCGCTGCGCCTCGCTGACAGCCCCACCCCACACGTCAGCCGCGTTTCCCGTTGCCACGCGCACACCTCGCAGAGGCTGACCGAGCCGCCCCACCTGTCATCGCCCTCCTCCCCTTTCCTTCTCCAGCGCGCCAATAGAACCCGAGCTCCCCAGCGAGATTCTCGCCCGCGCACTCCACGGCACACCTGCCCAAGATCCCCGCCCGGCCTTTAATTGGCCCCTGTGGAACCCCTGCGCCATCATCCTCTCATCCCGCAGCCCCCAAACCCTAGCCGCCACGCCCACACAGCTCCGCCGCGCAGAGCGCCCCTGCGCCACCGTGAACCCGCCGCCTTGCCACCCCCTAGCCCCTGAAATCCACCGCACGAACTTCGCCCGCGCACCAGGAAGCTTCTCGCGGCCACCGTCATCGACCACGACCTCTGCAGCGCCGGAATTGCGCCAGGAACCAACGCCGGTGAGTAGCCCCGCCGCTCAATTTCTCGCCGCCGGTGATCCCTGACCCGTCCTGACCCCTGTAGAACCTCCACAGGGACTCCACACGACGAATCACGGGATCCAGGAACCCGGAGCACCCCGCGGCGATCCCCTCCACAAGCTCCGCCCTGACCACGCCGCCGTTCAATGTCGCCGCCGACACTGCATGCCGCATCCGCCCATTCCAAGCCCTGGGTAAGCACCCCGAGTCCTCCCGTCTCTCTTTGCGCTAGATTCTGTAGACCCTGGGCACTCTAGGTGCCCAGGCACCACGCTCCGGCGAGCTCCATGGCCGCCGAGCCGCCCTCGCCATCGAGGAGCCCTTTCCCAGCCCCGCATCGCCTCTCTGAGGCCACTGTGGATCACCCGCGCCGAGAAGATGCTTCCCGACCCAGATCTTGTTCTTTTTGACCCCAGGAAGGCCGAGATTGGCCACCTCCGGTCGAGCGCCGCCGCGGAGCTCGACTCCGGCGACCAGCGCCGCCGTCCCGTGCGCCCAAACGCCCTGAGCTGCACGATCTCCAACGGACGACCTAGATTAGATCGTGCCTTGATTAGATCCGACCCGTCAGATCCAAATCCTACGGCCGAGATCCAAACGTACCGGTTCGGCCTGGCTCTTTTTCTAAAGAGACCCTCACTTTTTCCCTATTCAACCCGCGGTCCACCTTTATTCAAAAATAATTCCAGTTTGGCCCAGAATCTTGCACAAACCCCCCACGCTTTCTAGAAATGGAACCCGCAGTCCAGAGCCGGCGGTTTTGCATGTTAGACCCCAGAGATAATATTTAATTATGTTTTAGTCCTCGGTTTTGCCCAGAAACCCCCTGGAACTCCAGTTTTCTTACAAATAGGTCCCTGGAACTTGTTTTAGGCCTAGAATTTGCGTTTTAACTCCGTTTTAGGCGTTCTTTATGTCCACGCGATCGTTGTAACGCGTAGAATAGTTTTAGACTAGTTTAGTGTGCTGTTTTTATGTATTGATGTACTATTTCTGAGCTTTTATTAGTGTTTGCTTGTATGCTTATTGTGTGCCTTGCTTTTGGCCATGTGTTCGTGAGTAGACGTTGATCCATCTGAGGAGCCCCAGTACCAGTACCCGGAGCAGCATTCATTTTCAGATCAGTTTGAGCAGCAGCAGGAACAGTTTGAGGAAGACAAGTATAACATGAACAACCTATCACTTTAAATACAATTTCATACTGCATTTTAATACTGTATGCCTATAAGGACTTTCCTAGCCATTTTATATCCTTTATATATTTTCCTTGGGTTGCATTTTGGTTAGTTGTGCTAGGTGCTGCGCTATAACACATAATGGTCTTTTTTAAATTAATTTGATTAATGGTATATGCAACTTAATTCTGAGAGTGGCCCTCTGTGTGGCTTGAGTGGCTCACGTCTCGTTTAAAATTGGTTTTGTTAGAAACATGGTTTAGGGGGTCAGCACGGTGCTTACTGCCTGGTTGGCCACTCTCCATAAGGACCGGTTCATAAAGCGACAACCTGGGACAACAGCGCTACCACAAGTCTGGAATGGGACGGTCTTGGCTTACTAATTAGGTCATTTTGGTTCGGGAGTAACTTACCGACGGGGCATGGGGGGTGGTGAGCTTCTATGGTGGCCAGGCTACGAGGCTTGGTCTGCGTACCCCTCGAGGTGGTTACCATCGTTGCGGAGCCTGATTCCTTAGCGGTTACACCTTACCAACGTGTCCTTTGTAATGGCCTCGTAGTGAGTTTGCTAGTCATCTCACCTAAGGAAGTGTGATGAACAACTAGCGTAACTCACGACTTGTGGGTAAAGATGTGCAACCTCTGCAAAGTGTAAAACTGGTATACTAGCCGTGCTCACGGTCATGAGCAGCCCAGATCCTCCTTTTGATTAGTGGGGTTATCTCCTTCCGACGAGGGGGTGCCTCTCGGGGTTTTGGTATGGTTGTTGTTTGGTTCTCAGTGGTATCATGATTAATTTTGATTAATTACTATGTAACTGGGTTTATGGTAATTCATCAACTTGTAGTAAATAGCTTTAATAAAATTTTGCCAAGACTTAAAAGCTAATGCAGTCAGTCAGCCAACCTAGAGCCTCATAGTTTGTGTTATACTTGTTGAGTACAAGTTGTGTACTCACTCTTGCCTACTCTACTCTTTTTCCTCTTGGGGATACTCTACTGCTGCTCAGTTCCTGCCGACGCGAGGGAGTTCGCTCAGCGCTACCAGGACTACGAGGACTTCTAGGAGTTTCGTCTCCCAGTCGACGTCTCTGTGGCGCCCTGCTCAGCTTCCAACGAGAGTTATCGTTTATGTATTACGCTTCCGCATACTCTGTACCAGACTTTTGTCATTAATATAATAAATAACATTCGTATTCGCTTTATTATATCTTTTTACGTGATATGTGCTATGATATACTGTTCATTCTGTTGTATATACGTGTGACTTGATCCTGGCACGTATATGATGGCTCGGTTTATGTCCTTTTGTAAACCGGGTGTTACAGTTATTTTCTGACCAACGTTGATAATAGCACTATTATGATTCTATTTTGAGTTTAAAGTTCAAGGTTAAATCTCTGACATATTTTGCATCAATGTGATCAATTTTTCAGAGAAAAGAAAAAGACAATGAATTGCTTCTGAAAAGAAAGAAAAGTAAAGAAAAGCTCAGATGAGTTTTTCCCTGTGGGAAAAAGGCGTTTTTTAAGTTTAAGGTTAGGAAAAGCTTCCGCTGTTGTAAGTAAAAAAAAGTTGTTTTGGCACCATTTTGTCATTGTAAGTGTCAAGTTGAGCATTAGTTTGTTCTTAAAAGAAAAGAAATTTAAAGTTTATTATGATGTTGTCATTTTCTGACCAAAGTTGATGATGTCAATATTATAATTTTTTATTCGTGTTCTATTTCTGCCCAACGGTGATATAGAATTGAGAGTAAAGGAAAGTTGTACGTTTTAATTTTGATCAACGTTAAATTAAGACATACAATTCTTCCCAAGTAGAGAGAAATTAATAGACAAAAGTTGATTCTGATCAACGCTACAGATAAAGTTTAGAGGTTACTCAGCTGTATAGTTGAGGTTAAGAAAGAAAAGTGCTTGTTCCATTCTGAATTTTAGTTGATATGGAAAAGAGATGTAACTGTTTTCGAAAAGTTTTTGTTTTCTCTCACTAAAGTTTTGCGAATATTTTAATTCGTAAAATTTTCTGATTAAATTGGAAACAACGGGAAGATTTAATCAGAAAAGAAAGTATATGTGCATGTTTTAGTCATTGCGACCAAAGTTTTATCACTATATTATGTTTTTTCCTTGTCCTTCAACAGTAAAGATAATGGTTGAAATGAGTTTGACGCACGTTAAATTTGACCAACGTTGAATTAAACATGCGTTGCAAATGCTTTTTAAGTTTTATACCGCATGTCGGAAAAGTTTTTGGCACTTGTGTCACTTATATCCTGCATGACAGGAGTATCACATAAAAGTGAAGAAGTCTGGGGGAACTTTTAAGCTATCCTAGCAATTCTCATGCACTACTATAGTGGCATGTTTGGATAGTGATTTGAAAGAGTCGAAGGACAAAAAGAAAGTTGTATGCGAACCAAGATTGCAAGCATGACTTGCAAAAGTATAGCAAAATGAAGAACTTGATGAGTTCTTGAAAGTGCAACAAATCAAGAACTCTGAGGAGCTCTTGAAATGGAATGAGGAAATGGTACTCCCATTGTTTTGCATGACTTGATCATGTGAATAAATTAAGTAATAAAGGCTCCTCGTTCACAAGTGTTACAAATAGTTTCGAAATTATGGCAGCAAAGGTTGTGCCATATTTCGAGGGGGAGAAAGATTAAAAGATAAGAAAGATTAAGATTTAGAGAGAGAGAATTTCTCCGCAAAGTTAAATGTGATGCATTTTTAAAGCAAGAATGATCTATTAAAGAAGAATATGACCGAAAAGGGAGTACAACGGTCATAACATTGATACCCCAATTACAGAAATAAGTGAAATTCTTGGAGTTTTTCAGCTCCAAATAGGAAGAAAAGATAGTCGAGTCTCAAAGCAACTGAAAGAAAAGATGATGCTGATAGCACCTTATGAGGCTAGTCCCCAAACATTGATACCCCAATTACAGAAATAAGTGAAATTCTTGGAGTTTTTCAGCTCCAAATAGGAAGAAAAGATAGTCGAGTCTCAAAGCAACTGAAAGAAAAGATGATGCTGATAGCACCTTATGAGGCTAGTAAAGATTAAACCCAAATAAAAGCTTGGAGATATTTCATCTTTACAATAGATGAGATAATCTGGGGAGTAAAGTATGTTGTCAACTAAAGCTAGAAGAGAAGTGAGACTGTACGTTCACTCCCATAATTCAAGCACTCAATTGTCTCAACATATGTGTTGGCATTGTATGAATGGCAGAAATTGAGGTGTCTCATTCATCAAAGTGGCAAGAAGCCATGGAAGATATCATGAGACCTAAAAGTTCCAAATTTATTTTGGAACATAGAATAAGTTCTTAATGGAGTCAAGACAGTAGGTTATAGTGGGTCTATAAGATTAAAACGTGACTCTAGAGGGAACATGGAAAGTTGCTAAGCACGACTTATGGCAAAGTTTTGTGCAAAGAAATTGTGATACCACCTGATGAAATCAGATCACAGAACAGTGTATCAAAAGTTTTGTGAGAACAAAGGAAAGTTTTGGGTTTTAAGTAAAGATGACAAATCGCGAATGTGCAAAGTTCAAAGATGGGAAATTCTTTTCCCGCAAAGTTCAAAGAAGGTTATTATGATCTCTAGTTCTGATTAGATAATCTCGGTGAAGAACCATTCATTCTAGGAATGGAAATTTACCGAGATAAAAGAAAAAGGGGGTATCAGGACTATCACAGAGAGCATACAAAGAAAAGAGTTCTAAAGATATATAGTATGCATGCGAGTAACCTACGCCTGTCCAATTGTCAAGGGTAATAGTTTTGAAATTTTTAGGTTTCCAAGAACCATTATATGATCGATAAAAAGAAAAAGGTTCCATGTGCTTCAGCTATTGGAAGCAAAATTAGTGCTCAAAAGAATTTACCCTGACATAGCGCAAGTATCCGGGACATTTTGGCAGAAGTCGAGTCCAGCAATAGATCACTGGAATGGAGTTATAGAATGTTTTGCAATTTTGCAAAATATTGTCAGCCTCATGCTAAGTAAGAAAGGAACATGCACTCTCTCAAAAGGTTGTGAGTAAAAAGAATTAAGTTTTGGCGAGATGTTTAGTGAAGCCCACAGTAGTAGCTAACACTCGCGCTTGGAGTTTTATTGTGGAAAAGCTCCAATGCAAAATAGTTGTGATTCATGGGTTGTGTACCTGTTGGTGCTCCTTAATTATCCATTTTATCCCCTGTTTAACTTTGATAATGGCATGAATTTAATATCAAAATCACTAACCATCCTAACCTCGGCCCAATTATTGGTCGTTTTCGCGTTTGCACATATATTTTGGAGGTACTTCATTTTTGCAGGTTTTTGACCAATTTTGGAGCATGAAATGGAGAGGCCCACGATCACGTGATGACACGAAGAAAGACGAAGGCCAAAGCCTGAACAAAGGATCGAAGGCCATGATGTTTAGAGGCCCGTTCATGCACATCCACCCTCCAATGAAGCCCAAAGGACAAAGCCCACAAGATAAGATCAAGATACTTCGGGGCTAAGCAAAACAAAGAGATATTTAAGGAAGGATTTTCCATCCTATCCTTCTCCTCGAAGAAATCTCGAAGATAACGACGTCTAATGGGGTGCAATCGTGAAAGACATAAACTCTAGAAGATTCCAGGAGACTTGGAGAGAAAGATGAACATGAGTCGGCGAAGGAAAGAGCCAGGCCGGCCGGCCTAGGCTCATTGGGCCGGCCGGCCTAGTCTCATTGGGCCGGCCGGCCCAACCCTTTTTTAGGTCAGTTCGACCTCCCCTTTGACCGAGGGTTCCCTGAGGCTACTTAAAGACCCCTCCCCAAGGTTCACGGAGAGATCAATTCGGGAGACGACGCCAAGGAGCAGAGAAGATAGAGGGACACCTCTCGGAGAGCCGAGGGTCGTGCTAGTTGTCTAGGGTTTGCCCTAGCCGACATGGGAACCTTGCAAGGAAGACCACGTCGGAGTTCTGGAGCTAGGATCATTAAGATCAAGGTAGGGCCCCGGTTGTGATCTTGTGATGTACTATCATTCATGGTGAAGTTATTTGTGATTCCGAATGTTTAGCGACCATGTTCTCTCTTTCGATTTCGTTCTTTTCTTTGGGTTCGCTTCATCCTAGATCTATTATCGAGATAGATTGCTTAGCATGATCTTGTAGTCATGGTGGCTAGAGGTTCATGACGGAACTACCAAAGGGGGTTCGACTTGCTTCAGGGTATTTCGTTCAAAAGAGGGGCGTCGTGACAGGCCGTCTCCACAGAGTAGGCGGAGTATCGAGGGATCGGATTGGAGATTTTGGGTTTAAAGAGGCTTTTCATTGAGATTCACATCTACCTTACTTCACTTCATCTAGCTGGAACTACAACATATGCATGATCTAGGTGATCTAGATTGGTTATCTCTAACTTTCTCTCGCTACCTTCGGTGTTTGTCGTTTTTAGTAGATTAGATTCGTTTTACACTACATCAACACAAAGGAACCTCTATGCTAGTAGATTTTTTCTTGTCTCTTTGGTTCCGTGGATTGATAAACCTTGGGAGAATACTCTGAGGGAAAAGCTACACGAAACCGTGCGCTTGCGGTATATAAATCGGGGGCGCTAAGGAGCGTCAACAAGCTTTTCTGGCGCTGTTGCCGGGGAACCATTGATTTAAGATCCAATCTTACTTGCATTCGTAAATATTTCTTTTTCTCGATTTTTCTTTTTGACCTTTTTAGATCTCTTATTTTTTGAGCTAACTAAAAAAAACTGATCTCTTCCACGAAAATCAATCTAATCTAGAGCTTGCTTTATTTTTCTTTTATGTTTTAGATCTTGTATATTCATCTTTTAGATCTCGTATATATTTTTTTTCTTTTTCACTAACCCCTAACAGGAGATGGACGGGAGCCTCTCCAACAAACCCGAAAATTTTGTGGATGATCCAGAAAAAATTTACAGGCAAAAGAGACGAGAAGCACGATCAAGGAAGCCGGAACTAGTAGATCCAAAAGTTGAAGCTGACGATTCATCGTCTTCACCTCAAGCAACTCCACCAACAACTCCAAAGGAGGCGCCACTTCACCAAGGGATGGCGCTACCGGAGCCGGAGCGTACGATCGGAGAGCTATGCACTCCAGACGTTCGGGACTTGCCGATCCAAAATCTCGACAACATCGGAGTTCCGTTCGAGATCAAGACTTCAATCATAAGGATGGTGCAAAGCTCGCCCTACACTGGAAAAGAAGACGCTAATCTACATCTTCAAGCGTTCCTCCAACTATGCCGCACCTTCGACATGCAAGGGATGACTCAAGATCAAATAAGAGCGAGGCTCTTTCCATTCTCTCTACTTGGGAGAGCGCTGCAATGGTTTCATTCTCTACCACCGCGCACGGTGCAAAATTGGGAGTCCTTGATGAAAGAATTCATGACGGAGTTCTACTCGCCGGGCAAGACCCAGATTCTGCGCAACAAGATTACACCATTCGTGCAAGCCCCGACGGAGACTATTGCGGAAGCCTATGAGTGCTTCAACGACTACATTCGCGCCATACCTCATCACAAGTTTTCAAGGGAGGATGTGGTCCAGAAGTTCTATCAAGACCTCACTACTGCATCAAGGGGGATCATTGACGCATCGGCCGAAGGTTCTATCATTGAGCTCACGCCTACTCAAGTTTTCAAGCTATTCAAGAAAGTGGCGGACAATGACGCATGGGCATCATCGGGGCGCCTACAACTACTCCAAGTCGTGGGTGCCGCGAAGAGTGTATTACAAGTGGAACGCGAAGAAGTGCTAGAAGGGAAGATCGACTCGCTCATGAGAAGGTTGGAGAAGATGGAAGTGGAAAAGAGAGAAGCCCAAGCTATCGATTTGAAGGCGGCCGAAGCGAGGTCTACATGTGAAGAATGTGGAGAGTATGGCCATGTCCAAAAGAATTGCCCGGAGGAAGCCAAGATGCTCGACTACATGAAGAAGGGAGAATGGATTCCGCCAACCAACTTCCGCTACAGGCAAGGTAGACCCCAATTTAATGCAAGCTCTTCCATTCAAAACTCGGTGCCTCTTCGTATACAATTGAAGGAGTTCATGGAGGAGCAAGGCAAGATCAACAAGGACACTGTCACCAAGTTCAAGGCTATGGACAAGATCTTGGAGAACATTGATGGCAAGATGACGGAAGTCGGGAGCTCTAACCTTCAAGTACTCAACATGATGAAGATGCTAGAAACACAAGTAGCCCAGCTCGCCGGACGCCTATCTAGCAACGAAGGAAAATTGCCCGGGCAACCTCAAAGTCCGGAGACGGCAAAGGCAATTCAAACTCGCTCGGGAAAGGAGACCGAAGAACCCGAACATGCGGAAGGAGCAAGGAAGCCTAAGCCAAGAGTTGAAGTGGAGACCATCATCAAGGAGAAGGCACCTACTCCTATGCCAGAGATAGTCACCGAAGAGCCGGAGTTTGAGCTACATGACATAGACACAAAGATTCTACCACCAAGGCCACGATACCACAAAGGTAAACATGAAGATGAGAAATTCAACAAGTTTGTTGACATGGTATGCAGGTTGAGCATCAATATGCCGCTCTTGGACGCTCTACAAGTTCCGACGTATTCTCGCTACTTCAAAGACATCATGGGAAACAAGCGCGAGATACCGCCAAGCACTGTCAAGTTAACCGAGGAATGTAGCGCGGCAATCGCTAATGAAGCTCCTGAAAAGAAGAGGGACCCCGGATGTCCTACCATCCCGTGTTCCATTGGATCTTTTATGTTCGAAAGAGCACTTTGTAATCTCGGTGCAAGTGTGAGCGTCATGCCCAAGAATGTGTTCGAGAAGCTATGCTTACCGGAGCCGGAGCCCACCGCCATGTGCCTAGAGTTAGTGGACAATTCTGTTCGTTATCCTTTGGGAATCGCCGAAGACGTGCCCGTGAAGATTGGAGAACACTTAGTCCCCGTTGACCTTGTGATTCTCGATATGGGAGAAGGGAGCAAGGCGCCTCTCATACTTGGGAGGCCTTTCCTCAAGACCTTAAGGGCGAACATCGACGTTGGCAAGGGGGAGATAAAGTTCGACATCAATGGCACCACAAGCGAATTCAAGTTTCGTCCACGCCTCGAGGTATGCAACATGATCAATGTCAAATATGTTCCGCCTCACCGCCGTGTCACAAAGGAGAAGCCAAAGAAAGAAGAGGAGACGAACAAGAAGGAAGCGAAGAAGGAGATAGAAGTCGTCGCATCCATCGCGACAAAGAAGATCGCTGCACCCGTCAAGAAGAAAGCTAAAAGCCCGCCTGTGAAGACCAAAAAGACGACTAACGTAGAAGACAAACCCGCACCAAGGATTGTGCAGAAGTGGGTACCCAAGACTGCAGCGCCATCACCGAGCGTTGGTCCGAAGTGAAGAAGAAGAAAGTCTAGCTATAGACTATAAACGAAGCGTTTTGCGGGAGGCAACCCGTTCGTCAAGTCAAGAATAAAGCTGCCGGGAGTGCAACCCGTTCGTCAAGTCAAGAATAAAGCTGCCGGGAGTTCAACCCGTTCGTCGAGTCAAGAATAAGCTGCCGGGAGGACAACCCGCGAAAAGTTTAGGTAAATGAGTCGAGAATTTTGCTACGCAAGAACATGATATACTTTTGAACAATTGGTCGTTCGGTCGAACAATTCGATTTGGATTTTATTCGCTCGGTCATTTCGATGATGTTTCTTATCTTAAACCAATGACATGAGCCATCCTATGATTTATTTGTCTCTTCTTGAGAAAGCCACATCCAAAATTCCATACCCATTTTTGGCGACCGTCCTGTTCATGACGGCCGGACCAAGTTGAGATAAAACACACGAGTAGAGCCGCGCTATGTTTATATTACTTAAATTCTTGATGCGTAGGTTCGCACAAACATAGAGAGAATTTTTAGTTTCATTACCATAGGACTAGAATTTTCCTAAACTTAATTATTCTCTTTTTCAAAATTCTCTCTCTCATTTTGGCAAAAATTAGAACCTAAACCCAAGACCCACGGTTGAATTCGAGATTGTTCGCTATCAATTCATGAAAGTGAATGGTTCCGATGCAATCAAAATTAATGTAGTCGGGAAATATTTTTCGACCTACAAATGTAAAGATGTTTCAATTCCCCTCTAATTATTCATTTAAACTCATTGCATGTTTTGAGTCAATTTTGAAATTTTGAAGTTAGAGGAGGATTAAACATCTAAGCATGATTTGGAGAGGGTTTATGTGCTTGATTAACACCCATTGATCAAAGTGAGTTCATGGGAAAGATTTGTACTCTCTACCTACCACCACATGCAAATAATTCAAAGGAGGGAGCAGCCATGCATGGAAGGACATATGATTTTCAGCAAAGATGGCACCATGTGATGCATGATGAAGCATGGGACAAGGTGAATGACACAAAGTGGAGAAATAATGTTGCAAGTGGACATCAAAGGCAAAGAAGGAGTGGTTCACGGGATTTGGACGGTGCAAAGCATGCAAGATGTACTGGACAGAAGCGAATAATTGCACCAGGAAGCCACCAGAGAAAATTGAAGTGGAGAGGAGCCAGGAATCCCCTAGGCCGGCCGGCCCCAAGGCCCTAGGACGGCCGCCCTGGCCCCTATTTAACCCCTCTGGTGCTCCCTTTGGTAGGTATACTCCTCACTCAGTTTCTTGCTTATGTTCTTCAAGTTCTTCGCCCAGAAACATCAGTTAGAGCCCTGAAAAATTCGTCCACCAAAATCTACTCCAAAAATCTCAGAAAATTCACCACAATTCCTAGTTTGTTCCACTCTTCGATATATTGTTCTCCCGCCGGCAAGAAACCCCCGGTGTGTTTGTTTTTGAGTGTGTGCATCAAGGAGTCACCATGAGTTGCCTCATGAAGTTCATCGCCGGGAGGAGAAGGACGCGTTCATCAACATCCGACGCATCGGCAAGTTCTTCGCGGAGGCACTCGGTCTCCGAGTCTCCGCGGAGCATGGAGGAAGACAACCCCGCACCGAGGAGCGACATGCTGCTCCTTGGTGGGATGAGAGACCCGAGAAGCTCCTCCATGAGATTCACCGACGGGATGCCACCTCCTCCACGGCGTTCGACAGGGTCATCCGCACCACCACCATACAAGCCCAAGAATTCAGAATATGGGTTTATTATCTTATCGAAGGAAGAAGAAGAAAGGCTCAAGTTCATGAAGGGAAGACTGCGAGCAAATTATGATTTTGATGATGAAGCATTGGTGAAGCTGAGATTTCATCATGACATCTATGAGCTCTTGGAGAACATCGGTTGGAAGTTATTTTCCGACGGTGTCACAGTTGATATGCAAGAAGAAGTGGCTCTTGAGATGTTCATGACATTAGAAAAATCAACAGAAGTGGTGGATGAAGAAGAAGTTCCATGTCTGAAATTTCGGCTCAAGAATGAAGAGAAAGTAATCACCTATGGAGAAATAGGAAGCTTGCTCGGATTCAAAAGTAATGCATATGAAATGGTGCAAGTTAAAGATGGAGAGCTTGATGAATTTTGGAGAAAGATAGCAAAAGATGTCAACCGCCAAAGGAAAAATATAAGTAATGTGATCCTCCAAATATTCCACTCTTGGTTTAGCACAAGAATTCTCGGGAGGATGAGAGAATCGAAGGTCACCGACCAAGAATTAAATTGGATGTATGCTGCATTGGTGAAGAAGCAAGTAATTGATCCCACCTACATCATGGTTGAAAGGTGGATTTGTGAAGCATCATCCGGCATGGGAGAAGTTGGTTCGGGGTGTTATCTCACAATGATAGCCCGAGCCATGAATCCGAGGTTACGAGTGATCCAAAAATTTTATGTCCCGGGAAGAGATATTGGGATTGAACATTTGAGGCAAGGCCATTATATCGGAGGGGATGAAAAGAAAGGATTCACTATTTCTGAGATGGATATTTCCCTCCCCGATCAAAAGCTGAAATTATTTGCAAGAGGGAGGACTGATTGGCGAGTTGAAAATATTGGAAAAAAGTGAAGAAATCAAAAAGAGGAAGGTTAATTGAAGGGACATCGGCATCGGCACAACAAGAAGACTTGGAAGTAAACCTTCCACTGCCAAGTTCCGCTTATTGGAGGAATGAATTTCAAGGTGCATCAAGTGGACAGGGATACCCGTAAGGATGGACGAGTCAATGGGAAGGAAGCCAAGAACAAGCATTGGGGCATGCTGCGGCGGCGCCCCCACCATTTAGCAACTACGGCTACCCACCCTCGTCATATCAAGGAGAGATGCTCGACCCGTCATTTGGAGCACAATATTTTGACCTCCCTCAACCAGAACAAGGAATGAGAATCATGGGTGCTTATGCAAGAAGAAACATGGAAGATATAGACGCCATCCGGAGGCACACAACCCAACTAGAAGATGGAACTGCGGGAATCGCATATCAAATGGGACTTCTAGGCCTGGCGCCACCGGAATAATTTAATGGAGGAGCATTTCAGCAGTATTATGACCAAGGATACAACGCAAGAGCCAATCAAGAAGAGTGATCGACGGCAAGACCATGAATAAAATGCTCGCACGTATGGTTTGGATTTTTCTATTTCTTTTCATTTATTTTCATCATGTGTGCAAGCTTGTGTGTGCATAGCAATTTTCTATTTTATTTATGTGCATTTTGCTTTCTTTTGCTTTCATCACCATGATAAATAAATGCATCACCCATGCTTTAATGTTATAGTTAGTAATGATGATAGAAAGTTTGTGCCATATTAAAATATGATGATCGTTGCCACTTTGTCTACTTTCTTGTGCTTGGTTTATGCATGATTAAACTAATGCTCTCTCTAACATGATCTGAAAATTAACTAAATGCCGGCTAATTCAATTGTGGAGGTTATGATAAATTAAGACCCATATCTTTTATTCTTGCTCTCTTACTTAAGCTTGTCAAGGAAATTTATTTTGGATTTAATTATGATCTAACCTTGTCAATGATACCTTTTGCAATTGCTCTACCCTTCTACAATCCTAAATGATATATCATAACAAACCATAGAGCAAGAATTATTTTTAGGTGAATCAATTCAGGATTTATCTTCTTTGGTACGAGACTAAGAAGCTGACCATTCCGTATTTTTGTGTACCTCTCTTTTGCTAGCCATTCTATCCATGCATTGTGAGTTTCTATACCGGGAACATCGCAAACCTCGCTGGATATCCACCCCTAACCAAAAACATCTTTTTGTGAAAAACCTCCTTGACCACAACCTATATATTGAGTATATATTTGTTTTGACGGCAAAACAGTGGAATCAAGAGCAAAATTCAGTAAAACATAAGCTTGGGAAGCATCAAAGAGTTCGCAGAAGAAAAATCCGAAGAAGTGGAGGCCTACAGGCAGTAGGCCGGCCGGCCCAACACCCCTAGGCCGGCCGACCTGCCCCTTTTCCTCCTCTGTTGGCTTCAATCTTTCACGAGGAGATGCTCTATTGAATTCCAAAGTTGAGTCCAGAGAATTGATAAAGGTTTTGTGCACTCACTCCTTCAAGTTATCATCACTTCATTGCTTGAGGACAAGCAAACATTCAAGCATGGGGGGGAGGTGGAGTAAGTGCATTGTGTTGTCAATGGTTCTGAGGAGCAAAAAGAAAGAAAGAAAAAAAAAGAGGAAGAGAGAAAAGAAAAAAATGAATGATGATGAAAAGCTCCTCGGTTCCTTTAGCTTCATTAAACTCTAGATACTTTGAAGATTATTCTATACTCAATTATTCCAACCATGTGCAATCCGATAACAAGGACTTCAGTCGTGCCTTAGTATCAACCGTTGCCATTTGCACATGTCCACCATCTAAAGTGTGTGTTCCATTCTCTCCCTCTCCACAAAGAAATTATTTTCCAATGGTCTTTTTGACGAGTCTCGGTAAATCCATAAGAAGTATTTCTTGTTTTGATAATATCTTGATTATAATATCTTTTGTTAGGACTGACCTTTCCAGAGCTCCAGATAAAGCCTCACACATACATATGAGAGAAAGAAAGGAGAGAGTTCTAGCAAGATTGAGAGACAAGATGAGCTGAGAGTTTCCATGAGCAAATTGCAATGAGGTTTGAATTATTGATCTTGGTTTAGCATTACTTATGGAACTTACTTTCTTAATTCTGAGACTTGTTTAATTTTGAGAGCATGTGCTTAATAATTGTGGAGAAGCATTTAACTTGTATCTACCTTCCACATTGAAAAAGCTGGTTACAACTTGAACTATTAACTGTAAAATATTTTTGGGAGCATTGTGTTTTCTCGTGTATGATCAAGTGCAGGGACTGGATACTGAAAGACAGCGCTGATTTTTATCAAAGACTTACTCGAGGACGAGCAATGTTTAAGCATGGGGGGAATGTTGGCGCTCCTTAAGTATCCATTTTATCCCCTGTTTAACTTTGATAATGGCATGAATTTAATATCAAAATCACTAACCATCCTAACCTCGGCCCAATTATTGGTCGTTTTCGTGTTTGCACATATATTTTGGAGGTACTTCGTTTTTGCAGGTTTTTGACCAATTTTGGAGCATGAAATGGCGAGGCCCACGATCACGCGATGACACGAAGAAAGACGAAGGCCAAAGCCCGAACAAAGGATCGAAGGCCATGATGATTAGAGGCCCATTCATGCACATCCACCCTCCAATGAAGCCCAAAGGATAAAGCCCACAAGATAAGATCAAGATACTTCGGGGCTAAGCAAAGCAAAGAGATATTTAAGGAAGGATTTTCCATCATATCCTTCTCCTCGAAGAAATCTCGAAGATAACGACGTCTAATGGGGTGCAATCGTGAAAGACATGAACTCTAGAAGATTCCAGGAGACTTGGGGAGAAAGATAAACACGAGCCGGCGAAGGAAAGAGCCAGGCCGGCCGGCCCAGCCCTTTTTTAGGTCGGTTTGACCTCCCCTTTGACCGAGGGTTCCCTGAGGCTATTTAAAGACCCCTCCCCAAGGTTCACGGAGAGATCAATTCGGGAGACGATGCCAAGGAGCAGAGAAGATAGAGGGACACCTCTCGGAGAGCCGAGGGTCGTGCTAGTTGTCTAGGGTTTGCCCTAGCCGACGTGGGAACCCTACAAGGAAGACCACATCGGAGTTCTGGAGCTAGGATCATTAAGATCAAGGTAGGGCCCCGGTTGTGATCTTGTGATGTACTATCATTCATGGTGAAGTTATTTGTGATTCCGAATGTTTAGCGACCATATTCTCTCTTTTGATTTCGTTCTTTTCTTTGGGTTCGCTTCATCCTAGATCTATTATCGATATAGATCGCTTAGCATGATCTTGTAGTCATGGTGGCTAGAGGTTCATGACGGAACTACCAAAGGGGGTTCGACTTGCTTCAGGGTATTTCGTTCAAAAGGGGGGCGTCGTGACAGGCCGTCTCCACAGAGTAGGCGGAGTATCGAGGGATCGGATTGGAGATTTTGGGTTTAAAGAGGCTTTTCATTGAGATTCACATCTACCTTACTTCACTTCATCTAGCTGGAACTACAACATATGCATGATCTAGGTGATCTAGATTGGTTATCTCTAACTTTCTCTCGCTACCTTCGGTGTTTGTCGTTTTTAGTAGATTAGATTCGTTTTACACCACATCAACACAAAGGAATCTCTATGCTAGTAGATTGTTTCTTGTCTCTTTGGTTCCGTGGATTGATAAACCTTGGGGGAATACTCTGAGGGAAAAGCTACACGAAACCGTGCGCTTGCGGTATATAAATCGGGGGCGCTAAGGAGCGTCAACAGTACCCAAAGTTTGGCATTATATGAGGCTACAGGACAGGCAAAATGGTTAAGAAAACCATTACCCGGAATTAATAATGGTAGACAACAACAATATACCATTCGAATATTTTCACTCCTATGGCAACATGTTAAGTGTACTGCCAAACACATTGACAATGGCTTATATGTTGCAAAGGAGAAAATCTAGAATCATATGAAATCATGGAGCATCAAAGTATCAAACAAATATTTGCGGATCTGCTTACCAAAAGGCCTACCGCCCAAGTCGATATGGGTTTTACGGGAGGCCTATGATTTCTGGATTACTAAAGGGCCCATAGAAAGGTTAAGGTCTTGTTTCAATACAGAAAGGTGCATTGTGGCTGTTAAGTCTGACGGTAACTAATAACCGTCATGATGAGGCATGCCCTACATACTGATCTGCAATGAGATGAGGCCAATAGCAAAGCGACTAAAGAGAAAGTAAAGAGTTAAGTCCAAATTGAGAAATTTTAAAGTCCAAAGGTGAGATCAAGGGGGAGAATGTTAGTATTGATCTCCACCGGGCCAGTCCAACGACTGGGCCAACCTTGACTCGCGTTCTGACACTACAAGAAATATGATGATCTATGACGAAAGTTTTATGACATTTTAATGGAGCGTCACAATTGCACACAATCTATGACGAATTTGAAGGTATGGACCCTAGGCCCAGAACTTTATGACGTTTTATTGAATTCGTCATAATTGAGCCCACAAAATATGACGTTTTATTGAATTCGTCATAACTGAGCCCACAAAACATGACGTTTTAACATTAATGTCATAAAAAGGTTTTGAGTATTATTATCATTATTTTATATATACAATAATATTCTTTGAGCACATATTCTTTTATAATGTGATCAAATATTCTATTGATGTTAGTTTATCGATTTCTACCAGATCTTGATAAAAAATAACATGTAAGTAAAATTCATATCAACTATATAGCCTATATGGATGACACCTACTAAAGTCATTAACTCTATTTCTCTTAACATGCAAGTTACCCGCATCATATAGGAACCTATTATATCAAATGCCACATCAATGTCCATTAGGACCATCGATTTATATTTTCCATCATTTTTTTGTGAATTTTGCCATGCAATCATCTTAATTTTTTTTACTTTCAAATATCACGTTAAAATTTAAGAATTCCCGCAGCAGGGGTATCACCTAGTTTTTTTAGTTAGTGTGGCTTAAAAAGTCTCATTCATTCGTGGGATGCTAGGCATTATTATTTTTAGTTAATATGGCTTAAAGGGGGGGGGTAGCGCAGGGTGGAGGGATTCGCACACTGGTCATCAGCATAAGAGGCACCCCCCATTTCATTACACTACAACAATGTTTGCATCTATGTGTCAGGTATTAAGTATTTTATACACATGTATCCCATGTTTTAATTCGAACTAAAAACGAGGCTCAATTGAAGATTCGAACCGGGGTCACCAAGACAAGAGCCAACCGCCTTACCAGTGCGCCAAACCTTGGTTTGTGGAGGCCATGGGCAATAAATATTTTTATATATTGTTATTCCTGAGCTAGGTGTTTGCTTATATTTTGGATCACAATTAGATATTATGGTGAATATATTATATGGTACTTTGGAAAAACAATTTTGAATTGTCCCTAGAAGGTAATGAAAATTTTTTGGGCCCACTCCAACATTTTTTGGGCCGAGCCCACTTTCTCCCACAACCTATAATCAACCAAAAAGCTAGAGAAAAAAAGAACAGAGGTAAGCCGGATGCAGGAATCGAACCTGGAACTTTCCTCTTCAAATGGAGGCAATTACCACTGCACCATCGTTCCTTTTATGTATTATCAATATTATTTTATAATACGATTGTAAATAGAAGTTTGAATTGTCCATCACAAACGCTTGAAATTTATACCTACTTTTCGGATATGATATATAGTATAATATAATTACTTAAATATATTTATTTGGAATTTTGTTAATATTATTTTAAATACATGCAATTCAAATTTTCATTATATTCAATAAACATCCAGAAATTAATTTAAACTACTAAAAATAGTAAATTAGCTTAAAAAATTATTGAAACTTCTAAAGCAGAACTTATACATACTCTACTATATACCAAAAATATATAAATATATATAAGATAATTATTTTTAGGTGTTACTTTACGATGGTACAATAAAATAAAAAATAAAAAAAGAAGATGTAAAACGGGCTGAAAAATTGAAAAAAAAAACTGTCAAAAACTAAGCTCGAACACACACACCCTCATCGATGGGAACATTGAAGCCTTACCACTAGGCTGGCAGCGCACAAGTGGTTGACAAGAGCATTATTTATTTTAGTATACATTAAATAGTCGTTGTATTTCTGGAAAATAAAAACAAACCTGTGCTCCGAAGGAATCGAACTTGCGACGAAGCTGAGGTAAAGATGGGGCATTACCACTGCACTACGTTCTCGTTTGTGTTTGTCAGCATTAAAAAACTATTTTAATAAGTTAAGCGACGTGGGTGATGCACAAATATAGTGGGTATTTCTCTTTTTAATTCGGAATTAAAATTTCTAACTGGTATTTCTCCCGCATATGAACTCCAAATTTGATTATTGTTATTCTGAAATTTTTCAAAAATCATGTTCTTTTGTTTAATTGCATTTGTTTGTAAGTCAATTAGGATTTCTTGAATCTTCTTCATATAACTTGTTTTCTTTCATTTAAGCATAGAATAGAAATACATATTTTTACATACCAATAACTAATTTAACTTCATAATTTCTATTATTATGGTTAACATAAGCTTGTGTCCAAATCTGAGATCCGTACGAGTTCAAAAATATAATAAGTTACTCAAATCTCAAAGTTTCAATTGAGTTATAAGAAATTATGTGAGAGATGTATCTTTTTATGAATAATGTATGGTCCAACTTTACTAAAATTATTTAATTTTTTTGTGGCAAGATTATGGACCAAAAATATGTTATCATGTCAATTTTTAGAATTATTTGACCAAATTTAGATATTATTGCAATTATTTTATAACATGGTTGCGAATAGAAGTTTGAATTATCGCTAGCAAATATTTGAATTTTTCATTTATTTTTAGAATTCGAAATATAATATAACATATATAACTAAAAAATATTTTTGCAAAAATTTTGAAGCATTTTTTGAGATACATGTAGTTCAACTATAATTAATTCAAGTAAACTCGTAGAAATTCATTTAAACTCTTAAAAATAGTAACTGAGTTATGAAATTCTTGAAATTCCTAGAATACAATTTAGATGTTGTCTATTACATATAAAAAATTATTAAAGTATATAGGATAATATTTTTATAAATTATTTAACAAATATATCTTAATTAGTTATTTGAAAAATAAGTTAGAAAATAAGTTAGGAAGGAAAGAAGGCCCATCTCGGCTAAAATGGTCCAACAAATCCAGTCTGTCTATACTCTAATCGCACTCCATTGATATAAAAACACGCTCAACACAAACCCTAGCTCCTCCATTCCCTGGACCCCCGCCTGGCCGCCTCCTTTCTCCTGTGCGGCCGCACTCCACACCCTTGTCTCTCTCTCGTCCCTCCCCACCCCCTCAGATCCACCTCCACCGCTGGAGCCGCGCGTGAGCCGGCGTCCTCCTCCACCGCCGGAGCCGTCGCTCGTCTGCGGCCTCTCTCTCCCCACCCCCTCAGATCCCCCAATGTCCCCCGCGCAGCACGCGCTGCCGCTCGTCGCCGGCTTCCTCACGCCGGCACCGGTGCCAGCGCTCGTTCGTGAGCTGGCGTCGACGCCGCCGCCCATGCCTGACGACGGCCTGTGGTGGCAGCTGTGCGTGGAGGATGGATCCGGCGACGGCCTCCTCACCCTCAAGGACTCGCTCATCGATGGATCTGCGTCAATCTACATCTCCTACCTCGGGTTCTGCATCCGACATCTCCGGCGGCTCCCCGCTTCTCTGTCCAAGATCCACGCCCTGCATCCTCGTCCCCCTCTTCCCACCGTCATCTCCACTCTTCGCAATCCTCTCCTCTGTCTGCTTCTCGTCGATTTCGTGCAGACCCTAATCCCCTTCCTCTTTCTTGTTTTTTAATTTGTTCTTAGGGTTAGGGTACTGAACCATGCTCGCGTGCGCAGCTGCAGGATCTCGATGAGATGAAGCGCTGCCTCAAGGAGATGGAGGAGCCCGCCACGCTCCGCGAGATGCAGGCCATGGTCGCCTAGGAGATGCAAGGTTCGGAATCCCTTCCCTCCCGTGCTTATTTTTGTTGATGTGGAGACATGGTGCCGTGTGATTGGGAAATCAACTTGCATATGCTTATGGGTAGATAGGCTTTCGCTGATTGAGTTAGAAACTGATAGGGGTTGGTTCGGATTCTTTAATTAAATTGCATCCGCTTGTGAGTAGTTCAGGATTGACTGATGGCTTGCATTCGCTGATTGACTGATTGTAGATCCTACTGTCAAGATATAGTGTTTGTTGTCAGAAACTGGGTATAAAGAAATGAATTGGCGAAGCACGAGCCTGGGGGCGCTAGGACACTGGGTTGACTGCAGGTTATCATGAATTCCATTAGCTTGTTTGCTAAACTGATCTACTAAATGCCTGACTGACTTCTGTGGTTAATCTGAAAACCAATCTGTTAGTCAGGTGAACTGCGGACGCTTACATACTGCTTGCTTGTTTTTAGCTGCAAAATGCTACTGGTTGTGGTTAATCTGAATACCAATGTGTTAGTCCGGCTACTGCATAAGCTTGCATGCTTTCTTGCTTGTCATTAGCTGCATAACTGTGCTTTTGTAGCTCAGTGTTTTCTCTCTTTTTTTATATTCTATATGCAGCTTGTTTATATATGAGATTTAGCTGCTAATATATGAATCATGCTTGTTTATATATAATCATTAGTGCATAACATTGCCAATATGTGGACGAGCTGCGGCCGGTACCCACGAGGGCAATGGAGCGTTTGACTTGCATAGCCAGCCCGCACCGCTTCTCCATTGGGTTCTGAGATTATTTTCTTCTTCCTTCGACTTGTACATTAATTAAGCCTATGCTCCATTCTTCTCATTCATGCAGTGCACACTTTTTGTTTGACTTTTTGCATGTGAGTTATGCTTTGAATGGATTGATGGGGAGGGGACCGTGTACGTCTTTTAGAAAAATTAAGACATGCTTGGCAACCTTACCTGCAGTATAATTTTTTTGTTCATTTTTGCCTAACTGTGTTCCACTTTACTTTATTTGAAGGAACAGTCTAGTTGCAAAAAATTTGCTATGCATTGAAGATAATTATATGATGATTTGATTTGCATTACAGTTATCAGTCCATGTTTGAACCAAATTTCAGAGCAGCTTAACTTCTTGTAGCAACAAACGTTCTGAAATTTTTGTAGGATATCTTGCTAGTAATTGACTGTTTGCTACTTTCTTGGTTCACTTCACATTGATGATGACTAAAATTTTGCTTGTGGTTGCTAGTCCACGGGCGGGTTTTATATTGAAGCATGAGAATGGTGTTCGGCAGGTATGTCTGCATCTGTACAGCATAATTATAGTTGATGTTGAGATTGTAGCTAGTTTCAGTAGTGCTTGCTGTTCACTTAGCTTCCTCCCTGCATGCATCTCTTTAACTAAAGAAACTATAAATCTGATATATGATTTTTATTCAAATATTAAATATTGACTTTTCAAAATACAAGAGATGAGCTTCTTGGTAGTACAATAATGCAATTGCATTGCATATTCATAGCTGCTTTCTATTCTACTAATATTAGTCACGGATTGTTCCTTTCATCTTGTTTGTGATGTAGTGAGGGATCCTCTACTCATGCTGTTGCCAATTTGATAAAACAATTTGATCCTCTATTTTCATTTTAAACAGGTATTAGGAGGTTGTACCGCAGCTTTGTTATGGAGTAGAACATTCTAAATTTACCTTTGTACTGCAGCTATTTGGTAACAGGCTTTCCAATACATTGTATATGCATTTGCATTGTCAAATATTGAGTCCATTTTTCTGCAACCTTGCTATATGTAAACTGCACTCTAATTTTCAGAAAGATTAAGTTCTTTGCATGCTTGCAATTTTCAGGGAGAGAAGTACAAAGATCAAGAACAAGTGCATCGAATTTGTTTGAGTGCCTCTACAGAAAAAAGAGAAATGATGCACGTTATGTACATATTGCCATTGCATATTAGCTTTCAAATATAGCTTATAGCAATTCTGGATGAAATTTTTTTATGTGATTTAATGTTGTATGTGATTAAATGCTCGATCAAAATTTATTTATGTGATGAGATGTTAATTTCTTGTTGATATATCTCGGGTTGGGCTGAAATGATCATGCAGTTTATATGGGCTGTGTAAATGAGGCTCAAATGGGCTGTGTAAATGAGGCCCAAATTGGCTCACGTGCCTGCTGCCACATCACTGTCTATGTCAGCATCCATGTGGTGCCATGTCATCACTACTTTCCACGTCACTGCTATGTCATTGATCATGTTAAATTACACGTCATCATTGCTATCCACGTCATCGCCATGTCAGCAGCCACGTCATCTTCCATGTCATTATTGTGTGACATGGCAATTGAATCTGTGACGAAAATTATACTATTCGTGACGTTAATTTTCGTCATAGAAAACGGGCTTGGGTTGGGCTTCGGGGGCCCGGGGACATTCCATGACGGTTTTAAAACGTCATGGATCAAGCAATCTATGACGAAAATTTAAGAAACGTCATGAGGTGTGATCTATGACGCTCAATACATGACGTTATTTGAGATCGTCATAGATACTGTTTTATGACGGGTTTTTAGTGATCTATGACGAAATTTAATCGTTATGGATCAACAGATTTTTTGTAGTGTGATCGGGGACGCCCAGCCCAAGATGAGGCTAGTGGGCCCCCGTCGCGTAGACCTATAAAATGGAGGTGGGGATTAGAGGCTCAGGTAACGAGGTTTGCCACCGCTATAGTTTCCCACCGTCCAAACCCTAACCCGATCTAGAGAGGGGGGCGTCAGCGACGGGAAGCACCACTGTGCCGCGCCATCACCGCCACCGGCGCCCCTACGCCACGCCGCCAACGTCCGCGACTTCGAACCTCTCCGGCTCGTCCATGACTCCGCCGCCGGCGTTCTGGACATCGCCGTCAGGTTCGTCTTCGACCATCGATGGTATGTTCTTCAAGAACCAGAGAATACTCCCACTGATCTACTCCTAGGCGATCTAAAGATTTTAACACATTTTTCACTGGTTTGCTTCTGGATGGAGTACGCTATTCGGCGTTGCTTTTGTCGTTTTTTTCATGCCTCCGTTGTTTGTACGTTGTGCTGCTTTTTCGTACCCCTCCTGAGTGCCGGCTTAAAGTATGGGGGGGGGGGGTGGATTAGCATGTGTTTCCTGTGTTATGATGGTATATGATAATAACACACTTCTGTGACTTTATATCACATGCGATGACACAATAAGGTGAACCTGACCTATTCACATGCGATTTCTTTTTGTTTCTCTCTGTGACTTTATATCACGCCTAGCTAGTACTTTGTTTACCTCACTTCTGTGTCCTATGCTAACTGGCTGACGGGCATATGTAGTGTACTGTGTAGTATTACATATAAGGGGAGGTTTTACTGAGGAGCTATCATCCAATGCAAATGTGATTTTTATTTTAAAAACAAACTGCTATATTGGACTTAACATTGTTCTGGTCGTTAAACTTTGTTCTATAATAACAACATTGCTCTGGTTGAAGACATGTGAACTCTCGGATTTTTCACCGCACACATTCACACCTTTATTTGTTTATTTCCAGAGGAAACTATAGCTTGTAAGTGGCATAATTGTTTATAGTGTTGCAGTTACAAAGAAAAATATTTATCTCGATGGGGCAGACTTGTGGTTTGTGTTAGCGCACTATCTACACCGGTCCAATTCTACTTGTTGGATTTGTTTGGACCCACCAGTTAATTGGCAGGTAGCTAACTTTAGCTGAAGTGGATCCAAACAGGATTAGCTAATATGCAAGTAAGGTCATTCTAACTAGCTAAATAACAACTTCTCCTGAAATGTAAAACATTTTACTTTGTATCTAACATATTAAGTAAATTATAAAATATATTTTGTAATGGATCTAATTATTCTTATTTGACATTCAAAATATTATTATTATTTTCTGTAGACTTGGTCAAACTTAGAGCAGTTTGACTTAGGACAAACCAAAATTCAATTTGAGGACAGAGGGAGTATCAATTTGCTGGTTCAACCTACCTAATTCCAAGCTAATGGATTAGCTGTGTGGATCCAAATGGAGCCTCAGTTCACAAATCAATATAGCTCACGTTTACCCTGAAAACTAAATCACTTCTTCTTTATTATAAGCAAGCTGCTACGGATATTGGGCGAAAATCCAGTATATGTCCCGATGACAACCAAAATTCTATCAACAATAATCACTTTGAAAAACGGGTACGGTACGGTGCCTCTAACACTAGAGACATAGAGACCGATGTCGACCAAAATCACTTTGAAGAACGGATCTATTTTTTGACTATTGGGTACTAAAGGCACCGCTATTCTGTGTGATTATGCTCACACTGTCAGATGGCAAGAACTTTATACCATTTCCTCACGTTGCCCTTTATCCGGAGGACTAAATAAAGACAAAACATGTATACCATCAGCAATAATCAACGAGATATCAGTGGAGACGCATGTTTGAACGGCCGTAACTTTTACACATTCTTTGTGCTCTGTATGTAGTGCTCGCTCCAACATTCTGGATAACACAGGCTAACCCCAAAACGGGACCCGAGTCAGATTTCGCTCCCTTTCTCCATGGTGGAAACCATTTCGCAAGACGACGACGGTGTCATAGCCGCAGCTGCAACCTGCTTTAGTTTCTTTTCAATTCCCTGCTTCAGGTTCAGAGAAGACGAAGATGTCGTAGCGGAACTCGATCAGCGCACCGCATCGTTGTCTTGCTTTGATAATCGAGACACATGCATGCGCTTTATTATCCCTAATCCCTCTCCGTGACAGCGAACGGCTGGGTCGTCGACGTCGCCGGGCGCGATTTGATCGCGACGCGTGTAGATCGACGACTTTTCCCATCGGCTTTGCTCCCGGGAGAGACCTGCATGACCATCAGCTGGAAATTTTGGACGGGGTCGGGCGGTCAGTCCGGTTGATCTGGTCACCGGCAAGTCGCGGCGGGGACGAATCGGCGCGCTTCGCTTGCGGCGCGTCGCCGTCGACGAGCGGAAGCGCCGGCCGGGGACAACTTGGCCTGGGGACGACGGGGTGAGGCTAGGGACACCCAAGCATACACTTTCTGCAAGCTCGTTTGATTGGTTAAGAGGACTAAGCTCTAGCATCAGGCTACAAGCAGAGACTTGGTGTGTGATGTACACTGTAGAATATATATTTATACACGATTATGATACATTTTCAGCCGTGACACGGGTCGACTTGTTCATAATCTCCGTAGAAGATTTCAATGTGTTGCAGCGCAGCTAGGTACTACCGTCACGCAATGCGACACGCGCTATGATGATGATGATTGATGAGCAGAGAACAGGTATGGAAATACAAGTTGCAGTTGATGATGTCTTTTCGTGTCCTGCCTTTGCCGGTGATGAAGTGGCGCTTAAGGCTCAAAGTGCGACCAGAGCCAAGCGCTCTTGGTTTTTTTTCTTTTAACCGGAGTGGTAACAGCTGCACTAAGACAGACAGCTAGCCCAGTTGCTGCTGGGTAACAATTAAGAAATTAACCGACGTTTTGGCTAGTTCAGAGGGCGTGTAAAAGTTGCAAACTTTCTCAGGCAGGGGAGGGGATGAATTACTGTGATAGGTTACGGACGATCAATGTAGCTAGACGAGAGAAGCATCAGTCAGATCAATGTAGACGAGAAGCCATCAAAGTTTATGGTCAAATTTTGTCACAAAAGGGTTTGTGGTCAAATATACTGTGTACTGGCTACAAGTTCAGAAAAGAAGATGGAGACTTTCAGGCACAGCAGGCATAATGCGTAGCCTAGATAAAAGAAGAAACAAATAGACACGAAGCCATCAAAGCTTTTATGGTCAGAAACACAAGTAAAAAAAAACGTGTGTTTGTGGTCAAAGAAACTGTCATTAAAAAAAAACGTGTGTCAGTGCTGCCACAAACGGAAGGTGCCGACACTCGTGCTCAAGCTTGATTTCGCCAAAGCCTTCGACACGGTCATCTGGGACAGCCTGCAAACAATTATGCGCGTGCGCGGTTTCCTTGACCGTTGGTGCGCCTGGATCAACAGCCTACTCAGCTCGTCACGGACCGCCGTGCTGGTCAATGGAACTCCGGGGCCGTGGTTTACCTGCAGAAAAGGTCTACGCCAAGGAGACCCGCTGTCCCCCTACCTATTTCTGCTTGTCGCCGATGTGCTCCAATGCTCCAACAAATGATTCAGAAAGACCCCGTGATCAAACATCCCATCTCCTCCAACCAGCCGTGCCCGGTGCTCCAATATGCAGACGACACTCTGATCCTGGTGAGCGCAGATGCAGCATCTATGCAACGCCTGAAAGACCTCCTCGACGCTTTTGCACTTGCGACTGGCCTGCACATCAATTTTCATAAGAGCACCGTGGTACCGATGCATGTCGAGAGCTCAATCCTTCAGCAATGCATCTCCATCTTGGGCTGCCGGCAAGAGCAATTCCCTCAATCATACCTTGGCCTCCCCTTGTCACATGAGAAATTGAAGCAGGCTTCATTTACTCCAATGATCAGCAAAGCCGACAAATACTTGTCAGGGTGGAAGGCCTCCCTGCTGAACACGATGGGGCGCGCAGTTCTTGTGGATTCCGTGCTTGGCAACCTGCTCCTTTATGCAATGGGGGCGCTTAGACTGCCAAAAGGGACACTTGCAGCATTAGAAGGGAAACACAGAACTTTTGTTTGGACAGGCTCTGAACATGCCAGTGGTGTGCACTGCCTTGTTGCGTGGGAACAGGTGTGTGTGCCAAAGGAACTTGGAGGGCTAGGCCTGAAAAACCTGAGTGTTCAAAACCAGTGTTTGCTACTCAAGCTGATCCACAGACTACACCACCCCGGTGCTTCCTCCTGGGCGCGATGGGCGCGACAGCATGTCTGCCGTGCGTCGCTCGACGGTGAAGTTCAGGGCAATCACTGGGACACACTAAGGAAGCTCCTTCCTCTGTACGGAGTCATCACAACTGTTCGGGTGCACAATGGCCGATCCACATCCTTCTGGGACGACTCATGGCTGGGGGACGAACCGTTGTCTGAAATTCACCCTGCATTGCACAGCCACGCAACCAAGCCACATGCCACGGTCGCAGAAGTGCTGCAGCTTGGGATCGACCAATTCCTCCAGTCCAGAAGAACAAGAGCCGCTACAGCTGACTACACTGCCTTGGCCCCGCTCCTCGCCACTGTGCTACCTGGCAGCGGCGAGGATGAGAGGGTCTGCAAATTCCAGAAGCCCGATGGGAGCTTGAACACTTCGTCGCTGTACAAGGCGCTCATGGCTGCCCACACTCCATCCTGTGAGTTTGCTAGCTTCGTTTGGAAGAACCGGGCACCGCCCAGAGTCCAGTTCTTCGTGTGGCTACTCATGCAACGATGCATCCAGAGCCGGAGCAACCTCCTCAAGAAGTCTATCACCACGGATGACACTTGCGAGCTGTGCAAAGATCACCCTGAGACAGTGGACCACATCGTCTTCCACTGCCCAGTGGCGGCGGCCTTCTGGCGACAAGTTGGTTTCGAGCTAAATGCACATGCAACCGTCGAAGCACTACAATCTCTCACAGCATCAAGCCCCGCCCCGAATCCCCACGGGTCGGTTTTCCTCTTCCTATGCTGCTGGAACATCTGGAAGCACCGCAACCGGGTTGTGTTCGACGGCGCCGAGCCTTGCCTACAACGACTCTTGCGCAACTGCAATGAAGATGCGCGCCTCTGGGCATGGCGCCTGCCTAGGGCGGACGCTGGAGTAATCGAGTCCTGGAGTTTTCCTCTATGTAACAAACTGTAACAGTTTTCAACCCCCCCCCCCCGATACCCCCATTTCTGCTGTACAATCTGACTCATGAGTCAAATGAATGAAATATGAAAATCAGGTGGGGAAACTTTCCCCCGTTTGGCTGTCAAAAAAAAAGAAACTGTCTAGCACACCTTATTAGGTCCTTGCTCAACTATCAACATCGTCGTTTCTCAAAGGCACGAGGTCATCTCTTACCCCCAAGAAACCTCCTAGACAGAGCCACAGATGCAGCGAGAGAACGCATCACCAGCGAATCTCACTGTCTGAAAACGACGACACTCCATGCTACGAGCTCGACCCGGCCGGGCTCTGCAGCACGACAGCGATAACAATGGAGAGAGCGCGAAGCCGTCGGCGACGCAACTGCATCCAATCTGGAGCGGTGGTTTAATCTCAGTGCCTGCATACAAGTAGGCGGATGCATCGCGCGTCTCGATCGGCTGTGCATGCACCTACATGATAAGCTTGAGACCCAGCTATGGGCCGGGGAGACATGAGAGATGAATGATGAGCGTCCCTGTCAGCCGGGGAGACGGAGTCGATCGGCGATGGGCGCCGGAGCGAGATGAGAAGTTTCTTGCGGCGATTGGTCGCAGAACAGTGGAGTGGCAGCGGCGGCGGCGGTCGGCGTTGATGATTTCTGGGTCAATAATTTTGGCCAAGATGAGATGGATGGCCGGGGTGCCGCTGCAACAGCAAAGGGGCTGGCAGGCAATCTGTTCACTGATGGATAGGAGTACTAAAAATTGAGCCAGTTCAGCTGCCCATGTACTAGCTTGTATCCGTTTCAGCACATCTGAAAATCGACACAGAATAAAAACCGAGCCAGGTAAATTGAACTTTAACCAGGAAAACCAAAACAAGGCCCAAATCCGAAAGCACGGAGCTTTTCAACAGATGCTTTGAATTCTGAAGAACTTTCCTCGGATGCAGCACATGCGCGGCCATCTCTACAGCCTGACCAGATTCAGGACGGTACGGCGGCTACAGTGCCACCACGGTTGTACTCGTATATATGTACTCGACTGCGTGCATGCCGGCACACAGTCAGACCGTCAACTTCTCCTCGTGCGCGGGCCCACCGAGTCAAGCCTGCTGGCTGCTGGGCTGGGTACGACGCCTCCCGGTCCCGGCCTGCTTGTGTACATTACTCTGTTTGTGTTGGTGGTTAGTGCTGTAGTTGTGTGAGAAAAAAATATTATTGGCTGGCTGGTGGCTAGAGGTTGGTGTTGGAGCTATGTGAAAGAAAAATACTGTTGGCTATCTAGAGGAACCAAATAGCGAACAGAGTGATTGTCAGCTGCTCTTTTCCTTCCTGCCACTTGCTTGCTGCGGACTTCGATTAATTGTGCGTGTGGCTGCTGTGTAGTGGCACGCAAGTTCACACTTGCGCGAGTGTTGAAAACGAAGAATAGTCCCGCGCGGCCCCATTCTTCTTCGGCGACATTGGAGTACTACTTTGGCCACATTAAAAGTGCCATGCATGCATGTGTACTAACAATCATAACATATAGGCCCATTTTGGTCCTTCTCTTGTTCTATATTCACGTAAAGATGCACATGCACACGGTTGGTTGGGGGCAAAAAAGAAAGACAAAAAAAGCTAGCTGACTATTTTAAAGGATGGACATAGCCTATGACCTTTTGTGTTTTGTCTTGTGAACAATAAAAAAAATTTATCTGCAAAAGGTAATTAAATGTTCAACCCGCATGCATGCTGGTTGTACATATACTTCGTGGTGGTACAAGTGTACGATTCATTAAAGACAAAGAAAGATTGATGTCAAAACCAATGCATTATCCGGACAAGACACGGGTCCACGCAAAATATACGTATACTTTCGAGTACTTCGGCTCCTTTTTATACTCGTCGCTGCGTCACCAAATTGATCGATCGTATGAAACTACCCGGATCTTTCCTTATACAATCTATAATTGTGAGTGATTAGTGGGGGGGGGGGGGGGGGGGGCAGTGCTTCCATAAACTCCCCGTCGCTAATAATCATGCCTGGAGGAGCTCAATTTATAATCATGATGCGCCATGCAAAAAGTCACAGACTGAAGAGCCTCGTGCGAGGACTGAGCTTGCAGTAAACTAGCTATATGCCGGCATCATCGCTTTTTTTTTTTTTGCGAGGAAGCATCATTGCATTGCATTTTGACTGGTAATCGGAGTAAATCGCGTGGAGCATAATCCAAAGCGATGTAGGAAAAAGACGTAGCATGAGTACACATGTGTGAGTTACATGTGCTGAGTGCAGACCAGTCCTCGAAACCAAAGGATAGCAAGTAAACGAATGCACAATAATGTGCTGCAAAGGGGCACGTGGATTCACACTAGGGATTCATTGGTTAGGGATCACTCTGTTTTCTTGCTCTTTTTTTTTCTTTTTCGAAAGAATGGAGAAAACTTTTGTTTCGGTGTAATATTATCATAAAGAAGAGAATTGTTCTAGATCATTAAGGGAAACCAGGCTAAAAAATCATATAGCTAGGGAGGTAAACAGTTGGTTAATTTAGACTAACGGAGTAATTTAGATATATGTTATTATTGGTGTTACTCATACTATTTTCATAAAACCAGATGTGTATAATGTACAAATGGGCTATAAATTTTCATTCAATGTATGTAGTCAGGTTTTGAAACTTATCCAATTGTAGTATTATTATTATTACTAGTCTATCAACCCGTGCTCCCGCACGGGCTAATTAGATATATTTAATAATTATCTATCTCACGGTCTCTTTAACCAATTACATATTCTAATTCAGAACTGTAAAAAATTTATTTATCATTATGTAATTAAACATTAACAATTTTTTCTCACTTTACATCACACATCCATAAATGTTTGATATGTATTTAATTAAACACTTTGTTTGAGCTATTTAAACAACATGAAAATTGGTGTTCTCATCTCTTCTCTTATACATGAATATACGGTGATACACACATTATGGTTAATATTTTTATATAAATAATAACATAAATAATATATTAGTAATGATAGAAATAGTAATTTAGAATTTTATTTTGATGTGCTTTAAGATTTTATTATAATAATATAATTTAGATTTAGATTTTTAGTTTATTTTAACTTTTTATTATGTTATCATTGGATTATATATATATAATATAAATTTAGGATGTTATTTGATATTATTTTATCATGGCATAAGTGGGTAATTTACATGAAGATTAGGGGGTTAATTTAGATTATTTTTATAATGGCAGAGATGGGTAATTTAGATACATATTTAGGGGGTTGTTTTAGTCTATTTTTATTATGATAAAAGTGGGTAATTTATTAGAAAAAAATAACAGATCCAATGGCTATTATGATTAGAGTTGTCGAATTGATGGGCGGATGATTCTTATTTTTGTAAGAATTTGTAGAATTTCTCTATTTTTTAGACTATCCACCTAGAATCCTAGGTGCCTTCATCTGGAGGCTTCAAAAGGAGCCTCCAATTAATAATAGTAAGATATTATTATTATTATTATTATTATTATTATTATTATTATTATTATTATTATTATTATTATTATTATTAAGAATAAAAGGAGTTTTACAACGGAACCCGACCTCAAACAAGAGAAATGACAAAAAATACATAGAAATGCTATTATCATTAGAGCCTACCCAAATGATGATGCACTTGTTTCCATGAAGATTTCTAAACTTTATCTTTTTTTTAAAGCATCTTGTGAGGATCAATGTGGCAGCTCCGATCCAAGAGAAGCCTCCAACTAGTAAGAGTTTCCTGGTATTTATCATTTTTTAGCGTGTCTCGTGAGGATTAACTTGGAACCTCAAATTTGTAATGGTAAGTATAATGTAGCCCTTGCCCTTGTTTTTATTTTTATTCTTTTTCCCTTTTTGCAAATCATCCATATGTAAGAACCGGCGGTGCTGCATGCTGTTGTCAATAGCTCGTCATCTCGCCATCATCGGTCGCCGTGGAGTCAAGTGTATCATGCTGCACTGCGTTCCTGGTTTTCTGCGTTTCCAAGTGAAAAGCAGGCGAGTGCCAAAATCTACCTACCTTTCCGACAATTAGGATCTCGGGATGACCTTGGTGTCAAAAAGAGAGGTGTTTGATCGATGCAACGAGATGGGAGGCAGGATCTAGCTTTACCTCCCGTTCCAAAGGTATCAGGAGATGGACAGCGCCACCACTAGCAAATTGATGGTAGAAAATTGGAGCTGCCAAGGCTCTCGTAGTGCACGGCTTCTTTTCCAACGTAGTAATGCTCTTTGAGCCAGGCGAATCCAGTGCCTGCTTACAGGAGCTTAGGTACGCAGCATGATGATTAAAAGAAGTTGCAATAATAAAGCTCTATTTGGATCCAAGCACTAGAGGGTGAAAGGGCTAAACTTTAGCACTAGCTCATTCAAACGGGAGTGCTAATAGGGTGGATTGAACTTTAGCAAAGATGGGGTCTTGTGACGATGCTACAATTTTGCTGATTGCTTGATTGCGTGATCAAAAGAGACAGGCATACATGATTTACCTTTGTTGAAGTTGAACGGAACTCTTTGTTCGGTGATGGCATTTTTCAGGTTATTTCCGGTTTTCTGGTGCTTTCATACTTATCTGATGCGTCAGCCATGTCAATTTTCGACGGAGGTTCGCTCGGAATCAGCTTGTTTTGGTTTCATTTTTCATACGGAAATGAACTCATTGTCATCTTTGCTACAGTATTTTGTACTGCACTCTGTTCAGCGTAGAGGCCTTTATCTACATTTTGAACTGAGCCTACGAGCCCATTAACTGAGATTTTCTTCTGGCCCAAGATGCGAAGGCCGACAACCACTTCTCTATGACTCGCCCCGCCTAAAAGTTTACTACTGCAATCTTTCCATGGGCCATGGGTAGCGGCATCCTCAACACGCGGCCCTTCTCCTGGCTCGCCGCCGTGGCCGCCGCCAAGCCGACCAGCTTCCCCAGCGTGCCCGCCGTCCTCCTGACCTCTGGCCACCTCTCCTCCCACACCTCCGTCAACTCCCTCCTTCGCGCAGCCCCCTCCCCCTCCGCCTGCGCGCCTCTCCTCCGCCTCTTGCTCCTCCACCGCCTCCTGCCCGACCACATCTCCCTCTCCTTCTCCCTCCACTCCTGCACCCGCGTCCCCAGCCACCCGATCACCAGCCTCCTCCATTCCCTCGCCGTCAGGCTCGGTCACTCTCGCGACGTCTATGTCGTCAACGCCGCCGTCTCCTCCTACTTCACCGCCTCCGATGTCGCCTCCGCCGACTGGCTCTTCTCCGAGATCTCCAACGATGTCGCCGACGTTGTCACCTGGACCACCATGGTCAACGGGCACGCCAGCGCCGGCAGTCTGGGGCGGGCGAGGAGTTTCTTCGATGCAATGCCCGAGAGGAACGTTGTCTCTTGGAACGCGATGCTGGGCGCGTACGCTCGCGCCGGGTTGCTGCCCGAGGCGCGGAAGCTGTTCGATGCAATGCCCGACAGGAATGCCGCCACGTGGAGCTGTATGCTCAATGGGCTTGTGCACTCCGGGTACTGCGAGGAGGCACTGAGGGTGTTCAATGATATGGTCAGTAGCGGTGTTGTGCCGAACGAGGCCGCTCTGGTGAGCGCTGTCTCTGTGTGCACAGCTGCGGTCAGTGGAGCATGGTGCATGGGTGCATGCTTATGCCGAACGGGAGCTGCACGGGGCCATGAGCATCATCCTTGCCACCGCGATCATAGACATGTATGGAAAATGTGGGAGCATCTGCAATGCTGTAAGGGTGTTCGCTGCAATGCCCGTGAGAAACGTATACTCCTGGAACTCAATGATTGCTGGGCTTGCAATGAACGGCGGCGAGAGGCAGGCCTTGTCGCTCTTATGGAAGATGCAGATGGCTGGTGTTCGACCGAACCACATAACTTTTATTGGATTGCTGAGTGCTTGCAGCCACTCGGGCCTCGTCAATGAGGGCCGCAGGTTGTTTGACAGTATGATTGAGGACTTCGGAATACAACCAGTCCCAGAGCATTATGGTCTTATGGTTGATTTGCTTGGCCGGTCTGGTCGTGTTAGGGAGGCAGTATATTTTGTCAAGAGCATGCCTGTGGAACCTCACCCTGGCTTATGGGGTGCAGTAACAGGTGCCTGCAAGATGCATGGAGAGGTGGAGCTTGGTGAGGAGGTTGCCAAGAAGCTCATTGAACTGGAGCCTCGGCATGGCAGCCGGTACATTCTCCTGTCAAACTTATACGGCTCTGCAAATAGATGGGATGACATGGCCACTGTGCGCAAGCTCCTAAAACGCCGAAAGGTCCCTAAGGGCACTGGCAACGCTGTGGTTGGAAATGACATCCAGCACATGGAATGATTCAGTGTGCTTTTGATAAGCGTTGAGTACTGCTTCATGCTGATAAGGGCATTGAGACTTTGCAGTGGTTGGGCCGAGGAACAAAATGAGTTCCACGAGCCTAGTGGATATTGGCACTGAAACGGAAATCCTGACAGAGGATTGTTTTTATATGTCAGCATATGCCTAATGCCTTCTTGCTCGTGTTGAACTGAATTTAGTAATTGCATACATACAAGGAGCACAACAGCAAAATCTTGGCAAGAAGTGCAGGGTAGTGCTTGAGAAATGACCTCAAGGGGCAGAAACTCAAGGATTGTTACGGTTAAAGTAACAATTTTGTAGCATGAACAGTTCACTGTTAGGTGATTTAGGTTCATGGAAGGATTCTTCTACTAGTTACCGAACCTTGTTTTTGTAGCATATTGATTAAAGTGCAGTTCAATCATACTCACTCAAATAGTGTTTTTGTCAGATGCATTTCACTTGTATTATATATCCTTAAGAAGTATTTGCACTTGTATTACACTTGTGTTTTAACTTTCTGGGTTTCGAGCTAATGCTTTTCGATTTCCCTTTTTTTATTTATCGGCTTTTTGGCTTATATTGCATCTGGTGTTTAGTATGTATATGTATAGTGTATGTAGCACTAGTGGTGCCTGGGAGATAATTATCTGTTTGTATTGTCGTATTAAAATCATCGTGTGAACTCAGACTTTGTAAGAAATTAATTCCTGAAGCGGCCAGAATGCCAGCATTATTGTGATGTCCTGACTCCTGAGATCTATCTATACTTGAAGTTGCTGGAATTGATGTTTCATTGACAGTAATAAACTCATGATATGACTTGCACAATTAGGTCGTTAAGGAGTTAGCGTCAGTTGCAGTCCTGATCCTGATATTTTTCTGCCGGAAGAACAGTGCTGGACGGAAAGGTTCTAGTGAATTTGCCAACCTTCTGGGTTTCCATCAGGCAAGCAAGCTTCACACAGTGGCAGGTTCGACTGCATATCTGCAGATTTTGATGTTAGGTAAGGTGCAAACTGGTAGTATCTCAATTATTCATATTTGCTTCGTAATTGTATGATGTTTTGAACATCCAAAATGCCGTATGACTGTATCAGGTAACATAGGGGAAATGCTTCTGTAGTAGACGAAGAGAACTAGTAATTATGTTGCAAGTTTGCAACCCATATCTGGTGCAAGATTAGTGCCAAACTATGGCAAATACACACTTTGTATTCAGTTATTATTCCACTGTTGGGGCTTCAAGCAAACTAGCCCGCCAACGGGGACCAAGCAAGACGGTTTCTGTTCATCGTCATCGACGAGGGGACACATGTTAACAATTCTAGCCAAGTGGGCCGTCACCCGTTACATGATTCAATTTTTCAGGGCCGAGCGTCTAAAAAAGGCCAGTCATGAGGGCCTTTCATGAGCGTCGAGTACAATAAGTTAGACGGATCACATAGCTATAAGCTTGCTGGGCCGAAAAGAACTCGCTCGGTGCGATTGGGAGTCCGCCCCTTCCATACCGGTAGGGATGAAAGCAGGAACATAAAAATCCTGTACCAACCGACACCTGTAGGGATGAAATAGAAAAATCCGTACCAACAGACACCGAAAAATTTCGGCAAAATCAGAAACGGAAACAGTTAGGCATTTTTCCCGACCGTACTCACGGATCCCTTATTTTGCCGGGAATTTCCCGTTTTTTACCGGATTTATTCCGGTAACAACAGGCAAGAGCTGTTGCAGCTGGGTGTGGCTCGATCTTCTATATATTTCTATATGTTAAAGCCCCGAGGGGCGGCGCACGGACACGCAGGCCACATAGGCCGGAAAAATCCGGCCGCCCGATCGCGATCCGTTGGCTACGGATAAAAGAGAATCTTGCTATTTCGGAGTACTACATAAAATCTATTTATAAAATTTTTTGTATGGATGAGTTGTAAATCACGAGACGAATCTAATAAGCATATTTAATTCATGATTAACTCATAATTAGTGAATGGTTACTGTAGTATTACTGTATGGCTACGGATGAAAGGGAATCTTTCTATTTCAAAGTACTAAATAAAAGCTATTTACAAAACCTTTTACATGGACGGGTTGTAAATCACGAGATGAATCTAATGAGCACACTTAATTCATGATTAACTCATAATTAGTGGACGGTTATTGTAGAATCGCTGTCTGGCTACGGATGAAAGGGAATCTTGCTATTTCTGAGTACTAAATAAAATCTATTTACAAAACCTATTGCATGGATGGGTTGTAAATCACGAGACGAATCTAATGAGCATACTTAATTCATGATTAATATATAATTAGTGAACGATTACTGTAATATCACTGTTGCAAATCATAGATTAAGTAGGCTCATTAGATTCGTGTCGCTATTTACATCCTATCCGTGTAAAAAGTTTTTTAAATAGATTTTATTTAGTATTCCATGCATGTGCTCAAATATTCGATGACGTTTTTGGGATAAATTTTTGAATCTAATCACGGCCCTAATTTCTATATGTGAATGCCCCGAAGGTCGGCACAAGGGCAGACCGGCCACATCAGTAAAAAAGATTCCCACCATTCGATCCTAAATTGACAGTCCATGTGACTAGCCGTGCCATCGTTATCTTTGAGGCCTTGAGACACGAATGGTCCATGCGTCAGCTCTCCATTCGGTCACTGCAAAATATCTAAATCTAGAACTCTCGACCGGTAATTTTGGTGGCCTCCGAATGGGTGTGTGCTCTACTACAACAACGACAGTGAAGCTAGGCCGGAGAGCCACACGGCGAGTTCGGGCGGGCCGCCGGGCACACCCTCGACGGGTGCGGCGAGTTCATGCCATCACCAGTGGGCGACCCAGCCTCGCTCCAGTACGCCGTGGTGCCGCAGGTCGGGCGTGATAGCCGCGCATTGCATGGTGAGGAGATGCTCGAGGACCGCTCCCGGCCGCCTTCGACGGCGAGATTGAGACGTCGGATTTCAGGTACTACTTTTTTTCTTTAAAAACAAATATTCTATTTCTATCTATGTATATCCATTTGTTTATACATCTACTACAAACCTCTATATAAACTTATATTGCCAAACAGAAACAAGTAAATAAATTACGCGCGCGAAGGCGCGCGCAAGGCACTCGTAGAGCATCCAGTTCCCTTTCTCAGCTTGCGTACACGAGGTGGGACTAATGTAGTAGCCTGGCCAGGCGGCTGGCGCTTTGCTGGTTGGATGCCGCCACGCTCATGCGCCGCATGGGCCGCACTCGTGGGCACCTCGTGCATTTGCTGACCACTGCGCTGCTGCCGTGCATGTGCTGGGGAAGGGCACTCATGTAATGTTCTTTGCCGTGCATACGAATACAATTATATCCATTGCATTGAGTTGTGGTTATATGTGTCAGTGTTCCCATTTTTTATTATCGATTCCTGACCGTTATCGAAGTGTTTCCGATCGAATTGTACCGTTTCTGATATCCTGCATAATCGATTTCGTTTTCCTAACCGAGCTTTTCCGTTTCCGTTTCTATTTCCGAATTAAAATATAAAAAACAAAAATAATTAAGGTATTTTCCCGACCGTTCCGGACGGCTTTCATCCCTACATTCCGGTGGATCGTCAGTGAAGGAGTGAGGCCCGAGGAGGCTGGAGATGCGGTGAAGGGATCGACAACGACGGCACGTACGGCGTGCGCGCCCAGCTCGATCGCCGACTCCAACTCCAAGCGGGGCCGCCGTAGAGGCCATCGGTGGAACGGAGCGCGCCAGCGCGGACGGACGCGTGCACCCTGCCCCTTGGCACTTGGCAGCAGGTGCGCGTGAGGCTCGGAGCTCGCGGCGTGGCCGGCCAGGCAAACAGGCAAAGCAAACGGTCTCGACCGCGCAGCGTCCACGCCCACACGCGCACAACACAAATGACAAAACGAAGGAATGGCTCTTTCTCGCAGGGCGCGTCGACCGCGCGGCGCGCAGCTCGCCCAAGTTGTGTCGAGCTAGCCGCTCCGCTGGGGAGAGACGTGGCGAACTCGCAGCGGGGGCGTCGTAGTCTGGGTCTCGATCGTGTGGTAACTGGCAACTTCCGAGCCCTTTGCTTGCGTGGAGAACTCACCTGTTGCTGTTGGACGGTGCGCGCTTTGCTTGCCTGCCTGAAGCGTGCTGCTGCAAGCGCGGACGCAAAAAAAAAAAGTGTTCTTGCTTAGCGAGGCGGCAATCAAAGTTTATAAAACTAGTCTACTCGGCAGATCTGCTTATGTGATACGAAGACCACGCAGCTTAATTAATCAAACCAGTTCCGTGCCTATCGCGTTCCGGCAGCGACCCGGCCCATTTTTTCAACGGAAAGAAATTGAACCGTACCCATCATTGTTAGTATTTCGTCAGTTTGGGAATCCTGAATTTCAACGAATTGAATTTGACACGCGCAGCCGTTCTCGCAATGCGTAAGCCCCGTAGACTGGACGTAGACGACGTACGGGGCATCATCTCAGAAATCGCTAAATGATTAAGGGGTGTTTGGCTATAATGTTCAAAAGCGCTAAACTTTAGCATGCACTAGTGCATCCAAATCCAAATATTAGTGCTAATGGGATGAACGTAACTTTAGCTAAAACTTAAAATTTTTAGCGAAAGCATACACTAAGTGCTACTAGGTGTTAAAGTTTAACACCAACTTTAGACTAGAATGTGAACGTATGCAATGATGAACTTGTTTCTTGTTCGCAGCATCCAGCACGTACACTATTCCTTGTTGCAAGGCTCGTAGCCCGCTGTGCGTGCTTTTGTCAAAAGCCTGAAAGCTGCGAGTGACCAGAGAACACGACGACGGTGCGTGCTCCAGTCAGATTCAAAACTTTTCCCCCGAGTCCGAAAGGATGGCAGCCGTGCATGTGCCCGTGATTTGAATTCCGGGACCGAATTCTGATTCTCGGGAGGAGAAAACGGAATAATCCTTGGCATCTTCGCGTTCGAGAAGCCACAAGGCACACTGTGATTCCGTTTCTCCTTCTTCCCCACCCCAAATGCGTGCGGGTTCCCAAGACGATCGGGACGGTCTGAAACTCTGAACACGCCCTTTGCATCATCGACCTGCTCACGCGTAGGGTTGAAAATGGGACGGGAGAATCCCGTCCCGACCGACTCCGTTTACCGTCTAAACCGACCGTAAACCGTTTCCGCGGAAAAAATAGGAAAATGGGAAAATAAAACGGGAAAACGGACGGGAAAGGGAACGGGAACGGTTGGGGTGTTTTCCCGACCGTTTTCAGCCGGGAAAATTCCCGCGGGAATTCCCGTATTTGTCGTAGTCGGCTGTGTTACCTGTGTTGGAAACATGAATTGTTGTTTGCATGTGTTACAACGTGAATTGTGAATTCGTGATTCACTTTACCTGTGTTTCTTAGTTATACGAGTCTTGTTTCCATGTTATTTATGCATAGTTGTAATTATTTTATCGAGTTAAATGTTTGAAGTGGTTGTATGTATTTTCCCGTTTTGAGTTATCGATTCCCGATCGTAACCGGCATGCTCCCGACCGATTGATTCTGTTTCCGATATCCCGTAATACCGATTTCGTTTTCCCGTCCGATTTTTCCGTTCCCGTTTCCGTTCCCGACCAAAAAATACAGTTGCGGGAACGGTTAAGGGATTTTCCCGACGTTCCGGACTGTTTTCATCCCTGCTCACGCGACAGCGACCATGGACCAGCCAGCCAGCTGCGGCGGCGGGAACGGCATGTGTTATAGCGTCACGTGTGACGTCAGCCGAAGCGGCAGGTCGTCAGGGTGATACGTTGAAACTCCGGGTATAATATAAGATTATAATCGCTTATCATGCTTTACTTGGTCGACGTTTCTTTCAAACTTGCACAGCTGGGATGGGAAAGTGGGGGTGGGGCGGCGGAATTCTCCAGTGCTGACCTGCATCGATGCGCGCATGAGTAGTAGTGCGCGCGTTTGTTTCTTGATGACAGCTTTTTTTTTTGTGCTCTCTCTTTTTTCGCGGAAATTTTTGGACGGTCCGTGATGGTTGGGTTGGGCTAGATTGACCGCTGAATTGCACGCGAGCTGACGGTTCAGGCACTGTGCTGGAACGTAACGTAACCCTGCTTTGTGCCATCAGGTTTCTTGTGGAAGGTGGTTCCTAGTTGATATTTTATTCAATTTTTAGCTCTTTTTTTTTGCGAAAGGTATTCAATTTTTAGCTAATACTACAAGAGTATGAAATATCATGGGCGTTAAGACAAAAACGACAGAGAGCATCTAAATCTGCCAGCTACCAGTGCCGAACAGAAGCAGAACTAAATTAAACCCCCAACCACAGATAGTGTATACAATTGCGGCAAACAAGATGACAGCTGTACTTGCAAGCTTGCTCAACTCGTCGACGATGTTTTTTTTCCCCATTCTCCGATGGAACCAAAGCTAAAACCATTTTATGACTAGGATGCTGCCGAGGAATCTTGCAGCAGAAACCACCGTGCCTTTCCAAAACCTCGCCGCTAGAAACCGTGGGAGCAACATCTGCAAAGCGAAACAGCTCCTCCAGCTAGGCTTAGCTAGCTCCTTTATAATTAATCCCTCCTGAGCCCGTGTCGGACCCTGATTAACAAACTAGAAATGGAAAGGGAGTCAAGTACCGCGCCGAATCATGGAACATGGCTCGCTGTTAAACAAATATATGGGCGCGTTTAGTTCCCCCGGCAAAAATTTTTGGAGGTCAAATCAGCACTTTGACCGGATGTCGGGAGGACTTTTCGGACACTAATTAAAAAACTAATTTCAGAACTCACTTGGAAACCACGAGACGAATCTTTTGAGGCCTTTGACCGCGTCATTAGCACATGTGGGTTACTGTAGCACTTATGCCTAATCATGCACTAATTAGGCTTAAAAGATTCGTCTCGTCATGTACATCCAAACTGTGTAATTAGTTTTGTTATTTAATTATATTTAGTGCTTCATACATGTGTTTAAAGGGGAGGTGAAAATTTTTGGGTGAAAATTTTTGGGAACTAAACGCGCCCTATATATGCCCGCAATTATAAATCCAAGCTGAGATATGAAAAAAAATTGGAGTGGACAGAGTGCTCCTTGAATAATCAAACCGTATCCCGCCGCGCCGGCCGCAAGGCCAGAGCCGGACACGGCGGCGGTAACGTACGGGGCGGCCCCTAGTCGAAAGGCCGTTACGTCAAACATTGTGTTCGGCAGGCTGGAGCTGGAGTGCTGTAAAAGAAAAATACTATTCGGCAGGCTGGAGCTGGAGGCTAGAGAGAAATGTGAGAAAGAAATACTGTAGCAGCCCAACAGCCGAACACGGTGAAAGGCTAACAGTTTGGCGGGGCGCGGGGGAGTGGCTGGCTGCTCATCACTCGTCGATCCGTGCTCCCCGGCAGTTGCGGGGCCCACCGGGGAGTGGAGTGGTGGTGGTTGCGGGACTGGGAGGGGCCCGCGGAATTGGGAGCCCGTCTCCGTCCGCGTCGAGGTGGCAGCCATGCGCATGCGCTGTGTCACGCCCTCATGGCGTCTTTTTTATTTCTATATTTTCAAAAAAAAAATTCAGAAATGTATTTTTCATTTTACATTTTACAGTTCTATATCACTACCGCCCGGCAGGGGGCTGGTATGGACCTCTATGTAAATAAATATAAATTTTATTTGCGCAGAGGTCCTTGGCAGGGGCCTGCCGCCCGACAGGGGGGGCGGCAGGCTCCCGCCAAGGATATAAAAGCTCCGCCCCCTTCCCTTGCGTCCTCATTTTCTGCCCACGAGATCCATAGAGGGGAGAGGGAGAGAGGAGGGGTGAGGGAGATAATTCCACCGGCGAAGCCCTGCCGGATTTTGGATCCGAACCGCGGGTAACCAATATTTCTCAACTTTTTCATTCCAAAATTTTTGTATGTTTAATTTTATGATTAGTATTTTTTATTATTGTAAGCATTATGGTGACTTCTATAGAATTACAGTTTGACTTGACGAACCTCCGGTTCTATGTGATTGCCAAGTACTATCACCCGAAGATCTTCCACGTCTCCTTCGTCTTGTTTGCGGCATGAGTCCACCGAAGATACATACCAATTTACGAAAATTTGGTATTGATTTGTTAATCAACTCCGTGTCCTCGGGGTAATCCTTGCATATAATTACACAACAACTTTAAAATTTACGGAATATGGATTACAAATGACTATAGATATTAGATCCGAATGATAGTTACCTTAATGTGCATTTTATATACCTCTGACCGCATTCATATCGTAGAAGTACTTTGTACGAACCCAATAACATTAGGATGATTAGCTAGTTCACATACCCTCATATACATCTTACGGCATTCTAGCAGGTGTCCCTTTACATCTTGCGTTGTAATACCTCGAAACAATGTGAAATCTTTAAACCCTACTAATTTGGACAACACCATCTCTATCATACCATCCGCTAATGGATCCAACTTCTTACTGATTACAAGATGTCTCATGATCTCAAGAAATATACTAGATTTTTCTTCGGTCCATGAAAATCCAACAGAATTAGAAGCAGCCATTGCCTTATGTTGCAATAACAATAAAGTATTGTCATTCTAAATTTACTATTTTATATTTCACTAGCCAAAAACTCAATCTATTCTAATTTGTAATTATTTTAGAAACAATTCTATAATACGTCAGAAATATTGGTTACCTGCGGTTCGGATCCAAAATCCGATAGGGCTTCGCCGGTGGAATTACCTTCCTTACCCCTCCTCTCTCCCTCTCCCCTCTCTGGATCTCGTGGGCAGAAAATGAGGGCGCGAGGGAAGGGGAGGAGCTTTTATATCCTTGGCGGGAGCCTGCCGCCCCCCTGCCGGGCGGCAGGCCCCCGCCAAGGACCTCTGTGCAAATAAAATTTATATTTATTTACATAGAGGTCCCTACCGCCCCCCTGCCGAGCGGTAGGCCCCCTACCGCCCCCCTACCGGGCGGTAGGGGTATAGAACTGTAAAATGTTAAATCAAAAATATATTTCTATAATTTTTTTTGAAAAATATAGAAATAAAAAAGACGCCGCCCTCCTGTACCAATGGTTAGTGTATCTTGGGCCGATCCTATCTGGGCCTTTCTTGGAAGCCCAATGGACTTTGGCGTGAATCGGTGTTGACGGGTCATATAACCGTCGTGTAACAAACTAGAGGATATCGTTGAATAGAGTCTGAACATTTCCTACTCCCCGCTTGAGTTCTTCTCGATCTCCCTCTCTGTTCTTCTTCTCAATCCCTAATTCTAGCCGAATCCCCATTCCCCTTCTTCTCCAGATAGACTTGATCATTACAATTGGTATCAAGAGCCTTGCTCCGCGCCTTCCCCCAATTTTTTCCATTCCTCGCTAGGAGCGCATCCCGCTCCGATTTGCTCCGCCGAGTCGCTCCCGACTACGGCGTCCACGCCCCGCAGCCGACGACTCGTCGGCGGCGGCCACCGCATAGCAGCGATTAGCCCCTCGGCGTCGCTGCCCACCCCATTCTCTCACGCCGCTTAGGATAGTTGAGGAACGCGGACCCGCGCCGCGAACTGGCGCCTCGAAAGCCTACGAAGTTTGATGCGGCGATGACGACCGCCATGGACGACCTGGCGAAGAAGTTCAAGGGATTTGAGGCTCTGATGACTCAGGCGTTGGACAAGTTGTCCGGGCTGGAGGCCTATAGAAAGTCTGCGGAGGAGGCCACCGGGAGGATTCTCACGCAGTCCGTGCGGCTCACGGCGCATCTACAGCGACTCGAGACGGCGCCGCCCCATGCACCACCTCCGCCGCCGCCGATGCGGCCCACCACAGCGCCTCAACCGTCGTCATCACGTTGGATGGACCCCTTCGATCTGAACCTTGCTCCACCACCGGCGTCGCGCCCATCTGCGTCGAATGGGGAGCGGCCCAGTGGGCACCGCGACGACCACCACCATCGGGACGCTGGCGGGGGAATCCTCGGATCCCACCCACCGCGCCCGGTCATGGGTATGCCCCCTAAACCTGATCCCCTCCATTCAGAATCGCATGGTTTTGCTTCCCACTCGTCCAGATCGCCACATCTGCCGAAACTCTCGTTTCCTGTCTTTGATGGTGAAAATCCTCGATTATGGCGTGATTGATGTGATATGTATTTCGAGATTTTCTCCGTTGGGGCGAACTTGAAGACGAGGTTTTCTGCTCTGAATTTCAAGGGGGCAGCCACGACTTGGCTTCAGACATTTGAGCGCAGAGGCCGTGTTCTTGATTGGGAGGAGTTTTGTTCAGCTGTCTTGGAGCGATTTGACCGCGACCAGTATCAGACTCAACTGCGGCAGTTGAATTCTCTCAGGCAGACTGGCTCGGTTTCTGATTATCTGACGGAGTTTGAGAAGTTTTCTCATGGCATTCTACTTTACAGTCCACCTTATGATGATACCTACTTTGTTACTCGGTTTCTTGGTGTTCTGGCTGAAGACATCCATTCTATGATAGCTCTGCATCGGCCGAAGAATGTTCAGGAAGCCAGTGCCTTGTCTCTATTGCAGGAGGCTGAACTTGAATGTGCCAAGAAGAGGTCAGCGAAGGACTATAGTAGACCCTGTTTCAAGTCTGCTGTCTCCTCTGACCGTGCTAAATCATACACATCTGACAGGCAGCAATTGCCTAAACAAAAGCCTGAACCCACCGAGTCTGAAGATAAGCTGAAAGCATTAATGGCATTCAGGAAGAAGAATGGATTGTGCTTCAAATGTGGTGAGAAATGGGGTCACAACCACAGATGCCCTCAACAAGTTTCTCTGCATGTCCTGGAAGAGTTGTTTGATGCCATTGACACTATGGATGATGCAGCAGATACTGACAGTGAGGAAGAAGTTGAACCTGACACAGTCATGGCAGTGGGAGACTCACTTACTGCTCCAAAAAGAAAGACTATGAAGCTGCAAGGTATGGTAGCTGGTTCTGAAGTGCTTATCCTGGTTGATAGTGGCAGTGTGGCAATATTTATTAGTCAGCACTTAGCCACTCAGCTGAAACTTGACACAGTTCAGTGTGCATCTGCTCAGCATCAAGCGGCTGATGGGAGCCCAATGATTTGCAATTCAATTATCCCTGGCTTACAGTGGAGCTCTCAAGGGCATTCCTTCTCAGTTGATGCTAGTGTACTTCCTCTTAAATGCTATGATATGATACTTGGTCAGGACTGGCTCTCAGTGGGTGCATTGGAAGAAGAAGGTCATGAAGTTCACATACCAGAAGAAGAGAATTACTCTTAAAGGAGTCAAACCTGTTGCGACTAAATGTACTGCCATCAGTGCACACAAGCTCAAGGGCCTGCTGAGGAGAAAGGTTGCATCTCACTGCATCCAGTTACTGCAGGAAGTGAAAAATTCTGCAATACAGGATCTTGATTCTATAGTCCTGTCTATTTCTGATGGTACACTAAGTGAGACACCAGCCGCAGTCTCTAACCTCTTGAAAGAATACCCCCACCTATTCAGTGAACCATCATCTTTACCCCCAGAGAGATACTGTGATCACCACATTGCTTTGGTCCCTGGTGCACAACCAGTAAATACCAGGCCCTACAAATATGCCCCAGTTCAGAAAACTGAGATTGAAAAGCAACTCAGTGATATGCTCAAGAATGGTACAATCAGACCAAGCTCAAGCTCAAGCCCATATGCCTCACCTGTGTTATTAGTTAAGAAGAAAGATGGCTCTTGGAGATTCTGCGTTGATTACAGACGTCTCAACAATATCACTGTCAAAAACAAGCATCCTCTTCCCATTGTTGATGAGTTATTTGATGAATTGGCTGGAGCTAGATGGTTTTCAAATCTGGATTTCAGATCAGGTTACCAGCAGATCAGAATTGCTAGGGGTGATGAGCACAAGACAGCCTTCAGAACACATAGTAGTCTGTATGAGTTCCTTGTGATGCCATTTGGACTCACTAACGCCCCTGCCACATTTCAGAGTGTTATGAATCAGACATTTGCACCACTACTGAGAAAAGGGGTGTTGGTCTTCACGGATGACATTCTGATCTATTCAGCCACCTTGGAGGAACACATCATCCTTTTGGAACAAGTGTTTCAGATCATTCAACAGCATCAGTTCTTAATCAAACTGTCAAAGTGCTCCTTTGCACAGCAACAAATTGAATATTTGGGCCATTGCATTTCAGCAGGAGTGGCAACCGAAGCATCAAAAATCTCAGGTGTCCAGTAGTGGCCTGTACCATCAAATTTAAAGGAACTGAGAGGATTTCTTGGCTTCACTGGATATTACAGAAAGTTCATCAGGCATTATGGCTTAATCAGCAAGCCACTTACACAATTTCTCAAAAAGGGTATCATTTTCCAGTGGACACCTGATACCAATGAAGCCTTCCTGCTACTAAAAAAAGGCTCTCATGGAAGCACCTGTACTAGCCATTCTAGATTTTGCCAAGACCTTTGTTCTTGAGACAGATGCAAGTGATCAAGGTCTAGGGGTTGCGTTGACGCAAGAAGGTCATCCAATTGCTTATTTAAGCAAACCCTTATGCAAGAAAATCAATCTCTGCCAACTTATGAGAAAGAGTGCATGGCCATTTTGATGGTAGTCGACAAATGGCGTCCATACTTACAACATCAAGAGTTCTTGATCAGAACTGATCACAAAAGTCTGTTGTATTTGACAGAACAGCGCGTGCACACTAAGTTGCAGCACAAAGCATTACTGAAACTGATGGATCTTCAGTTCAAGATTGTATATAAGAAAGGGATCAACAACCTAGCTGCTGATGCCATGTCTAGGTGTCCTGATTCACCTGCACTATTGGCAATTTCTTCATGCACACCAGCTTGGCAAGAGTGCCTAATCAGGGGTTATGAGGAGGATGCAGATGCTAAGGCATTGTTGTCTGTTGATCGAGTTGGCTGTCTCATCTACCAATGATAAATGTTATTCTCTTTTGAATGGAGTAATCAGATTTCATGGAAGGATATGGGTTGGCAACAATAAATTGGCACAACAACATGTTATCCAAGCCCTACATAGTAGTGGACTGGGTGGGCACTCAGGGATACAAGCAACTTATCACAGAATCAAAGCTTTGTTTGCCTGGCCAAAAATGAAAGAAACTATTGCAACTTATGTGCAAGGATGTAGCATATGCCAGCAGGCTAAACCTGAACACATCAAGTCACCTGGTCTTCTTGTCCCACTACGAGTACCTGATGCACCATGGACAGTGATTTCCTTGGACTTTGTTGAAGGGTTACATGTATCCAACAAGAGGAATGTGATTATGGTTGTGGTGGATAAGTTCTCCAAGTATGGACATTTTGTTGCTCTATCACACCCTTTCACTGCTCTCTAGGTTACTCAGTTGTACATGGATAATATCTACAAGTTGCATGGGTTACCAGAATCAATCATCTTTGATAAGGACAGAATCTGTACCAGTCAAGTGTGGCAACATCTGTTCAAACTTTCAGACACACAGTTGCTGATGATCTCTTCCTATCATCCACAAACGGATGGCCAAACCGAAAGACTGAACCAGTGTTTAGAGGCCTTTCTCAGATGCACAGTCCATGCCTGTCCCAAGCAATGGAGCAAATGGTTACCATTAGCAGAATATTGGTACAATACTTCATATCACTCTGCACTCAAGCTGACACCATTTGAAGTATTATACGGTCACCCCCCTCGCCATTTTGGTATTCGTGATCCTCATGCCTCTACTATCCCTGAGCTTGAGCAATGGTTAACTGAGCGCGACTTGCTGACTAAGGTAATTCAACAGCAGCTGCTGAGAGCCCAGCAAAAAATGAAAAGTCAAGCTGATAAAAACCGAAGTGAGCGTCACTTTGAAGTGGGTGATTCAGCCTACTTGAAGCTACAACCTTACATTTAGACGACTGTGGCAGAGAGACACAACCAGAAGCTATCTTTCAAATATTTCGGACCATTCCGGGTATTACAACGGGTGGGGCAGGTTGCTTATAAACTTGATTTGCCCCCAACTAGTCAAATTCACCCAGTGGTGCATGTGTCCCAGCTCAAGCATCACATCTCTTCTAAGGATCAGGTCAGTTCAGACTTGAATTCTCTCCCTGACGAAGCAACTCCAGATGTATCTCCCGTTGCAGTTCTGGACCGTCGCAGTATTCGCTCAGGAGTTTCACCCAAGACAGAATTGTTGATTCAATGGGAATGATGGCCTGCATCTTGGGCCACCTGGGAAGAGCTGCATGACATCAACCGGCGGTTTCCTGGAGCTCCACCTTGGGGACAAGCTAGATCTGAAGACGGGGGCAGTGTCACGCCCTCCTGTACCAGTGGCTAGTGTATCTTGGGCCGACCCTATCTTGGCCTTTCTTGTAAGCCCAATGGGCTTTGGCGTGAGTCGGTGTCGACGGGTCATATAACCGTCGTGTAACAAACTAGAGGACATCGTTGAACAGAGTCTGAACATTTCCTCCTCCCCGCTCGAGTTCTTCTCGATCTCCCTCTCTGTTCTTCTTATCAATCCCTAATTCTAGCCGAATCCCCATTCCCCTTCTTCTCCAGATAGCCTTGATCATTACACGCTGCCCCCATCCATCATGTGGTGATATAGTCTCTTGATTGAGAGGAGGATTGCAGATCAGACGATGATCAAGTGGTGATAAACAAGCCTGCTTTTTTGTTAGCGGAGAACAACGTCTTTAGCTGCCTAATCGGGGCTATTTCCAGCTCTCAACAAGGACTAAAAGCTAGCAGCTCCTGGGCTCCTCCACCAGCTCATATGATGTCCTTATCCTCAGGAGGGCCGCCCGATATTTGTTCAGAACGCTATGCTAGTATTTTATGAGTACTTATTTTTTTAAAAAAACTATATTTTAATATAAATGTTGCAAGGTAAGTGTAGTGGTATGCTGAATTTTTTTCCAAGGTAAAGTTTGAGGTGGGCTGCTTTTAGCTGGGATGTGGATGTATTTCCACGCAACGCAATGATGTTTGGTTTTCCTTGATGGAACCATCCTTTTGTGAATCAGACGGCACCAGCTGTTTGGAAACCCGATTACTTTGTGTTATCCGAACTTATGGGGATGCATAATTGGTGGTGGTGGTGGTGGTTGCCCACACATCAGAAAAAGGACACTGGTTGTGCCCTAATTTAAGCATCAGCACTCGATAGCCTCTCCACCTACGTTACCCCAATACTTCAGAGGAGGTGCGTATTACATATGCGATACGTATCGGATACCGATACGCGGAGGATACGCGATGGATACGTATCGGAGAACGTATCGGATACCGATACGCGGAGGATACTCGATGGATACGTATCGGAGAAGTATCCGTAAAAAAATAAATGAAATATAAATCGGATACTTATTTGGATACGTATCCGTCAGCGCGGATACAGCCCAGCCCATCTAAAACCCTACCCGGGAGAGAGAGAGGAGGGCGCTGCACAGGCCACCCTCACCGGCCGTCCGCGCCACCGAGCGCCAGCCGGTGACTCGGTGAGCAGGGCGGCGTGGCCCGCAGAGAGAGAGGAGGGTGCCGCGGCCTGCCGAAGAGAGGAGGGAGGGCAGAGGGGCGGTGGCTGTCGGACGCGAGGAGGAGGGGTCGACAGGCGGCGGCGGTCGAACTCGAGGTGGACGGGGTGGAAGGGTGGCGGCGGCCAGACGCGAGGAGGAGGGGCGGACGGGCAGCGGCGGCCGAACCCGAGGTGGAGAGGGCGGACGGACGGACGGCGGCCAGACGTGAGGAGGCGGTACGGACGGGCAGCGGCGGCCGAACCCGAGATTGAGGGGGCGGACGGGCGGTGGCGGCCGGGCGCGAGGAGGGGTGGACGGGCAGCGGCGGCCGAACCCGAGGTGGAGGGGGCCGCGCCGCCGTGCGGGTTGGGCGTTGGGGGGCGGCGGCCGAACGGGATCGTGGGGTGGTGGGGGAAAGGACGGTCGGTCTGGCCAATGAGGGGACCGGGGAGTTGTGGATAAGTTAATGGTGGACTGGGTTGGGCCATATTGTCTAGTTTATTAGGCTTATTAACATTTGGTCGACTACTGCAATGTATAAATCGATTGCTATTTTACTCTCTGTCGATTGGGATCAACACTGGAGCTGCCCTAAGGAGGTGGGTGGTGTTGTAGTGGAGTTTTACGTTGGATTGCTGGTTTTTTATTTAATTAATATGTAATATTATTTGTTTCTAAAAATATTAAAACGTATCCGCCTATCGGATTTTTGGAAAAAATGACGTATCCGCGTATCCGTATCGGTCCGATACCGATACACGTATCCGTATGTGTGCTGCATAGCTCTCCACTAACGGAAGAAGCTAGCCCCACGATCAAAATCATGCGGCTGCTAGCAGGCTTGGCCGCTAGTGGCAAGGGACGTTTGGCTATCGAGCCTCCCACGTATTTAATTGTTTCCGTGCACAAAATCCTTTTTTTTCTCGTCCATAGACGAGCCAAGAACAGGTATTTGCGATATTATCACTATTTTTTCAGGCTCTGAACGAACAGGAGGGAGAAAAAATCTACAGTATATGCAGAAGATGGAATCCAACATAACTAACCCACCTCGGTCCGAACAAAGTTTACCCAACCCCAAGAGCACGCCACTCCAAAGCGAACGCTCGTCAGCGTAATTCCCATCCTACCCACATCTCGGAATATGCCACACGCCGAGAGCCGAGACGCAGGTCATCTTGTGCGTGCAAACTCTTTTTTCTCCTCGAGAATGGTCATCCTGTACAAAAAAAAAAGACAAACGAAATTCCTCCCGTAGACCAGGAAGTACTCCGTTTAGGAATCAAACTATAGTCGTTCACGTGATATCGTTTTCTTGATCTGCTTATATCAAAGACGGAAATTGTTGAACACTCCATCTCATCATTTTGTATCTCTCTTTCCAGTTGTATATGAATTATTCACCAAATTATTTCTGCATACATCACCTGACCCACCAGTAAGTAGTATAAAGTTTAAAACTATTTAAAATTTCCCAAAGCAAGCAATCCCTACTGAAAAAAAAACATTTTGTAAGGTGCCCAGAGATGAGGTTGAGGGCAAAATCGGGAAGAGGAGAGAAGCTCTCTTCCCTTCCGGTAATCCGGTCCCGGTCCGGCAGGATCCGAATATTCCGCGTGGCCATAGCTCCCACAGGTGTCTTTAAATAGGCCACCGTCCTCCCCAGATCGAGGTAACCCAAAAATTCAGAAGAACTCTAATTCAGAAAAACCGAAGAAATTACTGAAGTATGAGTGGGGAGCTGAAGAGGGACTACGAGATCGGCGAGGAGATCGGTCGCGGCCGCTTCGGGGTGGTCCACCGGTGCACGTCCCGCGCCACCGGCGAGGCCTTCGCCGTCAAGTCCGTGGACCGTTCGCAGCTGGCCGACGACCTCGACCGCGAGCTCGCGCAGCTGGAGCCGAAGCTGGCTCAGCTCGCCAGCGCGGGCAACCCCGGCGTGGTGCAGGTGCACGCGGTGTACGAGGACGAGGCGTGGACGCACACGGTGATGGACCTGTGCACGGGCCCGGACCTGCTCGACTGGATGGGCCTCCGCCGCGGCGAGCCGGTGCCGGAGCCCGTGGCGGCCGCCATCGTGGCGCAGCTCGCCCAGGCGCTGGCGCTGTGCCACCGCCGCGGGGTGGCGCACCGCGACGTCAAGCCCGACAACATCCTCATCAACGCCGCCGCCGAGGAGGACGAGGAGGAGGAGGACGGCCGCGGGGCGGCGCCGCGCGCGCGCCTGGCGGACTTCGGGTCCGCGGCGTGGGTGGGCGCGGGGGGCCTGGGCCGCGCGGAGGGGCTGGTGGGGACGCCCCACTACGTGGCCCCCGAGGTGGTGGCCGGCGGCGAGTACGGCGCCAAGGCCGACGTGTGGAGCGCCGGGGTGGTGATGTACGCGCTGCTGTCCGGCGGCGCGCTCCCCTTCGTCGGCGAGAGCGCCGCGGAGGTGCTGGCGGCCGTGATGCGCGGCAGCGTGCGGTTCCAGCCCAGGCTGTTCGGCGGCGTGTCCCCGGCGGCCAAGGACCTGATGCGGCGCATGATCTGCCGCGACGAGTGGAGGAGGTTCACCGCCGAGCAGGTCCTCGGTGAGTAGTCTGCTTCCGCCCTCCCCTTCTCCTCGATTCGCGCTTGTTTCGCGTCGATTCCGAATCCGATCCGGCGATCTAAATCTCTAACAAGTCTGCCGTTAATGCAGCTCACCCGTGGATCGTGACCGGCGGCGGAGCCCGGGCAATGGAGCAGCCGACCTGAGGAGACATACCCCCCCACCGGCGGACCATGGCCAGCGGGCGGGCGTGTATCGCCGTACAGATAAGATACGGCGACGAATACCGACGTTGTGTATACGGTTTTGTACGTACGGACTACGGAGCAGGGATGTACGCTGCCGCCGGCTGCAGAGTAGCATCGCGTCCCGGTGCCGCCGCAGCAGAGCAGGTCGATCGGCGACGAAGCTTCCAGGCTTCTGGTTCTCTTCGCCCGGTTTTTGGGATGCTCTTTTGCCTAACAGAGCGCCCTTCCGGTTTTCGGCTCTTTTTTTTTTGAAGTACTTTAGTAGCTGGGTGTATATACACTGACCGTCTTGTATAAATGGAAGCTTGAATAATAAACGGAGCCGGCCCTCGCGCTCCCTTTCCATATGCCTTGTTATATTCTTGGGAAATTTGTCCATGTCACACTAGCTACTATGAAAGCTTGCTTTGTTTTGTGCTACACACATGAATTTACTGGTTTTCATCACACCACAAATTACAAAAAGTAGGAGAAGTGAAAAAGGGTACTTGTACTTCGATTCGGGGAACAAATCTTGCTCCGCTCCACCTCCGAGTTGGAGTAGCGGTGTGCTTTATCTTTTGTTCGAGGCTTGGGTGCGTGGAACGGGAGAGGTTCTCGAACCGGACAGCGCCAGCGTGAGCTGTGCTCTTCCGTCGCGATGGAGAGCTCGTGGCCCGGCACATCACACGACTTGCTGGGAGCCTGCGACGGGTCCTCCAGTACTGATCAATCAGGCAGTCGCTCTAAAACGAGTGAGAGGGAGACGGCTCGATGTATTTTTTTCCGAGGATGTCGTTTTTCCTCCGAGCTTTTTGTACTGTTTCTCCTCTTCCAAGCGTCCAAGTTCGTCTTTTCCCGACGGGTGACCGATGGGAAGAACCCTTTGACACGCGAGACGATTTCCTCCTCATCTCTTTTCTCTGTTCGTCCGGGCTCCACGACCCCAGCTTCCTCTCCCTTTTCTTACTAGCACGCTGCTCCTCTATTTGCAGGCAAAATACTAGTAGATAAAAAAAATCACCTTCTCAGTTAGTTAAAACATGCAATTAGAGATTGTAGTTGCAAGTATTAAAAAAATTCAAACGATACGCACCCACAGTACATCATTAGATGTAAAGTTGAGATGCAAAGTCATTTTGTAAAAAAATTATATGGTAAAAATTCCCTATGCAAGTATAGTTTGCACCTAATATTGCCAAAAAAAAAAATGAGAGAAGGAGCGGCTCGGTGTTTTCTCCGAGGATGTCGATTTTCCACGGAGCTTTCCCGCATTCTCCCTCGCTTTCCAATTAATTCCAAGTGTCCAAACTCATCTTTTTCCCCCGACGAGTGTGTGTGTGTGTGAGTGATGAAAGGATCCCATTGGCACGTAGGGCGATTCCCTCACCTCTTTTCTCTGCTCGTCCGGGTTCCACGACCCCACCTCCACCGCCCCTCCTTGTGTTTTGTTTCTTCCCCTTCCTTTCCTTACCAGCACGCTGTCGCGGAGCTAGCGCGCGTCGCGCCGGCGACCTGTCACGTTCGTGCGCGCGGTGCAAGCCTCGTCCAGTCCCCGCCCCGGGCCGTACGAACAAGGAAGAGCACGGCGCCTCCCTCCCCCTCCCCCGCGGCCGCGGCATATCCGGCGGCATATTCCCCCGTTCCTGGCCCGTCCTCCCGCCCGCGGTTGCGTCGCGTCGCGGGGCCTAGGTGCTCCCCCGTCCGGCCGGCCCCGAGCTTTGTTTTGCTTGGCTCGCAAGGAAAAAAATATCGACGGACGGGTGCGGAGCCCCAAGGCCACGGACCCGGAGGAATCTTGAGGCGTTCCGGCGACGTGGTACGGCCGGGTTCCAACCAACGGCGGCCCGGACGGCGCCGAGCCTCGCCTCGTCCGCGTCGCCGTTTGACCGGGCTAGCTATAAGCAGTTGGCCCCTCGCCTTATTTTTGTCTGGAGCGAGCGAGCTCGCCCCGGGCGGACACGGACCATGCCGCCCATGCCGCGAACTCAACTGCCGTCCACCTCCGCCGCCCATCCGCCATCGAGATCGTCAATAATGGAGCAGCAGCTGCTGCTGTTCACGGCTCATGAGTGAGCGAGTGGGATAGAGGGGTGTTTAGGTCAAACTGGGAACAGTGCATCACGATTAATGCAGGCTCTGTTTGAGCCCCGCCAGCAAAAAACAGATAGCCGGCTGACCCACCGGCCCTGCCTAATCTTACCTTAATTACAAACCTGAGCACTCTTGCATTATTACGAGTGGCTTGCATCGGTGGCATCGCAGCTGGGACAGTGACTCGATCCGTGGCTCCGTGCCCACAGGAACAAAATGAGATTTATAAACTGTTTGCTGCTTTGATTAGTGTTCCCGAGTGTGATTCTTCAGATGAGCCCACGTGCTTGGTTCCAGGTTGCACGTTACCCGCCATGGCGCGAGCCTCCATACATCAACATCATCAGTCATCACTGCTGCTGATCGAGCTGTGCGCCTGACCGCCTGTGCGTTTTCTATTCCCCCTTGCCATCCATCTGTTCACCTGTTGTGTAGTGTAGCGTACCAGAACATCAAGCTAAGCAGCTACCATCATCATAGGCGATAAACTAGTGTATTTGTCAGGTCAGCGATCACTTTCGCGGAACCAATAATTTCACAAGCGTTACGTTGGTTAAACTCATCGATAGGGCGTGATCGATGAGGTCAGATGAGAGGTACTCCTATGCTTACACCACTACCAATCCGACGCTGTGTGGGGGCATTGTGATCATCGTCTATCCCTCATCCTCATCCATATCCGTCGCGGAGGCGCAGCTCGGCAGCTTTGGATTAGTGAGTGAGCCTTCGCTGGCGCGGCTTGTTAGTGCGATCGATATGGTTGGAGGAACGCCGCCTGCTGCCTTGAGAACGCGGACGGTCAGCGTCAACTTTTGCAGTTAGCACGCTAACCCTGTGGGGAAAAAAAAATGGTGCTGTAACGAGATCGCGGCCGCCCCAGCTTATCTTATCGAACAGAGAGGAAGACGCGAGAGACGGCGTACGGATCGCGCATCTGTAATACTAGGGTTTTTGATAAGCCGATAAGAGCATCAGCCAACCCTTCCAGATTCGCCAAAAAAAAAAAGTGAGCTCTCATCGTCAACAGGCGGAGGAGAGGAGGCCCCATGTGACCGGCGCGGACGGGGAGAGGCCCACCGGGCGGACACGCCACGTTTCGTGCTCGGGGCTCGCGACGTGCGGCACTGCGGCCCACCGGCCGGGCACGTGGTGCGGTCGCCGAGGCGGATACGATCGAATCCTGGGTCGCCGGGTGGGCCTCGGCCGGACGACCTACCCCGTACGGCCGGTGCGCTTGGCTTTCCGTTCGGCGCTTTCCGGTAGGCGGTTGGGTCACCACCGCTGTCATCAGTGCCGACAGGTTCCTTTTCTTTTTCTTTTTTTGGTTGAAAGGAAAGTGTCATCAGCTTATCTCCAGCGCGATCGATCATGGTGGGTGTGTCTCGTTATACGAAGAAACCGGACCATGATGGGGCTCGTGCCACTAAGGGAGAAACCAAGGGGATAGAGCCCGGATCGGATGGTCCTCTCTGCCTCCCGTGGAGTGAGCGAGTCTTAGCTTAGCGGTCGCCGTCCGTGTGCGCGTGTGATGCGCCGTGTCGTCCACCGGTTAGGTCAGGTGGACCAGCACCAGCACGGGCACTGGGGGCACATGCACATGCATGCTTGTCGACCAAAAGCAAGAGGGAGAGCGAGGAAGCGCAACTCGAACTGCGCCTGCGGCGATGGCGATCGGGCGTCGCTGTAGCGGGAACGTGAAGGAGGAGCGCGTACGTGGCTCGTACGGGCCGCTGGCGTGCCATGCACGTGTCGACAGCACGCGTGCCGTGCACGTGCGAGCGTGCGCGGCGTCGCGTACGCCCGTCTGCAGTCCCCGGCGGCGGCGCTACCGTGCAGCGGGGCAAAAACGTCCCGACAGGTTCTCGGAGAAGCAACGAGCGCATGTTGGGATGACCCGCTCCCGAATCGCGATTGCTGCACGCCTGCATGTGCAGTGGAGATGCGGAGCGCATGCATGCAGCCTGATGAGGGCAGCAACTGACACTGTCACGCACGCTTGGGCCCGGGCTTCTCCTTATCGGCAGCTGTTGGAAATAAATATTTTAGTTAAGATATTGTGATCTTCACTATTAAGGAAGCGTTTAAACCATCTAAACGTGATTAAGGAAATCTAATGATATAACCCTAATGGGTTGTGATCAGCAGGCCCATTAGGCCCGTTTCCAGAGGCTGGCCCCCAGCCCCACAGTGCCTATAAATATAAGGTCGTGGTTAGCACCTTAATCACCCATTCATCTCAATCTAAAACCCTAGCCACCGCTAGTCTGATCGCTAAAGGCACTGGAGGGGTTTGGAAGGCCAAGCACTCCCGTTTGGCGCCGAAGGACGCCGATTCGTTGCTGCATCTCCTACACCGACAAGAACGCCTACTTCCTCTACGGATCAGGCGTAAATGGCTGCTGCAACTGCTAACGCTGGTATAATGTTTACCAATTTATTCCGCATTAGATTGATTTGTCATGAACTAGGTTATGTTAAGATCTTGGGTTATTAGCCTCTAATGTTTAAGCCTGGCTAATTCTAACAATCGGTATCATGAGCCATCTTAACCTAGTCATGCACGGTCAATTTTTGAGTATGTTTATGCCTCTGTTTTTCGTCGGTTTAAGATGCAATTAGATCCTGCATAATAGTTTTTACGTGTTAATTATGCGTGATTAGATCTAAATCATGGTTAATTAAGTTTCTGATCACGAGATTAGATCTAATCTAATTCGGTTTAGGTCAAGTTTAAGATTAATCTTGATCTGTTAATGCTAAGTGTCTCGGATTAGATGCAATCATGCCTGACTAATGAATCAGTTTAAGTTAATGTCATGATTAAATCAAGTAATTAAGGTTAGGGTTTAAGTTTGCTGACTGTTTTTTCCCCAATTTATGCCTCTGTTAAGTTAACTTCCGCGAAATTAGATCCAAATCCATGAAATTGATGCATCAGTAAGCATTAAGAAGGAGGGGAAAACACAATTTTCAGATCGGATTATGAAATCCCCAAATCCCGTGATGAACCCTAACCCTAAGATTGAATCTTACCTTGACTGCGGCCATGAGTTGGTTTGCAAGCCACGAGCAAGCACCACTGCAGGACCCACCGACGGAGCCGCGCGCGATTCGGTCGCACGCGGCGCCGGCGGAAGGACCTGCAGAGGCGCATCAGCACGCCATCACCGGCGCGCGTCCTGCTAGGCTTGCTGGCACCCACGCCGCGGCTGCAGGCGGGGCCCGCGCATGCTGCCGGGCCCGCACCAGTGCTGCAGCGTGCAGCACGCGGCTGCAAGCCGGTGGCGCCCAGCTCGCCCGCGCATGAGGCACCGACGGCCGCAGCTCTGGGGGCGGTACGCCCTGGCCCCGTGCAGCAGCTCCCTGCAGCATGAGGACTGCCGGCGGCGGGCGCACCAGAAGAACAGCTGCTAGAGCTGCGGCGGCTCGGGACTGAGGACAAAAGTGGAGTGAGGAAACTAGGGTTCAGATCAGCTTCCACTATTTTATACTACACCACATCAGATCGTGGCCTTTGGATCAAGATGAACGGCTGAGATCAAACCGGCGTTAGGGTTTGCTGGTTAGTGGGCCGATCTGGGCCAAATTGGCTGTCTATGCGCATTTGGGCTGCGCATGGGAAGAAGTTTCTGGGCCATTTTTTTTTCGTTTGGGCCAGTTTATAAGTTTAGCCCATTTTCATGTTATAAAGCCTTTTGTATTACTGTTTCTTATGATTTATGCTCAATTTAAAGGCTTTAATTATTTCTGTTGCACTTATTAATTACCAGCATTATGTTAATTAATTTCCATGAGTTATGTAAATGCTTTTAATTATATTTTAATTGCATTTATTCACTGAAAATTATGCTCATCCACCATAAGCAATTAAGATGCACTCTATTTAAATGGAACCATCGGGAAGTTTATTTAGAGCACTTGTAATTAATTCTGACCATCGTTGATTTAATTACGAGTTTTAATGATAAATTTCGTTTGTTTTCCCCATCGGTGATGCAAATTGAAATTTATGTATGATTTTAATCAGACCATCGTAGGGTTAATTTCATACTTCTTATGCGCATCTTAATTGTGAGTTTAATTAAGTTATTGTTCTCATGATTTTCAGTGAACACTGTGATGGGCTACCTGAAGTCCATTGAGCCCCTAAATGGCACCAACTACCCCAGCTGGTATAAAGATGTTCAGGTGGCCATTGCTGTGTGCGAGTATGATCTCGCCTTACGTCAAGATAAGCCAGCAGAGCCCGCTGATCCCAATGGTGATCGTACTGCCATTGAGAAGTGGGAGAGATCAGACAGGATGGCCAACATGATCATTAAGAACACGATCACTCCGCCCATCTGTGGTGCTATTCCTGATAAGGACAAGGATGGTAATGATCTGAGCGCCAAGGCATACCTTGCCAAGGTGGAGGAGAACTTTAAGAGTTCTTCCAAGACTTATGCTAGCACGCTGATCATGAAGATGCTGACTTCACAGTATGATGGGCAAAGTGGAATCAGGGAGCACATTATGAGCATGTGTGACATGGCAAATAAGCTGAAGACACTGGATATGGCTATCTCTGATGGTTTTCTGGTGCACTTCATCATGACCTCTCTGCCAGCACAGTACAGTCCCTTCAAAATAAGCTACAACACTCAGAAGGCGACTTGGAGCATGGCTGAGCTCATTAGCTACTGTGTTGAGGAAGAAGAAAGGCAGAAAGCTGAGAGGATGAAGGATGCTGTCAACATGGCCAGCGAGCGCTTTGGGCATGTTAGCATGAGCAACACTCCTAAGCATCAGGCTGAGTCTGGCAGCAGCAGGCAGCATAAGAGAAAGTTTAAGGGCCATAAGAGCAAGGCCGTGTCACATAAGAAGACCTCTAATGAGAGGTTGTGCAAGTTCTGCAAGTCACCTAAACATGAGCAAAAGGATTGCCATGGATTTAAGGAGTGGCTTAAGAACAAAGGTACAATTACTGATTATGTATCTTTTATTGATGAATCATTCTTAGTGAATTTTTCTCCCAATACTTGGTGGATTGACTCAGGTGCCACTGTGCACATTTCCAATTCACTGCAGGTATTCAGTTCGATCCGAACTATAAGAGAGGGGGAGCGAAGTCTAAGAGTGGCTGATGGCAATGAAGTGAAGGTTGAAGGCATTGGGAGCTTCAATTTGGAGTTACCAGGCGGCTTCAACCTTAGTTTGCATGATGTTCTTTATGTTCCCAGTTTGAAGAGAAACCTTATTTCTGTTTCACGTTTAGATAAGTCGGGACATATTTGTGAGTTTGGCAACTCAGTGTGCAACATTAAATTTCATAATTTAAGTGTGGGCCTTGGTCATTTGCAAGGCGATCTTTATTTGCTCTCTCTTGATAAAGTTTATTCTACAATGAATGTGGATGATGTATCGCATAAGCGTAAGCGTGATGATGAGACTTCTTCGAAATTGTGGCATTGTCGTTTGGGCCACATTTCGAGGGGGAGAATTGAGTGTCTCATAAGAGAAGAGATACTCCATTCATTAGATCTCTCAGACTTAGATCAACAATGCGTTGATTGTATTAAGGGGAAGTTCGCTAAGACAATTAAGAAAGGAGCTACTCGGAGTTCGGGCCTATTAGAAATAATTCATACTGATATTTGTGGCCCGTTCCCAGTAAAGTCTGTTGATGGTTTTGACTCGTTCATTACCTTCACAGATGACTTCTCTCGTTATGGTTATATTTACCCCATTCGTGATCGATCCGAATCATTAGATAAATTCAAAATATTCAAGGCTGAAGTGGAAAATCAGCATAATGTCACTATTAAATTAGTGAGATCAGATCAAGGTGGTGAATATTATGGGAGACATACTCCATTCGGCCAAGTACTGGACCATTCGCTAAGTATCTTGAAGAGAATGGTATAAAGGCCCAGTACAGTATGCCGGGCGAACCACAGCAAAACGGAGTTGCTGAGCGTCGTAACCGTACACTAATGGACATGGTACGTAGCATGCTTAGTTATTCTACTTTGTCTGTGGAGCTGTGGATGGAAGCATTAAAAACAGCTGCACACATACTTAATCGTGTTCCTTCCAAATCCGTGCCAAAAACACCTTATGAGTTGTGGTTTGGGAAGAAACCATCGCTTAATTATTTGCGTGTGTGGGGCTGTCCAGCCGAAGCTAAGTTATTTAATCCACAGCAAAAGAAATTAGATGATAAGACGGTGAGCTGCTATTTCATCGGATACCCTGATAAGTCTAAGGGATACCGATTCTACTGTCATGATCGTTTCACTAAGTTCGTTGAGACCAGGCAGGCTGTATTCCTAGAGGATGCAGGAATCAGTGGGAGCTTTCCGAGGAGGGAAATTAATCTTGAAGAAATACGGGCTGAGCTTCCCATCCCGGTGATTCAAGAAACAGTAACACCTCAGTTAGTGCCGCTGTTCGTTCCTTCCGTTCAGAGTACACCATCTGTTCAGATTACACCTCCTGTTCAGAGTACTAGCGCTGCTCCGCCTGTTGAAGTAGCTCCTGAGCCTGCGAGCGAACAACAAGCTGAGCAAATGGCACCTAATGCTGAAGTTGAAAACCCTGTCGAGGTGCCTCAGACTGCACCTCAACCAACACCTCAGCCTGTTGAACCATTAAGAAGATCACAGCAGGCTAGGAAACAGACAGTTTTCCCTGATTGTGAAACATACTTAAGTGAAGACATGTATGATATTGGGAAAGCTGATGATCCTAACTCATTTAGAGAGGCAGTATCATGTGAGAACTCTGCCAAATGGGTTGAGGCCATGGAAGAAGAGCTTAAGTCCATGAGTTCCAATGATGTTTGGGATCTGGTAGATATTCCTAATGGAGTCAAACCAGTAGGCTGTAAATGGGTCTACAAGACTAAACGTGATTCTAAAGGGAATGTCGATCGATTCAAAGCAAGGCTTGTAGCCAAAGGTTTTACGCAAAAGGAAGGGATTGATTATAATGAAACCTTCTCCCCTGTGTCTAAGAAAGATTCATTCAAAATCGTTATGGCGCTAGTGGCTCATTATGACTTAGAGCTACATCAGATGGATGTCAAAACTGCGTTCCTTAATGGTGACTTGGATGAGACCATCTTCATGGCACAACCGGAAGGTTTTGTTGTGAAGGGCAAGGAACATTTAGGATGCAAACTTAAGAAATCCATTTACGGGCTTAAGCAAGCGTCAAGACAGTGGAACCTTAAATTCGATCAAGTGATTAAGAAATTTGGATTTAAGGAGAATGATGTGGATAATTGTATCTACACTAAAATAAAGGGTGGTAAATTTATAATTCTAGTACTTTATGTGGATGATATCCTATTAACGAGCAGCGATAAGCGTATGCTGTATGAGACAAAGGGATTTCTTTCATCCAATTTTGATATGAAAGATCTTGGTGAAGCCTCTTATGTTCTGGGCATTGAGATACACCGAGATAGGACCAAAGGAGTACTAGGATTGTCTCAAAAGGCATATATTGAGAAAATGCTTAAGAGATTTAATATGGATAAGAGTAAGGCCACACCTGTTCCATTAGCGAAGGGCGATAAGTTCAGTGAAGCCCAATGTCCTAAGAACCAATTGGAATCAGATGAGATGAAGGACATACCTTATGCTTTAGCTGTCGGAAGCCTGATGTATGCACAAGTCTGTACGCGTCCTGACTTGGCATTTGCTACCGGAATGTTTGGAAGATATCAGAAAAATCCCGGAAAGGTCCACTGGGTTGGTGTCAAGAAGGCATTACGTTACTGCCAAGGCACTAAAGACTTCATGCTCACATACAGAAGATCAGATAACCTTGAAGTTGTGGGTTATACTGATGCTGACTTTGCTGGATGTGTGGATAGTAGGAAATCTACATCAGGATATATCTACATGTTAGCTGGTGGAGCTATATCATGGAAAAGCTCTAAGCAAAGTTTAGTTGCAGTGTCGACGATGCAAGCTGAGTTTGTGGCATGCTATGAAGCAACTGGACAGGCTGTTTGGCTTAAGAATTTTATTCCGGGCCTCAAGGTAATTGACAGCATTACGGAACCTATAACGTTATACTGCGATAATCAGTCTGCAGTATTCTTTTCGAGTAACAACAAGTCAAGTGGTGCTTCCAAACACATTGACCTTAAGTATCGTGTTGTGAAAGAAAGATGCCAGGATCGAACCATTAAGATTGAGCACATAAGAACTAATTCTATGTTAGCGGATCCGCTCACTAAAGGCTTACCACCGAACGTGTTTAAGCAGCATGTTACTAATATGGGTTTGGTGAATAGTCTTTAGGTTCTGGTTTAGGGCCATTATGACTCCTAACTAACGAATAAGCGTTCTACCGAGGTGTTTCAGTGAGACTGTGGGTAATGGGGTCCCAGTAGTGCATCAAGCTACTGACGACGCATTGGTCCGGTACTTTCTGTTACTACTAAGGGTGAACATTAGTATGATACGAACATTAGCCTTAACCGTTCGATCAAGTGGGAGAATGTTGGAAATAAATATTTCAGTTAAGATATTGTGATCTTCACTATTAAGGAAGCGTTTAAACCATCTAAACGCGATTAAGGAAACCTAATGATATAACCCTAATGGGCTGTGATCAGCAGGCCCATTAGGCCCGTTTCCAGAGGCTGGCCCCCAGCCCCACAGTGCCTATAAATATAAGGTCGTGGTTAGCACCTTAATCACCCATTCATCTCAATCTAAAACCCTAGCCACCGCTAGTCTGATCGCTAAAGGCACTGGAGGGGTTTGGAAGGCCAAGCACTCCCGTTTGGCGCCGAAGGACGCCGATTCGTTGCTGCATCTCCTACACCGACAAGAACGCCTACTTCCTCTACGGATCAGGCGTAAATGGCTGCTGCAACTGCTAACGCTGGTATAATGTTTACCAATTTATTCCGCATTAGATTGATTTGTCATGAACTAGGTTATGTTAAGATCTTGGGTTATTAGCCTCTAATGTTTAAGCCTGGCTAATTCTAACAGCAGCTACTAGTTCCTGTTGCTTCTTCTTGTCATCTCTGGACCCATTCTTTCGCGTAACCACCTGATTAGCGCGAGCAGACTCACCCCAGTGCCCTTTTGATGCGTGACCGATGTGACGGGTACTGCATGCCAACGATGTTGCAGCGGCAAACATGTATTCATGTCCAGTCAGTAGGACGGAAAGCGAGCAAGTTAGGTTTATTATTAAGAAATCCTGATTAGATTTAACGGGCTTAATACCGAAGTTGTCTGTGGAGGGTCCAAGTCTATAAGTAGCACTTTATTGCACTCTATTGATGACTAAGGAGAATACACTCCATCTACATGTTCCATACTTTTTGTTGTGGTTTGAGATGAAAAACGAGATCCAATGCAATCTACAATCTCCCGATGCCTCTTTTGATGCGTGACCATGTGATGCGTACTACGTCCCAACGAAGTTACAGTGGCAAACACACGTCACGTCCAGTCAGTTGCAGGACGGAAAGCAAGCAAGTTAGGTTTGTTAAGAAACTTAGATTAGATCTAACGGGCTTAATACCGAAGTTGCCTAAAGTCGCCTGTGGAGGGTTCAAGTCTATAAATAGCACCTTATTATACTTTATTGATGACTAATGATAATACACTTCATCTATATGCCTGTTTCTCGCATGCTTTCTATTGTGGTTTGGAATGGAAAACAAGATCCAATGCAAACTACAATCTCTCAACGTCTCTTTTTGATGGGGAATAGGAAAAACAGATTGCCGAAAACGCACCGCCATGATTCAACAAATTTAGGTTAATGTAGCGATCCTCCAGGTTGTCCGCCAAGCGGTGCTGGTTGACTGGTTCCGCATCCTCGTCACTACTGGCGTTTCTTACGTTTGATGGCATTCGGTGGATGGTGGCGCTCTTTTGTTTCTCCTTGTGGATGGGAATTCGGAATTCCATTAGCAGTACGGGTCAAATATCGATGGCGACCCGACCAGGTCGGGGTGCAACGTCCGCCGCCCGGAAAAGTAGCCGACTGCCGAATTGCGGCCGGCCACCCCGAGCTCGCACCAAAAGCAGCCGCCAGCGACACAGGAATTCCCGAGACTGAGACTGGCATCCTCGATGGAAGTATGGAACTACACATTTCATGCTTTGGCTTGAGCAACGATTCTCTCGAGGCCAAGTGGTGATGCGTCGTGAGTTCGTGACGCGGTGGCGGGTGGGTTTTCTGCTTGCTCTGCTGCCAGTTTTTATTTTCCAAAAGTAGGTTATTTTCAGGTGTGATTCTTGCTTCAAAATCTTCGCATCGAGAGTATTCCTGCAGCAAAAAAGGAAATTCAGCTGCCGTTTTATTGGGCCCTTCGCTACCAGAGACGTATGGGATAGGCTGCAAGTCTGCAATCAGTTCACAGCGCGGCCTTCCCTCCCTCCCTGCCAATTTGCTTGGCAAGTCCCACGAGAAACCACATCGATCAGAGCAGGAGAATATTTGGCAGTATTAGCAAAGCCAATCAAGCTTTAGATCAAACATGGGTCCCACCTAATTGGGCCAATGATGATTCTAGCCTGCTAGGGTGGAACATGCAAAGCAGAAACAAAGCAATAACAACAGCGAAACGGAGCAACGTATATATCGTTTGACTCCACCGACCCTGATCGCATTGCAAGCATCAGCAAAGCAACAGGCCACGCTGGCAAATCCTGCCTTATACAGAGACAACATCGACGTTTATAGTTGTGCAACAAATATCACGGCAAAAATATTGGCCGGATCAGAAGAAAAGCCTCGGAAGAATACAGGCTGAACACACGGAACCACTCAGCGGTTAAGAATAAGTGTGCCTATAACGATCCCTCTCATGGCGTGCCTGAGTTTGCTCTAGTTGAAGTCAGGCTTCTCAGGGTACGTGCAGCCAGAGCGATGGATAATGACGTTGGCAGCGTAGCAACCGGCCCTCACGCAGTCTTCGATGCTCTTGCCCTGGACCAACTGAGAGAGGAAGCCTCCAACGAAGGCGTCACCTGAAGAACACCAATGTTGCTTGTCAGAGGCGGCAGATAAAATGTACAGAACCCTCAAATCAAACTCATTTGCTGGCCTTTATCCATATTTGAGTTGCTGTTCCATTTTAGAGGGTTTGTTCCATGCACTTTATTGCAGGTTACTAGAACATACCGAGTCATCATAACATGATAACTGAGTGCATATGGACTACAGAGTATTTGAATTAATTTATCAGAGAATACAAAAGAAGACTGATTATTAGCTTGTCTGGAAAACCATTTTAAGTAATCCTAGAAGGCATCTATCGATAAGCACTGTCATAACATGACAACTGCATATATGGACTCTGGAGTATTTGGAATTAATTTATCACAGAGAATACAAAAGAATATCAATAACTAGCTTGTGTGAAAAATCATCCTAAGTTATCCTAGAACGCATCTACAGATATGCTGATGATAAACATTGTTAAGAAGCCTATTTAGAAAACACATCAACTAGCGTTCAGGAGAAAAATCAGAAACAGAGATTAATTAACTGTCTGAACCAAGAAAACAAATCAACCGACTAAAAAGAAATGTACCTGCACCGTTGGTGTCAACAAGCTTCTCCTTAGGCAATAGGATAACAGGGAATGTTTTCACCTATTATCAACACAAGAGTTAGTTCATCATATTCAACAGCTTGGACGACTCTTGATTAAAAATAAAAGAAAAAACTAAAGATGCAAAATTCTTGGACAAGTAAACAATTGCTGTGCATTCAACTTAGTTTCCAAAAGCACATCCAACATTTCAAAGGAAAACAACAAAAACAAAGACATTTGTGTACAAAAAAGAGGGGTCGAAAAAGATTGTAAGTGAAGATGCATAGAAGTTTCCATGTCCAACAGGCAAAAGCATACAACTTTTAGTTGACACTAGCTTATGATTAAGATAGCAAATTCATGTTATAATGTCAAGCATTGAACTGACAAGAACATATACCTTTCCATCCTCAGCAACAACAACTGGATCAGCACCCTGAGTAATGACAGCAATCCTCTTTTGCTTGCCTGAAGCCAGAGGAAGCTGGGAGATCTTCAAAGCAATCTCCTCAATATTCTCAGTCTACAATTTATTATAGGCAATTAATCAGCATAGTAATCATAAAAAACATACAATTTATTCAAAGTGCAGGTGGGGCGGGTTCTTAAATGAGCCCACTAGGCCGCCCCGCAAAATGAGCACATGTGGCTGATGCGGCCCAGCTGCAAGGCTTTTGCGGCTTGCTTTGTCCACGACGCTAAGCCCAACGGACACCAGCAACAACCCGCAAAGACCCACAAGAACCCTCAATAACCTAGCGCTCGCTACCGCCGCCGTCGCCGCAGTCAACCACCCCACGCCGGCGCCTCATCCCACACCTCGACTGCACCCTCGCTTCTACCCCTTCCGTTGGATAGGAACGGATCCGCCCGACTACCCCGCGCTGCCTCCCGCCGCAGGTGAGTGTGCCCTCCACCACGCTTCTCCCTCCCTCGCTGTCGATCTGCCCCCGGGCGATGCAGTGCGCGGCCGCGGCAGCATCTCCAACCTACTAGGCAGTAGACTAGTATACCTCCGCTGCTAATCCCCTCGTTCGGCCGGGCTGATGGATTTGTTAATCCTCCCGAGGCGGAAGCAATCTGCTGCTAGCTGCTTTAAAAGCAAGGCACATATGGCGGTGTGCGGCCTAAAACCTGAGACGATCTGCAAGGGGGCGGGCTCACTCAGTTATTTGGCGTTAATTTGCATCTCAGCATGTTCATCTTTGCAGCTTTTGCATCTCAGCATTATTTTCTTGTTTATTTTGCTTGCAACTCTGAATCCTCCAGTGTGTACTAGTTTGTCTGGTTTGATACTAAGTTTTCATGGTTTTTTTTTCTCAGGGCCAAGGAAAGATTTTCCTTGCAGTAGTTCCTCAGTCGAAGCACCGGCAAAGATGAGCATCTTGATCTGCGACTTGGAAACTGGAAACATTTGTTTGGCAACTGCAAATCATTGGTTTAACTAAAGAATGCCTTACTGCAGACCTTGTAATCTTTAGTGGCCATCTTAGTTCACCCTTTTTATTCTTGATGATTGATGTAATCTAATCCTAGTTTGATTGATGATAGAACGATGCAGTTGTGATTTTTGTTTTCACTCAGTATTTTAATTTATTTTCTATCAAATGTAATCGATACTCATTGGGGATTGATACTAGGCAAACAAGCAGCTGGTTAGCTACCTGTCTAAGCAAGCTAGATATGTATACATGCGGGTTATGCGGGGCATGCGGTGTCTGCCACAAGGCCCGCAAACTGTGTGTTGGCCACGTATTAATCCTTGTGGACAGCCACAAACCCGCAAAAAATGTTAGCGACAAGCTTTGCGGCCGGCCGCAACCCGCCCCGCCTGCACCGTGACAATTTATTGTAATTAGTTATTTCTGAACTATTTAGCTCGTCCTAAACTTCATATATGTAAGAGTGGAGGCAGTATTAATTTTGAAAGAATGGAGATGATCTTGTAGAAGTATATAAGACTAATCAGTAACTACCTCCCATCCACGGACTTTGGCGAAGATCTTTGCCTCAGTTTCGTTTCCGAAGATGTAGTCAACATACCTATATTGGTAATAAGTAGCAAATACATCTTTAAAATGAGTTGTAATCCATAAAAATGCATTGGCGGTGAAGTACAAAGAAAGGTCCTCAATGTCGCGACAGAAGTTTAATCAAGATCAGAAGATTTGCATGTGTCGAACATAGGAAAATATCTTGACAAGAATGAGCATTGCTTTATATATTTTTACTTGCATTGCCATATGCAGTCTCAGATGAAATCCAAAACATTGAACGTTATGATATAGAAGATAACACTTACGGGAGAACCTTCTCTTGGGCATCACGGAAAAACTCACAGATGAAGGGAGCAGAAAGGTTCATCAGGAACACCTGAAAATAACTGATCAGTTAAACTATAGCAAAAATTTTAAAGGGGCAATTTCATAAAAAAAAACATTTACCTTGTTGTTTGCAGCAGCATGCTCAGCAACTAGCTGAATAGATTCGGGCGACACGGTAAGGAAAAACCCAGCAATGTAGATGTATTTTGCCTTCTCAACTGTCATCAATAATGGTATAATTTAGTAAAAAAGAACTAGCACAGTTTCAGATAGCAGAGCTCAAATAAAGCGAACTGTTAGTCAGCAGTGCAACTCGAAGTAAGAATACAATCCATCTTGGTTTCTTCTCCACAATAAATGGACAACGGTAGCAGACTAGCAGTGTCACCTGCTAGAGTGCTCTAAAACGTGTAAATATAAATACTAATGTTGCTCTGATCTTATATAACTCAACCAATAATTTGTGACCAGTATAGTACTTGTTCATGATGTAGACATACTGACAGAATTTGTATAGTATTGAGCAACTTCAGAATTTCAAATTCGATATAAAACTGATTAGCATGGTTTTAGCTAAAATTCAACCTGAGCTCAATAAATGTATTGAGTATTATACCTAGTGCCCAGTTCTCTGGTCTCTTTAGATGCTCAGATTTGTAACAGTTTGCCGCCGACAGATTTGCAATCAATGACCTGGTTACAGAAAGATATAACTGATATGCTTGCAGAAGGAAGTGCTGGCAATCATAATCTTGTGAAATTGAAGAGAAAAAACAGTTCGAATTCCTTGGTACAACAGATGATACTAGCATAATATTTTACCAAACTACAAACATTACAAATTCTATAGTGTTAGGACATGTTTTTAGCAAGATTGAATGAACTTATGCAGTTTGTGTATGCCATAGCGTAGACACTCATACGAACAGAGTTGAAAGATGCCAAGTTGTAGCATGCAATAGAAAAGGCCAAAAAAAAGTTATCCTATATCTAATTTTGATGTGTAAAGAAGAGCCAGAATGAACACGAGACAACAGCAGAGGATCAAGGAGAGGACAATAATATGAGCATAGATTACTGGAAATGCAAAGGCATCACTACTAACAATAAAAGCTATGCATCAAACCACATAAATGATTTTTGGACACAAACCTTTCACCGCCAACAACACATACAGCACATGTGCCTGTAGGAGCAGTATCATCCTCATAGTAGTGAGCCTGAGTGAGCATGCAGCAAGATCAAGGCCACATTATTCAATTAAAGGACAAAGCAGAAAATTACAGTATCAAATAGCATGAAGAAGGGGAGATTAAGAACTAACAGTAACTCCTGCAGCTTGAGCATTCTTCTTCATCTCCTCACCAAATTTGTCCTTTCCGATGCATCCCATGTAACTCGTTGCACCAGGAGTTTGAAGCATCCACTGAAAACCATGACATGCCATCAACAAACTGATGTAGCTACAGTATTCTATTGTTGACATTTATTAGATTAAGGGCTTACTTGGGCAACCCTGATAGAGTTCTGGGTGGCTCCTGTAAGAATGAAAAGGATGAAGATACAATAAATTAGAAGAGTCACCAAGCTGCTGTAGCAGTTTATGGACTAGATTACTGCATATACGTGTTAAGAAGCATTACCTCCGGCAATATATTCAACATTGCTCTTGCTGGCCAACTCATCATACCTGTTAAAAACCACCTTATTAAACAACAGAATACAATCTTACATAATAGAAGGGTGCTTGCATGCCTTCTAAGTAAATTGAATTCAGCTTGCAGGTTAAAACAAATAACTAGTCACAGATTGAGAGAAAAATTATACGAAAAAAACGAAATCAGTATATATATAAAAGCATCAGCAACACATAAACTTACATAGGCAAGTGCTTCTCCTCGGCCAGAATGGCATTGTTGAGCTTGATGTCATACCTAAATCAGCAGTGGTGAAGTAGGTCAGTATCACATCCTGATTGCAACACCCAACTAGCCAGCTAGGACTAATAATCAAGCAGCAGGGCATCGACGCCGCCAACGAAAGCAGAGACAATCATGTAGCCCCCCACTAAACTTCGAGATCTAGCCTAAATTGGACTAGCAACACAACATCCATGTAACAATGAATTGCCGCGCAGCGACAGCGCCCGCTGATCGCTGCGGTGCTTGATCAATTAAACAATTTCGGATCAGTGCCCCATACAGATGCCTGTCTTAGTGTCTTGTGCTGCACGTGCATGCATCTAAGACTAAGTTGCAGGCAAAACGACAACGTCCCCGTCGCTATGGCGGATCTGATGAAATTACGCTGCCAAACCACCAAAAAAAAAGACCAAACCACTCGGACTAGGAGTAACTAGTTCCTAAACACAGATCAGACGGGGAGGAGACGAGGCGAGCGCTTACTTCGTGAGGAAGGCGTCGTCGACGACGGCGGAGATGTCGAGGAGGGGGTTGCCCATCCCCAGGAGCACGCCCTCGCTCGCCGCCATTTCCTCTCCTCTCGCCTCCACACGAACGAAGCGGCGGCGCAGGGGACGGAGATCTGAGGCTTCAGTTGGGCGGGCGAGGGCTCCGGGTTCGTGTGGGTGTGGGCGAGGTGGGGGAGAGAGAAGTGGTGGTGGTGATGGGTGCGGGGGTTTTGGTTGGGCTCGCCCAAACCCCGGCTGGCCCACCTGTCACCCTCCTCGTGGTTCGGCGGGGGTTGGTGGACGTCACATGAGTAGGGGGGGGCCCTCCCTCCAACCCCATGCGTGCTACCCGTACGCGACGTGAGACTTCGTGGTATCTCTGACATGTGGGTCTGCCTCCTCTATATGGGTTGCTACTTGGTTTGGTGTACTGGGTGTACAGGAGGGTTGGTGCACGATGCGCCGGGTCCTTTTCGCCACCAACCACCATCCACCACATTGACACCGGTTGAGATCGGTCGGCTCTCTCGGTCGTGGTGCGCTGCGGCGCGCACAGCCTTTACACCGGGAAAGCCGTAAAGGCTCGCAGCTTTGCTAGCCCAGTCACAAGCGCTGGGCCGCAAGCGCTGGGCCGCATCAGACGGTCGGGCCGGGATCCGAGCAGCTAGCTTCACCGGCTTTTTTTTTATATTTTTTAAAAACGTTTTTTACAGAAATATATTTTCGGTTTCACATTTTACAGTTTTATACTCCTACCGCTCGGCAGGAGGCCTACCGCCCGGCAGGGGGGCGGCAGGCTCCCCTCAAATATAAAAGCTGAGCCCCTTCCCTCGCACCCTCATTTCCTGTCCACGAGATCCAGAGAGGGGAGAGGGAGAGATGAGGGGTGAGAGAGGTAATTCCACCGGTGAAGCCCTGCCGGATTTTGAATCCGAACCGCAGGTAACCAATATTTCTCAACTATTATAGACTTGTTTCTAAAATAATTATGAATTAGAATAGATTTAGTTTTTGGATAGTGAAATATAGAATAGTAAACTTAGAATGACAGTACCTTATTGCTATTGCAGCATAAAACAATGACTGCCTCTAATTCTGTTGGATTTTCATGGACCGAACAAAAATCTAGTATAATTCTTGAGATCATGACACATCTTGTAATCAGTAAGAAGTTGGATCCATTAGCGGATGGTACAATAGAGATGGTGTTGTCCAAATTAGTAGAGTTTAAAAATTTCACATTGTTTCGAGGTATTACAATGCAAGATGTAAAGTGACACTTGCTAGAACGCCGTAAGATATAGGGTATGTGAACTAGCTAATCATCCTAATGTTATTGGTTTCGTACATAGTACTTCTACGATATAGATGCGGTCAGAGATGTATGAGATGCACATTAAGGTAACTATCATTCAGATCTAATATCTATAGTCATTTGTAATCCATATTCAGTAAATTTTAAAATTATTATGTAGTTATATGCAAGGATTACCCCGAGGACACGGAGGTGATTAACAAATTAATACCAAATTTTCATAAATTGGTATGTATCTTCGGTGGAATCATGTCGCAAACAAGACGAAGGAGGCGTGGAAGATCTTCGGGTGATAGTACTTGGCCTCCGCAATCACATAGAACCGGAGGTTCGTCAAGTCAAACTGCACCACCTCCAGCACCAAGTTCTGTTAACTGGGATGACGACCTAGATGACTTCATGCCCCCCAAACCATGGCCTCCAAGACCTGATGTTCCTCCCCTGTACATGAAAGTAGAACCATAAAAGAGAGAAAGGGAAAGTCAAGAGGTTCATCAAGTCAAACTGCACCACATCCAGCACCAAGTTCTGTTAACTGGGATGACGACCTAAATGACTTCATGCCCCCCCGAACTATGGTCTCCAAGAAATGACATGATGTGTATCATATGGTGTTATGGTGTTGATCGGTCTAGATTGTGAAGTAAATTGTGATGGGGCGGCAGGCCTCCCCTACCTTTAATTGCAATACTTATATGTTTGCTATGTTTGATTGCAATGATTATATTTTTTGTGAACCTTGAACCTCGTGTGGCTCGATGACTCGGTCAAGTAGAGCTGGCGTTCAGAATTGTTTGATTTGTTTAATTGGTGCTTGTGCTAAAGGTGGCCACAAACCATGTGTCTAAGCATTTGGGGCTGACCAATTTGATACAATGAACAAAATTTAAATTGAACGTTAAACAAGATACCACATAAGATATTACATTGAAGGTTTCATTCATTACAACCAAATTCTATAGAAATACCCACTGCCAACTAATTAAACAAGACATTTAGGCATACTACATACACAATATACTTAGTTTCGTACAAACAAATATATTGGAAGGTGTGTCGTGCACAATTACATGCGGCGAATTCTTGTAGGTGGAGCCGACCCATCCGTTGGATTCCCGGAAGGTCCAGCCTCGGCAGCAGCAGTGGGTACTGAAAGCTGTGGGCACTTTTTGTAAGTGTGACCGTCCGCCCCACACAAGTTGCAATGTTTTTTCTTCATTCCAACCTCGGACTCGTCCATTCCGTTCCGGATACGACGTGTCTGCCGTCGGCCTATGCCCCTCTTCGTAGCTAGATCAGGGATGAGCATTGGATGGGGATTTTTTTTGAGTGAATGAGCCGAGAATACCGATGCTGTATATCTCATGACACCAAGTCTGTGCTGCGGCTTCTTTTGTGAAATATTGAAAAATATATGACGCAGCATCTAACCTAGATACAGAACAAGCCGCGATGACATGGGAGCATGGTAAGTGATGCACCTTTGGCTTCTGGCATCGACAGAACCGTCAATGGTTATCAAGACTTCTTGAATTACCCTTTGTCTTTACTTCTAAAATTATTTCGCTGACATGTACCAATGCCTCGTGCATCCCCCCTAGGTAGGAAGCCTTTCTACCCTCTGCCAGCTAATTCACCTATTGTATTCCGTTACTCACATAATCAAATTTGGACCACTTGTCTTTCTCTAGACTGGTGCCAGAAATTTATGATACATCAAATCTCCTCAACTCCTTCTCATTGCACCTTGATGATTCTACAAACAATAATTCACTCTGGTACTTACTCCCTCCATTTTTATTTACATGTCGCATTAGCTGGTTTGTCCTAAGTCAAACTTGACTAACATTGACCATGTCTGTAGAAAGATATAGTAACAACATATATTTTATGGTTGATTCAATGAAATAAATTTGGCATTGTAAATATTATTATTTCTTTCCATAAATTTGGTTAAAGTTTACCAAGTTTGACTTGGGACAAACCTAATACGACATGTAAATGAAATAGAGGGAGTATATACTACGCACTTAAGGTAATCGTTATAGGTGTGTCATCTTGAGATGCTTTTAGTTTACCCTTGTATCATAGAAAATCTATCTGTTATGACATGAGTCCACTAAGATCAATGATGGAGATATTCATATATTTTGACATATTATTGTTGCAATTTATAAACCCATAAGAGACTCTATTGGATTCATTTAACACTTAAGTATTTAGAGGGTGTATGGATTTCAGAGTTAAACTTTAATTTTGTTTATATCGATGTCAAATAAAAGGGCTAAATATGGGCTAATTGGTAATCTAATTGCACAGATAATGTTTATTTGGTTTTAAGAGCCTGTTAGTCCTTATTTAGCACATTAGGGCACCGAGGGATAAATTAGCGCTCCTATTTTAGTCAATACCCCTAAATTATTTTTTTCATTCCAAGTCTACACCAGATATTGTTTTTGTAGAACTTAAGTTAAACCTACTAACAACTCTCTATATAATATAACAATATTGATTGGTTTTCTTTACTTCTTTTGACTATAAACTTTTGTTTATACTTATGGGCTCTCTAGTGTTGATGCAATTAATTTACCAAACAAATAAAAAACTCTCATTCAAATTAATTAACATGCGAATTTTTAACCCGAGATCCAATGGATGTGCCTTTTGACCTTTGTGCAAACTCCCACCTCTCTCTCTCCACAAAGTGTAGCGTCTAGGTCACTGGGTCGAAATTGAGCTGTTTATCAATCACCACCGAAATCAATATCTCACTATAGTAACATTATGAACACACCAGTCACCAGGCTCGAATTATCAGTTGAACGATAGCATGCTGTCCATGTTCATCATTGCATGCATTGCTGGAGAGGCAAACATAATTATATTACGTTATTTGCACGGAGGGTGCCATTACTTTTTTTTTTCTTTTGTTGTACTGGTATGGAGAGAGCCCGCAAGGTCCTGAATCGTGACAGGCCATGTGACGACACTGTAACTTGAACCGAGCAACTCTCAATCGAGCAAGACGGGAGACTGATGTGTGCCGGATCGGATCAGAGGTCTAGCACCCGTTTTGCTCGTGGTGGGGAGCTCTATCCCCATGGCAAGGGCGTCGATTATGATAGTGATTTCCTCGTCTATGGCATTTGAATCTCTAGGGGTGGTGGCGATCTCAACACCACACTGATATTATCTCAGATTACCCCTTCCGATCAAATTGAATGTCTTGTTTTATCACAACGTCATCAAAGAGCGACCCATGAAGCTCATACTGGACCATTCGTTGTTCTCAGATTGTAACGCTGAGCTTCTCAAAATGAATTTTCATAGTCCTTGATTCCACGGCTGAGTTGCTGATCTATTATAATAGTTTGTATTTCCTAGCCTAGATTTCCTTTGGTCCATAGCGAGAATAGAAGTTGCTGCCATATTGGTCTTGTACAGACTACGTAGAGTTGTAGTCTAATACTTCTATTGGCTTATGTATTTTCTTTTTAAATTTTAGCTATTTATAATAGTATTTTGTATTGACTATTTGAATTAATCTAAGTCGTTGGATCATCATAAAAATCAATGGTGTACATTCTTCTCTTTTTTAGATTAACGTGGTAATTTCTAGACTTTCTCGGTGAATATGGTGACTTCTTTTAACACTCCCTTAATAATATAATAGATACCAAACCACCAAACTCGTGCTGCCTTTCTTCTTCTTAAAAAAAAACTCGTGGCCTCCATGTAGCAGCTGACACATGGGGGACGGACCTACATCTTTATCATATCTAGGGTTTACAAAACCGGTGGGAACCGGTCCGGTTTGACCGGTCCGGTCTGGCCCGGTTCCGGTTTGGGCCGGTACCAAACCGGTCCAAATTGAAAATTCAAATTTGAATTCAAAAAATGAAAAATTCTCAAAAAATTCCTAAAAATACTTCAAGGTGCGACGAATCTAATGGTGTCAAATTTTCTCAAAAATTCATTCGTTTAACATACTTTTCGGGCATTTAAAGTTAAACCAAAAAAGAAAAGGAAAAAAATGTCTGCTCATTAAAGCCCACTTGGTAAACCAGTCAAACCGACCGGTATACCGTTCCAAACCGGTTACACATACGATTTTGAATTTGGATTTGAATTCAAACCGGTCAAACCGGCCGGTAAACCGGTCTAACCGGCCGGTATACCGATACGAACCGGTTGAACTCAGTTTTTTGAATTCAAATTTGAATTTCACCGGTACCGACCGGTTTCCGGCCAAACCAGACCGGTATACCGGTACCGGACCCCGGCGGTTTGGCTGGTCCGGTCGGTAAATGAAACCCTGATCATATCCAGAACGCCACAGGGTTTCGTGTCCGGTCCAAACGTTCATGAGCGACCTCGTATGACAACGATGCGTATGCGCGGTGGTGGGTGGCGCACAGATCGCCATCTCTGTCGTACTAGAGAACGAAGCAGGTCAACTGCACCACGCGAGTGTGCCTGCTGTCCCCGGCGCAATCCTCGGGAATCCCTCCCTCGACCATGCAGAATGTGCTATCGCCCATGTACAGGAGCGTGGCGCCCAGATGCTAGAGGGCGCTCCCCGGAGCGCCGAAGAACACGTCCCGGCTGAGCTTCCAGGCGGGCATGGTCTCGCAGCCGGCGGCACGTCGCAGCAGCAGACGCGCTTGTCCCCTTCCCTGTAGAGGCAGAGCCCGACCCAGGCGTCCAGCTCCCTGTCGTAGTGCGCCCGGCCCTTGAACGGCAGGATCCACTCGCCAGCGTGGGCCCACTCGAGGCGCTCCATGTCGAAGGTGAAGGTGCTCCTCCGGCTCTCCTGGCCGTAGATCCTCCCGGGGATGTCGGGCCTCCAGTTCCAGACGGACACGAAGACGGTGCGGCCGTCCGGGTGCACCGCGTAGCTGCTGACGACGCTGGACATGAACGGCGGCGGCGGCTCGACGGTGTCCCAAGACCACCTCGACGTCGGTGGGCGGCGGTTGGGGACCGAGCACCTCGACGAAGGAGTAGACCTCGCCCTGCACATGGGCTGGTTACAACCCAGCCAACCTGTGTAACCAGTCCGGATAAAACCATATCAGCATGACATGCACGGGTTGGTTTGGCTCCGGTTCCAACCAGCTAACCCGTTCAACAAGCAGATAAACTCACATGACAAGCAAGCTAGCGCTAGATGCTCGGGCCCTTTGTTATCCCTCCAGCAACCTGCTGCTGTCTCCAGCTCAGCGCGACTGCAGGCACGCCAAACCGCCAGGCGACCTGCTAATGAATTGTTGCGCAGCTACTGAACCATAAAAACCGTTTAACCCGCCGGTTTCTAAACCGCCCAGCAAACACCCGCACGGCTTGGGTTGGGTTTTAACCAAAAACCTATGAAACCGAACCATGAACAGGACGTAGACGAACGACAAGAACCTGCCGCCCGCGGAGATGTACCCAGGGTTTTTTTATCCGACCGACCGGACCGAACCGCCGGCGCCCGGTTCCGGCTAACCGGTCCGGTTTGACCGGTTACCGGTAAAAACCGGTCAAACTCAAATTTGAATTCAAAACCCGCAGTTATACCGGTTTCGAACGGCTAACCGGCCGGTTAGACCGGTTTACCGGTCCGGTTTGACCGGTTACCGGTCGGTTTGACTGGTAACCGGTCGGTTTGACTGGTAACCCGCTAAATTCAATTTTTTTTCTTTTTTTGTTTAAATTCAAATATCCGCAAAGTATACTAAATGAATGTTTGTATAACATGTTTTAGCCTAAATGAACCCTCCAACCCTTTTTTGTACTACTTTTACATTGTATTTGTATACTTTTGTATGCACGTTTTTTTGTTTAACTTCAAATGCTCGCAAAGTATACTAAATGAACGAATATTTGAAAAAATTTGACATCATTAAATTCGTCACAACTTGAAGTATTTTTAAGATTTTTTGGGGATTTTTTCATTTTTTAGAATTCAAATTTAAAATTTGAATTTGGGCCCGGTTTGAACCGGCCGGAACCGGAACCGGTCCGGGCCGGTTAGACCGGTAACCGCGGTAACCGGTCCGGTTCCCAGCGGTTTTTTTTAACCCTGGATGTACCACGGCCTAATCCCCAAGTCCCCACGGCTCTGCGGGTTAGGCCACACCGCCATCCCCATCGTCTCGGTGTCGAACACGGGGATGCCAGGGCAGTACTCCGGCGGCAGCATCGCCAGGATCTTGCGGCCGTGGGCGGCGAATGACCACGAGTGCGGGTGCTGGGCCTCGACGCGAACGACCGGGCACTCGGCCGGGCAGGCGTCCAGGCCAGCACTGGGGTCCGGATCGAAGTCGTCCTCGCCGACCCTGTGGATGCTTTAGCCTCTCTCCCACCCAGTCGTCCGCCACGAGATAAAGATGCTGCCGCGGCGTGCGGCCAGAACAGCGACCGAACAATGGCAGCTTCTTCTTCTTGGGCATGCCAAATTCAGACAAGTGGGCGGCGAGAAAATTGTGTTTTTTGAGGCTCGGAACGTTGTGCTACGCTATTTTAGGACTTCAAACATCGACTTCGCTAAAACGACCTTTGAAACATTAACTCTTTGCTATACATGACATTTGCTCCTTTTAATCAATTTGGTAAATTGAAATACATATATTTGCACCCTCTAGGACCCTTTTGCTCTTATGCCTAAACCCTACAGACTCGATGTGTAACAACCTAGCCTAGGAAACGGCTAAAATCCACTCTACACGTTGAATGGATCACATCTGCTAATTAACTCTATTGTGTTTTCGTCCTCACTTCATGCAAAAGGTTACAACCGGAGTTAATAACTTCCTCAAGCCACCTATTTAAGCCGGTCTAGCTCACCTTGCACAAGCAAATATGGGACTATTCTTTTGGCTACTGCTATGCTGAGTTGGGCTGTTACAACACACCCACCCTAAGGACTCGACGTCCTCGTCGAGCTATTGAACCAGTTTACCCGAATAGGACACAGGTTCAGGATCGACTTTTCTAGCAATGTCCGTACGTCCAGTGCCGACGCATGTGCCGCTGGCTCATTGGCTAAAATCCACTCTACACATTGCGCTTTCGTCCTCGCTTCACGCAAAAAAATGCAATCGGAGTTAATGGCTTCCTCAAATCACCTATTTAAGTTGGTCTAACTCACTTTGCCCAAGCAATATGGGACTATTCCCTTGACTGTTGCTATGCTCCCAGCACTAGCACACGCGCTGGGCCTGTTTCAGCCCAGCAGCCCACGAGTTGGGCTGTTACACGATGTGACCTCCGTTTTCCTCCCGACGCATCCTCCCGACGCCGACGTCCGACGCCGCCATGGATGGCTCTCCTCCCGAGATCGCCATAGAGCCCTCTCCGCCCGACGTCGCCATGGAGGGCCAAGGCGCAACGGCCAGTAGCCTGGCTGCCGCTGCCCTAGCTGCCTCTGGCCTACGCGCGCCGGCTGCTGGCCTTGGCGATGGTGGCTGCGGCACGCCGGCCGCTCGCCTTGCCGCGCCGGTCGATGGGGGCGCGCCGGCCACCGGCCTTCCCGCGCCGGCAGCAGCACGCTAGCAGCATCGTCCAGTTTCAGCGGGTTGACGGAACCATGCGCTAGCATCGTCCAGCATGCTCACAGCAATAGTCGACGAGGGGCGTTCGTGCTTCTACAGGTCGTCGACGCGCTGCTGCGCGCTGCAGTTAGGGCAGCAGCCCCTTGGCTCCGCGTCGCTCGCCATCGAGGCGGGAGGTGCCGGCGCGCCGCGGCCGCCGTCGACTGGCACGGCAAGGCCAACGGCCGGCGCAGCAAGGCTAGCGGGCGACGCAGCAAGGCCAGCAAGGAAAACGGAGGTCACGTCGAGTCTGTAGGGTTTAGGCAGGCCTGGTTTTGGCCCAGCGCAAGTGGCTCAACCGCACCGGGCCCCAAAATTTCGGGGCCCCATCTATAGTTCCCCTTAGGGGGTTTAGGCCCAACAACTGAAGCCCATCAACCATCGCTGCACTCCAACCTGCTTGGCTGCCTTCAATCCTGTCTGTGATTCCGTATCGCCTGTCGAGAGTTCGAGACTCCGCCTCCGCGATCGCCTGTGGGCCCTCGCCCCAATTCCAAGACTGCGAGTCCGCGACCGCGAGAAGCCGAGAAGCCATCCAGCCGAAACAACGAGGCCGCGAGACGCTTGGTTTCCTGTCGCGAATCGCGATCTCCCCATCTCGTATCTCCGATTCTCTTCTCTTTCTTGGCAATATTCACCCTTTTCTTTAGCATTAATAATTATATTACGGGCTAATATGCAAAACAAATATAATTATACTATGAATCCAAATGCATTTTGATTATTTAGCTTTTGTTAAATCTAGGCATGGGGCCCAATTTTTTGTTTTGCACCAGGCCCCCCAAAACATTGGAACAGCTCTGGGTTTAGGCATAAGGGCGAAGTCCTAAAATAGCAAAGCACAACGTTTCAAGTCCCAAAAATGCAATTTTCTCGTTGGCGGCGCAGCCACCTAACAAGGGCCTATCTGCCCTGTCTGATGCAGCCAGGAGGCTAGAGCAGCGACCCAAAGAAGGCCGGTTGGACATGTCTGGCCCCTTCCTCAGCCTGTGGCCTCCTCCGGGCCTCTCAGGCTCGTCTCCATGTGACTCTAAGGGCAACAGCAATGTCAAAGGACCATGCAGTGTCCTTAAGCGTGAGTCCCACAACAGCTGTCCATAGTGAAATGTTCACCGTCACAATGGTAAAGGAAATAGCTGTTGTGGGAATTAATGCCGGCCCCATAGAGAAAAAAATAATTCTCGTTGTCAACCTCCTGTGCCGTGAGAGACTTCCGATCAAACAACCGTTGTACTTTTATATTCATTTGTAGCAGTGAACTTCAAAAAGTAATCTAGGCCGTGTTTGGTTACAAAAATCAAAATTCCAAATTTTTTTTCCGGCACTTGCATGGAGACTTAAATCTAGACAAAATAAAAAACGCATTGCGACTGCTGTCTGTAAATGGCGAGACGAATCTAATGAACATAATTAGGCTGTAATTAAATGCTAAATTGCTACAGTAATGCATAATCAGACCGGTCGACCTCAGCAGATGCCAAATTTGGCTGTCAACAGGCTCAAAAAAAAGATGAGAACTAAACTTTAGCCCTATGAAAACAACATGCACAACTCAATAGACTTTGACTTTTGAGGTTGACGAAACCACCTAACACACCTCACAAGTCGTTGTTCACACATGAAGATATGATTGGTCACACTGAGTTATTATCGGGAAAGATATCATCGTTAAACCTGGATAAAGAGGAAGATACGTTTGGTGTTTGGTCATACTGAGTTATTTATATCAAGTGAGTTATGCGCAGCGTAGACAACACGCCAACATCACATCCTAAGACTCCCATGTCTGCCATGTATGGGCTCTGTTTGGTTTCGTAGTACTCCCTCCATACCTAAAAAATTTGACGTTTAGGACATGATTGTGGTAACCAAGGAGTAATTAGATTAGTTTTCCATCTATGCCCCTAATAAATATGTTTGCGGTTGCTCTTTGTAAGAGAAAGTAAACCAGTCCAACTGGCTAGTGAGCAGAGGAATGATTGTGCAGAGCTAAGTTCGAATCTCAGCGACTGCAAGTTTTTTTGCTGGAGGCTTGATTTGCATGGAATTTTTGTATGGCGCTGTGGAGGCTCGTTTGAGGCCACGTTTTTTTCATCCTGGCGGGCGCAGGAGCACTGGAATTTCAAAATTTCTGCCTCGCGCTGTGGAGGCTCATTTGAGGCCGCGTTTTTTTCCAGCTGGCCGAAATTTTGTTCCTTTGGCGCTCTGCAAGGCCGACGCTTGGAGTGCTCGTTGCTAATTCTATTTAAGAGCACTCGTTCACCCCTTCATCTACTAGTACTACTCCATTGCCTTGCTTGCTTAGGTATCTTTTCTCCTTCCACTACTACTACGGCGCAATGGCTCATTCCTTGTTTGGCTTTGATCTCAACTTTGGTTTAGATGACGATGACGACCGCGACATTCCCTTGGATCTCAATGAGCATGAAGCTGACGACGGCAACGCTAGCTTTGATCTGAACGAGCCATGGGGTCTTCATCTTCATCGGTAGAATCAGGTGCCCAATAGTCTAATCCATATATAGCAAGAGCCGAGCGCCCCTCCAGTTGCTCCGGCGCTCCTGGCGCGACGCGTGGCACTGTGGCGCTGGGCATTAGACGCAGCTCGCCGCTGGGCTTGAATTTCGGCCCACCTCACTCCTCGCTCGCCGCTGGGCCGTGGCCAGAATGCCCCTACGGCCCATCATCGCTACTGGGCGCGGCAAGGCGCGCGGCCCACCTAGTTCACACCATGCACGTACTGCACCAGGCCGTCGCCATGGTCATCAAGGTGATCCATCGGCAAGGAACAATGAGGCGAGTGAGCGCGTGTAGTAGTGCTGAGGAGATGTGCGGCATCGGCGACGCGGCAGCAACCTCCGGCGACGCAACGACGGCCTCCTGCGAGCGCGCCAAACGCGATTGGACGGCGCGCGCAGACGCGAGCGTGCGTGCGTGAGCGAGAGACGGATGAGGAGATGAGAAGGGAGGCGAGCGAGCGTGTGCAGTGGCGATTCAACGGGCCACAAAAGAAACGATGCGGCGGCGATTAATGCTTCCGACGTCGTGCGTGATTAACCAAGGTAATTAAGGAAGGCAGCCGAACGGACTCAGGGATAAACACGTCCACGGAGGGGAGCGCGCGTCCAGGACGTCAGGTTTTGCGAAAATGAGTACCACACCTAGGAGGAGGGAGTACTAGTTGTACTAGGGAATTTTGACCATTAATTACTGGTTTTAAATGAATGCCGTTTGCAAAATTAACTCTACAATTTTGTGCTACTTCACGAGCGAAATCTAATGAGTTTTTTGACTGCGTCATTAGAGGAGGGTTACTGTAGCTTCACTATAGCCAATCATTGATTAATTATCGTCATTAGATTCGTTGCGAAAAGTTACACTTGTCTCTGAAAAAGTTATGCAAATAGGTTTCATTTAACTCCATGAATGCGATATTCTTTTTTCGGGGAACGTGCATGCTAGTAAGTAGCGCTATCCAAACAAGGCCATGATGTAGTCGTAGCAATGTCTAAGCTAGTTTTTGCTAGCAAGAGCTAGGATGAGGAGATTCTTTTAAACTAATCCGCACTCATCATACTCTAATTTCATCCTCTAAAAATAATATTCTATCATGATCATCAAGATTCTGTCTCTATACCAATTTCTCCCACACTCGCCATATTCTATATCTCATCCTTTATCCCAACTACCCATTGGTGGGGCCCACACGTCAGTCCCCTTTTGAATTTTTTTTACCTAAACGCCCTCCTCTCATGCCTCCTCTTCTTCCCTACACGGCCGCGCCCCCACTCTCTCCAGCGGGCGGATCTGGCGCCTCCAGCTCCTCCCCGGTGCCTCCACGCAATGCCACCCCTCCTCCTTCCCTCCACCACGCCGAGCCGGTCCACCTGTCTCTTCGCGCGCCTCATTGGAGGAGGGGCAGCGCGTCAGTCGCGGCGCTACTGTCCCGCGCCGATGCCCCATCGCGTGGCCTCCGTGTGCTCGCTTGTGCTGGAACTGCGGCTCGTGGCCATGCGACGCTCTGTGGTGGCAAGCCTCGCCCGGTCGCCCCCCTCTCTCCATGATTGGGGAGAAGGGAAGCGCGGGCGGCAGCTACGGCTGTGTCCCTTGCCTGCCCGCAATGGCCAGCGGCACTCGCCTTGCCCACTGTGGCTGGCGGGGGAGCTTCTTCCGCGGCGGCGCCGACGGCTCGGGTCGGCGGCGCATCCTCCTGGCGCGCCGTGGTGGTTGGGATGGTCTACCCTCATGCGGACCCCGCGCCCCATCAGCCGATATCGTCGCTCCGCGCCTGCGCTGGAAATAGCATTCGGAGGCCGATATGACATGGTACCCGCATGGTACCATCCACGGTGCGGCATCAAAACCGCCACCGGTACCCCACGGTCCACGGTGGGCTGCCACCACCATGGTTAACCAAACCGGTGGGAACTGGTCCGATTTGACCGGTTACCGGTCAAATCGATCCGGCTCGGTTTCGGTTTGGGCCGGTATCAAACCGGCCCAAATTCAAAATTCAAATTTGAATTCCAAAAAATGAAAAATTTCCAAAAATTTCCTAAAAATACTTCAAGGTGAGACGAATCTAATGGTGTCAAATTTTGAAGTTAAATCAAAAAAGAAAAAGAAAAAACCAACGGCCCATTAAGGCCCACGGCGCTCTGCATGCATAGATAGGGTTCTGGACAGAGGTCCCCCCCTCGCGCGACCCCCAGAAACTGTCCGCCCACCACCCGCTCCCTATCCACCACCCCCAGGAGGCGACCGGCGCCCGCAGCCGAGAAGCCGCCCGCCACGCCCGGCTAGCCGCCCGGTTTGTCCGGCTAGCCGGCCAGGCCTCGGATCTGGTCGCTAACCGGCGCACAGAGGCGGCTAGCTGGCCGGTAGCGCCGGTAAGCCGGTGCGACCGGGAGATAAGGTATGAAGTGGAATTTTTTTAATAGAATGATTGGTTAGGTGTATGATTTAGAATATTAGATGATTTGTTTTAGGATTTAGGTTAGAGTTAGGTGTATGGCTGATATGTTTTAGGTTTTAGGTAACATTTAGGTGTAGGAATTAGGATTTACGTAAGATTTAGGTGTAGGATTTAGGATTTTATTTATGTGATTGATATGTTTTTGTTGTCCATGTATGCAAATAGACAATGGTAGGTAGAGATGTTGTATGGGAACACGGTGAAAATTTTTATCTCGGATGGCGATGCAACTATTGTCGTACGCAGAAAGGAGGAGGTGGTGCGACTAGATTGACACAACATTTGGCTGGGCGTGCGGCAGAGGTTGTCCATTGCAGGAATGTGCCACCTGATGTGCGGGACTTCTTTCAGCGTGACATTGATAGGGCAAAGAAGGCAACTGCTAACGGGGCTCGAGAGAGGTTGAGACGGGAGAAGTCTGCAGTGGAGGGAAACTATCCCGGTGATGAAGAAGATGAGGAGGCTCAGGTGCAGCGTGCCATGGATCTATCGAGAGCATACGAGCGTGGAGGGGTTAGTGGTTCGACGAGGGGAAATGCTATGCAGAGGATGTTTCAAAGGGCCACTTCGCAGAGGAAGAGTTCTGTGGTGGAGGACTATAACTTGGCAGCTAGTGGGAGAAGAGGAATGACGCCACCAAGGATTGATACAGGCTCCTGGACGCAGAAGGGTAAGAATGCAAAGGAAGCTATTGGTAAAGCTTGGTCAAAGTTTTTCCATATTGTAGGAGTACCTGGAAGACAAGCTGATAGTCCATACTTTGTCAGCGCGGTCAGGGAGACACAGAAGTGGGGTAAGTTTCCTTTCATTAGAATGACACCTATGAGCTTACATTCTTCTATCTCATGATTTTCATATGGTTGCAGGAAAAGGTATTGCATCACCCACTGGACGGGATATTGATGGCAAGTACCTTGATCAGAACGAGCAAGACTTGAAGATGAGGTGCATGAAGTTTCAGAAAGACTGGCCCTTATTTGGCGTCACGTTGATGTGTGATTCATGGACTGGCCCGACGAGGATGAGTGCTATCAACTTTTTGATATATTGCAATGGGGTCATGTGGTTCCATAAGTCTATTGATGTGAGTGGAAGAACTCAAGATGCTGCATATTTGCTCAAGGTAGCCCCTAAACATGTTCCATTCACATTGAGTATGTTTTGACATGTTACTAAACATTATCTCTTTGTTTGAAGGAGATTCAAAATGTGGTGGAAGAGATTGGACCGGAGAATGTCGTGCACGTAGTCACCGACAACGGCTCGAACTACAAGAAAGCATGCAAGGAACTACTAAGTGAGGTGTAAGAACACATAGCTTGGACACCTTGTCTAGCACACACCATCAATTTGATGTTGAAGAATATAGCTCGATGGCCTGAACATGGTGTTATGATCAAACAGTTGTTGTCGGTCAAAACCCACCGGCGAGTAGCGACAGGCAACACGAAGAGCCGGGAGGCTGCCGGGGCACTGGCTGGCACCGGTCCCTCGGTCAACGGCCCAGATCCTGGCACACGCCGATGCTTCCGGAGATGCAGGGCGTGCCACCTGACCTATACCCGATCAGGAAGATGCGAACGTGCTTTCGACGATTTGCTTGCATGCACAAACACGTGTAAACATTAGTCCGAGCCGTGGTCGGCTCCCCGGGACGACTCTTGCATCGGCTTTAAAGAGCCGATCGAGTCCCGGTGTCAGATCAGATCAACATATCTGGATGTTAATGGATAAAGCAAATAACTGCAATAACTGCTTCAATTAGATCTAGTTAATCCAATCCACAACGGTAAAAGCTTCACTGCTAGATCAGAACATCCTACACGTAATTAGGCCTAACGAGCGTAATAGATAACCAAACTTTAACCAGAAAAGATGCCTAAGAATAAGCAAAAGCCGACTCCCGGATCAATCCCTATTAAGATCAGAGCAAAGCATCTAATACATCGCCGGATCATCCAACCCGTTTGCAAGGCCTAACCTAGCAGATATTAAGCCGATTCTTAAGTATAAGAACAAACCATAACATATTAGATCTACTAGATAAAAAAGAAACAGGGTGTTATCTCTACGCGACTAATTCCTATGCAACGAGAAATAGCGTAAGATTAATACATGATCACGCAGAGATAACATGATATTCGTAGATGGTAAACAACAAGAGCACGATAGATCTACTAAAGGTCATGCTATGAACATCGGGATAACTAGCATTACTCGCCATAAAAAAATGCTTCAGTACGAGTAATACCAAGGTAAAAGCTAGAACAATGCTTCCCTGATCACAAGAAGTGATCAGGGCAGCATGGTGCTTACTTGGATGAAACCCTAGGATTAGGGGTGGCGGTGGGCCGAGAATTGTTGTTGCGAGACGTGATGACGTTCTCCCTCTTTACAAATGTCATAGGGTACATATTTATAGTCTTGTAGACTTGACGACCAAGTTAAACCAAACCTAGTCTAATACAAAAACTAATCTATCTCTAATGATTACAGATAAAGAGAGCCCATCGGCTCCCGACGCACACAGATAAGAAGAGCCCATCGGCTCTTGGCATGGACCACAATCGCCTCTTCCTTGGACAATCTGTATAGGCCCATTGGTAGCTTCTGCCCATATCCTTCTCGACCAAATTCTGGTGGTAACACAGCCGATTCACAAGGCTTCTTTAATTTCCGCACTAAGCCCAACTTGCTCTCGGCCCATTAATTAACCCTGTTAATTTATGGCGATAACACATGCCCCCAAGTTTCAAAGTATGAATGCTTTGAAACTTTGTATAGTCGACACCTCAATCTGCATGATGGACTCAGCGCCTCGGCTCTTCTGATGCTGCTCTTCTAATAGCTGATGCTTTACTGATAGCCGACGCAAAGAGACGAATCGACTTTACTCCTCCTGCTAAATAACATGGATCTTTTGAACAGAAAATAACTTCACTCCTCAAATGATTCTCTCAAATCACTCAATGTGTATGATTCCTCACCAAAGCATTATATTGCCTCCTTTCTCCCTATCTCTAGTATGGCTTTTTGTGGAGTTCAGGGTAGGGAATGAAGAGGTAGCATACTCGGGCCGCACATGTTGCAAAGTCAAAGACCGGATCCAATAGAGAAAGCAAGTCATACAATCAGATCAAGATGTGCATGTGTGTGGAATTTTTGTGGCTGGAACTCGCATCCCCCTTTTGCAGAACTCTCCCTTTTATCTTTTGTTGAGATATGAGCTATCTTTCATTTTTCTTTCTTCTCTTTTTTTTTCTTCTCATGCTTTTTTTGGGGGCACAGACATTTATATTTTTTTCTTCTTTTTTTACATAGCCCAAATCTTTCTACATGATGAATATAAAGAGTTCTGTCAAAAAAGGAATGGAGCATTTTTATGGATGGAAGGCATATACTTGCGTAACTTCTAGTGTAGAGGTCAGCATATGAGTGGTTGAGTACATGGAGTGTACCGTGTACATGATCTTGATTTTAAAAATATGAAGCGAATCTCACAAGGATCACAAAGAATTTGACAATGCTCAATGCAAAACAAGCATCATATGTATAAAGGTTTTAAATGTGTATATATGGCTCTGGTAGGAATTTAGCATATCACTGAGGTGCTAAGCTATTTAAATTCAAAATTCCCAAGTATTGTGCAGTAAGAAATAAAGTTTGCTCGTCATACCGGTATCAGCAGTGTTGGTGGCATCGGCAATTTGTTGGTGATCTCCTGTAGCTTCCCGATGCTCTCAACAATTGGTCGATAGAATAGATCCTGCTCTTTTTTTATATGCTGGAGGTGATGGCAACACATCGGCTTTCCTTAATGTTACTGTTCCTGGAGGTGATGGCAACGCATCAGCTTTCCTCACTGTCCCTTGAGGCGATGGCAACATATCAGCTCCCCACACTGTTCTTGGAGGTGATGGATTTCAACTCAACGTGTTGGCCTTTTATAATACCGCCAGATGGATTTCATCGGCTCTTGTTATTCGTCTTCCCACATGCTCGGGAAATATTTCTTGAGGTGTTGGCCATTGACGGCTACAGGAAACTTGACACCGTCTAATTCTTCAAGCATGTACGCATTTCCAGGCAGGACCTGATCAACCTTGTACGGCCCATGCCAAGTTGGAGACCATTTACCATACTTCCTATCTTTAGTTCCCAATGGTAGCACTGCCTCCCAATCCAGGTCTCCGACCTGGAAATCTTTTGGCTTGACCTTTTTGTTATATGCACGAGCGACTTTAGTCTTGTTTTCCTTGATCTTCTCAAGTGACTAAAGTCTTAGCTCCGTGAGATCCTCCACATTGTCGCTCATCAAGGCTGCATACTCCTCAGCTGACAGATCATTCTGGAACTCAACACGCCTCGATCCGGCCGTGATCTCCCATGGCAACACATCGCCTTAACCGTAGACCAGATGGTATGGTGACGTCTTGATGGATCCATGACACGAAATACGATATGCCCACAAAGCCTCTGACAACACCTCGTGCCAGCGCCTAGGATATTCATTGATCTTCCTTTTGATCAGCTTGATAAGGCTCTGGTTGGATGCTTCAGCCTGTCCATTAGCCTGGGCATAATATGGGGATGATCTGATCAGCTTGAACCCTGTGTCATCGGCGAACTTCCTAAATTCCTCCGATATAAAGACTGATCCTCCATCGGTCGTAATGGTCTGGGGAATCCCGAACCTATGAATGATGTGATCTTTAACAAAACTGATCACATCTTTCGATGCCACCGACTTCATGGGTACCGCCTCCACCCATTTCGTGAAATAATCCGTGACAGCTAACACCCATTGGTGACCTTTGCAGGGTGGCGGATTGATCTGGCCAATCATATCCATGGCCCAACCCCTGAACGGCCATGGCTTAATGATAGGATTCATTACTGATGCCGGCACCATCTGAATCTTGCCGAATCTCTGACATGCCCGACATCCCTTGTAATATTTAAAGCAGTCCTCAAGCATGGTAGGCCAGTAATATCCCGATCGCCTAATCAGCCACTTCATCTTATGAGCCGATTGATGAGTACCGCAGGCTCCCTCATGAACCTCATGCAAGAGTCGATTCAACTCCTATGGCCCCAAACATTTAAGCAGCAGTCCTTCCAAAGTCCTGTAGAACATATCATCCTTTATCAGAACATACTTCATAGCTTTGAGTCTTATCCTTCTGGGTGCCCCCCCGAGCTGAATCCTTCAAATAATTGAAGATATTGGCTCTCCAATCTCCAGGTTCTAGAAACTGAACCTCTACATCTACCCCATCGGCTGTTTCCTTGTATCCGGAAGCCATCTGTGCCAAGTCATTGACTTCATTGTTCAAAGTCCTACGCATCCAGTGGAAATAAATGTACCTGAATTGTGACATCAACTCACGGCACAGCATCCATATCAGAAAAAGAGCCTCGCTCTCACATCTATATTCTTCCGTGAGCTGAGAAATCACCAGTTTCGAATCCCCAAAGATTTCCACCGCTTCTGCACCAGCTTCTAGGAGTAATTCCATCCCCTTGCGAATGGCCTCATACTCTACTAAATTATTGGTGCATGGAGTGGTCATCCTGATGGAAAAGGAATAAGTTGCCCCTCGAGGCGACACCAAAAGAATTCCTACACCGCACCCATCATCACACGCCGATCCGTCGAAAAACATGGCCCATGGACTTATGAAAAGTGCAGCCACGTCAGTGCTGATCCTGTTTGCAATGAGATCCGCCAGTGCCTGTCCCTTGACTGTCTTTGCCGGTTGATATCGGATATCGAACTCTGACAGCGCGAACATCCACTTTCCGAGTCGGCCTTTCAGAACAGGAGCCGACAGCATGTGCCTTATGACATCCGACTTGCAGATAACGATTGTTTCCGCCGAGAGCAAAGTATGACGAAGCTTTGTGCATGTAAAGAACAAACAAAGGCAAAGCTTCTCAATTTCAGGATACCTGGTCTCAGCGTCCAACATACGTCTGCTGAGGTAGAAAACAACCCTCTCCTGATCGTCATGCTTCTGAACCAGCACCGAGGCGATGGAAGTGTCTCCCATAGACAGGTACACGAAGAAAGGCCTGTCTTGCTGAGGAGTAGCCAATACTGGGGGCTTCGACAAGTATCCCTTGATTTCGTCGAAAGCATGCTGCTATTCTGCCAATTCATTCTCAGACTTGATCTTCACCAGACCCATGAATGGCTCGATACGCCCAGACAGATTGGAGATAAATCGTCTGACAAAGTTGATTTTGCCGATGAGCTTCTGCAACTCCTTCTTTGTAGTAGGCGGCCTCATCATCCTTACAGCTTCCTGAATTTTTAAGCCGATCTCGATCCCTTGCTCATGTATCAGGAATCCTAAGAACTGACCGGCCGAAACACCAAAGGCACATTTCTTCGGGTTCATTCTGAGCCCAAACCTCCGAGTCCGCTCCAAGACCTGACGCAAATCTTCCAGATGTCCCCCAGCCGATGTGGACTTGACCACGACATCATCAATGTAGAATTCTACCAGTTTGCTGATGAGATCATGAAAAATATAATTCATGGCGCGTTGATATGTTGCACCATCATTTTTCAATCCAAAGGTCATAATCAAGTACTCGAACAAGCCGACTGCGCCTGGTACTCTGAACGCTGTCTTACTTATATCCTCTAGGGCCATGAAGATCTGGTTGCAGCCAGTATTACCATCCATAAAGCTCAGCATTTTGTGACCGGCAGCTGCGTTGATCAATGTTTCTGCGACGGGCATCGGATACTCGTCTTTTGGCGTTGTTCTGTTGAGGTCTCTGAAATCCACGCAGACTCGCCATCGGCCATCCTTCTTTTGTATAGGGACCACACTGGAGATCCATTCTGCATACCGACACGGCCTGATGAACCCTGCATCCAACATCTTTTGCACCTCTTTCATGACCTCCTCTAGGATTTCGGCCTTCATCTGTCGTGCTCGTTGTTGAAACGGCCGAAATTCTTTCTTAAGCGGGAGCCGATGTTCGACGATGCTTCTATCCAGACCGGGCATTTCAGTATAATCCCACGTGAAACAGTCCCGGTATTCTCTCAATAGTGCTATCATCGGCTCACGCAGGCTCGGGTCCAACCTTTTGCTGATAAATGTTGGTCGCGGCTTATCCCCGGGACCTATATCGACTTCCTCCAAATCGTCAGCTGATGTAAACCCATACCCCAACATGCCGTCTCCTGTAAAATCAACTGTGGACGCAGGCAACTCGTCGTCATCTACCACGTCGACAGCAAATACGGATAGATAACAAAAGAAAATTTTCGGCCGATCGCATGGGCTGACCGTTTCTGTATTACCATTCGAAATTAAATGCTCATTAACTAACCAACTGCCAGAGCAGGCTGTTGTTTGTTCATAATGTAACAGTTTCAACTCCAAATAAGAATTATCTACCTTTTGGGGCCGGTCGCTGGGACCGGCCTCTCTAAACCTGCTAAATTCCGTAGTGTGCCAGGATGTGTTTATTCTATGAGGCTAGTGGATAAGACCAGCCTCAATCCGTTTTTTGTCGCTTTGATCTGATCACATATTTCTAGCACAATTCCTGAGATCAGCTCTTGTCCTTCCGCATCCCAGGCGTTCAAGTCTGCAAGCGAAACCTCGCTGGAGTCATATGCACAGACCACCTCCACTTCATCACCATCCCATTGAACCAAACACTGGTGCATTGTGGAAGGAACACAACAATTGGCGTGAATCCAATCCATACCAAGCAGCACTGTGTACGTACTCTTACTGTTGACGATGAAGAACGAGGTTGGGACGGTCTTGCGGCCGACTGTCAGCTCCACATTGAGGACACCCTTTGCCTCCGATGGCTTCCCGTTGAAATCATTGAGCATTACGTTGGTCTTGATAAGGTCAGTAGTAGAACGACCCAATCGGCGCAGCACTGAATACGGCATCAAATTAACTGCGGTGCCGGTGTCGACCAACATCCTGTTCACAGGTTTGTCGTCGATGAGACCCTTGAGATATAACCCCTTCAAGTGCTTGTAGCTTTTCTCCTGGGGCTTCTCAAAGATGATCAGCTGTGGGCCAAGATCCAGCTGTGCGACGGCCAGCTCCTCCGGATGAGGCACTCAAAATTTTGACGGGAGCACAAATACCATATTCACATCAGCCAATGGTTTCTCATCGGCTTTCAAATGTTTGGGACGCCACTCCCTCCTTGGAGGGTGCCTTGCCACTCTTTGCGGGTGCCTGACTTGCCCTGCGAGATCCGGGTGCGCCTTCCTCAACACGTCGAGGTACCTTGCTTTCGCTTCTTCAAGATTGCGCAAGCGCTACACTCTACGCTTCTGCGAGCAACTGAGTCCGTCAGGACACCATCGTGGACGATGATACTTATCCTCCCCTTCGAGCTCAAGATCATCCCTGGGGGGCCGCTCAACATGGTCGTCGTGACGTGCTTTGGGCCCCAAGCGTCGGAACACCGACGTCTCGCCTGACTGGCGTCCCCGAGTCCTGCACTCCAGTCAATCATCGATAGTAGGCAATCGTCTCATGCCGGAATTCCAACAGTACCTGAAGAACGGGCAATGTCTGTGGTCGCATACAGCCTGGCGCCTCCCCAGCGTTCTCCCCGCGTGGTGCTCGTACTCCTCCTCTTCCGATTCATACCGGCGACGCAGCTTGTACTGATACTCATATTTTTCAAGAAGCCGATTGGAAGCTGGGAGTTGATTGCGGATGTGGCGCACTTGTTCTTCAGTAATATGTTGCTGCTCTGACTCGTCTTCATCCTGGGGCCGTTTGCCAGAATCGGCCTCTTTCCTCTGCTCGTCACGGCGGTGTACGTATCCCACCATGTTAATCCGGAATGCAAAATTCTGGCCCTCAGGTCTAAGATCTGACAGCCCCACCATGTTAGCCTGTGGGAACGGTTGACTGTCAACCTTCATCGTGTGTTGGGTTAGAATTAATCGGCCGTGCTCAATAGCCGATTGGATCTGTCGACGCAGCTCCTTGCAGTCATTCGTGGCATGGGTGAACGAGTGGTGCCACTGGCAATACGGCCTCCCCTGCACCTCTTGCGCCGTTGACAGCTTGTGATTCTCTGGGAGCTTCAACTGCTTTTCCTTGAGCAGTAGATTGAGTATCTGCTCTGCCTTGGCCACGTCAAAGTCAAAGCCCTTCATAAGCCCCTTCTGTTTGACCCACTTGCACGGGATGGGGTTTGCCCCCCGGGTCCACTCTGCCACAGCCACTTCTTGCTCCCCGCTAGAATCATCAGAATCATCTTCTTGGGCCATGTTCACATGACACTTAAATTTTTCCTGGTACAGCTCAGGTTGATAGTGTTCATACATCGTGAGCTTCTGCACCATGTGCGCCAGAGAGGTGAAATCCAACTGAAAAACCAGATCCTTGATTGGCTTAGTGAGCCCCAGAACTGCCAAATCGACTGCCTCCTTTTCTGTGATGCGCGATGAGTAGCATCGATTCTTAACTTCTCTGAAGTGCTGCACGTACTCCGACACACTTTCCTCTCATTTCTGCTTGACTTGGGCGAGGTCGGCAATCCCAGCTTCAGCAGCCTCTGAGTGATACTGGGTGTGGAACTGATCTTCCAGCTGCCTCCAAGTGCGGATCGAATCTGGGGCCAATGACATGTACCATCCAAAGGCTGAGCTTGTGAGAGACTGGCAGAAGAACTGGACCCTCAGAGGATCCGATATTGAAATCATCCCGAGCTGCGTTAGGTATCGGCTCACATGCTCGATGGAGCTGGCCCCTTCTGACCTGCTGAACTTAGTGAACTCCGGGAGCCGATAATTGGGTGGCAACGGGATCAAGTCGTAGTCGCTTGGGTACAGCATGGAATAGCCGATCGCCTTTCTCTTGGGCAGAATGTCGAACTGGTCCCTTAGTATTGCGCTGATCTGTTCCACACTAAGAACTCCTGGGGCCGAGGGTTCAGCACTCAGCCCGGTAGCGTACTTCGCTAGCCATTCTTGTTTCTCCGCATCTGTCCATGTAGTTCATCTCCTGGCGCAGGGCCCTGGTGCGCTCCTCTGATGGTACGGACAGGTCGACGTTGTTGAGAGTGCCTTCGGGTGAGAACCCCTTCCACCTGATGCCGTGGCTACAGGTCGTCTCGAAAGAGCCGATGAGATCGGCTTCGAACTGAGCTTTGACCTCATCATACTTCTGCTGGTGTTCGGGGGTCAGCTCTTCATACGTGACAGGGTTGGTGACCGGCGGAACTGGCGCTTGGTTCTGAGGTCCAGTCATCCCGGCGGTGGACGTTGTTGCTGATGAAGGTCTCACTGGGTGTGCCAGAATGTGTTGTCGGTTAAAACCCACCGACGAGTAGCGATAGGCAACACGAAGAGCCGGGAGGCTACGGGGCGCTGGCTGGCACCGGTCCCTCGGTCAACGGCCCAGATCCTGGCACACGTCGATGCTTCCAGAGATGCCGGGCGTGCCACCTGACCTATACCTGATCAGGAAGGTGCGAACGTGCTTTCGATGATTTGCTTGCATGCACAAACACGTGTAAACATTAGTCCGAGCCGTGGTCGGCTCCCCGGGACGACTCTTGCATCGGCTTTAAAGAGCCGATCGAGTCCCGATGTCAGATCAGATCTGCATATCTGGATGTTAATAAATAAAGCAAATAACTGCAAAAACTGATTCAATTAGATCTAGTTAATCCAATCCACAACGGTAAAAGCTTCACTGCTAGATCGGAACATCCTACACGTAATTAGGCCTAACGAGCGTAATAGATAACCAAACTTTAACCAGAAAAGAGGCCTAAGAATAAGCGAAAGCCGATTCCCAGATCAATCCCTATTAAGATCAGAGCAAAGCATCTAATACGTCGCCGGATCATCCAACCCGTTTGCAAGGCCTAACCTAGCAGATATTAAGCTGATTCTTAAGTATAAGAACAAACCATAACAGATTAGATCTACTAGATAAAAAAGAAGCTGGGTGTTATCTCTACATGACTAATTCCTATGCAACGAGAAATAGCATAAGATTAATACATGATCACGCAGAGATAACATGATATTCGTAGATGATAAACAACAAGAGCATGATAGATCTACTAAAGGTCATGCTACGAACATCGGGATAACTAGCATTACTCGCCATAAAAAATGCTTCAGTACGAGTAATACCAAGGTAAAAGCAAGAACAATGCTGCCCTGATCACAAGAAGTGATCAGGGCAGCATGGCGCTTACTTGGATGAAACCCTAGGATTAGGGGTGGCGGTGCGCCGACAATTGTTGTTGCGAGACGTGATGATGTTCTCCCTCTTTACAAATGTCATAGGGTACATATTTATAGTCTTATAGACTTGACGACCAAGTTAAACAAAACCTAGTCCAATACGAAAACTAATCTATCTCTAATGATTACAGATAAAGAGAGCCCATCGGCTCCCGACGCACACAGATAAGAAGAGCCCATCAGCTCTTGGCATGGACCACAATCGCCTCTTCCCTGGACAATCTGTATAGGCCCATTGGCAGCTTCAGCCCATATCCTCCTCGACCAAATTCTGGTGGTAGCACAGCCGATTCACAAGCCTTCTTTAATTTCCGCACTAAGCCCAACTTGCTCTCGGCCCATTAATTAACCCTGTTAATTTATGGCGATAACAGCAGTGCAAGCGAATTTCAAATTGGTTACACAATCATGGTCAGTTGAATACAATGACGAGGAACGCAATCGGTGGTGAGTTAGTCAAGTGGAATGCCACTCGATTTGGAACCAACTACATGTTCCTAGAGAACATCTATTGGAAACATGATCGTTTCATACAGTGAATGGCATCTACTGAGTTCCAACATAGCAAATGGGCGAGGATGGAATATGGTAGATCTAACCGGGCTCCAGTTCTGGACGAGGATGATGATGACGGCGACATCCCTCTCCCGTCCCATCTTGTCAGAGATCAAATAAACGTGTCAGATCTACGTGAAGCTATGGGGGATGATTCCATCAGTGATTGGGCACGTAAAAATGTGGGTGACACTCACCTAGGGAAGAGGAAGTTGCAGAAGGGGCCTACGAAGGGTGACCCGAAGCGTCGAAAAGGCAAAGGAACAACAAAACCAATGAGCAGCGACACCGAGACTGATGATGGCGAAGGTGAGCGTAGTCCTCCGTATCAGGAGTCCAATGATAGCAGCTCGGCCAATGATGGTGATGATAGTGACGGTGCTGATGCTGGTGGTAGTGGTGGTGGTGCTGGTGGTGCTGCTAGTGGTAGTGGTGGTGCTCGTGGTGTTCGTTTCACAGGTATACATTGCACATAGAAATGCACACATATTTCTGACTATGAGTATTGACTACTAATTATGATATATGGTTGATTGCAGGGGAGACTCAGTTCACACATGCTACTTAGGACACCGACCATGGAGCACCGCAATCGCAGAGGAGAACAGGTGGACCGACGGACTACGACACTCCACAGTACTCTTCTTCCTCCTACAGCGATTCCAGGCAGTCTTTTCACTACCCCATTCCTGACATCAGCATGTAGCCACCGACGAGATGGGTGTACGAATGGGAAGACCCCATTTTTATACTATGTTAGTTCAGAAATGGCAGACAACATCGGCGTGGACGGGCCAAACTTGGCAACACTACAAGGCTGAGCTGCTTAGAGTGTGAGGTATCGCTTTGATCTCCACCGCCGATGAAGCGTCCTCTCATAAGAGAAAATTTAAATGTGATACAAATATCTGTCCCAAGAGGCTGATAACACATTTATTACATCAGATGGTACATCACCATACAACTCTACGCGGTAATGGGCAATGAAGCGCCACTATTGCGAGGATAACAACAAAAACCCACATAACGATATTAACTACGAAGAGGTCATCAGAGTCTTGCGCCATACGGAGCTCCCTGCGGGTGACTATCCACAGGCAAGGTTGGGTGCAGGACGGAACCCCTACTCAACGTCTTCGAGAATGAAGTCTGGATCTTCCTCTGTAAAAATTTGAAAAGGGGTGAGTACAAACGTACTCAGCAAGTCGAACCACACCCACAGAGGGGGTATAAATAGAACATAATGCACAGGGTAAACCAAGTATAAGGCTAGGGTTTAATTTGCGGAAAGCTAATTTTTATGCATGGGTTTATTTGAAAGAAAGGGGTTTTCAAAAGCCATTATCTTGCACTGAGTAACACGTAGGGTTGATCCACAAAGGATCTAAGTTTTAAATTGCTACCGGACTCCTCATACGCCGTAGCACACGGCACAACTGCCGGACACTTTTCCAAAATAACTCACGCCAACCCATCCCTTCCCAGAAGAAACACTAGTTGTGCGACCAAACCATAACTCGCCCAGTACCGTGGGCATGGCTATTCGAATAGATTTTAACTCTGCAGAGGTGTGCAACTTTACCCACAAGTGGGGTACCACAGCACGATCACCTTAGTGTCGGTGCAGGTCCCAACAAAGCCATTACCCACCTTAGCTAGACCTGACTAGCCACCACGGGGTCCACCAAGGGGTCATCGACCTATCACCGAGGTTTAACCGGGGCATATGTCACACAGAACTTATCCCTTCTCCTTGGTCACCCGTTGCTCTCAGCTCTCCTGATGGCTATCAGACTAACTAGTGGGGTTTATGCTAAGCCGTTGCCCATACAACGGTCGAGTGGTTTGCACGATAGTGGAGTTAGGAAAGATGACACACCAACTCGGTCCTTAATGGAGACAAGATGGATATCTCCCAACCTTGCTCAACCACACAGGTAGGAGCACACCATTCGGCTATTCACACAGAAGTGCCATCCATCCTGTCTAAACTCATCTTTCGAAAATTCCACATTTTGCCTTCCCACACACTCACACATTTTCTTTTTATAAAACAAGTGGTACCGTGTTCGAGGTCCTAAGCGTTCTAGCAGCGATTAACATCCAAATAGAATAAATTATATTCAGACATTAATCTAGGTGGTCAAGGAATGATTATATCAAATCAAGGGAGGCTATCCAACCATGTTTTCGGCAGTCAAAACAATACGCAGTTTTGTAAAATAGGCCAATAGGTTGTGTTTATAAAACCGGGACAAAATATGCATCAAGGGATGGGATTGAACTTGCCGTTCTCAAAGCCTTCCGGGAAGTCCTGATCGAGGTACTGTCCTTCGGGTTCGGGGTCGCGGTATTGGTCCTCGTTCACTTGCTCGCAGTACTGCTCATCGACGGGTTCTCCCTCGTTCACACCGTGTTCTACGACGTACACAAGCAAGCACACAATCAAGAAAAGAAATAAAGGTTTTATCGCTGAGCTCGAATCGGAAATAAATAAGATATGGGGATAGGAGTAATATTTTTGGGCGGTTTTCTAATGGCATGGCCAAAATTATATTAGAAATGGCATGGTAATGTTTCAGGTCGATCGGAGGATTTTTGGCGCATGAAATGACGAGTTAAAGAGGGGTCCAGGGGTTAAATAAGGATTCAGGGACATATTTGCAAATATTTTTGAGGGGCAAGGGCTTGATTGGTATTTTAGAAAATATCCGGGCTATTTTGAAAAAGGTCAGGGGTTTATTTAGAATTAAGCTTATATGGTGGAAGGGTTTATTTTGGAATATAATAAAGGAGAGGGTTTATTTTGCAAAAAGGCTAGAGAGTGGGAGGGCTCTTAATGGAAAAGGGAAAAGAGCAGGGGGGTATGGGCAAAATCGCCCTCTCTTCTTCCTCTCCTCGCTGGAAAACAGGGGAGGGGGCGGCGCGCCGGCGGCCCTGGGGGCTCGGCGGCACTTGGGAAGTGGGGGAAAGGGAGAGGGAGTCGCGGTGGGTTGTTTCCCATTCTTAATTTGGACGGAGGTGGAGCGAGGAGGGTGGCACACGGCGGCGGGCGGTGGCGATCGTGGTGGCGACGCTGCAAGGCTCGGCGGCGGTCCGGAGTTGGGGGAAAAGGGGAAAGAGACCAAGAGGGTTCTATCCCCTACCTTGGTTCGGGCTGGGGCGTAGCGAGGTGAGCGGTCCACAGGAGCCGGTGGCGGCGGCGCTGCAGAGCTAGGGAGGAGGCGGGCGGTGGCTGAGGTAGCTGTGGTGCTCGGAGGCGAGGTGGAGGGCCCTTTTATAGGCGCTGCAAGGCGGTGGAGCAGGCGGGACGCGTTGGTGCCAGCCGGCGAGCTTCACGGGGCGCCTTTAATGGCGTTCGGCATCGCGGCGCACGGCAGCGTGATTCGCGGCGGCGACGTGACGGCTCGGGCAGGAAGGACGTGCAAGGGAGGGCGAGCACGTGGAGGGGCCAGCTATGGGGCTCGGCGGCATCGCTATGCACGAGCTGTGCGGCTCGGGCGGCGAGGCGGCGGCGCTGTGCAGTCGACGGGCGGCACGGCGAGTGGCGCGGCTGCGTGGAACGCGTGCTGCGCACAGGGTGCGCGCGTGGGGTCGGCATGCAGAGTCGGCAGCGGCGGGTGGCGCGGTGAGCGGCGCGGCCGCGTGGTGCGCGTGCGCACGCGTGGGCAGGGGCGCTCGCCGAGGCGGCAAGGGCACTGCGGTCCCGGCAGGATGGGACGGGGCGAGCAGAGAGCGGCTGCGAGCGGGGAAGGCGGTGGTCGGGGCTTTGCGTGCTCGGCGTGCCGCGCGTGCAGGAGAGGAGGGAAGCAGGAAGAAGGAGAAGCAAGGAGGAGGGGAAAAGAAAAATGGAGAAAAAGAAACAAAAAGGGAGAGAGAGAGAGAGATCGCGCCGACGGGTTTCGCGGCGGCGACCGCGACCAGACGAGCACACGCGCCGGTCGGGCGTGACACGCGAAACGAGGAAGAACAGGGAGACGGGACGGCGATTGGATTCGGATGTCGGGACATGTTTTTCGGGAGATTGGGAGATCGGGCGAGGGATGATTTCGGATGGATTGAGCTCAACGATGAAAAGAGATTTGAAAATATTTTTAGCGCGTGATTTATTTTGGTAAATTTTCGGGCTGTTACAAACCTATCCCACTTAAAATGAATCTCGTCCTCGAGATTCGGCTGGCTTCTAAAGAGGTGGGGAAACTCCTTCTTCAGAGCATCTTCACGCTCCCATGTAGCTTCTTCTATTTCGTGTCTGCTCCACTGAACTCTGCAAATCCGTACTTCGGAGTTTCTTGTCCTCCTAGTGACAGTGTCCAGGATCTTGACCGGTATTTCCTGGTATCGCAGGTCTGGTTGCAGATCTATCGCTTCTACTGGCACGTGTTCTGTCTTGGGTACCCTCAAACACCTTCTTAGTTGTGAGACATGAAACACTGGGTGTATATCTGACATTTCTTCTGGTAGCTCCAGACGATATGCTACGGCTCCGACTTTCTTCAGAACTTGGTACGTTCCAATGTACCGAGGGGCCAACTTTTCTTGTACCTGAAATCTTCGAGTTCCCCGAATAGGTGAAACCTTAAGGTAGACGAACTCTCCCGGGTTGAAGCTTATTTCTCGTCTCTTCTTGTCTGCGTAGCTCTTCTGTCAAGACTGGGCGGCCTTCAGCTTTACTCTAATCTCGGCCACTCTTTCTTCCGCTTCCTTTATGAGTGCGGGTCCAACTAGGGCACGTTCTCCAACTTCTGACCACATCAGGGGAGTTCTGCATTTTCTCCCATAAAGAGCTTCGAATGGTGACATGCCCAGGCTTGCTTGATAACCGTTGTTGTATGAAAATTTCGCATAGGGCAAACTCTGCTCCCAATCCTTGCCATAGGTAAGGACACATGCTCTCAACATATCCTCCATAATCTGATTTACCCTTTCTGTTTGACCATCCATTTATGGGTGATAGGCGGAGCTGAAATCCAATTTGGTGCCCGTGGCTTTATGCAAGCTTTTCCAAAATCTAGAGGTGAATTGGGTCCCTCTATCTGAAACAATTCTGCTAGGCATACCATGCAACTTTACTATGTTTTCCACATAAAGCTTAGCTAGCTTTTCTCCACCGTAATTGGTCAGCACGGGTATGAAATGAGCCGCTTTAGTGAGTCGGTCCACTATTACCCATATGGAGTCATGTCCTTTCTGTGTTCTGGGCAAACCCACTACAAAGTCCATTCCTATCTCATTCCATTTCCAAACTGGGATGGGTAGGGGTTGCAGCAATCCTGCTGGCTTCTGATGTTCGGCCTTGATCCTTTGACACGTATCACAATGGGCGACAAACCGTGCAATATCCTCCTTCATTCCCTTCCACCAATATTTTTGTTTTAAATCCATATACATCTTGGTAGATCCTGGGTGGATGGAGTAGGCCGAGTTATGGGCTTCATCCATGATTATTTGACGGAAGTCTCCTTCCTAGGGCACATAAATCCTATTTTTATACCATAAAGTTCCCTCATTATCCACTCTAAAATCCGGTGCCTTATTTTCTCCAGTCTGCATTCGGATTTCCATCAAGTCCTTGTCTGAACTTTGGGCCTTTCTGATTTTATCCTCTAGAGAGTAGGTTGAATGCTTATCTTGCGAATGGAACCTCGAGGGACAATGTGCACATTCAATCGTGCTATTTCTTCCTGCAGATGGGCATCCAGGTCCATAAGATTTCCGGCTTAAGGCATCAGCTACCACATTAGCTTTGCCAGGGTGGTAATGAATTTCCACATTATAATCCTTAATCAGCTCTAACCACCTTCTTTGCCTTAAGTTCAAATCTGGCTGGGTGAAAATATACTTCAGACTCTTATGGTCGGTGTAGATCTCACACTTATTTCCAATTAGATAATGTCTCCAAATCTTAAGGGCATGTACTATGGCTGCAAACTCCAGATCATGTGTTGGGTAATTCTGCTCATGAGGCCTGAGCTATCGGGAAGCATAAGCTACTACCTTCCCGTTTTGCATGAGTACACAACCCAATCCTTGTCGGGATGCGTCACAATAAATGACAAAATCCCGATGAATATCTGGTAGGGTTAGTACTGGGGCGGTTGTCAACCTTCTCGTCAATTCCTGGAAACTCCTCTCGCAGGACTCCATCCAAATAAACTTCTTTTCCTTCTTAAGCAGCTCTATCATGGGCCGGCCTATCTTAGAAAATCCTTCAATGAACATCCGATAATACCCAGCTAATCCAAGAAAGCTTCTGATTTCACTAACATTGGTCGGTTGCTGCCAGTTGGAGACTGCTTCGACCTTCTCAGGGTCCACTGCTACTCCTTCTGTGGTCAGAATATTACCAAGGAAAGCTACTTTCTCAAGCAAGAATTCACACTTGCTGAATTTGGCATATAGCTTATGTACTCTCAGCTTTTCCAATACTACCCGCAAATGTTGCTCGTGTTCCTGAACACTCTTGGAGTAAATAAGTATGTCGTCGATAAAGACTACGACAAACTTATCTAACTCGTCCATAAACACCTTGTTCATGAGATTCATGAAATAAGCAGGTGCATTGGTGAGTCCAAAAGACATTACCGTAAACTCAAACTGCCCGTAACGGGTGACAAAAGCTGTCTTTGGGATGTCACTTTCTCTAATCTTGAGCTGAAAATATCCTGACCTCAGATAAATCTTGGAGAAGTACTTGGCTCCTTTTAGTTGATCGAAAAGGTCATCAATCCTGGGGAGGGGGGGGTACTTATTCTTGATGGTAACTTCGTTCAGTGCCCGGTAATCTACACACAACCTCATACTCTCATCCTTCTTCTTGACAAATAGGACTGGGGCTCCCTAAGGCGACGAGCTTGGTCTGATGAAGCCAATTCGTTGTAGTTCTTCTAGTTGCTTCTTTAATTCTGCCAATTCAGAGGCTACCATCCTATAGGGTCTCTTGGCTATAGGAGAGGTTCCAGGGACAAGGTCGATGACAAACTCTATATCCCTATCTGGTGGCATTCCATGAAGTTCTTTAGGGAAAACATATGGGTATTCGTTTACTACCAGGACTTCTTCCAAGGACTTGGCCTCCATGCTAAACACCATCGGATCTGGTCCACTTTCCCGGGTATGGCAGGTCACTCGTACTCCTTCTGGGTTCGTTAGGTGTACCACCTTGTCAGTACAACCTATGAGACCATTGTGCAGGCTTAACCAGTCCATTCCAAGGATCACGTCTATTCCCTTAGACTTAAGTACGACTAGGTCTGCTAGAAATTCTACCCCACTTAAATTGATCCTTACCCGTAGACAACCTAGTTAACACTTGATGTCACCTCCAGGCGTCCGGGTTAATAGTGGTGTTTTTAGTAGTATTGTAGGTATTTTATGCTCATCCACAAAGCTTGACGATATGAATGAATGTGATGCTCCAGAATCAAATAATACTGTTGCCAGAGTTGAGCTGACTAGGAACTCACCTAGTACCACTCCTTGTGCAACTTGAGCCTCTTGCGCGTTGATGTGGTTGACGCGTGTTCGTCCATATGGCTGCCGGCTGTTGTTGCTGCCGATGGGAACACGGTTGGCTCCGGACACTGGTGGCCTATGCCCATTCACCGTGTTGGAGAAGGCAGATGCAGCAGGCTTATTCTTGGTATATGGGCAGTTGGCAATGTAATGCACTGTCTCTTGACAGTTGAAACAGGCCCTATCATTGTTGTTGTTGTTGGTGACTTGGCTGGCATTGCTCTGTGGGGCCTTCATGGTGTTCTGGCTTCTGAACTGTGTGTTAGGGGCTTGGGATCCTGTCACTTGAGACTGGGTCCTATACTGCATTGGGGCCTGAGATCTTGGTGCCGTATAGCTGGAGTTCCTTGGTTTCTGGAAGCGGTCCTGCTGGCGGGCCTTACTTTCCAGAAATTTATGCTTATTTTCCCTCCTTTCTTCAGCTTTGGCCCTTTCTGTGAGGATGGCCATGTTCATCAGAGTATTGAAGTCGGGGTATATCTGAGGGGTAAGCAAGGTTCGGAGTTCTGGGGTCAGACCCTTCTTGAACATGTCTTGCTTCTTTTCATCCTTGTCTACTTCTTTTGGTGCATAGAGGGCAAGCTCCATGAACTGGTAGGTGTACTCTTTCACAGACATGCTCCCTTGTTGTAGTGCGCAGAACTCATCCGTCTCGCGCTTCATGGTGGCTGTGGGGATATGGTAGCGACGGAACTCTTTCACAAACTCGTCCCAAGTGATGGTGGTGGCATCTTCGGCAGCGGTACAATAATTCTCCTACCAAGTTAAGGCAGTTCCGGTGAGTTGGTGAGCTGCCAGAAGAACCTTTGTCTCGGTCTTGGCATTCGAATGGCTCAAGCTTCCTTTCAATCACACGTAGCCAGTCATCTGACTCCAAGGGGTTGCTGGATCCGGCAAAGGTGGGCGGCTTGGTCCTCAGGAACGCAGTCAGCTTGTCATTCATGGTCTGCTCTCGGGGCCGCTTGTTGATGAGGGCATTGGCCAGAGCTTCCAGTATGAGGGTCTGATTGCTTATCGCTTGTGCCAGGTCCCCGAAAGGTGGAGGTGGTGGCAGTGGCATTTTTTCTTGGTTTCCTCCTCCGTTCTGGCTCACTTCCTGTTCGTGCTGAAGAGGGTTCTGCCTGTTAGGCTGTCCTCCCGCGCCAGCGGCTGCAGGGGTCCGGTTGTGGGAGGCCCTCGTACCGCTTCGGGAAGCCATCTGTAGATTGGGTAGAGTCTTTGTGAGATTGGGATTAGGATTAAGTGATGTTTAAGTTGTTTAATTCGTATTTTTGAAAAGGCAGAATCTACGTTCCGCCGAAAAGCACACAAACTAACAACAAGCACACAAAACAACAATTACAAATAACTTTATTACTGCAAGGGAGGGTGCAACACGGGGGCAAGACTAAAACGCGTACTACACATCCGGTTACAAAGACCACTATTAAGGGTACAACTTAAGCCAAAGGGGCTGGGGTGGCTTCTCCTAGGGTGGCTTCGGGACAAGCTACTCGCGGGGCGAGCCTTCTTCTGGGGCGGAGTGTGCGAGTAGTCCTTGTTCGCCGTCCTCTAGGTTCAAGTTTTCCAGGGGTTGCCCAGCAGCTTCCCCTTCTTCGACGGCGGTAGACCCTTCAGGGTTCTCAGGCAGGGCTGTGGGGTCCCTCAAGAGTGGTCCCCATCCTATGACGGGTGTCCCGAGTAGGACATGGTCTTCTCCAATTGTCGGGACTGGCGTTCCACTTCTGGTCCATTCTTGCATACGCCGGTCCCGGGCCTGCCTGAGGCTCTCCTGGGCAACCGCTTCGCTGCTGACCGCGGCTGCGGCTCTTGCCTCGGCTTGGGCTGCCCGGATTTGTTGTAGTCTTACCGCGAGCTCTGCTTGCTCGGCTCGATGGGTCTGCTCCCTCAGGATGCTGATTTGCTCGTCAAAGAGCTGATCCAAGGAGGTTAGGTAGGTAGCCACTTGGTACAGGGGGTCCTTTTCATGGCGGCGTCGTTCCAGGCTTCTCATGCGAGCCTCCCAAACTGGGGTTCTGATGGCCGGGGGAAAGAACCTCATCGGTGTGGGGGTGAGGTGTCCCTCGAAAATCCAGCACAGATAACGGAGTGCCTTCCTGACGGCCAAGGGATAGGTGTCTTGGTGCCTAAACCCTGTGGCGGTCACTCGCCATGGCTGGATGTCGGGGGTAGCGGTCACTTCTGGCGATGACCAGGATCACCATGCAGCGGAGGGTACCATGGTGCTCGTACTCTCTGCTGTAGTACCTTGGGCATTCCGAAACACCGAAGCTCTCCAGGGTGTTGATCAAAAGGCTGGGGAAGCCAGGTGCAGCTTGGCAATTGCCCTGGGTCCATCCTTCATCAGCCATCTGAAAACAAAGATAGGGTGAATAAGCTTTGCACAAATATTTGGGTACAAAGGGAATAGATGGTACTTATTATTACAACATGGTGGGGTACCGTTTCCATGGATACACGATTATTAGGATAGGGGTTCTAGCTTAGGTGTGGTACTCTCCTATTATGGGGACTCTTCCTCAATCTGAATAGGGCGCTTCTTTGGTGGAAGACACTGCTCTATCACATCATCTTTGGTCTGAGTACCCCTATCCCAATGGGTTTCTTCGGGTTCTTCCTCTATCCACCCGCCTACTCCTCTGTGAGCCTCGTGGTTTTGCCATTGGGCTTGGAGAGTGGCTAGGGAATTCTCAGCTCGTACGGCTCTTGTCCGTTGTTCCTTCATTTCTTGGATTGTCTTTTCTGCCCTGCGGATTTGGTGCTTCAGTTGTTCCGCCTGTTCGCGGTAGAGTTCATCCAAGCCGGTGAGGTAGATGGATAGGTGGGAGACCGTATCCTCTAGGTCTTCTTCTTCTCTCCCAAGTCCTCTCATCCGGGCAATCCATGAGCGTCCTCTTCCTTTAGTAGGCGGGAAAAATCCCATAGGAGTCTGCTGAAGATGATGCTTGTAGACCACACGCAGACACCGCAGGGCTTTTCGGGCGGCTTTTCGGTAGGTGTCTGGGAAGCGAAAGCCAGTGGTGGAGATGAACCAGGGGTCCACGTCAAGGTAGCGGGCGCTTTTTCCCACAAAGATCATCATGTCGCACCGAAGAGTGCCCCTGGAGTCGTACTCCCGGTAGACGTACTCTGGTGGGTCCACCACTCCGACGCGTTCCAGGCTGAGTAGCAATAACTTAGGAAGGCCGGGCTCTGCGTGGCAGATTCCGCCACTCCATCCATTGTCAGCCATCTAGAACATGGTAATAATCAGCGGTGAGTGTTTGTGTGAAAAAGGATTAAGCAAGGAAAGTCCTAATGTGGAAAGACTCGAAAAAGGTCTCGGTCCTAGGGTCACGTCCTACGGCCAACCTACGGCTCTGATACCACCTGAAGCGTCCCCTCATAAGAGAAGACTTAAATGTGATACAAATATCAGTCCCAGGAGGCTGATAACACATTTATTACATCAGATGGTACATCACCGTACAACTCTACACGGTAATGGGCAATGAAGCGCAACTATCGTGAGGATAACAACTAAAACCCACATAACGATATTAACTACGAAGAGGTCATTAGAGTCTTGCGCCATACAGAGCTCCCTGCGGGTGACCCTATCCACAGGCATTAATGATCAAAGTTTAACTTTGAAGACAGCATTAAAACAAAATATACATTATGCTCTTGGAAGGAGGTAGTAAAATCTACATCTAAATCTAAACGATTGATCCCAACCATAGCAATTGGAGATTTCTACTATTCCCCGAAAATTGTTTGCCCAGTCAATGATCAAAGATTTTAGCCTTGATGGGATGGTTGGGAAGCAACTTGATTTCTTCATTGATAGCATTCTTGGCATACCTCATCGCACAAGCATCTTTACGGTCATACTCAATGCCAGCAACAATATTGTTGAGAGAGGAAAGGTACCGGATGCCAAAACCCAAGCCGCCATATATAGAATTAGCCTTATTAGCATGGAAACTGATGTCAAGCTTCTGGAGCTTGGGCATGGCCCCTTCCTCAAATGCCACACCAGGCCCAAACCTTTGATGGAAGCGCAAGTATGTGATGCAATGGAACCCGCTGCGGCTGATAGTTAGTCCATCTCTTGGGATCGACTTCACAGATAGGTGTAGGACAAGAAGGGCAGGCAAGCGTTGGAGAACATGAACTACATCTTCCTTCTCCAGCAGTTTGACACGGAACTCCAAGTGAGTGAGGTCAAGAAGCAGCAATGGATCAATCCACTTTGGGAACCTGGAGAAACAGCGGGAGCTACCTTCCATCACAAACTTTTGGAGGCGATGTGGGGAAGGGCGCCATGAATGATCTGCAAAGCAATCCACATTGCCATCCTTGTTGACAATATAGAGAGATCGGAGGTTGTGCTCCCCCAGCTTGCATAGTGATGAGAGCAAAGCAACCTTTCTAAGTTCTCGGTCCTGAACGCCGCAACGCGAATGCTTGAAGGCTACTCGAAGCTCCCTCAGCTGCCTCAGATTTTGTATGTCTTGACAGAAATTTTTCGAGGAATCGCAGACATCAAGCTCAGAAAGCTCCTGAAGAGCTTCCATTTTACCGAACCCATCCGGTAGTAGGAGGTCATAGCCTACAAGATGCACCAACCGTTTGAGCTGAATAATTTCTCGTGGCAGTTCTTTGATCCTTGTTCCTCTTACATCAAGCGACTGCAAAAACTCTAGCTTCCCGATTTGGGATGGGAGCTTGTCCACATTTGTCTTCCGGAGCCCCAGATATCTCAAATGGAATAGACTGCCAATGTTCTCTAGATGTTCATTCTTCAAAGCTTCACATCCTTCTAGATCTAACACCCGAAGAACCTGTAGGTCCAAAAGAGAGGGCATCCAGCTAGCTGCAGCGAAGAGATGAATCGAACGGGCATGGGACAAATTCAAGACTTCTATTGATACTCCCCCTGCTTGCTCTTGCTTATCCCGGAAAGAGAGCCTTCTGATCTTATTGCCATGTGGAGAAGATAGATCCTGACTATCCAATATAGATGCAAAATTTTCTTCAATGGTCCGGTTGATGATGAAGTGGAGTACTATATCATGGACTCGGCATGCACTTGCCTTCACACCATAGTCCATGAACAATGGTTGGACCAAACTCCTATTCATGAGCTCATTAAAGTAAGACTCTCCTACTTCCTCCAAAGTGTATCCCTCTCTCTCCACGACAAATCCTTCGGCTATCCATTTCCATACCAAGTAATCTTTGTGAATCGTACAATCTTCTGGAAATATACTCAGGTACAATAAGCAAGTCTTCAGATTACATGGTAGATCATGGTAACTGAGCGACAATACCCTGTCTATTACTTCCAGCTCTTTGTCTTTGTCATGTATAGAACCGATAGAATCCCGAACTCTCTCCCATTCTTCCTTTCTTCTTGGTTTGCTAGCTAACAAGCAAGCTATAGTAATTATGGCCAGTGGCAAACCATCACATTTATGTAGTATGTCATTCATAATCATCTTAAACTGATCAGGGAAGTGAGCCTCGGCACTGAATGCCCTTTTGAGAAATAAAATTTCAGAATCATGTCTATTAAGAGGCTTTATTTGATAGACAAAGTCCTCATCTGGAGTGCAGCAAAATTCAGCTAGGCTTTTGATGCGTGTTGTCATGATTATTCTACTTCCATGTGTATTTTTAGGAAGAGCACACTGGATGATTTCCCATGATGATTTGCTCCAGATGTCATCAATTACAATAAGGTACCTATTGAGCAGAAGGTAAAACATTATAAAGGTTGTGCAACTAAAAACACAAGAAAGTTCATATTTGCATATGCTTTTTACTACCTACATGTGTATACGTCAATTTTACTCTCTTATGTAAAGATGGCTATGACTATTCGGTGCAATTCAGTTTTCCTAGTTGAATTATATTTTTCATGTTCTATTAATTTCAAACCCAAAAACCAACTCAATAAAGTAACATGGTATGGATTAAAAAGTAGTCAAAAGACAAGTCAAAATAACAAATTTTGTACCAAGAAAAAGGTTAATATACCAGGCAGCTCCTGATAGTGTTACAAAAGCATAATAGAAATGCTAGGGATGCGCACAGGAGATCAAGAGAGACATGAGAAAAGAAACCTGTTGTTTTGAAGATGTCCTCTTAGTCGGTCAATGAGCTGTCTTTCACTACTTGATCTTAGCAGCTGATCTTTATCTGATCTTCCACCACTGATTTCAATTTGCAATAGCAACTCCCTCAGGATGTTGGTCATGTCAGGCCTTTGTGATACAGGCACAAAAGCTGTGTAGAAGAACTCATCTTTGATTTTCTTGTACACATGATTAGCAAGGGTAGTTTTCCCAGAACCTCCAGATCCAACAATGGCAACAATTCTACACCGCTCCATTGGTCTTTCCTTACCAATGAACCGATTGATGAGTTCATCGCTAGGGCCCTCAATTCCCACAAGTTTTTCAAACTCCACATATAGAGCGGGCAATCTAGGATCAACCTCTATATGTGTGGAAGCACCAGTGCCCTCATCGATCTTGTACCTTATCTGTCGCTCGTACACTTCATTGACGAGGACTTGAAGTTCCTGGATTTGCTTGGCAAATTGACGGCGATGGTGTAGCTTCTTCAGTTTTTGAATGTACCTGCGGACGATCCTCTTGACTCCGGTGGCGTTTTCAGCTGGTTCGTGGTAGACATGGTAGGTGAAGAGGTCTATGCGGTCCTCTATGTCGTAGGCCAGCTCGCGCACCTCCTTCATCCAGGCCTTTACCTGCACGTCCGGACTCTCCATGAGCGCGTACTTCCCCAGCACGACGTTGATGGCGATCAGCTCCTTGGTGAGGGACTCCAGCTTCTTCCTCGCGCCTTTGAGCTTTGCACACTCCTCCATGAGCTTGATGAGCTTGCCGATGAGAGGGCTCATCACCCCCGTCAAGGCACTCACCATCATCTTCTCTCCAACTGCGGTCATCTCCGCCCAAGCCTCGCCTCGCAATAATCAATCTGCTGGTAGAGATTGACAAGGGATCTTGAGGCTTCCTGGCTTCCTGCTACCTTCTTCTCCTAGCTAGGTGAGTAGCGACTGGAGAACAGGTTTAGACTTCAAACTTTCCCCTTCATCCTTTTGTCCCTCAGTAATTCAGGAGTAATATACACGCCTCACCATAATCAGGACCTTCAGTCCTTCACAGACAAGTGGGCTCAATGTGCTAGCAGAAAATCAAGGGCCCCCATGTGAGACAGAGGCAAGCTTTAAATTCGGCAAAATTCTATTGGACGCACGTCCTTTCTGAAAAGAGAAGCAAGGCATAACAATATAGCTTTAGCTGGTGATACTTTCCTGAGTCGTGACCCTTTTCGGTGTCGCCACGAAATTCCATGTCTCCAAGACTCCAAGAGACGAAAGAAGTTGCTGCGAAACCATAGCGTGCTTTCGGTGGTACTTTTTCCTGAAGCTGCGTGGGTGTGCTCTGTTTCAGCTATCCTTTTCTCTGCTTCCGGGCTCTGTTTTCTCACTTGGAAGTGTCTGGCAGCTGGCTCCATTTGGCGGACCCAGAAATGGCTCCTATTCAGCCATCCTCTTTCTTGACCTGACCACTGACTCACTCATAGGGCTTGTAGGCATTACATGGGTTGGACCCGGGCTGCAGCCCCCAGCTCAGGCCCTAGATCCGCCCGTTCGTTTGTGCCCCCGCCTTTGGTAAATTGGTAGCAAGTTCGGCATGCATGTAGCCGGACTTGCACAGCTGTAGCATGCTTCGTAAGCATTTGTTTTTGTGTATTTTTTTATTAACAATCTTGAGTGTTGAAACTGTCGTATCGTTTTTAGGGGTCTTTTTCCGGCCATATGGATCACAGGATCGAAGATCATGGTCCGAAAACCATTTTCATTGAAGAACTCGAAATCCTAAAAATGCAAAACGCAGCTCAAATGGATGGTGGTAGGAAATTTCAACATGATAAGACTTTCAGAGAAGAAAAACAACAGATTAACATAAGAGCCCTTTTGGATCAGAGCATTTGAGGCTAGAATTAAAACAGGACAAAATGAACCACCATGTTCGTTGTCAAGGCCTAGAAATTGTCATATTAATCAAAGAAAAAGAGAACTACCAAAAATCGTTGATCATGGTGCGTCCTGATTATAATTGTGTAGATATGTTGTTAGAGCATCTGCAGCAGATTAACTAAACCCTATCACTTATGTAGTTTCTATCTCCCTCACTAATAACACTTTTTCGTTTTTAAAGATGTAGGACCGAAAAGGCAACCCAGAGGGGGATGAATGTGAGCCTCACAAAATTCTTTCCTCGAGAACGGGCCTATATCCCAAACGCAACCGCAAAGCTCAACACACAAGCAGAAGCAATAAACTCACAACGAAACACTCAAATCAACACTAGACAGAGAGCACCGACTAATGCGCTGAGGCACAGGGCCAAGCACCGCAACAATCGGTGACGGGCGGAGAAACCAAAGCTAGCGAAAAACTCTCTGTGAAGTCACCACCGGTCTATCCGGTGGACACCAGGCGCTCCACCGGATCAGTCGGTGTGAAGTGGACAGAGATAGACACGGGCGAAAACTCTCTGGAACGAGCAGACAACACACACCGATTGATACGGTGGTCACAGAGGCACACCATCGTATGTGTCGATGTCGGGCGGAGAAACCTAGGGCTGTGTTTAGATCCGTAAAATGGTGGTAAAAAGAGTCATATCGGACACTGTAGTACAATATAGCACTTTTCGTTTGTTTGTGGTAATTGTTGTCCTACCATAACCTAACTAGGCTCAAAAGATTCGTCTCGTCGTGTACATCAAAACTATATAATTAGTTTTTTATTTACCTATATTTAATGCTTCATATATGAGGCAAGAGATTTGATGTGATAGGTGAATAGTGAAGTTTGGAGAGAGAAATTTTGGAACTAAACACAGCTCTAGCGCGAGACAAAAACTCTCTGGAACGCACAGACAGGCCGCACCGACTGATCCGGTGAGGATGAACAGCCTCACCGTATGAATCGGTGTGAGGGGAAGCAACAAGACGAGCGGAAAACCTCTCTGGAAGCGCGCACTGTCACAATCAACAAAACCACCGGATGAATCGGTGCTGCTACAAGAGCAAAGCGCTCAGCTAGCACCGACAGATCTGCCGCCCCTCCTGAGCTTCACTGTATGAATCGATGAATTCAACGAGGGCAAGAACACAGGTGGCGCACCGATTGATGCGGTGCTCTCTGCGCATGCCACCGTATGAATTGGTGCGCATGAAAACCCCAACTCACGCAACGGTTTGAGATGAAACTTGGTGGGGAGGTGTAATACCCCAAGGGCAAATAGATCCTAGAAGATCGTGTCCCCAAACTAAACATCTCATGCGGAATCGAAGATCTGAGCCAAGAACACCAAGAACTCAGGGTAAAGAGAAGAACTTCAAATCCGAGATAAATCTATGGATTTGTGGGTTAAATATCACGGAGAAATTGGTCACAAGGAACCTATGAGTGATCCCCACAAAGAAATCCCGCTGGAAACAACCTCAAATCCGATGAAAAATCAAAGAAAAATACCCCAAAATTTCAGAAAAAAAAACGCACGGGAAAGAGAGATTAGTACAAGATTTAGGGAACGAAATCTTTACTCAATCATGAAAGATTCTGTACACAAGAGGTCTAGCCTCCTCCCTTCATCCACCCTCTAAAGATGAGGAGGATTAAGAAGTGGAGGTGCTAAGCACCTTCTCCTCTCAACTCACCTCTCTTTAAGCACTTGGCTAGCCTCTTCAAAATGATTAGGGTTCAGAATTGATGCCCTCCTATGGCAGCCAACTCTATATATAGAGAGTCTATGAAATGGCCTGATGAAATACTAAACTACCCCTAGTGTAGGAAAATAAGATACATGCCCACGAGGGGTATTTTGGACCAACTCCAGGAATGTTGATCGGACACCCACGCCGTCTTCATGACTTCGCTTCGCCTCGACGCAAGCTTCGTGATGCCGCCACGTGTCGTCCCTCCCGAAACTTCCGGCCGCCTTGAACTCCCCACCGGACGCCGTATGCCCATTTTCCCATAAGCCTTTCAACGACGCACCGGGCTTCCCCGCGTTTTGAGGCCAAAACCGGAAAACCCGCCGCCTGTTGGTTTTTCTGGCTCAACCAACAAACCCGCTTGCTTGCCGTTCCATGCACCGTGTGACTCGCCCAGTGTTCCATCTTGCATTTTCTCAGTCCCTCGATCCAAGTCTACTTGTCCTTCACCTCCTCGGTGGCCATCCCAGCAACAGACCTTTCACACTTGATCTTCACCTGCACAGACACCAACCTGAATAGCCACTACACCTGCATGTACTAACTCAAGACAAACGTCAGTCCACACCACATTATCAATTACTCATCACTCAGAAAGCGATCTTCCTGATCGTTCGAACCCATCCCAGGTTCTCAGAAGATAACAGCTACAGCAGACTACCAAAAACCTCTCTACATCGGATTGGTAATTTACTAGAGCATCTCTGATCACCAAAAAGACAATTTTTTAGTATTGAGGAAGAGGATATGGGAAGGCCTGTTGAGAACCTGGGAAGGGTTCGAATGACCGGTGAGGGTCACTTCCCAGTGTGATGAGTGATTGCTGCTGGTGAGTGGAGTAGAGGCGTTGTGGCGCCACTGGCGAGGGCGCGAGGCGGAGGTGGCTGCGGCGGCGGCCGGGGAAAGGAGGCGAGGCAAGGCGAGGTCGCGAGGGGTGGAGCCGGTGGTGTTCGCAGGCTGTTATGGGTTGTAACTCTCGGGCTGAAAAGCTTTTGGCCCCTCCGACCGAACTGTTTGCTGAGAGGCGCCAAGACTGAACTGGGAGCTGGCAACAAGCGAAATCGAGGCTACCTTATTCCGGCCATCTTGCCGTGCCCCCTGACGCGGGCCACGTTGCCCAAAATTCGCGACCGTCCGACCGCGGGGGATCCAGCGGTCCTTGGACTGCCACCGGCATGTGCAGTTTTGCAGAAAAGCCCTTCAATTTTTTATTAATTTGGTTTCGAACCTAGAAAGGTCCCCCGTGAACAGTAAATACATGCGATTTTCTTGCGTCGTAGACCCTGCGTCTCAAAATATTTGTGCACCAAGAAGAGAAAATTGGAAAAACGTGGCGCTTTTGCAGAAAACCGCTTGCCTGACGTTCTTGAAAAAAGCCCCCTAACGCCCGCCCGCCGCCCCTCCCGTTCTTATTCTCTCCCCCTTCTCTCTCCCCTCCCTCCTGGCGCCGCACCGCGCCGCCGCCCTCCTTCCCCCCACGCCGCCGCGGTGCCGCCCACCCTCTCCCTCTTCCCCGCGGCTCGTCCTCGCCGCCCGCCCGCGGCCTGAACCGCCCCCTCCCGTTTTTCTCCTCATCCTCCTCTCTCTTCCGTGCCCCCTCGCCGGTCGCCGGGACCCACCCCAGCGGCGGCGCGACCCTCCCCGGCCAGATCCGGCTGGCGGCCTGCACCCTCAACCTTCCCCCAGCGCGAATCCGACGCGGGAGAAGGCGAACCGGCCGCGGCGGTAGCGATAAATCGGCGCGGGCGGTGTGGGCGTTGACCAGTGTGCGCGGCTTCCTTCTTCGGCGGCTTCCTCAGCTGCCATGGCAGGCAGTCCGAGCACGGGGCACCCGGCCGGCGCAAGGCGCGCCCCCAGTGCCTCCTATGCCTCGCGCGCGAGCAGCCGGCCGCCCCTGCCCTCCGGCACCACCGCCACCGCTTCGCCGCGCCGCGGCCTTGGGCCTTCTTCTCCCTCTCCCTCTCCGGACCCTACTCTGGACGCCTGGTCTTCCTACGAGCTCCCTCGTTTCTCAGCCTGCTCCACGACCTAGCACCAACCCAAACCCTAGGGAGTCCGGTGAAGCTCCTGCAGCCCCGATGCCCTCTTTCCCAGCGCCTGCGCCGCCCCTCGCCCCGTCAGCCGGCGCCTCGCCCGTACCCCGACGCCGCCTTGCCAGGCCGCTGCCTTTGAGCACGGCCACGACGTCACCCGCTGCTGCCAGGTTCCTCCGTCCTTCAGAACTTCACGAAAATATGGTCCTCTCTATATGACTTCCCCCAAATTGAGTTCATTCTTGCTCTGAGTTTGCCATTCCCCCTTCCACCTTGTCGAATTGAATCATGGCGTGTTGACTCATCTTGTGTTTTTAGTAGATGAGAAGGGAGAGGATCAGCTAGAGGATGAAGATGCAACAAGTTATCAATTGGTGGTTTCTAAATGTGGCTTTTGGAATTCTGATCAATTTTGCTGTCCTGTGGCCTTAGTTCCTCTCAATGAAACTTGCAACTGCGAATCAACTTGACTTCACTTACCTGCGGACCCTCCTGCAAAAAAATGTGAGTTTTAAATTCCTCTTTTGAACATGTCTTGTGATGGTTCACCAAACGACTACTTACTTACATGCCGCTATGAAATATTTAGATGTTCCAAGCTTAAGTTTAATGATTTGATTGTGCAGAATATGTTATTTTTTATTTAACAAATTGGAGAAAGCATAGTTCCAATAACTCGATTAGCACTTATCCTTGAAATCTGCTCCACCAACCCACAACATTAATTAATTAGTTCTGTACCTTAAGTGGACATAGCAATAATTTTATAATGGTTCAAATCTAATAACTCTGTTGTTTCTCTGCTGCCTAAGGTGCATATACAATTTTGTGGCTTGCGAGCACATCTTAGTTTTGCTCTCTAAGAATTCTATTAAAAGAATCAGATTGAGAAGCAGTGGTCCGAGGGATATAAATCTCTGAATGGAGTTATAAAAAGGGGCATTGGGCCTCTTATGTTTGACCCTTTATAATTACTCAACTATTGCTGCACCAAACCATACAAGTTGGAGTTGCTGCATAATCTGGTTCACATGGTTCATTTTTAATTTCGTTCTCTTAATCCTACTGCCTGTTGTTTACATGTAGTGCTGTACATTGCGTCTATGCAATCCCAACTTTGGCTCTCTCCCCCCTTTTTTTTTTGACAGAAAACTTTGCTCTCTTTGTTTCTAGCTAATAGTTGTAAAGGCTAGATTCAGATTAAGGTTTCTGATTTATTTTTTTGATACATATTGTTTTCTCTATTAAGATAAACCCAACTGCAGATTATGGTAGTCTTAGTGGACTTGTGATCCAAATGTCTGGGTGACCCCGAAGACTTCTTTTTGGCCACGGAGACCTTTCCTAAAATGCCAACATGAAATGTTCTGTACACCAAATAGAATTTTCCATTAGTTGTCTACCTAATAACTCTTGAGACAACTGTAACTCATTTATCTTATTTATTTAAGAGAGATGTTTGATTTCTATTTCGGAGCATGTTTTTTAATTATTAATGATGCAATAAAACATATATCATGCATGCCTTCGTCTTTCTCCACCGTTATATCCAAGTAGGCTTCCTATACCTTGATTCATCATGATAATAGAAAATATAGCATGCAAACTTCAATATTCCAACCTTCTGTAGCATCAGAAAACTGGAATATGTCAACTTCATTGCGCAGTTACAAGCTGAACCCACCAAGTTGATGTCAGTGGGTCCTATCCTAACATGTTGCCTCCAGTCCGAACTCCAAAATATGATGTCTGAATGCGGTTAAACCTTTGTCATTTATACTGTCCCTGTTGGGGCAGAGGCTGATGAACATACTGCTCATTCTTCTTGAATGCAGGTATTTTTTCACCAGATAATACAATTTCCAAGAATACCTAGATCATCAATCAAGGCACTGGTACTGTACTTAAACTTCTTTGAATTGAGCTGTTCCAAATCAGATATTGTGGACTCCTAATTATCTTTGTATGCAATACTAGAAGATTCTGTTACTAAAATAAGGTGTTTTAGGACTGTAAGATTAGGTCCTCTTAGAGTTTTGAATCAATAACCACAAGAAAAGTTTAGAGAAAAAACAAGATAATATCATAGTAGAAAAGGATAGTTTACTTTATAGTTAGTACTTCACTAGCTACACACTTGTTTTATTTTCTTTTTGCAGTATGGAATAGCGGAGAAAAAGCAACCAGAAATGGCATATAGTGACAATAGTTAACCTATACTCAAATAAAATTGCATATACGATCTAAAGTTTCAGTAACTACTTGTTATTTTACACAGGTTAATATGCAGTCAATTCATGGTTTTGAAATGGGGGCCGGAGCACTAAGAAGCTGGGCGGAAATCATCATGCATGGAACATTTAATTCTTTGTATTATTCCTAACAATTTATTCTGACTTTTATTTAGGTTGTAAAGGTTGGTTGAAGCTGGGTTCTTACAAGGGAAAGTTATCTGACAATGTTATCAGTTATCACGAGCTTGGTTTTCATGGTAGTTCTAAAGTACTTCGAGATGGGAGATTTTTTCTTTCTGAACATTGATATTCTCTAATTGTAAATATTCTCCAATGTCTGAACCAGAAATTTCATGGACAATCCAAATAATAGCTTCTTTGTACTTCTGCATTTGCTTTATCCGGAGCAACTTGCAGAAGTATAGAGCAAAAGTGTATTGTGCTTCTTCCAGTTCCAAGTGAGCAAACAGTCCAGCACTGGTGGCCGGGAGTGGTAGTCTTTCAGTGCTATTTTTTTTTAAAAAAATAACTTCCTTCAATGCATCATCTGCCTTCATTCTTTGGAACATTGCCATAAGATAGTGTCGTTGTTTGGTCTTGCATGCTTGTGTTGGTTTTGCATGCTTGAAGTAGGTTCATGTAAGCAGATCCTTCTCTCCTTTCCCTTTTAATTTTTCAGTTATTTTAAATCTCCAAAATAAGGTCTGTAAATTCTGGTATTGTCAAGTTTCTTTCCTTTTCTTTTTACTGATGCCGTACAGTTCTTTTCCCAACCGAGATCCAAATGTAACTTTGAATTTTTATGGTTAATAAAAAAGTTTCTTGTTTGCAAAATAGAATGATCATTTTATTTTTCACAAATATATTTTCAGCCAATGAGGAAAAATGGTGCGCCGGAGGCGCGCCGCGGACTCTAGTCTCTATAATCGAAACCTGAGCCAAGCTCAGCCAATCCATTAGGCCACGTCGCCTGCTATTCTCGGCTATCGGGTCCCACGAGGGCGTCGCCTGCTATTCTTGGCTATCGGGTCCCACGAGGGTGCAAATGCGGGCAGCGTCGCGTAGACTCCTGCTGCCGCCGCCATGCCTCGCTTGTTGTGGCCCGTGCCGGCCTAGCTCCTTCTCCGCCCGTGCCGGTCTAGCTCCTTCTCCGCCCACACCAGCCCAACACGTCGCCGCCACCTCAGCACCCTCGCACCCTGCCCCGGGAGAAGCCTGCCCGTTCTCCCTAAGCCCGTGTCGGCCGCCACCCCTCACCTCCGCCTGCGCCACACCTTGCTACCGGCCGGCTCGCCCTCGGCGGTGGCCTCTGATCCTCACCATGGCGCCGAGACCGAGCCCGCTCGCTCCGCCTCACCCCTGCCTCCCGCCTGCTCCTCCTCTGCCTGCGACGGTGGCCAACTCCAGCGACCCCACCCGCGGAGCTCGCCCGGGTCATGGAGCTCCAGCACCCAACGTCGGCGGGACCGGTGGGTTCCAACCGCGCCGGGCTCCACTACGCCTGGTGCCATTTTCCCAGGCAGCCTCACCTTACCCGGACTCGTCTGGCCGCGGAGCGGTCTCCGGCCCGACCCGGCAGCCCTCGCATGCGCCATCTCCACCGAGGCGATGCAAGTGGCGCGGGGCTCTCGGCGGCTAGGCTTGGGCACTTAAAACCGAAAAACCGAAACCGAACCCGAACCGAACCAAATAAATCGAATTGTCGGTCTATTCGGTTTTCGGTTTCGGTTCCTAAAATCAAATTGTTCGGGTTTCGGTGTCGGGTTCGGTTCCGGCCTCTTGGAACCCGAATAGACTCAAAGAACCGAAATGTAGATGAACCCCCCAAGAGGCCAGGAGCAACCGAGCACCCCAGCCCAGCAAACTCGGCCCAAGGCCTGCTCCACGCCAGTACACCACCGCGTCCCATAACCCTAGCGTGCTGCCCCTCGCTCCCTCCCATCCCCGCGCTGGCGCCGCCGCGCCCCGCCGCCCCCGGTCCCTCCCATCCTCGCGCCGGCGCCGCCGTGTCCCGCCGCCCCCGCTCCCTCCAATCCCCGCGCCGGCGCGTCCCGCCCCCCGCTCCCTCCCATCCCCATGCCGCCGCGTCCCGCCGCCCCCGTTCCCTCCCATCATCGCGCCCCACCGAGTCGGCAGTCGGCACTCCTGCAGCCACCGACGCCTGACGCCGCATTCGCCTCGGCGCCTCCACCTTCGCCTCCGCTCTCCACAGTACGCCCTGCTCCCTGCTGCGGTGCTGCCTGCCTTGGCGGGTCAGCCCCTCCGTCCTGCTCCCTGCGCGACCGGACGGCGCCGCCACCTCCTCCCTCGTGCCGGGATGCGGGATGTCACGCCGTCTCTTCTTCCGGTCCTCCCCGCGCGGCCGGACGGGGCGGACGGCACAGCAGACCCCTCCCTCACGCCGGGACACGGGTGCCGCGCCGCCTCCTCCTCTTCTAGTCCTCCCCGCGCGGCCGGACGGTGCCGCCGCCACCAGGGCGCCGCCTCGTCGAATCCTCCTCCTATAGGTCCTCAACTTGCTCTCTATCGCCTCGGGTATTTCGGTGGACCGAAAAACCGAACCGAAATTTTCGGTCTATTAGGGTTCGGTTCTTGTAAATTTTCTAGAAACTTCGGTTCTCATTTTTTGGAACCCGAAATTTGCGTAACCCGAATAGACCGAACCGAATTACCCTAATAGACCGAATGCCCAGTCCTATCGGCGGCCAGTAGCGCAGCACGAGCCGCGGGAGGGGCCCATCCTCGATATGCAAGCAGCGCAGCGAGGGGCGGAGGCCCCTGTTACGACCTGGATAGGATTATAGGGAAATTTGGGACAGGATAGCAGAGAAATTGGGCCCGAGGATAGAAGAACTCCGACGGAACCCGGAGAGGAAGACTAGTTTGAGTTCAGGAATGTTTTTTTTTCGTTTTTCTCATGTCCCCTTTTACAGACAAATACTAGCGCTTATATAATCGCGCGTACAGACTCGCCCTTCCTCTGGAAGGGGCCGGAACATGTTGGGCCAACTAGGCCAACATACAGATACTATTCTACTTTTGCCTTCTGTCGGGATTCCTATCCATCTTCCGGAAGATAGGAAGATGAGGAAACTTTCAATGTTTGTGATTCGTGCAGGCTTTATTCACCGTCCAATCCTCCTCCTTTTAGTTGATTACACTTTTTTTTTCCGTTTCCTCCGTTCCGCTCCGTCAAATCCTCTCTTTTTTTTTCGGCGTGCCTCCCTCGCGCCTCGCCTCCTCCGACGACGGCGTAGGCTAGTACGGGTAGCGATACGATGACAGCTGAGGCGACTGCAGAGGGTTGTAGTAGTACGACTCGTACGACGACTGCCGGCCGTAGTAGGACGGCGTGTAGTGCTCATCGATGTAGCCTTGCGATGGCCCCACCCTCGTCGTCGGCGACGGCATTGACGCCGGAGGTGGCGCAGGCGCGAGGGCGTAGTAGGATGCGCTCATGCTCGGCTGCGCCAGTTGGAGCTCGTCACCACGTGCTGCGGCGCCGGCATGTGGTTCCTGTATCCGCCGCCGGCGCCCTGGTCGTACTCCATCATCACCCGGGCGTCGACCAGCTCCTTCTCCATCTCCGGCGATGGCGGCTGCTACCTCGCTTTCCCCTGCGTTTCGCTAGGTTGATGATGGTGATGCGGCGGCTCTGCTGCCGGCGCGGCCTTGCCGCCTGTGGCAGTACCGCCCAAATTAATCCGGCTCAAGTGCGCTAATCATCACCCTAAAGGTAATCCCGGCTAACACGCACTTCAAACGGAGTAATCCGGCAGTGCTGTCGGGTAAAGTTCCGAAGAATCCACCTGAGCGTCGATCGAACCCAAAGCTTACATGCAACTCACACGAAGGTGAGTCCCGAGAGTACAACATTTCACAAATTCTTACATCACAGAGTCTTAACTTAACATATTACAAACCGAGTTTGAAATCTTAAAAAGGTACTTGAAATTCAAAATGAAAGTAGTTCAGAGTTTAACTGCAGCGGAAATAAAGCGAGATCTAAACGACGATACACGATGTCATGATGAAGCCCGTACATGACATCACTCGGCACTGTCATCGTTGGCCGTAGTCGAATCCCATTCCACCGACCAACCAGGGGGTAAAGTACACGGCCAAGTCAAGCTAGCTACCTGATCTTCAAACGTATCACCTGAAAACAAAGTGGAGCCACAAGCAAGGCTGAGTATACTAATACTCAGCAAGGCTTACCCGACTAAGGGTATACTTATCCCTTAATCTAGACATGCAAGGCTTTTGGCTTGAGGGGTTTGTTTTGCCGCAAAGCATTAAAAAGTAGATCCTTAATTTTAGGTTTTAGCTTCCAAATTCTAGTTCAATTAACCATTCTAGGTGAGCATCTATCCAATAGCATACATGGTGGGAAACAATTATCTTTCATCATCTAAACAACCATATTCATCATTATCATCATCTTTCACTTCTTACTCTATGTGACAAAAGGGTTAAGCAGTCCCAAACCGTGAGAAGCGGATGATTCGAATCGAATTTGTTAACCTGGCCAGGCAGACCTAAACACACGCATGGGAACAGAGTCACCCACGCAACAGTTCCCTTCAATTCCCGATTCACGGAACAGGCCCACCGCCCTCAAATACAGCAGTACGACGACTCCGTACTCGCCATTAGCTAGATGTGAACGAATTCAAGACGGTGGGGAGTATGTTCCGGCCTCGGTTCAATCCAGTACTTAAGCTTACCGATTACCATATTCTCGGCATGTGGTTAGTACGTTCAAAAGCTTAACCACCACTACCACACACTACGGCCTTATCCATTTTTACTAAACAGACGGGGTATCACAAGTACCACAACCCCGCCCGTGAACCTTATAGTTGCAGTATGTAGTGGACATTCAATTCCTATAATTCTCGCGAGTGACAGAAAATCACTCGACTTCTACCGAACCATTAGCCTAGCCAACTAGCGACCTAAACCAACTAGTGTTCAAGCATAGGTACCTAGGATCATGCAACTAAGGTTTCAATCAACTCCTGTAAACGTAAATGCACAAGCATATAGAAATATAAGTGGTTGCATAAATCTACAACAGATAGGACATGCTCCGGGGCTTGCCTTGCTAAGCAAAGTTAGCCTTGGGCTCTTCCGAACTTTGGTTCGGGTCTTCGGCGGCTTCAGTCAGATTAGCTTGGGCTTCACGCTGCTCACTCTCGGACTCCGGCACCAGCTCGTACGTATCGTCGGCGAGAGTAGTCGAATCTACACGAGATGCATATGCATGAGTTTACGTGATGATCTCAATTCATGATTTAATTCACTATAAAGTTGCAAACCAACACAATCCAGTTAAGTTGGAGATTATGTTCTCTTTATTGGGCAATCGTTTATAGAGTACTATCTAACATGATTTTATTCATAAAAGGACTAGGAGTTTGTTGTCTTTCATTTTCTTGACATGTAGAAATGGTATTTTTTTTCTTAATTAACACTATGCTAACCTGTAAAGCTATAACTAGGGTTACATATACTTTTTGGTACTGAAATTTTTATGTAAGGTACATACCTGAGTAACATGCCTACTGTGAAATTTTTAGCTAATTTCATTGAGCAGATTAATTATTAAAAAGACATTAAACAGCTACTACTAGGAGCAAGATTCATTTATACAGAACAAACCACACAAGTAAAGATGCTATAATTTTTACTGGGGCTTCCTACTCTTATGTGGCATCTACTGTTAATTTTCAGATTTTATGGAGCAGTAAAAAGAGCATGAAAAATAGAGAAACAAATAGATGTATGGATCAAAACTAATTTCCATAGACTGTTACACTAATTTATAGAGGCTCAAACTTTACCAGAAGGATTTAGTACTCTAATAAAAGCTCTAGTAAAAATATGAGATTTTTCTATACAGAGAAACTATTTGTCTTTATTTAGTACATTTCTTCCTACCATAAATTATTTGGATCAGTTTATCTTAACTAAAAATTTCCAAACTTTTTTTGAGGAATACATGAATCACAATAGAGCAACTATAAAAGTTTCAGATAATTAATATTAGCAGAACAATTTTTATAAATAAAACTATTTATCCTAGGCATAAAGCAAGGTCTATTAAAAATCTATAGCTAGATTTGTCCTATGGTCATGAAACTTTTACACAAGGCTATGAATCCAACATGTAACACACTGACCAAAAATGGCCAACAGATCATGCATGTAACTTCAGATCTAATAAAAGCTATATTTTCCTTGTGTTTTAAATAAAGCAAAAACTATTGAGCAAATGAAAAAGTTCATGTAAATAAAGTTACAAATCTCTTTGCAAGGATTCCAGAACAGTTGAGTTTGCATTTTTCTAATTTTTCTACAATTTTTAAACGAATTTACAAGTTTGCTGTTTTTGAAAACAAAAAGAAAAGAAAAACGAAAACTTGCATCTAGGCCCCTGGAAAGATTTGGGCGATTACAAATGGGTCCCTGGCCGGAGTTGGAGCAGGGGAGACGTCGGGCGGCCGGATTCCGGCGAGGAAACTCGCCGGCGGCATGGGGTAGGTGGGGGAAAAGGAAGAGGGCGTCGAGGCGAACCCCTGGGTGGGCTTGGAGAGGGCAAGGGCGGCGGGAGCAGGCACGCCGGCGAGGAACAGCGGGCGGCGGCGGGTCTGACCAGCGGCGGCGGCGCTCCGGCAGCCGTGAGGGACGGGTAAGGGGTCGGCGAGCACCAGTGGGAGGTGGAGATCCCGTTCCCGAGCTCCGTTGGGGGCGGAGGGAGGCCGGAGATGGGGGCTCCGCTGCGAGGTCGAGCACGGCGGCGGCAATGGTGGGCGGCGAGCGGCGTTCTGGGCAGGGGAGCGGCGGTTCGAGCTTGAGGAGGAGAGGAGAGTGGAGAGGGAGGGTGAGGCCGCTTCCTCGCGATGCAAATGGGGGGGGGGCAGATGGTTTCTGCAGGGGGAGCACGGGTGGATGGGTGCTCGACGGCGGCAATGGCGGCGGCTGTGGCTCGCAGGCGCGCGAGCAGGGGCCTGCCTCGGCTTTTATGGGCGAGCAGGGTGAAGGAGAAGGGGATGGGCGCGGGCAGGGGGCCAGGCAGCTCGGGCAGCGGAGCGGGGAGTCAGCGAGGGCGGCGTGCGCACTCGAGTGGGGGTGATGGCGCGGCGCAGCGAGGCAGCGGCGCGGTGGTAGCAGGCGCAGCGAGGCAGCAGCGCGGTGTCGTGCGGGCGGCGCAGTGAGGGCAGGCGCTCGAGTGCTCTGCCCTGCTCGGCCCTGTGCTCGGGAAGCAGGGAAGCAGGAGGAGGGAGAAAGGAGGGAGAGAGAGAGAGAGTAGAGAGAGAAAGAGAGAGAAGTCAGAGAGTTGACTCTAAATTTTCTCAAAATTTTCAATGGGAGCTCGAAAGAGTTTGAATACAAAAGTTGCTCAAAATTCAAAATCCTACAACTTTCATTTCAGGCACATTTTCATTTGAGGTTTGGTTTGAAAGTTACAAATTCAAATTTAAATGTAAAAGAAATTACCCTAAACCCATCGTTTTTCGAATTTTCCTCCAAATTTTGTGTGCTAACTTGAAAAACTTTGAACATGATAGTCCGGGTGTCCTATAATAATAGATGTGGCAACAAACCCTGAGTATTCTAATACTCAGTAAGGCTTACCAGACCAGTGGGTATAATTTAGCCTACCTAACTAGACATGCAAGGCTTTTGGCTGGTGGTTATTTTGTAGAAAAAGCTTCTAAAATAAGTCCTTATTTTTCCACTTTTAGCTCCAAATTTAATATATAACAATAATTAACTAGTATTTGCACCTGCTAAGCAAATCATGGCAAACAGGGAATAATAATTTATAATAGTCATTTCTAAACATCACATAAAATTTCATATAGCATTACTACGATGCAGTGCTGCGATCAAGGTGCTCATATCCGAGAGCGACTGACGGCGAATCGATCCGATTTAACCTTGCAAGGTGGACCTAACCAACACGGCACGCAAAAGCCCCGTCGGACCCCACGCACCAACCTTTCCCCTCCTCGCCTCGAATTACAGGAACCAGCCCAACGACATATGGTCAGCCGAGCTCAACGTGAGACCACCAAAAATAAACATATGCATCCCAATTCTTCGCGACTACTCGACTCGCCCCAGGAGTTGGGTGCGGGTTCCTGTACTTTCGAAGCAAAGCAGTACTCGGCTTACCGGTTTCGACTACCTCGTACTCCTGGTATGCGGTTAGTACTATTCAAACTCAATCACAGGGCCAGACAACGAACGGTCCTTAACCGACATAGACGGGGCTAACTTTTCCCCGCCCGGTCTCCAAATTATTTTCCTTTCTTACCTAATTCAATATTCCATATATTCAAAATAACTAAATACCCTATATCTCGCGAGTGACCCGAAATCACTCGTCTTCTACCGGATTCTATTAAGCATAGCATTTCTATTGTCCTCTACATACTAGTACAACTCGAGGGAACCTAGGGATCATGCAACTAGGGTTCCAACAAATTCCTAAACCTAATGCACAAGTAATGGCAACATAAATAGGTGTTATAATTTGAAATAGTAGGATGTGCACCGGGGCTTGCCTTGCGTCTGCTGCTCAGTGCTAGGGTGAGATGAGCCTTGGGCCTGCTCCCCACGATCCTCCTGCTGCGGGGCGTGCCCCTGCGGCTCCTGTGGCTCCGCAACCACCTCGTACACGATTCCTTCAGCGGCGGCGTCTACACGTATGCATATGACATAAAAATGCATGCGGTATGATTGTAACTTTGAAATAATCCTAACCCGTAGCTACACACCGCTACCCGAGACAACCCGACGTCCAAAATCCTGCAAAACCCGAAATATCCGGATTAATATCCGGAATTTCCGGGTGTGAAATTTCCGGAGTATCCGGACTTACACCCGGAGTTTCCGGATTTCCCACTGCTTTCGCCCCCAAAATTGAAGTTTTGATTGAGGCAAAACCAACCCACAAAAATCGAAACCCTCCTAGACCCTAGTAGAGTGATTCATAAGAAGATGATTGACCCAAACGGAATCACTAAAAACATCCTAGAACGATCATTCCATTTAGCCCTAGCTTGGGTACCTTCTCAAGTTGAAATGAATCCACCCCAAGGAGGAATGAATGGAAAGGATGATTCTCCACGCCGATAGAGGTTCCCTTTGCCTTGGAATCAACTTGAAATGGAAGATCTTGGGGTCTAGGGCTTAGGGAGAAAGGAGGACTAGTGAGGGAGAGAGGGAGAGCTGAAGGAGGGCTCGTGAGGAAGAGAGAGAGCTGAAGTGAACGGTGTTTTAACATATGAAAACAGTTAGAAGGCTAAAAACACGTGATATGGAGCTTCAGGTCCGGAGTATCTGGGTTAATCCGGAGTTTCCGGTTTAATACCCGGAGTATCCGGATATTTCCGGAAGTTCCGGGTACAAATTCCGGAGGTTCCGGTTTCCCCAGACTCCAGAAAATGAAACTGAGTTTGAGCAGAGTTTTCGACTTGATTAGCGATGGATTAACTCAGGTCACTAATTAATTAGTTAAGCCCAGTTTTTTTAACACTCGGGTGTTACAATCTCCCCCCCAAAAAGAAATCTCGCCGCGAGATTTAGTGAAGGTACAAGGATTTAAAACAAAGAGGGAATGGTAAAATACCTCGATGTGTTTGTAGCAACTTAGGATATTTGGACTGAAGAAATTCTTCTGTTTCCCAAGTGGCTTCCCGCTTGGAATGATTACTCCACTGAACCTTATAAAAATTGGTGGTTTGATTCTGAGTAACACGGGTCTTGTGATCAACAATTTTCACCAGGTGCTCTGGATAAACAAGATCGGGTTCCAGTTGCAATTTCTCTATGTCAATCACCTTTTCTGGAACACGGAGACATTTCCGGAGTTGAGAGACATGGAAAATATTATGAACCGCGGATAATCGGGCAGGGAGTTCCAGGCGGTATGGTACCGCCCACATCGCTCAAGAATGGGAAAAAGGCCCAACATAGCGAGGTGCGAGCTTTCCTTTGACCCCGAACCGCTGGACCCCCTTCATTGGAGATACCCGCAAATAAACCTGATCCCCCACTTGGAAGGAGATAGCTTGCCGCTTTTTGCGCATAACTCTTTTGGCGGGTTTGAGCCGCTTTCAAATTTTTTTGTATGAGCTGAACTTGCTCCTCAGCTTCCTGAACTATATCAGGCCCAAAGAAATTTCTCTCCCCACCTTCCGACCAATTTAATGGTGTCTACTCCATCCATATAATGCCTCAAAAGGAGCCATTTTGATACTCTCCTGGTAGCTGTTGTTGTAAGAAAATTCTGCAAGTGGCAGACATTCATCCCACTTTTTACTATAAGATAGTACACAGGCTCGCAGCATATCCTCCAGAATTTGATTGATTCTCTCTGTCTAACCGTCCGTCTGAGGATGATAAGCTGAACTACGAATGAGCTGAGTACTAAGGGCTGAGTGTAACTGCTCCCAGAAGCGTGCAACAAACTGGGCACCACGGTCAGAAATAATAGTCCGGGGTACCCCATGCAAGCTAAGAATCCGACTGATATACAACTCCGCATAGTGCTGTGTCCTGTAAATGGTCTTCACCGGTAAGAAATGGGCTGACTTCGTGAGACGGTCCACAATCACCCAAATAGAGTCATACCCCTTTGAGGTCTTGGGAAGCCCAACAATGAAATCCATACTAATATCTTCCCACTTCCACGATGGTATACTCAGGGGCTGCAAGGGACCAGCTGGTCTCAAATGACTCGCCTTCACCCTTCACCCTATCACAATCAGATACATATCTGGCAATTTCCCGCTTCATCCTCGTCCACCAAAATCGCTGTTTCAGATCTCGATACATTTTGTTGCTGCCCGGGTGAATAGAATATCGGGAAAGATGAGCCTCATCAAGGATTTGTTTCCGAAGCTAAAAATTTTTAGGCACTATTAACCGATCTTGAAACCAAAGAACCCCTTCACTATCTCGATGGAAGCACTGCACCTGAGGATCATTCTCACTGAGCCGTTGCCTGATCTTATCCATGCCCGCAACATTTTTCTGAGCCTCCACAATTTGATCTCTGAGTGTAGGTGTCAGGGTAAGATTAGTAAGTGTGCCTTCAGATACAATAGCCAGATTTAATTTTTCCATTTCTTGGCACAAGGTTTCATGCACCACTGAGGCTGAGGTGCAACTGCAACTTGCCTTGCAACTCAGTGCATCCGCAACGACATTCGCCTTACCCGGGTGATAATGAATCTCCAGATCATAATCCTTTATCAACTCTAACCACTGACTCTGGCGCAAATTAAGCTCACTCTGGGTAAAAATATATTTAAGACTCTTGTCGTCCGAGTGTATGTGAACAGGATTGCCCAGAAGATAATGGCGCCAGATCTTTAATGCATGTACTACTGCTGCCAGCTCCAGATCATGAGTGGCATAATTTTCCTCATGTCGTCTGAGGGCTCTAGAGGCATAAGCAATTACTTGCTGGTCCTGCATAAGGACGCAGCCTAGGCCCGTACCTGATGCATCACAGTACACATCAAAAGGCCGGGTAATATCTGGCTGAGCGAGGACAGGGGCAGACGTCAGAAGCTTTCTCAAAGTCTGGAAGGCCTGCTCGCATTTATCATCCCAACTAAATCTCACCCCTTTCTTGAGTAACTCAGTCATGGGCCTAGCAATTTTTGAGAACTCCGGTACAAACCGACGGTAATACCCTGCTAGCCCAAGGAAACTCCGGATCTCTGAAACAGACTCTGGAGTCTTCCAATTCAGGACATCCTGAATCTTGCTAGGATCAACAGAAATCCCCTTGTCTGAGATGATGTGGCCCAAGAACTGGACTTCCTTGGGCCAGAAATCACATTTACTGAATTTGGCGTACAGCTTGTGCTCCCGCAGGCGCTGAAGCATAATGCGGAGATGCTCTACACGTTCTTCTTTATTCTTGGAAAATATCAGGATGTCATCAATGAAAATCACGACGAACTTATCTAGCTCGGGCATGAACACCGAGTTCATGAGATACATGAAATGAGCAGGGGCATTCGTTAACCCGAAAGACATGACCAGATATTCAAAAAGTCCGTATCTGGTGGAAAAAGCCATCTTGGGAATATCCTCAGCTCTAATCTTTATCTGATAATAGCCAGAGCGGAGATCAATCTTGGAAAATACTTCGGTCCCGAATAGCTGATCAAACAGAATATCAATCCTGGGAAGGGGATATTTATTTTTGATTGTGATGGCATTCAGAAGTCTATAGTCCACACACAACATGAGGCTTTCATCTTTCTTTTTCACAAAGAGTGCAGGACAGCCCCAAGGTGACATGCTAGGATGGATATAGCCCTTATCAAGCAATTCCTGCAATTGTTTCTTTAACTCCGCCAGCTCATTGGGTGGCATCCGGTAAGGCCTCCTAGAAATCGGTGCCGTACCCGGTTGTAATTCAATTGCAAACTCCACGTCATGATCAGGTGGCATTCCAGGCAAATCATCCGGAAAGACGTCCGGATATTCACACACCACTGGTATATCTGCTAGTTTCTTGTCCTCGGCGTGGTTCACCGTATGAGTCAAAGACACGTGATCCCTCAAATTCAAAGTCATACTACCATGAATAGAGGATTTGATGTGCACAGATTGTGAGATCGTGTCCAGAGTAACTCCCTGACCCTCCATCCAGTTCATACCCATTATAATATCTATCCTCTGGGTTGGTAACATTATCAGGGCCGTAGGGAAAAATTTTCCTTGCAACTGTAGGGGTACTTGCTTAACAAATTGATTGGTGATTAACTTTTCCCCAGGCGAATGAATATGGTATGGGTTGGGCATGCTTTCAATTTTTAACCCCAGTCTAACAACACACCCCTTGCTAATAAAGGTATGAGACGACCCTGAATCAAATAATACTGTAACGAATTGTTCATTTACTGAGAACGTACCCGCCATCACTGGAGCTCCCTCGGGAATACCCTCGAGGGTGGTGTAGTGCACCTATCCTTTCTTGAAGTGAGCCACTTGCTGCTTCTGACTCGGCTGACCGGACTGCTGGCCTTGCTTGGGTGGCATTGGACAGTTCCATGCAAAGTGACCCGGCTGCCCGCAGTTGTAACACGGAAACAGATTGGGGCGCACCCCCGGCTGCTGCACCCAGACCTTCTGCTCATTCTGCTGAGGAGCAGGAGGCCTGACTGTCCCCTGTGGCTGAGTTTACTGAGGGGTCTTGTATCCCCACTGCTACGGCGGCTGGTGCTGAAAAGGGGCTCTCTGCGGGCCTGACTGGACAAGGCGAAACCGCTGTGGGGCGCTGCTCGAAGATCCTGCTGTCGGTGCTTTTCTCTTTTTCTCTGCCTTATGAGCCAGGTGGTCGTCCTCCTGTATGATAGCCCCATTTACCAGCTCACTAAACGTGTTGAACTTGAACATTGCCAGAAGATCCTGGAGCTTGCTGCTAAGCCCCTGCCTGAAGCACGTCTATTTCTTCTCATCAGTGTCTACATGATAACCAGCATATTGGGATAGGGTGTTGAACGTCTGGGCATACTGCATCACACTGTTGTTGCCCTGCTTTAGGGCCAAGAACTTAGTCAATTTTCTTCTAATTACTCCTGCTGGAACATGATGTGCCCTGAAGGCTTCCTTGAACTCTGCCCACGTGAATTGAGTGCTAGCAGGAAACATAGCCACGTGGTTGTCCCACCACATACGTGCGGGACCTCGGAGCTGCTGTGTTGCAAAGGCAGCTTTGTCCCCATCATTGTATGGGTATAGCGTGAATTTGGACTCGATGGTCTTAAGCCAGCTGTCGGCTTCCAATGGCTCGTCCGCTTTGTGAAAGAGCAGCGGCTGGGTGCCCAGGAACTCTTGGTACCCAGGAACAGGTGGTGGGTGGTGTCCTGGCCGTGGCGCTGCCCCCTGCTCGACGAGCTGACGAAGGAGTGCCGTCTGCTCGTCGCGCCCAGTCAACATGGCTGCAATGGCCTGAGCCAAATCCGGAGGGTTCGGTGGTTCCCCCATTCTGCATTCAGCCATGGTTGGATTAGTCCCATAATTTTGATTACAAAACAATCAACCATGGAAGAACATAGAAAGCGTAAATTAAATAAAAAATCCGGAAATCTTTTTTTTGCAACCAAATCCGGACTATCCGGAATAATATCCGGAATATCCGGACACCCCCTACCCGGAATATCCGGAACTATATCCGGATTTTCATGTCGCGTTCACAACGCCCCCAAAACTTAAGATGCAGAAAATTTTTTAAAACAAAGAATGACATGATGCATGATCGCCCTGCGTTAATTCTCTCAACCCAAGACTAAATATCTAACTACTCCTCTAACATAGATTTATAGGGCTTACTACGAATACTCCCACCCATAATAGTAAACTACATTCATCCTAAGTCAAAAATTCATTTTTACTTTGCAATATCTTGAAATTAGTCATGCTCGTACCACCCCCGATGCGTTTCGGCTCTGATACCAGCTGTGACAGAATCGCCAAATTAAAACTCTAATTAAGCGTAATGGCCATCATTTGAACACATCGGGCGCATTAGCTTAACGGCTTAATTTGGCGATCCTTTCTCAACCCACGGCCCGATCGAAACAACACCGGTAGTCCCACGTGATGGTGGGCGCAGATGGTACAAGCACGAGAAAATACTTAAAATACGAGAGCGATCACGACACGAAACATTAAGTTTTAGAGGCCGAGTTCAAATACATAAGTAATTTACAAGACTAACTTTACAATAGATACGACTGAAGTTCGATTATAAAAGATCCTACAACTACTCTAGCTTTCACCAGTTCTGATCTATCAAGACCGGTCAGACCGGTTCTCCCAACCGGTCGGACCGGTCAGCCCTACCTGCCGACACCACCGGTTAGACCGGTCCCACGGGCCGGTCAGACCGGTCTGCACAAAACAGAAATGCTGCACACTCAGCCCCAAGTGTACAACTCGACAAAGCCCTAGCCTAAGGGTCCCGCTCCTCGACCTGCCACCCCTCTGCATCCCGGCGGATGAACTTGACATAGCAGGGGCAGAAGTCGACGTCCGGGTCTCCAGTAATAATAGATGTGGCAACAAACCCTGAGTATTCTAATACTCAGCAAGGCTTACCCGACCAGTGGGTATAACTTAGCCCACCTAACTAGGCATGCAAGGCTTTTGGCTGGTGGTTATTTTGCAGAAAAAGCTTCTAAAATAAGTACTTATTTTTCCACTTTTAGCTCCAAATTTAATATACAACAATCATTAACTAGTATTTGCACCTGCTAAGCAAATCAAGGCAAACAGGGAATAATAATTTATAATAGTCATTTCCAAACATCACATAAAATTCCATATAGCATTACTACGATGCGGTGCTGCGATCAAGGTGCTCATATCCGAGAGCGACTGACGGCAAATCGATCCGATTTAACCTTGCAAGGTGGACCTCACCAACACGGCACGCAAAAGCCCCGTCGGATCCCACGCACCAACCTTTCCCCTCCTCGCCTCGAATTATAGGAACCAGCCCAACGACATATGGTCAGCCGAGCTCAACGTGAGACCACTAAAAATAAACATATTCATCCCAATTCTCCGCGACTACTCAACTCGCCCCAGGAGTTGGGTGCGGGTTCGTGTACTTTCGAAGCAAAGCAGTACTCGGCTTACCGGTTTCGACTACCTCCTACTCCCGGTATGCGGTTAGTACTGTTCAAACTCAATCACAGGGCCAGACAACGAATGGTCCTTAACCGACACAGACGGGGCTAAATTTTCCCCGCCCGGTCTCCAAATTCTTTTCCTTTCTTACCTAATTCAATATTCCATATATTCAAAATAACTAAATACCCTATATCTCGCGAGTGACCCGAAATCACTTTTCTTGTACCGAGTTCTATTAAGCATAGCATTTCTATCGCCCTCTACATACTAGTACAACTCGAGGGAACCTAGGGATCATGCAACTAGGGTTCCAACAAATTCCTAAACCTAATGCACAAGTAATAGCAACATAAATAGGTGTTATAATTTGAAATAGTAGGATGTGCACCGGGGCTTGCCTTGCGTCTGCTGCTCAGTGCTAGGGTGAGATGAGCCTTGGGCCTGCTCCCCACGATCCTCCTGCTGCGGGGCGTGCCCCTGTGGCTCCTGTGGCTCCGTAACCACCTCGTACATGATTCCTTCAGTGGCGGCGTCTACACGTATGCATATGACATAAGAATGCATGCAGTATGATTGTAACTTTGAAATAATCCTAACCCGTAGCTACACACCACTACCCGAGACAACCCGACGTCCAAAATCCTGCAAAACCCGGAATATCCGGATTAATACCCGGAATTTCCGGGTGTGAAATTTCCGGAGTATCCGGACTTACACCCGGAGTTTCTGGATTTCCCACTGCTTTCGCCCCCAAAATTGAAGTTTTGATTGAGGCAAAACCAACCCACAAAAATCGAAACCCTCCTAGACCCTAGTAGAGTGATTCATAAGAAGATGATTGACCCGAACGGAATCACTTAAAACATCCTAGAATGATCATTCCATTTAGCCCTAGCTTGGGTACCTTCTCAAGTTGAAATGAAGCCACCCCAAGGAGGAATGAATGGAAAGGATGATTCTCCACACTGATAGAGGTTCCCTTTTCCTTGGAATCAACTTGAAATGGAAGATCTTGGGGTCTAGGGCTTAGGGAGAAAGGAGGACTAGTGAAGGAGCAAGAGAGCTGAAGGAGGGCTCGTGAGGAAGAGAGATAGCTGAAGTGAACGGTGTTTTAACATATGGAAACAGTTAGAAGGCTAAAAACACGTGATATGGAGCTTCAGGTCTGGAGTATCCGGAAGAATACCCGGAGTATCCGGGTTAATCCGGAGTTTCCGGTTTAATACCCGGAGTATCCGGATATTTCCGAAAGTTCCGGGTACAAATTCGGGGTCCTTCCTGGCGAGACTGAGCGCCTTCTCCTAGGGGTGGCCGCGGGGGCACGCGGCAGGATCGGCCGAACCGGAGGGTTGGCTGAACCCACTTGGGCGCCTCCCAAGACCTGGCTTCCCCGCACTGGTGTTGCGACAGCGAGGGGCTCCAAATCCATCACAGGGGCCTCCAACATCGCTTGATCTTCGGCGGGCACTTCCACGGGCACAGGCACAATCCCCTTGCTGAGATCAGGGGTTGAGCTTGAGCCGACGAAAGGGATGAGGTACTTTTTGGACATGGCGGCGAGCTGGACGAGTTGGTGGATTCGGCGTTTGGGTGGATCGAACGGCGGTGGAGAAGGTGAGGGATTGGAGTAGGGTTTCTTCTCTGCACCTCTCAAAACCAGTCGCACATCGAGAGAAGAGTTTTTGGATGAAGGAGGAGCGCATGTGCGAAAGTTGGGAGGCGGCGGCGACTACCATGGGTCGGCCGAACTCTTTTGGGCTCCGTTGGGCCTCCACTTCCTCCTGTGGGCTCATGGTTCGAGAGAAGAGGCAGGGAGATAGGATTCACTCGAGGTATGGTACAGGGGCTGGACCAAAATTAGAAAAGATATTGGGTCGTTTACGCCGACCGCTAATCTAGAGTAACTTCGGCTAGCTGCCTGATATACTTTATGGGGTCGCCAGAGTGATTTACCTAGACAACGTACCTCATTCTATCGACGGGCATGACTGCCTTTCGATTGTCATCAGGTAGTGCCATGTTGTCCTCCCTAGCCACTCCTGTCTACCTTCCTTGGTCTGCGTGATTTCTTCCTTCCCTGTATTGTTAGCGACTACAGAATACCCGAGGGACAATGTGGATTCAAAAGTTATAAGTATGGTCCTGGGTGTTTCCGTATGGTTTTCAGTTCAACCACTGCACGTCCTTCTTGCATGCCGCACAATGTATGCGCGTAGTCTCGGCTGCAAGGTTAGTGCACAAACACAAACACGATTATTGCATAGATGATATAAATTGTGCACAACCATCCTAAGGATTCTATAAGGGAAACTCTAGGGTGGCCACACACCTCGTGATGCAATGGCATAACGGACGGCCAAAGATGGGGATGATTTCGGTGAACATGGGATGGAAGGGTTCCATGTCCTTGGAGTGAGAGTTCGGTCCCTGGATGGGAGTACCTCAGAAAATGTCGGATCCCATAAGAGAAGAGTGATGTGCAGCAGATCTGGGGATCACTATGAACAATTCTGAGCTCGGATCTCTAGAGTGATGAGTTTATTCAACTCATCCTCTTCTAAGATAGGCATTATCGTGCTTCCTCGAAGATGGGTAAGAGCATGAAGCCTAACTTTAGCTTCCAATGGAAGTTCAATTGATAAGGTATGCGAGTTTGTCTTCCATTGGGCATCGATCAAATCAAGGAATGAGATGAGATAGCAGGCCTGCTTGATTTGATCGGCATCGATCAATAATCGAGGTTAAGATAACAAAATTAGTCCACTCGATTTGATTGGGAAATAATCATGCTCCCTTGGCCAAAGAATGGGTGTGTCACATCTGCAATGGTGGCTAATGTCTAGGCTCAATCTTTGATGCGTGAACACCTTAGAGAGGGCTTTTGACTTGGGAACACGATATGCCTACCGTACCCTCCTTAGGAAGTTATAGCTGAATCAAACAACCAATCTTGCCAGGAATGATCATTCTTTTCAACTATTCCTCCCTAAGCACCCCTCGGGATATAATCCCGAGAGGAAAGCTAAGAGAAGAGACGGTAGGGGAACCGAAGGATAGGAGTTGCACTAGGCACTCTTTCCCTTAGATTCCTGCTGTTCTGGTACGGTATCTTCAGCCAGAGTTGTGAGATGAAAGATATGAATGATCGAACTCCAGTGATGATAGCGCTAGGTGACCCAATGCTTTCTCCTCCTTGCGGGGCATCACTACCCTGGACGATTGAGGGGTTGAAATCTCGGATATCCTCCAAAATCTTTTTCCCACGAATCAGATCCGAGAGCATGAATGAACCTTCGGAGATAGCATCGAGATACATGGCATGGTCCTTGCATAATCCTGACCAAAAGTGTTGAAGTAACACGGGGTCGGGTATGTGCAGGACTGGGCATGATTCTACCAATGTGGCAAAACGATCCCATGCCTTTCCTAGCGATTCCTCTTCTCCTTGTTTGAAACTGAGGACCTTTACTCTTAAAGAAGCAATGCGGCATAGTGGAAAGAAACAGGAGAAGAATTCCGCTCGCAAATCTTCCCATGCGACCGAATCTTTTCCAAAGCAAAGATACCATCTTCTCGCCTTCCCAGAAAGGGATAGCGGGAAGAGTTCCCTCTTAAGAGCATCCTGTGTCAAGCAGGTTTTACCCTGGCTAAAGCATAGGTGCTCAAAGTCTCTCACATGATGGTAGGAGTTCTCATGATTTAACCCCAAAAAGGAATTCTCCTGAACTAGCTTCATGAGAATGGGGTGAATCTTATAGCCGGATGAAGAACTGGGTTTCGCTAAGGATGGCTCTAAAGATTCACTCCCAGAGGTCGAAAGGTGTGTATGAGGATAACCTTCCATGGATAGCGGGGGTAAAGGTAGCAACAAAGAAAAGATAAAAGATACGAGGGTAGACGGGTTCGTAGACTTCACAACAACCGTTCCCCGGCAACGGCGCCAGAAATGCTTGTTGGTATTTCTTAACATCACCACTATTGGCGTCGGTCTAGCGTGAGCGAGTAAGAACACCTAGGTATACTGACGGGTGCGAACGAATCTGCAAGCACACGGATACACCGTTGTAGCACTTCTCCCACGGAGTATTCCTAGGGTATCGAATCCAAGGAACGGGAGTGCTGGTCTACGAGACGTCTAACCAAGGACACTGAACCTAGCTAAGGTAGATGGAGAGTGAGAGAGCTTCCTATGGGTATGATTCTAGAGATAAGGTCAGCCACGAGTAAAACACTCACTTCGGGCACCGGCTCACCCCCTGGCTATGACAGGTGGTTCCGGCCTTTAGTTCTACACCGTATCCGAACATGGAGGAGTACGAAGGGTCCAACGGCTGTCACTACCGCGGCCTACCTCTAACTATTCGTGGGATACGGGCAAACGAAGGATAACCCGTAGTCCAGACACCACGTCTGCACCACCGATCACTACTAAAGCCTGACTACGTTTGTGCACCCGTAGCCTTGCTATAGCACTCCGTACGAATACGAAGTGACGAACCCGCGAGTACGGACTAGATCTTACTCAAGAACGAATCATGTGCGATAGGAAGAACTGGATGCCACGAATTCACACATTCCTAATGGATCAAAGTGGATTATCCACACAAACTGATACTAGCAGTTGTGAACTAACACCACAGGATCAAAGAGTATTGCCACGAAGAACATGAACCTCTAGATCAGGAAGGCGGGAAGAACACAAGAACGGTTCATAAGAAAATGAACACCACTTTAGTCTAAATAGGAAATGCACGGATACTCACTTTATTCTAAATGAAGAACAATAGCATCCATAGAGGTACAAGACTGGATAGATGATGAACAACTCACCATCATCTAGCCTCCATCTCACTCCTTCACCCCTTCTCTACCTAGCACTATCCTAGTCTACATACTCCACACACACATGAGGGAGGACACAACACAAAGGAGAGAGGTGTTGGCTTCAAGTGTTACTCCTAAATGAGGCCCCTCCCCTCCTATATATAGTGCAAGGGGGACCAGAAACCGAGCATCTCAACCTGTTTCTGCACACCGAAATGATCCCCTGAGCCAATAGGAGACCACCACGTGGAAGGCCAGGATCAACCGAGCCTAAGGCGGTTCGGCAGAACCCATGGTTCGGTCGACCCCTTGTGGGCCTGGCTGGCCCTCTCCTTTCGCGTGGTGACTGATATGTGGGCCCTTGGGTGTAATTTGGGTGTGTTTAGTTCTGTAGGTCGGTTTGGAGTTGCCGTGGGCCCTTCTATCCATGTGACGCTTACATGGCAGCGTGTGATTCGTCAGGGGTGGCTTCTCTTGTATTGGTGACATCATCGATCCGCATGTATCCTGTGTGGCAGCCTCTCATTGGCTGAGCCTGAAGTGCTTGGATCAAATAGGTGTACTTTCCTTCCCATTTCTTATGCTATATGCCTGTGTTCGAATAAACATCACCACTATGGAATTTGTCAGTTTAAGCGCCTATTCTAGTGTAGATGTCTATTTCTCATGCTAGAATGCAGGAGTTGACGGCCTAAAATATGGTAGTTAACAGCCATCAACACTGACCAAAGGGAGATCGGCGGCGGTTGACAACGGGCAAGCCGATGAAGGCGACCTAGGGTTTGTCGGGGGGAGAGGAGGAGGCTGCCACCGACGTGGCCCGGTGGGTGCCCACGATAGCTACAGGACGGGCGGAGTGGGTGGGCGCTAGCGACCCAGGGCTACCATGCGCTCCCCGCCAAAGCTCCTGAAGGCAACCAAGTGGTTTCGGCGAATAGGAGGTCAACGCCGGCCAAGAAGGTAGTGGCAAATCCGGCCGCCGAGAGGATGGATGCGGCCTCCACCAGCGGAGGGATTCGCGACCAAGTTAGGGTTGAGACGGGAGGGTAAGGGAACGAGGAGGGAAGGAGGGCCTCGCCGCCACCGTCCTCGCCGCCGCACAGGCTTTCCGCAGCCGGCTCTGGTGGCGGTGTGGCTGGGAGAGGGCGGGAAGCTTGGTGGCGGCGGCGGCTAGGTGAGGTGCCTCCCGTGCCACCCGAGGGGGGCAACGTGGGGGCCTAGGAGACTCAGAATCTAGGTTTGCCATCCACCTCTGACAGTACTATTTCCCATCTGGATCAATATCACCAAAGGAAACTGCTGCATGGAATCATCTCATGAAATGTTCATGTCACCACCACCACCCTACGACATAAACCAGTGCACTATTGTGAGTATCATTGCCTCATGCAAATTCTGCAATTGATTCTTTCATGCAAACTCAAAAGTCAAACAATTGATTTCTAGGTATTAACCCTTGTCGAAGTCGCTGATTTATGGTCATGTTATGCATTTGATCTTTCAAGAAACAGAGTTCCAATCATGGACCTGTTGACACCTTTTTGGGACCAACACACGAACACACTCGAATGTGCGGCGTGAGGAGGAGCTCACTGTAGTGCCTCCAACGCAGGCCGGTCAGACCTGTTATGGGTGCCGGTCAGACCGGTTTCGCCGAGGTGAACCGATGAGAGACCTTCGTACGCTCGCACGGGAAAGATCCCATCAGGACATGCACACACATGGTTGTTCTAGGGTTGGCAGGTCACCTAGAACACCCTCAATCGATGTAGAGAATGAAGGAGGAATAGCAAGTAATAGATTGGAAAAGCTAGGGCAAAGAGAAAAGGTAAAAAAGATAAAAGAAGTGTTTTTGATCAATTGGATACCCTCAATCGGCCGTGACCCTTTATATTTACAGGGCGGTGAGGTCTTGCCCCTAATGGAGTCAAAACTCGTACAAATTCCATGTCAAAATACAACTCCTAACTCGGACTACACAGACCAGACCGGTCTGACCACCCTGGGCAACCGACCGGTCTGCCTGGGGTGCAGGACTTCCCGAAGCCGTATCTCCCTCATATGAAGTCCAACTCAGACGTTCTATATATGAATCTTAATCTACTCGACAAGAGCTACATAATGGTGAAGTCTAATCTGAATTTTGAGGACTTTGACTAACCGATCTGACCGGTTTGGGGACCCGGTCTTACCAGTTTTCCTAGTTTAGGGCTGAATCTTGCCAGAGCTATAATTCTTTCATCCGTACTCCAAATTGTATGTTCCACATATGTATTTCGATCATATCAATGGGCTCTATGCATTGGTGATGTCTAATCTGCATTTTAAGTAAATTGACCAAACCGGTCTGACCGGTTGGGGAGAGGTCTGACCGGTCGGGCCACTTTTGATTACGAACACATGCCCTCCTATTTTTTTGGCAAAGCTTGCGTGCCAACATTCTCGATGATCAAAATTGTCTAAAGATGATGATTAACAATATATCATCCATATATTGTTCCTAAGGGTGATAACACCTTATCGGGCATAAAACACACTTTTAATTCAAGGAATGACTTGCTTTGGACTCCATACCTGCTTAGTAGCTACTGACTTTGCCGGCGTCACCTCTGCATGCTGCTCTATTGATCCTTGCTTCCTCATCCGCTGCAATCTCCTCTTTTGAGTATGAGACAAGCCTGAGGGACACCACCTCGGCTGTGAGTAATTTGAATCTCCCTTGTTGTCTTTCTCACCTCCTTTAGCATCAATGGGTGCATTTCTGACCAAATTATTATCAACAACAAATGGTCTTTGCAATGAACCATAATTTGCATATGTAGAAGGATATTGAATAATATATGATTGCATATGTAAACTACCATAATCCAAAGGTGAAAAATAACAAGGATATGACCAAGACCATGGTGTGGTCGGTCCAACATATGAATAAAGTGCAGCAGCATAATTCACTTGAGATTCATAAGAATATGGATTATTTTGAGGTCTTGGTGAAAAATTTGATTTTTACTTTTATTTGGCCGACTCCCTTGTTTCTGATTGGTTCCTTCTTTCTTGTTGAAAGGACCTTGATGTCGCCTAGAGGGGGGTGAATAGGAGAGTTGACCAATTCTTACTTTTCACTCCAATCAGCCAAGCTGCCAGTGCCAACCAGTTAGACCAGTTAGACAGACTGGTCCTACTTACCACACAGATCCAACCGGTCAAACCGGCTTCTCCTACCGGTCAGACCGGTGCTACGCAGTGAGCACACCAAATGCAGCTCAAGCTCCTCCTCAACTTCTAGCATGAACCAAACTTGGTGAGTGGCTTATGTAGATGATTTCTAGCAGGGCAAAGAGGTCCCTGCACACAAGACAAGCACACCTAAGTAGATCGAATCACTTGAGTACAAAGGGATCACAACTTGCTTGCTTTCTTTGTTGTGAGCCAAATATCATTCATTCAATATATCAAGCAATATTACACCATGAATGTAAGAATAAAAATCTACTCATAATATTTAGATAAACAAGTTAGTTCTTTAATCATTTGTCATACAATTCACCAAAACCCACTTAGGGGCATAGATGCACTTTCACTTGTACTTGGTCAAAAGCTCCTTGAAGGTCGGCTTCACCTTATTCTTCAATTTAGAGCTAGCCCTGCTGTCCTGGATGGACTGGTCAGACCGATTCTGAAACCGGTCAGACCGGTCTTTGCTGCACTGGCATCTTTGCTTTTGCTTTGCCCCCCGAACGCTGAATTTTTCAATGTTTCTTGAGGGGCCTTCTCCAGCAATTCTTTTTTCACCTTCATTGCATCTGGAACAACAAGCCATTCTTTTCTGTTCTAGATGGGTAAGTTAAGGTCACTCTTGCTGTCATTGAGGTTGTAGCGTTCATGATTGCTGTTGGGGTCATCCTTGTCTGTTCTTTTTTGTTTTGTAGGATGGACCGCAACACGGCTTGTAGATTTGCCATCCGCATCCCTAGCTATCAGGAGCATGGTACACATGTGATTCATGCCACCTGCAATAAGAACTGGGTTCGTGATAAGGATACAATTTCATGGATGGATTTCTATGCTGACTTAGATGCTGAGATAAAGCGAAGCAGTGCCCAAAATTTATCAGTGAGCTTTTGGGACAAGGTTGCATGTGAGTATAGCGACATTGATTCTGATTCCTCATTGCTTACTGCAATTGATATGTATTGGGACATTAGAAGGCTTCCTATGGTAGTTTCAATCATTAACCAGCCAATTATAATAGCAGTTTATGTAGTGAAGTTGATGTTGTTGATATAAAATCAAATCAGCTTTTGATATGCAGCACTAAAATCAAATCAGATCTAGTTGACAGTGCACCTGATCTTGTTACTAATGAGACTAATGATCCTGATTCTCATACCAATGATCCTTGGGGTGAAAATGATGAAATAGAGTATGTTGGAGTAGATGATGAGCCTGTTGAGCGTGCTGAACCTGCTTCTAACATTGACTTTGATTACATTTCTAACACTGATGAAGAAGATAATGATGACTGTGCTATTGATGATGAGGAAAGTTGTGATGTGGTTGAGCATATAACTGACTTAGAAAACCCCAAGATTGCTGTTGGGGTGACATTTGAAGATAGAGACACTTTCATGAGAGCTATTAGACAGTATGCTATTCTGAATGAGGTTGAAATTGTAGCTCATTATAATGAAGCAAGGAGGTATAGAGGATATTGTAAAGCCAAGAAGTGCAAGTATCACAACTGCAGGATGAAAGGACATGGCAGACTAAGAAGATGCCTAACAAGCATTATTGCAAGAGCACAAGTAAAGTACAGAACAATTGCATGGCTAATCAATTCTGGGTTAGGGATCGAGTAATCCAATGGTTGAGGCAAGATCCCACAATTGGAGCTTCTGCTTTGAAGAACAAGTTGGAGGAGAAGTACTTGATCAAGTTGTCATACTGGATTGTCTACAATGGCAGGGGGTTAGCACTTGATGAGATCTTGGGCAAATGGGAGGATAGTTTTGACTATGCTTTTGCATTCAAGGCAGAGATAGAGAGAAAGGCCCCTGGCAGCATAGTAGAGATAGATTGTGAAAAGGTTGGGTCCAAGATGAGATTTTGTAAGATGTTTGTTGCTTTGAGGCCATGTATTGATGGATTCAAAAATGGGTGCAGACCATATTTGGGCATTGACTCCACTGCTCTTACTGGAAGGTGGAAGGGGCAGCTAGCTGCAGCTATAGGCATTGATGGACATAACTAGATGTTTCTCGTGGCATATGGTGTATTTGGATCAGAGACACAAGATAATTGGGGCTGGTTCATGAACAAGCTTGCAATGGCAATTGGATCCCCACCTGGACTTGTCATTTCAACTAATGCTGGGAAAGGTATTGACATAGCAGTGACAAAAGTCTTCACCAATAGTGTAGAGCATAGGGAATGCATGAGGCATCTTTACAAAAATTTTAAGATGCGATATCGTGGAAAGATCTTTGAAAAGAACCTCTAGCCAGCTGCAAGAGCTTACAGGAAGGACATATTTGACAATCACTATAACATCATGAAGGCATCATCCACAAAAGCAATGAAATGGATTGAGGACAATCACAAGCACTTATGGGCAAGATGTTATTTCTCTATAGCTAGCAAGTGTGACTATGTGACCAATAACATTGCTAAAGCCTTCAATAACTAGATAAAACATGACAAGTCACTGCCTGTGATAGAACTGATGGATTCAATTAGACAAAAAATCATGGAGAAATTGTATCAAAGAAGAACTCTAGCCATGAAGTTGACTAGTAAAGTGCTGCCACACATAATAAAGTCTCTCAATGCAAAGAGTAGAGGACTGGTTGGATATTCAATCCACAAAGGTCTTGGTCACATGGCAGAGATCAGTGGTGTTTATAGGGATTTGACACCTTGGAGACATACTGTTAATCTAGAACAAAGAACTTGCACATGTAAGAGATGGCAGCTCATTGGATTCCCATGTAATCATGCAATCAGTTTGATATGCTCTTATAGGGCTGTAGAGTTGGAGGATTATGTCGACAGCTGCTACTTTGTGTCAAAGTTCAAATCAGCATATGAAGGTTGGATGGAACCAATACCAGACAAGAGTATGTGGCCTCAAGTACAACTAGAATTCAAGCTGTGGCCTCCAGTACTCAAGAGGGCAGCAGGTAGACCAAGGAGTAGGAGAATAAAATTAGTTGCTAAGGGTGGCAGCAGGAAAAGAAAGAGATGCAAGAGATGTGGTCAGTTAGGACATATGCAAAAAACTTGCAATGAGACGGTGTATGACTCAGATGATCCACCTCCTGCACAACCAAAACCAAAGAGTAACAAAACCAAGAAGGAGAAAGTACCAGCCAGCACAAGTACATCTAAAAATAAGAGGACCAAAAAGGAGAAAGTAGCAGCCAACACAAGCACACCTAAAAATAAGAGGACCAAGAAGCAAGTGATCACAAAAGTAGGAGCCAGCCCAAGTACACCATTGAAGCTGCTACATGCACCATCAACACCAACTAGCCCATTTGATCTAAACTGTAGTCCTGGGGCACTAACTAGGAGGTAATCATCCAGACTTTATTCTCCTACTCCTCCACTGCAATGCACCATCTATACTTTTTTCTAATATCAACATCTAGACTTACGTTTTTTCCCTAATCTTTGTTTTCTTTCACAGTCGAGCTAGGAGAATTGTAGTGGAGGAGGCTGAGGTGCATGGAACAATGGCACTGGACCATCTAATGAACATCTGATGCATGTGGTTGTTTGTTTGTAATTTTTAATGGCAATTAGATCCCTAATTGGACTTGTAATGGCACTGGAACTTGCATCATGAACGTCTTTTGCCATGCCAAATTGATGTAATTTGTGACATGTTAACAATTATGATATGCTAGTCAATTATCATACATATATTGTCTCCTCAAATATGTTGACTGGATATTGTGGTTGCAAGATGGAGTAATGGCATCAGAATGCTCTTTTAGACAGCCAAGGGCATTTTAGTCTTTTTAAGGCATGTTCTCTCCCCTTCCAGATTGCAAATGAGTAGTTTAATAGGACCAATGTGCAGCGCACAAAATTTACAACACACGGTGGGCTGCAGACTATTTCAACAAGTAGAGTGTGCAGCGCACAAAATAGTGTTTTCGCAGTGTCCTGTAGAGAAAAACCCCTATAATGACATACTAGAATATCTATCCAGGTAAAATGTCTAGAACTTCATAACATGTTGTCCATATGAAATGCCCAAGAGGTAAATCTAAAATGTCTCCAACATCATAAAAGTAGCAAACTAGATCCGGCCACGCTTGGCCATGCGTAGCTTGACCCTCTTGGCAGCTGCCACCCCTGCCCTCGTTTGACGTGTTGAGAAGGTGAAACGGTCAGGTGGCCCGTGGTCTCGAGGGGGTCGCTCGTCTCCTGGCTACGGAGGCAGTGTCGCGTAGCCTTGCTACGGCAACTATGTCGTAGGTACTGGAGCACCACCTAACTGGGAAGCTCTGATCTCCTCCTGCCACTGTATGCCGATGTCTAACCACCAGTCGAAGTCCGACGACGCGTCCCTCTGGGTACCGATTGCCTGCTCGTCGTTGTCTGGTACATCGTCATCTGTCCCGCCGGAGGAGTACCCTGCACCAATGGCATTTACATTAGTAATTAGAATATATTTCGGTTCATATAAAAAATGCGAACACATTGTTACCTAAGTCGTGAACGGGCCTAGCGGCACCCGATGACCCCCCCTGCTACACCAGACGGTCCCACGCCCATCTCCTGACGCCCTGTAATCACATTATTTCATCGTAATTGTTTACATAAAATATTCATAAAAGGCTCCGTGGTAACTGACTTGTACCTGTGCAGTAAAAAGCAGCTGGCCTCGGTGTGTAAGTACTGGGTGCAAAGGTAGCGGCGTGATGTTGTGGGCTTGTGGAAGTGCCTGTGTGTGGGATCGAAGGCCGGTACAAAGTAGGGTACGACGCAGTGGTCGCAGGCTGAGTAGAGGTCGACGGTGCATGCTGAGAAGCCCCCTTGGACACCGAGTTGGAGGACGACGTGCCGTACCATGGAATAAGCACTACGGTGTCCGTGCTGCAGGACACCGCGCGTCGAAACCTCCCCAGAAGTTCCCTAATCTTCCCGTAACTCTACTGGTGCTGGTACGCAGTCATATGCATTGTGTTGTCGTGGCAGACCTATGCAGTACGATCTATCTCCGAGAGCACGTTGTACTATTGAACATGAAATTTTTAACGATTACGGAGGACAAACAACATAATTAAAAAGATGCAATCGACTGAGAAACTAACCGCGATCCCGAAGTTCTGGTCTTACCAAACAGGGTACGTGATTGACACCTCCGCCGACTCACTCGACGCCTCAGGCGGTACGTGCATGACCCACAGTCGAGTCCTCGGCAAGTACCACCTGAGGTAGGCCGCAAACGCCTCGCCTAAGTGTGGACACTACTCGTCCACGACGTCGTCAAGGGCACCGGCCTAACTCTCGACGAATGGGAGCACCTTGTCCGCCCACAGTGTCCCAGCTGTGTGATCCCTCATCGTCCACCTATAACAGAAATGTGACATTTGCACGACTCATTATGCATGTACTATATACGTGATTATAGGAAAGTAAAGAATTACGTACTTGTGCACGTTATCCGGCACACTATATGACATGGGTAGCGGTGACAACTGGTAGAGGTTGAACTGCCTCATCACGCGGTGCACTGCGTGCTCCTGGACTTGGATGTTGTACAGCACAGGCCTCCAAGTGTCCGTAAGCACAATGAAGACAAGCCCTGGGGTGCACGATGGTGTACCTCCTCAAGCGTGTACGGAGTCCACCTGACGTCGGTGTCGACAAGCTGGTCAAACTGGCCCACAAAGTCTCGGTAGGCCTTCCTCGCTTGCTCCCCAACCCACGAAGGCTGCACATGTTCAAACATTGAATGAAATTTGTATAGAAGGTAAAACATCATGCAAAAACAATAAAAATTTGAAATAGAACTTCAAATTACCTTCCGGAGGCACCACATCGATCCCATGGTAGGCCGGTCGACGTCGTTGTGGTCCACTGGTACCGGCTTGTATGGCCCGATATCCATACATGGACGGCCGATGGGGAAGCGCTTGTAAGACCACAGCTACAGCAGCAATGGGTAACCAACGAAGATGGGCTGCTGCGAGTGACCCTTGAACACCCCGGTGCAAAGGCCCCTATACGTAGCGGCCAACACAGCTGACCCAAAGTTGTACTGGGAGACCTGGTCGAGGGGGGCATCCGCGATCGCCCTAGCATACGATATCAGGTGCTTTGGGACGGAGTCCCCCTGTGAGCAGCAGAACAACACGTACCTGAAGAGCCACTGCAGGTATGCCTCCAAGTATCTAGTAACGGTGTAGTCGTCGGCGTTCTCTGTCATGTACTCGGCCTGCGCATCATAAAAAAATCATTAATATTTGCAAAGGTGTCAATGCAAAGAAGTAAAGTAAGTTGTAGGTTCTCACACTGAACTAGAGCAACCACCTCTTGGTGGGTCCGTGTGTGCTACCAAACGCCTAGTATGGCAAGGCACGCTCATTTCGCGGGATGTGGGCGAAACATGCCAGAAACTGCTCTCGCCAGTCCGCAGGACGGTCCATCGCTGCAACAGCTGCTCCTGCCAAGGGCAAGCCTAACAGGAGGGCAACGTCCTGGAGAGTGGGCGTCATCTCTCCGACTGTCAAGTGGAAGGTGTGCGTCTCCGGGCACCACCGGTCGACGAAGGCAAGCAGGAGCGGGTAGTCGAACTGGAATCGTGTGCTCCTGTCCGCAACCCGAATGGAGGACCGCACCAAGTCCCCCTCAACCAAACGTGCGACAAGAAAAAAGGCCTGCTGCGCGTAACCTGCAAAGCATCAAGTTGAAATTTACATTTACTCCTAAAGAAAACTCTATTAATGAAAAATGTTGTAAATTTATAAAAATGCAGCATGTACCTCAGAATCCAATGCTGGTCTATCGGCATGGTCGTCATGGCAACCCCCGAACGAATAAGGCACCCAACGTCAACACCACGCTCAGTAGTGAGGAACGAACGGTGCTGACAGTCCACAACATGGTCCAGCAACTCAGGAGGCACGTACGGTGGTGGAGCCAAATGTGCCATACCTACAAAATTATAAGAAACAATAAGACATATCCATAAGTAATAAACATTAAACAAGAACATTAAGCAAGAACATATTATGCAAGAACATTAAATAAGAACATTAAAAAAACATAAACATCAAATGTAAACAAAAATATAAGTATTGAAATACTAATTGCACAATCATAACTTAAAATTACCCCAAATCAACATTAATTATCTTACAACACAAGGGAAAATAGTCGAACAACAACATTCTTAATGTTCTTAAACAACAACATAATGTTGTACAGAAATACATATGGTTCATAATTTACACACACTTATTTCATGTTTACTAAGGATAAGCATTTCCATGGACCATCAAATGAGACCGTCATTGTTCCCACGTCCACGGCCACAACATCCACGTCCCCGTGTCGAGGCAGTAGGAACCACATTTGTGGTAGATCATGCAGTCAAGCTATCAACATACGAGGTTGCTTCACATCTCTTGTAGGTGTGCCCTTCCTCGTGGCACTTGGAGCAAACAATGACATCTGGACCTACTTCTGATCGATCCTTATTGTTTCTAATGCGCTTCTTCTTGCATCGTCCAACTCCTTGAAATATTTCTGGATCTGGGATATAAGTTGCATGTATACCGGGGTTGTTTGTGAACGAACTAACAATGCGGTACCCATTAAGTTCACCCCTCCAAGTCTCCCAAATTGCTTCCTTCAGGAAGTACCGAGGTACATAAAGACGGGGCTACAAGCCACCAGCATATAAACATGCAGCAATGACATGTGTGCATGGCTTGTGTAGCAACTTGGGCTTGTTGCACGTACAAATACACTTGTCATTGCGGATAGTACACTCCTGCGTAGCGCTTTCCCAGCCGGCTGCCAGCCTCCCTTTAGCCCTGGAATAAACCTCAAAACGACGCTCAACTGACCTAACAGGAAGCACTCGATGTAACAGTGCCTTTTTCTGTGCCTCTTCCATGTATTCATCTATTTTGCAACAATATATCTTCTGATTGTTGTGCATTGCGGCATCTGCCAAACCAAACCGCTCCATAAAATATTGGATCGTGCGATATAGGAAGAATTCCATGATGCCCACCAATGGATGGGCCCTCGCACCTCTCAACACCCAATTCCTCTGCAAAATTTGTAGTCATTATACCATGACGATATCCTCCATCGAATAGTAATGCCTATTTTTCCTTAGGCTCATTCTTTGTCCACTGGCTTAATGACTTAATCTGACGACCGGTTTTCCCGATTACATTAGGAGCATCTAAGCCCACATTCTCAAGAGAAACTGGGTAATCCGCTTCGGAATTGACCGGACTCTTTGCAAGCTGTGCTACTTGTTTCTTCATGAAGTCATCAAGTTTCTTCCAAAGTTGGTCGAACTTCTTCTCCTAATTCTGGCTCCATAGGCGCTTGAACAATTTCATCAATGTCTTGTTCTTGAACTGGCTATGAAAGTTTGCCCCCATATGGCGCATGCACCACCTGCTCACAACGTTGGGCCACAATGCTTGCCTACAACGTTCAGAGCTACCTTTTTTATATCTTCTATTGCCTGCAAAATACCATTGTGCCTATCATGTATGACACACACGTCCTGCACACCCCCCACAACCATAGTCTTCAATCTCTCCAGGAACCAATACCAACTATCCCCACTCTCTTTCTCCACAAATGCAATGGCCAACGACAACAATTGGCTATTATCATCGGCCGCAACAGCAGTTAGGATCATGCCTTTGTACTTTCCTATCAAGAACGTGCCATCTATGCAGATGACTGGCCTGCAATGTGGAAATGCCTCTATACAGGGCCCAATGATAAGAAAGACTGATGCAGAACTTGCTTGCCTGGTTGAGCTAAATAGGGATATGCCTTCAAGTCATAGTAGCTCCCAAGATTTCACTAACATATGGTCTGCAGCAGCGACGGAAGATTGTCATATGATGCTTCATAAGTTCCCCACCTCATCTCCAAAGCCTTCTGCTTCGCCATATATGCCTTGCCGTAACTGATCTTGTACTTGAATTTCTCCTTGACGGCACAAATTATAGACTTGGGCTCATATCTTAGATTATCGACTACGAGGGCATACATGTAGTTTGCAACAAAACTAGATGTCAGGTTCCGGTGGTTTGCATCCAGTTGTTCAAGGACACATATGTGTTGCTCTATTCTTGTAACCTCCTAGAAATCCCTCCACTTGCCTTTGTATGCGTCAACTCGAAAAGGACACACATATTTCACACAACATATATCATATACAATTGGACTGCTCTTCACTACCTTGAATTGTCTTTGCAAACACAAAGTAGACCACTGCTTTATTACTGCTTTCATTTGATCGGAATCGCCATACATGGCACCGAGCCTAATAGCATTCTCTCCATACTCCCAGGGGACAGTTTCTCCTTCATTCACACTCAGCTGTGACATGTCATACGATTGCCAATTCCTTGGCACAGCCTCCTCATCCTCATCGTCTGATGAGTCCTCTATATTTGGGTTTTGTCCACCCTCATCAACCTGGCCAGTTGGTTCACGGCGTTGGTCACCGCCTTCTCCACCTTCTCCGCCCTCTACTTCATCTTCTGTACTCTCCATGTCTTCATCATCTGCTGCTTGAATATCATGACCTTCTTCTTCAGCGCCATCATCTTCCTCATGCACTTGTGCACTTGACCTAGCATTGTGGAAAGCTTGGACAAGCAAGACAAGTGGGTAACCCCGCTCCATAGAAATAGTAACATACCGCCTCCAGTTTTGTGTGCTAGCAAGCGGCATAAGCTCCCAATAAGGTGTATCTCTACTTCGGTTCAAAACTGCCATGACTGACAGATCATGTTCCTCCTCATCTAGTGAGAATGATGTCTACAACCATTTACTTTTGGACGTCCAAGTTCTCTCTCGAGCCCAAGGTACTCGTTTAGTGATCGTGTCAAATGCAGACAAATCTACCCCTTCAGGACCAGTTGGAAGGTCAAAGTTTCTGACATGCCTGACACCAGACAATACAACAACTACAATTAATCTGTAATCCATAATTTCACTAGAGTGTATCACTAAATCTACTTTTTTAAAAATTAAATATGCTATCTATAACTAAATCTATAAAAAAACTAATTTCACTACAACTATTGTCTAAATATCCTACAATAAATTTAAATCTAATAAATCTAAAAGTACTAACTACATATCAATAAAACTACTAATATCAGTATTTAAATAAAACTACTATCATTAAATCTAGAATATAACTTTTAGCAAAACTAATCAAATCTAGAAAATAACTAATTTCTCTACTACTATTGTCTAAATATCGTACAATAAATTTAGATCTAATAAATCTAAAAATACAGTCTATATCTATAAAACTACTAATATCAGTATTTAAATAAAACTACTATCAGTAAAACTAATATAACTAAATCTACAATATAAGTAATATCAGTAAATCTAGAATATAACTAAATCTAGAATATAAATATTAAAACTAATTTAGAATATAAACTAATATAACTAGATCTACAATATTGTCGATATAATATATCGGCAACCTCCTGACGGGGGTACCTGAGGGAGAGGATAGAGTTGTGGGGAATCGCCTTAATCTGGAACTAGAAAGTAAAGTGAGGACACAAGATTTATATAGGTTCGGGCCGCCAGTGTAGCGTAATACCCTACGTCCTGTTTGGGGGTGTTCGTATATTGCGCCCTGCGCTTAGGTGTTGAGGTATGAGAACCTCTGTTGGTGCGTGCCGATCTAGGTACCCCGACCCTCCTTTATATACTCCAGGGGGTGGGTTACTAGTCAGTTACAAAGTAGGATTCCTAGTAGGATTACATGGTACAAGTCCTAGTAGGATTATAGAGAATTCGAATAGGAGTCCGCCTTCTTCATTCCTTGTGGGTACTGGGGATGTATCCCCGACAAGCCCCCGAGCGCTTCATAGTCTAATGCAGCAGTCTTCGAGTACTTTTGAGATCCTCGCCGAGTAGTTTGAGTGCTTCTCGAGTACTTGTCTGGCTGAATCTTTAAAGTTAATCAAAGCTGCCATGAGGCTATGGTGTGCTCAAAAAGTCTCGATCATCATATATGGAGGGCGACGAAAGTCGCACTCCCAATGGAGTAGCCCCCGAGCCTTAGGTTGAATCGAAGAATTAGGCTGAGGGTCAAATCTTGAATCTTCTCCTTCTGTCTTGAAAAAAATGATTGATGGGTGTAGCTTATCAGCCCCCGAGCCTTGGAATGATTGAATAATCAATCCAAGGGTATCTGTCTTCGTGGAAGTCATCATCCGAGTAGTTCTGCGGCATCCAGCCCCCGAGATTATGCGCCAGGTGAGCTACTAGAGCCACGTCGAGTAGTAATTTGATGCTAAGCCCCCGAGCTTGAGAGCTAGCAAAGCCACTGGAAGTATTTCCGAGTAGTAATTTGGCGCTTAGCCCCTGAGTTTGAGAGCTAGCTGTGCCAGTAGAGGTATGCTGAGCGTCCTGAAGAGCCGTTTGTCGAAGCTTGACCTGAAAGAAAAATATGCGTACATTATGTAGCATTTTTGTAGAGTACAATAAAAGGACTGAAATTCATTGAATAATGAATATAAGCAGTAAAGCTGTGTCATGCTCTTGTTTTGGTCGTATCTCCCAAGTAGTTAGCCTGTTGTGTTTAGGCTCATGGTCCCTGATTAGCCATGCCACTGCGTGTATGAGAATTATTGTCTCGTGTATATGTACGGGCACCGCCATGTGCACAACTGAGATCATTGTCTCGTGTACGTGTGCTAGCATATTAGGCATGACAGGTGATCCGAGGCTTCTACGGATTAAGGTGTGTGCTGTCAGACCCGGGGCAGCTGGACTGCTTACCGACATAGAATGTTCTAGAGTAAGGGATAGCTCATGGATGTATCTTACCTCTTTTGCAACTACCCGAATAGGCGTAGAACTAGCTGCAGTACAAGGAAATTACCCGATCGTGGTGTAGAAGGACTCTAACTGTACTCAGCTAGGACTTTCCATGTAACCCTATTCCCCCGGATATATAAGGGCGGGCAGGGACCCCCTCGAAAGACAACTACACCTAAGGCAATACAAACGACCACACAGGACGTAGGGTATTACGCAACTCGCGGCCTGAACCTGTCTAAATCTTTGTGTTCCTTGCACTATCGAGTCCAGAGCCGCCGATCCCTACCTACAAACCCTACTGCTAAGGGTATCCCTGAGCAGGCATGGCGGTAAACACCGACAGCTGGTGCGCCAGGTAGGGGACTCAGCGAATTCGATGGCTACTTTCGCTTTCAGCACCATGGCGCTTCCTCAAGGTGCCACCATCATCTTCGGCTCGTGGGTCTGCGTCACCAATGGTTCAGGCGGCTTCGATAGCCACTTAACCAACTTTTCCACGCTGAAGAGCTCCACGTCGGAAGATTCCAACAGGCTCGGCAGATCTCGTGATCACGGCGTCATGTGGCTCCCCGACTTTGCCAAGGAGATCTAGTTGGAACTCGAAAACAACTCGAGTTCTACTCGGACTCAGATTGATCTCAAACCGAAATCCACTCGGATTGGGACTCTTATCACGCAACCTGTCTTTGGTTTGCGCAATTCATCGTCTGTTTACAAACAGATGATTAGATCCTCCTATGAAAATAGCTTGGATCGCATACTTCACGTCAAAAAACAATCAGCCACCGCTAGCCGGGAGGCACCCGTTTTTTATGTTTACTTAGATCCAGTCGAGTCACCTCAAGACAACCTAGATTTCATCACCAATGCGCTGGCTAAGATGCAACTTAAATCTTGCCGAGGTCATACTCTCGCAGAACTACTCGACAACCTGCGAGAAGTTTCCAGCATTGACGATCTCCCGTTTCAACACGGCACCCCCCTCGAAACCGAGAGGGAAACTGGCTCCAGTGGAACTATCCTCGCTGATTATGAATCAGACCTGGAAAGCTTCTCTCAAGAGCGTTTGGTTCCAGTAATCATCCAGCTCGAAGGTGATCCAAGCCACCATGATCCAAACGAAGCCTTGGATCAGATATCAGCAGACAACCTGACCCAAGATGCTCCCACTGATGAAGACGAAGTCACTCGTACAGCTCGCATAGAAAGGAATCAACGCAAAGAAGTGCGCAGGACTCGTGCGGCTGAACGTGCTCATCTCCCGCCACGCAACCTCAACAACGAATTCAACAATGCTGCGGATCCCATCTTCAGAACACCAATCGCCGCAATGACAGAAGCAACCCTGTGACTCATGACGATACCTCATAATCCCGAGTTGGAACGAGTCATAAATCTCACCAAAAACGCTGTTGAACAACTCGAGAAACAGAACCCCCAGTCCTCGCTTCACGGTACAAGATTAAGGGCTACTGCAACAGTAATACCTCAAGCAAGTCGTACCCTGAAGGCCTCCAGCGTCAACAGCAGCAGGAATAGCAAAACCGAAGAAACCAAGAGGATCAGGAAGCTGCGAGTATTCATCGCCCCAGAGGTGGCGAACCACAAGCAAATCAAGATCCTGGCCCTCAGCCAAACTGCAACAACAACAACCATGGCAACAACAGGAAAGAGGTAGCCGATTCCATCAAGGACGCACGGGACATCATCAACGCAAGACGCAGAGCACAGCTTGCAGACAACTCCAATCATTTCCCCGCCCTCAGCAGTGTCTTCGACAACATCGAGTACCCAAAGGATTTCAAGCCGACAAACATCCAGAAGTACGACGGTAAGCAAGACCCTGCTCAATGGTTACGTTCATATTCGACCGCTGTTAGTGTTGTAGGGGGAGACACCAACACCAAGGTCCTCTACTTCCCAATGGCCCTAGACACCAACCCCACTTAAATTGATCCTTACTCGTAGACAACCTAGTTGACACTTGATGTCTCCTCCAGGCGTCCGGGTTAATAGGGGTGTTTTTAGTAGTACTGTAGGTATATTGTGCTTTTCCACAAAACTCGAGGATATGAATGAGTGTGATGCTCCAGAATTAAATAGTACTGTTGCAAGAGCTGAGCTGACTAGGTACTCACCAAGCACTATGCCCTGAGCTCCTTGAGCCTCCTGCGCGTTGATGTAGTTGACGCGGGCTCATCCAAACGACTGCTGGGGCTACCTCATTTGCTGGCTGTTGTTGTTGGTGTTGCTGTTGTTGCGGATGGGCACTCAGTTGGCGCCTGACAGAACTGGCCTTGGTCCATTCACCGTGTTGGAGAGGGCTAATGTAGCAGTCTTGTTCTTGGCATATGGGCAGTTGGCAATGAAATGTCCTGTCTCTCGGCAGTTGAAACAGACCCTAGCATTGTTGTTGTTGGTGATGACTTGACTGGCATTGCTCTGCAGGGCCCTCATGGTGTTCTGGCTCCAGAGCTGTGTGTTAGGGGCCTGTGGGCCTGTCACCTGAGATTGAGTCCTATACTGCATTGAGGCCTGGGATCTTGGTGCAGTGTAGCTGAAACTTCTTGGTTTCTGGAAGCGATCCTGCTGACGGGACTTGCTTTCCAAAAACTTGCGCTTGTTATCCTTCCTTTCTTCAATTTTGGCCCTCTCTGTGAGAATAGCCTTGTTCATTAGAGTATTGAAGTCAGGGTAGATCTGAGGGGTAAGCAAGGTCCGGAGTTCTGGGTTCAGTCCTTTCTTGAACATGTCCTGCTTCTTTTCATCATCGTTTACTTCTTCTGGTGCATAACGGGCCAACTCGATGAACTGATGGGTGTACTCTTCCACCGACATGCTTCCTTGCTGCAGTGCGCGGAACTCATCCGCCTTGCACTTCATGGTGGCCGAAGGGATATGATAGCGGCGGAATTCCTTCACAAACTCTTTCCATGTGATGGTGGAGGCATCTTCGGCAGCAGCGCAGTAATTCTCCCACCAGGCTAAGGCAGTCCCGGTGAGTTGGTGTGCTGCCAGAAGAACTTTGTCCCGATCTTGGCATTCAAACGGCTCGAGCTTCCTCTGGATCACACGAAGCCAGTCGGCTGCATCCAAGGGGTTGCTGGATCCAGCAAAGGTGGGCGGCTTGGTCCTCAGAAAAGCTGTCAGCTTGTCGTTCATGGTTTGCTCTCGAGGCCGCTTGTTGATGAGTGCATTGGCCCGTGTTTCCAATATGAGGGTCTGGTTGTGGATTATCTATGCCAGGTCTCCGAGGGGTGGTGGTGGTGGCAGTGGCACTTCTCCTTGATTTTCTCCTCGGTTCTGGCTCACTTCCTGTTCATCCTGAGGAGGGTTCTGTCCATTAGGCTGCACGCCCGTACCAGCGACTGCAGGGTTCCGAATGCGGGAGGCCCTCGTAACGCTTCGGGAAGCCATTTGTAGATTGGGTAGAGTTTTTGTGAGATTGAGATTAAGTGATGTTTAAGTTGTTAAATTCATATTTTTGAAAAGGTAGAATCTACCTTCTGCCGAAAAGCACACCAACTAACAAGCACACAAACATAGGAGACAACAAGCACACACAACTTTATTACTGCGAGGGAGGGTACAACACGGGGCAAGGCTAAAACGCGTACTACACGTCCGGGTACAGGTCCACACATCAGGGTACAACTTAAGCCAGAGAAGCTGGGAGGGTACAACACTAGGATGGCGTCGGGCATTCTACTCGCGGGGCTAGCCTTCTTCTGGGGCGGAGTGTGCGAGTAGTCCTTGCTCGCCGTCCGCTAGGTTTCCATTTTCCTTGGGTTGCGTAGCAGCTTCTCCTTCATCGATGGCAGTAGACCCTTCAGGGTTCTCGAGTGGGGCTTGTGAGGTTATCACGAGTGGTCCCCATCCTATGATAGGTGTCCCGAGTAGAACATGGTCTTCCACAATTGCCGGAACTGGGGTTCCACTTCTGGTCCATTCTTACATACGCCGGTCTCGGGCTTGCCTGAGGCCCTCCTGAGCAACTGCTTCACTGCTGACCGCGGCTGCGGCTCTTGCCTCGGCTTGGGCTGCTCGTATCTATTGCAGTCTCACCACGAGCTCTGCTTGTTCGGCTCGATGGGTCTGCTCCCTCAGAATGTTGGCTTGCTCGTCAAAGAGCTGATCCAAGGAGGCTAGGTATGTAGCCACTTGGTACAGTGGGTCTTCTTCATGGCGGCACCGTTCCAGACTCCTCATGCGTGCTTCCCAAATGGGGGTCCTGATGGCTGGCGGAAAGAATCTCATTGGTGTGGAGGCGAGGTGTCTTTCAAAAATCCGGCACAAGTAACGGAGTGCCTTTCTGACGGCCAAGGGATAGGTGTCTTGGTGCCTAAACCCTGTAGCGGTCACTTGCCATGGCTGAATGTCGGGGTAGCGGTCACTTCTGGCGATGACCAGGATCACCCTGCAGCGGTAAAGTTCATCCAGGTCGGTGAGGTAGATGGATAGGTGGGAGACCGTATCTTCCAGGTCTTCTTCTTCTCTTCCGAGTCCTCTCATTCGGGCAATCCATGTGCATCCTCTTCCATCGGTAGGCGGGAAAAATCTCATAGGAGTCCGCTGAAGGTGGTGCTTGTAGATCACACGTAGACGTCGCAGGGCTTTTCGAGCAGCTTTTTGGTAGGTGTCAGGGAATCGAAATCCAGTGGTGGAGATGAACCAGGGAACCACATCAGGGTAGCGGGTGGTCTTTCCCACGAAAATCATTACGTCGCACCGAAGAGTGCCCCTGGAGTCGTACTCCTGGTAGACGTACTCTGGTGGGTCCACCACTCCAATGCGTTCCAGGCTGAGTATCAATAACTTAGGAAGGCCAGGCTCTGCGTGACAGATTCCGCCAATCCATCCATTGTCAGCCATCTGGAACAAGGCAAGAACCAGTGGTGAGTGTTGTGTGAAAGAAGGATTAAGGAAGGAAAAGTCCTAGTGTGAAAGGGCCTGAAAAAGGGTTTCGCTTCTAGGGTCACGTCCTACGGCCAACCTACGGCTCTGATACCACCTGAAGCGTCCCCTCATAAGAGAAGACTTAAATGTGATATCAATATCAGTCCCAGGAGGCTGATGACACATTTATTACATCAGATGGTTCATCACCGTACAATTCTACGCGGTAATGGGCAGAGAAGCGCCACTATCACGAGGATTACAACCCACACCCACACAACGATATTAATTATAAAAAGGGGGTCATCAGAGTCTTGCGCCAAGCAAGATCTCCTGCGGGTAACCGTAATCCACAGGCAAGGTTGGGTGCAGGACGGTACCCTACTCGACATCCTCGGGAACGAAGTCTGGGTCTTCCTCTGTAAAAATTAAGAATGGGGTGCGCACAAACGTACTCAGCAAGTCCAACCACACCCACGGAAGAGGGAATAAACAGAATATAATGCACAGGGTAATTCAAGGATAAGGTTAGGGTTTACTTTTTGCGGAAAGCTAGATTTATGAATGGGTTCATTTGAAAGCAAGCATTTCCAAAACCAGTTTTCCTGTACCGAGTAACACGAGGGGTTGATCCACACAGGATCCAAGTTTTAAGCTGCTATCGGACTCCTCATCCGCCGTAGCACACGGCACAACTGCCGGACACTTCTCCAAAACAACTCACGCCAACCCATCCCAAAATAAACACTAGTTATGTGACCACACCGTAACTCGCCCAGTACCGTGGGCACGACTATTCGAATAGATTTTAACTCTGCAGAGGTGTGCAACTTTACCCACAAGCGGGGTACCGCAACTCGATCACCTTAGTGTCGGTGCAGATCCCAACAAAGCCATTACCCACCTTAGCTAGACCTGACTAGCCATCACGGGATCCACCAAGGGGTCATTGACCTATCACAGAGGTTCTAACTGGGGCATAGGTCACACAGAGCTAATCCCTTCTCCTTGATCACCCATTGCTCTCAGCTCTCCTGATGGCTATAAGACTAACTAGTGGGGTTTATGCTAAGCCGTTGCCCATTCAACGGTCGAGTGGTTTGCACGATAGTGGAGTTAGGTGAGATGACACACCAACTCGGTCCTTAGTGGTGACATGATGGATATCTCCCTTCCTTACTCTGCCACACAGGCACGAGCACACCAAACGGCAAATCACACAGAAATGCCATCCATCCCGTCAAAACTCATCTTTCGAAATTTCACATTTTTCCCTTCCCACACACTCACACATTTTCCTTTATAAAACAAATTGTATTGAGTTTAAGGTCCTAAGCGTTCTAATAGCGATTAACGTCCAAAAGCATTCAGACATTAACCTAGGTGGTCAAGGAATGGTTATAACAAATCAAGGGGTGGCTATCCAACCGTGTTTTCATCAAGTAAAGCATATGCAATTTTATAAAACAGGCCAATAGGTTGTGTTTATAAAAACTAGGACAAAAGCATGCATCCAAGGATGGGATTGAACTTGTCGTCTTCAAATCCTTCCGGGAGGTCCTGATCGAAGCACTGTCCTTCGGGTTCGAGGTTGCGGAACTGGTCCTCGTTCGCTGGCTCGCAGTACTGCTTGTCGATGGGTTCTCCTTCATTCACACCATGATCTATGGTGCATACAAACAAACACACAATCAAGAAAAAGAAATAAAAGCTATATCATTGAGCTCGAATCGGAAGCAATTAAAATATGGAGATAGGAGTAATATTTTAGGGCGGTTTCCTAATGGCATGGCCAAAACTATGTTAGAAATGACGTGGTAAAGCTTCAGGTCGATCGGGAGTTGTTTGGCGCATTAAATGATAGGTTACAGGGAGGTCTAGGTGTTAAATGAGGAGTCAGGGACCTGTTTGTAATTATTTCTAATAGTGGAAGGGCTTGATCGTAATTTCTGGAAATATCCGGGACATACTGAAAAGGTGTAGGGTTTTATTTATAAATGTGTTATATAGTGGAAGGGTCTTTCTTTAAATAGGGAGAACATGGGGGTTTCTTTTGCAAAAGATTAAAAGGGTGGAAGGGTTCTTAGATAAAAGAAAGAAAGGCCAGGGGCCTTTGGGCAAAACTGCCCTACCTTCCCCTTCCTCCCAACCGAAACAGGGGACGGGAGAACAGGGGCGCCGACGGCGTCAATCCCGGCGCTCGGGGCCACGGCGGCGGCTGGGGTGAGGGGGAAAAGAGGAAGGGGGCTACTGGGATTCGATTCCCGGTCCTACCTCGGGCTGGGACGTCGCGAGGAGGTGGGGCGATGAGGGCCGGCGGCGGTGGGCGGAGGTGGCTGCGGCGGCGGTGCTGCAAGGCCGAGGAGGGGGCGCACAAGGCTGGACGGGTTCGTGGAGGAGTGGAGGCGAGGCAGGGGTCCCTTTATAGCTGAGGGAAGGCGGTGGAGCGGTGCGGGGCCGGTGGTGGCGGCAGGCGAGCGGCGCGGCGAGCCTTAATGGCGTTCAGCCGCGTTCGCTCATCGCGGAGCGGCGGGCGGGCGGCGAGGCCAGCGCAGGGGTGATGGGACGTGAGCAGCAGCAGTGACGAGCACAAGGAGGTGGCAGCGGCGGCGTGGGGCTCGGTGTGCAGGGCGGCGCTGTTGCTAGACGATGGCGGTGCGGTGAGCGCACGTGGGAGCAGTGCGTCGGCGAGCCCGGGAGCAGTTCGAGCGGGACCGGGGGCGGCAGGCGACGAGGCGCAAGCGGCGAGCGGCACGGCGGGCGGCGCGCGTCGTGTGGCGCACGCATGTGTGTGCGCGTGGAGCGTGTGGGCGGCCGTGGCGTGGCGCGGGCGTCGCGGCGGGCGACGCGGTGGGTGGAGCACGCGCGCGCGTGTGCGCGTGCAGCAGCGCTCGCGCAGTGGGGCAGGAGGCGCAGGCATGATGGGTGCGCGGGCCAAGGGAGCACGGCGCGCGGGGCGAGTGAGCAGGGGCCGGGGCGTGCGCGCGTGGAGGCGGCTGGTGGCGAGCCGAGCAACGTCGCGGCGCGGCGTGCCGAGCGCCGTGTGCGTGCGCGCTTGTGCGTGCGCACGGGCAGGCCGGGGGCGGCGAGCGCCCACAGGAAGGCGAGGCGCGCGGGCTGGGCAGGCGGGGTCGGGCGTGAGCGCGGGCCGAGCGGCCTGCTCGGAGGCGTGCGGGAGCGGAGCAGAGGAGGGAGAAAGGAGAAGGGAGGAGGAGGGAAAAGGAAAAAGAAAAGGGGAGGGAAAAATCAAAGATGGAGAAAGAGGGAGGGGTATCGCGCCGGCGCCGATCGCGGCGGGCGGTCGCGCGTGGGCGACAGGCCGCCGGGCGGCGCGGGATGGAAAAAGAGTGATGGGTACGGTCGGCGGAAAAGGAGAAAAGATGGAACGACGACTGAAATCGGGTGTCGGGATGGCGAAAATTTTTCTGGTTAGGGTTAAATGAGCTCAACGATGAAAATAGTTTTGAAAAGAAATATTTTAACTCGTGATTTAATTTGGTGGATTTTTGGGATGTCACACGATGCCCAGGTTGCCAATTCTTTGGCAAGAGGACTCACGTTCCAGCACACAACTTGATAACAATCCCTCCATCATGGTCGTTCGCCTGTTGGAGTTTGGACATGATCGGACCATTAACCGTAGCTCCAGGAGGATTCAAGCATGTGCTGGTAGCAGTCGACAAGTTCACCAAGTGGATTGAGTACAATCCCATTGTCAAGATCTCATTAGACAGAGCAGTGGACTTCATCTCTGACATTATCCACCGTAGCTCATCCTCGGGCAAATGGACAAATTGAGCGCATCAATGGCTTAGTACTCGACGGCTTGAAGAAAAGACTCTATGACACCAACACCAAGAAAGGCGGCAAGTGGATTCAAGAACTACCTCATGTAGTCTGGGGGCTGCGAACCCAGTCTAGCAAAGCAATTGCACAATCTCCTTTCTTCCTTACCTATGGGTCAGAGGTTATACTACCCGCAGATATCATGTGGAAATCTCCAAGAGTAGAAGCCTATCAAGAAGGAGAAGCAGATGAAGCTCGACAACTTGACTTAGACTCAGTCGAAGAGGCCAGAGTCAACGCCTTAACTCAATCGGCTAGATATCTTCAAGGAGTCAAACGCTATCACGATCGCAACGTCTAACAAAGATTTTTCAACATTGGGGATCTAGTACTTCGCCGGATTCAGGATGAGACAGGATTGCACAAGTTAAATTTCAAATGGGAAGGTCCCTTCATTGTAACTAAGGTTATAAGACCGGGTTCATACAAAATCACTGATGCAGATGGCAATGAGGTACCGAATTCCTAGAACATCGAGCACTCGCACAAGTTTTATCCCTGATCCAAGCAACTAGTGGTGTTAGTGGATTTCTTTAATAAAGTAAGGATCCTTATTGGTATATCGACTACATTAAAGACAATCTGACAGCATCACCAGTTCAGGATAAGCTTACATAGTTTTCCTTCAGAACAACTACACAAGCTGCATCCTTTCCCTTAAAGGGCACGACCTACTCGCCTAGCTCGAGAAGGTGAATGGATACCTTTACTAGTTGTCCATCTTGGATAACTCGACGGAGTTCATCCTAATAGGTCGACTATGAGCAACTCCAGCATTGCCGTCAAATGCAAAACTACTCACCCGCTTGAGTACGTTATGGATACTACTACATTTTGTCCATCTTGGGCAACCCGATGGGGTTCGTCCTAACAGGTCAATCTTAGTAGTTACACCAGTCTACAAGTTAGACACCTTACTCGCTTCGCTCGAGTAAGTTTTGGATATCTTTTTAGCATTTACGTCTTGGACAGCCCGACGGGGTTCGTACCTAACAGTTTTGCCACAAAGATTACTCCAGACCTTGGTTAAAGGACACCTTACTCGCATTGCTCGAGTAAGCCTTGAATATCCCTCTGACATTTACGTCTTGGGCAACCCGACGGGGTTCGTACCTAATAGTTTTGTCTTACGGATTACTCCAGTCCTTGGTAAGGACACACTACTCGCCTGATCGAGTAGTTTATGGATATCTTTACAAGTTTTTTTATTTGGATAGCCCGACGGGACTCATCCTAACTGATTAACTTTAAAGACTATTGCATGCGGGTATTCTACTCGCTTGATCGACTAATTCATACTTATCCGACGGTATCAGACTATGCTTCTGAAGACACACCAACATGATACAAGCTATGAACAACAACAAGAGTTCACTGAAGATTATAAGAGTTGTTACAAACAGTCTACTCTACCATGTTCTTCAGAATTTCATCCACAATCACTTCTGATTCCTTACAATACTCTCGGAACATCTCATCAGAGCAATTGGGAGCTATTCCTTTAGCTATCGGAGCTAGATTGAACTGAGGCAAGTATGACTTGACAACTCCTATCATGTGGGTTAGATAATTCTTGGAAGTAGCCGTTAAGACATCAAAAATCTTCTGGGGAGCTTTTTCCAAGCGCTCCACCAAGGATTTGCTACTTGACCACCCTCCTCCATCGACCACATCCACAAGAGCTTGAGCTGCTGCAACCAGTCGATTATGGTCTTCTGGAGAATCTGATGGAAAGGTTTTTCAGTAATTATTATTGACTAAGTAAAATCAAGGAAAGAAGATCGAGTACTTACAGGCTTGGGCAGTCTGCACTTGTTGTTGAAGCTTAGAATTTTCTTCCTGCAGCCATGATTTTTCTTCTTCAAGATTTTTGATCTTGAGCTTCATATTACAAATCTCCAGATGATGTTGTTGATTTGCTTCATAGAGCTTATTACGAGCCGCCAGGGACTCATCCAAACGTTTGGCAATCATGGCTCTCTGATCCTCCAAGACCTTTCTGTTGTCTACAGTCTTATACAGAGCATGAGACTTTAAGAAAGATCGATTGGCTACATCCTGAGACATACAAGGCGAATCTGGTCAGATATCAACAACTACTCGACAAAGGCAAATAGTGGCAGAAAACTCACCTTGGTGAATTTAAAGATCCACTGCATACAATCTGCAAGTTTCTTCATGTTGTCTAGAGACAACAGCGGATCATCAAAAAGTTCCTTTCCCAATTCTTCTTGGGCCGACTGAGGCATAGACTGGAATGGTACCAGTCGAACAGAGGGACCTTTTGATCCACTACTCCCAGATCCGCCAGCTTTGGAAGCTTCTTCAGCAGTTGCTGGAGTATCAGATGTTTCAGGACTTAGCTCGCTTGGTTTTTTAGCTATGTCTGCACTCGGGAAACTAGTAGCCGGATTCTCGATCAACCCGATCAACCCAATTACAGGAGAATCGGGGGCTGATCGACTAGTTTCTTCCGAACCACTCGACACCAAGTTCCGAAAGTCTTGGACCTGATCTTTTTCATGCGCTGAAAGATGTTGGACCCTAGCCAAGCAAGGTTTTGAATAAGGAAGCTGAGGCAAATGGGATACAATCAATAAAATGTTATATACTTACTGGCCGGCATCAAGACGAGGAACTTTCCTCTGCAATATTGATCCAGGAGCCACCTTCCATTTCTTGCTGTCGTCAGAATCAGCATTTGCAGAAGTCGGAGGCATACAATACCAGGATTTATAATTCTTCTGTAGAAAGAAGCCAATACTTAGTCAGAAGATCAAAACTGGTTAACTACAAGTACTCGACATGATATCCAAAGCACGTACCTAGGCATTCTCGGGAGGATTTTGTGCCGAGAAGAGTGTTGGCAGCGTCAAAGACTTGTCAAAGTTATCGAGTACTTTGCAGCATCTCTTTATTACTTCAGACTGTGCCAATGGTTTGGAGGACATCCTAGTGGGATCCTGTGTACCTTCATATCTAAAGGCAGGATGCTTTCGCAGCTGGAGAGGCTACGTCCGGCGACTGATAAATGAGAAGACCACATGATCTCCAGTGACTCCTTTTTTCTTAATAATGGCAATCGCACAAAGAATGGCTTCAACTTGCTTGCCACCAGGTCCTCTACTCGACCAGTTCTCCTGGACTTGGGGGGCACCGGCAATCCTTTCTGGAAGAGGGGATTCAAAGTTCCCAACATGGAACCAAAATTTCTTCCACTCGGCTCCTTGACCTGATGGATCATAAGCCAAGTACTCGCCTCGATTCTCAGGGCGGAGTACCAATTCACATCCCCCGACGACGGCGGGATTGGCGGCATTGGGGATTGGAACAAGAAAGAAGAAATGTTGGAAAAGATGGAAATAGGGAGAAGTCCAAGGAATGCCTCACAGAACTGAGTGAAAATTGAAAGATGCAAGATGGACTGGGGAGTGAGATGGTGTAACTGAATTCCCCAAAACTGAAGAAGTCTCTAGAAAAATTCTGACACGGGAAGAGTGAGACCACGTTCTACAAAATCACGAAACATAATGGTCTCAAGGGTACCTTCCATGGGGTAATCTTCTCCTTCACCAGGCCACCATTGGCTCACGCCCTACTCTTGGAGGAGACCCATATTCTCCAATTCCTGGACTAATGATTCAGACATCTTGCTTTTACACCAACCTGTGGACATATTGGCAATAGTTCCTTCATCAACTTTGGATTTGTTTTTCTTGGGAGCCAACTCAAAGTCACGAGTTTTGGCTCGGGGGCTAAGAGAGGGGCTTTTGGATTTTGACTGAGAAGAGACAGATGTGAAATCTAAGTTTGACGGCGGCCAGGAGTTCAAGAGATGAAACCCTTGGAAGTTTTCAACCGGCTTTATACGGTCTTCAGGGCAATTTTGTGAATATTTGGGATGCTAGCGGATTCTCTCCTTCTCAGGGAAGTTTTCAGTTGTTGTCACAAGTTTACATTGATTCTTAAATCTAAATGGAGGGATTTAAATTCAAGACTCGGGGGCTGTGGAATATATGTATTAGAGATTTATTTTTCAAATTTTTTGAAAAATAAAGAAGAAGAAAAAGACTGAAGTGACCCTCAGCCTGATTCTACGATTCGACCTAAGGCTCGGGGGCTACTCCATATGGAGCGTGAGTACTTCGCGCACCATATATGATCAAGATTTCGGGGCTTGAGCACCTCACAGCCTCGAAGCAAATGGGAGTACTTGAAGAACTACTCGACGTATCTAAAGGAAGAGTCAGAAGGAACCAGGAGGATTTTCTGACTACTCGAAGGACTCGAAGGCGCCGAACCAAGTACTCGACGCCTGCAGGACTCGGCTACGAAGAGCTCGGGGGCTTGTCAGACCCGGGGCAGCAGGACTGGTTACAGACATAGAATGTTCTAGAGTAAGGGATAGCTCATGGATGTACCTTACCTCTTTTGTAATTACCCAAATAGGCGTAGAACTAGCTACAGTACAAGAAAACTACCCGATCGTGGTGTAGAAGGACCCCAACTGTACTCAGCTAGGACTTTCCATGTAACCCTGTCCCCCCGGATATATAAGGGCGGGCAGGGACCCCCTCGAAAGACATCTACACCTAAGGCAATACAAACCACCACACAGTACGTAGGGTATTCGCAACTCGCGGCCCGAACTATCTAAATCTTCGTGTTACTTGCACCATCGAGTTCTAGAGCCGCCGATCCCTACCTACAAACCCTACTGCTAAGGGTATCCCTGAGCAGGCTTGGCGGTAAACACCGACACCGGGCGGTGCCTCAGGGGCACCGGTCTGACCGGTACCAGCCACCGGTCTGACCGGTGTGACTGGTCTGACCGACTCCTCCACCGGTCTGACCGGTGCTGACTGGGAGCTGGTCTTAACTCTCCACTCTTTCCCTTGTGCTACCATAGGCCTCTAGTGGTTGAATGTGTCATCCCTCTGCTTTTCTAGCTCTTTCTCCTTCTTCTCCTGGAACCTCAACCTCTGGAGCTTCCTCCTTTGAGTATGAGTTAAACCGGGAGGACACCATTATGGCAAAAAGTATTTGGAGTTAGAGCCACTTCCACTAGCCTCATGGTCATTTGCAGCAACATGTGCTCCTGGAATGGGTGTCGCAACCTTATTGTTTGAAACAATCGGTCTTTTGCCACTATCCCCAATAGGAACATCCATGGACCCAATTTGAATAATATCTTGGCTTGTAGTTCTTTCTGGGTCAACATCCATCTTCTGCACCTCTTCTTTCTGTTTTGGCCTGTAAACTTGCTTCAAAGGAGGTGAAGTGACCTGCCTGGGGGCACCGGCCTGACCGGTGCTGAGGACCGGTCTGACCGGTCGGGCCTGGTGCCCATGACCAGAATGGCGAGGGGCCAATCGGTCTTGCACAGGTCTGGATATCCTGTCCATTGCTGACCTTCGTGGCTCTCCCCATCCAGGATGAAAAGATGGCTGATATGGAACCCACATAACCCCATTATCATCATAAATTGGGCGAGATGGATTTGAACTTGACGGAACCCAAGATGGGGCAAAGTGTTGCCTCTGCTGAGATGATTCACCTTTATATCTAATAGCAGCTCTTGGAGATGAAGATGACCCCCTTGATGTGTAGGTGACCTCATCCTTTTTTTTAATGGCCAATCACTCGTAACGGCCTTTTGCTTAGAATACTTGTCGAATAGCATATCAAAAGTGACCGTTGGCTTAGGACCACTCCCCTGATTCTTTGCTACATTAAGTTTCCAAACACCAATCTCCGGACGGCTTGGTTTCAGCATCCTCGGACAGTGCTGGGGGTCACCGATCTGACCGGTCTCCCCCACCAGTCTGACCGGTCTGGCCTGACCAGGCTCAGACAGTCGTTGCTCGGCGGGTGTGGACGACCCTTGCCCCCTCGTGTCCAGAGGCTTTCACCATAACCTTGAAAGTTTCTCTACCATCAGGAGTCTTTTCATATGCAACTTCTCGCACTAGCTCTTTTCCTCTCAAATCGGGCTTTTCTTCCCCGATCACAACGTTCTTGCCTTTAGTTGTTTTGACTTGATGTGGCCGAAGCAATACTTTAGGCTGTTGCAGATCCATGGTATTGATAGGAAAAGGTGTCTTATCCACTTGCATCTCATGAAATGTCTAACGACCTTCATTTATGGCCGATTGAACTTGCCGACGAAACACATTGCAATCATTAGTGACATGAGAAAAAGAATTATGAAACTTGCAATATGCACGCCTTTTCAACTCATCAAGTGGAGGTAAAGTATGAGTCAATTTAATGTTTTCGGATTTATGCAATTCATCAAATATACGATCACACTTAGAAACATCAAAAGTAAATTTCACTTCTTCTTGCCGACCCTTATGAGCCGGTTTAAGTGATGAACAAGAATAAGTTTTCTCTTTAGAAGGCCAAATGAACTCAGCAGCATAAACTTCTTTGTCACTATCGTTCGAACTATCGGAATCATAGTCAATTGCATGCACATTTGAACGACGCGACTTAAAGCTATCTTTTTCTTTATTCATTCGGTTTTCAACAATCAAAGCTCTTACTTGAACTTGTGCAACCGAAAGAAAATCTGAACCCTCTATTTTATCTCTAATAGATGATCTTAAGCCTTTTAAGCAAATATCCGCAAGATCCATATCAGTAATCGATAAATTAAAACAACGGTTCTTAGTTTCTTTAAATCTTTTGATATACGAAGAGACGGTCTCATCTCTCCCTTGTCTAACCGATGTTAAATCTGTCGATTTTAATTGCACACTCCCACTGTAAAAGTGATCATGAAACTTACGCTCTAACATATCCCAAGATATAATAGAACCGGGAGAAAGCGAAGAAAACCAAGCAAAAGCTGTGCCAGTTAAAGATAACGAAAACAAACCCACTTTAAGAGCATTATAAGCACCTGCTTCACCTAGTTGAGCTGTATACTGACTAATATGTTCCCACGTGGTTCGATCATCATCACCACTAAATTTAATCAAATCAGGCATACGCCAACCACGTGGGAGAGGAAAATTATCAAAACTGGCGTCATAAGGTTTTTGATATAAATTTGTGCTACCAATATCAACACCAAGTTTATTTTTCACTACACTAGCCAAATCTTCCTTAAATTTATTAAACTCTGCCCAATTAGGATTATCTGGCTGTTGTGGTACTGGATTCTCCAAATTCATCTTATTTAAGTAGGGAGCTATCTTAGCTTGAGCAAGCCTATAACTTTCAAACACATCGTCAGGAATTATATTCTTTTGAGCCGATGTGTTAACTGTCGTACTGTAATGAGGTCCAGCACTACCAATTGTATTAGAAAAAGTAGGAATCACTGAACTTGGCACGACAGAAAGTGGTAAAGGCTGATCGGGCACCAGTTCCAAAGCACTGGTCTGACCGGACTGACCGGTCGCCAGCACCGGTCTAACCGGTGTAGCCGTGTTCGGCTGTATCGGTTGGATCGGCGGCGATTGACCAATGAGGAACTCAGGTGGCATGCCATAAGGATAATTTGCAGAATTACTACCCGGCAAAGGTGCCAAACTAGGATGAACTACCCCACTAGCGTTAATTTTAGGAGCACTACTACTAGTTTCATTATTATTAAAAGCAATGTTTCTATCTTTTTCTAGATCTTCTAAACGTTCTAAACGAGCAATATAAGAAGCAAGCAACTCATCACTATCCTTAGTAGACTTTTGAGCAGATGAAATAGGAGTTTTGCTTACAGTGGTAATTACCTCAACCGTTGCATCGTTTAGCTTGATCACCGGCAACTCGAACTCTTGAAGTCTTGCTACCTTGCCATGACGATCTTTCTTGACGCCCGCCAAAAATTGCACCTTCATGTACTGTTGCAGCGCCTGGTACTTCTGTTGCTCCTCCGGAGAGAGATCCTCCATTGATGCCGTGACGATGTTGTTCATGTCAAGCTCGCATCGAGCTCCCATCTTTCTAGGGTTAGATTGAACTGTCTTGAAAACCTGATCTTTCGTCCCCAGCGGAGTCGCTAAAATATGTTGATGCTTTTCTAGTCAACACACGAGCACACTAGATCACGTTGGAATCGAAGAAACTGAACTCGCCGGAACTCCTGCCCTGGCCGGTCTGACCGGCCAGGGACACCGGTCTGACCGGTGTGCCTCGGGGCACCGGGAAAACCTACGTCCACCACCCCGGGAGGGACCCCGTCAGGGATGGCGAGCCTAAGGTTGCTCTGAGATCGGCAGGCCACTCAGAACGTCCTTGAACGTCGTCGAGACAAGCAAGGGAAGCAAAGGAGTTGGAAAAGCTAGGGTTTGAAGATAAAAGATGTAAAATTGGTTGATCGATTGGGTGATAGGACCTTAACCGGCCGTGGCCCTTTATATTTATAGGGTGGGGAGGTCTTGCCCCGCAAGAAAGTCCTTTACAACTCGAAAACAACCAAAACTCTCTAATTCTACTCGGACTCGGGGGGGTCAGACCGGTCGAGCCCACCGGTCAGACCGGTGCGGCTCTTGCCGGATCGGCTACCGGACCGCACCGGTCAAACCGGCTAAGGGGATCGGTCTGACCGGTCGGCCCAGCCTGATTCGGGTGGCTGCCATATTTGCGTGTCAACACCACCTTCACAATATGAAGAATCATTTTGCTTCATCATCCATCCTGGCAAGCAGGGGCCTCTATAACCAACGATTTCCAAGTCCTTAATTTGCGACGGTGGTTCAAGAGCGTTTCAACACACCCCAATCATGTTCCATATCCGATACCAACTCTTCGGTATCACTTAAAGACCAGTTCAGCTCCAAGTGTTGTATGTTACTCTTCCGCTTCAAGCAAGCCTTCTCTGCATCACTTGGATTCTTCAAATACTTGAGGTTGGTAATTTCCAAGTGACCACCTATATCAAGGTTTTCGAGCTCTAAGATCCACGCATCATCTGCACCACACCCAACAACAAACAATCCCAGCTTTGTTAAACGGGTCAGCTGTCCCAACCCTGATGGTAAGCAGCACAGTTTACTACAACCCTTTATGTTCAAAACTGCAAGCCTTTTCAAGTTTCCTATGCCCTTAGGCAACTCCCGTAGCTCGTTGCATCCCTCAAGGTCAATACATTCAAGAGTATCAATCGATGTAACCCATTGAGGTAGCATGGTAACTTTGGTTCCAGAAAGGTTCAGAATACGCAATGTAGGACAGATAATGTTCTTGGCAGGTCTTGCAAACCCGTACAACCATCAAAGTTGATAGTTCGCAAGCTTTTGAACTCCCCAATGATGTCTGATGGTAGTTGTTGCAAAGATGAACAATGCTTTATATCAAGTACACATAGGTTTCCAATTCTACCTAAAGAGCTTGGTATCTCTTGGAGCTTGCTGCAGTTATATAGTTGCAAGGACTGAAGAACATAAAAGTCACCAATGGACTGAGGCAAACTCTCAAGATCAGTAATGCGACGCAACTCCAGAGTCCTTAGCTTCCGAAGCTTTCCAACAGACTCAGGTAATGTCACAAAACGTTTGCAGTCAACAAAATGGAGTGACTGCAAGTTCCAACACCTCGAGATAGCTTCTGGAACTGTTGTACAACTAACATTGTGGATTTCAAGATATCCAAGATACTCAAACTTTAATACGAATAGTGAAAACGGAGTATCAATTGCATAGTCCAGAACAACACTGCGCATGCAACTGCTATTCTTCACTGTGGTTTCAAAAGATGGCTTACTGTCAGAGATATATAGAGCACGGACCTTGTCAAATAAGCCTTTGTCAACATTCTCAGTGAATGGTGTCAAAGATAAATATCTATACCTATGAGTAATTTTTTCTGTTGTATGAATTGGTACACAAGTCACCAGTTCGCCCTCTAGTATCTGTCGAGTGAGATTATGGATCAAATCGTGCATGTTGTATGTATCAGTATTCCAGCTCCCATAAGGATTTTGAAGGAACCTGACTTTTACAAGAGAATCTAAGTAGTCTCTTCCGATATCTTCGGGTTGCTCTCCATTCATTGCATTGATGAATCCATGAGCTATCCATTGAGCAATCAAATGATCTTTCTGGATTCCATAGCCCTTCGGGAATATGGAGCAAAACGTAAAGCACTGCTTCAGTTCATCTGCCAAGTGAATATAGCTCAACTTCAAGGATGCAAACACTCTGTCATTTATACTCCGAACATTCCATAAATTATTCTCTTTAATGGCCCTCCACGTACTTATTTGCTTCTTGTCACGAAGGACTGCTCCAAGAGTTTGAATTGCTAGCGGCACCCCACCACATCCCTTGATAATCTCTTTTCCGACTTGTACATAATCGGAGCTCAAATCTTGCTCTGCCCACCCAGAACCCTTCAGGAATAAGTTCCAGCTCTCAGACTCTGATAATAATTCCAACTCGAATATATGCATTGATTCCACAGCTTCTGCAACCTTTCGATCACGAGTGGTTAACATAATCCTTGTTTCAGGTGCGCCACATTTTAGCTGCACCATGAACTGTTCCCAGTCATGTCTGTCCTCATGCCAAGCATCATCAAGGATAAGAAGAAACTTCTTATTGCTCAACTTCTCAGAGATTTTTGGGAGCATGTGCTGCGGTGGATGACGATCTGAATTATCTCCAACAATTGTTTGAAATAGCTTGCCGATGAGCTTCTGAACATCAAACTCTTGAGACACATGGACCCAGAATATTGCATCTCCAAAGTGCTCCTTTATCTTGACGTCATGGCAAATGTGTTTGGCCAAAGTAGTTTTGCCTGACCCCCCTAATCCGACGACAGAAACTATCATGTTGTTCTCTCCAGCATTACATTCAACAAGCTTAGATATGATTTTATCCTTTTCTTGATCCCTAAGGGGTATTTTGGGCTCTGGAACCTTGCTCAACCAGGATATCTCTCCAACTGTCCTGTCCCTAGTACCAACAGGTTGATCCCTTGGAAAATTACTCACTAAAGTATTGACATCAGTTCTTTGCTTGACGATCGCAGCAAATCTCACCTTGATTGCCTTGATCTTATGAGCCATCTTGTATCGGAATGCAAATGTCTTTGGTTTTGCACAGAAGCAGCCAGCTATACCACTCTGGCCATCATCTATTTCCATCTTCTGTTTCTCCGCTTCTAGCTGGACTTCTTGTAGTACATCGTCAATGTCATAAGCCACATGTTTCAATTTTACCACCCAGGGAAACTGTGGATCACTCTGTATTGCTCTTTCACGTGCTGCCGACAGCCAACTTGTAATTTCTGTGTGTATATCCTGGAGCTCGGAGAGATCTCTTTTTACACCGGTTATGGCAGCAAACTCAGTGGCTAACAGTGAAACTAGCTTGTCACCTGCAACCTGCAACACTCCAGATGCTAAAGCAGCCTCCATCCCACTCATTATGTCAAAGAAACTCTTGCCTAAACCCCCTGCGGATGAAATTGAAAAGCAAGAGGTTACATTGGGTTTCGCAAATCCGAAACTAGTTCGGTGGCGGCAGTAATGTTTCTTTAGGAAAATATTTTTTTAGGAAATGTGGCGACAGAAATGTTCCAATAGTGATTCTCAACTCTGGAATAAATTAACGCCGACAAAATATCTGACACTATGACACTTGTGAAAATAAAATGGAAAATTAATTTGCATACCAGGTGAAGGACACACACAGTAGCAGCAGTAGAGCAACGACACTATGACACTTTGATGCCGTCAGATGAGGGAGGGCCTTTCGTTCTTCTTCTTCTTGTGAAAGAGGTGTGAAGGAGGCCTTTGATCAGTATGCCTGACGCTCACTGGGATTGACACAAAAAAAAGTGAGTTGGTCATCGAAGAAATTCTAGGATTGACAGAAAAAACATGACCAAAGCAGAAGTGCGGCGAGGCTGCAATTAACCCAACGATTGTGATTGGAGATGTGAGGAATTAGATTGTGCATGTTGGGCTTAAACCAAAGCAGATTAAGTACCTAAACTCAACTGCGGCGAGGCTACAACACAAGGAGAAAGAGGGTTCCAGCTTCAGGATTGCAGCGGCCTGCAGATCTGAGACAGGTGATGAAGAAGAAAAATGAGCATGTGGTCGAACGAACCCAACGGAAAGGAGAAACAGGATTCCGACATCATCCTCTTATTACCGGACCTGGATTCAGTGGGTGATGAAGAAGAAAAATGAGCATGTGGTCGAACGAACCCAACGGAAAGGAGAAACAGGATTCCGACATCATCCTCTTATTACCGGACCTGGATTCAGTGACATCGCCACATCATGTCAACACGTAACATTGGGGAACCGGAGCCGCCGAAAACAAATCGGACGTCTCATACTCATCCGGCTGAAGCATCCCGTTTTCCCCACCGCGTCGCACCGAAATTGGACGAGCGGACTCGTTTTCACCTCGCCGCGCGCCGCAGGGAGGGAACGGCCGGACGCCGCGCGAGGGCCGGGCGAGCGGGCGGGCGTCGCACCCCTGCTCTACCGCCGCCGGCACTGGAGCCCGCCGTCCCGGCGCGACTGGGGAGCGCCGCCGCGGGAGCCGCCATGGGAGGCTGCAGGGGCCGCCGCCGCGGGAGCCTGCAGGGGGCAACGCACCGCTGCTCTGCCGCCACTAGCACCGGATTGGAAGGCAGGCGTTCCCCTCGCCGCGGAGGACTGGGGACGCGGGCGGGCCGCCGCGCGAGCCAGGGTCGACGCCGACGAGCTGGGGGACGGCGCCATTGGAGTCCGCCGGGCCACCGGCACTGAAATCCACCCCTGGGACGGCGCTGGGCGCGTGGAGGTGGACGCGGTGGTCGTGCCGCCGCGAGCAAAGGCGAGGATGCCGCTGGAGGCCGTCCCGCCGCCGCTGTGTACTCCAGCTCAGAACTTACCTCGCCAAGCAAATTCCCAACAGCAACAGCATATTTGTGTTCTCTATCCAAACCTCTAGCGCACGCAGCCATGGATCTTTTATATTCACTTTGGAAAGCTTCAAAAATAACTGGAGTGTACACTTCGCTTGCTTGAACTAACATAGGTGTGCGCATGCATCTTCTTGGTAGGTTCTTCCTTGCCTCAAATTCAGACTCTAGTTCCTTATCTCTTTTCTCTTGCACTGATCTCTCAAAATGCTTCAGAAATCGAATGATATCAAAATCTGATTTCAAATGGTTCTTCAATGCATAGTTGAAGCTCTCACTTAGCTGTGTACTTCTCACTCCTAAACTGAAGACATCTCTCATATAACATTCAGCCCATTTCTCTTTCACCTTGTAAATGCTATCTAACCAAATTTGCTTATGAACTTTGAATCTCATATTCTGAAATGCTTCTTCAAATGATCTCTCATCTTCGTGCTCAAACATACAAGCACTAAAATCATAGAGAATATGAGATTCCTCTTCACCTTCCTCTTCCTGTTCACCTTCATCTTTCTCTTCACCTTCCTCTTCCTCTTCCTCTGTACCCTTAACTGGAGATAAATGCTTGACAGCATTCTGCATTATGTGAAAGGTGCACAGTCCATGATATGATTGTGTGAATACTATCTTTATGGCTTTTCCCATTGCTGCATCTTGATCCGTGTAAATAGTGGTAGGTTGCTTTCCATTATGTGCAGCTAGAAAAGTTTCAAAAAACCATGTAAATGATGCTTCTGTTTCATCAAATAGAAGTGCAGCACCAAAAATAGTGGTTTCTCTAAACTGATTCAGCCCAACAAAGACACCGAATGGCCTATATTCTTTGTTTGTCCCAAAAGTTGTGTCAAATGTGACAACATCACCAAAGTGTGCATAGTCAAGGACCATCTTAGCATCAACCCAGAATATGTTGGTAATGTGCTCCTCACAATCTAGCTGCAAAGCATATTGGAAAGATGGGTTCTCAGCAATTTTATCATGAAAATACTTCAACATACTTCCTGCCTGTCCAAAAGCCAGTTCCCTCTGACGTCTGCTTTGCAAATAATTTTTGCGATCACGACAAGTGTAGCTAAGGTTGAGTGGTCCACCAACTTGACGAGTGGCCAACTCATGGGCAGTTTTTGGCCTAATACCAGAATCATCCGTTGTTTCTATTTTCGAAAGCTTGGAGTTCTGAAATTTTTCGTTGTGATTTCATCAGGTGGAAGGTCTGTGGTAAGTGGAGTGGGTGGTTGTGTTCAAGCACAACATCAATTACCTCATAATTTTCCGCACCTCGATCCAATGAAATAACCATCCAAGCTTTGCAATCAGTTCTTGTTTCAGCTCTAAAACACTTTCTCGCATGTTTTGATTCCTTTTTTCTTCGATGACCTTCATTGGAACACACATATCTGCATGAAGTCACCTTACCATCCATTGTGCTTGTATTTGTGCATCTTTTCCTCACATCAAAACTAGTACCAGGGCCGTACCGGCAAATTCGAAGGCCCTGTGCGAAACTATGAACTGGACCCTAGTACCATTGTTGCGCCTGCGAGTGCCCAGTGAAATCCGGAAGGTGGAAGTGCAGACGTGACTTGTGCTGTGCCTGGCGAGCGGTTGTAGTGGAAACGAAAAAGATTGCACTGCGATCTGCAGATTTGATTGAAAGACAATGGTCAAGCGGCATATTTCCTCTTCTATGACATATTTGGGCTACAGTTTGCTTCGTATTGGATCAAAATATAACTAAAACAAAATCTACTATATAACTATACCTAACTATACCTAGTATACTCGTTATATTTTGGGGCCCCTAAAATTTAGGGGCCCTGTGCGGTCGCACGGCCCGCACGGGCCTAGATACGGCCCTGACTAGTACGACCACCATATGCCACCCAAAAAAGCCAACCCTCATCTGGATTGCTAAACCTCAAACCAAGTTCAGGTATCTTCCTATCAACTTCTGCCATTGTCTTCCACAACAATTAAATGCTCGGTACTCGAATTTCTGGAAAAAAAATCCCAATTGTAATAATCAGAACACCTATTTCATCATCTCAAACATAGCATTGGAAGACTGAAACAACAGAAAACATGTTTCATAAAAAGCAGCAAAGCAGGAAGCAGTAATGTAAGCAATGATAGATTTAAAATGCACTATCCTATTGGTGCTCATGATTAATCTTGTATGTTATACTTGGTCGATGAAAAGTCCATTAATCAAGAGCACATGGACCAGAATCAAGCACACATCATCCATCTGGAACTCTAGACATAGATCATCGATCCAATTTAGCATCTAGCTGGCTGCTCAGATATGACACTCAGATAATATCATGGAGTTGACGTGCATTTATACCTGCCAAACAGCATGTAGCCTCCCCAAACGCAGCCTCCTACTCGCGCTCGCGCGGCGGCGGCGGCCTCCCTGCTTTCGCTCCGGCGGCGGTGGGCTCCTCTTGCTGCTCGCGCGACAGCGGCGCTCCGGCGTCTCCCTGCTCGCGCTCTGATGGCGGAGGCCTCCTCCTTGCTGCTCGTGCGGCAGCGGCGCCCCGGCGTCTCCCTGCTCTCGCTCCCGCGACGGGGGCGACCTCCTTGGTCGCGCTCGGTGGCGGCGGCCCACTCCTTGCCGCTCGCACCGCGGCGGCGCCCCGACGTCTCCCGCGGGATTGGGACGTCCGCGGGACGCGGAATGGGCCGAGCGCGGGAGCGTCGCGGGAGTTTGGCGCCTGTTTAGCCCAAACGGGAGATGCTGGTCAAAACGGAGTCGAGGGGTGGGCTGGCGCAGAGGATCGTCCGATGCTCCTTCCACAGTTCAGATTCCCCCAATGTTACGTGTTGACATGATGTGGCGATGTCACTGTCCCTTATTACCTCGGTCGCGTCGCCGTTGTCGTCGGTCGCGTCGCCGTTGTCGTCGACGAGAGGCCTCCCCACCTAGTCGGGTTTGTGCGCCCCGGTCGATGGTCACTGCTCACTTCTCACGCCGATGGTGCCATGGAGAAGGAACGGAGAGAGGATTGGATGCAAAGCGGAGGCAGATTGCGACTGAGAACCAGACGATGCTTCATTGCTTTGTGAGTTGGGTGGTGGACCCCGGCGGCCACTCAGAGCATGATTGCTTTGGGAGCCACTCAGGCCCTGTTTAGGCGACGAACTAAGTTTTAAAATTTGTCACATAGAATATTTGGACACTAATTAGAAGTTACATAGGCTAATTGTAAAACTAATTCCATAAATGGACTGTAAATCGCGAGATGAATCTATTAAGTCTAATATGTGTCGTTACTAGCATATTTTTAATGATGGATACGGTAGCACTAACGATGGATTAAGTAGGTTTAATAGATTCGTCTCACAATTTATAATCCATCTGTGTAATTAGTTTTTTATTTTATATTTATTACTTTTAATTAGCGTTTAAACATTCAATGTGACAAGTTTAAAAACTTAGTTCACGAAACAAACTGGATAGCCTGATTGCGACTAAGAATCCAACTCGGTCGCAACTTTGTGAGTTGGGTGGTGGACCCCGGCGGCCACTCGGAGTATGATTGCTTTTCGCCTCACAAATCGCGTGGCAAGAGCATCCACAGTAGACCGACAAAATCCATCATCTTTCCAGGAAATTGTTATAAAAGGGATTGATTGAGGAAGAAAAATAAGCTAGTCGTCAAAAAAGAAGAAAGAAAATAAGCTCCAATACATACAGGAAGAAAAATAAGCTGGTCGTCCCAGATTTTTCTGAAATGTTATTTGTCTAATGAAAAATATGGGTTTCAAAAAAAATCGTACATGTGCTCGTAGATAGCAACAACATAAGATCTCCCAGCAAACTGAGCGTAGCTCAGCTGGTAAGGTTCCTTGTGGTGGAACCTTACCACCCGGGTTCGAGTCTCCGACTCGGCACGGGTGCTCGTAATTTCCTGGATTTATTCCAGGATTTAACCGGCGCTATTCTTTCAATAGTAGTCGACGTTCCCGTCGATAGCGAGGTGCCTATGGTGACTTCAGAATCTCGGGATCAGCCAGCTCAGTCTCTTGGAGGTGCTCATAGGGGTAGGATTGCGTACATGTATTCATAGGGGTGAGTGTGTGTGCGTGTTTGCGAGCGTCTTCAATTGCACTGCGATTTGCAAAAAAAAAACTTAAGATCTCTCAAAAATTGTAGTAAATAAATTTAAATTTGATCTAAGGATGCATTGATATTGTGAATTTGATTTGGTTTCTATTTGAATTTGTTTGAGTTGGATTTAAATTGATTGTGTTTAAACTTGAGTGGATTTTAAATTTGAATTTAAAAATCAAAACCCTAACTCTAACTATCCTACCCTACCCGGCTCAGAGAACATCTCCTATGCTACCACCTCTTTAGATGCTACCGTGCTACCAAACGCGGTAGCACCTAAATCGGTGCATCTAAAATTCATCAAAAAATATAAATAGATAGTGTACATAACATCTATCATCATGCAAAATTTAAAGTTGAACAAAAATTTGTGGAAGGAGATATAAAAAAAGAGAATTCAGCACATGAATAGTTGCGACTTTCTCTTTTTTATATCTTCTTACACATTTTTTTGTTGAATCTCAAACTTTGCATGATGACAAATGATTATATGTTCTATCCACTCATATTTTTGGATGAATTTTAGATGCACCGATTTAGGTGCTACCGTGTGCTACCGTGTTTGGTAGCACGGTAGCACCTAAAGAGGTGGTAGCATAGGATATTTCTCATCCGGACTGCTATCCCAACACAGCCCACTAACAATCCGACCGGCTCACTACCCTAACCCGCTAACTTCGATGCCCGGAGCGACCCACCAATCTACCCTAAGCCTTAACTCGGCTTGACCCGCTAACCCGGTCTACAACACTTAAACTCAACCACGGCCTCAGGGGGCTTTCTATCTATCTTCTGGAAGATAGATAAGCCATCCATCTTTAAAAACCATTTTAGCCCAATTAGCTAAGAAAAAATAGACACTGGCTCATGTAATGTTCAATATTTCTCTAAAACATGTTCAACATTTGATGACAAAATGTTGAAATTTTGAAAACTTGAAACTTTGAAAACGAAATGTTGAAACTAGAATAACGAAATGTTGAAAGGCCGCGCCACCGCCCTTCACCCTCTCCGAGCTCACCTGCATATCCATGTCAGAATTCCACTGTCACAAACACGAATCGTAGACTATGATGGTTCAGAATCAGAGGTTTCAGACCTTTTTTCCAGGCAGGAACACGGCAACGAGCCAACGATGATGCGGCCTTACATGCTTTGCGTCGTAGGGCAGCCTGAGGACGAAGTGCTCGATCGTCATGGTGCTCAGCACGCGCCGCCCACGTTGATGGTCGCCTGCGGGGAAGAAATCGAGGTTGCGTGTTCGTGCAGAGAGGCCAGAGGCCTCGGGAGGCGGCACGTTCGTGCAGGGGCGGTGGCGCAGAGGCCACGAGAGGCGGCAGCATAGGGGCCGCGGTGGAGCAGAGGCCACGGGAGGCAGCGCGTGCGTGTAGGGGGCGGTGGCGGTGCGGCACACTGCGGGCGGCGGCATGGGGGCCGCGACGGCGGCGCAGCGGCCCGAGGCGGGCCGCGGCATGGGGTGGCAGCAATGGCGCATGGGGGCAGTGGCAGGATCAGGCGAGAGAGAGGGAGCAAGGGAGGGGGAAGGAGATAGGATTTGGGCGTTGAATCCAACGGCTGTTATTGTTTGCACGAATCTCAAACACTGGAAGGTGGGGAAACTAAGATCTACTGTAAGATGGATAGGAAATCCGCGGCCTCAGCCCCCAACTCAGTCAGCCCAGCTGACCCAGTAGGCCTGCTTCGGCCCGACCCACACACACCAAGAACTAGCCAGCTGGCCTGGGGCCGGGGCTCCTATCCATCTACCGAAAGATGGTTAAGGGATCCGTCTATAAAGCCCAACCAATGACCAATTAACGATGGCCCGTTCAACCACTATGTTCAACATTTCAATTATACTAATTCAACAATTTGAATGAAATACTTCAACATTTGACTTGAACATGTTCAACATTTGAGATTCAAAATGTTGAAATTGTACGAATGAGATGTTGAAATGGAAAGCACGAAATGTTCAAACATTGTATTCGAAATGTTGAATGGGAACTCGGCTTCTTCTCCGTAGGGCAGGGAGGCAGCGGCGCGGCTGGGTACAGCAGCGACAGCGCAGCGCGAGTGGCGGCGCGGCCGGGTGGAGCGACCACAAGAGGGCCAGCAACGCGACCACAAGAGGGGTGGGCGGCGGCGCGCGGGGCAATGGAGCTTGCGGCAATGGAGGATGGCGGCTGGACCTGTGTGCGGCCGTCGGGCGGGGCGCGGCGGTGGCCTCGGGCCTCGAGAGGGCCTGGCGGCCAGCGCAGGCGGAGCCGAGGGCCGGCGACGCACGAGAGCCGATGACAGGGGCCGGCGGCGTGCGGGAGCCGGCGATGTCGCGGGAGCCGAGGGCCGACGGCGCACGAGAGCTGGCGGCGGCGTGGGGCCGGCGACGTGCGGGAGCCGGGGGCAGGAGCGGATGGACGATGCGCAGGGCTGGGAGAGTGGCGGAGCCCGGGCAGGAGAGCACCACCGGCGGCAGCGGCTGGCTGGCCACGGTGGCCGCGGGAGCAGGTGGAGGGGGAGGAAGCAGGGGAGAAAAGGAGATTAGGGTTTAGTGGTGGGTTCCAACGGCTCCTATTGGCCAATGTATACTATAAATTCAAGTGCAACTAGCTTTCAATAATTGAGCTCAAATAATAATTTGCCATCACTTTGTTTCCGGAGTCAACTTTGCCGTGGGCGGCGCTCGGCAAACCCTTTGCCTAGTGTCAGATCAACCCTCGGCAAAAAAAAAAGTACCGGGGGACAGGAAGGTGACGGTGACAGCGTGTTTGCCGAGTGTCATGACAGGAAGCACTCGGCAACACACGCCGGCACAGTGTTGGCTTTGCCGAGTACCGTGGGAATCAATCTACAATTCAATGGGTTCCAGATGGAGAGCAACCCTACCCTTGAAGGGATGAAGAAGATCGTCACACTCAGCTACAATCACCTGCCTTATGAGCTCAAGGCCCTGCATGCTCTACCTTAGCATATTTCCAGACGATCACGAGATCGACAAGCATCGGCTCCTGTGTAGATGGATTGCTGAAGGATTGGTCATGGAGAAGCTAGGCTTGACCCTGATGGAGGTTGTTGCTGAATCCTACTTGGATGAGCTTGTGAGCTGGAACATGATCGAACTGCGTGTCGATTTCGACTACTACTGGAGAGTGGAGAGTCATGGTGTCCAAGTCCCTGGAGAGTAACTTCGTCAGCCTCTTAGGAGGGCAATATGCACGGCTCTCGTATGGTAGGATTCGTCATCTCTCCATCCAGAGGGGCAATGACGACAGGAGGCCCCATCAAGACACAGATCAGCAACCCAAGAAGAAGATGATCAAGGCAGGGATGGACGTGAAGCATGTCCGATCATTGAGCATGTTCCAACACCAAGGGCAGAGGCTGCTCTCGATCTAATAGACAAGTTCACCCTGCTGAGAGTACTTGACCTGGAAGGTTGCGAGGGCATTTCAGACCATCACATGAAGTGTATCTGTGGGCTGTACCTTCTCAAATTCTTGAACTTGAGAGGCACAGATATCCGGCAGGTGCCACCTGGGATCAGGAAGCTAGAGCATCTACAGACGCTTGACGTACGTGACACACGTGTTGAGGGGCTACCAGACACTGTGAAGGAGCTGTACAACCTCGAGCGACTGCACATCTCTCACAGCAGCGATCCAAAGTACATGTGACGGCTTCCTCTAGGGCTCAACAAGATGAAGTCCCTGTGGGCAAATGGACATGGACACAATAGTTTAAAGAATAGTACAAAGCTACGAGAGGGCGGTCTTGTTGCCGCCGCGCTTGCTGGCCATGGACATGCATCTACCGACTCGCGCCATCCCACGAGCAGATCACAGCGCGTATGGCATCCACAAGTGTGCAAGGAAATGAAAAACGGATCGGACATTGGCCACCCCGCGTGAACGCAGCACGACGTCGGGCGCCTGACTCGTGCTCTGCACGCCGAACGTGCCCGAGCTTATTACTACCGACTGACGCGCTCGAGCACAAACGCTGAGCCCAAAAAACTGGCACAACAAAACAAGAGCTGAGCAAATGCATGAAGTATAATCCGACTGATAGAGATCACTACTCGTACTTGACTGTAATCTGGAACTGTTTAATGGATTCCTCGCTGCGCCTCTGGTTCTCAACCCTGAGCTGCTCCAGGGCACGCTCTAGTGCAGGGTTGTTCTTCCTACCCCAAAGGTGTACCTCCTTGAGGCTGGTCAGGTGCTCGATGCCGTCGATCCTCTTCTCATAGTCAATGAAGTTAAAGAGCAGTGTCTCGAGCTTTGGCATGGACCCTTTCTCGAACCAAAGAACATTGGGTTTTTCAAAGTTACAAGACACTCTCAGGTCGCTGAGCTCCGGAAAACCGTGTCTGGTGCGTGCAACCAGGTCCCGGTCGACGTAGCACATTTGCTGAATGCAGATGATCTTGAGGCTTGGTAACTTACACAGGCCGTCGAATAGCTGATCACCAACAAGCTGTCCCCAAGACATGCTGAACTGAACAAGGTGAACGAGTGACCCGATCCAGGAGGGCAAACCATTAATGCCGCCGGCGATCATAAGGTACCGGAGGAGTTGCGACGGCGGCTCGGGCATTGTATGGAGAAAGTCGAGTGCTCCCTTGTCGTAACCCACATCTCCTATGATGAGGCGTCGGAGGGAGTATAACTTGCTCAATGATTTGGCAAGCTCTGGGAGCACCTTGTCGTCCTTGATGATGTCGGTGTCGACGTAGACACTTATCTCTTCAAGTTGTTCTAGCTCACCCACTTCTTTTGCAACCTGCACATCATTTCCGAGGCATGAGAAAGCCACCTCGCGCAGCGCCTTCATCTTATTGAGCCCTAGGGGAAGCTGCCACATGTACTTTGAAACATCATTGTGCGCTATCTGCAGTCGCTCGAGCTTGTAAAGCTCCTTGACAGTGTCCGGTAGCCCCTCAACATCGGTGTCACGTACATCAAGCGTCTGCAGATGCTCTAGGTTCTTGATCTTAGGCGGCACCTGCCGGATATCTGTACCTCTCAAGTTCAAGAATCTGAGAAGGTACAGCCTACAGATACACTTCATATGACCTTCTGTTATGCCCTTGCAACCTTCCAGGTCAAGTACCCTCAGCAGCGGGAACTTGTCTAGGCGATCGAGCAGCTTCTGCCCTCCTTGTTGAAACATGCTCAGTGATCGGACATGCTCCACATCCATCCCCTCGATGCCGTGTCCTGGCATCTTTTTGCTGTGTTGCTCTGCGTTCCCCTGGATGGAGAGACGACGAATCCTGCCATACGACAACCCTGCATATTGCCCTCCTAGAAGGCTGACGAAGTTACTCTCCAGGGACTTGGACACCATGACCTCAAGAAGCATGTCGTGCACCCGGCACAGCTCCACTCTCCAGTAGTAGTCGAAATCAACACGCAATTCAATCATGTTCCTGCTTACTAGCTCATCCAAGTATGATTCAGCAACCTCCATTAGGGTCAAGCCCCGCTTCTCCAGGACCAATCCTTCAGCAATCCATCTACACAGGAGCCGATGCTTGTCGATCTCGTAATCCTCCGGAAATATGCTAAGGTACATCATGCAGGCCTTGAGCTCATGGGGCAGGTGGTTGTAGCTGAGTGTGACGATCTGCTTCATCCCTTCAAGGGTGGGGTTGCTCTCCATCTGAGAACCGATTGAATTGTAGATTGATTCCCATTTATATTTGCTTCCTGCTGATGTATAGCCTGCCAAAACGTTAGCGATGCTAACAATGGCCAATGGCAGCCCAGCACATCTTCTTAAAATTTTCTCAGTTGTAGCTACAAGCTCCTTGGGGCACTCCTTGTTGCCAAATGTTCTTGCAAGGAACAACTTCTTGGAATCTTGGGGCTTGAGGCGTTCCATGCGATGTATGTAGTGTCGCCCACCGATTGCAGGACTGCATGCTTTCGCCACAGTTTCTATCCTAGTGGTCACGATAATTCTGCTGTAGCAGCTGTTCTTTCTCAACAACACCTTGGATTGGATTGCGTCCCATGCTCGTACGGTCCACACATCATCGATCACAATGAGGTACCTGTTTAGTCATGTATACCATGGTTAATTGAGCTGTGTATACAAAATGGAGCTACCCCATACATTCAAAATGTATGGAACTTGCCACATGAAGTTTCAAAAGTTGTGACTTGTGAAACAACTTCCTTATTGTTGTAACTTTGTGTCTTTGTCACAGGCGACTAGACGGAGAGGACTCTCCCGAGATTATTTGGTCGAGAGCCACCTCATGTTTGCCTGTCCGCCACATGACCACCTTGTAAAGAAAAAAAAACTTATCCCTCTCACGGTCTCACTTATGCAGTTATGCTCCTGCATCCTGTCAGTTCACCATCTTCATCGACTCCGGCTGAGTGCGACCCTGCTGCCACAGCTCCTGCCTGGCATTGCCGATGCCCCGTCAACTGCGGCTGATGCCCCCGCCCAACTCCACTGATAGCTGCCAGACCTCCCTTTAGCCTTTTTTTTTATCACGACCTCCCTTTAGCCTTGGGAGCACATGTAACCAAAAATCCTCTCAATCCCGAACCCTAGTGCCTCTCCAGTGCTCGCATCCATGGATATGCTCGTCATTCTTACTTCATCGCTTTATTATTTTGTTCTTCCTCCCCTTTATCCTTTCCCTTTTTAGGAACAAAGTGGTTCTAACATTGGCTTCGTGTTGGGCTAAAACAAGAGCCCTTTCATTTTATATTGTCTATTAGTTTTTTGGTGGAAATTTAACACATATTCTTGAGGAGTTTAAAGTCTCAAGTTGATTTATAAAAACTAAAATAAATTCAATTTGAATTAGACTAGTGTTAGTGCATGAAAGTACATATATAGTACTAGATGTTTCATCCATGGTAAGATGATACATGTGGGCGAGGGGAAAGTGAATTTGGTTACCTTGTGTAATAAAGATAGTGCCTAGATATAGCATGAATCATAAAAGGAAGTGTTCTATCTAACACTTTGATAAAGATGAGTTGTGAAAGTGTGTGAGTCTTAGTATAGGGTGGTTGTGCGCACGGAGAAAGTGAAATTTGGTTTTGGCCATGAATGATGTGTTCTTCCATTTGGAACTCAGAGTAGCTGCACACTCCTATGTTCCAACATATTTGGTTGTGGAACAAATTGAGTCAACCATGAGTTCTACAAAAAGATGCTCTAGACTACTCCCTTCGTCCTGAATTACAAGTCGTTTTATAGGTTTCATGATAGATTAAGGAGCCTGTCAAAAGATGCATGTACTTCTGAGTTACAACTTGAGGGTCATGTTGTCTAGTGTTTTAATGGCAACTGAGGATAACAAGGAGAACACTTTAACTAATGCACCACAGACTAATCTTAGTAGCTCTGAGGTGTGATTAAAAAACAAAATTGACCAATGTGGCTACAACGTTTTGAATTTGATGATGAATTTAGAATGTTTGGATCTCTTATATTATATGACGAAGGGAGTACTAAAGTACTACTACTTCCATTTCAAATTATAGTTAGTTTGATTTTTTTACTCCAAGTTTGACCACTCATCTTATTCAAAAAATTGTGTAATATATCATATTTTTTTTGTTATGGCTTTATTTATTCATTCAAAAATGACTTAATTTTGACTATGTTTGCGCAAATTTTTTGAATAAGACGAGCAGTCAGACTTAGGGTCAAAAAAGTAAAACAAACTATAATTTGGAACGAAGGGAGTACTAGTGGATTCAATCTGTAATCATTGAGTTGTTGATATTGATAAAAAAAGACACAAAAGTATGAAAATATATTCCACTTCAGGTAGCCTTTGGCCTTCTCCTGATCTTTATTATAAATATATTCATCCTTTTGGATGTGTGTACAATATGAGGCCATCCCCTTAGTAAATGGGTTTCCTGGAGAGATGAGAAAAATGAATCATAGCATCCCCTCTTCTCTCCTAGGGCGTGGTCCAGCGGAATGACCTAAGAGCAGGTAACGACCCGTAGCAACACATGGACATTTCCACTAGGGATAATATATAATACCCATCTCATCTTAAATATTGATGTTGCTTGGGACATCAATACAATGTCCAAACACAATTTTGGTCACTAATTGCACAGTTGTAATATATGTAGGGAGCCAAGTAATTTGAAGTTACGCCTGGTGAATGTTCTCGAAGGACCATAGGGGTTATGTGTGACTGCAACATTGAACTTGGGGGGTCTAGGATAATGCTTTATGGTATGTCATATGGGTTGTTTGTGATGGAAATGTTAGTCTAAGTGTGTGACGGAGTGATAGGGGATATTGTTGGGTTTGGTCCTATGGGGGTAGGGCTCACCCATTAGGTTATCCCTTTTGGTTGATTTAGACTTGGGATTATTGGTTGTGGCCTGTGGGCTCCAGTAGACATATGTCCGGTAAGTACAACGAACATCTATTATATCAATAGCGTTCAAAGAAGCCACTATGTTCACCGCGCCAGAGTTAAGCAATTTTCCACTTCAATAGTAGAAAAAGTGACAACATACACTATTAGATTTGCCTACATTTGGCCAAAGAGTCCATATCAAATACAATTCACAAAAGGCTAAATTCAGGAAAAAAATTAGAAGTCAACTAATTAGTCTTTGTTGAATACGAATAATAACTATCTGAATTAAAAATAAAAAATAGTAGTTGATTGAGAGTCCATGTCAGAAACCATTAATATATAAATAAATTTGAAATAAAAATAGTAGTTGGTTTATAAATGATTTCGGATGCAAAATAGTTAAATATATATAGTCTATGCCAAATCTAATTTAAATGATTTGAAAATCAAATTGAGAGTCCATATAAAATATATTTAAATGATTTGGAAGACAAAATAGTTGGAGAGCCTATGACAAATATAATTTATAAATAACAACATCTAGAACATGTATATATTAGAAGAATAATATTAAAAGAAGACAACATGTTAGCCGAAAGGGCCTAGAAATTCCCACGTTAATAAAAAAATAAAGAATAGAAGTGTTAGATTTTATGAAGATGTAACAATATAGAATAGACTTAAGAGTCCATATCGAATACAATTCGCAAATGCCTAAATTAAGAATTAAGTAGTAGTTGACCAAGAGTGCATGTCGAAAATGATTAATATATAACTAAATTTGAAATAAAATAAATACAGTAATTGGTTTTTAAATGATTTGGGATGTAAAGTAGTTAAATAGAGTCTATACCAAATATAAATTAAATTATTTGAAAAGCAAATTGAGAGTTTATATAAAATAATTTAATGAGGCAAAATAGTTGGAAAATATATACAAAATATAATTAATAAATAACAACATCTAGAACAAGTAAGCAGATTACTTATACAACTAGTTTTAAATAGTTATGAATTATGTTTTGCGCCATATTACATATAATGACTCATACTAGGCCACTTGCCCAAAGTGTTTTAAATCTCTGGCGAAGCCAGAAGATATAGGCAGCTATAGCTGTAGTTAAGCCATTTAGCCGTTTGGGGGGTGGGGGGGGGGGGGGGGGTGGGTAGCAAATATCAAAAAACTTGCAGGATTTTTTGCTGCTGACAAACGTGTCCACCAACTCAGCTGCTGCTTCGGCCTTTTTGGGCCCTCTGAGCTAAGAAGCCCATGACGAAATGTTGCATATTTGGCCCATTGCATGTTAGCGGCGGTACACTGATGGGACGCACGGCGATGGCTTGTGTCGATGATGTCCTTGCAATCACAAGATGAACTCACACGAGTTACAGTTACCCTTTGGGCTATTTGGTACGCGAGAAGGCAGGCCATTCATGAGAATATTTATCAAAGTCCCATATCAACACACTGTTTTGTTTCAAAGTTTGTTTCGGAGCTGCAGGCGACCAAAGCAACAAAGGTTGACAGAGTTGCTGGACATGGGATCCCACCTCGCTGGATACCTCCTCCAGTAGGCTTGGCAAAAATAAATGTTGACGCTACGCTATCAAAGAATACTGGAGTAGTTTCAGCTTCTGCGGTCGCAAGAGACTCAACTGGCAATTTTCTAGGCGCATCGGCTCTGGTTTGGGAAGGCATCACTGATCCTGAGACGATGAAGGCGATTGCCTATAAGAAAGGACTGCCACTTGCAAGTGATCTGGTCCTGCAGAAATTCAGGCTGGTGTGTAATAATGCAAGCGTGATCAAGAACATGCAAGAATCAGGTTTGGGAATATACGGTCATATTGTCAAGGAGATCAAGGCAAGGGCTGGTAATTTTAGTTTTTCTGAATTTGTGCACGAGGGGCGAGAGTCAAATGTTTTTTTCGCGAACGTGGCTTAGCACGTATTTCATTAAGAAGAAAGCAGTTTACAAACAGTTTTTGGAGCCGCCAAACAGGGCTTGACCAACCCAAGAGAACTAAGGATAAACGACAGAGAAACACTGAAAAAGGACTACAAACCCAACGCACAGCAACAAACGACACATACAACAGAAGAAGCATGAAGAGGAAAGCCACAACCAGCTTAGCTACCCAACCGGCGACCCTAAAACTAAACCTGCACAAAGGATACACCATCACCGAGGATGCCTTCCAAGCGGTGGCAAACCATCCACCCGACAGCAGTACACGGCGGCAAAGCATCCGCCAGAGAAGGAGAAAGGTGGCATAGCATCCACCCACATCAGATCTGGCGGCAAAGCATCCGCCCAAGAGAAACGGTGGCAAAGCATCCACCTATCACGACCTGAGCGGCGAAGCATCCACTCAGAGCAAGCACCAGTAGCACGACGGCGGCCAAGCATCCGCCCGGTGGCAAAGCATCCACCCAAGAAGTACGACCCTGGCGGCAAAGCATCTGCCTAAACAACGACCTAGACGGCAAAGCATCCGTCCGAGAGCAACCACGATCCGCAAGACGGCAAAGCATCCGCCACGCAAAGCAACCAAGGCAACCTGAGTGATGGTGGGCAACATGAAACGAAGGCAGGTTCAGCAGCCGCCGTCATGACGCCGAGAACGACACCAGAGCAGGGGAGGGGAAGGGCCCTACCCAGGGCCAGCAGATCCAGCCATGGGAAGAGCAGATCCGGCCCCCGGACGGGCGGATCTAGCCTCCGGCGGCCGGAAACGGGCCCGGCGGCGGTGGGAGCATTGACGGCGACGAGGAGAGCACCAGGCTAGGATTGAGGCAGAGAGGGGAAGGAAAAGAGGTGGGAAAGGAAGGAGACTGGAGGGAGGGAGAGGCGGCGAGGCCGCCGTCGCCGGCGGGGGTTTTTCTGCGGTGGCGGCGTCGCCCCCCGAGTCGCCTGGGAGAGCGCTCGGGGGGGCAACGAGAGAGAGTTCCTCGCGAGAGTCAAATGTTGATGCTCATGTTTTCGCTAGGAGCTCGATTTATGCTGTCTTAGGCAGACTTGTTTGGTTGACTGAACCGCCTAATGGTGTATGTAACACCTATAACACTGTCGACCAATAAAGCGAGGTGTTGATGCTCAAAAAAATACTGCTATTAGCGCCTGGAAACAAGGGTCAAAAGTTAATTATCCTAGCGGTAGCTCTTCCCAACAGCTATCTCCGGCTATAGTGTGTATAGCCGGAGATTTAAAACTTTAATTGCCAAACATAAAAGTATTTTCTTTGAAGTAATCAACACAACGATAATGATACAAAACAAATCAATTAGAAGAATTTATTTTTAACTAAAAGTATGGAACGCACACTATTTAAAATTTACGCAGGCCATCCAACTAGCATTTAAATCCTTGACAGTAATGATTGATAAGCATCGTGTACATACCTCTTGTCCTTGAGAAACTCCTTGAGCTTGTGAGCCGGATCTTTGTCGTCCGATAGTTGTGCCAGCGGTGTTTGATCATTCTTGGTGCCTCTTGCATTCTCTGCTTTAACCATCTCGATCTGGTCAAGCACCCGCTTGCACAGTTCCTCGAGATCCGTGACGGTCTCGAACGCCTGAGACACCGACACCAGCGCTTGGTACGGGAAGTCCGCCTCTAGCCGCCGGCACACCTCCTTTGCCAGCGTTGTCTTGCCGAGGCCCCCAAAACCCACGATGGAGAGAACCATGGGACGGCTCTCTCCGTCGACCAGCTGCTTGGCCAGGGTTTCCGCCTGGCCGTCGATGCCGACGGGGTGGTGGTGCTGGGGGTCGTGGGCGGGGGGCAGCGCATGCGCAGACGCCGCCAGGACCGGAGGTGCAGATGACGAAGAAGGGGAGCAGCGGCGCAGCGCGTCTCGGTCGACGCCGTACCGCGCGTGGCGCTCGCCGATGGCGACGGCGCGGGTTCGGAGGGCGGCGATTTGGCTGGCGAGGCGGCGGCGCGCCAGGAGCGTCCCGAGCAGGCGCTCCAGCCAGGGACGCACGCCGTCGCTCGGCCTGGACTTGATGCGGAGCTTGTAGAGGTCGATGCAGTCCTCGGAGTCGTAGGAGAGCTCGCGCAGCTGGTTCATCCACACCCGGACGAAGTGGTCCATGGCGGCGCCGTCCCCGGCCTCGGACTGCATGATGAGGAGGGCACTCATGGTGTCCAGATCGTCGCGAAGCTCAACGACCCTGGGGCCGACGCCGCGGAGCAGGCGATACTCCGCACCCAGCACCTGCGCACCATTGCTCAAGATGGCCTTTGCCGCCCCCTCCATTTTCCCTCTACCACGCGCCGGGGAAACTGCTCCACGAGCGGACAAAAGGAGCTGAGTATGAGGTTACACCAAAGTCTTGGCCTCCGTAGCTATACATAATAATGAACGAGGGTGTCAGTTTACTCCCTACGTTTTAAAATTGGCAACGTATCTAGTACAAACCAAGGACTTCGTGCAAACCCGTGCAAACCTACTAAACAAAGTTTCAAAAAATTCTGAAAAAAATCATGAATGTGCTTCTCAGCTTACCTCATCTATATATAAAATTTCATGGTCAAATTAGTCTTACTCTAGAAGTTACAAAAAAGACAAATTTTCTGACAACAATAATGGTTCAAATGCATCTCAAATTTGTCTTTTTTGTAACTTCTAGAGTAAGACGAATTTGACCATGAAATTTTATATATAGATGATGTAATCTGAGAAGCACATTCATGATTTTTTTCGGAATTTTTTGAAACTTTGTTTAGTAGGTTTGCACGGGTTTGCACGAGGTCCTTGGTTTGCACTAGATATGTTCCCTTTTAAAATTTACGTTTGACTAAAATTACAGAGGGAATCATAAAGTCTTATGACACCAAATAAATATCATAAAGTTTTATGACACCAAATAAATATACTATGAAAATAAATTTAATGTAAAAAAACTAATGATACTCTCAAAAAAAATTGGAATGACTTGTAATTTGAAACAGAGGGAGTAGTTGTCATGCGAAGCATTCATTGCATCATGTCAAGTTTATGTGTGTTTTATTTTCTTTTTGTACACCTGTTGCCAAAAGATTTTAGCTTAATCACATTTCCATTTTGCAAACTGATACGCAAGGACGACTGGATCTAGCGTATATTTTGATCTGTCCAGCTTTGAGCCAGCCTTAATCGATCCACTCTCTCGTAATGCAAACCGGCCAACGAGCTACTTGTACGCAAAGATTCCGCACAGCTATATTTTGACCAACCTTAATCCACCGACTCTCATTTATACTGGCTGCATTTTTTTTTTGGCAGAGCATCCTGCGCTGGGCGCTGCATATCTCGATGCAATACCTTACGCATAGCGACACAGTATAGATCTAGAGCATCCTACTGACCTACCCTCTGTCCACAAACCGAATGCAATTCTGGGTTTAACTGAGTCAAACTTCCTTAAATTTGACTAAGCTTATATAAAATATTATTAACTTTTATAACTATAAATATATATGATATGAAAAATATATTTTATGGTAAATCTGAAAACTTTTTGTACGCTTCCTAGTGTGAAACTTTTTGCAAAATTTACCCAACTAAACAGAGCCTAAATCAACGTTTAGGCAACTAGATGACATCGCGTTTAGAATATAAGTTTTTGATCGACCTAGGTAATAAGCCCTTTATACTAACACAGGAGACAATACTTGGAAATAGTCCCTTTGGAGACAAAAAAAATGAGAAAGAAGACTCTCTTTTTTTTTATTTTTTTTGCGAAATGAGGACGAAGACTTTGAGAAACAGACAAGCTACTCTACTCCTTGTGAAAACAAAATGGAAAATTAATTTGCATACCAGGTGAAGGAGGACACAGTAGCAGAAGTAGAGCAACGACACTATGACACTTTGATGCCGTCAGATGAGGGAGGGCCTTTCGTTCTTCTTCTTCTCGCGAAAGAGGCCTTTGATCAGTATGCCTGACGCTCACTGGGATTGACACCCAAAAAAAAAGTGAGTTGGTCATGGAAGAAATTCTAGGATTGACAGAAAAAAAACATGAGTTGGTCTTTGAAGAAAATGACCAAAGCAGAACTGCGGCGAGGCTGCAACCCAACGATTGTGATTGGAGATGTGAGGAATTAGATTGTGCATGTTGGGCTTAAACCAGAGCAGATTAAGTACCTAAACTCAACTGCGGCGAGGTTACAACCCAAGGAGAAAGAGGAAATGGGGTTTTCGGGGTTCCAGCTTCAGGATGCAGCGGCCTGCAGATCTGGAGGCAGGTGACGAAGAAAATGAGCAGGTGGTCGAACCCAACGAAAAGGAGAAACAGCTAGCACTCCGACATCATCCTCTTATTACCTCGGTCGCGTCGCCGTCGTCGGCGACGAGAGGCCTCCCAGCTAGTCGGGTTTGTGCGCGGTGGTCGATGGTCTCACTGCTTACTTCTCACGCCCATTGTCCTATGGAGAGGAACGGAGAATTGGATGCAAAGCGGAAGCAGATTGCGACTGAGGACCGGACGATGCTTTGTGAGTTGGGTGGTGGACGCCGGCGGCCACTCAGAGCATGATTGCATTTCGCCTCACAAATCGCGTGGCAACTGGCAAGAGCATCCAATCCACAGTAGATCGAGAAAAATCCATCCTCTTTCCTGGAGAGTGTTATGTTATAAAAGGGATTGATGGGCTGCGCTAATCCGCGCGCGCCAGGAGCGCTCTGGCGCGGGATATCGGACAGCCAGTTTCTTTCTTTTTTAGGAATTATTTTATTCTTAACCGTTTTTCTTTTTTGAAAAAATAGAACTTGTAAACACAACTTTTACACATAAATTTTTACACAACGCATAACTTTTAACACACGTTTTTTGAAAGATAAATTCTCATCATAACTTTTAGTCTATATACAACTTATACAACTTTTGCGTATAAGTTTTCCCTAAGAACTATTTGAAAAATAATTTTTAGCATAATTTTTACGATGCATACAAATAATTCATGGAGGACAATATTTTAGCACAACTTATATAAAGTTGTTATTTTTGTCCGGAAGATCTCTCCCACTATTGCTTTACGCACAAAGCTCATAAGCTCAATCCCAGGGTAGTACACGGACGACTACTCGATTGTCATGCAACTTCTAAGTACAATCATTGGTATATTTTTTAAGTACGGTTCTTATACATAGTTGTCAAGAGAACTTCAAACATAAATAAAAAGTAAAAAAGGACAATCTGAAAAGAAAAAGAAATAATGACGCCTGCTATTAGGGAACGTAATCGGTAAAGTTAGAAATAAAAAAATAATAAATACTTGAGGCGTCACGTGAGGGAGGAGACACTCGATCACAGTTGTCACATCGCTCGCCAGGTAGCGCTGTAGCGCGCGAGTGCCAAATTGGATTCCGCGGGATTGATTCAGGAAGAAAAATAAGCTCCAATACATCCATCGCTGCACGGCATCGCATCACCTCACCACGGCCTCGATTCGCCCTGCTCCGCCCGTTTCTTCTTCAACCCTGACGTGCGTCTTGCCGTCGATGAGCCCGCTGTAGAGCCTTAGGACCCCCGACCCTGGTGAACCGGCCTTCGCGCCGCCGTTTCTTGCAGGGACCCGTGCCGCCGCCGTTGCCTCGCATCTTGGCCTTGGCTCGCCGCGTGCCGCCACCCAACCTTGTCGGCCACCTCGCCGCTGGCGCATCGCGCCCTGGGTGGGATGCTAGGGAACCGGGTGCGCGAGCGCGTTTCGCACCCAAGTCGCGTAAGACGCTGCCGTTGCCCTGACCTCGCCGTCATGGCCGAGGAGGCCCTGAACCCGCGCGCGAACACGATCCCATGCCAAGATGGATGGTCAAAGGACCAAGCTTTGGCCTAACCCCACCGGACCCCAAGCCCTTCCGCCTCCGTTCCGCTTGCCGACGCCTCGGCGTCGCACACGTCGCGGCCAAGCCCTTCCGGGCAGCATTTGGCCGAGCACCAGCGGTGCACACGCACAGACCGTGCCCTGTCGCACGCCACACGCACGCACACGTGAACGAGCCCGCACCGGATCGGGCCGATCCGACCTGAACTGACGCGTGGGCCCCCTTTTTGCCAGCGAGATCGAGGAAGAGAGAGGGGCGAACTGGGCCGATTTGCCGAGCCAGCCTGCTAAGCGCGCGGGCGAGGAGAGCCTAGCAAAATCGGGCCAGCCTGCTAAGCCCGCGCCACGCTTAGCAACGTTGGCGGCGGCCGGTGAACCGTGGCACATCGACGATCCTCTAATGTTTGAGATTCATGCAAATACATCAATGCCTTTGGATCCACTCAAATCATACTTCCTCTCTTTTCTCTCCCTTTCCCATCCGACATCTCCTGTGTGCCACTGCCAGCCCTTGCGTGGGCCGCGCGCTGCCGCCGCCGCCGGCCGTCCCGTGCGCTGCCGCCAGCCCTCCTGTGCACCGCTACCGCCCTTCCCGTGCACCGCTGCTGCCGCACCCGCCGACGTGCCACGCTGGCCACGCGGCCCGCGCCGGCGCCGCCTGCCCGCGCCCGTGCGCCTGCTTGGGTGCGCCGTCTTTCCCTGCGCGGACCGCCGTTGACTCACGCCGCCAACAGAGCTCGCCGGAGCTCGCTACCGGCGCCGAAGAAGAAGATGCCCATGGAGAAGGTGCCCATGTGAATGTTCAACATTTAGTATTCACTGTTTCAACATTCCTCATTTCTAGCTTCAACATTTTGTTTGTACCATTTCACTATTCGCACCTCAAATGTTGAGTACGTTGAAGAAAAATGTTGAATATGTTCAAAACAAATATTGAATCTGTTTTATCAAAATGTTTAAAAAATAATACTTAAATATGTGTTATTTCCACTAATTGGGTCAAGGTGGACTTTAAAAACCCCGATGGACGCGGTGAACCGTGACCCAACACATGGAGGTCGGCGTCCGAGACCGACTCCGTGGAACTGGAGGCCTTCCCTATCTTTATTTTGGTGGATTTAATTTTGTAGATGGGGTGCTTTAGAAAATGAGAGCCTGTGTACCGTGGAGTTTTAGAATGCAAGTGAAAAACGTGAAATAGAGCGATCCAAAACAAGCCCATTGCATTTGGTGATTGTACCTGCCCTGCGAGTGAAAAATAAGGTGCACGTATTAAACCTTGTCTTGTTCAAAACATCAAGTATTTTCTCATAGGAGGATGTATTTATAGATAGTGATTATTGATGCACCGTACCATGACTAATGTTGTTAGTTAATCTAAATGGAGAACCCACTGTCGGATTTGCCTCAAGATTTTTATTGGGTTTTGGCAACAAATATATCATCTGAAAAACGCATAAGTGAAACAAGAAAACGACAGCACATTAGGTATTTGGCTCTACTTCCTTTTTTTAACGAATCGCAGTGCAATCGAAGACATTAACATTATACGCACGCATTCATCTCTGTGAATACATGTACGCAACCCTACCCATATGATTACATGTAAGAGACTGAACCAGTTGATCTAGAGATTGACAAAGTCAAAGTCACCATAGTCAGATCCCCCCTTCTCTTTTCTTTCCTCTATCTGATTTCTAAGGTAATATTTATTTTTCTACCGACAAAATTTAAGGGGTAAAATCTGTGGATTTTAATGATGTTGCACATGTTATTCTCTAATGTTTTTTTTAGAATCACAGTACATGCTTCTCATATGCACGCACACACACTCACCCCTATGAGCACCTCCAAGAGACTGAGCCGGCTGATCTCGAAATTGACGAAGTCAGCTATCGATGGGAGCGTCGTCTACCACTGAAAGAACAATGCCGGTTAAATCCTGGATAAATCCAGAAAAATGCGAACACCTGTGCCAAGTCGAGGACTCGATCCCGGGTTGGTAGGTTCCACCACAAAGAACCTTAGTTCGCATGTTATTCTCTAATGTTGTAGTTAATTATTCTCACACGTTGCATATGGCTGTAACATGAAGTACTTGCATCATGTGAAACAATGCTTAAACTAACATTTCTGTAACATCGTACAATTTAACATATTTATTCCCCTAAAAACATGAAACACCAAAGGATAATGTTTGCAACATTAGATAACTACATTTGCAACATCAAAGAATTAAACAGTTTTTCCCTGAAAATCGGTCGATAGGTAAATAACAAAACTATTTCTAATTAGCATGCATGGAGAAAAAAAAACAAAATTCAGGTCTTTAAATGGGAAGTTGCATATGTGTGGCACAAAATAATGGGTGTGTCTAGGAGAAATATATGGAAAATAATGGGGTGCGCGCCGCGCGCACCCTACGCTCCGTGCGCGCCCCGCGCCTGTGCCGCTGCGTCGTGGGCCTAGGCTATGTGCACCGTTGTCGCTTCTTTGCGGGTTGGGATGTATGAGTGCCTTTCTTGCTATATGCACATGGTTGTTTGAGGATATGCTCTGACTTTATTGTGTCAAAACAGGTGGTAACGCTCCGGATCACGCTTAGAGCGGCTGTCTCCTTCATTGGGAGGCAAGTAACGTAGCGGTGGTTGCTACAAGCTTTAATTTGCTATTTATTCTACATCCATCTTAAATTTCAGAATGATAACTTGTCAATTATGATCCATTCCAATATGAACTTATGAGCCTGTTATTGTTGTTATTATATATGCCTTGTTCTGTATTTTATAACTTGTAAAGACTCTTGTTGGAATAACTAGGAGGAGGCTTATGTTGTCAGATGAGAAGAGACTTATCTGTATATACAGTGTAAACTCTTCTTTGTGCAATTATTCTTGGCATTGCATTTCATTGCATCACAATGCATGGCATATGGAGTTATGTCGCCGCTTGATAGCCGCGATAGCCGCGACTGTACCGGTACAGCATCGTTTATTGGGCATAACGATGCAGCTTCATACTTTGTTGAGTATGAAGGCAGGAGACATGGCACTTTGCATTGCATTTGCATTTATGGTGTTATTGGTTTTCTATGGCATTTATTTGACAATGGTGGTGAGAAGTGGATCTTCTCCAAGGTTTGGCGATGGATTGCTTTTATTTACGCATGAGGTTGTTGGAGTTGATTTTATTATTAATTTTTCATGGAGGGGCTTTGCTTGCTGATAATAGTTAAACCATTATCTAATGAACTTGTAGTATAAATAGCTTGTTAAAGCTGGTTACTTGCGGAGATTTTATATCTTACCCCTATTTTTATCATCTCACATACTTGATGGATGGATGCTTTGCTTGAGGGGTTGGGAAATAGCAGCTTGTCACACACTTCTCTTAAATCAAATCTCTAGTGTTGTGCTGTAATAATTAAGTCTTTATCTATTGTTGTTTAATGTTGGCTAAGATTTGTTAAACCTTACCTTTTGGTCGTTTGAATATCATGTTAGGATCTTTCATTTATGCTAGTGTGCTTTATCTGTTTGCATATCTTTTTTTTTTGCTTCTGCGATGCTCCTGTTTTAGGGGAGATGCTGCCGAAATTTCTGCCTCTTTGGTCAGTGTTTGGTGTGGTTTAGTAGCATCCTAGTGTGGTGAAAACCTGGGGTGTTACAGATAAAGTTCAGATGTTGTGTGATTTGACCCATAGTTGTATATGGACAGATAAGAACATATTTTTCTCCTAGAACTTAATTTCCGGGCAAATGTTAGCATCCATCTTTTGCCATGACACCCCCATACTATGACTCTTACCAACCGTGCACTCATAGTTCCGCTTGCATTTACCTTTTGCATGTACCTTCCATTCACAAATGTGAAGACTTTTGGGATTTTCTAGAACAACTTAAGCAGAGAGGGAAAATACGGATTTACCGCTTAATCAAGTACATGAATCATAGTGATGCAATGAAATGCTACCGATTGAGATAATTATGCAATGTGTGACAGTGTTAAAATCGTGCCTATTTTGGTAATTGATGAAGTAGATGGAAATGTTACATGCCGCCTATTATGAGGGATCAGGCTAGTAGATAACACCATTTCATTTGTTTTTTCAAGATGCTAGCTTATTCTCAATTTTCTTCATTATACTATGCCATTTCTAATTATTTTCAATTTTTTTCTTTAAATAAAATAATCCAACTAGATTTAATCTAATTATTAATCTGCCTTTTATTTTTTTTATGCAAACCATATAGACTCGTGTAACATATACTACACGTCTAAAAACGTGTAAATCATCAAAGAAGAAAATTCTTGCATGTACACGCTCACCAGCACCTTGTCCAAGAATTACGTTTGATTGTATATAACTCTTTGCAGTAACTGATCGAGATCTCAGACGAAATGGTGACCAAGAAGCACAAAAATAAGGAAATCTTACTGTCAAGCACGTGTTCAAGAGGTCGCCACAGAAGACACGAGACAGTGCCCGAGCATGATCGCGAGGCAGCTGGTTCATCATCGATCACTCACCGGTAAAATCTGCCGTGTAAAACTCAAATTAGCAGCCACAAGCCCACAAATCTCGTCTCCTCGACTCCTCCATGTCGCCTTGTACACGAATGCGACTGTGTACCAGTGTGACCGTGTGGTTCTGGAACCTTCCGCCACTTTCTTGGAGATGGAGCGAGCCACCTAGCCCACGGCCATCCTCTCCCCTTTGAGCTCTGATCTGCATCCGCATGCATGGCGGCCTGGCCGTCCACATCGACGGCAACGCCATCACCCACGTGTTCGAGGTCCTAAGCGTTCTAGCAGCAATTAACATCCAAATATAATAAATCATATTCAGACATTAATCTAGGTGGTCAAGGAATGGTTATAACAAATCAAGGGGTGGCTATCCAACCATATTTTCGGCAGTCAAAACAATATGCAGTTTTGTAAAACAGGCCAATAGGTTGTGTTTATAAAACTGTGACAAAATATGCATCAAAAGTTGGGATTGAACTTGCCGTTCTCAAAGCCTTCCGGGTAGTCCTGATCGAGGTACTGTCCTTCGGGTTCGGGGTCGCGGTACTGGTCCTCGTTCACTTGCTCGCAGTACTGCTAGTCGACAGGTTCTCCCTCCTTCACACCGTGATCTACGACGTACACAAGCAAGCACACAATCAAGAAAAGAAATAAAGGTTTTATCGCTGAGCTCGAATTGAAAACAATTAAAATATGGGGATATGAGTAATATTTTTGGGCGGTTTTCTAATGGCATGGCCAAAATTATATTAGAAATGGCGTGGTAAAGTTTTAGGTCGATCGGAGGATTTTTGGCGCATGAAATGACGAGTTAAAGAGGGGTTCAGGGATTAAATAAGGATTCAGGGACCTATTTGCAAATATTTTTGAGGGGCAAGGGCTTGATTGGTATTTTAGAAAATATCCGGGCTATTCTGAAAAGGTCAGGAGTTTATTTAGAATTAAGCTTATATGGTGGAAGGGTTTATTTTGGAATATAATAAAGGAGAGGGTTTATTTTGTTAAAAGGCTAGAGAGTGGGATGGCTCTTAATGGAAAAGGGAAAAGAGCAGGGGGTATGGGCAAAATCGCCCTCTCTTCTTCCTCTCATCGCTGGAAAACAGGGGAGGGGGGCGGCGCGCCGGCGGTGGCCTGGGCCGGCGGCCCTGGGGGCTCGTCGGCGCTTGGGAAGTGGGGGAAAGGGAGAGGGAGTCGCGGTGGGTTGTTTCCCCCTTCTTAATTTGGACGGAGGTGGAGCGAGGAGGGTGGCACACGGCGGCGGGCGGCGGCGGCCGTGGTGGTGGCGCTGCAAGGCTCGGCGGCGGCCCAGAGTTGGGGGGAAAGGGGAAGGGGACCAAGAGGGTTCTATCCCCTACCTTGGTTCGGGCTGGGGCGTAGCGAGGTGAGCGGTCCAGAGGAGCCGGTAGCGGCGGCAGAGGAGCTCTTGGTGGCGGCGCTACAGAGCTAGGGAGAAGGCGGGCGGCGGCTGAGGTGGCTGTGGTGCTCGGAGGCGAGGTGGAGGGCCCTTTTATAGGCGCTGCAAGGCGGTGGAGCGGGCGAAGCGCGTTGGTGCCGGCCGGCGAGCTTCGCGGGGCGCCTTTAATGGCATTCAGCGCCACGGCGCGCGGCAGCGCAATTCGCGGCGGCGATGCGACGTCTCGGGCAGGAAGGACGCGCAAGGGAGGGCGAGCATGTGGAGGGGCCGGCTGTGGGGCTCGGCGTCGAGCAAAGCGGCGCGAGCGGCGAGGCGGGTCGCTGTGCGCGAGCTATGCGGCTCGGGCGGCGAGGCGGCGGCGCTGTGCGGTCGACGAGCGGCACGGCGAGCGGCGCGGCCGCGTGCTGCGCACAGGGCGCGCGCGTGCAGCGCGTGGGGACGGCGGGCCGAGTCGGCAGCGGCGGGCGGCACGACCGCGTGGTGCGCGTGCGCACGCATGTGCAGGGGCGCGTGCTGAGGCGGCAAGGGCACTGCGGTGCCGGCGGGATGGGACGGGGCGAGCAGAGAGTGGCAGTGAGTGGGGAAGGCGGCAGCCGGGGCTGGGCGCGCTCGGCGCGCGGGAGAGGAGGGAAGCAGGAAGAAGGAGAAGGAAGGAGGAGGGGAAAAGAAAAATGGAGAAAAGGAAGAAAAAAAGGGGGAGGGAGAGAGAGAGAAAAAAAGATCGCGCCGGCGAGTTTCGCGGCGGCGACCGCGATCGGACGAGCACGTGCGCCGGTCGGGCATGACGCGCGGAACGAGGAAGAACAGGGAGACGGGACGGCGATTGGATTCGGATGTCGGGACAGGTTGTTTGGGAGATTGGGAGATCGGGCGGGGGACAATTTCGGATGGATTGAGCTCAACGATGAAAAGAGATTTGAAAATATTTTTAGCGCGTGATTTATTTTGGTAAATTTTTGGGCTGTTATAGCCGAATACCAAACCGCGTCCCAAATGGGGGTCTTCTCATTCCTACGTTGAACTCTTATTTGATGTGTATAAGTGTATATGACTCAGTATTTGTATGCACGCTTATTAATATTGTATTTGTATGCATGGTTATTAATTGTTGCTTTGGTGTTGTCATTTATATTAATATGTGCATAGCTCATGCCGAAATTTCCTTTTATTTCACACCGGGGAACCACTTTTAACCGTCGGAAAATATCATTAAACTAGCGGTATACCGTCCAAACTGGCCGGTAAACCGGTCTAACCGGTCTAACCGGCCGGTAAACCGGTCCGAACCGGTTGCACTGCGGCTTTTGAATTCAAATTTGAATTCAATCGGTTTGGACCGATTTCCGGCCAAACCGGACTGGTATACCGGAATCGGATCCTGCCGGTTTTTGACCGGACCGGTCGGTAGTTAACCCTGGCCACCACCAGCGAGATGACCAGCAAAGCGCCCCACACGCCACACCACGAGTCCGCCACCGCCAGGCTGCTGTCTTGTGCAATCAAACTAGTAACCACAAAATGTCCCTAAAAAAAGTAAACACAAAATGCCAAAACAAAAAAGTCCACGCGCCCGGGCAGCTACCCACCCAGCTCGAAAACTGCGTCGACATGATTGGTAGTTTATAAATCTGATTTTATAAGTCGTGACTTAATCAGGAAATGAATCTATTAAATCTAGTTAGTCCATAATTTAATCACTAATTGCTACAGTAATAATTCGTTAATCATATATTAATTATACTTAATAGATTCCTCTAGAGCCCTAATTTTATATTAAATTGGCATCTAAACATTCGAATTGACATCCAAACATTTGACGTGACAGTTACATAAAAAATAAACAAGGCCTTAAACCTAGATAAAGAGGAAGATACGATACGATTGGTCAGACTCAGTTATCTTAAGTGAACTAATTTTTGGAGTTACTTATGCAGCAACTAAGTTATGCACAAGAGCCCTAATTTTTGGAGTTAGTTATCACTGTACCACGAATTTTGCTAAACAGCAGCAGCTAGTTTTTTTTGAAAGATTAAAACAGCAGCAACTAGTATGAGGAGATTCTTTTACTCACTCTGTTCGGCTGGCTTGTCAGCCAACTGTAACACCCAGGTGTTAATCACCTGTAATTAGGGTTAATCATATGGTTAACATGATGATTAGTACTAATGTTAATTATGTAAAGGCTTTCAATAAAGTTTGTTATTACTTTAACACATGAAATGACGAGTTCTTCAAATGACAGTTTTTAAACGTTTAATTTATATTTCAAATTGTAACAAACAGGTTTAAAAATAAATTTCAAACCGTTGCTTAAATGGACTTTTGCCCAGAACCAATGTTATAGGTTTTCGAATGATGAACAACTTTCGTGTTCAAAATTTTTTTCGTGTTGCCATACAAAAGTGGGAGAAAAAGTTGAATTTCAAAGTGTATAGGACATTTTCAAATGCACTCAAGTTTCAAATTTTATCTTTCAAACCAACCTTCAAATGAAGTTTTTCGTGAAACAAAAGTTGGAGGAAATTAAATTTTGAAACTCTTCGTTCTTAAAATTTTTTTGTGTTTCAATGCAAAAATTTGAGAAAATTTTGATTTACAAACAGATCCCTGATTTCTTGTTTTCTCGCACTTCAGTCCCTAGCTCACCTCTCTCTCTCCTCACTCTATTCTCCCTCACGCCGTTCGGCGTCCGTGCGTAGTCGCCGCCTCGGCGTCAGGGCCGTCATGCTGGCGCCGCCACTGGTCGACCACGCGTCGCGCCTCGACCGAAACCCGCCTCCTCGCCCCCGGTTTTCCCCCAACCCGCTCCTCCCTGGCACCTTGTGCCGGCGACACGCGCCCCCGGCGCCCCTCCGCGTGCCATGCCGCCAAACGTCGCTCGCCGTCGCCGCGCCGTTGCCCTCTTCGCTGCTCAAGCCGTCGTCCATATCTAAAGACGAAGCCAACTCCGAATTTCCCTCTCAGTTCATCACGCTAGAGCCAGAGCCAGAGCTCCTCCCTGCGCCAGAGGCGCCGCCGCCTCCGCCATGGCCGCCTCCGCATTGAACTCCCTGCTTCGCCTCTCCCTCAACCGCGCCAACCACCCGGCCACCTTCCCCGCCTCCCAGTGAACCTCCCCGGCCCGAACCTGCTCGCCATCCTTTGCCGGAGCGCCGCCGGCCACCATCTCCACCGCCGCCGCGGGCAGCTCGCCGCGGAGCCCTCTCGTCTGCCTCACCTCAGCCGCAATCGACCCCACCAATATCTTACCCATGGCGCCGTGAAGCTTGCAGACCTCTTCCCCGCCATCCACGGCCGCCGGAGCGCCGCCGCCGCCGCTAGCCACCATCACCGGCCTCCAGAGCTCGTGGAGCCGCCGCCTCCGGCCGTCCCCGCCCACGCCGAAACCACCTAAAGGTAGCCCTAGGTCCCCTCTACTTTCCCCACCCCGGGCCCCTCGCCGCCGGCGAGCGAGCTCGCCGGAATCCGGCCGGCCGCCGCCTTCTCTGTTCCTGGCTCCGGCCAGGGGCATTTCTGCGAGTCCCCAATTCTTTACAAGGTCTTTTCTGCAAAACCCAGGGACCCCGTTGTAAAGCTTTAGTTTAAGTTTTCAAATCTAATTAGTGAACTTCTAAATTCAATTATAAATCATAGAAAAATCAGAAAAATACAAACTAAAATTTGTTGGATTCCTTATTCTAAGATCTACAACTTTCCTTACAGGTTGATCTTCAGTTTCTAAATAGTTTTTGCTCTAGTTTAAATGTTAGTTTAAGTGGTTGCAAACTTTGAAAATGCCTAGTAAATAGTAGAAAAATGAGAAAAATATAAAACTAGTTGAGTTAGTTTTGTTTTGACATGTAGAACTTAGGAAAAATATTTAACCTATTATTTGTTTAATGTTTGTATGATGAATTGATTTAATCATGAGTAATGCTTGGTTTAGCTTATTTATTTAATATCTGCAGTTTTGGAAGTCCAAAACTTATGAAATTTATGCAGTAGCTTACTCTTTGCATGCTTAGTTCCCCATAAAAATTTGGTACCTAGAAGTTATGTGCATGTTTGTAAATATGTTTTTGTTCTGTTTGTCTTCCTAGGGCTAAATTAAATATTTTCTGTTGTCAATAAATGTTGGCAAAATATTGTTGCATGCCTTATCAATAACTCATCATGCTGGTGAATTTTGGTTACTAGTTTTAGGCGGCAAGTGATGTATCTGCTTTTGTTTAGTTGTTAGCCATAGCTTTTCTGTTATAATGGTTGATAGGCAATTCTTTTCTGCAGGTTTAATTTCAGTAACTCATGTTGATCTGGTATAAGTTTTGTTAACTCTTTTAAATACTAGAATATAGGTTACTATTATATCGTTTGGTCCCATGTTTCTTGTTAGTTAATTAAATTGTCATATTTGTTCTTTCTTACTTTATATCTTTGCTTAGCCTTTTCTAAACAAACTAGTAATGCTTTTTAGTAGGAAACACTTCAGGCTAAAATGTTTGAATAAACTTTCGTATGTAGCACCAACTCCTTTGCCTTTTGAATTTGGTTGTTGTATTCACTCGATAAATGATTGCCCAGTTATGTCTTTCTTCTTAATTATATCGCATTGCATTGCATCAGGTTCGTGCCCATGCAAGCGTGACTTGTGCCTGCCCTGCTTGCCCTTTCTATTGTATCGTCTACTGCACTTCCATGCATTCAAACATCCGCATTGGTGCATCTCATTTAGGTACGCTAGATGTACAACGCGTGGATGTAAAGCACGTGCGGACGGAACCGAACCACAAGATGGTGTTGGGTGGACGCACCCTGAAGAGAAAGGGACCCGCTGGAGCAACCGAAGACCCGGCTCAAAGTTAGAAGGGCCCAAGGTCTTGTTAGTACTAACACTGACTCAGTGTTATCCCAAGCAAGCCCCGGAGCATAACTCTAATTTAAATATTCAATGTTTATTTAAGTAATTGTGCATTTACGTTCTAGGAGTTGTATAAAATCCTAGTATGCATATTCTCCCTAGTACCTGTGAGTCCATACTAATATAGATGTCGTTACTCGTTAGAAATGCTTTGCTAAGTAGGATCTCGGTAGTAGTTGAGTGATTTCTGTCACTCGCGAGATTTAAGATCCGGTTACTTATGGCAAAGTAGTTTGAAAATGAATCTGTGAGAAAAGAAAAATAGAGACCGAGCGGAGAGAAATTGGATTATGGGTATGGAATGGATGAAAAATAAACCTCCGCCTATGTCGATTGAGGACCGTACCGTTGTTGGCACTATTGATCAAGGATTGAATAGTACTAACCATATACCGGAAGTAGGAGGTAGTCGAAACTGGTAAACTGTGTACCACTTTATGACGATACTTTGAATTCCGTCTTGCTACGCTGGGCGTGGGATGATGGCAGGTGTTGGATTGGATGTCGCCTCCGGGTTCTCCGGGAGTTCACCGTGAGGGGCCCTTCACCTGGGTTTTAGCAGGCGTAGTTCAGATGTCGTGGTGATGATGGGAACAGCTGACGCGTGTGGCCCGGCGTGGTTTGCATGTGTCATGTGAGTTAGGTCCACCTTGTAAGGTTAAATCGGATCGATTCGCCGTGACTCACGGTTATGAGAGCCTTGATCTCTCTGTCACATCGTAGTAAAGAAGTGGAATGAGAATGACAATGTGACTAGATATGTTTATGATACTCTTGAAAAATATAATGTGATATACCATGCTTGCTTTGGATGTTTACGCAAATCTAGTTGGTATTTGTACATTAAACTTGAGCTAAAATATTGGATACACTATTAGTCGCTTTCCAGCAAAATAAACTCCAGAGCCAAACACCTTGCATGTTTAGGAGTCAACTAAGTATATACCACTAGTCGGGTAAGTCTTGCTGAGCATTAGTATACTCAGGGTTTGTTGTTATCTTATTTTTAGGTATAATTGCTACTGTTGGAGTTAACCAGAATTCACATCGGTGGGCTCGATGTGACATCCTCACACCTTCGTAGTTATCGTTGTTTCCAAACTAAACTTCTATTTAAATTCCGTTGCATGATGAACTCTGATAATTTTGTTTAAAACTCTTTTTTGTAAAGCTTTGCTTTGTAATTTAAATTTAAGAATTTTTATCTGCTTGTAATCATTTGTGCTCGTTTTCGTGCGAGACTTTTAGTGTTTTTCGATCCTTAACCCGACAGACGATCGGATTACACCATTTTAAGTGCGTGGTAACTTGATTAACCATTAAAATGATAGTTAGCACACTTAAGCCGGTTTTATTTAGACAGTTCTGTTACAACAACCAACCAGCAGTGTTTTTCTCTCACATCGAATCAGCATCAGCTAATCAGTCAACAATATTTTTCTCTCATAAAAATCAGCTTAAACCCCCACAATCCACAGCTGCCACCACCAGTCCACTTTTGACCTGACCAGCAAAGCTCGCCCCACACGCCACGCCGTCCGTCCGTCAGGCAGGCAGCTGACTTGTGCAATCAAACCAAGCAACCACAAAATGCCAAAAAAATAAAGTCCGTGCGCCACGGCAGCCAGCCAGCCACCCAGCACGAAGCCCCCGCAAGAAGCCTCCCGGGGCAGTTCGGGAACTTCGCGTCGACATGATCGGTCGTCTATAAATCAAAACCCGCTGACCACGGGGCCACTCGAGTACCACACGACGCTCGCGTTTTCCCTTCGGGTTCACGCCCCCGCTCTGAACACCACCGCCCCCGGTACCCACTGCTGCTACTCTACCCTGCTAAAGCAGCGGCGCCGCTCGCCCCGCGTTCGTCGCCTCCGTTCGAAATCCCGTTCGATCTCCGGCCTCTCGCCGCACGGAATCTCTCTCCTAGGCTGCGCGCCGGGCGGGGACGCCGGATTCGGGATCATCCAGGTGCGGCGGCGCTCCATCTGTAGGTGATATGGCAACCTGCATGCTCTAATCTTCCCTGCATTACCGGGGGTTTTTTTTCTTTCTTATGTATGGAAGCGAGTTGATTTTCGTTGGAGTAGTGGAGAGGCGGCTTGGGGGTGCTAGCGATTGAGGTTCCGAAATTTCGAGCGATCGGTGCGGCGAGGGTTTTGAGCGCTAGTGTTTTGCCTACCCGAGCGGTTTAGATGGGGTTTACGCGGCTGGTGTCGGGCATCCAGGGATTTTCCTGCTTCGTGCTCCTTTTGTGCGGTCCAGCAGAAATGTTCGCTGGATGTACATGAAGTGCTCGGTTTTGAATGCGGAGTATTTACTCGACCGTTGCACCTTTTCAATTTATAGGTATTTAGGTAATAACATTTGTTTACTGCAGTGGTTGCGTGCTCCTTGATTTTAGTGGGAACTTCAATTTCTTTCTAATTGCTTTCGGTAGTGAACTTTATGAGTCTAACCTAGGCTTATGGAGTGATTGCTTTGCTTGATGAGGCATTCCTAATGGTAGGTGTTGCACATGTAGTATGTATTATACTCCCCTTCTCAGACTATACAAAGGTATTTTATTTTAACCCGGCCTTCAATCATCATGTTCTGACAAAGTGATGGCATACATCATTTCTATGTACAAAACCAAAGTAGCCTGAAAGCACATTTGTATAGGCTTTTTTTGCACTAGACATACGTATAATTTGAATTGTTGGCAAAAAATATACAAACCTTTTGCTTTTGCGAAACTAGATGCACCCGATGTTCTTGAATGGAGGACAAGAGTATATATGACCTGCTCATTACGTAAACACTATAATCGACATCACACAGCTACATGTGGACCCTAACAAATGATCTTCTCACACAAGCTGCTGTTCAAAGCTGCTGATACTATTCTACATGCAACACAATTTTTTCTTTGCTTTTTATTGGATTTCATGTGCAATCATTGTATGGAATGCACTGCACCAATCTATCGCTTTCAACTACCCTCGATCTTAGCACCTACTTATGATGCTATTTACATTGTTGATTAGAACCCATTAAATTTATTCTATTGTGGAGTAGCATCTGCATTAGAGTGTCAATCTCATTCACGCTCTACTTCACTTCTCACGTTGAATATAGTTCAACAAATTGATTCCCCTGTACACCCATGGAATATATAAATGGTGAACAGCCCACGTATACATAGTGTCCGACTAGTACATTTTCACCCTTCACACCACCAGTTCGCGTAAATTGCTTGATCTTGTGAGATTTTATGATTACCTTTATCTTCTTTCATGTAGAACTTGACAATTGGCATCCTCGCATCAATGATTTGCAGAAAGTTGGCCCCAAATTGTCAAAATGCTCCTGTAGTTGATGGCCACATGTTATGGTTTAAAATGGCTTCTGTTTTATGTTTCTGAATTTGGTCCTTGTGTTGCAAATGTTTGTTTTGGTTAATCATCTAATTCATCCATGCTCTGATGTCAATGAAATAACCAAACTACATGTCAGGAACTAGAAATCAACCATCTTATGTCTCACTTAATAGTAGATACATGATTTGTGGGCATGGGGCAATTGCTGATTAATTTATCATATATACTTTTGATTACTATATTCTTGTTACCCCTTGTCTACAACTAGGACAATTATTATGTTCATAGTTTTCTGGACTTGTTAAGATGATTTTTTTTTGCTTATTTGTATAACTGAATTGTTAAACAGCATGCTATAATTATCTTCTGTACTTTGGAGCAGTGAATGCGCAATGACACCATCTGCACATGAAACTACTAGGGAATTTTCCATGCAAAGCATTCTAAAATAAATAAACAATTATATTTGCATTGCCCGTTAGGTGAATTGATTGAAGTAGTTTGTTGGGACTTTGGTATTCGTTTGTTTAGCATAAACACAATTTTCTACTTTTCTCATGAGTTTCAGTCGATGAGGGCTTGCTATTTTCTTCAAGTATCTTAAACAGAAGTTCTGTAATTATATGTGTATTAAATTCCTTTTGATTTTTCATGTTAAGTAATATTGCTAGCACATCTTTTTAATCAGTATAAGAAACTGATCTTTCAATGATTGGTATAAAACGTGTCTTCCTACCATTGACGTTTATGCTTTGTCCATTTATTTTCTATTCAGGATAACTATGGCCCAGTTTACCAGTGCTTATAGTTTGAAGTTAGGTTCATACCAAAACAGAGTGAACTAATATTTTCATCTTCGAATTGTGACTTCGGAGGGGAAATCTTGTTCATGGCAACGGCATAATTTTCCATTTTTGCCACCTGTTATTTTGAGCTGAGACATTATGTATAGCAAAGAAACCTGCAAGAGACCACATCAGCTTGAGAAACTTGAGATTGGCAGGAGAGGAGAAGAAGATAAAGCATCTCATAACCCTGAACTAGAAGAAGGTGAGTTCAGGAAGGATGAACCAAGTGTTGTAAAGTTGCGTTCATCTGCTCCAATTTCACCTGAAAGAGGTTCCTATCAAGGAGGAATTGCAAATACTGTTATGCCGTCTAAGTATAGTTCAATAAGGGATCAATCTGTTAATGTGAGGCAATCAAGTTCTCATAGAATGTACTCTAAGATACACCGTCAGAGTTATTCTCCATCTTCCTATATTGGATCAAAAGAAAGGCATGAGCAAAGGGTGCGAAACTGTTTTAGCTACCATGATTATCACCATGTCCTGAAAAAGATTGAGGAAGTTTGTTCGGAAAGGCTCGGTAAACTATTGTCACATCAGAATAAAGATCGCATGGAATTCAATATTACACTAAAGAAACTGGGATTCAAATTCTTCCAAGAACATGCTTGTTCCTATAGAGTTCATTATGAGCGTGTCATACCAACAGCAAGATATCACAGGATGAAGCTACCGAAGCTAGCTTTCTGCATTTTGCGTAAGGTTTTTCATAGATATATGCAGTCCCAGATTATAAAATTTGTTAAGCTACAAATAAAGGATAGAAACAAAGAGAAGAGAATAAAAGAGCGATGGATATATGAGGCTACAGCTGGCTACCTTAAGAAATGTTTTGCTGAAACTTCCTTGGCATATTCTGGATTTGAGGTGGAGAAATTAAATTGTCATGTGCATGCTTATTCTGAAGGTGAACAACAGCTCAATTATTTGGACATGCAACATCTGACTATTGGAATTGAAGAAATTGCTTCCAGTAGAGAACTTGAAGGAAGCCATACAAATAAGGAGAGTGATATGTTTCAGCCAGAGCCAGTTATAGAAAACTTACAATCACCACTAGAAACAAATGGAGGTGCAGAGCATTGTTTATCTGTTGATGCACTAGAAGAAATTGCTATTGTAGGCATGTCTTCTCAGTCCAACTATGCACCTACCATGGAGAGTGAAAAAGTTGGGACACAAGTCACCCTCTCGTCGCCACCACAAAACAAGGGGGAAATTATGGAGAGATCATGTTCTCAGTTTGCCACTGATGAACCATTGGTACTTGATAAGGCAACATCAGCTGATTCAGAAAATGCAACTCTAGTCTTTGGAGAGAACCGAAGCTGTACAAGTCCTGCTGTTCATGCACTTGAAGGCTCTTGTTCTAGGTCCAAGAGAAAATTTCCTCACGGGTCTGACTCTAATAATCATGAATCAACATTGTGTCTTCAGGTATTTTAACTCATAATCTTTTTTATTACTGTATTGACTATCAACATTAAGTGTTGAGTTGGTTTGTGGGCTAGAGGAAATCACCATGAAGATTAAAATCAGTGGGCAAAAACTTTTCCTTTTGTTTTGCATGCAAACATTTTGTTTTGCTTATATCTTGGTTTAGAGGTCATGTGTTGAACTGTTGATTATAGTTTGATTGACGAGTCATGCTTACGAAGATGAATCGTCAGATAACACCTCAATGTTACTTTGATCTCGCCCCAAATGGTATTGCAGTGAAGGCACAAATTATTACTAGTGTCTGACCATTCAGTCATTATTGCAAATGAACACCAATGCAAGATCATAATTTCTAACATCATTTGACATAATTTCTCTGCAGGAATCTCAAGTGGAAAGGCTGCCTTCAGTTACTGCGAATCCAATGCAAGAAGCTGATATTGCAGGTAGCAAGGAAGTATCTAGTGGTGACACCTCTTCCTTTGGCCAAGTCACTGAACAGCGAAGCACCATTGCAGCTTCATCAACATTAGTTCAACCTTCAACACAACCACAACTTTATGATCCAACTTCTCAAAGTGCTGCCCAGCTGTATCAACCATCTGGTGTGAATACTTTTTCAGTATGCACTGGGTTAGACAGCCATGGGGCATTAAATTCTCAGATACAATCAGCTAACCAGATGACGCCAAGCTCCATGGTTGAGCATACACCTGAAAGTGGGCTCCAGTCAGATCCAGTTACCAATGAGTTTACTCAACTTCTTATGTCGATTAGCAATCACACCTCTTCCTATACCCAAGTTACTGAGCAGCAAATTGCCTCTAATTCATTCTTAAGACAACAATATGGTGTCCAGACCTGTCAAACTTCTAGTCATCAGCACAGAGCATCAAATGTTCAGCGACAATCAAACAACCAGACAACAGGCTCCACTTCTGGACTGCCTGAAAGCCGTCTTCAATCAGATCCATTAAAAATTGAAATGAATCAATTGCTTATGCTGCATGATATAATGACCAAGAGGCATCTATGTAAGGTTAGTTTATCAAACCCTTCTATTAATTTCTTATTTATCCTATGTTCTTAACAGTCAACTAGCATATTGACTTAGCAACTCTTGTGGTGATTATCTAATCAGTGTTTCCGCTTGGATTTGCTCAGCGGCAAAAAATCATCTTGGATTGTCAAATGGAGGTGGCTGAAGTTAAAAGGAAGTTTGATGAGCAATTCCATAATTTAGATATGGAATGGTTGCAGAAAAAGAAGAATATTGAGATACTCCAGGAGAAAATATGTAAGCAACAGATAGTAGCGGAGGCATTTCAGGCTCTACATAAGGCCTCTACTGGAGTTGCTTCATGCAGTCAAATAGGTACGCATTATTTATTGATCATTACCTCTTTCTTAACAAATAAAAACAGTGTTCATACTAATTTACATGAATTGGAGCCTTCATCTTCTGCCATTGTGCGTTCCATCAGAGATTGCATAAGCTTGTCGTTGCACTATCTACCCAAGTAACCATTAACATATAATTATGATTGATCAGTCCTGTCTTTTTATTAACAAAGTGTTATGATCCCTATTTCTTTGAGCAATATGATCAAGGTTTTTTTCACTAAGATTTATCGATACGATCAGTAATGATGAATGCTCATAAATTAGAGGAGGCTTATGTGTGTTTTCCTGTGAACATACAATTGGTTTGGTTGCAACACTGCATCTTAGTGAAATATTCAAATCTGGCTATTGCTACCAGATATCGGTAGATTTGGAGGAGCAAAACACCATTGCGGAGTAGTACACGTGTGCACAACACGTGATTAGCCTAAAATATATCCAGAAGATTACTACTTACTAGAAATGTTTAACAGATAAACTAAATTAACAATAATTCTGAGGATCTATTATCCTCTAATCTGAGCTATTCATATTAAGGATTTTGTGTTGTTTCTGTTTGATTTAACTAATGATTATAGGGCCATCATTTAATAAAGTTGTAATTTAATGGCAGTCAAGAGGATTTGAAGACGTACTTTCGAGCTAAGGGAATCCACAAATCGTACTGGTTAAATATTTGTTCTACATTTTTGCATTGGGCGTGATGAAAAGATAAAACATCTGAATTTGTTTAGTGGTATAGAAATAATTTCTGTAAAGCACATGTCCTGTGCTTGGCTGGCTTATTAGGCGAACAAAACATAGTCAATAATCTGGACTTCTGGAGTCATTCGTCGACAACTCCAATTGCTTGAATTTGTTGCCTAGCTGCTCTAGCCCCTGTTCCGCTAGGCGTCGATTAGCCGGCGATTAGGCGCGACTGCGCGCTGGGCGAAGCCCGTCGCCTCGCCTATGGGGGTAGTCGCCCATCTAGGCGGGCGGAGGTGGCGACCGGCGCGGAGAAGCAAGGACAGGGGCGGCGGAGGTGGCGACCGGCGCGGAGGAGGCGGGGGCGGGGGTGGCGACGGCGCGGAGGAGGCTAGGACGGGGGCGGCGATGGCGCGGAGGAGGCTGGGACGGGGACCGCGACCGGCACGGTCGGGAAATCACCGTGCGGTGGAAGGGATAGGGTTGGGATGAGGTCCCTTAGAGATAAGGTTGCTGTACAAATTGGGCTTGGGCTGTTTTATGGGCCTTTTATGTAATATTTGGCCCACATGTGTCCTGTTTTTTCTTTTCTAATAAACTTTTGTAGGTAAAATATGAATGGATATAGAACGCCTAGCAAAACGCCTAGCAACGCCTAGGCGCGATTAATCCCGCCTAGGCGCTAGGCTGAGGGTCAGCGCCTAGAATCCACCTAGCGCCTAGCAGAACCATGCCTCTAGCCGATCTATACGTCCCTCCATACCACTGTTTTTATGGAACCAAAAGAATATAACAGAAAATTTGCACTTTTAACCTTTTGGCATTGTGGTTCTTGCAATCTTGATAAATGGAAAAAAACAAACTCACTTTATGTCAAACCTTCACTGCACTAGCGAAGTGCAACACTACAATCCTGCTTGGATCCAAACTATCAAAGGGTGTGGTTGGCATTCTGGTCATTTTTGTGGATATACTATCTTTTGATGTATTGGAGACTTCCTTTAGGGGAGTTGCATTATGTTTTGATTCAAATATTCATGAATTAGACTGCTTTGCAAAGTAAAAAAAAAGACATTGTGAAATTATATCTTCTTGTCACTGATTGTTCAGACATGCAATTATGATAATATCATCTTTCTTATCCTACTCTGGAAGTGTTGTGTTCTCATCTGTAGATGGTTTAAGTAATAGATAAATTTTGTTCAATCCTGTTGATGTGCTTACCCTTTGTATTAGGTGCACCTACGAGAGAGCCTAATCAGCCATCAGGGCAGCAAGTTCTGCAGTTTTCTTCATCTGCAAGCATGTACTGTCACCTCAACATGCAGCGCAACCATCCACAAACAACTTCCTAAGACTGCCTGTTATGACCTTGCCACAGGCTGTAGCTAACACATCTGGCAGATCTGCAACTAGTTTAACACATGGTCCAAGTGGTCTGATGGGCGCTGGAGCTGCATACCATGCACCTCCTCCTCATCTCCAAGCCTTTGCAAATTTGTTGCGACCTTCTCATGCAACCTGACTGTCTACCCGTGGACTTCAGCTGACTTAGAAAGTTAGAAGTCGTGTTTCCTCTTGGATTTTGATGAGAGAGCGGTGTCAAACTGAATAGTTGTTTGGTTTGCATGCTGTTCATCAGATTAACAGTCTGTTGATTTCAGCACTTTCCACTAGTTGCTGCCTGATCAGTCACTGCGTATGTTTCTGGTTAAACTCAATCGTGAAACCAGAATTTTGCAGCTGACCCTGGTTCTCTGTTCTCCAGACTGGAGTTCGATCTAACTGGTTCAACTAGATTCTGTCTCATGTTGGTAAATGTACCTTAATAGTTTGGAGTCGCAGAAGACATAAGAAAGTTTCTTCTAAGTTTAACTGAGTTATGCTTTTATATCTCTCAGTAACCAGCATTCGACATCATTTGCAGACATATTTATGCCCCTACATTCTCAGGCAGGGCCCTGCACGAACCATTAATAGGAAAAAGAAATTTGGATGGGGAGCCCTGCAGCAACCTTGGCAAGGATTTGCCTGAATGTTTTCTGGCGCGCGAATTTCAAATCTGGCCATCTTTACCACTAACAGGTTGCTGATCAGCGCGTGAAAAACAATGGATTGAAACTTTCAGATTGCGATCGATCGTTTCATCACCCCTTGCTGCCATGCTACAGGCAGCATCTTAGAAGTTGTCTCGAATATCGCAGATTGATCGACCCATATTGTTCATTCCTAGAGAACTCGAGACGCAAGTGCAGAGAAAATGGAAAAACGGAGAGGATCAGAAGTAACAATCTATTATGCCAGGACTAGAGATGGCCAAAACTTCCATACTTTTTGACAAGTCGTTGCGCCATTGTAGCGCGCTCTACCTGACAAGTTCCTTTCAGAATTCTCGACCGTCCTGGACTAACTCTGAATGCCGTGTCGCCCTGCACGGCACGCACTGCAACCCTGCAAATGTAAGAAGTAGCAGAAAGAAAGCCTCGGTGTCTGTCCATGTTAGAGCGCCTAAACGGGAACCTCGAAGTGTCCTGTGAATGAAGAAAGAGGCTTTAGTAACTGACATCCTTCTTGGGCCAAAACTCAATGAAGCCTACGGCCCAAGGCCCAAAAGGCGGTCATACACATATAGCCCAACCTTTTGTCCAAAGATCAGCCTCAGACGCCAAACTGCAAAAGAAAAAGTCATTTTCGCCTCCTTGAACTTTTAGCCGAGTCCGCTTTTCCTCTCTGACCTTTGAAACCGGTCGACCAGCCTTCTCGAACTCCTTAAACCGGTTGCAGGACCTCTTTGAGCAGGTTTGAGGGCGGTTTTATTATTTTTCTTTTATGTTTATTTTAACTGAATCTTTGAAAAATCATAGTAAATCACAAAAAAATCATAAAATAGAAAATCTAATTTTGTTGGACTCCACATGAGTAGGTATACGCAGTGAATATATTATATGATATACTTTAATAATTTTTTTTGCTATATCTTTAGATATATACTTTTCTATAATTAATTTATAGCTACAGTTTTCATCATCCAATTATTGTGAAATTTTTATGATGGGCTAATCATTATATGATTGAGCTTTTATGATTATTGAATCATGTATAACTGAGTTATAGATTTATCTAGGTTTATTTATAGATTCGTCTAGATTTTTCTATAGATTTATCTAGTTTATATAGATAAATCTATAGATCAGTCAAACATTATCTAATAATTATAAAATTTTTATTACAGCTCAATCATATAATGATATGTCTGCCATAAAAATTTCACTATAGTTGGACGACGAAAACTAAAGCTATAAATTAATTACAGAAAAGTATATATCTAAAAATATAACAAAAAAATTATACTAAAGTATATCATATAATATATTCACTGCGTATATCTACTCATGTGAAATTTAACAAAATTGGATTTTCTATTTTATGATTTTTTTGTGATTTACTATAATTTTTTAAAAATTTAGTTAAAATAAACATAAAAGAAAAATAGTAAAACCGCCCTCAAACCCGCTCAAGGAGGTCCTGCGACCGGTTTTGGGAGTCTGTGGAGGCTGATCGTCCGGTTTTAAAGTTCAGGGAGGAAAAATGGATTCGGCCCATCCGGTTTTAAAGTTCAGGGAGGAAAAATGGATTCGACCCAAAGTTTAGATCGGCAAAAAAAGACTTTCCAACTGCAAATCCTATCGATCGATGCTTCAGCCGCCGTCCGCGAGGGTCGTACACGCCTCTCCCGGCGCCAGGCACCAGCCGAGGCCGTGCTGCAGCAAGCAGGCCGTGCGGGGGCGCTTTGCTGGTTGGTTGGGCGCGCCGCGTCCGTGTGCCGCGCCGCGGGGAGGAGGTGCCACTGGCTGTCACGTCGCGCGGCTCGGCATCGCAGCGCAGCGCATCAGCGAGCGCGCCGCCAAGTGGGTGTGAGCGGTGGCCAGGCGCTTTCGTTGGCGAGCCGGCCTCGCGTCGTGGGCTTCTCGCCTGTCAGCTGCGTCGGCCATGTCCACTGCCACGACGGGAACGGGAGGCATACGTCGTCGTCGTCCAAGGTGAACCAAACCCCCCAGTACGCCCAGGTAGATCCGACGGCCGGCATTAATCGCCGCGGCATCGCCACCACCCCGAGCCACTCCACTGCGGCAGGTTCGAGGTTCAGTGGGTAGGTAAGGCAGGTAGCAGGTTCTGCAGCTCCCTCCGCTCCGGCTCCGCAGACCTCAACCAACCCCAGAGTGACTGTCAAAAAAAGAGTCTATGCGCCTGGACCAGCGATTAAAAATCGTGCTAATACAAAGTGGGGAGCTTTTCTATCCATCTCGGACTTCATTTCCATGCCACTGACGGGCACCCGATGGCGATTGGTTGGTGGCGATCGACCGCCGCCATGAATTCACTGGGCCTGGATCTGGACACTCTACTGTACTGTACCCGCTACTACTAGCAGCAACAACTTTCCACAGGTGGCTTAAAAAAGGAGAGCGAAAAGAATCGTTTATCCCGATCGATCTGCTGCAAAATCTTCCCAAACGGTGGAATTTTCGCATGGCCCTACGGCATCCACAGCTGCTGAGCTTACGTCGTCTCTATACGACCGAGCCCCATCGCCTAATCAGGAGGTTAATAAGCTCCTCGGCAAACAACTTTTCTTGGCTTGGCATGGCATGGCATCACGAAACGAACGTTTCCAGAGGACCAGAGCCAAATTGCTTCTCTCGATCGAGTTCCTCCAAACGCGTACAGAAACTTTCCCAGGGCGACCAAGCCGGAGTCCAAAGATATTAGATATATTTCTCTAGCAACTGCTACTCTGTACGTAGTCCAATTCCTGCATGTGTTTAACTGTTCTTCTCTCCAGATCACTACTGCACAGCACAGCCAACTCCCGTAGCTTTTTTTTTTCTGATTTGTCGGCGCGTGCGTGCGTGCGTGCGTACGTACGGCTGCACACTACTGACGCTGACGGAGCAGTCGAGGAGGCCCGGACCCTGAATTCGTTGCTCGGTCTGTTCATCATCGCCATCAATTGCCTTTAATTTTTCATGGGCGCTCAGCTCAGCTCCATCAGAAAGCGATGCGCAGGCTACTGCTACTCGACTGATCATTGTTACGTGCTCTATCATCTTCGGTTGCACGCAAACTCTCTGATAAAGGGGGGCTTCTGTTTCGCTGCAACTTGATACCACTTCTAGGTTCGTTCCACGCCAACTCCACTTTCCCTTTTTACGCAACCAATCGCTGAACAATTCCTTTGCGCTAGATGAGCATCAAACTGAAGATAACTGAGATATGGGACCGTAGATAAAAGTTTAGTAGAATAGTAGGGTTTTCAAAGGGCCACATTAGGAGTTCTTGGTCAAACTTCCTTGATCAAAAACTCCAATTCTCTAAACAAACAAGTTGAAGCGAGCAGAAATTTTTAAAGGGTCTGTTCAACGCAGATGGGGTCAACACTTCCTGTGGAAATTTTCTTGACACCCTATCTGATTTTTTTTTTTTTTTGAGATTACCCTATCTGAATTTTTGGTGGGAAGGGAAGGGACAAGGGAGCATACATGTACGCACGCACGGTCTGGGACGAACAATGTGTAGGCTGGCTGATCCTCTCTCTGCCGTAGTGGCGGAGTAGTTGAAACCAACTTTCAACAACAGTTCAGCAATAGCAATCCGATCGAACTTTAGGTCAATCAGACAACCCTTTCTCACCAACCTTACCAGAGAGAGAGAGAGAGAGAGAGAGAGAGAGAGGGATGATTATGGATCTCATCTAAGTGGGCTCCTGATGCAGAGACTAACGTTAGTTCTTGTTTGGTAGATGAAAGGAACGCATGCCTTACTCGATCTGCTCGTCCATCTGAATCCTGAACAAGAAAGCAGCAGCTAGCTCTGTGATTCACAGATGGGGATTTACAGTCTTGATCGTCTGTGGTTTGTCCTGTACGGCTGTACTACTGCTTAATGGTGTTCTCGATGGGGTGGATTATCTATCGTCCATCATTGCGGCGAGGTCAAGGCATGATGATGCATGTTACCAGCACGATTGGTTGTTAGCTCTAACTAAGGGCACATGCATGGTGTACCAAGTATACATTGCGCAGAATATATGCATGATACTCAGGAGTATTAACCACCACTTTGATGCACCTCTCTCCATGACAAATCCCTTTTTCCTGATAGAAACCTAGCACGATTTTCCCTGAAATTTTACAACAATAAAGGGGCCTGTTTGGAAAGGGTGGATTTCTCTACGAAATTTAGTGATTTAATTCTACTAGTAGTTTGTATTGAATCCTAGGGATTTGGATCCAAAAACCCCATTGTCAAACAAGGCTTTAATGATGAATAGCAAAATTTTCAGCTCTCATGAAAATATCTTGTCACATAAAAAATCTTGTACATGTATTTAGTACAGAACCTTAATAGTTCTGTTCCTTTCTTTTAGAAAAAGGTAGGAGGATTATTGCATATTAATATCTCCTCTGTCTGTTCACATTACCAACAAAATAATGTTTGTCATAGTAAACTTAATCCCATCCCATAGACATGTTCACCCTGTCTTCCTCACAAATCAAAAAGAAAAAGAAAGAAAGAGGAGACATACATGTACAAGGTTGGTAGTGTTATACCACTTCTTTGCCGGCTCGCAAGGAGCATTATTGAACTGACAACTTGCTGGTCAAAACATAAACAAAAGCGCACGTACATGTTGCATCACCTTGAGTAGACCGTACAATCTATAATTCTCTTATGCCAGCCTTCTTTTCGTTAGGAATCGTTTGTTCAATTTCTTTTCAATCAAACAAGGTAGTATTATTGGTTTCGGCGCCACTTGTTCATAGGGATCCGGCCTGCAACTGAATCCTGAATGGACATTTGCACATGCTTCTCTTCAGCTTGCATTTGCTCCTCAGCTTCAAGAACATCAGCAGGTGGGGTTCGCCTTACCGTCCTGCATCAAACCATTAGCTGCAGGGATACAAGTGGGTACCCATTGGTATTTTTGGGTTTCGCATGTTAGTTCATTTTCTCTCCCAAATTAATTACGTAGCATGCCACTCTAGTTCATTTTATCAAATTTTGGGTCGACCCAATGACCTAAAAAAATATGGGACTTGCATCCCTAATTAGCTGTCTTGGAGTGTAGGGCTTCTCTGCACCCTCCATGAATTAGCAACTCTCTCTCACATTCCAATCTGCAGAGAAAAAGATAATCAATGCCTAGACTTTGACAGGCCCCAATTACTTTGTCCGTTGCACATGATTAAGCGCTAGCATTCGCCTCTTACATGCTGAAGCCACCATAGTCCAAACCAATCAGTTTGCAGCTGGTCAGAGTAATTATGTTACTGAAGCCTAGCTGGAAGTGTCTACCTCAGAGCCTGGTCAGAAGAAAGGGTCATGCTGGCCAGGCAACACTGATCGTCATCGTCGAGCAGTATGCTGTCGGTGCCTTGCCTGAGTTCGTTCACTGACCAGATCTTGATTTTTCCATCTCTGCAAGGAAAGTTGCTGGGGGGTTGGTAGGCTATGTAGTTTACAGTTTTTTTTTAGGAAACGAACCGGATAGAAGAGCTGCTGATTATATTAAACAGAAGAATAAATCCAGACTGGGTAGAAGAAACAACAGCAGGCAGTTGGATTGGGACATCATCTAGTGTCGCTAAATTCAACTCAACCTCTTTCCACAACACCAGACTATGTAGTTTACAGTTTGTGTTGCTTTCGGGGTGTTTCTTGCAGACAGAGTAGAACGAAGCTCGTGGCTCGAGTTGGACGAATTCTGCTAATGACAGACGAACACGTACGTACGATTCACCCCCAGTCACATGCTTATCAAAATTTGCTCGCGATGCAACCTCGCGACCACGGTAGGTAAGCAGAATACAGCTGTCCATCTGTGTTAGGTAGCAGCTCTCATCTGCTCTAATTTTCTGGGATATGTTCTGGCCGTGTTGTTGTAATGTTGTTATTCATCTACAGCGAGCCCGTTTAAATGCTATTCCCCTAAATGTTACACAGTGACCAGTCGTCCCCGTTTAGATCTTGTTTAGTTCCTTTCAAAATTCCAAAAGTTTACAAGATTCTCCATCATATCGAATTTTTTAACGCATGAATGAAGTATTAGATGTAGCTAAAAAATAACTAATTACACTATTTGTCTATAATTTGCGAGACAAATCTTTTGAGCCTAGTTAACCCATGGCGGGACAATAATTATCAAATACAAACGAAATTGCTACAGTACTTTACACTCAAATTTTATGCATCTAAACAAGACCTTATACTAGTACGAGTTACTCCGCTCAAATAAATGACTATTTTGCCCAATTATTGTCTAGACAATGGGCGACTGAATGTTTGGCCTTTAGTGTTTATGTAAATGTCAAGTAAAATATGAGACTTTGTAGGGCAGGTCAGATATAAACAAAAGGACAACCTAATTATCATGCCAAGCTCAGATAAAATAGCACACTTGGCCCTCATGTCCCAAGCCATTATTTTAGTATGCCAACTGACTACTCCCACTGTCCCACAGCACTGTCAGTCACTCCATCAGCAACGTAGCAATGATCATCAGAACAGGGTGGGACATCATTTTCCCCGTCAAGTTGCTGGCTAAGGTTACAGAGCCAACTTCAGAGCGATTTGTCCTAGTACAGCTCTGCAGCTAGCCAACTGCAATCCTTTCTCTCCCGCTCTTGTCCCATGCGGTAAGTAGGAGTGGCGACCTCACCTCATGGCCATGGCCACTGGCAAAGCAATCACCAATCAGGCGTGCGCTCTGCTCCCCCACTACGGGCTAATAGCCATCATCAGCAGCAATTCAGCACAAAGGCAGCTTTATTTAAGCATTTGGCCCTTCAGCCACTCTTGCAAGTTGACAACAATATGCCACCATATAGAATAGAAAGAACTTTTGCAATCTGTCTCAATGGTTTTGTTTGTTGGAAAGTGGCATCCTAGGCACGTTGCCGTTGGGGAGGATTTGGTTAATCCATACCCATATCCGGAATTGTCCATATCCATTTGCAATTATGTTACCTATCTCCGTTTTTATCCATGCCCGTATGGGTTACCCAACGGGTAGACTGCATAGCTGTAATTCGGCTGTGTGCACACACACGAGATCGACGAGGAGGCCGCCGCATCCGGAATCGCCAATCTTCACCCGTTCCACGTCTTCTGGCCACCCTCCTAACGGATCTGCAGCAGCCCTCCCCGTTCTTCCTGCGCTCCTACATCTGCTCATTCTAATGAGTAGCACAAAAAGCATCAGGCCTCTCCACCATGGAAGCACAGCAGCAGCAGCAGCTTACTGCAGCTGCGATTTACCATTTTCTAAAGCACTCAAAGCACTCATCAATCGCGGCCAAGAGAGAAGGTGAAAGAAATAGAGGGAGGAAGGGGATCAGAGGCCCCTGGTTGAGTCAATTAATAATGGCGATGATGGACTTAATGCTAGAGAGAGGGAGGGACAGGAAGGAACGGGAACGGGATCCTCCAAAGTCGAGCGAACCGACTTGTCTCTGTGGTCGCTTCATCTGAGCCATCCGCTGCGAATCGAATGACCAGCGGCTTCCGCGTGTCTTTTTCCTCCACAAGCTGGACGTAGGCCCAACAATTTCTGGCCCAACAACGCACAAGCAAGGAGAAAGCAGCCGCCGCCCGTGTTAGCGAAGAGGCGCAGCTCGCGGCGGCCAGCGGCGCTGCTTCATGTCGCCGGTCATGGCCTCAGCGTGCTGGAGAGGACGTGGGTGCGGTCATGGCGGCGCACACGCAGCACCAGGCGGTCGTCGCCACCGCTGGCCCACGCGAGACGTGCGCCGAGCTGGAGCGAGAGCCTTCGACGTAGCCAACGGGCTCCTCGATTGGATGCCGGCGGCCAACGAGCTCCACGATGGGTGCCACCAGCACGACATGGAGGAAGAGCAATAGTTTGGTAGCGGCTGATATGCTATTGCCTGGTAGCTCGTCAAGTCCATGGCCGGCGACATGCTCACACCGGGCATGGTGAGGAAACTGCCGCCCTAGCCCTGGTCGTCCGTCACGCGGCGGAAGTGCCACGTGATGCGACCCAGCGCGAGGAAGTGGTCCCAGCCGTGCTACCGCCGGTACCACGGCTGCACGTGCAGCTAGGCGAGCAGCGCGACGCAGTCCCGGTCCCTGTCGGCGCCGGTGGCGTTGGCCGCCCAGAGGTGACGGCCCACCGCGATGCCCGCGTAGAAGGGCACGAAGAACGCCACGGCGCGCGCCGGGTCGGTGGTGCGGCAGCGGTGCGAGAGCAGGCGGCGATGCACGATGTGCTCCAGCGCGAACTAGTCGGACGCATACCACGACGGCACGACCAGAGCAGCTCCCGCGGCAGGAGCGACGACAGGTTGGTCCCGCTCGCCGGGAGACCGAGCCCGTCGTTGGCGAGGTAGGGTCACAGCGAGTACATGGGCGCCAGCGCGTCGCAAATCTCTAGAAGGTCCGCGTTGAAGGCCGTGGGCAGGTCGTAGACGTACACGAGGCCGCCGCCGCAGCTCGAACCATTCTCGTCTCGGCGCGTTGGTGTCAACGCCAGCACTGGCGCGGCGGCGGCGGCGGAGGAGGGGTCCGCCCCTACCTCTAGCACGCTGAGTCCATGGCTGGCGACATGGAGCAGCGCCGCCGGCCGCCGCGAGCTGCGCCTCTGCTACTTTCTCCTTGCTTGTGCGTTGTTGGGCCAGAAATTGTTGGGCCGATGTCTAGCTTGTGGAGGAAAAAGACGCGCAAAAGCCAGTGGCCGTTCGATTCACATCGAATGGCTCAAATGGAGCGACCGCAGAGGCAAGTCGATTCGCTCGACTTTAGAGGATCTCGTTCCAAGGAACGGGAGGTTGAAGACGAGAGTGAAGGGATGAGATTGCTGTTTTTTATTTATTTTGTGGGTTGATATGGGTAAAATGGGTATTATCTTAGTAATGTCCTACCCATACCCATATTTAGATGGGTAATTTCTACCCTACCCAAATAGTGTGGATATGGATTCGGATGTGGATAATGGATACCCAGTGGCATCTTGAATCCTAGCTACTTCCCCTGAATTAGCACAAAAAAAAAGAGGGACTACTCTGAATAGCTTATACAAGCAAGATGCTGTGAATTTGACTGCAATGACCAACTGCAGCAGAAACATGAGACATTACAGTGTATATATAGGAGCAAAACATTCTATTAGGATAATCAGAAGAAGGAATTGAGTAGTACGTAGCATACGGTTCACCCCCAAAATAGAAAATACAACGGCATAGGATCTTAGAAAACGCTAGCCCGCCAATCGCAGGCGGCGGTGGCAGATCAGCTACACAAAGAACAACGTACTCCACACACGCACACTATACGCGTCGACGACCAATGGCAACCAAAAGTCACCCCCAACAACGAACGATGCAAGAACGACGGCACGATCTGGACTGGACATACACGTGTAGTTTTATTTTTCACGTATCTTTTTTCTCTCTCTCTCCTCCTCTTCTCCTCCTCCGGCAATGCAGATAGATGGCGATGGCGTGCTGCTTAGTTGATGGGCAGGGGCTTGCCGTCCCACTCCTTGAGGCACTCGAGCATGGGGTCGACGAGCTTGCCCTCGCTGATGCCGACGAAGACCTTGTTGCACTCCTCGCCGGGGGACTTGAGCTTCTCGCCGGTGAGGAACACGCAGCCGAGCTCCTCGCGGACGAAGCGGTAGAGCGGGAAGGACCTGCTGTCCTTGATCCGGTTGGGCAGGGGCGCGGCGCCCTCGGCGACGGCTACGCGGGCGGCCTCCACCTCCCGTGGCAGCACGGCGCGCAGCTCCTCCTCGAACTTGGTGATCTTGGAGAACACCGAGGGCTCGCGCTCGGCGTCGCCGCTGCTGAGGGCGTGGTCCACCAGCACGGCGCGCAGCTTCTGCATGAGCGGGAGGCTGGCGCTGGCGGCGTCCTCGGCGTAGGTGAAGACGGCCTCGCGGTCGATGGCGGTGAGGAGGTCCTTCTCGCTGAAGCGCGCGGCGGAGAGATCGCCGGTGGGGTCCATGGTGAGCACCTTCTTGGCGACCTGGGTGACGGTGTTCTTGACGGAGGTCTTGATGTTCTCCTCGAGGTGGCGCAGGTCGACGGCCTGGCAGAGCGCGACGATGTAGGTGGAGGACATGAGCTTGAGGATGTCGACGGCCTCGGCGGTCTTCCTGGCGGAGACGAGGCCGAGGGAGTTGACGTCCTGGTTGTGCTGCTCCGCGCTCTGGACGTGGTTGGTGATGGGGTTGCCCAGGTACTGGAGCTCGGAGCAGTAGGAGGCCATGGCGATCTCGGTGCCCTTGAAGCCGTAGTCCAGGCTGGGGTTGCGGCTGCCGGCCAGGTTGGAGGTGAGGCCGTTGTTGTAGAACTCGTTGACCAGCTCCGAGAACTGCGCGAACATGAGCTTGCCGATGTTGGCGATGGCGAGGCGGGCGTTGTCCATGGACACGCCGATGGGGGTGCCCTGGAAGTTGCCGCCGTGGAGCGCCTTGCCGCGGTGGACGTCGATGACCGGGTTGTCGTTGACCGAGTTGACCTCGCGCTCGATGGACTTGGTGGCGGCGCGGATGACCTCGATCTGCGGGCCGAGCCACTGCGGCGAGGTGCGGAGCGCGTACCGGTCCTGCTTGGGCTTGAGCAGCGGGTCCAGCTCGTTCACCTTGTGGGCGTGCTTCATGAAGGAGCTGCCCTCGAGGATGTGCTCCATGATAGCGGCGGCCTCGATGGAGCCCGGGTGGTGCTTGAGCTTGTGGGTGAGGTGGTCGGTGTACTCGGGCTTGCCGTTCATGACCTCGCAGAAGACGGCGGAGAGGACCTCGGAGAGGACGGCGAGGACGTTGGCGTCGTAGAGCACGGTGGCGGCGAGCGCGGAGCCGACGGAGGTGCCGTTGACGATGGCGAGGCCCTCCTTGGGGTTGAGCCGGAAGAAGCCGCCCTCGATGCCGGCGACCTTGAAGGCCTCGGCGGCGTCCACCTGCCTGCCGTCGGCGGTGACGGCCCGCGCGTTGGGGCGGCCCGTGATGAGGCCGGCGATGTAGGAGAGCGGCACGAGGTCGCCCGAGGCGGTGATGGTGCCCCGGAGCGGCAGGCACGGGCTGACGCCGGTGTTGAGCAGCTTGGCGAGGGCCTCGAGGATCTCGAAGCGGATGCCCGAGTAGCCCTGCAGGAGGGTGTTGATGCGCACCAGCATCGCCGCGCGGACCACCTCCGACGGCAGCGTGTGGCCGTCGCGGCCGGTGCCGAAGATGCCGGCGTTGAGATGCCTGCAACATGCAGCGGAGGGAATTCCATGGTCAGTCGTCAGTCTCTGGAAGTTCAGTCCAAGGCCCGATCGTGACAAAATGAATGTTGAAGTTGCAGCAACCCAAAAAGGCTGACTAGTACGGGTGAACGAACAGTGGACACGGCCTGAGTGACAATTCGGATTGGATTTCGCGTTGGTTGGGTCCGGCAGAGCCGTGGGCGGCGCTTTCCCTGGGCGCATGTGAGCGGTGTGCGCCGTGTCGTCCGGCCGGGTGAGTGCAGGGCACGCAAGGCCTGCGCGCCAGTTGGGGTTTGGGAGCTGGGACACGGTTGGAAAAGGAGATGCCGCGCCGTGCCAGTGCTCTGCCCGAAGCCGCGCGCGGCGGCAGATCTGTGCGGTGACAGTGGCACGCTCGGTTGTTTTTAAGCTTGATGAAGGTGAACTAAATATCTACCGCGAGGTGCTGATCTACTGCTACTTCCACTAGAGGTTACTACTCCATGCTGCATGCCTGCATGAGGTGTCTACTTCAGTATTGAAGGCGAGCATTGATTTGCTCCCGTTTTTTTGCATGGATACGGCAGGCTGGCAGCTGCAAGCCTGCAACACATGAATCAGGAAAAAAGCACCGTGACAGGAAAAAAAGAAAAGAAGAAAGGGACGCCTTGATGATTCAGTAACGAACATGCCAAAAGAAGCCTAGTACTCTATCTGGCGTGTGGGCCCCCGGTGGGAGCCAGGGGCCGTTCGTGAGTCGTAATCGTGCAACACTACTATACTCCCAGCCCCAGCAGCGGAGGCAAGGAATTCCCGGGATCAGATTCAGATCGATCACCAGCGACAGATCTGATCTACTACTACTCAATTGGCCGCGGTGAATTAATTGGTTGCGATTTCGGGGCCCGCGGTAGAATACCCGCGGAGATCGAGCAGCAAGCGGAGGAGACGGCGGCAGCGGGATCTTTAATGAATGAATTAATTAATTCACCTGAGCAGCTCGACCTGGAGCGCGGGCCCGTCCTTGGTGCGGCGGTGCGAGGTGCCGCCGAAGCCGGTGGTGACGCCGTAGATGTCGCCGCCGTGGGCGATGCAGTCGAGGATCCACTCGCTGCTGGCCTTGACGCGGGGGCGGGCGGCCTCGTCGAGCTCGACGGCGACGCCGGACGCGTCCCGGGCGGCGGCGACGGCGGCCACCTGGCCGACGCGGAGGGTGGAGCCCTCGATCTTGACCACGGGCTCCCGCGCCTGCGCCACCATCCGCTTCACCTCGTCCAGGTGGCTCCCGGCCAGCTCCGCCGCCGCCGCGCCCCAGTTGAGCGGGTCGTTCTCCACGATCAGCCCGTTGCCCGCCATTGCCGCGGTGTGGTGGTGCTCAGGGGAGCGGCGCGCGGCAGCGCTAGGAGGAGGAGGTGGTGGACTGGTGGTGGTGGAGAAGAAGAGCCGGAGGAGAGGGTGCTCTTCTTGGAGGGAAACGGCGGGGGAGGCCGCGCTTAAATAGGGGCCAGGGCGCGCCGGGTGGGCGGGTTTAGGTGAGCCGAGCGGAGCTCTGCTGCTCTCTCTAATTCCTAGTGGGATGGTTGGTGAATGATGGGGTGGATCTCAAAGTAACCAAAAAAATAAAGCTTTCTTATTTTCTGGTTTCAATTTTTAATCATAGATTTATCAGTATCAGACTTTCAGTACCTTTCCATCGGATTTCTACCTACTACTACTACCAATGAACTCTCTCTCTCGATCGATCGACCAGGACCAGGGTCTGAGGGGGGCTTTGAGAGGTACCGCGGACCGGGCCGGAAGGTGGCGGGAGGAGGACGAACAAGCGCCACCAACCCTGAAAACGAAACCCGGGGTGGTTGGCAGGGGCAATTATTGCGTGTGCGGCTCGTAAGAAAATGGTTCGACGAGTTCAGGCGCCCCACTTCTCCTCCTCCGTCTCTGTGGGCGCCGGGGCTCTCTTTCCCCGGCCGTTGTTTACTCTACGTGCGCCGGTGCGCGGACCGTCAGGCTCGCACGCACGCTCGCCGCCGCTGCGGTGTCTCCGGCGCGGCGCGGCTCGGCTTCGGGTCCCCTGGGACTGTAGCTAGCTGGGCTGGCAACGCCATGACACCATCCGCCGCGGGTTATGATAATCCCTTCCCTTCCGGCAGTTGGGTTGTCTGGCCTGGCCAGCAGCAAGTCTCTGCTCACGATCCGCGCCTGCCGAGTGCTGAGGCTTGCCCGCCGTCCGTCCGCTCGTGAGGTCGTCCCGGGTGGAACAACGCGAACAGAGACAGGCGCCGGTGATCAGATCACCATCAGAACGCTGCGAAACAACAACGTTATCCGGACAAAATTACGGTCAGTATTCAGCTGCTGGGACCAACCCCCCCCCCCCCCCCCCCCCCCCCCAACACACACACCCCTTTTTTCCCCTTGTTTAGGATAGTAGCAGTTTTTTAAGTTTTTTTAATAAAAAAAATCTGATTTCACTTGATGTTTAGCCCATTAATCTCTTAACATCTCTCAACACATGAGATGCATGCATAAGGGACGCACAATGATTATCTTCGTTGGCTATTCTTTAATTTTCTATAGTACATCTTAAATGTTTCACAATGTTGATGCCGAAAGTGTTGCCTTCGCTTTGGGAACTTTTAGTTACTGATAGGGTGAACATTATAAATATGTATACCTTTTTTGTTCGTGCCGTATATGTTTTATGTATTATTTCTAAAGACTCGCTTTTCACCAACTACATATTTCCCAACAGAAGGACAACACTTTTCACACAAAAACCTTAGCAATATATAAGTATGAAATATCATAGTACGTATCATGCATGATCAATTTCAAAGTTATAGAAGAGGTGTGTCACCTACCATAAATACATTATTATGAATCCGTTGTAATGTGGTGGAACTACAAATATTTTTTTAAGGGGGGAGCAGCATATTGATTTACTTCTAAATATGGGAGTGTCTAGTTATCAGCCCACATATTTTATATGATAAAATCTGTCAGATTTTTTTATACGTACAGTCTAGTAGACAGTTAGAGCACGAATCCTAAAGCGCAACCAAACGTATAGGAATCTGACAGATTTGGTACAAGAGAAATCTGTCAAGTGTCAGCAGATAAATAGCAAAATTCTATAGGTATTTGTATTGCGAGAGTCGCTCCAAAATAAATTGATCTGTACTGCACGAGTACGACGTTGCGAATTTGCTTCTGTTGCCGGTTCCACGGCCCACAAAATTTTGCAGCGACTCAACTATTTCACGGCCCAATCTGAATTTGGACCAACAAAATATTTCAGCCCAGCTGGTAAGTCTGCTCTCGGCCTTGGCTTCACGGCCTTTCCACGCTTTAGGTTCTTATAATAATCCCCCACCCCACCCCCGAAAATTCTATATATTTTCTGGAAGATTTTTTCTTTCTCATCTTCCAGCATTTGAGATTCGTACAAATTATCTCATCTGTTGGATCTCCTGAATCCTAATCTTCTTCCTTGCTGCTACTGCTGCTGCGCGGCGCTGCTATTGCTGCTTGCTGCTGCCGTGCCGCACCCGCGCACACCGCCCCGAAGAAAAAAAAATTGCTGGAGAAGAAACCTTCAACATTTCTATTTTAGTATTTTTAATATTTTATATTTCCAATTTCAACATTTTGCCTCTACAGTTTCAATATTTTGAAAGTCAAATGTTGAATATGTTTAGCAAAATGTTGAGTTAATTTTACTAAAATATTAAACATATTTGTAGCACATAATTGGACCAAAATGGGCTTTATAGATGAATGTCTTATCTATCTTCCACAAGATAGATAGGAGCCCCCCGCCCCAATAAACACATCGTTGAAGTTTCTCTGACAGGATTCTCAGGCTGTGTTTAGTTCTGTCACATGTAAACGCAAAATTTTGTTGCGACGGAATCTTGCTAATTTGAAGTACTAAATGAAGTTTATTTACAAAACTTTTTTGCACTGATGGGTTGTAAATCACGAGACGAATCTAATGATGCTAATTAATTCATGATTAATTAATAATTAGCGGGTGGTTACTGTAGCATCACTGTTGTACATCATGGGTTAAGTAGGCTCATTAGATTCGTCTCGCGATTTACAGCCCATCCATGCAAAAAATTTTATAAATAGACTTCATTTAGTACTTCAAATTAGTAAGATTCTTTCGCAAAATTTTGTGTTTTTGCGTTTATGGGGTGGGAACTAAACAGGGCATCGGTGCCTCCGTTGCTTACACCTCGGCCCGTTTGGTTTTGTAGCGCGCTAGTGAATAGTGATATTTTGACCGATTATTACGGTGTCAAACAAAGTCAGTTTACAAAACCAACTCCAGAACCCCGCGCTAGTGACCCTAAAAAATCTAATGAGGCCTTTGACCGCGCGATTAGAAGATGGTTACTGTAGCAAATCATCGGTTAATTACCGTCATTAGATTCGTCGCGAAAAATTACACCCATCTCTAAAAAGATTTTGCAAATAGATTTCATTCAGTTTTTCATGCAGAAAAGATTCTCTTCTAGCGCTAGGATTCTAGTGCTTATCCCTCCTCACTACTTCATTCAGCACGTACACCTCTCTCTGTTGGGACTTGGGACACGTGGTCAATTCTTCGCTCTGAATGCTGCTACAGATTTTCCTATCTTCTCAAGTCAATCCATGAGACCATGACAGCTACCCTGAGATGGACGTTTCGACTCTGGGAAGGAGAAGGGCGAAACTAGACATTGAAATCCAGTGGTACTACCTAGCAATCCAAAAGGAGCTCGTCACGTACGACTTCGCTGCGTGCTCTGTTGGTGGAGGTTTGGTTGGACGCCGCCTCCAGTGGTTGCAACAAACGTTGCTGGTGCCTGGTGATTGGTGACATCCCAGGAGCCATATCGCTCCAAGGTTTTTTGGTCAACAAGCCTAGATGTCCTCGCTCACTCTCGGTCTATGGGCCTACGCCTGTACTCAGCAGAGAACGTACGGACCGATGCGTTGCGAGTCGAGATGTGCAGTCTGAACTCTGAACGGCCCACTCTGAACTTCTGAAGAAGACGGGTGGTCGTAGTTGGCGAACTGTGTAGCATGCGTCTTGGTTTTGTTCACGCATCTTCAGAGAAAGTGAGAGACGGTGACGCCAAAATGGCCCCACGGCTATTGCTAGTCGCCGATCTCTTGTCGCCGTTGATCTTTCGCCGAATACCCACGGCTATTTTCTATAGGCTGGGCTCTTTATATAATACCATTTATGTGAAAACGGTAAGGGTACGTACATAGTATTCCAGAAGAAAAACCATGATGGCACTAGGCGTTGCCGCGTTGTAGACTGCAGGGCGACGAGCAAATTTTTCCGGAACTGGGGAGCCAAAGCAAGCTCCAGATGAGTGTAGTCCTTGTTCCTGCACTTGCAGTTAGGACTAAGGAGATTCAATGGAGGCTTGCGGCAAGATAACGCCATGTCCGGCGAAATTATGGGGAAAAAAGAGGCCAGTCTGGTGCTAATTAGTAATTGGCAGTCCGTACTGCTCACCATCCATGGCGCGGCGCCCATATGATCACGCTTCATATAAATGATTGAAGGCGGCATGAAGTCTTCGGAATGTGGTCGCCGTAATGTCATTTGCGCAGGGGACTAGGAACTGGAAGGGCAATGGCGTCAAGTTCGCGGCATTGAGTTAACTGTCACAGGGGGAGATAGATAGTATCAGTGAGAAGGATTGGTCATGGCCCTCATGCCTCGTGGGTGTACAGCAAAGCTTGAGGTGCACCCACGCAAGGCACGTTGACGTCTGAGCTAACCTGAGAACCTTATTAAAAATTTCTGCAGCCGACAGAACGTTTCTGCCCTGGATAGGATGAGCCGACGAAATGCCATGCAGAGAAGTTGGGTGCTGCAAGTTTCTTTGCATCGTCTTCTAGCTGGTCTACCAGACTACCAGATAATGCGTAGCTAGCATCTCAGCACACTAACTCGACATTTTCAGTATATTTTAAGTAGGGCTGAACTGATCTGTGAGAGAAGAAAACCATTTTGTGTGTGTGTGTGGTGCTGAACCAAACGGTACAGAATAGTTTCAGTTTGTCCACCACATGCCACTAACGTTTTATGTCTTATAAAAAAAGTTTTATATGCATGTTAACGTTGGACCCATGTGTCAGCATCATGGAAGATTGGTTGTGTTTAGATCCGCAAAATAATGGTAAAAAGGGTTACACCGGACACTGTAGCACACTGTAGCACTTTTCGTTTGTTTGTGGTAATTGTTGTCCTACCATGACTTAACTAGGCTCAAAAGATTCGTCTCGTCGTGTACATCAAAACTATGCAATTAGTTTTTTTATTTACCTATATTTAATGCTCCATGCATGAGGCAAAAGATTTGATGTGATAGGTAAATAGTGAAGTTTGGAGAGAAATTTTGGAACTAAACACAGCCATTGTTGTGTGGCAGAACATGGAAATTATTCAGTAGCATGTGGTGGAGTCTTTCCTGCTACCGAATGTTGACAGTGCCAGGAATCTATTTTCCTGATGACAATGCCAGGAATCTGATTTCTGGGCACAGACGTGGTAGGTAAAGGATAACGAATCGCGAACAATCCAATCATCCTTGGGGGGTTGATCGATTCAACGAACAGCGGTTGGCTACCAGGAAAAAGTAGGCGAGCCACCAGCCAGGCGCAGCCCGGCGCTCGGAACATTGCTGTCCCTTGCACTGCACTGCATCACGCTGTCCCTGTTCCAGAAACAGACGACCATCAACCTCTTCTCCCGATCGAACACTGGGCATGCATGACAGGGCTGAGTGGCTGACGAACGAGCAATTCCTGTGGTACTAGTTGACACGCCTGAATGATCAGCATTATTTCTTCTTCAAAAAAAAAAACGATCAGCATTGTCCAACTCAAAATCAAAGTACTTCTCTTGGATGCTTCGTGGTAGAACAAAATAATTTACTTTACCCCCAACTTACACAAGTTAAAAAGTAGGTAGTAAAAGTTTCAGCAGATGCAGATGCCCAGGCCACGCACATTGCAGAACACAACAACATTCACAATGAACTTTAGCTACAAGGGAACGGTAAAAATATAGAGAGTATCATCAGCTAGACTGATCGTAGAACTTCACAATGATCTTGAAATGCTCTGTCTCGAGACGCTATACTTTTGTTTGTGTTTTTCTTCTGTGTGTTGGTTTCCTCTCCTCCTGCCTGTGGGGGCAGGCAGTTCAGCAGAGCGGCAGGGGCTCACCGTTCCACTCCTTGAGGCACTGGAGCAGCGGGTCGATGTGCTTGCGCTGGTTGATGGCCACCAGCACCTTGTTGAGCTCCTCGCCGGGCGACCGGGTCTTCTCGCCGGTCAGGTACTCGGTGCCGAGCTCCTCGCGGACGAACCGGTACAGCGGGTACGAGCGGCACTCCCTGATCCGGTTGGGGACCATGGGGTTGCCGCTCTCCACGGCGGCGCGCGCGGCCTCCACCTCCTTGGGCAGCGCGGCGCGCACCTGCTGCTCGAACTCGGCCACCTTGGCGAAGATGGACGTCTCCGCGACGCGCTCGGCGTCGCCGTTGGCCAGCGCGTGCTCGATCAGCACCGCGCGGAGCTTCTGCATCAGCGGGTAGTTGGGGCTGCACGGGTCGTCCGCGTACGCGAACACCGCCTCCCGGTCGATCGCCGTCTGCAGGTCCTTCTCGCAGAAGCGCGCGATGTGGAGCCCGCCCATGGCGTTCATGCTCAGGGTCTTCTTGGCCACCTGCGTCACGCAGTTCTTCACCGCGGCCTTCATGTTCTCCTCCAGGTGGCGCAGGTCGATGGCCTGGCACAGGGCGATCAGGAACGTGGAGGTCATGAGCTTCAGGATGTCGATGGCCTCGGCCGTCTTCCGGGAGGAGATGAGGCCGAGCGAGTTCACGTCCTGGTTGTGCTGCTCCGCGCTCTGGACGTGGTTGGTCACCGGGTTGCCCAGGAACTGCAGCTCGGAGCAGTAGGAGGCCATGGCGATCTCGGCGCCCTTGAACCCGTAGTCCAAACTCGGGTTGCGACCACCGGACAGGTTGGAGGGCAGGCCATTGTTGTAGTAGTCGTTGACGAGCTCTGAGAACTGAGCAAACATGAGCTTGCCGATGGCGGCGAGCGCGAGGCGGGTGTTGTCCATGGACACGCCGATGGGGGTGCCCTGGAAGTTGCCGCCGTGGAGCGCCTTGCCACGGGAGACGTCGATGAGCGGGTTGTCGTTGACGGAGTTGATCTCGCGCTCGATGGACTTGGTGGCGAAGCGGATGACCTCGATCTGCGGGCCGAGCCACTGCGGCGAGGTGCGGAGCGCGTATCTGTCCTGCTTCGGCTTCATCAGCGGGTCGAGCTCGCCGAGCTTCTTGGCCAGCTTCATGTAGGAGCTGCCTTCCAAGATGTGCTCCATGATGGCGGCAGCCTCAATCTGTCCGGGGTGGTGCTTCAGCTTGTGGGTCAGGTGGTCGGTGAACTCCGGCTTGCCGGTCATGACCTCGCAGAACACCGCGGAGATGACCTCGGCCATGACGGCGAGCACGTTGGCCTCGAAGAGGACGGTCGACGCGAGGCCGGAGCCCACGGCTGTGCCGTTGACCATGGCGAGCCCTTCCTTGGGCTGCAGCTCAAAGAAGCCGTGCTCGATGCCGGCGATCTTGAACGCCTCGGCGGCGTCCACCTTCCTGCCGTCGGGGGCGACCGCGACGGAGTTCTGGCGGCCCGTGATGAGGCCGGCGATGTAGGAGAGCGGGACGAGGTCGCCCGACGCGGTGATGGTGCCCCGGAGCGGCAGGCATGGGGTGACATTGGCGTTGAGCAGCTTGGCGATGGCCTCGAGGATCTCGAAGCGGATGCCGGAGTAGCCCTGGAGGAGGGTGTTGATGCGCACGAGCATCGCCGCGCGGGTGGCCTCCGCCGGCAGCACGTGGCCGTCGGCGCCGGTGCCGAAGGCGCCGGCATTGAGGAATCTGTCAGGCGGAACGGACAAAAATGAGATCAGTTGTTCAGAGATGCCGGCGGCGACTGTTAAACTGAACAATAACTAACTGTGCCGACTTGAGAGTTTAGGTTATGAAATTGGACTAGGCCTACCGCTTAATTTATGTTTGATTCACATGTCAAGGAACTGATGGTACCAAATATTGACACAAAGTGGATTACTACTTAGTCAGACGCGCCTTTTTTTTTGTTCAGGAAACAGCGAATGGGATGTACACACCGACAGATATGCAGAGTTGTCGGTGCAAGTAAAAAAAATTGTTTGCCTTCATTTTGCCAGCCGGAAAAAAAGAGGACTTTTGGAGCCTTATCTGCCAAAAGTCCAAAGAAGCTTCCCGGATACGAGAAATCGAACCTGTCCACATGCTATGTCAAGCTGACTGGTTGACGATTTTCCAAAAAAAAATCATCGCTGCATCATAATGAAAACTATTCCATTGATGACAGACACGTCTATGCTCCACTAAGTCAAGTTCCTCATCTCTATAATGAAAATTGATTTTCTTACCCCACCCCCCCAAGAAACGAATGATTTGCCGTTTTGTGTTAGGTAAAGGCGGGAAGGAAAACGCTACTCTACGTCTCATGTTGCTGGTGGGGGGCTGCTAACGTGTTCCAGCTCTGACGGAGCCCCGCGTTCCGGTGACCCGTTCCGGCCGCTGTCCGGCCCCGTGCACGACCGCGAGCGCAGCGGGTCACCTAATTTTCAGCGGCGTCGTGACGCGAGCGAACCGGGTCGGTCGAGTCAAAACTCAAAACCGGGTTGGCCGGCTCGGGGCGTCGGCGGCCGGGCATCTTCTTCCTCCCTCGGGATCCCACAATCTCCGGGGAGGAGGAACAGGGGAATAAATTGGGATCCTTCCTCGTCGTCGTCCCCCGCGAAACCAGCGAGCCCCTGGCTGGCCGCGGCTGGCGGTGGCTACCGGCCGCGGGGCGCCGACGCGCCGGCCAACTTCGCGCCCGCCGAGCTGTCGGAGCCGCGGAGCCAGCCTCGCTTGCTTTGGTGTTGTGTGATGACCGGTGGGGTCCGGGGCGGAAGCGGGCCCACAGAACAGTGGCGCTACACCTATAAAGTCTGGGTGTCCGCACGCGCCGTGGGCCCGGTGATGCGTCCATCAGCTCGTGCCGGTAGCCCGGTACTGGGTGGGACGGACTAGCCGTGCAGGTGCAGGTTCGGTGCATGCATCCTGCTGGGCTACTGGGTCCGCGCCGCGTGAAATGAACAGCTCGACAGCTAGAGCACGGATGGTTTAATTATGGGCTAGTGTGTCTCTGTTTAAATTTGGATGCATGACAATAAGTAGGAGATTGATTTTTTTTTTTTGAACAAGTAGGAGATGATTGATAGTGCTCAACTACTAGTACTTGTATTTGTTTATGTTTAATTTTTTATCAATCTCTTACCCGATCTGTTACCAAAAAAAAAATATTTGAGCTAGTAGTTTATGTCTATGGCCAACCCCACCAACGGCCTAGCTAACACACCCCGGAAGAGAATCTTTTCTTGCTTGGAAACTGATGGGAGTCCCGTGGAGTAACAGCAAACTACTAGCCGCCGGAGCACATGCAGGAGCGGCTCGCGCGAGCAGGATCTCGTGAGCAAACCACCTCGCATCGCACTACTAGTTTTCTCGGATCATCTATCTAGCCACGAACTACACTGCTCCAAACTGAATCCTAAGCTCAAATTAAAAACTGCCACGGAAAAAAAAAGTACGGTAACGACAACAAAACGGAGCGGGAGAAAAAGCAAGCGAAGCCGCCTCCTCACCTGATGAGCTCCCGCTGGAGCGCGCCGCCCTCCTTGGTGCGGCGGTGCGAGGTGGCGCCGAAGCCGGTGGTGACGCCGTAGCTGTCGGTGCCGTTCATCATGCTGCTCATGACCCAGTCGCTGCTGGCCTTGACGCGGCCGCGCGCGGACTCGTCGAGCTCGACGCGGGCCTCGCCGGTGCCGGCCGCCACGGCGGCCACCTGCGCGATGCTCAGGCTCGCGCCCTGGATCCGCACCAGCGGCTCGCGGAACTCCGCCACCATCCGCTGCACCTCGCCCAGGTGGCTCCCGGACAGGTCCTCCGCGGCCTTGCCCCAGTTGAGCGGGTCGGCGGCGCGCGGCGCCGGCGCCGGCGCGCACAGGCCGTCGCCGTGCAGGGAGCGGACGAGCCCGGTCTCGCACTCCATTGTCGTCGTCGTAGGTGAGCTAGCTCGCTCGCTCGCTCGGACAAAAAAAAGTAGTAGTAGAGAGACTAGCTGGGGGATCGCAAGCCAACAAGAGGGGTACAGCAAGCGGATTACTACTAGTCTAGCTAATCAATCGCGTGACAATGTTGTAGAAGAAGAGCTTGGGGCTGTGGAAACCCAGGCTCTTCCTGAGGACAAGGGAGGGGGGAGGGGGCGCTTAAATAGCGCGGCCATGGGTGGGGGAGGTTGTTGGGGGGCAGAGACTAGCATGGCAAGGCACCGGGCGCTAGGTTGGTGGCGTGCCGGGCTGACTCCGCGAGGCCGCCCCCGGCCCTCGGATGGGCCGGCCAACCATCCGGCAGATGCGCGCCACGCCACGCCAGTGGCCAGCGCGGCGCGGCAGCTGGCCCCCGGGCGCAGCGCAGCCCCCCCGCCGTCGCGTGGCGTGGCCGCCTGCCGGCCGTCCGCGCGGGCCGGGCGCCCGGGGAGGGACGCACAGGACACCGACCCGGCGCCGGCCTCGGCTCGGCTCGGCCGGCAACCGGTCGCGGTTGGAGCCGGACGACGACGGGCGCGCCGCCCCGGCTGCGGTTGCGGACCTGCGGTGGGCTGGTGGTGGGTGGCGACGAGTGCGACGGGGTTGGTGGCGGAGCCCCCCCGTGTGTGGACGCGAGCTCTCGCCCGCCGAGTCTCTACGGTCTCGGTCACAGTTGGTCCCTCCAGTCCCGTCGCGCGCCCGGGCCGTACACACACCGACGCAACCAACCACTTCGACCTTGGAGCAGGGTTTACAAAACCGGTGGGAACCGGTCCGGTTTGATCGGTTACCGGTCAAACCGGTCCGGTTCCGGTTTGAGCCGGTAACAAACCGGCCCAAATTCAAAATTCAAATTTGAAAAATGAAAAATTTTCAAAAAAAATCCTAAAAATAGTTCAAGGTGCGAAGAATCTAATGGTGTCAAATTTTCTCAAAAAATCGTTCGTTTAACATACTTTTCGGGCATTTAAAGTTAAACCAAAAAGAAAAAGAAAAAAATAAAACGGCCCATTAAGACCCACTTGGTAAACCGGTCAAACCGGCCTGTATACCGTTCCAAACCGGTTACACATGTGATTTTGAATTTGGATTTGAATTCAAATCAGTCAAACCGGCCGGTAAACCGGTACGAATCAGTTGAACTAAGTTTTTTAAATTCAAATTTGAATTCGACCGGTACCGATCGGTTTCCGGCCAAACCGGACCGGTATACCGGTACCGGACCTCGGCGGTTTGGCCGGTCCGGTCGGTAAATTAAACCCTGCCTTGGAGACGCTGCAACTGCAAGCGCGCGAAACGTTGCGAGAAAATTAGCACGAAACGGCGAGCTCACTTCGTTGCATTTGCGCCCGGTCGCCACTCTCGCTAAGTGGCAGGGTGTCGAGTAGCAGAGAGCAACTGCTATTCAGAAACTTTGCAGTGTTCTTTTCCTGACTGCAATTTCTGTCCAATTCTCTCAGCATCAGATTGGGACGAACATGCCTCCGCAGAAAAAAGAATGGAGAGGCTGCTGGACCCAAAGTTTCGCAAGGTCAAGAAGAGTCTGTCGTTCCATGTCCGATGCCGCACCAGCAGGAGGGCTTCCAAGGAAAGCAAGGCGCTCCAGATCTGGCGCAGCAACCTGCTAACTTCCCCAGCACCATGCCACTTGAGGAGGCGCACCTCGCGTCGTGGGCGCCCAGTTGAGATAAAAACAACCATTGATCGAGACCATCTTCTGAAAAGCTCGGAGAAGTGTTTCACCTTTCACGAAGAGATTCCACGTTTTCCCCCTTCGGACGCAGCCACGCGCAGGTATGAGTACTATACTGTTTGGGGGCAGCCGGGCAGGTAGAGAGCAGGTGCTGCAGGGCAACATCCATGTAGTGCACAAACTGCTGCTCTTTTCTATTTTCAAAAAAAAAACAATGACCGTGTATGTTTTTTTAAGCGTCGCTGCCTATTATCTAGCACTCGGTTGGTAACAACGAACTGTCAGGGCGAGCACCAGCCAGATCAACTCGTAGTGCGCGGCGACTAAGCAGGCACATGACTATAGTTTGAAAGGGAAGAGACAAAGGTGACCATGCGCCACACAGAGTTATTTCTTGTCTGTATCGAGGATATTTCCCAACAATTGGTCCAGATTTCGTAATCAACTTTTTTTTTTGCAAATGTGTTTCATAGTCAAGATTTTACCTCTCCTTATAGCTTATCAAGTATCAACCACAGTTGCCACATTCTTATATTAGTGTGGTTGCTGGTGCCAAAGGGTCAGGTTAGCACATGTTTCTGTGAATATGTCTCGTTTCTTACCAATCCTAACCTAACTTACCAAGTCGAAGTTAAAGCCATTTTTTTATGCACCAGCATTGTGTGTTTCGTCGATTTTCCTCCGACCCACCTCCATTGTCTATATTGCAAGCCTCCCGGCAAATTTTGACAACACCCTAATCCTAACCATGATAGTTAACCTTCTAGTGAACATGTATGCATGTGCCTTTCTTTTCCCTCGTGCATCACAACTATTTCCTTATCTCGAATAAAAAGAAACTACCCCCTCATTTGATGAATTTCTAATTGAAGCAAGCGAGAGATAAACTAAAGGTTATGAGTTTGGAATGACAACTAGTCACTTCTTGCTGAAGATCTACTCAATGAAGGAAGCATGGACAACTCCAATGCAACAATGGCTTTCCTGCGACCGACTCATATGGATGGATGACTCTATCTATATAAAGAGGAAATTGTGTCAGGAAGTAGATAGGGTTTTCTTTGGCCAAACGATACTTTGAACTTGGATAGAGCATGAAAAGATTAACGAGACTTCTTTCTCTTTTGAGTTTTTCTGGCAGACCGGTCACGCAAGATCTTTGGTCTTCCCCGGAACCGATGAAAAAGTGGGTCGCTTCTTATGGACTCGCTCAGAATGATTCTTCTCTATCTATAGTTCATGGCCTTGTCTCAAATATATACAAACTTCAGAAGTTCTTCAAAGAAATCTTGTTATGTGGATTATCGCTTTGGAGTACATTAGATAAACGTATGCAACAAAAGCTTGGCTAGGGATAAAAGGGGGGAGTGGTCCCTTTTGCAAGCCTTTGCTTTACCCAAATGTCCGGTTCTCGTCTCGTCTTTAGCAGCTCCTGTATTCTCCTTTCATCTCTTGTGTTTTCAATTGTCGCTCGATCATGTCAGCTTTTGCTTCCTTGATCAGCTCCCAATCTCCAGTTCTAAATAGCAGGTTGAGCCTTCCTAACCTTTTTATAGTTGGCTCAACCATTCCATTTTTTTTCTTTGAGGGGGTTCGGGGGAACTTTCTTTTTTTCCCTAAAAGTTTTCATGAAAAAGTTCATTGAAAATTGTGCTGATGAGTAGTTATACTTATACGCAAAAAATTGTGCAAATAAGGTATAACATTTTCAAAAAGAAAGTTGCAGAGAAGAAAAAGAAAAACCCAAACATATAAGTTGCAAGGAGATCACGCATGTAGGCATGGATTAGCAAGTTTCTCCCAATAAATGAAAGAGCTTATAAGTTTTATTTACTGATGATTTGAAAACTATTATCATTTCAGAAAAGCAAGTTCCTTTCATCCATTTTAGATAGATAGATAGATAGATAGATAGATAGATAGATAGATAGATAGATAGATAGATAGATAGATAGATAGATAGATAGATAGATAGATAGAAGAATCATTTTAGATAGTTGGTAGAGAAGAAATGCATATCCTTGCCCATTTGATAAACTTTTGTTCGCTCCACATACTAAGAAGGCGTAATATTTGGGTTATATTTGACGATCATAACATGCTTGCATGAGTTGGGTCCGTCACTAGTGTATCAATATATCGGTCTTACAAAATGTTAGCATACAACCTTTGTACTCTGTATTGCCTCCAAGATATGTTTGCAAGACAGTTTGTGAAACCAAGATGGTACATTTGGATCATGTGTGAGCCTATATTATCCAATTAATCACTGTATGTTGTCAACATAGCAACCTTCCCGGTCACACCAAGACCCATTTTGTAACGTAAAATTTTCATGGGATTCTTGTAGGGATAAAAAATTATGTCAAAATTATTAATCAGTTATTTATAGATTGTTTCATCTAAAAATCATGTGATTCGTAATGTTAAATGTGTGCTTGATCTAGTTAACAGATACGTGCCTTACGTTATAATGGAGGAAAACAGACATCTCGCAGAGAACAATGTTTGATCTTGCGAGGTCGGCGGCGTGGAAATTTCGTGGTGGCCGCTGGCGCTGGCCGCTGGGGCAGGAAGAAGCTTGGTCGCCGGACAGCGGTTGGTGAGCGTCAAGACCCAAAGAGTTGGTGAGGACGCGACTGCCGGGACGCATGAGCAATTGCGCATGGCTTCTTGACTGGACGTGCTCGCTTTGAGACTGGTGGTCTGGTGGGCTACGTGCCTGCGTTTGTGATCTTATCTTTGCTTTGGACCTTTGCTGGGTGCTGCACTTTGGTGTGATACTCTGATGAACTTTCCATGCTTTCTCACTTTCCGTGGATGCAGTATTTGATGATCAAAGTCAAAGTTATGCTTGGGGCAAAAGGAATTTTATGTCCTATTTTTGGTACTGTTTTGCTGATAATCATCTTACGAGTTATGACCTATATTTCGTTATGGTTGCCATTTTTTGAAAGCAATTTTGTCTTTTTAGGATATTATTCCCAAAGATCTTTCAGCTAACTCAAACTTTTCGGATGTCAGAGAAAAGATCACCCTTTTCTGGTTGTTAGGGTAAAAGAATATATGCAACCTTTATTATACAAGTGACCACTTGTTGCCAACATAGCGAAATCTTACTATTACTAATTAGAGGCTCATTTTGAAGCCTCACATGAAGCCATCTAGATCCTAGGCGGACACTTTGAAAAAAAATAGAAAAATCCTAGAAATTCTCGCAAAAATCAGAAACATCTGATCATCAATCCGACAACTCTAATTATAATATTCATTGGCCATCAATCCGGCCATCTATGCTATTATGAAAATAGACTAAAGTAACCCCCCTAAATATGTATCTAACTTACCTACATCTGCCATTATAAAAAAACTAAAGTAACCTCTAATTGTCCTGTGAATCACCCACCATGCTATTATAAAAACAATGCAAATAACCCCCTAAATTTGCATATAAATTATCCAATTATGTCAATATTAAAAATTAAAATAACCCCTAAAACTGAATCTAAATAATATAATTATAACAAAATATTAAAGTGCAACAATATAAAATTATAAATTACTATTTCTATCATTAATATATTATTTATGTTATTGTTTATATAAATATACTACCCACGATATGTGTCATCGTGTATCTATGTATGATGAAAGAGATAAGAATATCAATTCACAAATAAATAGTTCAATTAAATACATATCAAACACACATGGATGTGTAATGCAAAATAAAATCTATTGAAACTAGATATTGATAAATATGTATTTTTGAGTATATGTTAGACTATTTAATAGATTAAAGAGGGTGTGAGATAGAAAATTATAGTTATTAACTATTAGTTTTAATCTTATATTAATTCTAATCAGCATGTGCGGGAGTACGGGTTGATAGGCTAGTTAAATATAATCAGGTTATAAGCAAATCCTGTTACTAAACGCCACCAATTCTTCACAAAGGTATCGATTATTGCAGTCTCCAATGCTAGACAAGCTCCGGTACAGTGTCCTGCTCCTCCTACTTCCCGTTCCAAATTATAAGTCATTCCAAAAATCTTGGAGAATCAAACCATCTCAAAGTTTGACCAAAATTATAGAGAGAAATATAAAGATTTATGACATCAAATAGGTGCACTATAAAAATATAGCTAACAAAGAATCTAATGATACTTAATTGGTATCATAAATATTATTATCTTGTCATATAAATTTCTATAAAATTGCAAGTTTGATGCAACTCCAATCTTGCGTTTTGAGAAGACTATATAACTATGCACATGCTTGGATGGCTACCAAAATGGGGCATGCCAAAATGTGGGCAAGCCTATAAGTTTTGGCACTCATCTGGTTGGGTTCCAAAAGGTAGCAAACCTAACTAGGTGTTATTCTAAAATTGCCAAGATTTTGGTAAAAAAGATTAGCGTGTTCATATTTTAGTAGCCAAAGAGGCACCTAGTCAGTTTTACAGGGGGTAGGTATCATGTCTTCGTTATACAGCTAAGGAGAAATTATCTTCTCACAACCAGGCTAATGCAAGCCAACAACCAACCAATCTGTCCCTCCGCGAACCAAACCTAGCCAAGCAGCACGCAGTCAGCCAATCACAACTATCTTTAATGAGGTTTCGAGAGCTATCTCTGCGAACAAGTTGTTCAATTCCGCCATGGCATTTCTTGGCGAACCATGCAGAGATGAGCGAATGAACCGTCAGAGGAATATGAATGTCAGAGGAGTACGTCGATGTGTCGCCATGCCGGTAGCTGGCGAAGCTTGCGATGTATATGGCGGCTCCCGGCCCCGTCCCTGGCCATCGGCCAGGAAATAATCCAACTTGTGGGCAGAGTTCGGTGACATGGCTCAACCTGCACCCCTCCCCTGATCCTCCTCCGGTCATCGCCGTCGCTATCTGGAAGGCCACACTAGCCATCCTCCCCCTGAATACGATCACTACACCAGTTCATTGGTCATGGCCGCCATTGGGCACCTAACACCGGGAGGGACACGGCGCTAGTGGCGGCAGAGACGGACACAGGCACCACATATGCTGTGGCAACGAGAATGGACACGCCTTAGCGCTTCTCATATGCTGTGGCAAGGAGCCCCTGACTCTGACATGCACGGACACGCCGTCACGCACAGCTAGCGCCATCACTTGCTGCTACGGCACCAAGAACGAGAGAGAGAGAGGGCAAGCCGTGCCCTTGTCCCATCCACAGGATCGTACATAAATGCTGGCCCCGAACAGGTTCTTGTCACCTTCGTGTACATGTCCGTGTAAGGACCATGCGCAGATGCATCGACGAATGCACGCACATCAATTCACGCAGACTGCCGGGTACGCGCGAGTCTCATGGCCGCAAGAAGCCCTCGAGCGGGAGACCTGGCCGCGCCGTGGCCTCATGCGATGGGCCTACGTCCATGTGAGGAACACGACTCGGGCTGAGGACCATTGCATTGGTCGCCCTGGATCTGTGGCCTGTGGTTTTCATGGCGGAGGAACGAGGAGGAGAAGGCTCCGCATGTGGCCGTTGCAGGACACTGTCGGACATCAGCATGTCTGAATGTAATGCGCCTGCTGGAACGGAAGAGCCCAATGGGGGAAAACCGGAAAAGGGACAGGGAGGGAGAAGATTCAGTTGCGGGTTTGTCAGTTCTGCTCTGTGTTGATGGCTTGATGGTGAACCGTGAACGCCTACCCGCCGCGACAAAAGTCTTCCCAGTTTTGGGAATGGGCTGTGGTGTTGTTATGGTCATGTCAGTCTTACGGATCCAGATGCTGGTTGCTACTCCTTCGTGAAAGAAACAAGCGGGACTTGCATCCGTTCCTCTTCAGTTCAGTCACAGTGTAGATGCAGGTGACTGATAAGCAGAGATGTTAAGAAGAGCAACGACAGGAGGACTAGACCGAGATGACCGGACCGAGTTCATGCTGTTCCCACATCACGCATGTCACGTGGAGGCGAGCAGTTTACGGACGTTTGGAAATGTATATTTTTGCATTTCAAAAAAAAAAGAGAAATGTATCGATGTGTGTTTCAAGGGAAATAGTTTAGGTCGGTTTGTCTGACGAATACAGGGTAAGTAGTTTGTCTGGCTGCAGTTGGAAATACGCGTGATGCCTGAGGTGCGCAATCATGTTGGCAGTGGTTGCTGATGCGTCAACAAGATCCAGAAATGGGGAGGCTGATGAGTTTAGAAAGGATATGATGGAGCCGGTAAAGTAAACCAAGTAATTGCAGTAAGCATCTGATCTGTTCAAACAAATGGAGAAATGCAGGAGCCTTGACTGAAGATATCCTTTCGACTTCAACCCAATGATATTTCAGAGACCGGCGATCTGTTCAAACAAATATGTTTTGTATAACCTGTTGGCTGTTGCTGACGATCAGGTGCTTAATTGAAAATTTGGTCCTACTGCCCTTAAACCTGACCGGCTCCTTGCTGACGGTCAGGTGCTCCATTTCCTAATCGATCACACGGTGATGATGCCAATGAACCTCTAAAAACTACCCCAAGATAACGGACTTCAATCAAATCTTGTCCAAAAATATAATGAGCTTTTCCCGAAACGAACGAAACTGATTTTTGTGGATATCAATTCCTCTAGAATAAGATAGCGTGCTTTTCCCCGAGACAAATGGAAATGAGTTTTTAGGAAATGGTCCTTCAAAGCATTGTGTGCTACTTGCATGCACAATTTGATTGCATCCACAGTAACGGCAGCTCAGTGTACCTGCCCTGCATCGTCCTGTCCCCAATCACTCAATCAGTGCAAGAGCAAGATCAGAAACCCATAGCGCGCATTGTAGAAATTCCGACGGCCGGAGAGCCTTGCCCTCGCCACCAACCCCCGTGCCGCGCAGGCGCGCAGGCGCGGGCACCTAACACAGCACGAACGACCCAGCCCTCTCTGCCCCCACGGGCGAGCCGGCGACCACAAAAATTCCGACGCTTTCCACGCCGCCGGCCTCCCAATTTCCTTTTACTTGCAACGCGGCACTCGTCCTGTTCGTAGAAATTAAACGGCGAGCCAGCGGACTGGCCGGCACCCTCCACCGCCTTTCCTCCGACCAACCCCAGCCCATCTCGTTCCCCTATTTAAACGCGGCCTCCCCCTCCGTTTCGCTCCAAGAAGAGCAGCACCAACCAGTGCATCACCAGCTCTTCTCCAGCACAAAGCCACTCCAAATCAGCCGGCCATCACCCACGCCTGCTTCTGATCTCCGATCTCTCGAGGCCTACTAGTGCTTCCGGTTCAATTCCCCCCCTTCATCTTTGCAATGGAGTGCAAGAACGGCCGCGTCGCCAACGGCGACTCCCTGTGCGTGGCGACGCCGCGCGCCGACCCGCTCAACTGGGGGAAGGCGGCGGAGGAGCTCATGGGCAGCCACCTCGACGAGGTGAAGAGGATGGTGGCCGAGTACCGCCAGCCGCTGGTGAAGATCGAGGGCGCCAGCCTCCGGATCGCGCAGGTCGCCGCCGTGGCCAACGGCGCCGGCGAGGCCCGCGTCGAGCTCGACGAGTCGGCGCGTGACCGCGTCAAGGCCAGCAGCGACTGGGTCATGAACAGCATGATGAACGGCACCGACAGCTACGGCGTCACCACCGGCTTCGGCGCCACCTCCCACCGCCGCACCAAGGAGGGCGGCGCGCTCCAGCGGGAGCTCATCCGGTTCCTCAACGCCGGCGCCTTCGGCACCGGCACCGACGGCCACGTCCTGCCGGCCGAGGCGACGCGGGCGGCCATGCTCGTCCGCATCAACACCCTCCTCCAGGGCTACTCTGGGATCCGCTTCGAGATCCTCGAGGCGATCGCCAAGCTGCTCAACGCCAACGTCACGCCGTGCCTGCCGCTCCGGGGCACCATCACCGCGTCCGGCGACCTCGTCCCGCTGTCCTACATCGCGGGCCTCGTCACCGGGCGCGAGAACTCTGTGGCCGTCGCGCCAGATGGCAGCAAGGTGAACGCCGCCGAGGCGTTCAAGATTGCCGGCATCCAGGGCGGCTTCTTCGAGTTGCAGCCCAAGGAAGGCCTCGCCATGGTCAACGGCACGGCCGTGGGCTCAGGACTTGCCTCCACCGTGCTCTTCGAGGCCAACATTCTCGCCATCCTTGCCGAGGTCCTATCCGCCGTGTTCTGCGAGGTCATGAATGGCAAGCCGGAGTTCACCGACCACCTCACCCACAAGCTGAAGCACCACCCGGGACAGATCGAGGCCGCGGCCATCATGGAGCACATCTTGGAGGGCAGCTCCTACATGAAGCATGCCAAGAAGCTCGGCGAGCTCGACCCGCTGATGAAGCCGAAGCAGGACCGGTACGCGCTCCGCACGTCGCCGCAATGGCTTGGCCCCCAAATTGAGGTCATCCGCGCCGCGACCAAGTCCATTGAGCGCGAGATCAACTCCGTCAACGACAACCCCTTGATCGATGTCTCCCGCGGCAAGGCGCTTCACGGTGGCAACTTCCAGGGCACGCCCATCGGCGTGTCCATGGACAACACCCGTCTCGCCCTCGCCGCCATCGGCAAGCTCATGTTCGCGCAGTTCTCGGAGCTCGTCAACGACTACTACAACAACGGCCTGCCCTCCAACCTGTCCGGCGGGCGCAACCCAAGCTTGGACTACGGGTTCAAGGGCGCCGAGATCGCCATGGCGTCGTACTGCTCGGAGTTGCAGTTCCTGGGCAACCCGGTGACCAACCATGTCCAGAGTGCCGAACAGCACAACCAGGACGTGAACTCGCTCGGCCTCATCTCCTCCAGGAAGACGGCCGAGGCCATCGAAATCCTGAAGCTCATGTCCTCGACGTTCCTGATCGCCCTGTGCCAGGCCGTGGACCTGCGCCACATCGAGGAGAACGTCAAGAGCGCCGTCAAGAGCTGCGTGATGACGGTGGCGAAGAGGACCCTGAGCACCAACTCCAGCGGTGGCCTCCACGTGGCCCGCTTCTGCGAGAAGGACCTGCTCCAGGAGATCGAGCGCGAGGCGGTGTTCGCCTACGCCGACGACCCCTGCAGCGCCAACTACCCGCTCATGAAGAAGCTGCGCAACGTGCTGGTGGAGCGCGCCCTCGCCAACGGCGCGGCCGAGTTCAACGCCGAGACATCCGTGTTCGCCAAGGTCGCCCAGTTCGAGGAGGAGCTGCGCGCTGCGCTGCCCAAGGCGGTGGAGGCGGCCCGGGCGTCCGTCGAGAACGGCACGGCGGCGATACCCAACAGGATCGCCGAGTGCCGCTCGTACCCGCTCTACCGATTCGTGCGCGAGGAGCTCGGCGCGGTGTACCTGACTGGCGAGAAGGCGAGGTCTCCCGGCGAGGAGCTGAACAAGGTGCTCGTCGCAATCAACCAGGGCAAGCACATCGACCCCCTGCTCGAGTGCCTCAAGGAGTGGAACGGCGAGCCGCTGCCCATCTGCTGAACAGAGAAGAGGGTGTTTCAAGACTCTATTCTTTAGTAAATAATGCGATTTATTCCTGATTTATGTTTGTTGCTATGCTTTGAAAGAGTTGTTATTGCAAGCAGCAAGTTGTAAGTTTTGAAGTGTTGTGAATCATATTTGCAGTTTAATTTACTTCAAGTGTTCACGCGAAACGACTAAACATAGCAACCTACATACAACTTTGGGTTTTTTCTCAGATTCTTGAGACTGGGCAAACTGTTTGGTACGAAGTTAGACTTTCTAAAAAAATGGTTTAAATTCAGAAAAAAGGAAAATGGAAACGTTGAAACTATAAAACTTTTTTAAGAGCCCCAGGAGAATATGTCTCACAATGTTTGTCCATTGAGGGTATCAATATAGTTATGTCACGTTTGAACTCCATAGCCCTTATTAGATGCTTTAAAAGAAGGGAAATGGTTATGTGCGTGGATTTTCTTGGCCATTTCACAATTATTTTTTCTTGGAGTTCATACTTTCTTGGCTAGTGTGCGTGGTGTATATGAAAGAGCTCTGATTTTTTTTTATACTTCAAAGCTTAACCAAATATTTTTCGGATACCAAAAGGGCTACTTAATAATTTAGTTTTAAACTTGCTATTATTAAAATTGTGGATTAAAAGGGACTAAAAATATAAACTAAATTGCTTCACGTGCTTTAAATGAGGGGTTTGACGATTCTGTTTTAGGAAAACAGAATATTGTGATATTCTTTTCTTTTAGCTCTGCAAAAGAAGCGGGAGGGGGCCGCTTTGTCACTGCATACCCAACAAGGAAAAACAGAGGAAACCGAGCAAGAGGGTTGGTCCATTCGTGTCTCAGTTACCAAGTTCTAGGATAGCCAGTTTCTAGCTCTTCACCAACCCATCTGTGTTGGACTCCAAAATCCTCTCATGTCCAACTTATAGGTCAACAAAAATTGCTCACCAACAGGTCAACAAAATTTGCTCACCAACAAACTCATTTTGACCACAGTCCGTTCCAATGACTTTCAACGCTGTAGTATGTAGAGCTCAGCTGCTCCGGAGATATTCTTCACTTACCATAAATACTCATCTTTAATTTTGAAAGGAATTTTTTGGGTGTTTTTCTGAATCCCAACACATTTTTTTGCTTAAATACAAGACATCAGGTAGACCCGCAACCATCCACATTCATGCGGATGCGTTCTAGCACATATCTAAACAAGATTACAATCTCAATGTAGCACGGGCATATATGGGCAACTCTTCCAAGAAAAGCACCTTTCACATTTTGGAAGTGTTTGGTCGGAAAATTGTTTAGATGTTTTCCATTTGGATAAAATTTGAACTAAAGAAGTCATTAGCATTTGAACTCTTTCTATACAAACAACTCCGGCAAAGAAAAGTACAATATGGACCATCGCCACATCCGGAATCCGGGTCGTGATTGATGACTCTACAAATACTCAGTTTTAAGCTAAAAATGATATCTTATGAAAAGGCCTGGCCCCAGTGCATGAACCGATCCAAAAACCTTATCGTCCACTTGCTCTTGCCTTCCTTTTACAGTTCCTTTACCCGTCCTTGACAGCTCTCACCAACCCACCCTCCTCTTAGATGACCTGAAGCACACACACTTCGTTTTGAACATGGTGCACATTCTTGTTTCATCGAACATAAAAAGAAGTAACAGTAAAAGAACGAAAATTCAGCAAAAACATCGAGCACGCCAGGGAGCCCACGCGTCAGGAGTTGTTTGGTTCCAGGGATTTTTTTTAAGTCCCTGGAACTTTTTAGTATTTAGAAGTATTAAATAAATATTAATTATAAAACTAACTGCAGAACACTGGGGCTAAACTGCGAGACGAATCTAATGAGGTATCTTAATCTACGATTAGCGAATGATTACTGTAGCATCAATGTAGCAAATTATGAATTAATTAGACTCATTAGATTCGTCCCGCGAAAAAGCACTCAGCTGTCAAAAAACATTTATAAATAAATTTTATTTAATACTATAAAATAGTAAAATTTCTTTTGATGTGATAGGGACTTTTGAAATCCTGGAGCCAAACAAGACCTAAATTGCGCCGCCTCCAGAGGGCTGCTGCTCTGAATTCTGAATCGCGATAGTGCTTCAGGGTAGGTGTAGGTGCACGTGCAGGTGCAGGTGCAGGTGCAGGCATCGCCATTCACCAATCAGTCAATCACCAACCAGTCGCCGCCGTCCTGGAACAATGCGGCGGCTTACTGACCAGTACCACCACCGCACCCTCCCACAAGCAAAGCAAGCCGAAGAGGTCTGTCCGGATGTCCAACGAAGCGGCTCAGTTTCTACCTTCACCAAACGTTCTCTGAATCGGAAGGCTGACCCGGCCCTCTGGCGGTTGCGGGGCTTGCAACCGTTCGCGTTCGCCCACCCACCAAGCTCGCTCGGTAGCTCTTGCGCGAGCTGGTTCCCGGTTACACGCGACGGATTGGGGCCAGGTCCAGCACCCTGAAGCATCGACCGATCACGCGCGTGTGTCGTGGCTCCCCACTGTTGGTCTGTTCCTGCCCCCATCATGCGAGCGGGGGAGCGCAGCGCCGCAGCGGGGTTGTCGTCGTCGTGTTCCCCCCCGGCACGAGCACGCGTATGGCGTGCGCGGCGAGCGAGCCGGGACGCGGCGGAATAATCATTCGCCGCTGGCGAGCAGAGCCAGCGGTGGCCGGGGACCACGATTCGTCGCGGCCTCGCGGGCCGGCGGCTCACATGCGCAACAGGGGCGCGCGCACTGCCGCGGAGTCCTGGCCGTAGGACGACGTACGGCCGTCAGGGCGCAGGACGTCCTTGCCGGCGCCGAGTGCCTGAATCGCTGTGGCCATTCATGGCGGGTCGCTGCAGACCTGCCGAGGCCCGGGCCGCGCGCCGCCATGGACCAGCTGGAGGCGGCGCGAGCGTCTGCTGGCCACATGTTCTACCGGACACGAGCAAGTTGCGACCGGACGGCGCTGTGACAGGGAGGGGAACGTGAACGTCCCCCCCGGCGTCTCGGGCACGGCAGCGGCCGGCGCCGAACCGCCGGGAAAGAGGGAAAGCTACCGCAGCTTTTGCCGGACGCCTCTGTCAGCCTGTCACTGTAGGGCACGGCACGGGGCACGGATGCATCGCCGACACGCACGGGGCCTTCCGAACTTCCTCCCGGCTCGATCGGCCGCGATGGCATCCACAACCGGATTTCCGTTGGCTCGGACAGCGCCGGCCACGGCGACGAAGCGTCAAGCGTCGAGAAGGCCTGCCTGCCTGCCCCCCGCTGGTGCGTGCGCTCGATCGGCGTGGGAGCGGAGGTGCACGGGCGCCGCCGCCGGCCGGGCTCCCCGGGTCGTTTCGCTCGTCGCGTCACGCTGCTTTCGTGGTGGTGCCAGAAGCGAGAGCTCCCGGGCTGCCCCGCCCGTGCCAGTGCCACGCCGTGGCCGCTCGTGGCGTGGGCGCGTGGCGCTCCGTATCCTGTCACCCACACACTGGTCGTCTGTCTGAGTCTGGGCCTCCGAGGGAGGAAGCTTTCGGCGCGATGGGAGGGATTTTTTTCATTTTTGTATTTAAAAAAAATTAAAATTTCAAAAATATATGGCGGTTTCGAAAAATTTCAAAACTATATCCCTGTCGCCTCTTACCTGGGCGACAGGGGGCCTGTCGCCCTCTGGTTGGGCGACAGGACCTAAATGTAAAAAAATTTACATTTAGGTCCTGGCGCCCGGGACGCATTAAACAGCGAACTTGTAAAATAGATATAAAATCGTAGAAAAATCGGAAAAATACAAACTCAACTGTTCTGGATTCCATGAAATAAGATCTACAACTTTTGTTATATAAATTTTTTCATTTGATCAATGTATCTTGCTCTATTTTAAATACTAGTTTAATACACTTTTATTTAAATCTCAAGACCCATCCTTTGGATGCATGTCATCTTTGGCCAGAGTGTTGCATATGGTAAGCATAGACTTGTACAAAATTTGTAGGCCCAGAAAACATTTCTAGAATAAGTTTTTAAATTAAATCTTGCAATATGTCTAGTTTAAATGAGTTATTTATCCATGATGCTATACTGAGTTTTAGAAGCTATAACTTTTACAGTACCATTATTTTATTTACTAAGAGCTACAAAAAAAGTTTGGTAAATTTTAGATAAGCACAACTAGACCAAATGAATTATTTCAAATTTTCTAGGTACAAGAACTATTTTTCTGGATTTAGTGCATTTACCTTAGTCATAATTCATTTGGTCTAGTTGTGCTTATCTAAAATTTACCAATTTTTTTTTATAACTCTTAGGAAATAAAATAATGGTGCTGTAAAAGTTATGGCTTCTAAAACTCAGTATAGCAGCATGGATAAATAACCCATTTAAACTAGACATATTGCAAGATTTAATTTAAAAACTTATTCTAGAAATGTTTTCTGGATCTACAAATTTTGTACAAGCCTATGCTCACTATATGAAACACTCTAGCCAAAGGTGTCCTGCATCCAAAGGATGGATCTTGAGATTTAAATAAAAGTGTATTAAACTAGTATTTAAAATAGAGCAAGATACATTGATCAAATAAAAAACTTTATATAACAAAAGTTGTAGATCTTGTTTCATAGAATCCAGAACAGTTGAGTTTGTATTTTTCCGATTTTTCTACGATTTTATATCGATTTTACAAGTTCGCTGTTTAATGCGTCCCGGGTGTCAGGACCTAAATGTAATTTTTTTTTATATTTAGGTCCTGTCGCCCATCCAGGGGGCGACAGGCCCCCTGTTGCCCAGGCAGGGGGCGACAGGGGTATAGTTTTGAAATTTTTCGAAACCACCATATATTTTTGAAATTTTATTTTTTTTTTAAATATAAAAATGAAAAAAAAAATCCCGATGGGAGGGACGTCAGGGCCCGTGATGGGCATTGTCAGTGACTGCTGACTGACTGTGGCCGCAGCACAATGCCGGCCCAAGTACCTTCTCGGCCTTTCATTTTGGACCGAAGATTTGTCAAAAGAGGTGTTTCTGGCCGTGGCCTACCGGCTTGCTGGCAAATGACCCCCCAAATCCCACTCAGAAAAAAAAGACCCCCAAAATACACGAGGTGTGCAAAAATATCCGTTCCAACGATCTGATCACCAGCAGCAGCAGGTGCAGGCAGTAGTGGGCGCAGGCTTGTTACCGGTACCTCAGGATTTAAATAGCGAGCTATCGAATTTAGCGTTTCCATGTTTTGGCCGCTATTGCCGCTATAGCGGCGCTATGGCCGCGCTATAGCGGCAGCTACACGCAGTAGCGTTAACTTGCTGTGTTCCAAATAGCGCGCAATAGCGGCGCTATGGCCGCGCTATAGCGGCGCTATGGCCGCGCTATAGCGCGCTATTTGTTAAGTGGACTGCAAATTATCATAAGAAATGAGCTAATCGGCAAATTATCATAAGAAACGCAAATTACCATAAGAAATGATCAAATCAGCAATTTTGCCAATAGCGTATGGATAGCGCGCTATGGCGCTAAATGCGTTTAACGGCGCTATAGCGCGCAATAGCAGCAATGACGGCAATAGCGCAAAAAAAGTGAAATTGCGTCGCGGCGTTTGTTTTGGCACACTATAGCGCGCTATTTTTTTCATGGCCGGTACCTGATGATGTTGGGATAAGAACTTGGATAAAGATACATGCCGTGGCACAAGCCGTTGCAATGCGGTTTCGTTCTCTACACATACACTAGCACTTGTTGGGTTCCCCTATGCTGCATGCCTGCAGCTGCTGCCTGTTCTGGAGTAGTAACTAGCCAGCAACCAGCGACTGAAATGATGATAAATCTAGCAGTAACAGTGGACGAAAATTTCCCAAGCTATATGAAACAATTATATCTCAACTGCAACCTTCGGTATATGTCATAGGTCTTGTGCGTGAGAGTTCTTGCCCAAACAGAATGGGGCGAGAGCATTTCGTGATGAGGGGGGCTCAAGCTTGTGGATGAGGGCAAGAGAGTGGTTCTTTGTCCTCCACTACACATGCCGTCAGACGTCTGCTTTTCTTCAGTGGCCAAAGCACGCAGGAGGTGAATGTCATGGGTTCGTTTTCAGGTTGCTGCATCTGCTCTGCAAGTATCTAGCAGCAGTAGCAACCACAGTGATAGTAACTTTAACAGTAATACTGGACGAAAATTTCTCAAACTGTATCGGACAATTCTGTTTCATGGCGGACTGAGATCTTGTTGCCCCGAATCTTCTTCAGCTCGCGGATTTCCATCAGGGTTCGACAGACCTCAACTGGTTCAACAAAGCATACCTGGCAACTGGCATTGGTACCAAAGAAAGCGCCCGCCCTACATCCCAAGGACTCAAAAGTGCTTACCTGCTACGCATGAGTCACACAAGATCCAGAGTTCCACCCACCTGGAATGACCAACAATCCGTCACTGATAAGGCTGCGACGAGTGCTCTCGGTCTCCAGCAGCAAACCATGCTGCTGCAGCCTGCAGACAAGTATTAAACAGAAAACATGCAACCCACGACATCAGGCCAGGGGGGCTACGACTACGAATCTACACGGCTCAGGAAGCACAAGTATTAAACAGAAAGCTCCAGGCATTGTCAAATTATTACAAACTTCAGTTCAAAACCACCGATGCCACAATTGGCATCAACATAGCTTTTGTCCAAGTTGCACCCATTACAGGTACTAGATGATAGAGGAAAACATAAATCTGTCATCCCAGTTCACAGCCGCAGAGTCCAGCTTTTATTCATTATTATTATTAAAATACTGTAGAAAGGAGATCTACTCCTGAGACGCCACCTTGGAGAACCAGAGCTTGTAGCGGCTCAGCACGATCTGCAGGTCTTCCTTTTGCTTCGCATAGCAATTCCTTCCATAGCACTTTGGACCAAAGATGACGGCCTCAACTTCCATCAGCTTCTTCAGCATAGCTTCTGCACTGGTGCGTTGGCTTGCATGGGGCAACCTCACAGTTGGCACAGTGTCGGTGCACGGGCATATGGGAACTGGTTGAACAGGCTTCAGGAATGCTGCATCCAGAATACCCTGATGATGTACAAGAGCGGTAGAAATCAGTAAGCTGGCCCAGCAACATAATGGTAATTACCTTTTAGCTTAAAATATGGGTCCATAGGAAACACAAAAATAAACTCAAATGGAAGGAAAGAAATATTTATGAAATTACAAGTCCTATATGCGTGTGTCAGCAGAAGAAAGAACAGCACTTCTGATGTTTGCTGATATTTCAGCCTCATGTTGAATGTTGTTGTTAATGTGTAATATCTCTAGTGTCACTGAACTCATTTTCCACGTTTACCATGGCTATCATCAGGGAAAGTCAACTATATTGCTCAGCACTATATGTCTGGCAGTTACAAATGCAAATTTCCCCTTATTGAAGCTCTTAAGAATAATAATTATCAAGCTTATATTACCATCTCTAATACCAACAAAGCACAACAGGATAGCAAGTATATTTCCTTTTCGGACTAACTCTAGTATCTTGTCCTTCCAATAGGATAGCTGCGAGTAAATTTCAGTTTTCACTAGCAGGATTGCCTGTGCATTGGAATGGCACAAGCCAAACAATTATATGTGCATACATAGAGAATAGAAATGACAAAATATGTACATAATTATTAATATGTGCAAATAATATAAGATGGTAAGACGATTCAATGATCAAACACAGGGGGCAAGGTGGGTAAATAATGCAAAGTTTGGTGGCAAATGTGTAAATAGCAGTTTGGGTGCAGTATTGACTTGGCCTTAACACTAGGAATCTTATTAGCACAATTCCAGCTCTATTAAACCAAAGGAAGATCCAAGAAATTGCGGGCAATGGGAGGACTGAATTCGACTTGAACCATGGAATTTAAATTTGATCAAATCAAATATGAGCTCAAGTGCAGAGCTCAAACTTCCCCAAGATCTTTGAAATCAGAGCCTAGAGCAAAAGGTTATAACCGTTTTACGGATTGCAGATTACGATCAGGCGGTCAAGTAGGGTTAGAGGGGTGGTCTGTTGCACAGGAGAGCTGAAGACGTATTGTTCAAGGTGTCCAATCATCAGATGGACGAATGCCCTGAAGGCCGTAAAAGTTTACTAGTACTAAATGTATAGTCCGATGCAAGGAGCTGCATGTTCTCCCACCAGCTACTTTTGAACGTTTAAGGCTATAAATTCACCTACACCCTGCGATTTGAGAGTGTTCTGAACATTGGAATGCATAAACGCATACTACGTATTGGAGTTGGAGGGAAAAAACTAAAGTTTATATTAATTTTGTAATGCATAAATAAATACGGCCCTGAGGGGAAAGACCTCCCCTGGGTGTTGCACTAAGATGAAACAACTCGTCTGCAGGACTGGAAAAACCTCCAAAACCCAGCTACCAGGACATGAAATTGACTGCAGGGACACGCCTGCAGCGTATTCTATTGTACAGTGGACACTTATTTCACTGCATAGCGGCGAGGGAGATTATTAACCCAGCCCCGAAAATATACTCCAATAGGGAGTCAAACCTAGGCCTGCTGGGTGCTAATAAGGCACTGCAACCACTAGGTTACAGGCCCGTTTCTTTGCAATGCATAAATACAAAAGATGAATTTTACCTGAAGGCGATTGAGAACCATACTATAATCCCCTCGCATCACAGGTTGCTTCTCCAAAAGCATAACTTCGAATATTCGAGAAATGCACCAAACACCAAAGCTAATAACGAGACTAGGTAACCACATACATGCATCTCCACAACCCAGGACCGAGGTGCAAACATTGAACATTTTACCATCAGAATCAACTACTACATTTGGACTGAATTTATCGCTTGGGTGTATATCTCTAAATATCACCATTTCAGCAGCCAAGTCAATAAGCTTCTCATCATACCCGTCTCTGTGCTGGAACAGCCAATCAGATTTCTCAAGCTCCAATATTTTCAAAATACAACCTCGAAAAGAATTCAAGAGTAGCCCTTTCAATTCATTGTAGGAGAAGTAAACATTTGTCTTGGAAGCCTGTTGATCTACTTGCTGTGATGGACATTTTTTAACCAAAACTGTAATTGCATTCAGCTCCTCCAATGGACAAGGGGCCCAGTCAGATGTACAGTTGCTTTCCGTGCCAATGGACTTAGCAACCCTGTAACACTTTTCATATATGGGAACTTCATATTGTACTTGATCATTTTCCATAACAAAATATGATAATTCATCATCCTGAAATGGAATATGATGATCATCCTGGAGGAATGAGTCCATGATGCACCTTCTGAGCTCCACAACAGCAGGCAATGTGCAATTTCCCTGTTCAGGGCACATGCTATTCTTGATTCTAAACAAAGACGGTGTCTTCATGGCACTTAAATTTATTAGATTGAAACGATCACACAGTTCTCCAGATGTTCCATCCAAACAGCATGGGCAGTTTTTTATGTTCTCCTCAACATCCAGTCCAATAAGAAGGTCCAACCTTATGATCTTTCCTTTTTCTGTCAATTTACCATGCAGGTCAAACAAATTCCCCCATAAGTTATCAAGAATGTCAGTAAACAGGCCATGGTCATAAAAAGGCTCTTCAACTTGTCCATAATTCATGCTACAAGCATATTCATTATAGAATTTCAAGGTTTCATTTTTCTCATTACATCTTGCGGATATCAATTCAGCAACTTGTTGACCTAAGGCAGTAGAAACAGCATTCCTTACAACTTCTCCATTAGCAAAACCTTCAACAGCAAGATAATCTATCATGTCAAGCATGTCCTTAGTTGAATGGATCTTAGAAGTTAAAGCTTGTCCACAGTGAGGAATCAGATTCCTTGCATTAGCTTCATTCTCAGAGAGGAAAAATGAATTGTGGCACGAAACTGAATCAGTAGGCTCAATACATAAGTCGTTAGAAATGAGAATTTCATTACCAACGGTTTGGCCCAAATGATCTTGGGATAGCTTGGACAAGGATGTCTCTCCAGCATCAAATGTTTCATCCTCCTCATCAAAGACCATGACTTGTTCTAGTAAAGTAGTTTCACATGCAGATCCTAATACTGGGTCAAGCCCAGTCCCTGGAGCCTTGATGGTGTCCTCTAATTCTCCAAGTACATGATCATCGGTTTCTGTTGCATCAGTAAAGGGGTTCTTTTTGTTGCCAACTCTGTAATCATGACCATTTTCCAACAAGACCTGTGAGTATATTTTCTCATCCACCAAAGTTCTTACAGGCCACTGTTTGAATGCCAAATAGATTGCAAAGTCAAAGGACAGTAGAACAACCAGCTCAAGAAATTTGTAAGGGATTCTCATGAACTCAGAAAACCTGCAGTCCTTAATTACCAATGCCACAATGAATGCAACATTCATGGCAACTGATATGGCCATGACAGTCAAGATAAGGGCCCTCATCAACAGGTAACATTTGGAGGTACCCATGAGAAACAGGAAGGACTGTACACAATGAAGTAGAATGTATGGGGCTGCAAAAGTGCTGTGACGACAACATGGCAGAAGAGAAGCAATAAGTAGATATTCTCAGAGCCAATGTGGTGGAGAACGGTAGGTGCTACCTGGGTGATAAGCCAAGATGAAGCTGGTCCCAAGTATTGAGGATAAAGCTACACTTGTCAAATATCTGCATAGTAAAGAAACACAGGTTATTACATATGCATGTACTGAAACCAAACATATTGCATCTCAATCATTGTTCTGAAGCCGATTAGCCATTTTCAGATTGACAGTGGATAGTAGAAAAATTACAGCATGATTGTAGCAGTACTCGTATACACACATCTAAGAAAGCTAGAGAAAAAAAATGTAACATAATATGAATAAACTAGTCTTCTGTGAACCCGGTTGGTTCGTAAATGGACATTCATTGTGACATATATGTCACCCATGATGATAAGCGTGTGTACATGAGTTGTACAATTACTTGGGCTGTAATGGTTAGTAGAAATTCAATGGGTAACATGAATATAACCATTTGTTGGCTGAATCAAGTTAGGATCAGACAACTAGAGAAAGTTCAGGATACAAGGCACTTATTTTACTCTACTCTACTACTACTGAACTAGGGTTCATCAAATATATTCATGATTCCCAGAATCTCTTCTGCCACCCTGCTTTCTCTATTACAGCTGAACAAAGTCGGAGCATGGATGATGAACAGTATTCCTTGCTTGCTCTGTTTGCGACTTGACTTCAGCGTCAAGTCGCTAAAGACGACGACTTCACTTGGTGGCTTGAGTAGTTAAGTTTGGAAATTTCTGAACCTGCAACTGAAGAATATGACATGCCCTCTACCACTCCCCTCTCCGAGCACCGGACGCCTGTGCCCCACCTCTTGTGCACATCATCATCACCCGCCTTGCCAGTGACAAGGGGATCAGCGACATCCCGTCCCTAACCCTCACAAAAATTTTGGCTACAATCTATGAAACTCTCCTCCAACGAACGCCGCATGACAGATGCGCAAAAAATTTAGATCGATCCGGAACTCCGAATACATGAAAAGAAAATCAGTAGCGCAGATGCCATGAAAAATAAATAAGATCGGAATCGGTAGGGAAGTAGGGATCCAACATATTTTGTAGGAATCAAATATAGGGAGAAGGTTACCTACCAAATCCAAAACCTTCTTCAGATCAGGCTCAAAGGGGTGCTTCGATCTCCTCCATTCCGCCCCTCTTTAGAAGGCAATATGTCACGGCGAGGAGGCTAGATGAGGAACTTTCCTTTGGTGTAGTAGTTCCCTTGCATATAAATCCATGGAAAGTGGCACAATATTTTGCAGAAAAGCCCAAAAGTATATGGAAATAACATGTACATAGCATAGGTCCGTGTAGAAGTTAAATATATGACCCCACATGGAAACATAGCGCTACATTTAACCTTGACTTCAGGTGATGGGTTGACATGTCAATGGCAGTAAACGTAAGGGCATCTAGAAACATATTTTTCACATACCACACATCAGTTAACAAAAGAAATGCAGACGAATCAAAACCCGCATGCATACTGCTATTTCTATACTATCCACACTTTTGCCTAAACAAGAAAAGATATGAATACCATTTCATTTTCATCAAATATAAAATTCAGATGGTATTGAATATGAATCAAGGAATTCAGATAGCAATATCAGTAGAAACTGATATTGGTGGAATGAATAAAAAAGGACTTAAAAGAATGGAACTTATCCAAACATAATTGATGTTAGCAAAAAAGCACATGGAAAGTAGAAATCCATGTGCCAAACCATGAACTATGAAATTGATATTTCCTACTAGAAATACAAATACTATTTTACTTTTTCATACATATTTTTTTAAGAGAACCTGAAAGGTTAACTGCCTGTCTATGTAATAGTAGAGAAGTTGAAAAACAGAAAAATCACAACCACCGACCCACTCACTACCAATGAGATCACCACCACCATGTCTCCAGCAACCAAGAGCCACCCTGCACATTGAAAGAACCACTAAGAGGGAGGGGCTGTCCACGGAGATGCTTCCAGGGAGGATATGACATCCGCAGATGTCGCCACTGCCAACCGAGGAATAAAAACAAGGTTTTTCAACTCAAACCCCCCGGCCAACCACACAATTTTCTTCAGAAAAAACCAGCAATATATGAAAATAACATAAATGCATGTGGAAGTTAAATATATGACCCACATGAAAATGTAGCGCCATATTTAACCTTGACTTCAGATTATGGGATGACAACTGTGTGGCGATGGTAGTGAACAAAAAAGGAAGCTAGGATACCATACATCATTTGGCAAAGGAATGCAAATAAATCAAAATCTAGATACATAGTGCTCTTTTTTTAATAAAAAAAAACTGTATACATAGTGCTGTTTCAATATCCATCTACATTTGTGTGTAAACAAAGAACAGATGTGAATATCATTTCATCAAATAAAAAACTCAGAGTATTGAATATGATCCAAGGAACTGAGAGGTCAACCAAATCTAACATGGGAGTAAAGATAAATGATGTTAGCAAAAGAAGAAAATAAAAGGTAGCAACCCATGTGCCAGAAACATGACCTATGAAATTGATCTTTAATTTACTATTATTTTCTACTATAATTCTTTTAAGCAAATTGGCAGGAGCTCTGCCTTTCATTTTAGATAGAAGAAAGAGTCAATCGGAACAATAATCAAGGGCAAAAGACTATGGCGTGGCACCCTCCCACAACCTCAAAAAATAGGATAGCTCAACACAAGAAACACATGTGTAGGCAACAAAAGGCACAAATGCACAATGGGGCAACAGGAGTGACCAAACAGGATCATGACATCAAACACTACATATGCTTTTTGCAAAAAAAAATGTCTTCTTTTGTTCTTGAGCCAACCTCCAGCGCTAACAAGATGGTTTGTTCAAAGAATTTTGCGGTTCCGACCCTTCTAAATGTTCCATTAAGTATAGATGATCATTCCATTGAATGAACATCGGGACTTCCTAGGTTGAGGCACGGCCGAGGCTTCCCACCACTCAGCCATATTTCTTTTTATAAGCACAAATACTATTTTACGCTTCCATACATATTATACCCTCTTTTTAGCTCCTGTCCGGAATCATCTTTAGCCTACCCGAATTAAACTTGCTTCGGACAAAAGGCTTGTGTAAAATATGGCCCGCATTACTCTAACGGGGTATTTTGTTTGCAGCATAACGTCATCCGAAACCATCCGATCCTAATCAAATTTTGGTTCACGGTTCGCAATGCGGGGCCGACCCGCCCGGCACCGAGTTGTCCGTTCCACAGGCGCGAATGGGCGACGCAGTGCTCCCTCGGATTTTTTCAAACGACCCCATCCGCAGTGATTGGATCCTAATAAGAACAATCACGTGGCACAGGACTGATCCTGGATGAGGTCAGTCACCAAACCAAACAAGCCGTAAACTAAATAACTATGCAAAGGCTTGCTTTCAGAAAAGATGTTGAAACATATATCTGTAGTGAACTGAAGTGAAACAACCAGGTTGCTTACTTAGTTGTTGATCTAATCGGTACATGCCTTCCAGAAAAAAATTCCACGAGCCAACAGGGAATAGTCAAAGCCCCATAGACCTACAACGTTGACACGCTTCCAATCTCGCTCGACCCTTATAGAGAAAGCAAAGCGAGCATAGCAACACAATTGGGAAGAGGGGAAACCCTAAGTGCCTTGCCTAGGTCAGTCATTAAAATTAGGAGGTAATAGCAGCACAGTCATAGAAAGTGCGATGACAAAAGGTACCCGGAGGAGGACCCAGAATCGGCAAAGAAGCGGTAGGAGGCAGAAGAGGTATTTGCTCCACATTACTAATCCGGGAATGATTAACCTAAAATCGAGATTAATAAGAATCTTTTATCCAACTCTGTCAGACATGGGAACAGAGGACCAATTTTAGTTTTTGGGTGGAACTAGGAAAATTTTGACATTAGATCCTTATTATCTTCTTTAGATAAGTGATGTTGTCACGAGATCACCTTCTCATTGAATCCCCAAACATGGCCATTGACAAATATATATATAGAACAGGGTATGAATTGGAATATCATTTAAAAATTGAAATCCAAAGACAGGCTTTTAGCAGCAAATTTTTTACACACACGTCCTTGTTTAGAATTTTTTTTGGGATCATTTGACAGCCAAATTAAAGGATGCGATCATCCTAGCACTAAAGCACCGGATCCCATCAGAAGTTCGAAGTTAAGCATGCTTGGGCGAGAGTAGTACTAGGATGGGTGACCTCCTGGGAAGTCCTCGTGTTGCATTCCTTTGAAGGGCGGGCCTGGTGCAGCGGTAGAGCCTACCGTCTGTAACCGGAAGGTCCCGGGTTCGAGCCCCAGCCTCTGCACATTTGTGTGGGTAAAGCTTGGGGCTTAAAGACAACCCTTCCCCAGACCCCGCACAGTGCGGGAAGCCTACGGCACTGGGTACGCCCTTTTTTTTATTTGACAGCCAAATTAAAGATCGCATCTCCTAAACAAATTAAATGGGACACCAATTCGATAAACACGAAGCGAGACCATGGCTGCAGAACACAATAATCTGTTGCAGGTAAAGGGGGAAAATCACCGAGGAAATGGATCTCATCTACTCCCTCCGTCCCAAAAAGAATGTAAATCTCCCGACGAAATGGAAGCTCACGGTCTGGGCCTCGGACTTGTAGGCCTCGATGGCGACGTCGCGGAACGCGTCGGCGAGCCCGCCGCGGGAGTCGTCGACCCAGACGCCGCCGCCGAAGAGCACGCGCGGGCCGCTGGCGTCGGACCGGTCGGCGAGGACGCGGCCCGCGACGCGGCGGCTGAAGTCGGCGAGCCCCTCGGCCGAGGGCGCGCCGAGGAAGGCGAGGAGCGTCGCGTCGCGCGCGCCGGCCGCCACCAGCTCCAGCGCCGCGTGCACGGACATCGGCGCGCGATGTTGCCGCCGCCGCCGCCGCCCTCGTGCGCGACGGCGGAGGTGGCGTCGTCCCCAGACGTGCGTGCGAGGAGCTTAGCGAGACGGAGGGCGAGCCGGCGAGGGCCGTCTGCCCGTCCCGTGCGGCGGCGGCTGCGGCCACCATGGTGGTGGTGGTCGAAGTGGGTGGGGGAGACGTGGAGGTGTGTTCTGCCGTGACTCTGCGACCAGCGCCCTTGGCCGTGTTTGGTTTGGCCCGAAAAAAATTTCGCAAATTTTTTTTTGCATTTTTGACAAAAAATTTAGAGTAGTAACGAAGTCTAATTACAAAATCACCTCCACACCCCCGTGTAATCACTGTAGCATCACTGTAGCAAATAATCAATTAATTACCGTTATTAGATTGGTTTCGAAAAGTTACACATGTTTTGCAAATAGACTACATTTAGTACTTCATACGGAATTTCGTCTTTTTGTGAAATCTTGATGTGACCCGGAACCAAACCCTGCCAAGATTTTTAGATAGGTAACGAATGCTATGCAAACTAATTTTATATACAAATAACGAAATTTTTAATTTGGATCATCGGATCAACATCTAAGAGAAAGGAGACGCAGAGGCGTGGGAGGGAGAATTTGCAAAAGTGTGATTATCCAATCTAAGGGCGGGTCCAGATTGTAAAATTATTCCATCCCCATGCCCCTTGGATTTTGATCCGATGGCTCAGGTTGGAGTTTTTATAGTTTGCATATAAATGTGGTTTGCATAGCATACATTGCTTTTTAGATTTTGTCTGACTAAAATTATTAGAATTTATATGCTGCTAAGATCAACTCCAGTAGGGAGAGCAAATGAGTTGCCATATAAAAATTTAGTCGATGAACATAAAAAATCAATATCCAGCAGGGGGAGTAAATGAGCTGTCATTTTGGTAGGCCTTCCAAAATTTTCCCCTACATCTCAATTTGCTGATCCTTTATTTGGGCTGCCAACTGTGAAAGGCCTAATTTACTCACCTGCTGGTGTGAAGGCTCATATTTAGGTGAGTAAAATTTAGGAGTGTGCTTCTAAATGGATATTTGGTCACCTAAATTTAGCATTCCTACTGGAGTCGCTCTAATAGAGATGACAACAGGTAAAATCCACGCAGATATTAATTCTACAGACCCATACCGCAAGAAAAAACCATACCCATTACCATCTAAGGCCGGTTTCAAGAGAGTTTTATGAAGAGTTTCATGACATTAAATATCTTTATTTTTGTTGACATGGCAAGGAGAGAGAACGATGGAGTTTTATGGGATGTGAGCAGAATTTTATCATCATAAAACTCATCTGACACAGTTATCTAATTTTCAGTTTAGGTAACTGTGTCCATAAAACTTTCAGCGAGACTGGCCTAAAGATACCTGGTAGGTCCATATAGATTTATCCGTCTATGCGCCCCCCCCCCCATATAGATTTATCCGTCTATGCGCACCCCCCCCACACACACATATATATATATATATACATATATATACATACATACATATATATATACATACATATATACATATATACATATATATATAGATAAATACATGAAGACAAATTAGGACTTGTGTTGGAACCATATGCTAAAAATGGAGTAACTAGCTAGCTTTTACACCGAGAGATGTTTGATGCTGAATTTTCAGTCAAGTGCTGAATGTCTAAAATGCCCTTCTCAAGATGCGTGAGGAATGTGGAAGTGGAATTGGCCAATTGGGAGAGGGAGGGGATAAGGTCAAAAATGTTTTTTTATAAGCTAAATTAGCTCACATTAACTAGGTTGAGGTAGAAAAGGTATATTTTTAAAAACAACTCACCCATAAGCCATTTGGAGTTCGATATATATTCCTCCCCGTCAAACGGTTTGTTTGTAATCCCCACCCCTCTAGCTAATTTTATTGCAAAAACCACTCCGCTACACACGTGTTTAATTGTGTTTTATGTTTTTACAAACATATAGCCACTATAAGCTAAGGCAAGTATTTAGACCTTAAGTACTTGAATTATGCTTGTATTCATCGTGTTATGGTGAAAAAAGTAAGTACAGAGATTATGGTGAAAAAAGTAAGTACAGAGATTGAAACTAAATACATAGTGGTGTTGTTTTGGTCGAGATGCTCAAATACATTTTGCAGCGTACGTGAGCGTCAGCAGCCTCCCTGGCATGAAGAGCAGACCGGCCGGCGGCTGCAGGAAGCCTGAATGTGGCCGCCAGAATGGCGGGAACTATGTTTTTTCTGCTGGCAAAGTGCATAGTTTTCTCTTTTATTATTTTATTAAGTTAGACTATTTGAAATTTGCAAAGAATCGAGTATTAAATATAGATTAATTTGGCTTGTTAGATTCGTTCCGAAAAATTATGTCCATATGTGAAAAAAGTTTTAAAAATAGATTTTATTTAATATTTTTAAATAGCAAATTTCTCTTTTCGGAATCCGTGCCCAAACTTTTGGGAGGCTTCCAAACACCCCCATTTCCGCGCGCACTTCGTACGTCAACGCTAGCCTTCACTACTGGATCTCATAAAAAAATGAGTTTTTAATTTAGCAGCTGATCATATTGATCAACCAATGGCTGATTAAGACGATATACACAGTAATCAAATAACCACAGTCACGAACACGAGAGCTAGCGCTCGCTAGCAAAGATCGGAGGAGCCGCTGGCCGGCCGGCACAGCCCGCTGCTGGTCCGAGTCCGACACGATGCTGCCCGTCAGCTGGTAGTTGTACGTACTCCCGTGTTCTCCTCTCGTCGTCCAGGTCGGCCCGGCCCCGGCCGCATCGCGCGGATCGGAGCGTCTTCCGCCCACCTCGCGCCGCACGCCGGCGCCAGCAGGCCGCGGAACCGCAGGATGACGCGGGACAGGGCCCAGCGCGCCGATGGCGGCGCGGTTGTCCTCGTCGAGCGTGAGCCCGAAGATCAAGCGCCCCCGCCGCGCGCGCGTACGTATTCGCGGCCCCCGACCGGACACCGGAGCACCTCCACGAGCGCCAGCACGGCGGATGCGGACCTTGTTGGCCGGCTCCAGCTCCAGCACGACGGCGTGGGACCCCGGCGCTGGGCGGTGGCAGTGCGAGGCCGCAGCGGCGCCGCACCTGTTCCTCTCCACCGCGGCACGGCGCTGGGGGTAGGCGGCGCTGGGCGAGGTCGAGGTGGTGCGACCGCTAGAAGAAGCCGACCAGGGGGCTCGCCACCATCGGTTGTTGCTGCTGCAAGGCGGGGAACACGAAGAAGAGGGCTGCGGCATTGTGCAGCACGTTGGCGACGGCCGCGGTGCGGATGTCGGAGGGGCGCTGGAGGAAACGGGAGCAGCGGACGTGCTCGGCCAAGGCTTTCTCCTGCGAGATCCGCCACGTTGGCCTCCGACGAGGGTGCTGGAACAGCGGGCGTGCTCGGCCCCGGCAGCCTCCGTGCGAGATCTAGCCCCGGCGGCTCTGACCGGCGAGGGTGCGGCGGCATCGGCGGCCCGTGGCGAGGAAGATGGAGCAAGCAGCCCGAGGCACGCCACTGCGGCCACGGTGGCTCGAGCCCAGTGGCGGCCTAGTCGCGCGGCGGCGGCCTGCGGCGGCGGGGCTGGCCCGGACGGCGGACGCGGCCATTTTTTTGTTTTTTAAATTGATTACTAGGTGCGGGTGATGGGATGACCCGTCCCTAGAAATTGATTTTCAGGGACGGGTGATGGGGTGACCCGCCTCTAAAAATTGATTTTTAGGGGCGGGTGATGTGGTGACCCTAAACTCTGATCCGCTTCTGTAAGTAGATTTGTAGGGGCGTGTGAGTGGGTGACCCGTCCCTATAAATGTGTTTTTAGGGGCGGGCGTGTTACCTGCCCCCGCAAATATCATTTTTAGGTGCGAAAAGCAGCAACGAGTCTAAGATCCACCCCTAAAAATAGCACTTTGACCGCCCCTACAAATACTTTATGTAGTAGTGCAAGTATGATCTACTACTGGTTTAACTACTGTACACTGGCAGTAATGACGAGAGAGAGAGCATAAGCTAATGGTACGAGCAAGCCTGTGTGTCCCAAAGTAGAGCCGAGGACTCCACCCACTTGAGGTTCAAAAGAGGAGGCCACCACAAGGGCAGCACCCGCGACAGCCTTCAATTCCCCCGCTTTCTGTCTCCCTCCTTCTCCCACCCTTCCCCCGCTCCCTCGGCTCCGCCGCCCCCCCTTCTCTAGGCTAGGGTTCGATCCGCCGGCGCCGAGAGCCATGGACGATGATGAGATATGGAATCTACCTGACCTAGATGCCATAGACTGGGATGGGCTGAATAGAGTGAATATGCTACTGGAGCAGCCTACCGGCGTGGAGGTGGGGCAGCCGCTCCCGGGGTTGGTGGAGCCGCTGCCGCTCGTGGGGGAGGAGGTGGATCCACAGCCAATAGCGGGGGAGGTGAACCCGCAGCAGCTCGCGGGGGAGAAGGAGGAGCAGCTGGTGAGGCAAGAGGAGGAGCTGCACGTAGATCGCAGTGGAGGACTGGAGGGGATTCTACTGCACGGGCCTGTGTTGCCGCACGCCGTTGATGTGCCTGTGGTGCTCCACGCCAGCGGCGAAGCTAGCTCAGAAAATGACCTAGGGCGGAGTTCTATGATAAAATTTTTGTACGGACAGAGTGACGCGCCGAAGCTTGCTGCCCGGCTGCAGGCGCCTGCGGCGGCGGCACAAGGGATTCACTGGCGCGGTTGATGGGTGCTGAGGCGGTGTTGTAGCACGAATGGGCGCGGAGTGCCAGAGCGAGATTGCAGGCGAGAGGTGGATGGTGAACTGCCGAAGTTACCAGCGGCGTCTGGTGGCAAGAAGAACGGCGTTGGGCTGGGGAGCGAGGCTGAACCACTTAAGAGGCCGCAACCCACTCAACCAGACTGTCAACGAGACCACGAAGTCCTCTCGCCCAATGCCCCAATGACCCAATACTCGCAACTCTTGACGGTAGAGGACCGTCGTCCTCATGTTTGGAGGGCGCCGCTGCACCGTCATGAGCCCCTGCCGGAGTTGAGAACAGGAGATATTGTCAGCACCCACGAATTGGAGGAAGCATCTATTACTATGGGTCGTCGCACCAGGAAGCTTAGTGTCCGTTTTGACAGCAGCGAATGGGTTCACTAGATGTGCCTGCGTGTACGTACCAGGCCCAGCCTACATAAACGTAAGAGAGTCGCTGGTTAAATACCTAGTGTGGGCAATAAAGAAGTGTATTGAATAACTTGTATGAATTGTTACTCCTTTCTCGAGAGTAACATATCATCCGAAAGATAATTCTATGTTCTCCTGTGTTCTTTTATGTTTCTTCTCTGTTGTAAACAGATGCATAATTGCTCCAAACATCTCCTATAGGGACCTAGGGCGGCTGCCCTGGCTCGCCCTAGTGGTGGCTCCGCCTCTGCTCCACGCCACTCAACCGTGCACCGCCGCCGCAGCTGGGGTGCTCGGCGCTGCGGCTAGGCCATCTAACGTTGTCATGCCAAGGTACTAGAATGTTTTCTGTGAAAGGATCTGCAATCTTTGTCCTCTAATTGTGAGAGGCTTTGTTGTGTTAAGAAGAGAGGAAGAGCGGCTGCCTACCGTGGAGGACCTGCAGCAGCTCGCCGTCCTGCATCAGCAGCAGCAACTCGCCGTCCTGCATCAGCAGCAGCAACTCGCCGTCCTGCATCAGCAGTAACAGCATGCCCTGCATCAGCAGCAGCAGCACCACCAGTGGCGTGGTACGGAGGAGCTGCCACCGCACCCTGCTGTGCCCGCGGTTGCAGCAGCTGCTGGAGGCGGAGGACACCAGTAGCAGCTCCCCGTCGTGCAGCATCAGCAGGGGACCGGCACAGAACGGGTATCGCCGCACCTCGCGTCAACTCTCGACCAGAACGCTGCAGAAGCTAGGTGCTCGGTGCTGCTGGAGAACCTCAATTTAACATCCCAAGGTAACCAGTGTATACAAACCATTTAGTACTAAATAACTCCTGATCTTTCATGTGTACATCTTACTAGCTAGTTACAAAAATAAAATTTAGAACCATAATTATCATGCCATGCTAAATAGTTAAGTTTATTGTGCTCACATGAAGGAGCATAATAAAAGCCCTGTTTAGCAGGGCTCCGCCTCCGAGAGCGGCTCCAAAGCGGCTCCGGAACCTGCCAAAGGGGTGGGAATGGAGCAGCTCCACCGACGGAGCCGCGGGGTTCCCGCTCTCTGGAGCCATTTTGTGGTGGAGGAGCCACAAATTCGTAGCTCTGCACGGCTCCTCCGGCATCTCGATCTGGTCTGCCACCTTTGCCCTCCGAGATGGCGCGAACGGAGCCCGTGCCGCGGCGGAGCGGGAGGCCAGGCGGCGATCGGAGCTCGTGCCGTGGCGGCGAGGCAGGCCGGGCGCACGGCGGGAGGCCGGGCGGCGCCGGGAGCTCGTGCCGCGGCGGGGCGTCGGGAGCTCATCCCGTGGCGAGGCACGGCGGGAGGACGAGCGGTGCCGAAGTCTGCGCCACGGCTGGGCATGGCGGGAGGTCGAGCGGCGACGGTGACGGCTACGGGAGGCCGGGGCGCCGGGGCGGCCTTCTTCCTCCACTTGTTGCGCCAGCCCTTGACCCTGCGTTCGGCTCTCATCTCCACGCCTTCCAGGCTGCCGGTGGCTCCCCGCTGCTGCTTGCAATAGCTGCACCGCCGATGGGTGACTGCTGCTCCTAGCATTCATGCTCCAAGAGCCTGAGGATGGATTGGATCGATGGACAGTGGAATGGATAAGGAGGAAAGGAAAACAAAAAAAAGAAAATAGGATGAAAAAAATAGAAAATATAAAATAGAAGTATTATGGACATTTATTTATTTTCACATAATTTAAAATTGTAAAGTCAGTGCAAATATAGAAGTAAGTCACCTGCACAAACACGCCAAATAGCTAAGGGTATATTGGACATTGACCTCTCCTATCCATTCACGACAAATAAATAGAGTAAAGCCATTTTGTCAAATGTTTTTCAAAACGGCTTCAGCTCTACCAGAGAAGCCACTCCACTAGAGGAGTCAGAGCCGGAGCTATTTTTGAAGGAGCTGAGCCCTGGCAAACAAACCCTAAATACCCTGGTACATCATCACATAGTTAATACTTCATTTCAAATTGTTAGACAGTTTTGGTCTTTCTAGTAGTACATTGTATTTGCTACTAGTATGTGCCTAGACATGTTTCAAATTGTTAGATAGTTTTGGTCTTTCTAGCAGTACACAAGGTTCTAAATAGATGGCTATAGCCACCGCTATAGCCTGGCAGCCTGTTATAGCCGTTGGGAGAAAAGAAAGCTAGAATATCCATATCTTAGCTCTAAAAGGCTAAATCCGCTAATAGCTGGCTACATCCCGCTATAGCCGCTAAATTAAGAATTATTTAGCCTGCTAAACTATATAATTAGTCCTTTATTTATTGTTAGTTTAGTATTAAACTTCATCCTCTACAAAATTTAGTATTTTGTCAATAATGTAACAAGGAATGAAATCCAAGACGTACTTCAGTACATGAAATTTTCTTGATTTTTTTTATGTAAAATTGCTCATAGATTTATGCATGGTGTTCAAGTAGAAATGTATAATTGTGAGAATGTTTTAGAAGATTAGAGAGTATGCATAAACCATGGTTACTATGCTTTATGGTGAAATATAGAATACTCTAAAAATTAGATATTTGTATGGTTTCATAAGTTCGAGAAAAATTTTGGAGTTAGATATTTCATAAAGAAGTTGTTGACACCGTTTTTTGGCACGTGTCAAGGAAGGTATTTTTTGTGAAGGGGAGGTGGCCGATTTGGAAGAAACAAGAAGATGAATAGGATCGGAATCGGCCGATGGAGCCCGTCTGATGGATCAGAAGAGTATGCTTCGAAGATACTGATTTACCCTCTCTGGTGCTCGACCAATGGAGAGTTGCCGATGAAGTCAAGGAAAGAGAAAAGGACCCGGACTCAACGAGAATCTTGATGATTCGGTTGTAATATTTAAAGTAGTTTATCTTTAGTAAGTTTTTTGTTTATAGTCAAGTAATGTTTGCCGTAATCGGCTAGGACTCGGTAGCGCTAGGCTATAAATATCAGTTGTAAGGGACCGGAAAAACTTAATACACATCCAATACAATTCCTTTGCACTTTTCGGTGACTTTGCCTTTTCTTTTCTCTTTCGACGAGTTCTTTCAAGTTGATCAAGGACGCCTCAGATTTGAGCGACTTGGTTTGCTGGTGAGTTTTGGTTTTACCGAGTATATTTGAGCTTTAGCTACCGGGCGCATTGCTGTAACTTCGTTCAAATCTATTCAAAAGTTATTGAGTTGATCTAGACTTTGACTTACGGGCGTATCGCTGTTGTCTCGTATAGATTTATTCACAAATTATTGATATTGGCTAGATTTGTAGGTTTTCCTACGCTTTTTGGCCATTATCAGATCTATCCGTTAAAAATATATTAGATTGGCTTTAGGTTTTGCAGTAACACTTTTGTTATCTCAAGAGCCGATTTAGATTTGTTTTTAGTTTACATCATCTAAGTTGCACATTCGTAGCTTAGATTTTGTTATATACGTACAATAGGCTGCCTCAAGCCGGTTTTGTCGTTTAGTGCCATCGGCTGATCCTGCCGACGCGCTCGTTTATCAGACACCCGCATTTAATATCTTTTTGTCGTCTACTGTATTGGCAGAGTTTGCCGATACGCCTGTGTGAGAGATATTCGGAATCCCAACCGATACGCTCTCGAATTTGACTTTGTTTTCTCCCTTGTCAATTTCAGATCAAATTGACTGGCACGCTTGATCTACTTTCCGAAGCTTGGCGAACACTTGCCCTCGAATTTCAGTGTGTAGATTTTTGTGTCAACACATCTTTTGGCACGCCTGGTGGGACCGAAAGCTTCAACATGGTGGACATTACTGATAAATCTGTGGTCAGTGAGGAAATCTAGATTCCTGTTCCTGAAGACAAGCTCAAAGAAGAACAAAAGAAGGAATACGAAGAGCTTGTGGAGAATTTTAAACGTGAATGCCTCAAGTTGTACAACATCTCTAGATCTGGCGAGGTGATCAAGAAGTTTAATCTTCCATCTTTCCAGCCATTGACGGAGGCTCAACGTGAAAACAAGATGATGGACGCGGTTGGCCAAGCTGTAGCACAGGCTTTCATCAAGAGTGCAACAGTTATGGGCAACATGGTGCACAACGCAGTGGTCAAGACTTTTGCTGAAAGCACGTTTCCAGGGTGTATGGGTCCTTGCTATATACAGCCAGATCAGATGCAATATATTCGTTTAGAAATGTCTATGGCAGCAGCCTTGTCGGCTCCAAATAGCCAGGCAGGAACAAATAACAGTCAAACACCGCCACAAGTTACTACTGCAGCATCTGCGGCTACCACAGATCCTATCTACTCAACTGCTCCGCCTATCACCACATCTGTGCAAGATGGGTCTGCATCCATCTTTCCTAAAGGATGGAATCCGATGACTAGATATGGTATGCATCTAGATTTCTTTACCACACCAGTCCAGGCACAATTTAATGCATCGGCTTCTCAGCCGATGACCTCTTAGCCTGATCCATCGGCCACCCAACCGAAGGGATCTCAACAGAATGTATCAGCAGCACAGCCGAATGCACTGGGCACATGGAGCCCGCAGATGGCTGCACTATCCAATGCATCGACGCCACCGCCGATGACCCCCGCAGCAGCGTCTCGTAATCATGCTCCAACCACAGTCTCCTACAGAGATTCTGCTTTCACAATCCCCTCATCAGAAAGGAGTCAACTGGGTTTTCTACGATCAGGCTACTGGATAATTGCGATATGTCAATGTGCCATACATGAATACTACTGGCCAGCAATCGGCTAGTCCATCGGCTCCACAGCCGACGATGACTCAGCAGACACCCAATCGGGTAGCTCAATAGACACATCAGATGCAATCAGCTGAACAGCCGATAAATCATATAGCTCAGCAACTTTTACAATAATGGCGAATACAGTGAGCATGGCCTCTCCTCAGCAGATGCCAGCGGTTGATCAGCAAGTTGATTGGAACACAAAGATAGCTGAAGTGATGAGGGAGTAGTTTGGCTTAAGGCCGAAGCAACAATCTGTCATGTACAAGACTCCTTATCCTCCGGCTTATAATCAGATTTCTCTCCCACACAAGTACAAGATGCCTCACTTCACAAAGTTCTTGGGGCAGGGAGAAGTGTCTACAATGGAACATGTTAACAGGTTCCTTCTACAGTTGGGAGAAGCGGGCAATCATGATGCACTCAGGGTCCGTTTGTTCTCCTTGTCTTTGTCTGGATCGGCCTTTGCTTGGTTCACCACTTTGCCAACAAACTCCATATTATATTGGGCCGATCTAGAAAGACAGTTTCATCAGTTCTTCTTCTCTGGAGTTACTGAATTAAAGTTGACTGATTTGACCAGTTTGAGGCAGAGGAACGATGAATCAGTCGCTGCTTTCATCCAAAGGTTCAGAGATGTCAAGAACCGATTATACAGTCTGGTTCTGTCCGATCAGCAGTTGGCCGATGCAGCATTTAATGAGCTTTTGCCACATATTAAAGACAAGTATGCATCGCAAGAGTTTGAAAGCATTAGCCAGATCGCAAGTCGGATGACAGGAGAGACTCGATCCTACGAGTCCAAGAAGCCTTTTTAGAAGAAGATAAATTATGTAGAATATTCTGCTAATGATGAGTCTGAAGAGGAGCAGGAAACGATTGCATCGGCTGAGTGGATTCAAAACAGCAAGAAGCCGGTGACGTGTCCGTTTGGGAAGAAAGAGCCTGAGTCATATGGGTTTGACATCACCAAGGCTGACAAAATCTTCGACTTGTTATTGTCGGAAGGGTTGATCAAGCTGAAGCCATATCACAAGATCCCGTCGGAGGACGAGCTCAAGAACATGAAGTATTGCAAGTGGCACAATGCTATGTCGCATGATACAAATGAATGCAAGGTCTTCCGGCAACAAATTCAAATGGCTTTCGAGCAAGGGAGGTCGAAGTTTGAAACTCCTAAGAAAACAATGAAGATCAATGGGCATCCTTTCGCCACGAACATGGTTGATGTGATCAGAGGCAAAGGTCCTTCTCAAGCTAGGGTTTTGACATCATCATCGGCCAAGAAATCTGGGGCTGTTGATCCCAAAACGCAGATAGCGGCCGATGAAGTCAAAGGGAAGGGTTTACAAGAGGATGTTGGACGTTCATCGGTGCCGCGTAGACGTGTTACGTCTCAAATGCTGTTGAACAAGTTTCAGCGTGATCGAGAAAGGCAGCAACACAAAGAAGAGGAAGAACGTCATGAGAAAAATCATTGGAGATGTCCTTTCTTTGTCTACTGCTGGGAAGAAGGGTTGACATTGCCATCGGCATATGATTGTACCAAATGCAATGGTCAAGGCAGCCGATCATATAAGAGACCACGTCATGTTGATGAACCCTATCGACATGAGCGCACTCCCGTCCATAATCGGCTAGGAAAAAAGGTATCGGTGCTTGATCGACTGGGGGGCAGGACTATGCTACGTGATCCTGCTGGAAGAACAGTACCCGCACACGATCGGCTAGAACAGATGGCCGATGACAGAGTGCAAGACGATCAGCCGATACGGAGGGATCCAGAGCATGAACCAGATCGTATGGGTCAATCTCAGTGGTGTCCAGGAGGTTTGACCAAGTCTCAGAAGCGACGTGTTCAGAGGCTGCGTCAACTGGAGATCATAGAGGAAGAGCAAGAACAGACTCTAAACAAGAGAGGAGTCAAATCACAAGTCTGGCAAGTTAGGGCTAAGGCCGATGATGAATCGGCCAGTAACAGTTCCACACCGATTCAAGCAGTCGGTTCTTCAGAAGGTTCCTAATGGATGAGTTCCTAGAAGAAGAAGAAGGGAAATTGGGGCATGGGTTTACGTCGGCCGATTTATTAGAAGAAATCGATATTGGAGATGATGATAGACCAAGACCGATGTTTATTAGTGCCAACTTGGATCCCAAATACAAGCAGGAGCTGAAGAGTTTATTGAAGGAATACAAGGATTGCTTTGCTTGGGAGTACTATGAGATGCCTGGCTTAGATAGATCTATTGTCGAACATCGCTTACCTATAAAACCGGGATATCGGCCATATCAACAAGGAGCAAGATGATACAATCCTAAGATTTTGCCAGATATAAAGGCCGAGATTACACGGTTAATTGAAACTAATTTTATTCGGCAATGTCGTTATGCCGAATGGATTTCTAATGTGGTTTCTGTTTACAAAAAGAACGGCAAACTACGAGTGTGCATTGATTTTAGGGATCTCAACAAGGCCACGCCGATGGATGGTTACCCTATGCCGATAGCCGACATGTTAGTAGATGCCGCTGCTGGACACAAGGTGATCAGTTTTATGGATGGCAATGCTGGATATAATTAAATTTTCATGGCAGAAGAAGACATCCACAAGACTGCGTTCGGATGTCCAGGGCATCTTGGTTTATTTGAATGGGTAGTCATGACCTTTGGACTGAAGAACGCCGGTGCGACGTATCAGAGAGCCATGAATTATATTTTTCATGAACTCATCTGCAAAAATGTGGAAATATATATTGATGATGTAGTTGTGAAGTCAAATGGGCACCAAGAGCATTTGGCCGATCTACGTAGAGCTTTGGAATGCACAAGAAGGCATGGATTGAAAATGAATCCAAACAAATGTGCTTTTGGTGTGCCGGCTAGCCAATTCTTGGGTTTTATGGTGCATGAGCGAGGAATTGAAATTAGTCAGAAGACTATATTAGCCATTGACAAAGTCGAAGCCCCTATGACGAAAGTTGAACTTTAGTCATTGATCGGCAAAATTAATTTTATTCGAAGATTTATATCTAATCTATCTGGAAAAATTCAGCCGTTCAGCACTTTACTGAAGTTGAAGGCCGATCAAGAGTTTGTATGGGGAAAGGAACATCAGAAGGCATTGGATGAGATCAAGTATTATTTGGTGAATCCTCTAGTATTGGTTCCTCCTCAAAAGCACGAGCCGTTTAAATTATATTTATCAGCTGATGAACGTGCTATCAGATCGGTTCTTATTCAAGAATTCGAGAAAAAAGAAAGAGCTATATATTTTGTGAGTAGAAGGTTGCTAGATGCTGAAACCAGGTATTCTCCCGTTGAGAGATTATGTCTTTGCCTATATTTTTTCTGTACTAAGCTTAGGCATTATTTATTATCGGCTGAGTGTGTTTCGTAAGCAAAGATGATATCATTAAATACATGCTCTCGCTGTCGGTTTTATATGGAAGAATGGGAAAATAGATCCTAGCTTTGTTAGAATTTGACTTGAGGTACGAATCGGCTAAAGCAGTTAAGGGTCAGGCCATAGCCGATTTTGTCGTACAACATTGTGGGCCAGAGCTAAGCATGGTAGATCTTGTTTCTTGGACTTTATTATTTGATGGATCTTCGTGTGGGAATGGTTCTGGAATTGGTGTGGTGCTGATTTCCCCTCAGGGGGCAAATTTTGAGTTTTCATTTCCAATTGCACGTGTATAACAAAATCTAAGCTGCAAATGTACAGTTTAGATGATTTAAACTAAAAACAAATATAAACCGGCTCTTGAGATAACACGAGTGTTACTGCAAAAACCTAAAGCCGATATATTATGTTTTTTGAAGATAGATCTGATAATGGCCAAAAAGCATAGAAAAACCTACAAATCTAGCAGATATCGATAATTGGTGAATAAATCTAGACGAGACGACAGCGATGCGCCCAGAAGTCAAAGCTTATATAAACTCGATAATTTTTGAATAGATTTGAACGAAGCCACAGCGATGCGCCCAGTAACTAAAGCTCAAATATACTCGGTAAAACAAAAACTCACCAGCAAACCAAGTCGCTCGAATGTGAGACGTCCTTGATCAACTTGAAAGAACTCGTTGAAAAAGAAAAGAAAAGGTGAAGTCGCCGGAAAAGTGCAAATGAATTATAAAGTTTGTTGTATTGGATGTGTATCAAATTTTTTCCGGTCCCTTACAACTGATATTTATAGCCAAGCGCTACCGAGTCCTAGCCGATTACAGCGAATATTACTTGACTTAAAAGAAAAGATAACTAAAGATAAACTACTTTAAATACTACAACCAAATCATCAAGTTTCTCATAGAGTCCGGATCCTCTTCTCCTTCCTTGACTTCATCGGCAACTCTCCATCGGCCGAGCATCAGAACGGACAAATCAACATCTTCGCAGTATATTCCTCTGGTCCATCGGACGAATTCCATCGGCCGATTCTAACTCTGTGCATCTTTCGGTTTCTTCTAAATCAGACACCTTCCCTTCACAAGAATCATCTTCCTTGACACGTGTAAAAAAAACGGTGTCAACACATGCCCCCCAGTTTCGGAATAATTTATTTTGTTCCGAAATTAACGTTAATCATTATCGCCAACATTGAAACAGACCACCTTCCAAACAGACATCACACCTAATTCCCATCTTACCCTTGGGCAAAGGTTATAAATATCTCCGTCTTTCTCTCTGCTGGCATCTTCTCTGTGGCATCTCTGCTTTCTCCTTCGCCCAAAAACACATCTGCTCTGCCGCCGCCATCGCAACCCCCTAGGGTTTCAAGGATCCAAGTCCAAGAACCACTCTTCCGGCAATGGCATCCATCTCCGAGATCCCAGAGGTGCGTCCTTTTTCCTCATCTGCATCTTTGCTCCCCATTCCCTTTCCGATTCCTTCATTCGCATTTCTTACTTCCACCTTTTATTTTCAGAACCTTAGGGGTAATACAATAATTCCAATAGAGAATCAACCCAGCATGATCTGCCTAGGCCCCATGAGAAACCCAGATCCAACTAGCATGATCAACCTAGAAACTAACATAATCCCTCTGAAATCTTCCGATATGAATCTGGATTGGTCTCAAGCCTTTAGATCTTGGCTGAGTGTTACCCCTGGTTGGAGAAACTGGTTCCGCAGGGTAGCCAACGTTCAGAGAACCAATTGGGAACAATATGACATCGGCCAATGCCTAAATTTATCTTTATCGGAGATGATTAGAAATGAGACGATGCTCATATCGGCTTCTTACTTTTGGTCTGATACCATGAATGCATTCATGTTCAACCATGGGCCAATGACACCGACTCTGATGGATGTCATGATGCTTACTGGCTTAAACATTCACGCCTCTGACAGATCCTTCCATCTATCAGAGGAATGCCTTTAAGATCGAAACAAAAGGCATCGGCGAATGGAAAGGGACATCGGCAAGAATATGAACACCGGTTCAGTATCTGTCAGAGAGCATACTGCCTTCCTCAACATGTGGCTCGATAAATTCATCTTCTATGGCAAAGCAGTTGGTCCAACAAGCAACAATCTTAAACTGGCAGAAACTCTAGCTACTGGCAACCCTGTCCCTCTCGACAAACACCTTTTGGGGTCAGTTTACCATCTGCTTCATCAAGTATCATCCAGACTTAGAAAGAATCAGTCGATCACCAATCTGGGAGGCCCCTGGTGGTTTATTCAGTTGTGGCTGCATATGTATATGCACAAAACCATGGTGGTCGAGCTATCAGAGATGAAATTCCCATCGGAGAATTTCTCTAAAGAAGAAGAAACCACCACTCGCCGATGTACATCATTCGGTGAAGAAGAATTTCTCTGAAGAAGAAGAAACCACCCTAAAACATCATTCGGTGAAGCAGTCATTATAATTGCCAATGATCCCAAGACTCTTAGCATTACTGATTTTTTCAAGTCCTTCTACAATAGGTTTCCAGAAATTTCCACAATCTGGGTTGCATATCAAGATGAAAAAATCATATACGAAAACCCCTTCAAGCTCCAACTCGAATCATGGAAAACTGATGAAGAAGCCACCAAAATTATGAACGAAATAATCTCCCCAAGAATTCTACCGATCAACTTCACAGCTGGCAAAGATGTTCCTAGTTATAAATTTTATAACCCATCATTGGCAGCCAGACACTTGGGATTTGGCCAAGTGCCACCCTTTCTCTTCTTTGTTGGCAAAGTTCAGTTCAGAGGAGCTCTCAACGGCGCCCTCTCTTATAGTCGGCTGAAAGATTTGGAGCCTGATGTAGATATGACACTTCTAGCCGATTGGCAGATTGCACCTTTTGCCTCCAGTCCTTTCATCCAATTGTGGTCTGAATGGCAAGAGCATATCTTCTGCAAATCGGCCAATCTATATTGCATGGCCCTGGACAACAATTACCAATCAGGCGAGAACGGAGTACAAATCAAGTTACCTCCCATAACGTCTCTTAACATCTTTTGTTTACAGCCTTTGACCTTTTACTTCTTGCAGGACGATGATCGGAACCCTCCAACAATCAGCAGGAGCGGCCAGCCAATCAATTATGCTCTGCCGGCCGATAAACCCAATATCGGCCATGATGCTCCAACTTTGACAGATGTGGACACTGGGAGAAAGCGTAAGGTGTCTTACACCAAAGTGACAACTCGTAAGAAAAAGAAATCCCCTGGCCAATCTTCTGCAGCAGCAGCACTTCAAACAGATGCCTTGATCGACCTTCCCTCTTCTTCTTCTTCAGAAAGTAAGATCTTGAATTCTGGTAATTTTATTTAATCTGAATGCTGACCATACCTCTGTTTCATGATTAAGATGCCTCTGAACATCGATCTAGAGGAGAAGAAAATTCTCAACGCACACTTCCTTCTCCATCACCCACCATCCAGGTATGATCCTGCTTACTCCGCGAGTATTCAAATTATCCCATGATCCTGAATCTGGTATTATTTCCTTTTGATTTCATCATATACAACATTCACCTTCAGCTCCCAGGAAACCCAGGACGAGTTCTCCGTTGACACAGGTATGATTTCAGAGCCCGCTTGCAAATACATTTTGCAGATTCTGACAATCATCCTTCAGCTTGCCCAGCATGCGCTATCTGAATTATCTGGCCAGCCAAATATTGCAATCCCAAGTTCTTCATTGCAACCCTCTATTTCTGCTGGCTCCAATTTAGAGGAAATACGTCTGAAACAGGTAAGCATCTTTCCTCTGGCCGATTCTAACATTCCTTTGTCTCCATCAGCCATCTTAATCGGATCTTCCCTTCAGGCACAAGAATCCCCAGACAATAGTCTGTTTTCTTTTCAAATTGGAGCCACTTCTTAGGAAGAAGGAGAAGAAGCAACATCGGCCGATTCAATCGTACTATCGGATGAAATCAAGGCCAAACTCCAAGAATCCCTCCAGTTCCTGAATCAAGGCATCGGACAACTGATCAAGAATGCACAGGCACTCCGTGCCATTTTGGAAGAACTGGAGGGCAAACTTCCAGAATCAATTGAAGATGCACTAACTCCTGCAGCCTTCATCGAGAGTCATCGTGCACAATTCAACAAGGCTCAGAAATAACTCGCCGATCGTCTTCAGCAGGAAGAAATTATTGAACAGAGGGACGACTTCAAAGCTTTGGCAGAATCGGCCGGCGAGATCAAATCTCTGAATGACACCCAAGCCAGCATTCTGAGAAACAAGGCCGTGTTGGAGGCCAAACGTGATCGTCTTCTGCAGGAGCTTAGTCAAGTAAATCAAACAATATATACTGCAGACCACGATCTCTCCCAAATTCCTCCGGCCATCACCAGACTCCAAGAAGATAAGCAGAAATATGCTCGCCAAACATATCAAATTCACAAGAGTCTACGGCCAATTTTTGGTTCATCGGTAGACAATAATCAAGTAATTGAAAACATTGATCAAATTCGCTTGCGTGCGATAAAAGTGATCCGGGAAGCCTTAGGATTACTGTAAGATCATTTCATTGCACTGTAATCCCTAGAACTGGCAAACAATTTGATCTTATCTAGAAACTCTGTCTTTGTGATTTATTGCTCTAAGGGCGACTCATATCGTGTCGGCCTTATTTCAACCGATGCATCCAACTTGCCAATCGGCTTTTACATATTTTTTGCACTAAAGGCAATACTTCCTTGTATTGGCTATAACTTTCAAAATCCGGCCGATACTACAATCGGTCATATCCTTTATTGATCAAGACTCATCTGAAGAATCTCCTGACTTCGCCGACGTGACTTCATAATCAGCCATCCGAAAGAAATCTTTCTCCCATACTTGAACAGAAAGACAATTCATCCGATCATAAGTCACTATATGGGCTTCAGCCATTGCCACACTGAATGACGAATCGGCCGATACTATTTCAACAGTATCGTCAACCCACTGAATCAAACATTGATGCATATTAGATGGAATGCAATAATTGGCATGAATCCAGTCCCGACCCAATAGCAAAATGTATGAACCCTTGCCATTAATAACGAAGAAAGTAGTAGGAAGGGTCTTACTGCCAATTGTGAGATCGACGCATAATGCCCCCAAAGCAGGAGACACGACTCCTTCGATATCCTGGAGCATCATATCAGTTCTCGTAAGATCATCCTGATTCTTCCTAAGTTTGCGTAGCATAACATAGGGCATTATGTTCACAGCTGCACCTCCATCAACCAGCATCTTTGTAATAGGCTTGCCATTGACAAATCCTTTCAGGAATAGTGCCTTAAGATGCCGCCTCTTGTCATCTTTTGGCTTTTCAAACATTGCAGGCAACGATTCCAAATTCAACTGTGCCATGGCTTCCTCTAATTCCGGCTCATGATCTCCACCACAAGGCGCCATAAACTCCTTTGGCATTATGCAAACCATATTGATTGGCGCAGCCGCTGATTCAGAATCTCGATCACCATCGGCCTTGGGCTTAGCACGCCAAACTTGTGATTTGACTCCTTTCTTGCGCAGATTTTGTTCTTTGCTCTTCTTCGATGATCTCCAGTTGGCGTAGCCTCTGAACACATCGCTTCTGAGACCTGGTCAAACCCCCTAGATACCACTGAGATTGACCTGTACGATCAGGTTCACGCTCTGGATCTCTTCGCATTGGCTGATCATCTTGAACTCTGCCATCGACCATCTGTTCTAGCCGATCGTGTGCAGGTATTTTTCTTCCAGCAGGATCACGTAGTATGATCCTGCCCCCAAGTCGATCGTGCACCGATACCCTTTTTCCTAGCCGATCATGCACAGGAGTGCACTCACGTCGATAGGGTTTGTGACATGGCTTCTCATATGATCGGCTGCCTTGACCATTGCACTCGGGACAATCATATGCCAATGGCAATGTCAACCCTTCTTCCTAGCAGTAGACAAAGAAAGGACACCTCCAATGATCTTGCTCGCGTCGTTCCTCTTCTTCTCTACGCTGCCGCCTTTCACGATCACGCTGAAACTTGTTCAACAGCATTTGAGACGTGACACGTCTACGTGGCACCGATGAACATCCAACATCTTCTTGTAAACCCTTCCCTTTGACCTCATCGGCCGCTATCTGCGCTCTAGGATCAACAGCCCCAGATTTCTTGGCCGATGATGATGTCAGAATCTTGGCTTGAGAAGAACTTTTATCTCTGGCCACATCAACCATGTTCGTGGTGAAAGGATGCTCGTCGATCTTCATCATCTTCTTGGGAGCCTCAAATTTCAACCTTCCTTGCTCGAAGGTCATCTGAATCTGCTGTCGGAAAACTTTGCACTCATTTGTATCATGTGACGTAGCATTGTGCCACTTGCAGTACTTCATGTTCTTGAGCTCATCCTTCGACGGGATCTTGTGATACGGCTTCAATTTGATCAACCCTTTTGACAATAATAAGTCGAAGATCTTGTCGGCTTTGGTGATATCGAACCCATATGACTCCAGCTCTTTCTTCCCAAATAGACATGTCACCGGCTTCTTGCAGTTCTGTATCCACTCAGCCGATGCGATCGTCTCCTGCTCCTCTTCAGAATCATCATTAGCAGAATACTCCACATAGTTTATCTTCTTCTGAAAAGGCTTCTTAGACTCATAGGATCGAGTCTCTCCTAACATCCTGGCTGCAATCTGGCTAATGCTCTCAAATTCTTGAGACGCATACTTGTCTTTAATGTGCGGCAAGAGCCCATTAAATGCTACTTCTGCCAACTGTTGATCGGACAAAACTAGACTGTAGCATCGGTTCTTGACATCTCTGAACCTTTGAATGAAAGCTACGACTGATTCATCGTTCCTTTGCCTTAAGCTAGTCAAATTGGTCAACTTCAATTCAGTAATTCCAGAGTAGAATAACTGATGAAACTGTCTCTCCAGATCGGTCCAATATATATGGAATTTGCTGGCAAAGTGGTGAACCAAGCAAAGGCCGATCCAGACAATGACAAGGAGAACAAACGGACTCTGAGTGCATCATGGTTGCCCGCTTCTCCCAACTGCAGAAGGAACCTGTTAACATGCTCCATCGTAGAAACTTCTCCCTGTCCCGAGAACTTTGTGAAGTCGGGCATCTTGTACTTATGTGGGAGAGGAATCTGATTATAAGCCGGAGGATAGGGAGTCTTGTACATAACAGATTGCTGCTTTGGCCTCAAACCAAACTGCTCCCTCATCACTTCAGCTATTTTTGTGCCCCAATCAACTTGCGGTTCAACTATTGGCATCTACTGAGGAGAAGCCATGTTCGCTGTGTTCGTCATCATCGCAAGCTGTTGTGGTGTATGCATCATCGGTTGTCCAGCCGATTGCACCTGATGTGCTTGCTGGGATATCTGATTGGGTGTCTGCTGAGTCATCATCGGCTGTGGAGCCGATGGACTAGCCGACTGCTGACCAGTAGTATTCATGTACGACATGTTGACATACCGCAACTGTCCAGTCGCCTGATCGTGGAAAACCCAGTTGACTCCTTTCTGATGAGGGGATTGTGAAAGAAGGATTTCTGTAGGAGACTGAGGTTGGAGCATAATCGCGAGACGCTGCTATGGGGTCATCGGTGATGGCGCCGATGCATTAGCTTGCGCAGCCATCTGTAGACTCCAAGTACCTTGCGCATTCATTTGTGTTGCCGATGCATCCTGCTGTGCACCCGTCGGCTGAGTAGCCGATGGATCAGGCTGAGAAGTTATCGGCTTAGAAGCCGATGCATTAAACTGTGCCTTGACTGGTGTAGTAAAGAAATCTGGATGCATACCATACCCAGTAGCAGGATTCTATCCCTTCGGAAACATGGACGCAGATCCATCTTGCATAGATGTAGTAATAGTCGAATAGATAGGATCTGTTGTAGCCGTCAATGCTGTAGTAGTAGTTTGTGGTGGTGCTTGACTGTTGCTTGTCCCTGTCTGGCTATTTGAAGCCGACAGAGCTGCTGCCATAGACACTTCCAAAGAAACATACTGTATCGGATCTGGTTGTATGTAGCAAGGACCCATACACCCTGGAAACGTACCTTCAGCAAAAGTTTTAACCACCGCGTTGTGTACTGTGTTGCCCATGACAGTTGCACTTTTGATAAAGGCTTGTGCCACAGCTTGGCCAACTGCGTTCATCATCTTGTTTTCACGTTGAGCCTCTGTCAATGGCTGGAAAGATGGAAGATTAAACTTCTTGATCACCTCGCCAGATCTGTTGACGCTGTACGACTTAAGGCATTCACGTTTGAATCTCTCCACCAGCTCCTCGTATTCCTTCCTTTGTTCTTCTTTGAGCTTGTCTTCAGGAACATGAATCTGGTTTTCTTCATTGACCGCAGATTTATCTGTGATGTCCACCATGTTGAAGCTTTCGTGTCCCATCAAGCGTGCTAAAAGATGTATTGATGCAAAAATCAACACACTGGAATCCGAGGGCAAGTGTTCACCAAGCACAGAAAGTAGACCAAGCGTGCTAGTCAATTCGACCTGAAATTGACAAGGGAGAAAAACAAAGTCAAATTCGAGAGCGTATCGGCTGGAATTCCGAATATCTCACAGATAGGCGTATCGGCAAGCTCTGCCGATACTATAAACGATAAAAAGATATTGAATGCGAGCATTTGATAAACGAGTGTATCGGCAGGATCAGCCGATGCACTAAACGACAAAACCAGCTTACGGTAGCCAATTGCACGTGTATAACAAAATCTAAGCTGCGAATGTACAGTTTAGATGATGTAAACTAAAAACAAATCTAAACCGGCTCTTGAGATAACACGAGTGTTACTGCAAAAACCTAAAGCCGATCTATTATGTTTTAGAAGATAGATCTGATAATGGCCAAAAAGCATAGGAAAATCTACAAATCTAGCCGATATTGATAATTGGTGAAAAAATCTAGACGAGACGACAGCGATGCGCCGGATGTCAAAGCTTAGATAAACTCGATAACTTTTGAATAGATTTGAACGAAGCCACAGCGATGCGCCCGGTAGCTAAAGCTCAAATATACTTGGTAAAACAAAAACTCACCAGCAAACCAAGTCGCTCGAATGTGAGATGTCCTTGATCAATTTGAAAGAACTCGTCGAAAAAGAAAAGAAAAGGCGAAGTCGCCGAAAAAGTGCAAAGGAATTGTAAAGTTTGTTGTATTGGATGTGTATCAAATTTTTCCGGTCCCTTACAACTGATATTTATAGTCTAGTGCTACCGAGTCCAAGCCGATTACGGCAAATATTATTTGACTTAAAAGAAAAGACTAACTAAAGATAAACTACTTTAAATACTACAATCGAATCATTAAGATTCTCATAGAGTTCGGATCCTCTTCTCCTTTCTTGACTTCGTCGGCAACTCTCCATCGCCCGAGCATCAGAACAGACAAATCAGCATCTTCGCAGTATATTTCTCTGGTCCATCGGACGGATTCCATCGGCCGATTCTGACTCTGTGCATCTTCCGGTTTCTTCTAAATCGGTCACCTTCCCTTCACAAGAATCACCTTCCTTGACACGTGTCAAAAAATAGTGTCAACAAGCATGTTCGGAAATTTTATAATAGTGACGCAAATTGGCTGGCTCAGCATGCTTCAGGGTATCGGCCGATAGAAGGAGTGATGTCTTTCAGATTAACGGCCGATGATTGGAGGAAGGAGATTATTGATTATTTAAAAGATCCCTTCAAGAAAGTGGACAGAAAAATCAGATTCCAAGCAATCAAGTATGTGCTATTGGAGGAAGATTTGTATTATCGGATGATTAATGGAGTTTTACCCAAATACATTGATAAAGAAGAAGCAAAGATATTAATGGGTGAAATTCATGAAGGGGTCTATGGGTCCCATCAATCGGCCTATAAGATGAAATGGGTGATCAAGAGAAACGAGTATTTTTGGCCAACAATATTAGAAGATTGCTTCACATATTATAGAGGTTGCCAAGAATGTCAGAAGTTTAGGAACATGCAAATAGCTCCTGCGTCGGCCATGAATCCCATAATCAAGCCATGGCCATTCAGATGATGGGGGATTGATTTGATTGGTCAGATATATCCACCATCTAGCAAGAACCATAAGTTTATTTTGGTGGCCACTGATTATTTCACCAAATGGGTTGAAGCAATTACTCTGAAAAATATTACATCGAAAGAGATGATTGAATTTGTCAAGGAACATATTATCTATCGGTTTAGTATTCCACAGACCATTACAACCGATCAAGGTACTATATTTACATCAGATGAGTTTGAGAATTTTGCTACTGAAATGGGGATTAAATTGCTGAATTCTTCTCCGTATTATGCTCAAGCCAATGGTCAAGCAGAAGCATCTAATAAAGGAGTCATTAAATTGATCAAGAGGAAGATTGACGAGTATCCTAGGAAGTGGCATACTGTGCTTCATGAAGCTTTATGGGCATACAGAATGGCTTGTCATGGTGCTACTACACTGTCTCCATATCAGCTGGTGTATGGGCATGAAGCTGTCCTTCCATGGGAATTGAAACTTGACTCATGACGTGTCACGTTTCAAGATCAGTTGACAGCTGATGAGTATTCTGCTCTGATGAAAAATGAATTGGAGGATTTGGCTGGCCATTGGCTGAAGGCTCTTGTAAATGTTGAAGCAAACAAAGCTAGAATTGGCCGATGGTATGACAAAAAGGTAAAAGCCAAAGCTTTTGAACAAAGAGAATTAGTCTGAAAATTAATTTTGCCGATAGGAACAAAGAGTTCGAAATTCGGCAAATGGTCCCCAACATGGGAGGGGCCTTTCAGAGTGAGCAGACGTGTGCCTGGTAATGCTTACATTTTGGAGGCACTTGAAGGAGCAGAGTACTCTAGAGCTCTTAATGGAAAATATTTGAAGAAGTATTATCCTAGCATTTGGGTAGATGCATAGCCGATTAATTAAGTTATCGGTTGAGTTGTTATGGCCGATATGATATGTATCGCCCTTAGTGCAAAAAATCTACACAATCCAGACTGTTCGAATTCAGGTCAAAGTTAATTTTTTGCGCTGTCAATTTAAAGAATTGCAGTAGATATTGGCAAGAAAAGGAAACACTTCATTAATAGTGTTGTTTACAAAAGGGGTCGATCAGATGATCTTGCCGATACAGCAGAAGATTATTTCTAGGGAGATGCTATTCCTAGAAATCTGGTCATCGGCAAAGTCATTGCCGATGACCGCCTCTATGCTAACATCTTCGGAGATGGCGGCAGCTGCCATCTCCATGTCATCGGTGAGCTCTTCGAAGGCCCACCAGTCTTCGCTACCCAGCGGAAGGTGGACCGGTTCGACCTGCAAAAAGTCGTGACCGGAATGGAATTGGGTTGTGGTAAGGGCCACAGCGGCGCCATGGCGGACCCCATGACCACCTCCCAAACGCGGTTGGGGATGTCACGTAGGCGGGCGGCGACGGTGTTGCCGCGAGCATTCACCGACCCGGTGGCGGTGGATGCTGCAGCGTGGAGGGTCTGGATCTGCGACTCCGGGACTGACAAAGTGCAAAGTTAGAGAAGACGTTTGAAAGACGAAGGAGGCAGTGCTTTGGAAGGAGTGACTTACAGGCGACCCTGGAGTCAGTGGCGGTGAGTTGGGCCCAGACAATGGCCCGATCGGCTTGTGCTGCCTCCAATTCGAAGGCGAGCCACTAAGACCTGATGGTCTCCTGGGAGTAGTTCTGCCGAGCCTCATCCTTCTCGCGAAGGAGTTGCTGGATGAACTCTTTGGTGCTCTCGGGAACACCAGGGAAAGGGGGTCCCTCTGAATCGGAGGAGTCTGAAGAAGAGGAGGCGTCGTCGTTGTGTAAAGATTGGAGATTAGAACCAAGCTAAAATGTGGTGATTGGGGATAAAGAGGAGAAGCTTACCCCAAGCGGCGGCGGATCGCCGGAGGGGCGTTGGAAGGACCCTCGTCGAAGCGCTTAATGCCTGCCATTGCTACAGGAAAGCCTAGGATTTTTCCTAAGGAGGAAGAAAGAAGGTGATGTAGCTAATGGAGGCTTGTTGCCGATACAAGGCTGAAGGGTGATATTTATGGCCCAGTCTGGGCAGGTGAAAAGACGAAAGGTGAATCGGCACGTTGGGTTTGCATGGATGGAAGGCAAAAGGCCAGGAGCAAAGAAGAGTTTTACCTAGTAGTACAGAGTAAGCCGTGTGCACAGGGTACGAGGAATGGCTTTAAATGCTGGTTGGAGGAGTTTTGGAACAAAATAAATTATTTCAAAACTAGGGGCATGTGTTGACACCATTTTTTGGCACGTGTCAAGGAATGTAATTTTTGTGAAGGGGAGGTGGCTGATTTGGAAGAAACCAGAAGATGAACAGGATCAGAATCGGCCGATGGAGCCCGTCCGATTGATCAGAAGAATATGCTTCGAAGATGCTGATTTACCCTCTCTGGTGCTCGGCCGATGGAGAGTTGCCGATGAAGTCAAGGAAGGAGAAGAGGACCCGGACTTTACGAGAATCTTGATGATTTGGTTGTAATATTTAAAGTAGTTTATCTTTAGTAAGTTTTTTCTTTATAGTCAAGTAATGTTTGCCGTAATCGGTTATGACTCGGTAGCGCTAGGATATAAATATCAGTTGTAAGGGACCGGAAAAACTTGATACGCATCCAATACAACAACAACTTATAATTCCTTTGCACTTTTCGGCGACTTCGCCTTTTCTTTTCTCTTTTGACGAGTTCTTTCAAGTTTGTGCCGGAATTTCTTGCGTCTTTTTCTTTTTTATATTTAAAAAAATAAAAATTTCAAAAGTATATGTCCGTTTTGAAATTTTTTGAAAATGGCCCCCGGTCGCCCGCCTCAGGGGCGACATGGTCCTGTCGCCCAAGCAACGGGCGACAGGACCTTAATGTAATTTTTTTTGAATTTGCAAAGAGATCCCTGGCCGGGGGTGTGTGGAGGGAGGGGTCCTGTCGCCCCCCTCCCCAACGAGCGACAGGGGCCAGTCGCCCCCCCCCCCCCACACGGGCGACAGGGCACCTCCCCACGGGCGGCAAAGGGTCTCCCACCCTATATAAGCCCTGCTCTCCATTCCCTTCTCATTTGAGCCCAAAAATTGCACCAAAATTCAGAAAAAAAAAGAGAGGGGTGAGGAGAAGAAAAGCGGCGAAGCTCTGCCGAATTGCGCACTTGTGATCTACCGGTAACTTCCGTATGAATCCATTGATATTGTATAACAATTTAATTTAATTAGCGGATTAGCTGAATTAGATTTGGTGCTTTAGAACACTCGTTTAGTATTACAATTTCAGTACTATTATAGACTTGTTTTTAAATTAATTATGAATTAGAATAGAATTATGACAGTACTTTATTGATATTGCATCATAAGGCAATGGTTGCCTCCAATTGTGGAGGATTTTCATGGACCGAAGAAAAATCTAGTATAATACTTGATATCATGACCCATCTTGTTATCAGTAAGAAGTTGGATCCATTAGCGGATGGTACGATAGAGATGGTGTTGTCCAAAGTAGTAGAGTCTAAAGATTTCACATTATTTCGAGGTATTACAACGCAAGATGTAAAGGGACACCTGCTAGAATGTCGGAAGATATACATGAGAGTATGTGAACTAGCGAATCATTCTAATATCATTGGATTCTTACAAAGTTCTTGTAAGATATAGATGCTGCCAGAGGTGCATGAGATGCACATTAAGGTAACTCTCATTCAATTCTAATCCCGTCCGTCATTTGGAATCCATATTTATGAAACAGTAACATTGTTGTTTAATTATATGCTAGGATTACCCTGAGGACGCGGAGTTGATTAACAAATCGATACCAAATTTCCGTAAATTGGTATGTATCTTCGGTGGACTTATGCAGCAAATTAGACGAAGGAGGTGGATAAGATCTTCGGGTGATAGTACTTGGCCTGCGCACGAACAGATGACCGGAGGTTCGTCGAGTCATGCTGCAGCACCTCAAGCACCAACTTGTGTTAACTGGGATGACGACATAGATGACTTCATGCCCCCCAAACCTACAAAAGTGGACCACGAAGAATCATTAGATTCGACACGAATGTATGAGCCAAGTTCATTCATAATTACCTGTGGTCTTGGTGACTGACACGCTCCAACGCGGTGGGCACCGGAAACTCCTGGCGCTGCCCAAACTGTCTCCTGACTCTCCAGGGGCAATATGCCTCAACCGCGATATCGTAAACCAGGACGGCTGTAGTAAGCCACAGGCTCGCATTCGTAGAGCAGTGCGAAGACAGGCCTGCTGGTACACGAGTAGCCACAGCCTCTGGGCTGTAAGGCTCCCAGACAACGTCCTCGGGCGTCAGCATGTCGAGCTCCAAAACAAACTCAGGATATGCGCGTCTAACCTGCACATGCGCCCAGGACCTCTGCAGTCCGAATAAGTAAAATTAAAAGTGAGCTAATGCATCGTGTAACAATGAATAACAAAATTAGATTTATTGCGAACGTACCTGACGCCAGATCCAGAGAGTTCCCATAGTGGGCCTGTCGTCCTCCTCGTCGCCGTACATGGCCTTGTGGTAAGGCTCGTGGCTGACGATGGGCCGACCAACGGCTAGCCTCTCGTACGACCAAAGTAGCAGCAGTAGTGGGCACCCCGCCAGGATAGCGTTCCCATGTGTCTTCCTGCAGCCGTTGCAGAGTCTATGGTAAGTGGCTGCAAGTACCGCCTCACCCCAGCTGTAGGGCGGTACGTCCTCATCCCTATCCGCAATCTCCAGTGCATACAGAAGGAGAATCCTATCGATCGAGTTGCCATGAGTATTGTTGAACATGTGTAACCAAACAACCAAAGTAGCTACGATTACTACATATTACAGATAGGTTCGATACAAACTGGATGCACGATATTTATACATTACAGATATGTTCCATACAAACTGGACGCACGATTACTACATATTACGGATATATTCGATACAAACTCGACGCACGATTAGTATATAGGTACAAACTGCACACTGGTGGATCATGACACCGAGTGCCTTCCACGAGCAATTCTCGCCGATGGTCGTCTGAACGTAGGAGGTGCTCCATCTTTGGGATTTCCGGAAGGACCGACTGTCAGCAGCATCGTGAAGTGCATTCTGAGGACACTTCTTGTAGTTGTGACCCAATGCTCCACATTGGCTGCAACGCTTTTGTGCCTTGCTTCCTTCGGACTCGTCCATACCATTCCGAATACGATGTGTCTGACGGCGGCCTTTGACTTTCTTAGTGGCTGGATCAGGAATAAACATCTTATCCTCATTATCATGAATGAAAGGCCCCACTATTCCAATCCCGTATACCTCATGTCCCCAGGTGGATACAGTTGTTTCCTTGCTGAAGTAAGGTGAAACAAATACTCCTGGCTGCAACCCAGACTCTGCACATGCCGCAATGAGATGCGAGCATGGCAAATGCAATAACTTAGGCTTCATGCAGGAGCAGAAGGCTTTGCCATCTACTGTAATCAAACTCTCCTATACCACCCTATCTCTACGGATACCACGACCAGTTCTATCCTTGTATAGAACCTCAAATCTATGCTCCATTGTACCTGTCGATATGACACGTTGCAGTTTAGCATTTTCAATCTTCTGTTGCATATATTGTGTCACTCTTGTGCAAAACTGAATTAGGGGGTTGCTGATGTTTATGCTTGCAGCCATGTAATGCTCTCTGAAATACTTCATGCACCCATACATGATGAACTCAACAATTCCCACAATAGGAAAGGCACGACAAGAACGCATAACCATATTGAAACACTCTGTATGGTTCGTTGTCTGAATACCATACCGTATTCCATTGGTATCATAAAGAAATGACCATTTCTCCTTAGGTGCACCTCGAATCTAGTGTGAAAATGGCTTCTCAATTGAATCCCTAGCCTCTGCAGCCTGACTCGTGCTTGTTCCTGATGCCCTTACCTTCACTTGCTCTGTAGTCAACTGATCAAGTTTCTGCCATAATGCATTGAATTTTCTCTGTTGATTTTGGGTGCACAACCTCTTAAACATGTTCTTAAGATCCTTGTTCTTGAAGTGGTCATAGAAGTTTGCACCCATATGCCTAATGCACCACCTGTTTTGGACATCGGGCCACAATGGAGGCGTTGTCGCAGTTCCACGTTGCAATTTCAGTATTGATTGTAGCAGACCTGCATGCCTATCACTAATAAGACACACATCTGGACGTGCAGCAACAACATGAACCTTCACTCGTTCAAAGAACCAATACCAACTATCTAAGTTCTCATTCTCAACAAATGCAAATGCGAGCGGAACTATTTGGTTGTTGCAATCTACCCTGATTGCGGTGAGTATCTGACATTTATACCTTCCAGTCAGAAATGTGCCATCAATTCAGATCACCAGAAGACAACACTGAAATGCCCTAACACAGGCACCTAGGCAAAATAAGGCTCGTTGCAGAATGCTTTGCCCTCTAGTCACGGCTGATACGAGGTATGTGTCATAAAAGCTTTCAGGATTTCTAGCAGCAACCTGGGATAACATACGAGGTAGGTTATTATATGATGCCTTGTATGTGCCGAACCGCATCTCGAACACCCTTTGTTTAGCCCGCCATGCCTTCGAATAACTAATGGTGTACTGGTAAGTCTGCTCAATGTGTCGAACAATTATTTTTGGCTCATAATTTAGGTTGTCCATAATCAACCCATATATTTTCTTTGCAACAAAGTCGCATGATATATTGCTATGCAAGGGAAGAACTTCTGACAGCAAACAAGTGTGCTCTGTCACAATGGAACATTTCCAGTTCAACTTCCATTTTCCCTTGAATGCATGTACTCGCCATGGACATCCATCATTCACACACTTCACCTCATATTCTTTACTGCCTAGACTTTACGACTCTAAATTCTCGTTTCAATGATATTGCCCATAGTCTCACAGCATCTTTTACGGCTTCAATGTTTGGATATGTTGCACCTTGCACTACCTCATTCCCTCTGTACTCCCGCTCCTGATTTCGTACGCCTTCTACGACATGATTGCCAAAACCATGCTCCTTCCACTCTTTTGGCAATGAGTACTGCTCGTCATCAGATGAGCCCTCATATTCTTCCATCTCCATTGCGGTTTGGTCTTCTGCCTCCATCTCGTACACAATACTATGTATCATCTCTCCCTCATCAGCAAGGCCCTGTGATCCGATGTTTTGGTTCTCTATCTCTTCTGACTCATCTTGCTCAACATAGTTGGTCTCTCTTCGAATACTCGGAGTTGCTTGATCTGCACCATGTTGGATTTCATTTTGTGTCTTCTCCCGGGTTTGAACAAGAATGGCCAGAGGCCACCCACGCTCTAGAGCTGCTTGCATGTACTTCTGTCAGTCATCAGTGCTGTGTATCATCATTAATTCCCATAAATCACTTTCTACCTCCCAATTAACAAGAGACTGGACGGTCATCACATGTGTCTCCGGATCAACACGGAACCCACGCTGCAGCCACCTATATATGGAACCAAAACTCCTCTCCAGAGATTTATCTATGGCGCTAGATGTGCACTTAAAGGCAAAAAGGTCTACATCCTTTTGGCCCATACAAAATATTGTAGTCACCAAAAAATACTTGAAACTGCATCTTGCTCGACATATCTGTATATCACAGAATACTTATCGAGTTATACTCTTTACTTCACTACCTTATTCAATAATCCGTAAAAACTAAGTATGGATTTCAACTACAACATATAAGTATTCATAACTACGTGATGACACTCAAATTCTATACTGCATATGCGAAATTCTATTCTAAATCATAATTAATTTATAAACACATCTCTAATAGTACTGCAATTGTAATAATAAACGCGTAGTACTAATTTTCTACTACGTAACTAAAGTATTATGAAACTCCTACTTAAATGGTTCTACTATAGCACTAATTAAATTAAATTAAATTACTCTACAATACCAATGGAAAAATACATAAGCTAAATGTACTTACCTGCAGATCACAAGTGCACAATCCGGCAGGGCTTCGCCGCTTCCCTTCTCCTCACCAATCTCTTTTTTTCTGGATTTTTGGTGGAATTTTTGGGCTCAAATGATGAGGGAATGGGGTCAAGAGCTTATATAGGGGGGCAGAGCCGGTCGCCCGAGGGGGGCGACAGGCCCCCGTGGGTGGGGCCCCCAGTCCCTGTCGCCCGTGAGGGGGGGGGGGCGACAAGCCCCCCTTGCCCCCACGTGCCCCCGGTCAGGGACCTCTTTGCAAATTTGAAGAAAAAAATTACATTAAGGTCATGTCGCCCCCCGGGCGACCGGGGTATATTTTCAAAAAATTTCGAAACGGACATATATTTTAAAATTTTTGATTTTTTTTAAATATATAAAAGAAAAAATCGCGAATTTCTTTTCCCTTAAAAATGTAGCTCATACGAAGAAAAAAGTGTTCAGAGGTGCGGAAGCCGTTGTGTGCGCAATGGAAAACCACGGCACAAAATTGTTTGCTTGTCCAAATCGCCAAATGAAACTTCCCGTTGCAATTTATCTCGGGGCATTTAGACCGTGTTTAGTTCGAGCTTAAAAATTTTTTGTGTTGAAATCTTGCTAATTTGAAGTACTAAATGAAGTCTATTTATAAAACTTTTTGCACAGATGGATTGTAAATCGCGAGACGAATCTAATTATGCTAATTAATCCATGATTAATCAATAATTAGCAGATAGTTACTATAGCATCACTGTTGCAAATCATGGATTAAGTAGACTCATTAGATTCGTCTCGCGATTTACAGCCCATCTATGCAAAAAATTTTGTAAATAGACTTCATTTAGTGCTCCATGCATGTGTCGAAACACTCGATGTGACGGTTTTTTTTTTATGGGTTCATGAATAAAGATCTAGACAGGGCCTTAACTGTAATCACGAGATCCCTGTTTCGGTTAGTTGCAGGTAGTCTTTTCAGTTCTTATGGCTGAGCGCAATGCTGCGGTCACTTTCTGCCCCCATAGCTGAAGATCTATTGGCGCGCCAGTTCCACATCGATCCTATCTAGCAGCACCAGTTTCTGCTTTTAAGCTGTATCGATGGACACCTTGATCTTCGTGTCCAGAAAGCTGTGAGAGATCGCCATGGCATCCGCTGCTTCAAGAAATGTCAGGTGAGCGCGCGCCTTCGTCCCGGGCGATCAAATCTCACATCCCTTCTCATCAGGTTGAAACTCCAGTCTTGTTTGCCGCATCAACCTGATGAGACTGTATGAGAAGACTGTATTTGTCACTGCTGCTTGAATGCCCATGTTCAGATAGGAGTAGTTGAAATGCCACATTACTGAACTGAACTGTACTGAACATACTAGGTTTCATTTCAGCAGCATAGCATTAAACTTACAGTGTTTTTCTTTTCTCTGCGAAACTCTTCATCAGGTTTCAGGGTGACATCGAGGTTCAGCACTTGAGAAGCAGCAGCCCCCTGGAGCACCTCGGCAGGAAGCACGGCAGCAGAGGCCATCACGACCCCAGGAGGTGCCGCCTGGGCTTCCGCGGCGGGTGCCCGGAGAAGGCCTGCCGGCACCCGACGCTGAGGGAGCGGGTGCTGTCGCGCGCCTTCTCGGAGGAGCTCGAGTCCCTGGTGCGCGCCGGCGGCGGGCGCCTCTTCTTGGACCCGCGCGGGCGCCTGATCCACCTGTGGAGCAAGATCTTCCTGTCCGCCTGCCTGCTGTCGCTGTTCGTGGACCCGCTGTTCCTGTACCTGACGGGCACGCAGCGCCACAACATGTGCCTCGAGTTCAGGTACCCGCTGGCGCTGACGCTCTCCATGGTGCGGTCGGCGCTGGACCTCTTCTACGCCGCGCACATCCTGTTCCGCTTCCGCACCGCCTTCATCGCGCCGTCGTCGCGGGTGTTCGGGCGCGGGGAGCTCGTCATCCAGCCCTGCCAGATCGCCAGGAGGTACCTCGGCCGGACCTTCTGGTTCGACCTCGTCACCGCGCTGCCGCTGCCGCAGGTCAGCACGCAGCCACTGATGATGGCATGTCGGTTGCAAGAACTGAGAGAGCTTTGACAATTGGAACTGACAACTGAGAGAGAGGTTTCGTTCTTGCCATGCGTGCAGTTCGTGATCTGGATCGTGATACCGCGGCTGAACGAGTCGCCGACGGCGAACCGGAAGAACATCCTCCGCTTCAGCATCCTGTTCCAGTACCTCCCGCGGCTGTTCCAGATCTTCCCGCTGTCGAGGCAGATCGTCATGGAGACGGGGGTCATGACGGAGACGGCGTGGGCCGGCGCCGCCTACAACCTGATCCTCTACATGCTCGCCAGCCACGTACGCCGTCGATCGCCGTCGCCTCATCATCTGGGTTCACCATCTCCTTTCCTCCTCGTCCCAAATTCAACTTCTTTTACCCTGATGAGTGATGAAATTGTTTGTGCAGGTTCTGGGAGCGCTGTGGTATCTCTTCTCGGTGCAGCGGCAGGAGTCGTGCTGGAGGGAGGCGTGCCTGCAGGAGAGCCCGGCGTGCCAGACCATGTTCTTCGACTGCAAGACGGTGAGCGGCAACAGGACCATCTGGTACGAACTGAGCAACATCACGAGCCTGTGCACGACCAGCAGCGGTTTCTACCCGTTCGGGATCTACGGGGAGGCGCTGGACGCCAACCTCATGTCCTCGTCCTTCACCCAGAAGTACTTCTACTGCTTCTGGTGGGGGCTCAAGAACCTGAGGTACGTAGATCATGTGTGGTTGGTTGGTGTCTCTATTTGTCGCAGATTTAGAAGTTTGGGGTCAGATTTTAACTTAAGCTATATACCAAACAAAAATTGGACAGTTGCCTAGGCCAGAATCTGTCGACGAGCCTGTTCATCGGTGAAATCGCCTTCGCAATCGTCATCGGCGTTCTTGGCCTGGTGCTGTTTGGCCTGCTCATCGGCAACATGCAAGTAAGCTAGCTAGTGGCAACTGATCATCGACAACTACTATATCATCATCTGGTGAATGAACTTGGTGATCTGATCTGACATGTGTCGTCGCTTGTTCGATCTGTGTCTCGACGCATGAGCTGAGCACAGTCCTATCTCCAGGCAACGATGGTGCGGCTGGAGGAGTGGCGGTCGAAGCGCACGGACATGGAGCGGTGGATGCACCACAGGCAGATCCCGCAGCCGCTGAAGCAGTGCGTGAGGCGGTACCACCAGTACAAGTGGGTGGCCACCCGCGGCGTCGACGAGGAGGCCCTGCTCAGGGACCTGCCCATGGACATCCGCCGCGACATCAAGCGACACCTGTGCCTCGACCTCGTCCGGCGGGTGCCCCTATTCGACGAGATGGACGAGCGGATGCTGGAGGCCATCTGCGAGCGGCTGCGGCCGGCGCTCTACACGCGGGGCACGCGGCTGGTGCGGGAGCTGGACCCCGTGGACTCGATGCTCTTCATCATCCGGGGCTACCTCGACTCGTACACGACGCAGGGCGGCCGGTCCGGGTTCTTCAACTCGTGCCGCATCGGCGCCGGCGAGTTCTGCGGGGAGGAGCTCCTGACGTGGGCGCTGGACCCGCGCCCCGCGGCGGCGCTGCCGCTGTCCACCCGCACCGTGCGCGCCGTGTCCGAGGTCGAGGGGTTCGCGCTCGTCGCCGACGACCTCCGCTTCGTGGCGTCGCAATTCCGGCGCCTGCACAGCGCGGGGGTCCGCCACAGGTTCCGGTTCTACTCGCACCAGTGGCGCACCTGGGCCGCGTGCTTCATCCAGGCCGCCTGGCGCCGCCACAAGCGCCGCCGCGCGTCCACGGAGATCAGGGTGCGCGAGGGCGGCGACGTGCGGGGCGCCGCGAGGAGCTTGAGGCGGTCCCGACGCCACAGCATCGACGGCAAGGCGCCAATCAATAAGCCCATGGAGCCGGACTTCACGGTGGAGGAGGAGGACTGATGATCGAGCGCTACAGAGCCAGTAGTACTAGCTAGCAACTTTCCTAATTAGCTCTTGCCTGCCTCTTGGGTGGAGTATGCATGATCTGCCTGCTAGTAAACTTTCCTATGTAAAGACGCCCAATGCAACCCTACTTTTGCATATTGTATTATATACACATATATAAAAGCTGATGAGGTATTAGCTGTAGCAAACGCTAAGGATGCCGACATCGAGGGTTTTTTTTCTATCAGGGTACTTTCGGTCCAATTTAGGCAGCCTGGAATGGCTTGGAACACGGTCTGTTCCACCTGGGATAATTCGGCCTGAATTGAATTCAGATCCAACATGAAATCTTCGTTCGTTTAGACCCAGTCTGGAGCGAAAACGGGCCATTTCAGGCCCCAGTTACACCCTATCCTCAGCCCAGAATCGATCCTCAAGGCTCGAGGAATTAATCCAGACCAGGAATTGAAGCAGTCTAGGATTTGGTGAGAAGCCCATGATCCACCTGATCCTGGCCAGGATGGAAAACAAGCCTGGATTGTAAACTAGGCTGTCAAACGAGGCCTTAAGTGTACTTGCGCAGCAATATATCTACCAATGATTAAGTGCTAAGCATATCAAATTTGCTGATCAACTCGGTTTCATATACTAATTATTATCGCCAAAACATTGTCAACCACCAGATTCAGTAGGATCATTGGGCATCACCTAACCCTCGGCCCATCATTGTTCCATATCCACGCGGGCGAGGCCGCACATGGTATGCTTCCAAAAAAAAAAGAGGCCACACGCGGCACGGCGGGGGCCTACTCGGGCCAGTGTGTGTGACTGCGTGCTGTCACATCATAGAAGTCTACCCCGATATGCTCCTCGTTTCTTCACCGCGTGCACCGTGGCCAAAAAAACTATCCCAAGTTGATAAGGACCTGGCTAACGTACGGCCGGCCGGCCGTACGGCCACCCTTAATTAGGAAAGTCAAATCAATTTCAGTAGCATATTTTTTTATTTTGGTAAATTTGTTTTTTTATATTTTTTTCTTCCCTACAGCGGCCACAACCTTTCTCCGATGCCACCAGTAGCCCGACCTTTCTCCGATGCCCCCAGTAGCCTAGACATAAAATATCATTCAATTCATTGTCTAGCAAATTTGTTTTTTCCTCCAAGAAGTTTAGAACATCATCAGTAGGCAAAAAATAAGCATCATCATCTAGCATCATAGAACAAAAACTACCACGCAAGTAACAATTTGTCAGTCACTTCATAAGGCACAACATCAGCCTCTCACGGAAATGAAAGAACATATAAATGTCATGCAACATCATGTTTCTTAGAACACAATTTTCAGACCTACAAAGTGTGACAGAACCGCCCAAATTAAACCGGCTTAAGTGCGCTAACTATCATTTTAAGTATTAATCAAGCCACCGCGCACTTAAAACGGTGTAATCCGGCAGCCTGCTGGGTTAAGGATCGAAAACACCGGAAGTCTCGCATGAAAACGAGCACAGATGATTACAAGCAGATAAAAGTTCTCAAATTTAATTTACAATGTGGAGTTTTACAAACAAGTTTACGTAAAATATCAGAGTGCAAAAATGCAGCGGAAAAATAAATAGAAGTTTAGTTTTAAAACCACGATAACTACGATGACGTGAGGACGTCACATCGAGCCCACCAATGTGCATCCTGGTTAGCTCCAACCAGCAGTAGTTACCTGAAAACAGGATGACAACAAACCCTGAGTATACTAATACTCAGCAAGACTTACCCGACACGGGTATACTTAGCCCACTATCTAGACATGCAAAGTTTTTTGGCTCTGGAGTTTGTTTTGCTGAAAGGATACTAATACTGGATCCTTACTTTCAATATTTTAGCTCAATTTAAGTTTATCAAGTACCAACTAGATTTGCCTGACATCTAAAGCAAGCATGGTTGATCACATTGAACCTCTATTAAAACCATTCAAACGTCTTCAACTCATTCTCATTTCATCCTTTACTACGATGTGACAAAGTGACCAAGGTTCTCTTAACCGAGAGAGACGGCGAATCGATCCGATTTAACATTGCAAGGTGGACCTAACTCACACGACACGTGCAGCCACGCCGGACCACATATGTCAACCGTTCCCATCATTACCCCGACGTCTGAATCACGCCTGCCAAAACCCGGGTGAAGGGTCCCTCACAGCGAACTCCCAAAGAACTAGGAGGCGACATACACTCCAACACCCGCCATCATTCCACTCCCAGAGTAGCAGGTCGCGATTCAAAGTATCGTTGCCAATCAGGTATTTAGCTTACCGGTTTCGACTACCTCCTACTTCCGGCATGTGGTTAGTACTGTTCAAACTCGGTCAGCACTGCCAACAACGGTACGGTTCCTCAATCGACACAGGCGGAGGCTTACTTTCCTTCCATTTCATATCCAAAACCAATATCATCTCCGCCTGGTCTCCATTTCTCTTTCCTCATTGATTCATTCTCAAGCCACGTTGCCATAAGTAACAGAAACCTATAGCTCGTGAGTGACAGGAATCACTCGACTTCTACCGAGTCCTAATTAAGCATGGCAGTACTAACGACCTGCACACTAGTAGAGTAACTGAGGAAACCTAGGGATCATGCATCTACGATTTCAATCAACTCCTAGAAACATAAATGCGCAATAATTATATAATAAACATTGAATACTGAAATTACGGGTTATGCTCCGGGGCTTGCCTGGGATTAACACTGAATTAGTTAGTGTTGGTTAGACGATACTCGCTTGGCGGACATTTTCCTTTGGGTAATGCACATCGGGTTCATCCATCCATCTTCTGGGTGCGTCCACTGTTACATCATCTTCTGGCTCGGCTGCTGCTTCGGCTTGCAGTTCCCCTGCTTGCGGCTCCGAGATTGGCTCAGCGACCAACTCGTAGACGGCTTCGCTCGTGGTGTCTACACGTATGAAAGGATGCCATGCTAGAGTTAGAACCACAACAGTGCATGGATGCTCATGATGCGACGCATTTCGATACAAAACAAAAGAAAGAACCGACAGAGCTGTCATGCATCGACTGAGTAACCACCACAAAGAAAGTAACAACTAACGATTTGAGTGCTTAGGTGCGGTTCCGAAGTTCAACTCATTTTAGCCTGAAGTGTTTCCTTCAAAACAACAGCTACTAAACTACTTGGGACAACTAATCGCCTATCTAGAGCACAAGGAAAACATAAAACTACGGACTTAGAAATAACTAACCACAAGAATCGGGGATAAAAACCGAAACTAAGAATTAACTAAAGATCAACATTTAACACACCACAAGTATCTAGTAGCACAACTTTTCTATCATGAAAAGCTACTGATGAGGAGTGCATAGATAAATTACCAACATTTATTGAAATAGAAAAGTATTTACTTTAACTCTAGGAAAGAAAATCAAACAACAATATATCCACAAACATGCACACAAGCCATGCACCTGAAAATTTTTCAGTGGACTACACATACAAAGAGTAATCTACTGAATAAATTTCATAAATTTTAGAGCAACAGAACAATCGGTATTAAATAAACTAGCTTAAACACAAACTGAATTTTCATCAGCGGCAAAAGTGACATTTCACATAAACAAGTATTTTTCCTCTGAAGATCTTGATTTAGTAAAACTAACAAAATTTAGTTTGTATTTTTAGCATTTTTCCTTGATTTATTATGCAATTACAAAGTTTCAGCCGAAATCAACAAAAATAAAAACAAAATCTACCCTAACCTTCCCCCTCTCCCTGACCACGGGCCCCACTTGACAGGGAGAGAGAGGGGGCGCTCCCCTGCTTCGCGGCTTGCCCCGGCAGCCATGGGCCGGCCGGCCGGCGGGGTAGCCGAGCGGGCCCGCGCGCAGGGGCCAGCACGCCCGCGGCCCGTGCAGGGGCGCGCGTGGGGGCGGCCCAGGGCGGAGCCAAGCGGCGGCGTTAGTGCGGCGGCGGCAGCTCGCGGCGGCGCGGGGTGGCGGCACCGTTCCAGCCGTGGCGGGGCAAGGCGGCCGCGGGGATGGGCGGCGCAGCACTCAGGGAGGCCAAGCGGCCCCGGGGCGCACGGCGGCGCTGCGGGAGCCCGCGCGGAGGCGGCCCGCGACGGCACAACGGCGGCGCTCGGGCGTTCACGGCGGCGCGGCGGTGGTCCAACGCCGGCGATGCGGGATTCGAGCGGGGATAGGGTTGGGAAGGGAGAGGACAGCGCAAGGATGCTCACCGTGCCCTCGAATCGAATCGAGCGGAGGTGGACCGGAGGTAGGGGAGCGACGGAGGGGCGGAGCTCCGGCGGGTTCGGTGATGGCGGCCGGCGACCGGGAGGCCGATTCGGCCGGGGAGCGGCTCAATCGAGCTCGCGGAGTGGCGGAGAAGATGGATGGCAAGGTGGATCGGGTTCTGGGAGGGTCGGGGCGCGAGGTACGGCGGTGGGACGGCGAGGCGTGGCCGGAGCAACGGACGGCGGCGCGGCTCGGCTACTCTGCTGCGTGCGAGGAAGGAGAAAGGGAGAGGGAAAACGGACACGGCTCCTGGGAAGATAAGGACGACGCGCGAGCGCAGCTGGCGAGGTTCGCCGACGTCCGACGCGTGGCGACGCGGACGTCGAGAAGCGGCGATGGCTTCGGCAGCGTGTCGAGCAGCGAACAGGGGAGGAGGTGGAGCGAGGGCGATTTCGTAAATAGCTCGAAGTTTCAAATTCCAGTTTGTAAATTCAGTTTTTCTCCTTGTTCTTGGCCTCAAATGAAAAACTTTTGAATACGAAAGTTGTTCAAAATTTTGAGATCTTCAACTTTTGTTTCTGGTACGTTTTCATTTGAACAATGGTTTGAAAGATAAAATTTAAACTTGGGTGCATTTGAAAATGTCCTATTCAAAGAAAAAATTAAAGATTTTCTTTAAATTTTGTGCTGAAACTTGAATTTTGGCCAAAATGAAAGTTGCAGAGGAAGAAAAGTTCTACAACATTGATGTTGGGCAAAAGTTGATTTAGAGCTCGGATTAGGGAGAAAAACAAGATCGAACGTAGCTCAGTCGAAAGTTACTATGCGAATTCGATTAGCACTAAAGACAATGATTAGCCTCCATTAGTGATTAAGCACAATGTTAGTGTCAAAATTAACACCGGAGTGTTACACAAAGTTACCTATTGATTTGCCTACAATTTTCATTGCTGCACAATATGAATCAAAATTTGCAAAGTATACTCAATAGGTGCTCCAAACTGCTAAATATATTTGCTTTTAATTACTCAAAATGCCTTCCGATTTGCATTCATGTTCAATAATCCGGTGACCTGCAGATATAATAGAACAAAACACAAAAATCAGAGGACATGCAACTATGTAAGTATTGGAGGTCCAAAAAAACTATTTCCTAATTAGTCGGGTGAAAAATTATTGCTTTTATTAGCATTGCTGGTAGTTGTATGTTAACTATGTACTAAAGGCAACTAATAAAAAAAATTAATTGTAAGATACTAAAATAAAATTGCTTAATGAAGTGTATTGTTATGCCTAGATAGAACAATATGATTGCTTGTTTGGAACCAATACTGTCTAATTCCTTCTATATTATAACCTAATTTAGAGCCAAATTTAATAAAAAATGGAAAAGAAAAGATATTCATCAATGTTCAATTACTCTAAACAATGTCAAGCTGCAGTTGCCAGAATCCACAGAAAATACCGGCAAAGCTACTGGACAAGTCCAATGACATGAAGAAAAGCACATTGATCTAAAATTCAATTCATTGGCCAAGAAAGCAAGCCATGACTAAGCCATGGAACCAGCATTTGCAATACTATAGCATGAAAAAAGATCTTCAATGTACCTGAAATATAAAACTTACTAAATTGTAATACATATTATTGCCTATCTGAAATAATATTATTGTTTAATTCCTGTATATATTAATGCCTAATAAAGAATCAGTGATGTTTGTATCATAAAAAATGTAGGATCTAGCACAAATACTGCCAAAACAAGAGGGAAAAAAAGGCTATAATTGAGGGTGAAAACACGATGTATCATTCTAGTTAAATATATGTGCTTGTAGATCAGAATCATATAATGGTGCATATATCAGTTTATTATACCCAGTTCTACCAGTGATTCAGAATAGCACAAAACACTAGAAACACATTTGCAAATCAAAATAAATTGCTTATCGGAAGCTATAAAAATGCTATAAGAAATAAGTATAATTGCCAGTAAAAATAGTATAATTATCAATGTAATCAATATTAGTTTGAAAAAAAACAGAAATTGCACGTTGCCCAGACAAAAGTGTCACTGCTAGTGGTGTGTGCTAGGTTATTTGAACCGCAGAAGTAGGTGAAATCGCATTTTATGTTGCTATCTACCTGCCACCCGCAAAATATACAACCCGACACGCCTCTTTTCAAACCGATGACACAAGCCAACTAGTAGCAAGCTCACCCTAGAAACGGTTAGGAGTTTCTCAAGGTATTGCTGAAGCAAAAATACAAACAATCAGCTGGCCAAGATTAGCACTAACTATTTTTCAAAATGATCGACCATATTGCTAACTAAGAGGTATGCAGACAAGACCAAAAGCTTGCTAGAGTTTACAAGCAGTTTAAAGCATTACTAAAAACATGGACCAAGCAAGCAATGATTGTTTAATCACTGGACTTGTAGCATGAAAGAGACATCAAGATTAATTTACCTTAGTTAACCCGAGCATTCTGCTTACGTCCCCTTGCAGCTGTTGATCGAGTTGTAGCATCACTAGTTTTGATTGTCACATCATTGATGAGCTCATTCATATCTTATCTGCAACAAAATAATTTTTTTGGAGCTTCAGCATGGACAAGCAAAGAAATACTGTTTTTTTAAAAACTAAAAGTGAATCAAGTCTGGTTCGTCCTTTAGATATTCACAAATCATTTGGAAAGCTTCCTCCACGGGTAGATGAAACAATATAAGCACCTATGTTAGAACATTTGTGAACACATGCACAGAATTAGAGCATCTGTAAACAATACAAGTGCTTCGTTTGAGTCAAGAAAAATCCAGTTGAGCAGAAAAAATAGCTAGAGTATTATTTAAATGTTTGGGCTGACCGTTTTGAAATTGCTTACCAAATGTTATTAAATTACTATCTCGGTACTACTTAAATACCAGTTCAATATTGTAAAACTACTTTGTTACTGCACAATAATGTGACATGACCGCAAAAATACCCTGAAAAGGGATAATACCAATGTGCACTATTAGCTGCAGGTTTACAGGTTGCCATGGATAAGAAAGGGCCAAGTAGCATGGCTGTACGATGTGTATAGAAAAAGAAAATAACGCTGCATAGTCTAACAATCATATGTTAGTTTTGTGTACAAATCAGAAAGCGCACGCTTAAAATAAAGGTAGGATGGTGTGAATTAAATTTATTCATGCTCTCATGATATGTTTGCAAGAGAGCCTGCTACCTCTTCATATAGGAAATAGGAGGAACATGTCTAATGAAAGAAGTAACATATGGGATCAAGTAGGAAAGCTCTTATTTCTCTATGACAATAGTTCAGATCATGCTACAGAAAACTCAATAGTTCTAAAGAACTTGCTTTTAGATCTAGTAGGAATGCTGCTATCTCTATATGACATACTGAAAATTACATGTTTAATAACATTGCCTAATGAAGTAAACAATATTACCTTTTCAGTGTCATATTATTGCCTAATTAGAAACCACATAACTGCCTAAAAAATAATGCTTATTGGGAATCAATATTATTGCCTCTATAAAATAGTTTTATTGAGAACCAACATTAAAATGCTTATGAGTTTTGCCAAAACTGCGTACCTCTCTACCACAGAAAAAATCATATAGTAAACTCAAAAAAGCATAGATTGGTGGCAACATGGTTTGCATGAGCCTACTCTTAGCACCAAGCACCAAGCAGGAATCAGTAGAAAAAATTGCCAGAACACAAAAGTTGCTACATAAGAACAACTCCTGCCGCTATTGTGCCGACTCGGTCAAAAAAGAGGTGATGAGCTCATGCTATCCCTTCTAGTTATTATTATTGATGATACTAAAACTGGACCTATTTTTGAACACATATCATTATGGCTTGTAATCCAATCTATAACACTAAAAATCAATGTTGGCTATCAAATAAGCTATGTCAATTAATGAAGTGGTGACAACATAGCCAACAACCCCAATTATAAGAACTGAATATCACATGGCACATATCTATTTGGGATAAAAACAAAATAATCTCATGCAATCACATTAACTGGAACCCAATCGATGAGTACATACCGATAGTAACACACGATGGTATAAGGATAAAGCAAGCTAATAATATCAATCAGCAACCTTAGCAGTAAAAAGTAGTAGAATCATCTGATTGAAATTGTAAAATTGACTAGTTCAAAATCATATGGATAAGAGGGATCCAAGTAATTAACTAGCAGCTTCCCATGTGTTTGGCTATGCTCAAATTTGGGGAAAAACCACAACTCGAATACTAGTTTGACTTTATCCCAAAATCCAAAGGAAAACTATATCCCGCTTTCTAGCATTCTAAACTGAAATACCAAAAATTAAATATGGACCATTAAATATTGTATGAGTCCCTGTGCCCCATTCCCTGACCCAATAACAAAAATGCAAATATACAACAATAGGTCAATATGCAGAACACCAATTCCCAAATCATGTCTAGCATTCTTGCCTCTAATCCCCTGAAGCTAGAATCCAACATGGATCGCAAAAAAAAAAGCTACACCTACACAATCAATAGATGGATGGCAACAACTCTAGGCAATTTAGCTAGACATGCTACTTTCAGTATGAATGGATGATGCACAACGATTGCATATATCTCTTGTATAAATGTTGTCTCATGTGATCTGTTCCTCCACCACAAACCGGATCTCAGCAATTCTCCGCTGAAAAAGTTCACTGGAAAAAAAAATCCCAAAAAGCCAGTTCATTTCGCAAAAAAAAGTCCCAAAAGCCAGTTCAGCATCGCAAGCACTGCACATAGAGGCATACAGTCTAGATGAAGCAAATCAGGCAATTTTAAAGTACAAATCAAACAACCGGAATAGCAAATTTCTGCACTGAGAGGAACTAATCAATTGCGTCGGCATTTCATAAAACACATTCAATGCACTAAACTCATGCCAGTTTCCTTCAGAACAAATCGCTCATTTGCAAGCAAGATCTAACTAATAATCATGCTAATCAGAGATAGTGGGTAATGCCAACAACATAAGCTGATAAAATGGAAGAATACCACACTGACCTCCAATCACCTCAAGTGCTAGCCAATCACCACCAAGCTAAGCAGGCTGGGGTACTATGCTGGATCACGGCCTCGTCTGCACCTTTGTAGGGAGGGCCTGCATCAGGTGATCCTTGCCATAGCCACAGTGGAATCCTCGTCAAAGGCCCAGCTCGTGGTGGCGCTAAGCCTCGCGCGCTACCCCGGCGGCGCACCTGGAGATACGGGGAAACGGGCCATGGAGACGAGGCTCGCACATGACCCCCGCAGCGTACCCGAAGATTTGGAGCAACAGGGCATGGAGACGAGTGACGGGTGGAGGGAAGGCGAACCCTAAATGGTTGAGCCAAAATGAAAATGACGAGTGATGAGGGTGCGGTGTGGTCGGAACCTGCGGTGGTGACGCCGAGCACGTAAATGGATGGATGAGGCGGTACACGATGCGATACTGCGACTTGATGCCGACGATGAGCTGGTCGTCGTCGATGGCGGCGAGCGAGGCCGACGAGGAGGAGGCGGCGCAGACTGCTGCTTGCCGCGGACGAGGTGAGGCGCGTGAGGCGGAAGGTGAAGACATCGGCAAGGGCGCGGGAAATGGGGGAACCAGGAGCGCGTCTGGAGGAGGTTGTCAGGGCCGTTCACTAGCTGTAGGGGGATCACGAGCACGCGCCGCGGACGCCGGCGACGGGGTGGAGCGCTCCAGCGCGGCGGCGGATCTGGGGCCAAGGGCAGCGGTGCGGCGCTGATTTGGGGGGGAAGCGGTGGGATCTGGGAGAGGGACTGGGGTTGCGGTTGCAGCCGCAGGGAGCAAGGAGGAGACGGGTGCACGGAGAAAAGTGGACTCGGTCTATAGATAGATATCAGAGACAACTAAGCAGCGATGGTTGAAGCTGCCGTTCCAAAGAACAAAATTACGGCTGGCTGTATAGTAGTCTTTACCAAGACCTTAAGGATTACTAGGTTAATATAAAGTTAGAGATTTAAATTATGAAACATATATTTTTCTAAACTGATTAGTAGTAACTCACGTTACTGCGATGCAATTGATCGCATAAGTGGCTCGCTGCCTATTCGCGGCAATTAATTTTGCTAGGCCGATAAATTGTTCCATTCTTCTCAGGCCGCCAGCCACCAGATTCCATTTTCTTTGCGGGCCCGACTCTCTGGCTGCTCTTACTTCGTGGGCGTATGATAAAAAAAAATCATGACACCAAACCAAAACGTACAGCCTAACCAAATGAACAGCCTAAACAAATATTATTACTTTGGGAAAAAATGTAATTGCAACTGAAACTTTTTGTTGCATCGCAAATGAGAACAAAAAGTTTTCTATTGGAAAAAATGTAAAAATGTGTTACAGTGGAACAAATTTTAGAATTTGTCATTGGAGTTTGTTGCACATTAGAACAAATATTAGAATTTGTTCGGTTGGATCCAATAGTACCATTGGAACAAATCATTCCATTGGAACAAATGGAACAACTTGTTCCATCAGAACAAATATTAGAATTTGTTCAGTTGGATCTAATCTTACCATTGAAATAAAAAATTGTTCCACTAGAAGAAATTATTTTATTGGAACAAAATGTGTCTGCTAGATCTGAGGAAATACATGAAGTCATCACATGAAGGACATATAATATCTTGCTGAGGGCAAAATATCTCCACACTAGACCTTCTGCAACCTCCAAGGGAGGCACTGGTTCTCAATTTTGAAAGGGGGTTCAAAAGATTAAACACAATTTTAAGGTGGGGTGCTGTCATGAAGGTTAATGGTGGCAGGAATACACTTTTCTGGGAAGACACAAGAAAATGACACTCGAAAGAATGGAAGCAGAAAAGAATGCCAAGCTCGTAGCGCACACCAGCTGGTCTGCCCAGCAAACACTGCAATTCCAACCTCCGCAACCAGCTTTTTACCCGCCTTTCCAAACAATGCCAACTTTCGGTTATAACTGATATCCCATCAACTGGCAACCCCCGCAGCAAAACCAACCAAGGCTGCCTCCCCCACCCACAGCTCAAGCAACTCAAGAAGAGCTGCCCCCACCTCCGCCAGGCCCCCCACTCAAGCAAGAAAACCAAACTAACCAAAATGCCCAGCCTGCAGCACTACCAACCTTCGGCAGGATAATGCCAATATTCGGAGGGTCATCTCTAGAATTCGAGAACAAAAAACAAAGAAGAAACTACATTCGACAAGTTCATTCCATCATGGTGGATGGACCCATTCAAAAAACGCAATGGTCTCACATGCCCATAGTGTTTTCTGAAGAAGATGTAAACCTGCTCAGCTTTCCCCACACAGATGCACTAGTTATCGAAGCCAATATACAAGGCTGGATAATCGGTAAAATTCTGGTTGACACGGGAAGCTCCGCAGACATCATCTTTTCAAGTACCTTCGACTGCATGAACATCGACCGCAACCTTCTGCAGCCAGCGGACATCCCGCTCATTGGCTTCGGGGGCAAACGAGTGAACGCCCTTGGAAAGATAACCCTTCCAGTATCCTTCGGAGATCTCTCAAACCCAAAGACCGAATCCATCACCTTCGATGTTGTGGAAATGAATTACCCATACAATGCAATCTTTGGCTGTGGCCTCATCAACAAATTTGAGGCAATCATCCATCAGCTGTATCTGTGCATGAAAATGCCTGCAAACAAAGGAGTAATCACAGTCCGAGGCAACCAACAATTGGCCAGAGATATCGAGCGGGGTGTCGCTCCCGGACAAAGAAACGTCCATTTGGTCGAAGCTGACAAAAAACCCCCGCCACTAAAAGAGCCAAAAAGGGACAAAGAAGAAACATTCCAACAAGAGTGCAAAGTAAAAAAGTACAACTTGACTAGTTCTTGCCGGACCGGCAAGTAACAATCAGCGCGGCCCTCGAGCCAGAAGAAGAGCGCGAACTCTTGGAGTTCCTAAACAAAAACAAGGATGTCTTCGCTTGGTCAGCAAATGACCTTCGCGGCGTCAGCCGAGACATCATAAAACACAAACTGGACATTGACCCAAAGATAAAGCCCAAAAAGCAGAAGCTTCGCAAGATGTCTGACGACAAAGTCGCAGCAGTTAAAGCAGAAGTCCAAATGCTTCTTGATGCAAAGGTCATAAGAGAAGTAAAGTATCCCACTTGGCTAGCCAACACTGTGCCAGTAAAAAAGAAAAATGGTAAATGGAGAATGTGCATAGATTTCACTGATCTAAACAAAGCCTGTCCAAAGGACGACTTCCCCTTACCAAGGATCGACAAAGTTGTCGATGATGCATCAAACAGTCAACTGATGTCACTCTTAGACTGCTTCTCCGGATACCATCAAATCTGGATGAAAAGAGAAGACGAAGAAAAAACCAGTTTCACAACCCCTTTCGGAACATACTATTTCGTCAGGATGCCCGAAGGTTTGAAAAACGCTGGACAGTCATTCTCACAAATGTCCTCAAAAGTTCTGGGCCCTCAACTCAGAAAAAATGTGTTGACCTATGTTGACGACATAGTGGTCACTAGTGCAGAAAGAAAAAAACATGTGGCAGATCTGGCCGAAACCTTCGCGAACCTTCGGAGGGCAAGCCTAAGTTTGAATCCTGAAAAATGCGTCTTTGGAATAGACAAAGGCAAAGTCCTCGAATGCCTTGTTTCAACAAAAGGCATAGAGGCAAACCCAGACAAAGTCAGAGCACTTCAAAATATGGAAGAGCCACAATCTGTAAGAGAATAGCAGCGCTGAACAGATTCATCCCTCGATCAGCAGACCGAAGCTCTTCATTCTTCAAAACTCTCCGAAGCTCCAGTAAGTTTGAGTGGGGAGAAGAACAGAAGAAAGCATTCAGAGAACTAAAGGACTACTTAGAAAACTTGAGCAAGATGACCTCACCCAATCCCCAGGAAACTCTTCTGCTATATATGTCTGCTTCACAAACAGCCGTTAGTGCAGCCCTGGTGGTGGAAAGAACAATCGAAGGTCGGCAAAAACAACTGCCTATATACTTTGCTTCAGAGGCACTCTCCGGTTCAAAATTATTCTATTCTGAGCTAGAGAAAATTGCCTATGCAGTTGTCATGGCATCAAGAAAATTGAGAAACTACTTTGAAGGTCATAAAATAGTAGCAATTACTGACCAACCACTGCATGACCTCTTTCATAACAGAGAAGCTTCGGCAAGAATAAGCAAGTGGGCTTCAGAACTTTTGGAGCACTACATTGACTTCGAGAAAAGAACAACCATTAAATCCCAGGTCCTGGCAGACTTCGTGGTGGATTGGACCTCGCCAACCTTCGATACAGAAGCACCAATTGAACCTTGGACAGTACATTGTGATGGTGCATGGTGTAACGAAGGAGTTGGCGTCGCGACAATCATTCAGTCACCTTCGGGTGCGAAGCTAAGATACGCCGCACGCCTCGAATTCAGTGATCCAGACCCCTGCACAAACAACACCACAGAGTACGAAGCACTGCTGCTTGGCCTCAGGAAAATGAAGGCCTTGGGTCATCCAAACTTTGTCATCAAATCAGATTCAAAGGTCATCACCGACCATGTGGAAAAAGAGTCAGAAGCGAAGAAGCCAGAAATGAAAATGTACTTAGATGCAGTAAGAGCTATGGAGAAATATTTCAAAGGCTTCACAGCCATTCACATACCAAGGAGCCAGAATGAAGAAGCTGACAAGTTAGCAAAAGCTGCTGCTCGCAAAGAACCACTACCTCCGGACGTTTTTTACGAGAAAATCACAAAACCTTCCACAAAACAAGAAAAAGCGAAACAAGTCAACGTCATAGCATGCGAAGATTGGCGATCACCAATCATGGCATACCTTCGGGGACACTTCGAGCCTTCGGATGAAAAGGAAGGAAAAAGAATGTTCCAAAGGGCAAGAAGCTACACCTTGTACGAAGGTGAACTATACAAGTCTGGAGTGGTCAACCCCTGGCTCAAGTGCATAACGACGGCTGAAGGTCAAGAACTACTGAAGGAAATACATTCCGGAATTTGCGGATCTCACATTGGCATAAGACCTCTGGTCGCCAAAGCCTTCAGGAAAGGATTCTTTTGGCCATCTGCATTGAAAGATGCTGAGAAAATAGTCAAAACTTGCGAAGGATGCCAAATGATGGCACCCAAATCAAACAAACCTTCGCAACCAATACAACTCATACCTCCGGCGTGGCCACTCCAAAGATGGGCCATGGACTTGGTCGGTCCACTACCAACAGCTCAAGGCAACTACAAATATGCTGTGGTTGCAGTGGAGTACTTCACAAAATTGATAGAGGCAAAACCACTAGTGAACATCACTTCCGAAGTAGTCAGAAAATTCTTCTGGCAAAACACAATCTGCAGGTTCGGAGTGCCAAAAGAACTAACCGTTGATAACGGGAAGCAATTCGATTCTCAACTGTTCAGAGAATTCTGCCACTCGGTAGGAACAAAGGTCATGTTTGCATCAGTGTATCACCCTCAGTCTAATGGTGCCGTGGAAAGAGCCAACGGCATAATTTTCAACGCCATCAAAAAATTCCTGTTCGGTCTGAAAAAAGGAAAATGGGTAGACGAACTGCCGAAGGTCATCTGGTCCCATAACACAACTGAATGCAGAGCAACAAAATTTACCCCATTCAGATTACTGTATGGAGCCGAAGCTATGAGCCCAGAAGAACTCAAACACAAAAGTGCCAGAGTTCTAAACAACATCGAACCTTCGATGGAAGCAGATCTCACAGAACTCGACATCTTGCAAGCGTCGGAAAATTTAGAAAAATACCAAGAAGAAACAAGGAAGTGGCGAAACAAAAAAAAGTAGCTAACAGAGAAATTGCCGAATGAGACTGGGTTCTAAGAAGAAAGCCAAACGCAGAAACCATCGGCAAGCTTCAATCCAAGTGGGATGGACCATACATTGTGTTATACTCCAACAGGCCAGGATCCTACCACTTGGCGGACATCGAAGGGAACGAGCTGCAGCATTCCTGGAATGCTGACAGTCTCAAAAAGTATCATGTCTAGGGTAAAAGTTGTAAAAGGATGAGTGACAAGAAAGCAAGCTCATACCTTCGCGTCATTTTCCTTTTCTTTTCAGTCTAGGACCGTACTCTTTTCCTCACAGAAGGGAACTCCAATTCGGAGGTGAGGTTTTTAATGAGGCTGTTCCTATGTAAATTCTCCAAATTATATGAACAATTCCCTTCAGAAAAATGTCTCATGTCAAAGCAACCACAGGGTCGCAAACATCGACCTTCACATTTGCACCAAGGCTGAAAAAATTAAGTCAGTACAACTCGTAACCGTAACAAGTTGTACATACTTATCTTAAAGTGTATTCTATACACTAAAAAGCCAAGGGGCTACTGACTCGAAACACGAGTCGAAGCCAAGAAACTTTCGGCTGCAAAATGAAAGTGTATTCTATACACCAAGAAAGCCAAGGGGCTGTCGACTCGAAACACGAGTCGAAGCCAAGAAACCTTCGGCTCCAAATCAAAGTGTACGCTACAAAAATGCCAAGGGGCTGTCGACTCGAAACACGAGTCAAAGCCAAGAAACCTTCGGCCAAAAAACTAAAGTGTATGCTATACACCAAGAAAGCCAAGGGGCTGTCGACTCAAAACACGAGTCGAAGCCAATAAACCTTCGGCCAAAAATTAAAGTGTATACTACACAATAAGAAAGCCAAGGAGCTGTCGACTCGAAACACGAGTCAAAGCCAAGAAACCTTCGGCCAAAAATTAAAGTGTATACTACACAATAAGAAAGCCAAGGGGCTGTCGACTCGAAACACGAGTCAAAGCCAAGAAACCTTCGGCCAAAAATTAAAGTGTATACTACACAATAAGAAAGCCAAGGGGCTGTCGACTCGAAACACAAGTCAAAACCAAGAAACATTCGGCCAAAAACTAAAGTGTATGCTTTACACCAAGTAAGCCAAGGTGCTGTCGACTCGAAACACGAGTCGAAGCCAAGAAACCTTCGGCTAAAAATCAAAGTGCATAATAAACAAGAAAAGAAGCCTTCGGCCAAAACGAAGTACAAAGTACCGAAGTCTTTAGAGCAAGACTGCAAGGGAGGGGGGAGACGGTCCCGCTCAATATTGCAGCCTTCCTCCCAAAGACTTCGTCACTTCAAAACAATGAAACCCAGGAGAAACAAGAGCTTGGGAGGAGGGAGATGCTTTTGAAATAAAAAGCTCTTATCCCTTCGGAGATCTACAAAAGCCATCACGAAGGATGGAACAGTTCCAAAACAAGTGCCATCACAAAGGATGGAACACATATAAGCTAAAGCCATCTCGAAGGATGGAACAGTTCCAGAACAAGAGCCACCACGAAGGATGGAACACATATAAGATAAAGCCATCTCAAAGGATGAATCAGATCCAATACAAAGTCAGGCATCCACGAATCCAAGTACTAAACGAGGCTACCATCAAACCACCTCAAGAATTCAGCGACACTAGTACCCGGATTAGCAAAACTAAAGCGTTCCCAATCCGTCCCGCTCATGATAACACCTCTGCCATGGATACGCAGTGGTCGAGCGTAAAGAGCATGGTTGGCAAGCACGATTGCCTAATCAAGAAACAACGAGTGAGTAGCTATACAAGTCTGGATCTCTCCCTACCACACAAAAACCCCTAACCACAGTTGTCGAGGCTCTAAACCTGAGAAGCATCACTCTCGGTTAGAGCCCCGGAGCTTCCGCCAGTCACGGACCCTCCCGCGATATCCTCAAGACGCGCACCTTCCTCCACAACATCCTTCGCGGCTTCGCGAGCACGCCTTACCTGCGAAGAAGGATCAAAACAGTCAGTAGCACAATCAAGTTTGTTCAACAAGGGAAGGCAGAGTGTAAAAGGAAAAACAAACCTCTTCTAGTCTCCATCACGCAGCTTCCTGAACCACTTGCCGACCAAAAAGCTTTCAAAATTTACGAAGGAAAGCCTTTTTAACAGGCTGAACCTTCGTAATATCTTCCTCAAGCTCCGCATAATCTGGAAAGGCATAGTCCCGCTCGCCGATTGTCTCCAGCTCTCGGCAACCTTCGTGAGCCAAAACAGCCATGACACTCTCACAAGTCATCACCGTAGTGTTGTCCGACACGCTGGCCAAAATCCGACCCAAGTCCTCAAACTCACCCAACAGCCAATCGAGCAGCCCTGACGCGCCACCTTCGGAGTCCTCCGGGAAAGGCGAGGGCTCAGCACCGAAAGACGCCAAAGCCTTGCTGTATTCTTCGCGGATGGCCGCACTCTTGTTCAAGATGTCTTGCGAGGCGGACTCCCACATCACGCGGTCCTCCTCAACCTCCTTCTCAAGCTCTGAGATCTTGACATTTTTTTCTCTCAACATCGACTTTGAGCTGGCGAACCTCCGTTTGAAGGTTAGCAACCTTCGCGGCATCTCTCTCTACCACTCCCTGAAGGTTCTCAAGAACACTTTCATCTAGACTCATTTTCTCCTGCATCTTTGAAATGGTCTCTTCCTGTTCGGATACTCTCCCCTTTAGGAGTCCATTCTCCGACGTCAAAGAACCGCGAAGGTTCTCCAAGGCCTTGTTCTCCTTCTCCAAAGTGCTAATCCGCTCCAACAGGCGAGCCTTTTCAGCAGAGTGAGCAAGAAAATTATGCTCATCCTTCCTCGCACTACCCACAACCGCGCGGCTGGCAAGCAAAGCCTGAAAAGATAACAAGGTTTAAAAACAACAGTGCCATTCATAGAAAAATTAACAACACTCATCACAAACCTTCGCGCACAATGACACTATGATTCGGCCAAGACTTCCGGTCCCGTAAACCCCAAACCCTTCATGAAACCTACACAAGCCAAAACACATGACAAACCTACACAAAATACAAGACCTAAAAGAAGACAAGGACAGAGCGTCGTACCCTCAGCATCAAAATTCTCAACATCCCCGGGGAGAGCTGGCTGATCCCTCGACGCGACCCCAACAGCCTCATGCTCCGAAGGTTCCAGCTCCAGCAAACCGCTGAGCTCCTTCATCATGCTTGCAACATCTACTTGAAGGGGGAACCGAAGATAAGGGTCAATGTCAGGTCCTTGGAAAGCAAGGCGCCTAGAGATCGAGAAGGTGCCTAGTTCAGAAAAACGATCTTTCGCTTCAGCTAAGTGGACATCAGCCCCCAAGGTCCCTTGGGCCTTGTCGTCTTCGCCAGCCTGAAAAGCAATTGAATCCTTCAGGGCCTCCATGAGATCTTTCTTCCCGTCAGCAACCTGGGATCCTCCAGTGGGAATATCCTTCCCTCCATCCCTGTCATCAACCTTCTCTGGGGATAACTTCTCTTCAAGCAAAAGCCGGGGGGTGCTCTACAACTCTCTTAGGCTGAACCTTCGCGAGAACCGAAGGTGACTCCTCGTCACTTTCCTCGTCCAGAAGATTCACAACGCGAAGGGAAGATTTACCCCCCCCCCCTTTGCACTGCCGTCAAGACAGCACCTACAGTATCTAGCTCTGCACAGAACAAACCAAATTGATCAAGATAAAGGTGAACCCTACTCTCCGTAGCGCGAATCTCCCGCATAAAAGCATCGCTACCCAAATCCTCCCTATCAATATGAAAAGAGTAACAGCAAGGAAAGATACCTTTCCCCCTTGAATCTTTCGCCGCACCCGCCGCAGGCCTGATCCTGGAGGTGCCCGAAGGTTTCTCAGAAACTACCTTCGGAGCCCTCGCAGAATGAGAAACAACGGGCTCAGCCTTCTTAGCCTTCTTGCCAGCCGGACCTTCGGATAACCTCGCAAAGGGCGCAGAAGTATTTGCCCCCCTTTTCCTCTCACGAGGAGCCTCGCGGGGGCCATACGAAATGCCCATCTTCAGAAAACTCCGGTTCACCCTAACCTTCTCGGAACAAATAGCCTCAAATGAGTCACGCTCCATCGACAAAAAAGGGCCGGCAATAGCAACTGCCTCCTGCTCGATCTCTTCGACGATCATATCGTCAGAAACACCTTCGGGTTTCCGCAAGCCAAAATCTGGGAAAGGAAGCTTATCTTTCAAGCCATCAACTTGAACCTTCGAAAAAGCCCCTGGTAACCAATCCCTCGTCAACGGCCAGACCTTCGCGGCCAGGTATTCTTCAATTAGATCCCGGCCGCTCACGACACGCGCCGCAGAAGCAAACGCGGAGCAACACTCCTTGTAGCCGGCTGCTGTCCTCCGGAAGTCTGCCTTGGTAGTATGTTTGAACTCCGCAACCTTCGAGGCAAGGGGATAGGAGACTCCTCCCGAAGAATCAACACTAGGAAAACCAATCTTGGCATAAAACCAGTACTGCTCCCAATGATCTTCCCATTTGTTCTTCTGGCAATAAGATAGCTCTATTCTGTCGATCCCTTGGGTCTTGTTGGTCCTCCTTGGGTGGAACGAACAACACCCACTCTGAGCAGAATATACTTGTGGATCTTCGCCAAAAGAAACCTTCCGCGTCTGTGGATGCATCTCGTAGAGTCTACAGAAAGCATCCACGCTAACCGGCCCATCGAAGGTTTTGACCACCCAGAAGAACTTCGACAGCTGCACGATGGCGTTGGGGGTAAGATGGTGCATCCGAAGACCAAACCGGGCCAGAATCTTCGGAAAAACGGGGTCCAGCGGAAAACGCAGACCGGCAAAAAAGAAGTCCCGGAACACAACACACTCTCCATCGCGAGGGTCCGGTGTAATCTCATCACCAGGGGCACGGCAAACTCCGGGGCCAAAATACCCTTTCTGCACATAACTCTCGACCAACTCCCGGGTCGCCCACGACTGACCAAAAATGAGAGTAGCAGGAGGCTTCTCCCGGGACCCCATCAGCTCTGAAGGATCAGCATCCACGTTGGTCAAATCCTCCTCTCCCTCAGACAACTGCCTTCTCTCCTCTTCCAAAGGCTCGATGTCCTTGGATCCAATTGGCCTTGCAGTAACCTTCAACCGAGCCATCCCTAAACAAACCAAATGTTCAGAATCGTAATGAATAAACCTCGAAGGTCCCAGCAAAAAATCGAAGCGAAAACTCACAAAGACTTAGCAGAACAATCCTTCCCTTTCCACAACCGCCGCGAAGAATGGGACGGAACAGGTTGCTTTCACAACCCGAAGATTGGGGCGAATCAGAAAGCGCCGCGTGTCAAAATTCGACAAGCGGGCGAAAGTTCGTATGGAATAAGAGCGTGAAAGCGACCTGTCCTCCCCGCCCCCTTTTATAGGGGGGTAACTTTGCACTGTTCACACAACGGTAAAAACGAGGAGAAGTCAGAACGACGGCAAATCAGACCGCAACACGTGCAAACAACACACCTTCGGGTCTCGCCCACCTCCGACCTTCGGGGGAGACGCTTTTGCACAAATGTCTTGACCGATCTTTGTTTTTTCGAGGGTTCGGCCGGCCGGAGTCGGACCTCACCCGCGAGGGGCTACTGTTGGGGATCGCCTCCTCCCGAAGGTGGCGTGACACGAAGGAGTACCGAAGGTTCCCGAAGGTCCCTAAAGGTTATACCGAAGCTTCAGCGAAGATGACGAAGCATCAACCCGAAGGTTCTTCGAAGATGATGAAGCATCGAAGAGTTCGTCGAGGTTCGGCGCCAGAAGATGGAATCCTGAGTCGCCGGGATGCTTCGGGAAGCGCGGAGGCGAAAAATGATGAAGGTGAAGTCCCTCGAAGCTTGTCGAAGGTCATCGCTAAAGGTCGTCGAACATCACAGAACCCGGAGGTCCACACCCTCGAAGGTTATGACAAGAACCTTCGGGTGCGGGCGACTCAGGAATGGCGAGCGATGAAGGCGGCGCCACACGAAACTTGTCAAGGACCGCTACCGAAGGTTCCCGAGGGGCAAAAAACACATGATCCGGGTGGGAGTATCCAAGTCGGACTATCCAACCTAGGGAAATTACCAAATACCCCTGTTGTAACTCTTTGACCTTCGTGGGGACCGCAGGGGTATTTCTGGAAAGATGTAATAAGGTTGGGGGTATAAATACCCCCTCCCACCCAACGTTGTACGGGTTGGAACATTTCGTACTGGGCAATAGTGCAATTTTTATTGTGCAATTCGTGCTCTAGTGTTCTAACCTTCGTTCGAAGAGTATTTTCTCTGTCTGGTGATCGGTCCAAATATCCCAACACATAGGTTTGGAGATGTACTGAACAAGGGGACAGTTGATGTCCTGTATCCCGGTGGTGTCCCTGTAATTCTTCAAGGTCAGGAAAATGGCTCCATTACACACGTGAATGAACAAAGAACGAACCTTTGCAGCCACTGAATCGATCAGGCATTCAAGACATCTCTTAAATGGAATTGTCTTGTCCTTTGTTAGCAGCAGAGCCATAGATGTTGCCATGTTGGGCGCTGACATGACGTCCACCTGTCCTGTGGTGTCGACTGAGTGCAGCTGTAGAGGAGGCTCTGCGTGTTTCCTTGGGGTGGGTCGTGGGATCACCCGTAGGCCACTGAAATTTCCTGTTGTCCTGCAGCCAATGCCCTCCTGAACTCGATCACATTAGCATTCCATTATTTGAGCAAATGCATATGCACACTGAAAGAAAATTTATCTACAATAAAGGGGCAATTTTCACACCACATTCAGGAATAAGCCAATCATGACATTCTTGACTGTTCAAATAGACTGTGTAGTTCTTCCAGCTTAAATGATAAAGCGGAGCTCCCACAATCTTTTCAAAGAAAAAAGGACCGCGTAGTTTAATTTGTTCAAAGCATGCTGGATTTTCCTTTAAAAAAAGTTTGGATCATACGAAAAAACTTTACTCCCGTCACATCGGATTTTTTATAATAATTAGGAGTATTAAGTATAGGTTAATTACAAAACAAATTGCATAATAGAGGCTAATTCACAAAACGAATCTATTAAGCCTAATTAATTCGTCATTAGTCCCCGTCATATCAGATGTTTGGATACCAATTATGCCTATTAAATATAGGCTAATTACAAAACCAATTGCATAAATGGAGGCTAATTCGCGAGACGAATGCCTAATTAGTCCATGATTTGATAATGTTGTGATACAGTAAACATGTGCTAATGATGGATTAATTAGGCTTAATAGATCTCTCATGAATTAGTCTCCATTTATGCAATTAGTTTTATAGTTAGGCCATGTTTAATTCTGCTAATTGCTATCCAAACATATTAGTCTCCATTTATGCAATTAGTTTTATAGTTAGGTCATGTTTAATTCCGCTAATTGCTATCCAAACATCCGACACGACACAGATTAAAAATTAGTCGCTGGATCGAAATAGTTATATATATATAACGACTCCACAAGTAGCGGTGTGCACTCCAGTGCAGCCAACCGAGGCAAGCCTTGCTGCAGTGGGATATCCCATCTCCATGCTGTCACTACCACCACAAGTAACACCTTCAGACTTCGACAAGCAACCAGAGAAGGTGAAGAGAGAAGCAATGGAGATCAAGATGGACGAAAAGGCACCAGCGGTGGCGGTGGTGCTGTCACGGTTCAGGAGGATATGTGTCTTCTGTGGGAGCAGCCATGGCAAGAAGTGCTACCAAGATGCCGCCATTGAGCTTGGAAAGGAGCTGGTAATTGAAGTCTGTCTTGCTTCTTTCTTTAGTTCCTTTATGACTTTTAGTGCTTCTAGCTTTTGTCTGTTTGGTCAAATAGATAGCTATACATTAGTGTGTCATCTTAATCATATCATACCTTTAATCTTAATTGAAGTATACTCTCTTGTTTTGACCATCAAAGCATCAATCACACCCAGGTGATGCTTCCCCATGAGAATTATTTTCAGTGGAGTTTAAGAGGCTGCACGCAAGTCGTACGTTTTTGCATAGATGCTTGTTACTGTACTCAAAATCTTCATGGCTTTCCTGTTCCTTGTTCACCGCATACGTTTGATGAAATATGACCTCATTTTCATCGTTTTTGTTTTCCCATCTAATATAATGATACTTAAGATGCATAACGTGACATTCTCCATACCTTCAAGGTTTTATAGCAACCATAAATTTGTGCATTTGAGACCATTTCCATGGGTCTGTTTAGGTGGCAAGAAACATTGATCTAGTGTATGGAGGAGGGAGTGTAGGGTTGATGGGCCTGGTCTCTCAAGCAGTGCACAATGGAGGAAGGCATGTCATTGGGTATGCAAGAAAACAATATTGTTTTAGCATATTTGGACTCATCAATTCTAATACTACTAGCTGATAGTGCATCAAAAGAGTAGCTTAGAGATTGATGAAACAGCATCGTGTCGGAAAGTGTTCGATCGATCGTGTCTGCCTCTAATCATAAAATTAACATCTTGCTGTCCTTCTATGCAGGGTGATTCCCAAGACACTCATGCCTCGAGAGGTACCCATTTTCTTCCTACTCTCCATCTCTAGCTTTTGATTGTTTAGTGCCACGTGGTATCATTTTCTCAAACATAAGGCTGTCTCAAACTATTCCCCCCATCCAACTCCTCCTATATGTACTTTATACTATATTTTACTACCTCCTCCTAAAAGATTCCTCCCCTTATATTTCTTCCACTCCAACCATTCCCCTCATATTCATTATAAAATTTACCAAACTTTTTCTATAGCTCTTAGGAAATAAAATAAGGCTACTGTAAAAGTTATGGCTCCTAAAACTCAGTATAGCAGCATGGATAAATAACTCATTTAAACTAGATATATTGCAAGATCTAATTTAAAAACTTATGGTAGAATTGTTTTTTGGGCCTACCAATTTTACACAAGCCTATAATCACGACATGCAACACTCTGGCCAAATATGACATACATACAAAGGATGGATCCTGAGATTTAAATAAAAGTGCATTAAACTGGTATTTGAAATAGAGCAAGATACATTGATCAAATGAAAAACTTTATGTAACAAAAGTTGTAGATCTTATTTCATAGAATCCAGAACAGTTGAGTTTGTATTTTTCCAATTTTTCTACAATATTATATCAATTTTACAAATTCACTATTTAATGCGCCCTGGACGCTAGGACCTAAATGTAAAATTATTTTTATATTTAGGTCCTGTCGCTAACTGGATGGGCGACAGCCACGGCGACAGGCACCCATTTTTGAAAATTTTCCTATTCGGCATATATTTTTGAAATTTTGTTTTTTTTAATATAAAAATGAAAAAAAGGCCGACCTCCTGGGCCCATCCTAAAAAGGCCGCCGCCACTTTCGCCTCGTCCGGCCTGCGAAGTTGATCGGAGTTCGCCTGGAAACAGAAGCAAACCGACGCCATCCCTCAGAGACGGCGGCATCCGACGCCGCCACCGCGCGACCGTCTTGGCGAACGCCTGAAGAAGACCAACGAAGGCGAGGCTGTGAGCTGCGCCTCCACTCGTCACCTAGGACGCATCGACGGTGCGCGAACGTCCTTCCCGGCCCATCGATTTGTAATGTAGATTGTTCAAGCGTCCGTCTGATCCTGAAACTGCAAAGGGGGCTTAAGCTGAGAACTGAAAAAATCTGAATCTCCTTTCCTTTTCTGAAACTACCGGTGTCTCCTTAGTTTGGCGATCCACATCTCGAGTGCCTGCGAACGAGCTGCATCTGCAGAAAATTCCTGTTCATCACCACACAGCACGTGTGCCATCGACAAGCAGGTGCAGTGCATGTCCAAGTGTCCAACGAAACAGGTGCAGTACGGGTAGAGCACTGATCCGCTATCCCATTCCATTTAGCACCTAATCCGAGGCAGCACTAACAAACGCCATCATCTCAAATCATCGCAGCCAGATTACGCATATTTTCTCGCACTGCAATTATTCCATGGCGGTCAAATGAAAAAAATCATCAGAGTGATAGTTGGACGTGCTGAACTCGTGATCTGACATCTTGATTTGATCCGGCACCCGGCCGGCTATGATATTAAGCGCGCCTCTTTTCCTCCGGGGCCGGAGGTTCAGAGGCACCCGCCGGGGCCGAGCTGACTGGTGTGAGGTCTCACCGACCGGCCACCAGAATAATGGAGCTGGTTCGGTTGCTCCGATCATCGACGGCTGCGCAGCGCGGCGCGGTGCTGTTGGGTTGGGCCGCGGTTGCCTTTGCTTGCATTCACGGGAAGGCCGATGCTTGCTTTACTGCTGCTGGCTGCTGCTGCAACCACCTGCGTCCCTCCAACCTTGCGCCCCAAGTGACAAGAGGAAGAAGGTAAGGTCTGTGTTTTCCTTGCCAATTATTGGCAAGATTTGGCGAAAGCTTTGATGTGATGCTACCCATTTGGCTTAGTTTTATTCAATTAGTGCGTTTGTTATGTCGAAGAATCACCTTTGGAGATGCGGCACTTGTTCGAGCTGGTTATATTTTAGTCGGTGAAGGGGTCTATATGCATGGATCCATGCTTTCAGCAGTGTCTCGTGCCACTCCCTCCACCTGAATTTTGCAGTTTTGCACTGATCATCAGTTTTGTCGGTTAAAAACTCAGGTAAAGTCATACATATATTTGAAACAGTAAATGTTCACATCATAAAAGTGTGTTCATAGGTTATTTCTACTTTGCAACAGCTTACTGCATTTCACCTGTCCAATTTTCTAATTTATTAAAAAAAAGGAAAAATTACCTGAGATTTGAATCTTACATATCATCTACTACCATCCAAGGGTTGCGCAAGGGAATATCACCGAATTCAGAAAGCTCAGGCTTTCTTGTTATCTGATCATCATAAAGTTAAGTGGTCATCTTTTTTAAGGGCAAGCAAATTCATTTATCGCTCATGTCCTATGATTAAACATTTGAAAAACACTGATTAGTGCACTAGTACAAAATTCTGTTGCCTCGTCAATGAAGATCAGACGTCGTCTTCTTCACATTGCCTTTATTAAAAGCTGGAATATTGTAGGGTGATTGGTGGCGGTAACCAACCCATACTAGTACACAAATTAGTTGTAGTGCTAAGTTGGACAGTAATGGTGGACCACAACGAAGATCTCTCTCGCTCGGTCGTTCTATGCTTTTCTGAAATGAAATGTGGGAGCGAGTTGCGTCAAAGATCCCTTGGGGCGGTGGCGAAATGGTCCAGCCGAGCATTGGGCCGGTACCCGTGTTTTGGCACCATCGGTATGCTCTAAACTATGCGCAGCAAGATCTTCAGACTCACAGTTTGGCTTCGACGACTCGGTAACTTGTAGGCATTGCAAATATAGTGGCGGCATCAGTCTCTACTATCTACACCATTGTTCAGGATTTCTCTGATCCAGTCTCCTATGCTGAAATAATAACCTACACTGTTTAACTGTTGAACTGAGCTTTGAAGGCGTCAGATAGTCTGGTATTCGAGATCCATGTTAATTTCAAACACCCTGTTTCGGCTACCATCTTTTTCGGTGTCGGTGATGTGGACTCGGCTCATCGGCCATGTTGGTGACAGGTCAGCGAGGAAGCTGTTGCGTTCCTCGAACGCACGCTGTTTTCTCTGTAGCCAGCATCCAGCAGGACGCCAAGGCGATGCACCGGCGTCAAATCACGGGACCAAACTGCCCACCGTGCGTCCACACCCACGCGCCATGACGCCACCAACACCTCCCCTCCCCCGGCCCACTGGTGCCTGCACATAAAAATGACTCTCGGTCTCTTCCTCCTCCTACGAGGCGCCACCGCACGGGACCAGCGCCATTAGAGGCCACACATCCATCCATTCCTTCTCCAACGCAGACAAGAGGAGGTAGCAGCAGAGGAGAGGGAGGCGCCAGCCCCTGCTGATTGGAATTGGAAAGAGACGTCAATTTGAAGTGAGTACTGCTCATGCTGTATTTTTTTGACCCAAGATTGTCTCTGTGTCAAGGATGTTCATGAATTCGGATTTGGGATATGCTTTGGTTCTCATGGATTACGACAATTCAAAAGATATGAAGGCTAAGTGTGTAAACACTGCCTGAATACCTTCAGGTGGCAGCAGCCGTAAAAACATTCGATTTCGTTTTGGTTGGGGTTTTTTCGAATTCAGCTGTTGCTCCTCTAGCCTGTTTGACGAATTTGGGGGTTGGAGTGCATTTTGGCTGCAAGCTGGGTGCCCAAGGATCATTCAGTGATGCAAGCAAGCAATGAACCGAGTGGTCAGGCTATCCAACTTGCATAAGCGGCGAAGCTTTTTTTTTTTAAAAAAAAAAGAGAAACAATTTAGTAGTGGATGATACTCTCTCCGTTTCACACCATGCAATGTTTAAATTATGCGAATTTAAATTCAACTGCCTATTTAATACGGTAAGCGTGCGGTCATTTCTTATCTTTCTTTTAGCAAATAGTGCTTTTCTCAAACGAAAAGAAAAACCCATATGCATATAGTTTTCTTAAACGCCTTCCCTTAGCAACGTGGTCAATCGTTTTGGAACAACTAGGATTCCTCTCAATCATTGTACCGGCTCGGCCCAGAGCGAACCACCGATCTGTATGTCCTCGATCCGATCGTGTGTTGTTTCTCGGTGAACTACTATCTGGAGCCATGTAAAAACGATCAAGTTCAGGGTAGAGATGTGCCGTCGTCCTGGGCTGCCATGATTTCCGAGTCGCGGTCTCGTACTCTCGTCGAAACAATTGGGTGTTTTCAGTTCATTTTGCATTTTGCGTTTTTGCGTTTTTAAGAGAATCTTCAATATTTGAAGTACCAAATATAGACTAATTATAAAACTAATTATAGATTTCATATGTAAACTATGAGACGAATCTAATGAGCCTAACTAATCCATCATTAGACTATGTTTACTGTAGCATTATTGTAGCAATTTAGTGCCTAATCACGTCCTAATTAGACTTATTAGATTTGTCTCGTGATTTACAATCCATTTGTATAATGCAATTTATTTTTGACTATATTTAATACACCATGCATGGGATTTACAAAATTTTTGGGGTTTGCCTTTTGCCATCTAAACACGGCCTTGGCCACGCAGCGTGAGCAAGCTCGCTGGACCTAGTCTGTCAAAGGGGCCACGGCCAATGCCATGTGTCCGGCCAGTGACCCAGCGACCAGGTCGGCGTTATGGTCTCAGCTGGGCGCCACTTCCGCAGCCTCGCTAGACGGCCCTGTTTTCCACTTGGCGTCGGCATGCTTGTCCAGTACCATGTCTCTGCCCTTCACTGCTGCATCTCCTCCATGCGAGGGCGCTGTCGTCAGCCGCAAGCCTGCAGCTCAGCAGCTGCGGCTCTGCAAGCGTGTAAGCTCAGGAACTTTCGTCAGCTCGACTGCACGGCGAAACGACCCCGGGTAGTTGCTGTCATGTGTCATCCTATTCTCAAGAGCTTCGTCAGCGTGATTGCACGACAAGAAGACGATCTGGGGGAGTTGGGCCTTGGGGAAGCATTCAACGCCAGTGTTGGAGCGGAATCTTTCGGACAGGGGCCACGGTCTCCTTACGCAAGCCATCCATTTGGCGGTAGTTTATTCGGGAGCCCACGGCAGAGGACACCTTTGTCTTACCTGTTCAACGTCACCCTTTTCATTTTTCTGGAACACGGTTGCTGACGCTGGTCGATAAGGCCGGCGCGGGTTCAGGCATTCCAGCGGAGAGCTCGTTTTGTCCCCCACCCCAGGTTCAGATTTTCAGTGTACTGCGCGTGCGCTGGAAATCACCTAGACTGAATCAACAGGTTATGACTGCGCGTGGCATTTACAAGTGGCCACAGTATACATTTCGCATTGTTTATGTTCTTCAGTTGACACACCTTGCTCTGGCATTTATCAGTGGATATCACCTATGCAGGTTCAGGTAAGAGTCCTCAACTGACAAGGGCAGCAGATCCAGCAGCTGGTCAAGATGACCGCCGGTTTCCAGCTCGGTGTGGTTGGGTCTCTCACCCTCTCCGTCGCGTCGTCAGTTGCCATTGTCATCTGCAACAAAGCACTCATCAGCACTCTAGGGTTTCCATTCGGTAAGGACCCGAGCTCTTCAGCCCACAAGCATGGATAGTACCTGATGAACATCAGGGCACAAATCATGGGCTTTCAGCCTGTTCTTGAACTGCTATGCGCATTGAATTGTGCAGAGTTACATGTATTCAGTTCAATACTTACCGGCAAGCCATACGTATTTGTGATCAATGCAGCTACAACATTGACAAGCTGGCATCTCATGGTGACATTCTGCACCCTTCACGTTGCGCAGCGCTTGCGCTTTTTTGAGCCAAAGGCAATTGATGGACAGACAGTGGTTTTGTTCGGGTTGCTGAATGGAACCTCAATCGGCCTTCTCAATCTTAGCTTAGGATTCAATTCCATCGGATTCTACCAGGTCAGTCTACTTTTGGTTGGTACTGTTTTTTATTGAATATGAAGGCAGCACGTGCTCAAATTCAGTATATTCTGCAGATGACAAAGCTGGCCATAATACCCTTCACAGTGCTGTTGGAGACTATATTCCTGAAGAAAAGATTCAGGTTAGAAAAATCAAAGTAGTACTGCCTGTGAACTAGATGTTCTGATTGCCTTTTATTCAGACTGAGGCCCACACAATGATTAATATAGAGACCCGGCCTGCAATACAATGGTCTATAGCCAAAATTTCTGTTTGCAAATTTTCATTCTTTTTTATGATTAGAAGAATTTTATATAACTATTTTGTCTTATCCATCAAACAAAATGAGATAGAGAAGGTCTAGCCAAATAATTAGATAAATTGAAAGTATGCTTGCCTTTTTTTTCCCTGGTACTGCCGTACTGGACAGATCTATTTCTTCTTCGGCTACTGAATTCTTTCCTATAATTCATCACTATGCTGATAACGATATAACTAACAATATGCAGTGAGACTATCCAGTTCTCCCTGCTGATCTTGCTACTTGGAGTTGGCATCGCTTCAGTCACTGACCTCAAGCTAAATTTTCTTGGGTCTATCCTTTCCGGCCTCGCCATCGCCACGACTTGTGTTGGCCAAATTGTATCCTACATTTCTGTTCTTCGTTCAGCGTGCACATTTGACATTTATGGTTGTTTCCCTTGCACTAATTAATTCTCATTTTCTCAACATCTACTATTGGTATGATTCATCCTTAACCTGCTGAATGAAGCTCACAAACACAATACAGAGGAAGCTGAAGGTCTCTTCGACGCAGCTCCTGTACCAATCAGCGCCTTACCAGGCAGCCATCCTGTTCGCGACCGGCCCCTTCGTGGATCAGCTCCTCACCAGCCGCAGCGTCTTCACCCACAAATACACTTTCCCAGTTGTGGTAAGCTCCGTCACACACCCTGTGCAATGGCAGCAGCACAGAAATCTCTGAAAAAACCCATTCCAAGCCTATCTCAGCTTGGGATGGATGGCAATAACATGCAGAACAAGAACAATGAGCAGGGGCCCAACTGATGATGAGCTGTGTGCGTCGTGTGGTAGGGCTTCATCGTGCTGTCGTGCCTGATCGCGGTGTCGGTGAACTTCAGCACGTTCCTGGTGATCGGGACGACGTCGCCGGTGACGTACCAGGTGCTGGGGCACCTCAAGACGTGCCTGGTGCTGTCGTTCGGGTACACGCTGCTGCGCGACCCCTTCACCGCGCGCAACATCCTGGGCATCCTGGTCGCCATCTTCGGGATGGCGCTCTACTCCTACTTCTCGGTGCGCGAGGGCAGGAAGAAGGCCGCGGGCGACGCCCTCCCGGTGTCACAGGTACGCACGCAGGGCGATCTCGTCAGGAAAACCGAACTGCTCTCGAGTTCTTCCTGGGTTTCTCTGCAATGCGTCTCTGATCTGATGATGCTCCCGCTCTGCAGATGCCGGACAAGGAGACGGAGCCGCTGCTGGCGTCGGCCAAGGACGGCGGCGACGCCAAGAAGGCCAACGGCGTAGCTCACGACTGCTAGATGATCCTCTCACTCGTCTGTTATAGCTTAGCCCAGCTCTAGTGTCGCTACGCACACTGTTCTGAATCTGATGTCGGGAAGCAAAAATTCCCTTCGTTTATTTCTATGATAGAAAGTGGGGCGCGTTGTACTCGGGCACAATTTGATGCCACGGGGTTCTGAAAATCGGTGGTTCCTCTCTTCAGGCCGCATGGCTCATCAGCAGAACGACGGTTTGTTCGGTTAAGGCCAATCTCAATGAGAGTGTTATAAGAGTGCCAGTAGTATGAGAAGAGAGGAGAGAATAGTGTCACACTGATATAGTTCTCAAGTTTCCAGTTTTGATAACTGTATCGATGACACTCCCACTGAGACTGGTCTAATCCCCTTCGCAAAAGTATTGGGAGGGATCAAAGTCCCTTTGAATCCCCTCCAATCCTCTTCAAACCGAACAAGTCCTGAAGGTCCTACTTGGCTCTGGCGGTCTGGCCACTCTTCTTCGAATGATGTGGTGCTGTGCGAGAGGTACGTGCTCTCCTAGCTCAAGTTTCGTCCCCGCGCGCGCCGTCAATGCAAGGACACGGCCACGGCGGGTACCGACGACGACTCTCGCTTCTTCTCAGGGAGCCAGCAAAAAAAACACACCAGCTGTTAATTGGGCCGGTTGACTCTTGCCGCCGTACCTCGAGCACGCAGGCCGGCTGCGACTAGGTTTGGCAGTCCAGGCCCATCGAGAACAGTGCGGACTTGAAAGTGGCCAGTGCAGGGACGGCCCAGACACAGGCTCTTTTCTTTATTTTTTTTAAAAAAGATTGAGCCGTGTACATCATGTCAAAAGAAGAGCCTTGCTACATGTAAGCTCTTACCCGCACTCAAAAAAAAAAAAGCTCTTACCCTTTTTTTCCTTTTGTGAAATCTAAGTTATTTCTTTTGTCCAAAAAACAGAGGGAAAAACCCTAATCTCTTTCTTGCTCATTGACACATCTAGCTCGTTTACTCCTTCTGTTAAACAATGCAGGTAGATTTTAGTTTTTTTTTCACAAGTTAAGCTTCTATAACTTCAACCGATTCTATATAAAACCGCCTTATGTCTTTACATTTGTATCTGTTTGATATTTATACATTTCCGTAAACTTGATCGAAGTTAGATAAATTTCACTTGGACAATATGGTATTTCATGACGCTCTTGGTGGAAATGGTGGGGATAGGGTATAGAAACAATCCAAATTATTCATCCGCCATACAAAAAAAAAGGAATTATGTGGGCATTAACGCAACCACACATGCCGATACACATAGCACGATGGCATGCATGCGGAGGCCGACCGATACAGAACACAGACAACCAGTCGCTGCCGCCTCGTTCGCACACGCACAGGGACAGCTTAGCACAGACGCAGCTGCGCGCTCAAGATCCCAATGGAAGGTCACATGGCGTCTGATGTCACCGCCATCATGGCTAGCTAGCAGCACTGCTCGTTCTTGCTTAACTTGCAGGTTTGACCTGTGCCCAAGCGCGCCCGGCATCAGCATGTGCATTAATCCTCCTCCTCCTCCCCCAGCTTCGTTTCAACGGCCTGCTGCCCCAGCCTGGGAGGTCCGGTCAGCCACGCACGCACGCGCACTGGCGCGCGCCGCGCTGCTCGCTCGCATCGCATGGCCCCCATATGGATCGCCGCCGGCCGGGGTGCGCGCGCTCGGATCCCGCTGCCGGGCCGGGCTGGCAGGCGGTGGCACGGGCATGTGGGGCGCGGCCGGCGAGCCGGCGCGGGGCGCTCCCCCTGGTGCCGGTCACGTGGGGCAGGCGGAATACACGTTTCCATGCTCTGCCCCCGGAATCTTTGTTCCGAGGCCGGCACGATCCGCCCGCCAACCCCGGCCGCTCCGGCGATCGTCCCCGCGGGGAGGGTATGCGACTAGCTGCGTGCGTTCCAGCTGCAGGTTCTCGGAATCTGCAAGTCAAACCTGGTGTCGCTGGGTGGGAGAGGCGAGGGAGGAGAGCCGCCGCGGGAAGCGGTTCCCGGCGTCGTTCGCGCTGCTCCGTCCCGTCTGAGGCGCGGCTGATCCCGATGCGGCGGCGGTCTTCGCTCCGCGGTTCGTGCGACGAAGTGGGGGGCTCCGTCCCGTTTACTACTCCTAGGCGTAGGGGGTAGTAACTAGCAGTGTCACTTGCTTAGTATTACTTGAGTAGAGAATTGAGGTAAGCATTTCTAGCCTCTACTGATGGTCGCTGTGCTGTTTATAGCTTACTACTACTCCCTCCTTCCCTGTTTATAAGGCATACACGTATATCAAGATTCAAACCTTGTCATCTTTGACCAATAATTTGACTATTAAATTTTTATTTTTATAATGCAAATTTCATATGATTGGATTCATAATCAAATATATTTTACAATGATTATAAGTTTATAATCAAAAGTGATATAATATATGATAAATAAATGGTCAAAGTGTTGTTTAGAAGACCGTGTCATGTTCCACCATACCTTATAAACGGGGAAGGAGGGAGTACTTCTTTTGCAGGTGGACGTGGGCAGCTTATCCGTTTCCCGTGCGCGTGGTTGACTTGACTATACTACAGATACACCCACCTCATTAGTCATTTCCTCGTTTTATCCTCTTCTCCATCAGGAACGCTGCGACGCAGTACGACTGCACAAAGCGATCGACGGTTTTATCCGGCTCTCCGCCGGGCCGGCTTTGGTGGATGTCGGATGCCGGATGGGAATGAGGTCGGAGGACGGCGCTGACGCGTGCTGCGGCACTGATCCAGCGCACAACGCGTGTAGGCGCAAGGCAACAATCTCGATGGGGGCAAGAGGCCAGGCCGGCAAGTAGGGCCACCGGCCAGAGTGGGGGCAAAGCCAAAGCCAAGGCTCCGGCGACAGAACTGGGATGCACTCAGCACACACTGCCCTGCCTGCCCCCATTGTCCTGCGCGCGCGCCCACCCCGACCCCCAGGGTGCAGTGCATGCGAGCTCGCTGGCAAAACACAAACCCCTGGGCCTGGCCCTGCGAGGCTGCGAGCTCGACTGTCCGAATCTACGGCATCAATCTGGCAGATGCTCTGTGTCTCAAAAAAGACGCCTTTTTTCCCGCCCCGCGCCTGCTGCAGTTGCCCCATCCTCTCTTCAGGCCTTCAGGCTTCAGGAGTTGAGGCCCTGGTAGAGTGGTAGTGTAGCGCAACGAAAGGATAGAAACGTTAGAGAGGGCACAAGACGCCGACGGCGATCTGGCTGGAGAGCGAGGTGCCAACTAACGGACAGCGGAATTGGGCTTCCGATTCTTTTACGTTTTCCTTTTTCTTTTCTATTTTCCGCTCACATCACATGAGGCAGTTGGGGTTTATTTTAAGGCCCCCGTTTATTAAGACACGGGCGGCGACCGGTGACCCTGCAATCCTGCTGCGGTGCTCAAGTTACGTCACGTTCACACGGCCACACCACACGGGGGGGCAAGAACACTGTTGGGCACCGGTCGCTGCGTCCCTTTGTTGCTAGAGCTACAGTTGAGCTGGTAGCCTGCTAGAAGAGCAGGAGATATGTGATGCGGACGTGTCGTGACGTGGTCGTGTCATATCTTGTAGCCAGACAATAAACAATCCTGCTGCCCAGAACAAAAGAGAGGCGAAAATGGGCAACGGATTCGACTTCGTCACGGGCTCGGTGGTAGCTGGTTGCCGGCGAGGGTCGTCGCAGCGCTGCCCAGCCCGCCCGCCAATATCACCCATTCACCCCGCGCGCGTTCTTTCTCCGCGACCAGCCCGACCTGCCTGCCACCGCGAACGTACGATCCCGTCGCGGTCTCGCTACGGTCCGCCAGGGAGGCGCTTGTGCCCGAGCCGAGCGCGCGCGGGTCCCGGCGGCGGAAGGAAGGCGACGCCGACTGCCCGCGGCACGCATCGCCGGCGACAAAAGGTAAAATGGGAGGACTCGCCGACTCGCCCCCCATCCGCGCGCGTGACGACGCGCGGGCCGGGGCGCACGCCTGGGCGGGCCTGGCTTTTGGTGGCTTTGGCCTCACCCGGCCCCCGGCCCCCGCGCACATCAGCGGCGTCCACGCCGTGCCTGCCCCCGCCCCGCCTTGTCCGGTTGCTGTCCACAGACCCGCCGCCGGGCCCCGCCGCTGGCCGTGGCTGGTACCGGGCGGCCCTCGCGCCGGAGTGCGGAGGCGTACGTCCACGGCTCCGCCACATGCCCACGCACCACACGTCGACCGCCGCCGCCGTGAGGTGGGCGGGCGCGCACGCCAGTCGCCAGCGCAAAGCGGGGGGTGGGGGTCCCGTTGCCGTCGGCGCCGTTACGGGATCCGCCGCGCGCGACGGGAGGAGCCGGCCGGGCAGCTGCGCGGAACGGGAAGCCCGGGTTGACTCGCCTCGGCACATGCTTCATTGCTCGCGCTTGGGGGGGATTTCCGGTGGATGGAATAAACATCACGCAAGAAGGGTCCCGGGATAAAGAAAAAAGAAGGCGGATCTCGGAAAGCATGTGTCGCGCGCGTCATGTGGACGACACGGCGAGTCCGAAACATTGGAAACCCTTTTTTTTCGTGATGATGATGCGCGTGTTGCGTGTAGGCATAGTCAATGCATCCTTTCTTCCCATGAGCTCGAATCTGATGGGCTGCTGGCGACATGAATTCCCGATGAGAATGGGATCGTCAGTTTTCCGCCCAAACTTTCCTCGTAGCAGCCACCACCCCCACCCAACAAGTTCACTCGTTAAACTGTCACCACATCATCGTCCACCAGGCGCCACCACACCCTGTGCCCCGTGCCGTCGCGTGCTTGTGTATGCTTGCCACAAAGGAAATGGCGCAAGGACGACACCCATCTAAAACAAACCTCATGTACTTAACCTTAAACAACTGCTCCATTCAGATGGACAGAAGACGTACTCGCTACTACAGTACTAGGTCTTAAACAAGCATTCAAGGCTTGAGACGGAGTGTCGCTGCGTTAACAACTTCCGGCTGCGAAGCCAAGCGAACGACGTCTCAAGCAACGTGAAAGCAAGCCATGTCCCGGAAACTAACCGAATTTCAAGTACGGCTGCCGGTCAACAACTACGTGCCCGGTAGCGAAGGCAAGATTATCGAAAGGAAGCCTTGACGCAAAGCAAAACACACCAAGTTTACTCCAGAAACTATTATTCCCCAATGTCCCCATCACCACTCTTGGTGGAAGTCAGGTTTATGTGTCTTGGATATATGTCTGTACTACTTGCATTGTTAACACACGTCTCTGGTTTAGTTGATGAGTCATCAAAAAATCGCCGTATATTAATCAAACTACGCAAGTGGGACCTCTACAGTCTCCGTGCACACGGCCAGAGATTATTTGAAATGACGGCCGAACCATTCTTTAGGAATGGCTAGCTAGGTCAACAACGATGGCACAAAAGATTGGAGACGGGACGATGGCGTATGAATAATGCTACGCAGATAGATTTGTAAGCGGGAAAGCTATATGATAACCGGTTTTTTTTCTCCGTCTCACACCCAGATTTTATTTCTTCCTCTTCCTATCAAATCAAGACTTCCTCTACATCCTTCAACCTCTGGCGAGCTCCTTCTCCACCTTCGGCGAGATCTCTGACGAGGTTAGGGTTTGGGGTTTGGGCTCCGGGCTTAGATGAACAGCTACCGTCAGATCTTGATCTAATCTAATGGCTAAAAAAATCGGGTGTGGAGAAGGGAACAAAAATACATGGGTATATATATTTGGACCACTTGTTTGGATGTTCGTTCCTTATTCCAGAGAAAATGCACCTTTTCGCTTGGTTCTCTGATTGAACTTACAAATTGATCGAAGTAAACCATAAAACCTAAAATATTGTTTCGCATCACAGTCATCTTTTAGCTCCTACAAAATGGTACTATTGTTTCACATCGTAGTCATCTCTTAGCTCATGCGAGATGGTACTATGAAAATAATGGTACAGTACAATAGATGAAGCTATACCCCTTCCACAATGTCTTGTTTGTCATTTCCACGAGCACCTACAAATGCGAATTGAGCCATATCTCACTAGCGGACACTACCTGCTTGGGCTCGAACCTGGTGGGATGCAAAAAAAAAAATCCCCTCGCTGACTTGTCAGGGTTTGTGGGGTTTTCTCGACTAGAAAGCTGATGCCAATGCTGCTTGGTTTTAATGAAATACTGCTGCGGCCTCATAACACCCCCCCTCCCACGCACACCACCACCACCAAACACACACGTAGAGTTTTTTACAGGCACCTACATATAGAGTAGCCTCCTATTTCGTAAAGAAATATGTGAGGTAATTATTACATGGTTCTCTTTGGCTTCATAAAGAATTTACCGATAATATTACTAGGGCAATGTCGCCGCTCGGCTTCAACAATACAAAGGTCAAGGCCATGTTTAGTTCGCGAAAAAAATTTGGATTTTGGTATTGTATCACGTTCGTTGTTATTTGACAATTAATATCCAATCATGAACTAATTAGTCTTAAATTATTCATCTTGTATGAAACAGTTATACGATATAATTAGTTATTTTTTAACTACATTTAATATTGCATGCATGTGTCTAAAGAAAAGATTCAATGTGACGGTTATTGTAGAATTTTTTTTTTTTGAAAACTAAACTTGACCTTATTTGAGATGACAATGCCTCGCTTCTATTTGATCGTAGATGTATGGTTGCCAGCTAGTTCAACCATCATCCTAACCAATTTTCGCACCTTGAAGACCCAATACCACTCTATTTGTGGTAACGGGTGTCTTAATGCATCTATCTATATCTAACCCCCAAGGCTGGCACACCTTGGAACACATATCTTCAAAAAAAAAAAGGAAACCTTGGCGTATTGGCGGAACATGTCATTTCTTGGTACAATTCATATCTAGATATCAAACTTTTTTTCTGAGACGGAGGTTGAAACGTCAAGCACTATTTTCCTTCTTTTTGAGTGGATGTGAGGCATTTATTTGAGATCCCGTTCCACACTCGCACGGACCAGGAACCCCACGACAGCGACCGGTGTTCCTCTCACCGTCACGGGAGCTCCTCGATCTCCCTGCACCAAGCCCACACGCACCGCAACTCACGGGCTCTCGCACCGTCCACGCAGGCGACGCCCGCTCCACGCGTCCGTCCGGCCGCTGGCCCTCGCCGCTGTCCGCTGCGCGAGCCGCCGCACGCCATTCCGGCGCCCTGTCTCCCACTCCCCGCTCGCCCAACGGGCAGTTTATAAGTCGGAAACGGGGTCGGTTTTACTCCTGCTCGTTACCGCGCGAGAACAGGAGCCAGTTACACACGAGTACACGACACGCACCCGCTCGTCTTCGTCTCCACCTCCCACCTCCGAATCCCGCCGCTGCCTCCTCCACCGGCCCCTCGCCGCGCGCTCCCGATGATCACGTTCGCGGACCTGACGGAGCCGGCCGCGGCCGCCGGCGTGGACCGGCAGCTGTGGCTGGCCTGCGCGGGCGGGATGTGCACCGTGCCGCCCGTGGGCGCCAGCGTCTACTACTTCCCGCAGGGCCACGCGGAGCACGCGCTGGGGCTCGCCGGGGCGGCCGACCTCTCCGCGGCGCGCGTCCCGGCGCTCGTCCCCTGCCGCGTCGCCGCCGTGCGCTACATGGCCGACCCGGACACCGACGAGGTCTTCGCCAGGATCCGCCTCGCACCGCTCCGCGCCGGGGAGGCGGACGCCGGCCCCGACGACGACGACGCGGCCGCGGACGACGAGCACGAGAAGCCGGCGTCGTTCGCCAAGACGCTGACGCAGTCCGACGCCAACAACGGCGGCGGCTTCTCCGTGCCGAGGTACTGCGCCGAGACCATCTTCCCGCGGCTCGACTACGCCGCCGACCCGCCCGTGCAGACCGTCATCGCCAAGGACGTGCACGGGGCCGCCTGGAAGTTCCGCCACATCTACCGGGGCACGCCGCGCCGGCACCTGCTCACCACGGGGTGGAGCACCTTCGTCAACCAGAAGAAGCTCGTCGCGGGGGACTCCATCGTGTTCCTCCGCGGCGACGGCGGGGACCTCCACGTCGGCATCCGCCGCGCCAAGCGCGGGTTCTGCGGCGCCGGCGGGGGCGGGGGCGGGGGCGAGGGCGAGGAACCCGGGTGGGACCACTACGCGGGCATGATGCGGGGCAATGTGAGCCCGTGCGCGGCCGCCAAGGCGGCGCGGGGCAAGGCGCGCCCCGAGGACGTGGCCGAGGCCGCGAGGCTGGCCAGCGCCTGGCAGTCGTTCGAGGTGGTGTACTACCCGCGCGCCAGCACGCCGGAGTTCTGCGTGCGCGCCGCCGCGGTCCGCGCGGCGATGCGGGTGCAGTGGTCCCCCGGGATGCGGTTCAAGATGGCGTTCGAGACCGAGGACTCCTCCCGGATCAGCTGGTTCATGGGCACCGTCGCCGGCGTCCAGGTCGCCGACCCCATCAGCTGGCCGCAGTCGCCGTGGCGCCTCCTCCAGGTACGCAGCAGACGCCGCTCCCGGTTACTGCTCCTACGCAAAGCTTCGTGCTTTGGTGCTCAATTCGTGAATTGGCGACCGCGCCGCAGGTGAACTGGGACGAGCCGGAGCTCCTGCAGAACGTGAAGCGGGTGAGCCCGTGGCTGGTCGAGCTCGTGTCCAGCATTCCGGCCATCCACCTCCCCTCCTTCTCGCCGCCGCCCAAAAGGCCCCGGATCCGGGCGTACCCCGAGTTCCCCTTCGAGGGACAACTCCTCAACCCGGCGTTCCCGCCCAACCCTCTGCCACACGGCGGCCACCATTACCTCCACACACACCCGTCCTTCCCGTTCCCGGACGGCAGTGCTCCTGCAGCCATACAGGGAGCCAGGCATGCGCAATTTGTTCCCCCTTTATCAGATCTCCACTTTACCCACCTGCAGTCAAGCCTGCTGTACCCCGGGGGGCTCCGCCGCCCCGACCACATCGGTCCGACGACCCCTCTCCCGGCGAGAATCAGCACCGACCTGACCATCGGCGCCGCGCCGGCTCGCGACGACGTGTCGTGCGCCCTGTCCATCGGCGCCAGCAACAACAAGAAGCCCGGCGCCGCCAAGCCGGCGGGGCTAGTGCTGTTCGGACGGACCATCCTCACCGAGCAGCAGATGAGCCTTAGTGGCTCCGGCGGCGCGACCTCCCCGGCGGCGACCGGGAACAGCTGGAACGCCGACAAGTGCCCCAACGCCTCGGAGGGCTCGGGCTCCGGCGTCACCCAGAACAGCCCGACCAAGAACTACTCGTCGCCGTGGTTCAGGGACGGCAGCCAAGCCCCCGAGGTCGTCGGGCTGGAGCCCGGGCAGTGCAAGGTGTTCGTCGAGTCCGACACGGTCGGCCGCAACCTCGACCTCTCGGCGCTGGGCTCGTTCGACGAGCTCTACGGGCGCCTGTCCGAGATGTTCCGCATCGAGAGCGCGGAGCTGCGGAGCCGCGTGCTCTACCGCGGCGCCGCCGGCGACGTGAAGCACGCCGGCGACGAGCCCTTCAGGTAATTATGACGTCCATGAACACAACGTTTTGAGTTGGACAGCTCATTGATAGAAGAACAATGTAAAGGATCACGCGAGCTGATGCGCATTGTTGCCCTGCCATTTCAGCGTCTTCGTCAAGTCGGCACGGAGGCTCACGATACTAACCGACGCCGGGAGCGACAACCTAGGGAGCTAGACGAGCAGCAGTGACCAATCCAAGCCGCAAGCATTCCGTTCTTGGTACTACTGCTACTAGTAGTACAGGCGAACCCGCGAGGTTTTGTCCAACTCCGTTGCAGCTCTGAAGAGACCTCCCCGTGGCAGCTCGCAAGCAATGCCACAATCATTAGGCACACTTTCTCCCCGTGTATCCCTCCCTCCTCCCTATCAAATGTAAAACGTGGGGGTAACCCTAGTACTCTCAAGCATCTTGTCCATCCCTTCTCCGTATTCTGAATCCTTTGTCATTCCGATGCGCCTGTTGGCTCGATGATCACATGATGGGAAGGATTGCAAGCCTGGTGACCACCACTCACCGGCGCGTTGAATGCCGCTTTGTCCATGGCCAGTGCATCTGAGAGCGGCCTACCGGCTGGCCAAGGGAGCACATTGATGCCCTGCACCTGCGTCTGCCTCTGCCTCTGCGCGCTGGTTGTATTTGCTGCTGCCGGGATGCCCATACCATCACTGCCCCTGCTTTGCTGCGCGGCCTCAAGCTCCAGGCGACTTGGTTGTTGTCTACTCCACGTCGGCCTGCCCCGTACCTGGCGGCGAGCGAGCGAGGTCAGGTCACCCAGAAGATCGCGGAGCACCGGCGTCGCGTATCCGGCTGCCTTTCGGGGGCATGAGCTCTCCGAGTCCGCAGCGCAGCCCACCCAGGGCGCCTGCCCGCGCGCCCAGCCGAGGAAATAATTGCCGTGTCTGGTTTGCCTGGCTGAAAAAGGGTTAGGGCCTCGCCGTGCCGCCGTGATCCGGCTCTGCCCCTCCCCATCCGCCAGCTGGGGCTGGGGCGCTGCTGCCTGCCTGCCTCGCTCGCCCACATCCACATGCCCGTCGCCGTCGGCCGGTCCACTGCGCCCGGCCCCTGACGCCGAGCGCCGCCGTCGCCTTGCGCCGATCCTTTTGTATCCTTCCCGCCATATGGGCCTTGGACGCTTGCCCCGGCTGTCGGGGTCGCCCATTATTGCCCCGCGCTCGCGGACGAGAGCGAGAGCTGCTGGGATGTCGTCAATGGCAAGGCTGGAGACGGGTCGTTTTTACCGGGCGGACGGCGACCGCGACGCCCGGTCCGGTCCCCTCGACGGCTTGTTCGCTTGCGATCTCTGCGTCGTACGGCTGGCAGCGGTTTTGTCGTCTCTTTTCTTTTTTTTTTTCTTTCCCGGCCGCCACGGGCCGCGGTCGCGCGTCGCGCTCACGGGGCGTTTGTCCCGTGCGCAGATGTTGCCGGGCGTGACAGTGAGTGTGAGAACCGCCCAATTTAATACTATTTTAAATGAATCGCCGGTTATTATCATTCAGATGCGAGTTAACATGTGCTTGCCGGAGAGCGTGCCACGTGTTATCCCACATCTAGAGACACGAATAACCGACACGTCATTCATCCAAAATAATATCAAATCCGGTAGTCTCGGTATGTGCTCCCACATACGACCAGGATCAGCATATGCACATACTATTTACAATCGAATACATCGCCAATATTCCACAAAGAGCACTTTTACACACTTAATATTACAAGTTCAATATAGCTGGGTTTCAAGCTTCACTTACAAGCCTTGGGCTCACGATAGTCATATTAAACGGAAATGTAAAGTTTATTGCATTTACATGCTCTGACGAAGCTCGATTATGATAAAGACTTACTAAAGTAATGACGCCTTGCTCAAGGACATCATTACAGCCACCACGATCTACTCTTCCCCCGCGTTTGGATCAGCGGGGTAGAAGTGGCCGAACACCACTTCCGGCTCATCTGCAACTAGGTTTAGAAAGCACCTTGAGTACAAAGGTACTCCGCAAGACTTACGCGATTAAATAAGTAAGGATCATGAATTGGCTCAAGTAAAAACTTTAAGGTTAAGTAATTATTGTATAAGCATTAGCTCTCTACACTATCACCTATCAGAATTAATTAATCTTGCCCACCCCAAACATTTTTAGTTGATTAAGAAAGTAATAATAATAATAATCAATAGATCATTAACAAGACCTGAAACAACACCAACAAAACTGGAACTCTCTAAGAGAAATTCGGCGAACCAAGAGCTTGCTCATATCCGAGAGCGCGGCAATTCGAATTGATTATAACCTTGCAAGGGTGTACTACTTTACCTACACGACGCGAGGACCATGCGACTCACCCAACCGATCACGCCGGGCAAGGGGGGTACTCACGTCAACCGTTCCCAACAAGGCTCGATCATTGAACCTCACACCTAGATTACGAGTAGAGATTTAGTTCCACCAGGGACATCTCTAAACTTTCCTACACCTAGGTCCACCTGGGGACACACTAAGCCTTTCTGCATAGCCCGTAGCCACGTATCTAGGACTGCACATCAATGATCAAGTCAAAGAAGGTAATTGGCTCATCCGTTCCATTATATTGGATATGTGGTAGCACGAAAAGGTGCTCAAGGCCGATGGCATCCACTCAGTCCTTAATCGATCCAAGCGGACTATGCCCATGTGACTTCATTCTCTAGGCCCTACCATTCCGCTCGAATCTCGGTACTATTACTTTACTAGCCACCAAACCAAACTAGTGCGATCAAGGGTAACCGGTAAAGGTGATCCTCCAAACCATTCCTGTCTAGCGAGCAATAGAAGTATTCTAAGCAGGGCTAAGCATCTAGTCAAGTTAAGTAATTAACTAACTAACTAGTGCCAAGAATAAGGATAATAAATCAAGGAAGGATTATGCATAAAGATAGGTATAAAAATGCAATACATACATACTACACATATATAGCCCAACAATACCCAAGTGAAATAGCTAAACTAAATCAGATTAGATAGGTGCAAGGAATATGCTTAGCTGTTTGGCTTGGTTAACTTCCGGCTCGACCACGAACGGGACTCCAGGCTCGGGCTCAACGGACTCGGCGGGCTCCACGGGTTCGTTCTCCGACGGCTCGGTCACTATAATGCATGAATGCGATGCAAAAATTAAGAAACGAACTAAGCCACAAGTAAAAATCATGAAATAATTTGAGCATGCCGAGAACATTACAAAGAACTCATGAAAATTGGTTTTGCAACAAAAGCATTTTCCTATAATTAATCATAAATAAAACAGTTCTCAGACACTCTAAACAAAGTAAATCCGAAGAGGCATGCAAACTTAACTAAACAAATCCAAAAAAAATATCTTAGATACTAGGCATGAAAACAAAGCTAACAAAACTAGTTTTTATCATTTTCTCACTTTCCAGCAAAAAGTTCTATATTAAACCATTTTCAGACAAAGTATAAGAAAACAAGCTAAAACTTTGATAAACAGTAAGGAAGCATGTGAACAAGTTGCACCACTGAAAACTACACCTCACAAGGAGTCTAACAAAATTTCGTTTGGCATTTTTCGAGCAGTATACAATTAACTAAGCATCAAACTCAGTTTTGCAAGATAAAACTATAGATAAATCTATAGCAAAGTAACATGCAAAACAATATTTTTTCTAAGTAGATCTCAGCTAGAGGAATCCAACAAAACAAGTTTCATAATTTTTGGAGCTACACATGAATTTCTATGGATTTTAGAAGGTTGCAGATAAATAAATCCTAAAGAAACCCTAGCAAAAACGCTAGGTACACCTGGATCCGGCCACACCCGTCAGCCAGAGGACGACAGGTGGGCCCCACGGGCAGGCGCCCCACCCAGGCCGGATCAAAGCAGGCCGGGCCTTGACTGCGGCGTGGGTGAGGAGAAGGAGTCGAGGCGACGGCGGCGGCGGCGCAACGCAAGGCAGCGCGGCGAGGCGAGGCCAGAAAGAGTCCAGGGGCGCAAGCACAGCGCGGAGGGGATGGAGGCGAGCCTCACCGGCGACAACGTGGATGGGGAGCGGCGGTGAGGAGGTGGCGCGACGGGGATGGGCGGTGGCGGGCGGACCGGCACGACGGCGGCCCTACACAGCGAAGGGGGAGGTCGGGTGAGGGGCGAAATCGAGCGAGGGAAGGGAGGAGATGCTCCCTATGCAAGGAATCGAGGCGGCGCTCACCGGAGATGGCGATTCAACGGCGGCGAGGGAGCTCGGGGTGGCGGCGGCAATGGGGATTTGGGGCTAGGGTTTGCGGGGAGAAGGAGCCGGTCGTGCGCGGATAAGGAGAGGGGTGAGGAGAAGAGTGAAGCGGCGGCACGGCTCGCGAGGATGGCCGGCACGTGGCATGAAAGCCAGGGTTTGCCGGCGGCGGCGACGCGTGCGCGCGGTGCCGAGCAGAAACAGAGAGAGGAGGAGAGGGAGAGGCTGACAAGTGGGGCCCGGCGGGGGATTTTTATTTTCTTCTTTTTTTTCTGGGTTGTGACAACTCTCCCCCCTTAAGAAAATCTCGTCCCGAGATTTAGGTAGACAAGAGGGGAATGATAAAACTCAGACTTGGTTGAGGCCATATTCACCTAGACAAGATAAACATATAAGAGACGATGCACAAAGGCAGGAATGATGTGGTGTGAGACATTCCTAGGGTTTTCTTGATGGTGACTATGTACACATATATAGCATCCAGAACTATGAACTTCATCAAGAAAGTGGGGTGGGGTAGGGAGAAAACTTACTCATCGAAAAAGAATTCCGGATATTCTTGACGTAACCGATCCTAACGCTCCCAAGTGGCTTCATCTTCGGAGTGATTGCTCCATTGAACCTTCACAAACTTCACCATGCTACACTTTACTTTTCTTTCATCTCGATCAAGAATGGCAATTGGGTGTTCCTCATAGGTAAGGCCCGGTTGAAGATCAAGTGACTCAAGGTCGACGGCGTCAGCTGGAACACGATGGCACTGCTTCAATTGAGAGATTTGAAAGACATTGTGCACGGCGGAGAGTGATTGAGGAAGTTCCAATTGATAAGCTACGGCTCCAACCTTCTTATGACCCGAAAGGGTCCCACATAGCGTGGCGCTAATTTTCCTCTCACTTGAAAATGGCGAGTGCCCTTAAATGGAGAAACCTTGAGATAAACATAATCACCAATCTTGAGATGTAGTTCTCGGCGACGACGATCAACATAACTCTTTTGACGAGATTGAGCAATGCGAAGATTCTCACGGATAATTCTGACTTGATCCTCAGCATCTTTTACCAAATCTGGACCAAAGAAAGGTCTTTCTCCAGATTCGGACCAGTTGATTGGAGTTCTACACCGTCTTCCATAAATGGCTTCAAAAGGAGACATTCTGATACTTGCTTGATAACTATTATTATAGGAGAATTCTGCGAATGGCAAGCAAGTAACCCATTTCTTCTCATATATAAGAGCAGAAGCTCGTAGCATATCTTCTAGGATCTGATTGAGGATGATAAGCAGTACTGTAGGTGAGATCAGTTCCCATGGCTTCATGAAGACTTCTCCAAAAGTGAGCGATGAATTGAGGACCACGATCAGATACAATTTTCTTAGGAACACCATGAAAACAAACGATGCGGGTAAGGTACAATTCTGCATATTGCTTAACAAGATAAGTAGTCTTCACTGGAAGAAAATGAGCCGACTTCGTCAATCGATCCACGATTACCCATATAGAATCATACCCTTGAGAAGACTTAGGTAACCCGGTGATAAATTCCATTCTAATTTCTTCCCACTTCCATGATGGGATAGGCATGGGCTGAAGGGTACTGGCAGGTTTGAGATGTTCGGCCTTAACCCTTTGGCAAACATCGCACTCGGTGACATATCGAGTGATTTCTCGCTTCATGCGAGTCCACCAAAACCTTTGCTTGAGATCTTGATACATTTTGGTACTGCCCGGATGGATAGAGAATTGAGAATTATGGGCTTCATCAAGGATAATTCGCCTGAGGTTATGATCCTTAGGCACCACAATTCGCTTCCCAAAGAATAGAACCCCTTCATTATCCGTAGAGAAACATCGAGCTTTGCCCTCATTCATTAACTCCCGAATTCGAGCCATACCCTTATTCTTCTTTTGAGCTTTCTTAATTTGATCATAAAGGTCAGATTTGACCGTGAGAGTAACAAGATAACCTTCTTGGACTATGGAAATTCCGAGTTTCCGGAGATCATCACAAAGAGTATGCACAGGAGGAGCTATGGTCAAGCAGTTGCATTGAGCCTTTCGGCTTAGTGCATCGGCGACGACATTCGCCTTACCGGGATGATAGTGCACTTCAATGTCATAATCCTTGATTAATTCAAGCCATCGACGTTGCCTCATATTGAGATCAGATTGAGTGAAAATATACTTGAGGCTCTTGTGATCAGTATAGATGTTGCAATGATTACCAAGCAGATAATGACGCCATATTTTGAGAGCATGGACAACAGCCGCAAGCTCTAAATCAAGGGTAGGATAATTTTCTTCATGTCGCTTGAGTTGGCGAGAAGCATAGGCCACCACTCGGCCTTCTTGCATAAGAACACAGCCAAGACCGATGCGAGAAGCATCGCAATAAACATTGAAACTCTTGGAAATATCTGGCTGAGAAAGAACTGGAGCAGTAGTGAGGCGATCCTTATGAGTTTGAAAGGCTGCTTCACAGGCTGGGGACCACTCAAACTTGACCCCATTCTTCAGTAACTCGGTCATAGGCTTCGCAATTTTAGAAAAGTTCTCTATGAACCGGCGGTAATACCCCGCAAGTCCAAGAAAACTCCGGATCTCGTGGACATTCTGAGGTTGCTTCCAATCCAGAACATCTTGCACCTTACTAGGATCTACAGCAATACCATCCTTGGAGAGGACATGACCAAGAAAAGATACTTCTTCAAGCCAAAACTCACATTTGCTGAACTTGGCATAAAGATGATGCTCTCTAAGTTTTTGGAGAACGATATGAATATGACGAGCATGATCTTCTTTGGTCTTGGAATAAATGAAAATGTCATCGATAAAGATGATCACAAACACATCAAGTTCCTCCATGAAGATGCTATTCATCAGATCCATGAAATAAGCCGGCGCATTGGTGAGGCCGAAGGACATGACAGTGAATTCATAAAGACCATATCTAGTAGAGAAAGCTGTTTTTGGAATATCTTCTTTCCGGATCTTGATTTGATGATAACCTAATCTTAAATCAATCTTGGAGAAATATCGAGCTCTCGAGAGTTGATCAAATAAGATATCAATCTGAGGAAGAGGATATTTGTTCTTGACAGTGACTTCGTTTAACGGACGGTAATCAACACACATCCGTAAACTATCATCTTTCTTTTTCACAAAAAGAGCCGGGCATCCCCAGGGAGAGGAGCTCGGACGAATAAAACCCTTATCCAACAGAATCTTGAGTTGTTTCTTCAATTCCTTCAACTCATTGGGAGGCATTCAGTAAGACTGTCTAGAGATAGGAGCAGTCCCGGGCATGAGCTCTATAATGAATTCCACCTCACGATCAAGAGGCATACCCGGTAATTCTTCTGGAAAGACATCCGGATACTCACAAACCACGGGAATATCTTCCAATGCCGTGGCTTTGGTACTCGCCAAGGCATATAAACAAGATTCCACCTTGGCAAGAGACAGTAAAACTCTACTCCCAGAAGGGTGCAAAAGATCAATGGTACGGGGCCCACATTTGATAACTCCGTCATGCTTACCCAACTAATTCATCCCAAGAATCACATCTAACTCCAGCTTGTCTAGAATGAGAAAGTTGGCTCGAAAAGTAACTCCCTCAATGAGAATTGGAACCTCACTAGCAAAGTGTCTGGCAATGATTTCCCCACCCAGTGATTCTATATGATATGGCACTGGTAGGTTTTGCATCTCCAGCTTATTATGCAGTATAAACTTCTTGCTTATGAATGAAAAAGTTGCCCCAGAATAAAAAAGAACCATAGCAGGGTGAGAATTGATTATGAGCGTACCCATGAGGACTTCGGCATTCTCCGGAATTTCTTCGGCGGTGGTGTAGTTGAGGCGGCCACGTTTTGGAGCTTGTTGTGGCTTAATTTCTTAGCGCTGTGCTTGAGGTAGAGGATTATTAGGCCTGGGTGCATTGAAGGCACCACCACGCCTCGGAGAGGGGCAATCCCTGGAGAAATGGCCTATACCACCACAATTGTAGCATGGACTCTTTGCGGCAACATTTGGATTGCTCCAATAGGCATTGACCGGCCTAGGAGCTTGTCCTTGAGGAGGTTGAGGGTGACGCACAATCCACATAGGATGGGGAGGTTGAGTACCCGGTGCCCGAGGTGGAAAAGGAGAAGGCCCCAGACGTGGACGTGAGGAGCTACCGCCCGCAGAGATAGGAGCAGGACGCTTGTTCTTTGCCTCAAGATTCTTCATCTTGTGCTCAGCTCTGATAGCGATATTCACCAGGTCATTGAAATCTTCAAACTTGGTAGTGGAGAGCTTGTCTTGCAACTCTGCAGAGAGCCCATCGTACATGCGTTCTTGCTTCTTAGCATCGGTGGCCAATTCTTCAGGTGCATATTGGTAGAGAGTGTTGAAGGCATTGACATAGGCCATCTGTTGTCGGTCGAAACCCACCGGCGAGCAGCGACAGGCAACACGAAGAGCCGGGAGGTTGCCGGGGCGCTGGCAGGCACTGCTCCCTTGTCGACGGCCCGCAATCCCAGCACACGCCGCAGCTTGTGAAGACGCAGGGCGTGCCACCCGACCTATACCCGATCAGGAAGGTGCGAACGTGCTTGCAATGGTCTGCCTGTATACACAAACACGTGGAAACAAAAGTCCGAGCCGTGGTCGGCTCCCCGGGATGACTCTTGCATCGGCTTTAAAGAGCCGATTGAGTCCCGGTGTCAGATTGGATCTGTTTGTATCCGGATATGATAAATAAAGCAAATAACTGAAAAGCTGCTTCAATTAAGTCTAGCTAATCTAATCCACGATGGTAAAAGCCTCACTGCTAGATCGGAACATCCTACACGTGATTGGGCCTAACGAACATAATAGATAACTAAATCATAACCAAGAACAGAGGCCTAAGAACTAGCAAAAGCCAATTCCCGGAACAATCCCTACCAAGGCTAAGACAGAGTATCTAATACGCCATCGGATCATCCAACCCGTTTGCAAGGCCTAACCTAGCAGATATTACGCCAACTCTTGTGAATAAGAGCAAACCGTAACAGATTGGATCTACTAGATATAAAAAAAGCAGGGTGTTGTCTCCGTGCAACTAATTCTATGCAACAAGAACTAGCATGAGATTGAAACGTGATTGCACGGAGACAACATGATATTCGTAGATGATAAGCAATAAAGCACGATGAATCTACTAAAAGTCATGCTGCGAACATCAGGATAACTAGCATTACTCGCCATCAAAAATGCTTCAGTACGAGTAATACCAAGGTAAAAGCAAGAACAACACTGCCCTGATCGCAAGACGCGATCAGGGCATCATGGCGCTTACTTGGATGAAACCCTTTCTGTCTTGGGCCACGAACCTATGAAAACCCCATAGATTTGATCTATTGTGAAGCAAATAGGATCCCTTTCGTAAGCCAAGACATTGATTTGAACCTCTGGGCCGACTGCTTAAGAGCCTGACCTAATCCCCCTGAGAGCTGGATTACATGGTACACTAGAGTAGCAAAAACTTATATGCCCTTGTGGCAAGACTTGAACATAGCCGATGCACTTAGATTATCATTGTCTCCTCTTGACAAAGATGAGAACCTTCTAAAACCCATCGGCTATTTTTGGTCTGATGCCCTGAACTATTTTCTCTTTGGTCATGGACCCATGACCCCTACTCTGCTAGATGTCACCATGATCACTGGCCTAGACATTGAATCTCCTAATCCTGCTGCTCACAAAATGGCAGAAGTCCCCTCCAAACTTTCATTCAAAGTTAACTGCACAAACTGGGGCACTTACATGAGTCAGCATATGAAAACAAAAGGCCCAGTGACTGAAAAAGAACACACAGCCTTCTTAAATCTTTGGCTAGAGCACTTCATCTTCTGTGGTCCTTCTTTAGCTCCAACTAAGAATTATCTTCCCTTGGCCTATCATCTGGCTCATGGCCACCGCACTGGCCTAGGCAAACTTTTCCTTGGAGAAACCTACATATATCTCCATTCGATGACATCTAATTTGCTTAACCAAAAAACACTGAGAACTGGAGGCCCTTGGTGGTTTATTTAGTTGTGGGCACAACTGTATTTTCAACACCAGATCCCCAACTTTCAAGGCCTGACCAAGAACTCCTTTCCTGATGAGAGTGGCAAGCCAATTAGATGTACTAGCTATGGCCAAGCTTTATTCAGTCTTCCTGGCAGTAAACTGAATCCGACAGATGCAGTAAAATGGTTCAGAGTCTTCTATAAAGGCTTAGAGAATCCACTGTATTTCCCATTTACTGAATTTGAATCTTTCGAGAATCCAACTGCCTTTAGACTGGACAGTTTTGCCGATGACAACAGCACTCGGCATCTATATTCCCTGATGATTTGACCCGGTTTCCTCCCTGTTGGCATGAACACCTCCGATAGAATTATCAAACCAGGTTACGAAACCTACCAACCAGTTATAGTAGCTCGGCAATTTGGCCTAGGACAGGTCCCTCCCCACTTCCATATTCACCACTTGGTGGAGAGCAGAGCCGATCTGCCTGATGGTCTCACCAGTTCAAGATGCTACAGCATGTTTGATGATCTCCATATTCCAATAACAGCCGATTTGTCCTTCACCTCCTCGTCAATCGGCTTTGATACTTGGTGGGGAATGTGGAAAACCCATGTATTCAGGAAAGCTCTAGGTCCTCGACTGCAGCAAATTGATCCTGAATATGTAATTCCCGAGGAAGAGGTACTGAATCTGTGCACTTTATTCCTCCTAAGTCCTCTATCTCTTGGCTAATCCTGCTCACCCTGTTGGCAGCAACAAGATGGTCCAGAACCTGTGACCAGCAACGGGGAACCATTCCACTTTCTTCCAACTGCCCCTGATGTACTCTTCTGCAAAGGATCACCCACAATGAAGAAAGTGATAATGACTGTTCAGCCGGACTTACTTCAGTCGGCTTCCAAACGAAGACAAGCTTCTGCAATTGTTGCCCCCTGAGTTTTAACCAAGAATAGGAAGATGATCACGAGGCGAGTCATCAAGAAACCAGCACCAGCTTCCCCAAGTCCGTCAGAGTCCAACACCAACCAGGTAACTCATCTTTCTAAAACTTTTTCTTCATTGCATACACATGTACTCTGGTTGACTGTAGTTCTATTTCCAGGACGCAGCTGAAGAAATCTCCAATACAGAAAGCCCAGTACATCATGAGATGACTGCAACTCCTAATGTACTGATGGAGGCAAATGTGGAGCAAGCCGATACAGTCGATGTTCTTGATGTCAACACAAGCTCTAACAGGACGATTGCTCCTGAACCGCCCAACGCTTCTTCTTTAGAACAGGTAACATTATAAAAACCAATTCTGAATCAGCCGATAGCTTCATAAATGCATCTTGCTCTAACTTCAGATATGTCCATAGGGCTTTGACATTTCAGGCTTGCTTTCCTTTGACCCGGCATCAATGGGTCTAACTGTCCCTGGAGCAGAAACGTCATCTTTGCAGCAATCGGCTAATTTGGCACATCAGCTTCAACTCATCAAGGATCTACAATCTACTCCGATCACTGCTCTGGTTGATGATTCCAGCAAGATAAAAGAAATTCTTGAGCAGATAGAATCCCGGCTTCCAGAATTACTTCGAGTCAAACTTTGGCCAGCCGGCCATCTTCCTTTCTTTCGGGCAGAGGTGAAGACAGCACAACAAAGAATAGAAGCACGCTGTTCTCAAGTCTCTCTGAAAACTGACATAGCTCAAAAGTGCAAAGCCCTCAACCAAAAGAAAGCAACTCTGGATGTTAAAGCTGATATCTCCAAGAACACGAGACGACTCAACCTCTTGGAAAAGGAACTGATGGAACTTGAAGAAAAGGTCCACAATACCCAAAGACTAATCCAAGAGGAGAAAGCTTCAATCGCAAACTCCAAGCAGGAAGTCCAAGAAATGACTGAACAAATACAGGTGGAGTTTGCAGAGATAAGCACCTTGAGTCGGCAGATAATATCAGGCGATGACAAGGACGACGAAGAAATCATTGCAAGAGCTGACGTTGTTCGTGCAGAAGCCATCCATGCCATAGAAAGATTCCTGAACTAGTAGGACTAATCAGAAACATTTGATGTTGCTTGTAAAATCTGAAACTTGTACTCATTTAAAACATCTTAAGTCGATGGTCACACATCGGCTTTCTTGCTTTTCTTATGTATTTTTACTAGCCAACTCAACGTGTTGGCCTCTCATTCATTTTTTTTACTAGCCAACTCAACGTGTTGGCCTATCTCTTTTTTTTTACTGGCCAACTCAACGTGTTGGCCTTTCTCGGTACAGCCAGTTGGATCTCATCGGCTCTTGTTACTCGCTCTCCCACATGCTCGGGAAATACTTCTTGAGGTGTTGACCATTGACAGCAACAGGAAACTTGACGCCATCCAACTCCTCAAGCATGTAGGCATTTCCAGGCAAAACCTGATCAATCTTGTACGGCCCATGCCAAGTTGGAGACCACTTGCCATACTTTTTTATCTTTAGTTTCTAATGGCAAAACTGCTTTCCAAACCAAGTCTCCAACCTGGAAATTCTTTGGCTTGACCTTTTTGTTGTACGCACGAGCAACTTTAGCCTTATTTTCCTTAATCTTCTCCAGCGACCAAAGTCTTAGCTCTGTCAAGTCCTCCACATTGTCATTCATCAAGGCCGCATATTGTTCGGTTGTCAGATCGTTCTGGAACTCGACACGCCTTGATCCAGCTGTGATTTCCCATGGTAAAACAGCATCTTGGCCGTAGACCAAATGGTACGGTGATGTCTTGGTGGACCCGTGACATGAAATACGATACGCCCACAGAGCTTCTGACAACACCTCATGCCAGCGCCTAGGATATTCATCAATCTTTCTCTTGATCAACTTGATAAGGCTTTGGTTGGATGCTTCAGCTTGTCCATTAGTCTGGGCATAGTATGGAGATGATCTAATCAGCTTAATCCCCATGTCATCGGTGAACTTCCTGAATTCCTCTAATATAAAGACCGATCCTCCATCGGTTGTAATAATTTGAGGAATCCCAAATCTGTGAATGATATGCTCTTTGACAAAGCTGATCACATCTCTTGACACTACTGTCCTCATGGGCACTGCCTCTACCCATTTTGTGAAATAATCTGTAGCAGCTAAGACCCACTGGTGACCCTTGCTAGATGACGGGTTGATCTGACCAATCATGTCCATGGCCCAACCTCTGAATGGCCACGGTTTGATGATAGGTTTCATTACTGATGCCGGCACTATCTAAATTTTGCCAAACCTCTGACATGCCTGACATCCCTTGTAATATTTGAAGCAATCTTCAAGCATGGTGGGTCAATAATAACCCGATCGCCTAATCAGCCACTTCATCTTATGAGCCGATTGATGAGTACCGCAGGCTCCTTCATGAACCTCATGCAAGAGCCGATTCGACTCCGAAGGCCCCAAACATTTAAGCAGCAGTCCTTCCAATGTCCTGTAGAACATGTTGTCCCCTATCAGAACATACTTCATGGCTTTGAGTCTTATCCTTCTGGGTGCCCCCCGAGCCGAATCCTTCAAGTAATTGAAGATATCGGCTCTCCAGTCTCCAGGTTCTAGAAACTGAATCTCCACATCGACTCCGTCGGCTGTTTCCTTGTACCCAGAAGCCATCTGTGCTAAATCATTGGCTTCATTGTTCAGAGTCCTGCGTATCCAGTGGAAATTGATGTACCAGAATCGTGACATCAACTCACGGCACTGCATCCATATCGGAAAAAGAGCCTCGCTCTCACATCTATATTCTTCCGTGAGCTGAGAAATCACCAGCTTCGAATCTCCAAATATTTCCACCGCTTCTGCACCAGCTTCGAGGAGCAATTCCATTCCCTTGCGAACGGCTTCATATTCCACCAAATTATTGGTACATGGGGCGGTCATCCTGATGGAAAAGGAGTAAGTCGCCCCTCGAGGCGACACCAACAGAATTCCCACACCGCACCCATCATCACAAGCCGATCCGTCAAAGAACATAGCCCAAGCACAAATAAATAATGCAGCAATATCAGTGCTGATCCTGTCCGCAACAAGATCCGCCAGTGCCTGTCCTTTGACTGCTTTTGCAGGCTGATATCGAATATCGAACTCTGACAATGCAAACATCCATTTCCCAGGCCGGCCTTTCAAAACAGGAGCCAACAGCATATGCTTTATGACATCCGATTTGCATATGACAATTGTTTCCGCCGAGAGCAAAATATGTCGAAGCTTTGTACACGTAAAGAATAAGCAAAGGCAAAGCTTCTCGATTTCAGGATACCTGGTCTCGGCGTCTAACATGCGCCTGCTGAGGTAGAAGACTACCCTCTCTTGGCCGTCGGGCTTCTGGATTATCACCGAAGCAATGGAAGTGTCACCCACGGATAGGTACACATAAAACGGCCTATCTTGCTGAGGAGGAACTAACACTGGAGGCTTTGACAAATATTCTTTGATTTCATCGAAAGCTTGCTGCTGTTCTGCCCCCCAGCGAAACTCATCATCGGATTTGATCTTCACTAAACCCATGAACGGTTCGATGCGTCCAGACAGATTAGAAATAAATCGTCTGACAAAATTAATTTTACCGATGAGCTTTTGCAACTCCTTCTTCCTGGTAGGCGGCTTCATCGTTTTCACAGCTTCTTGATTCTTCAGGCCGATCTCGATTCCCCGTTCATGCACCAGGAATCGCAAGAACTGACCGGCCGATACGCCAAAGGCACATTTCTTTGGGTTCATTTTGAGCCCAAACTTCCGAGTCCGCTCCAAGACCTGACGCAAATCTTCTAGATGCCCCCAGCTGATTTGGACTTGACCACGACATCATCAATATAAATTTCCACCAGTTTGCCGATGAGATCATGAAAAATATAATTCATGGCACGTTAGTACGTTGCACCGGCATTTTTCAATCCAAAAGTCATAACCAAGTACTCGAACAACCCGATTGCACCTGGTACTCTGAACGCGGTCTTGTGTACATCCTCTGGGGCCATGAAAATCTGATTGTAACTGGCATTACCATCCATAAAGCTCATCATCTTATGGCCAGCTGCTGCATTGATCAATGTTTCTGCAACAGGCATCGGATACTCATCTTTTGGCGTTGCTCTGTTGAGGTCCCTGAAATCCACGCAGACTCGCCATCGGCCATCCTTCTTTTGCACGGGGACCACGCTGGAGATCCACTCTGCATACCGACATGGCCTGATGAATCCTGCGTCCAGCATCTTTTGCACCTCCTTCTTTACTTCCTCTAAGACTTCGGCCTTAATCTGCCGTGCTGGTTGCTAAAACGGCTGAAATCTATTCTTGAGCGGGAGCCGATGCTCGACGATATTTGTATCTAGACCGGGCATCTCAGTATAATCCCATGCAAAACAGTCCCGGTACTCCTTCAACAGTGCAATCATCTCCTCACGCAAGATCGGGTCTAACTTTTTGCTGATAAATGTCGGTCGCGGCTTATCCCCGGGACCGATATCGACTTCGTCCAAATCGTCAGCAGACGTAAACCCATAACCTAGCTTGCCACCATCTGAAAGATCGACATCGACATCAAACACAGGTAGATGACAAGAAAAATTTTCCGGCCAACCGCATGGGCTGGCCGCTCCCACATTTCCGTTATCATTCAAAACTGAATGCTCAGCAAAGGCCATTGTTTGTACACGATGTGACAATTGTAACCCCAAATACATATTACTCATTTTTTGGGGCCGATCGCTGGGACCGGCCTCTCTAACCTTGCTGGATTCTGTAGCTTTCCAGGACGTGTCTACTCTGTGAGGCCAGTGGATAAGACCAGCCTCAGCCCGTTTTTTGTCGCTTCTATCCGATCACAATCTTCCAGCGCGATCCCTGAGATCGGCTCTTGCCCTTCCGCATCCCAGGCGTTCATGTCCTCATGTGAGACTTCGCTGGAATCATCTGCACGGACCACCTGTACTTCATCACCATCCCACTGGACCAAACACTGGTGCATCGTGGAAGGAACACAACAATTGGCATGAATCCAATCCCTCCCAAGCAGCACTGTGTACGTACTCTTACTGTTGATGATGAAGAATGACGTTTTAACAGTCTTGCGGCTAACTGTCAACTCCACATTTAGGACACCCTGTGCCTCCGATGGCTGACCGTTGAAATCATTGAGCATGACATTGGTCTTGATGAGATCAGCAGTAGAACGACCCAATCGGCGTAGCACTGAGTACGGCATCAGCTTAACTGCGGCGCCAGTGTCGACCAACATCCTGTTCGTAGGCTTGCAGTCGATGAAGCCCTTGAGATACAATCCCTTCAGGTGCTTATAGCTTTTCTCCTTGGGCTTCTCGAAGATGATCGGCTGTGGGCCAAGATCAAGCTGCGCGATTGCCAGTTCCTCCGGATGGGGTGCTCGAAACTCCGATGGGAGCACGAACACCATGTTCACATCTGCCGATGGCTTGTCATCGGCTCTTGGCTGCTTGGGGCGCCACTCTTTTCTTGGAGGGCGCCTCTCCTCCCTTCTCAGTCGCCTGACTTGCTCTGCGAGATCCGGACGCGCCTTCCTCAGCACGTCGAGGTATTTTGCTTCCGCTTCTTCGAGATTGCGCAAGCGCTGCACTCTGCGCTTTTGTGATCGGCTGAGCCCGTCAGGACACCATCGAGGGTGATGGTACTTGTCTTCCTCTTCTGGCTCGAGATCATCCCTGGATGGCTGCCTCACACGGTCATCATGACGTGTTCTGGGCCCTAAGCGCTGGAACACCGATGTCTCGTTCTGCTGGCGTCCTCGAGGCCTGCACTTCAAGCAATCATCTATAGTAGGCAATCGGCTCATGCCAGAATTCCAACAGTACCTGATGAACGGGCAATGCCAGTGGTCTCGTATAGCCTGGCGCCTCCCCAGCGTCCTTCCTGTGCAGTGCTCGTACTCATCTTCCTCCGATTCGTATCGGCGGCGCAACTTGTACTGGTACTGGTACTTTTCCAAGAGCCGATTGGAAGCTGGAAGCTGGTTGCGGATGTGACGCACTTGCTCTTCGGTCACATGCTGTTGTTCTAGTTCACGTTCATCCTGTGGCCGTTTGCCAGAAGCGGCCTCTTTCCTCTGCTCGTCACGGCGGTGCACAGGCCCCGCCATGTTGATCTGGAATGAAAAATTCTGGCCCGAAGGAGTGAAGTCTGACAACTCTACCACGTTAGCTTGTGGGAACGGTTGACTGTCCACTTTCATTGTGTGTTGGGCCAGAATTAATCGGCCCTGCTCGATAGCCGATTGGATCTGACGACGCAGCTCCTTGCATTCACCCGTGGCATGAGTGAACGAGTGATGCCATTTACAGTACAGCCTCCCCTGCAGCTCTTGTGGGGTTGGCAACTTGTGATTCTCTGGGAGCTTCAACTGTTTTTCCTTGAGCAGCAGATCAAATATCTGCTCAGCTTTGGCCACGTTGAAGTCGAAGCCCTTCACAAGCCCCTGCTGTTTGACCCATTTGCACGGGACAGGGTTTGCCCCCCCGAGTCCACTCTGCCACAGCCACTTCCTGTTCCTCGCCAGAATCATCAGAATCACCTGCTTGGGCCATGTTTACATGGCGCTTGAATTTTTCTTGGTACAGATCAGGGTGGTAGTGCTCGTATGCTGTAAGCTTCTGCACCATGTGTGCCAGAGAGGTGAATTCCAACTGAAAAGCCAGATCCTTGATCGGCTTAACGAGTCCCAGGACAGCCAAATCGACTGCCTCCTTCTCTGTGATACGCGATGAGTAGCAACGGTTCTTGACTTCTCTGAAGCGCTGCACATACTCTGAGACAGTTTCTCCACGCTTCTGCCTGACTTGAGCGAGGTCGGCAATCCCAGCTTCAGCAGCTGCTAAATGATACTGGGTGTGAAATTGATTTTCCAGCTGCCTCCAAGTCCGGATCGAATCTGGCGGCAGTGATGTGTACCATCCGAAGGCTGAACCCGTGAGAGACTGGGAAAAAAAACAGACCCTCAGAGGATCCGACACTGAGATCATCCCAAGCTGTGTCAGGTATCGGCTCACATGCTCGATAGAGTTGGCTCCTTCTGATCCACTGAATTTGGTGAACTCCGGAAGCCGATACTTGGGTGGCAACGGGATCAAATCATAGTCACTTGGATACGGCTTTGAATAGCCGATCGTCTTTCTTTTGGGCAGGATGCCGAACTGATCCCTCAGTATTGCACTGACCTGCTCCACACTAACAACTCCTGGGGCCGAGGGCTCAACACTCGGCCCGGTAGCATACTTTGCCAGCCATGCCTGCTTCTCTGCGTGTGCTCCAGAAACTACTGTACCTACCAGCTGCCCCGTGCGCGTCGAATTGACGCTGTCAGGAATGTATGCACACGTGTAGCCGTGCGGGATCTCCTTGGGCGGCTCGGTCAGGAACTGACCTTCCCTAGGGTCACCACCGATCTTGTGGATGACATAGATCGGCGAACTCTGCCGTCCAGCTGCCGCGAGCGAGTAGGACACTGGCGGCCTAGATTGCAGTGCAGCTTCCCTCCTATGACTCCCCAGAGTTGGTCCTGACGGGGAGTACTGGTTCTTGATCACCTCCTGGACGACGCGATGTGCCATGCGCTCGAGCTCGTTCACCAGGCTTTCTGAGTGCCGATGGAGCGCGTGAGCCACCATGTAGTTCATCTCCTGGCGTAGGGCTCTGGTGCGCTCTACCGATGGCACAGATAGATCAACGTTGTCAAGCGCGCCTTCTGGTGAGAACTCCTTCCACCTGATGCCATGGTTGCGGGTCCTCACAAAAGAGCCGATGAGGTCGGCTTCGAACTGAGCTTTGACTTCATCGTATTTTTGCTTATGTTCCAGAGTCAGTTCTTCATACGTGACAGGCTTGGTGACCGGCGGAACCGGTGCTTGGTCGTGAGCTCCTGCCATCTCTGCGGTGGGCATCGTTGTTGATGAAGGTCCCACTAGGCGTGCCAGAATGTGTTGTCAGTCGAAACCCACCGGCGAGCAGCGACAGGCAACACGAAGAGCCGGGAGGTTGCCGGGGCGCTGGCAGGCACTGCTCCCTCGTCGACGGCCAGCAATCCCAGCACACGCCGCGGCTTGTGAAGACGTAGGGCGTGCCACCTGACTTATACCCGATCCGAAAGGTGCGAACGTGCTTGCAATGGTCTGCCTGTATACACAAACACGTGGAAACATAAGTCTGAGCCATGGTCGGCTCCCCGGGACGACTCTTGCATCGGCTTTAAAGAGCCGATCGAGTCCCGGTGTCAGATTGGATCTGTTTGTATCCGGATATGATAAATAAAGCAAATAACTGAAAAGCTGCTTCAATTAAGTCTAGCTAATCTAATCCACGACGGTAAAAGCCTCACTGCTAGATCGGATCATCCTACACGTGATTGGGCCTAACGAACGTAACAGATAACTAAATCATAACCAAGAACAGAGGCCTAAGAACTAGCAAGAGCCGATTCCCGGAACAATCCCTACCAAGGCTAAGACAGAGTATCTAATACGCCATCGGATCATCCAACCCGTTTGCAAGGCCTAACCTAGCAGATATTACGCCAACTCTTGTGAATAAGAGCAAACCATAACAGATGGGATCTACTAGATATAAAAAAAGCAGGGTGTTGTCTCCATGCAACTAATTCTATGCGACAAGAACTAGCATGAGATTGAAACGTGATTGCACAGAGACAACATGATATTCGTAGATGATAAGCAATAAAGCATGATGAATCTACTAAAAGCTATGCTACGAACATCAGGATAACTAGCATTACTCGCCATCAAAAACGCTTCAGTATGAGTAATACCAAGGTAAAAGCAAGAACAACACTGCCCTGATCGCAAGACGCGATCAGGGCAGCATGGTGCTTACTTGGAGGAAACCCTAGGATTAGGGGTGGCGATGCGCCGAGAGTTGTTTGTTGTGAGACGTGATGACTTCTCCTTACGAATAACATAAGGTACATATTTATAGTCCGGAGACTTGGGAAACAATCTAACATAATCTTGTCCCGATCGGACTCTATCTCTAATCTAAGATACATGGCCCATGTGGCCCAAATGCTCACGCAGGAGCCGATTTATAAGCCTTCTTAATCTTCTGCTTTAAGCCCAGCCTGCTTTCGGCCCATAAATTAAACCTGTTAATTTATGGCGATAACACCATCACATCACGACTTCCTTGAGTGAGATTCAGAAATTCCTTCTTCTTGATATCCATGATACCCTTGGGAATATGGAAGGAGCGAAAAGCTGTGGGGAACTCCTCCCATGTGAAGCGGTGGTTGGCAAGGTGAGATGCCTTGAAGTTCCGCCACCAAACCCCTGGTGCATCATGAAGTTGGTGAGCAGCAAAAAGAACCTTCTCATGGGGCTCACACTCAATAAGACCAAACTTCTCTTCAATCACATTGAGCCAGAAATCCGCATCCAGAGGATCTTTGGAACCACGGAAGATGGGAGGATTTGTACGGAAGAATTCTCCGAACATGTTCACTGGGGGCTCAGCTCTTGGACCATGATTACCGACATTACCCATTTGATTGACTATGGTCGCCATAAGTTCAGTTTGTCGGGCCAGGACGTCCGCGAGGTTTGGGTGAACGGGAGGATTAGGAAGGGGATCCTCGTTGTTGCGGTTGTTATTGTCACCCGAACCATTGGCACCATCCCTCTCGGTTCGCGAACGCAACACCATCCTGTTAATAAACAAAATGGTTAGCGGTCAGGAATGAAAGATGGAGAATGATACTCAAAGGCAGGGTGGAAAGACAATGTGTAGATAAAAATCTAACACACGATCAACACCGGAGTAGCAACTCTAAGAGATAGAATAGATTTGGTCCACTAAGATTAGCAAGAATGAGTTCAACGAAATCTAGATCACGACACATTAGATTGGTCAAGTACAAATTTCGAAACTACAGGAAAGAGTATGCATGCATGCGAGGTATGAATGCAACATGACGTCTCCTCACATTGTGAGCACGCCCTAATGCTCTAGCACTCACGACCTGAAACAACCGCATTGCCCAGCAGCGCTACAACCCTCCTACTAGCACTTAGGACAATGGGTGATTCTCCCCCTCTCAACCCCGGTAAAAGGCTCAAAAGGTTTCCAGAGGGTGAAAGGGTTTTCCCTACGCTCCCGCTACTCATGCAGACAAGAGGGGTTAAGCACATTTTAATTAAACAAGTGAAGCAATAAGGAGGAATTAGTTCTAAGACCAAGGAAGAAAGGTAGCATTTCACCTTAGGTTCAAAATTTTAACCAAAGTAAATCTTAGTGCAAGTGGTCAAATTTTATTTGACTCTCAACCCACTAAGCAAATTTTAGATTCACTTCGTGGAACCTCAGCTCTGATACCCGTTGTGAGAACCGCACAATTTGATACTATTTTAAACGAACCGCCGGTCATTATCATCCAGATGCGAGTTAACACGTGCTTACCGGAGAGCGTGCCACGTGTTATCCCACATCTAGAGACACGAATAACCGACATGTCATTCATCCAAAATAATATCAAATCCGGTAGTCCCGGTATGTGCTCCAACATACGTCCAGGATCAGCATATGCACATACCGTTTACAATCGAATACATCGCCAATATTCCACAAAGAGCAGTTTTACACACTTAATATTACAAGTTCAATATAGGTGGGTTTCAAGCTTCACTTACAAGCCTTGGGCTCACGATAGTCATATTAAATGGAAATGTAAAATTTATTGCATTTACATGCTCTGACGAAGCTCGATTACGATAAAGACTTACTAAAGTAATGACGCCTTGCTCAAGGACGTCATTACAGCCACCACGATCTACTCTTCCCCCGCGTTTGGATCAGCGGGGTAGAAGTGGCCGAACACCACTTCTGGCTCACCTGCAACTAGGTTTAGAAAGCACCCTGAGTACAAAGGTACTCCGCAAGACTTACGCGATTAAATAAGCAAGGATCTTGCATTGGCTCAAGTAAAAACTTTAAGGTTAAGTAATTATTGCATAAGCATTAGCTCTCTACACTATCACCTATCAGAATTAATTAATCTTGCCCACCCCAAACAATTTTAGTTGATTAAGAAAGTAATAATAATAATCAATAGATCATTAACAAGACCTGAAACCAACACCAACAAAACCGGAACTCTCTAAGAGGAATTCGGCGAACCAAGAGGTTGCTCATATCCGAGAGCGCGGCAATTTGAATTGATTATAACCTTGCAAGGGTGTACTACTTTACCTACACGACGCGAGGACCATGCGACTCACCCAACCGATCACGCCGGGCAAGGGGGTACTCACGTCAACCGTTCCCAACAAGACTCGATCATTGAACCTCACACTTAGATTACGAGTAGAGACTTAGTTCCACCAGGGACATCTCTAAACTTTCCTACACATAGGTCCACCTGGGGACACACTAAGCCTCTCTGCATAGCCCGTAGCCACGTATCTAGGACTGTACATCAATGATCAAGTCAAAGAAGGTAATTGGCTCATCTGTTCCATTATATTGGATATGTGGTAGCACGGAAAGGTGCTCAAGGCCGATGGCATCCACTCGGTCCTTAATCGATCCAAGCGGACTATGCCCATGTGACTTCATTCTCTAGGCCCTACCATTCCGCTCGAATCTCGGTACTATTACTTTACTAGCCACCAAACCAAACCAGTGCGATCAAGGGTAACCGGTAAAGGTGATCCTCCAAACCATTCCTGTCTAGCGAGCAATAGAAGTATTCTAAGCAGGGCTAAGCATCTAGTCAAGTTAAGTAATTAACTAACTAACTAGTGCCAAGAATAAGGATAACAAATCAAGGAAGTATTATGCATAAAGATAGGTATAAAAATGCAATACATACATACTACACATATATAGCCCAACAATACCCAAGTGGAATAGCTAAACTAAATCAGATTAGATAGTTGCAAGAAATATGCTTAGCTGCTTGCCTTGGTTAACTTCCGGCTCGACCACGAACGGGACTCCAGGCTCGGGCTCAACGGACTCGGCGGGCTCCACGGGTTCGTTCTCCGACGGCTCGGTCACTATAATGCATGAATGTGATGCAAGAATTAAGAAATGAACTAAACAACAAGTAAAAATCATGAAATAATTTGAGCATGCCGAGAACATTGCAAAGAACTCATGAAAATTGGTTTTCAGCAAAAGCATTTTCCTATAATTAATCATAAATAAAACAATTCTCAGCCACTCTAAACAAAGTAAATCCGAAGAGGCATGCAAACTTAACTAAACAAATCCAATAAAATTATCTTAGATACTAGGCATGAAAACAAAGCTAACAAAACTAGTTTTATCATTTTATCACTTTCCATCAAAAAGTTCTATATTATACCATTTTATGACAAAGTATAAGAAAACAAGCTAAAACTTTGATAAACAGTAAGGAATCATGTGAACAAGTTGCACCACTGAAAACTACACCTCACAAGGAGTCTAACAAAATTTTGTTTGGCATTTTTCGAGCAGTATACAATTAACTAAGCATCAAATTCACTTTTGCAAGATAAAACTATAGATAAATCTATAGCAAAGTAACATGCAAAACAATATCTTTTCTAAGTATATCTCAGCTAGAGGAATCCAACAAAATAAGTTTCATAATTTTTGGAGCTATACATGAATTTCTATGGATTTTACAAGGTTGCAGATAAATAAATCCTAAAGAAACCCTAGCAAAAACGCTAGGTACACCTGGATCCGGCCACACCCGTCAGCCAGAGGCCGACAGGTGGGCCCCACGGGCAGGCGCCCCACCCAGGCCGGGTCAAGGCAAGCCGGGCCTTGACCGCGGCGTGGGCGCGGCCACGACGCGCGTGGCGCGTCACGCGCGCGCGCACGTCGCACGCGGCGACGGCGGCGGCGGCGAGTCGAGGCCAGAAAGAGTCCGGGGGCGCGAGCACAGCACGGAGGGGATGGAGGCGAGCCTCACCGGCGACAGCGTGGATGGGGAGCGGTGGTGAGGAGGTGGCGCGACGGGGATGGGCGGCGGCGGGCGGACCGGCACGACGGCGGCCCTACACAGCGAAGGGGGAGGTCGGGTGAGGGGCGAAATCGAGCGAGGGAAGGGAGGAGATGCTCCCCGCGCAAGGAATCGAGGCGGCGCGCACCGGAGACGGCGATTCGACGGCGGCGAGGGAGCTCGGGGTGGCGGCGGCAATGGGGATTTGGGGCTAGGGTTTGCGGGGAGAAGGAGCCGGTCGTGCGCGGATAAGGAGAGGGGTGAGGAGAAGAGTGAAGCGGCGGCACGGCTCGCGAGGATGGCCGGCACGTGGCACGGAAGCCGGGGTTTGCCTGCGGCAGCGACGCGTGCGCGCGGCGCCGAGCAGAAACAGAGAGAGGAGGAGAGGGAGAGGCTGACAGGTGGGGCCCGGCGGGGGATTTTTATTTTCTTCTTTTTTTGTAGGCTGTGACAGGGAGGGGGAAGGGGCTGGTTGGGATGGTTGTGCCTGCTGCGTGCGTGGGGTGTCGCCGGAGGCGTCGCTGGCCTCGCCGAGCTCGCGTGCCGAGAGCTAGAATGTGCGTGTTGTAAGGAAACGGCGACGCAACGTCAGCGTGAATTCATAATTCTACCGCGCACCAAGGATCTCATGTGAATAGATGATGAACCATCACCACTAGATGCGGAAAAAAGTTGGGGTACCTCACCCTAATGTAGTCGCGCGTCGATGAAGAGGAAGCATATTGCAGTTTGCGATTCCTCCTCCTTATCCTGCTGATCATCACTGCCGCAACGCACCCGCGCCTTTTTGAAGTCCACACGTGCAGGGCGGGAACGCCGGCAGCAACAGCGCATCTCCTCAAAGTCCAAATGTGCGGGGCGGGAACGCCGGTCGTCGGTGTGCTAGCACCGCGTGCTTGGCTAGGGTTTATTGCACGTGTTGATCATCTTGGCCACAATCCCGTCCCACATTATATAGACTCCACTAATGGGTCTTCACACCGGAAGCCCATTAGGGTTTTAATCCTTCTCTGATCATATCCGGCTCATGCAAAATTACCTCTTGGACATCTTTTTTTTTTAAAAAAAAAGGAATCTCCTGGACATCTTACCCACGCATGTTTACCTAGGCAGCATTTTTAACGGTGGCGGTTTTGGTAAGGCACGGACCGGGGCCGGTGATTTCCGGATTTGGCAACGGTGGATCGTGCGAGGAGCGAGTCGAGCCAAAGGGCAAGCTTTGCCACTGCTGGGTGGTGGTTGGTTCCGGGCGCGACCCTGAGAATGCAGCGGCAAGTTGCCATGCTATTGGGAGCTGGGAATTTCTCAGCGCCGTTGTATCACTCTGCATGTTACTTTTTTGAAAAACCTTTCCGCGTGTTATCGGGATCGTCTGAGCCTGCCTGTCGAAACTTTTGGGGTTTTCTTTTCTGTTCTTTTTTTAATGCGGGGGGCTGTGCTAGATCTGATGCGTGACCGACCAAGTCTTAGCTTTAATCCGTGTCCAAGTCTCTGCTAAACCACGCTGCCCACTTGGTCGGCCGTCTGGGAAAATAATTGATGCTCTCAAAGTCTGAAACCTGCTGTTTCGCCCAGCGCCGGGCGAAACATTTCTCCAACTTTTAGAGAAGTAGTGCCTGCCTTTTGCTGGATTTTCAGAGCGCAGCGTGTGCATGTGGCAATCGGATCATGGGGAGCGCACTGATCCGTGCCGTCTTTCCGCAGCCTTTCCGCCCAGTTTCAGATGCCCATGATTGCGGCTGCCTGTCGGCGGCCACGGCCACGGCCACAATCTCGCTCCGGATATGATGATCCCCTTTGCCCTTGCCCTTTTCTGTTTTCACCCTCGCGGGAGGAAGAGGAAAGGAATAGAGGTGAGAGGCGAGAGCATCTGGTCTGGTGACTCATGCGGTCATGCCCCATGAATCCATGATAATCTCACCCTGCTGTGGCCCGTTTCAAAAGGAAAAAAAATCATCATACTGGCAGCAGGCAGCTGACGCCACCCTCCAGGCGCACTGCGTGGGCTGCGGCGGGCTACCGAGCCGCGAGCGAGGCCACCTAGCAACTTTTACTAGTGGTAGCTCGACAAGGACGGCAGGCTTTAAACGTGGCGGCGACGCATCTGCATGTGTTCGTGTATGGTATGGGCAGCACCGCAGCATGGGCACGCGCGGCGACGCCAGAGAGCGCCTGAGCCTGAGCCTGAGCCTGAGCTGCTGCGTGCTGCGGCTGCGGGGCGCGGCCTGCCTGCGTGCCTACGGTGGTGCTGGGATTGCGTAGCAGGTGGCTGGAGCTGGGCGCAAACAATTCTGAATCCAGCCGTGCTGTCAATCTGTCATGCACGGCCAAGGGAGGCAGGGAGAGGGAGCCCCGCTAGCCTAGGGCATTTGCGACCCTGCTCGCCCAGAGACGGACCACCCACCCTGCTCTGCTTCAACCCCATCGAGCCATCGACCTCGGGCTCCGCTCCGCTGCCCGCTGGGGGCGCTCCCCGTGCGCGCCTGCCAATCCGGCGGCCACGACATGAGAGATGCTCAAGCTGGCTGGCGAGGAGTGCAGGGATGAGGGAGGGCGCGGGAGCGGAGCGGCCTGGGCCTGGCAGTGGCAAGTGGCGGCAGCGATCAGGACAGCGCGCGGCACGTACCCTGCCTGAATGAAACGAGACCACGGTGTGGTGGGGCAGCGGCGCCAAGAGTCAGCGCGGTTAATGAGGTCAGCACGCTCCTTCCCGTCTCCCGCCCCTCCGCGGTGGGCGCGGCGCGGCACACTGCGACATGCCGCCCTGCCTGCCTGTGTCGTGTGCGCCAGCGCCGCGGTGGGCTCCGCGCGTCGCATTATTGCCGGCGCCATTTGTTTATTATGCTCCTAGTAGAGGACGGTGGTGCGGAGATCAAGAACGGGACGGAACGGGTGCCCGGCCCGGCCGTCCGTGCGGGTGACGCCAGCGGCGGCCGCCGTGGGTGGCCCCGCCGGCAGCCACTTGCTGACCTTTCGTGCTCGCCCTTTGGCCTTTCGAAAGATAGCAGCTCTCTCTTCCTTCTCCCCGCCCGGACCCAGGTGGTAGCATGGGGCGGACGCACAGGGGGGCAAAGTGGGCCATGCCCCCCCCCCCTCAATTTTTGGAAACCTCTTATATCTACTTTTCGTATATTGTTAAATATAGAAAAAATTAAGAGTTAGAGTGGGCTAAAACTAACATCCCAGCCCATTTCGGCCTCCTCCCCCTGCGCGTCCTCCACCTTGGGCCATTTTCCTGCGCGCGTCCTCCTCGTCGGCCCGATTCGCGCAGCCCAATTCGGCCTCCCCACTTCCCAGCCCCAGGCCGACACCCCGCTGGCCGCTGCCCTAGCCTGCCCGACCCCCGACGCCGCCACGCCGCCAAAACCAATTGAGGAATATGATAAGAATATCCAAGACCAAGTGAGAAGGGCTTATATTTTGAATGGTCCGTGCCAACCAAAAGGTTAAAATTTCCCTCGCAGACAATATGGCCAAAGATTAAGATCCTTTTAGAGAGGAATGGTATGACACATATGATTGGTTAGAGTATAGTGAGTCAAAGGATGCATCGTATTACTTTTATTGTTTTCTTTTTAAGCAATCAGAAAAGGGTGATAAATATGAAGCTTTCACTAAAGTTGGGTTTAATAATTGGAAAGATGCAATTGAAAAGTTCAGATCTCATGTTCGTGGTGTTAATAGTGTCCACAACAATGCTCGGTTGCATTTTGATTATTTTAACAATCAAAGGCAAAACATAGATAGTCTCATGTCTAGTGCTAGTCGTGAGCTGAGGAGTTCTATAAAATTCGTTTGATTTCTGCATTGGCTTGTACAAGATTTCTGTTGATGCAAGGCTTAGCTTTTCGTGGTCATGATGAGTCAGCTAGTTCGTTAAATAAGGGAAATTTTCGAGAGTTGATTGATTGGGTGAATGATAAAATTAAGGAAGTGATGGATGCTTTCAATCGTGCTCCAAGAAATTGCATTATGATATCTCCACATATTCAAAAAGATCTTGCAAAAAGTTGTGCTCAAGAGATCACAGAGAGAATCATTGGAGAAATTGGAGATAGGAACTTGTCTATTCTTATTGATGAATCACGTGATATTTCTGTTAAAGAACAAATGGCTGTGCTATTGAGGTAAATATCTTTGTAGTATAGATGATATTGTCTCTTTATGTTGTCTTGCCTAGCTAACTAATTTTCTGTAATGTAGGTATGTCAATAACCAAGGCCATGTGGTGGAACGATTTCTTGCTCTCAAGCATGTCAAGGATACTACATCAGATGCTCTAAAGGAAGCTCTTTTGGCCCTTCTAGATCATCATGGCTTATCTATATCCAAGATTAGAGGCCAAGGATATGACGGAGCATCAAACATGAGAGGTGAATTCAATGGTGTACATGATTGATATGGAGCTTAAATTCTACTTAGTGGTATGTCTACTTCTTTTATTCCTATAGTTTCCTTCTTTGAACTTTTGCCACCAGACGGTCTTGTTTGATTTTAGTGTGCTCTTCTTGGCCCCCCTTGATTCTCGTCCTGCGTTCGCCACTAGCATGTGTTCGTAAAAGCTGAAAACAGTAGGAACCCATTCGCGTGTTCGCCGGAAATAAACCCGTTCCGCCGTTCGCGCACACAAGTGGGCTGCATCTCCACGCTCAGAAACTCCAACGGACGTGCCTCTAGCTCCCGTGATCCCGTCCTCCTCGAGACGGAACACAGAGCAAGCACACCAGCTCGTCCCGTCTCACGTGTGTACGCCTCGGGACCAAGAAACCCGAGGCCTACGCCACCACCAAATTCCCGGCTACTCGAATGCAGCTCGCACGCCAGCCAATACTACTCGCGAGAAAGAAATCTCCTTGCTTTCAGTGCCCAGGGCAAAGCCCAAGCAACAAAGCAAGCGGGCGGCAGCACAATCAATCCATCCACGACGCGATCCCAATCCCGACGCCTGCCCTGTCTGCCCGCCCTTGCCGGGGTTGTATTTTTTTTTTCACACGAGGCTCCGGTTCGGCCCGGTGCAGTTTTGTCACGTCTGTTTGACCCCGCCGGCCGGGCCGGCCAGCGAAACCCGCCGGCACTTTCTCCCGTGCCGGCTTTCGGGGGTTTTGCGTTCCCGGGGACGGCGGGTTTTTTCTTTTTCCTCTTTTGTGGTTTCGCACGGTCAGAGCTTCGCCTCGGTTTGGACGGCGCGGCGACACGGGCTTGTGGGGCAGGGTGGAGTGGAATGGAGAGGGTCTATTCCTGCCGAGTGCTGAGCTGTTTGTGTGTGTGCACGAGCGGCCTTGGGCGTCGGTGCTCTCTGCGTGTCGTGGGATCGGGGAAGGTGGTCAATCTACGGAGGAATCCCGGGTTTGCTGGACATGTGTTTGGTGTGCCTGGCTGACCGGTGGGGCCGCGCAGCAGCAATGATTGACGGTCAATACTAGGACTCCCAGCCGTGATCCAGCGGTTTGACCAGAGTGTTCACTGTTCTCAGTCTCACCATGCGTAGGGGTGTGGCTTGGTACCCAGGAGCAGAGCAATTCTTCGTAGGAAAAAAAATTACTTGAACAATTTGTAGGAGTCATTTATTCGTGGGTCATTTTCAGGAATTGTCAGTTCAACTGGGCCGTCGATGGACGTGGGCTGAAAATGGGCTGGGAATCCGGCCTGACGTAAGACGCCCTAGGCTTTGATGTAATGCTGATGGAAAAAGTCTCTTTTGCCTCCATCAACTTTGGGCAAAATCCGTTTTTTTCCCTGAATAAGAAAACCTAGATAAATCTTGATAAACCTTGATAAATATAGACGAATCTATAGATAAACCTAGATAAATCTATAACCCAGTCATACATGATCCAATAATCATAAAATTTTTACTACATCTCAATCATATAATGATTATCAATCATATAATGATTAGCCCATCATAAAAATTTCATCATAATTGGATGACGGAAACTGCAGCTATAAATTAATTATAGAAAAGTATATATCTAAAGCTACAGCAAAAAATTGTACTAAAGTATACCATATAATATTTTCACTGCATAGATCTACTCATGTGGAGTCCAAAAAAATTGGATTTCCCATTTTATGATTTTTTTATGACTTACTATGATTTTTCAAAGATTCAGTCAAAATAAACATAAAAGAAAAAAGAAAAACCGCTGCCACGTCAGTGCTCAAATCGCTCAGGAGATCATGTGTCCGGTTTCAGGAGTTCAGGGAGTCCGGTCGGACGGTTTTGTTGTTCAGGGAAAAACAGATTTTGCCCAAAGTTGAGGGAGGCAAAAGAAACTTTTTCCAATGCTGATTATCCCTCCTTATTAACTGGGCCAGCAATTTCTAGGCCGGGCCTAAGTCAAAAAAATAAAAATCTTTCAATGGAAAGGGGACCGTCCTCGTAGGTAGGAGGATGGTACCTTTCCCCATCTCGCCTCGCAAAAAAAAAAAACTTTCCCCATCTCGCAAAGCGAGATCACGAATCAACACGAACAATCTATCCTTTCCTTCAAAAATCATGCGATGCGATCCTTCTTCTGATCCTTCAAGCCTTCGGCCAGATAAAAACCATGCAAAAACCAGAAACGACAACGAAGCGATTGGGCACGGAACTACGGAAGAAACAACAAATAAAGTAGCAGACTAAGGTTTACCCATTCGACTGAATATACCACATCACATCCGTTCAAAAAGAAAAAAAAAGAATATACCACATCACATGATCCGCGTACATAAAAAAATTATGAGGACGACGACCCGGTGATCCCTAATACACCTGATCGAGGAGATGGCTGCCATGCTATTATGTTAGTACTACCACTACCACTGCTAGTTGTAGTAGAGCTCGAGGCCCATGCCGTCGTGGATCTCGTAGTCGGCGAGGGTGATGTGGTCGTTGTAGATGGTGTACCACTTTTGGATCCGGATCTTGTCGGCGCGCGTCCCCGTCTGCGCCGCCACCAGCGCCGCCACCAGCCGCTTTAGGTCGCTGATCGTGTCGTCCTCGTTGCACTTGACACGAACCTTCTTCCCCAGCCGGTCGTTCAGCACCACCTTGATCATCTCGCCCGTTGCCCTCCCTTCCGAGTTCCGGCGGCGGCGGCGGCAGCAGAGAACGCGCCGGGGAGGAGACGTTCGCGATGCCGCCGGGCGGTCGAGGAAGGAGTTCTTATCAGGGGATGAACGCCTGGTAGGTCGGTTCGAGCCTCGCGTCGGCACCGCCGTACCAAACCGCGCTCGCTCCGGTTCCGCCCCAGTTTTCCTCAACTGCTACGCGGATTATTTCTTTCTTTTTCTCACCTATAAACGTGAGCCGCACGGATTTCTCACCGCATCGGAATAGGAAAGCCCGCGTGCCTGCGGAAGCGAAGAGCTCTGTGTTATCAGCATCGGCGTTGGAAGAGCACCGCCTGCGATTCCCTCCATGTAATCTCTGTTTTTCTCGGAACAGTTTGGGCCTAATATATGGGTACGGCCCAGTTTTAATTGTCTTGCACATGGTGCCCCTTTGGCCCATAGTTGATCGTTCCCGTTGATCAATAATTTATCGTCGTACGAAAGGGCCTGTAGGCTAGTGGTTACAAAAGTCTAGTAACATTTGAGGTCCTAGGTTCGACTCACCATGTGAGCGAATATTCTGAGATTTAACGGCTTCGTGCTTTCAGTGGTAGGCGACGTTCCCGTCGACAGCGAGGCGCCTGTGGTGACTTCGTCAATCTCGAGGATTTGCCGGCTCAGTCTTCGAAGATGTTCATATGGATAGGGTTTGCGTACATGTGTTCATAAGGGTGTGAGTGTGCGTATGTTGGTTGCGAGTGTCTTAGTTGTACTGTGTAATCTCAAAAAAAAACATTGTCGTCATGTGCGAAAGGAAAAGATCCTAGCAAATTAGGGGTGTCAAATCACGGGTCAAATATATATACCCCTAATTACAATATGGTCAAATCACGGGTCACCGCTAATTAGGGGTGTCAAACAAAGACAGTTTATAAAACCAACCCCAGAACCCGTGCTAGGATTCTGACGAATCTAACGAGGTATTTGACCGCGTGATTTGACTGTAGCATCGCTGTAGCCAATCATCGATTAATTACTATTATTAAATTCGTCGCGAAAAGTTACACCCATCTCTAAAGAGATTTTGCAAATAGACTTCATTTAGTACCTCATGCGGAGCCTAGAAGTGGTCTTCTATAATCTCTAGAAGAGAAACCAAACAAGGCTGTTGTAATTAAACTATCAAGTTTTTGGGAGGAAATTACATAGACAGCAGCCGTTTGAACGCATACGAGCTCTTAAAAGATGCGAGAAAGGTGATGGCCACCAGCCCACCAACTCCCTACGACTACAGAAATATATATATCCCTTTCCTTTCGCACATGACGACGATGAATTATTGACCAACGGGACATTATATTGGGGGTACTATATCCACAGCATTTGCTTGACCTCTCCCAGTTCTTCCCCACACGCCACCTCCGTCTAGGTCGCCGGCCGCCACGCGCCTTGCTCAACTCCAGTGATCATCTGATCAGATCAGGCCGGCGGCGGGCCAAGCGCAGGGACCGGCCGGGGTGCATGAACCTCTCCGGCCGGGCACGCGGTGGCTGTGGCGAGCGCTTTCGTCGGCATCAGGGTTGATTGAGTGGCGGCCGTTCGTCGGGCCTCGGCGGAGGAGGCAAGTCCCGCACCACCAATCTCAGTATTTCTCTCCCTTACCTCTTCTACTCTTATCCTCACACGCTTGTTATTGCTTCTGCCTGTGCTGATTGGTACACAGGGAGAAGAGATGGTGAATCCATCCAAGATTATCGAAACAGCCGCGGGAGGCTGCCTGGGAACTCTGGTCACGAAGCTCGCTTCCCTGACACTCAGTGAGATCTCCCAGCTGAGTGATATCTCCGGCAACATCGACTGGCTGAAAGAGGAGCTGCAGATCCTGCACGCCGTTCTGCTAGATCTGTCAAATGAGGAGAATCCTAGCCACCAAATGAAGCTCTGGAAGAACAAAATAAGAGAGCTGTCATATGACATCGATGATGCCATCAGCGGGTTCCTGCTCGCCTCGAGCAAGGAGCAAGATCCCGGACTGCAGCACGACCCAGGCTTCGTTGACCGCATCATGGCGACCATTCGAAGCTGCACCGACCGAATCAGAAGCTTACCCTCTGATTTCGGGATCACCCGAGAGATCAAGAAGCTCAAGGATCGTGTTAGTGCGGCAGAAGACCGGCACAAGAGGTTGAAGACAGGGACGAACAGTGATGCTGGCCCAAGCTATGATGCTATTCCTATCCGGGATGTTGCTCAGTATGCGGATCCAGCTAGCCTCGTGGGCATTGATTCTCCGAGAGAAGAGATCGTCCGCAAGCTCAGTCTCCAGGGGACGGACTCTTCAGTGAATCCGCGCATGGTGGTGGCCATTGTTGGATTTGGAGGCCTAGGCAAGACTACTCTTGCTAAACAGGTTTTCGACAAAATTGCAGGGAACTTCCGCTGCACAGCTTTCGTGCCTGTGTCAAGAAACCCTGATATCAATAAGGTTCTGAGAGATATATTGTTGGATTTCAATTGTGGCGACTCGGCCGAAGCTCTACGACAGCTTGATCAACGGCAACTCACAAATAAGCTCAGGAAATACATCGAAGGGAAGAGGTAAATATTAAACACAAGTTTTCCTCGTGTATTTTTTCTTAGCCTGCAAGTTTTTCAGCATTTCAATTATTTATCTATTTTAGGCCAATCGGTTGTTATTAGTTTTTTTTGCATAAAACGTACGGCATAAAGTACTCCTTTGGCCACAAAGTGTCGTTTAGGACATCGTTACAGTCCTTAATGTGTTACTTTTGACCACTAATATTTGTTGTAACATATTGATGAAACATAGTTAATTTATACTTATAAATCTACATTTTAAGACAAATCTATTCATATCATTTTCAAAGAAACATGATATATGAAAGAATTTTTTGATCTAAATAACATCCCGTTGGATTTTACAAAGATCTAACGGTCTACTAACTCCTATCTATTATATATGGGCTTTGCTTCGGTACATCGAAATGACTGTGGACCGTTGATCTAATGTCATATTACCTCCTAGGAGGTAATAGTTTTAGTTTCATTTTAGTCAAAAGTAGAGAATTAGATCCAACTTCCATGCATGATTAGTTGAGATCTAATATTTCTATTTTTTTCCCTCATCACCTGGCCGGTCATCTCCTAGCTCAAATCACATCACACGTTTGCTTTTTCCCCTCTCATCAGGCGACATTTGCAAATCCTATCTCATAACATGGATTTGGTAGAAAAGAGTTCACCTGGCCAGTCATATCCCTAACATGGATTTGGTAGAAAAGAGTTCACCTGGCCAGTCATATCCCTAACATGGATTTGCAAATCACGTCATGCACCCATGCATGTATGTAACGTTTGCTGATTTTGCCTGTCGCAGCATGATATCTTACAGTTAAGATCTATTAGGCGAAATATCTTGTAATTAGCAAAATGTACGATGGAATCAATCTATCTGATTTTTCTCCAAGCCATCAGAAACATGTTTGTACACTTTTTTTTTATTCTAACGTGACAACAACTAAATGTAACATGCGGGTAGTAGATTGAAATTGAACCACCTCCGAGTAAAAAGGGTCCCAGCCCATGCTAGATTCCCCTGCGTGCATGGCCGCATGCGCTTACCGACACAGCATGTAAAATCTTTTTTTGCATTTTACCGACACCATTAGTAATATCTTAACCATTAGTACTTGTGTATGAAATATGTCAAATCATATGGTCAGTGTTGTGCTCTATGGTTTGACATATTTATTATTTTTTTAAATATCGCTTCGTTGGGTTTCGATCGTTTTCGATCAGTCTTTGACCGTATATTTTCGTTTCCAAAATTACCGCAATACCGATACCATTTTTATTTCCGATAATATCATATCATTTCGCTTCCGATGAAAAAATGTGAAAGTGAAAATGATAGAGCCTTTCGCCGATCGTTTCCGATCGTTTTCATCGCTAAACACCTTCATGCAAACCGTGCAAACAATGCACCTGATATGTTCCCATAATAAATATCTAATTAAAGAATTAGATTCATCTATTACTATATTAATAAGAAAGTGTTAAGAACCAACAGGCTAGCTTTGAGATGTGTGCTAGATCATCTCAGTTAGGTTTAGCTTTTTGGGTTTGTTAGGTTATGCAGGTTGTATTTGCCATGAAGGAGCAACACACATGTATATATAGGACACTGTTTGCCTTTTATGTGATTGTGGACTAAAAAATAGGTCCATTATCCAACGGTAGATAGTTCGTTACTTTAATTAGTTTGTATAGTATATATGTCTCAGTTCGCCTGCTTTCTCTCTTGTTGTATGCCTCTTTAAGATTTATAATATGATGACCATATTAAATTGTACAACAGGTACCTGGTTGCTGTTGATGACATATGGAGCAAAGATGCATGGAGGATTCTAGGTAGTGCACTGTTCAATAATAATAATGACAGCAGAATAATTGTCACGACACGCAAGAATGACGTTGCTGAAGAATGCTGCTCTTCTAGCATCGATCATGTCTACAAGATGGATCCTCTTGACAAGAATGACTCAGAAAACTTGTTCGTAGAAAAAGCCTTTGGCCGCAAAGGATGCCCTCCTAATCTGAGAGATGTTTGTGGTAAAATCTTGAAAAAATGTGCTGGGTCTCCACTAGCCATCATAACCTTGTCTGGTTTGTTGAGTAATAAGGTGACAGTATCTCAGTGCGAGGAGGTGCTATATTCTCTGAGTAATGCAGTTCCGGAGGACTCTGATGTTGATGCGATGAGAAAGATATTATCTTTCAGCTATTTCGATCTTCCTCATCATCTAAGAACATGTCTATTATATTTTAGCATGTTTCCGGAAGATATGAAGATTAGAAGGAAGCGTTTGGTAAATATGTGGATTGCTGAAGGGTTTGTTCATTGTAGTGATGGAAGAAGTAAAACTGAAATTGCTGGTCATTATTTTGATCAGCTCATTAGTAGAAACTTGATCCAGCCGGTGGACATACAGTATGACGGCCAGGCACAGGCTTGTCGGGTTCACGACACTATTTTGGATTTCATTGTGTCTAAATCCCTTGAAGAGAACTTCGTTTCGTTTCTTGGTTATTATCAGTTGGGCAGACCAGATGACAAGGTTCGTCGCTTATCTATCCATTACAAGGAGTTCCGAGATGGCGCAGGACTTTCAGGACAGGATCTATCTCATGTCCGGTCACTTTGTATTTTTGGGGAACCTCTGCACAAGACTTGTACTGTTTCTCTTCGGGGGCTGACTAATCTGCGAGTTTTAGATGCCAAGGATGGTTCCCCTTATTATACAGAGCGTTCTAATGGATTTGATGTGTCAAGGTTTCCTCATATTGATTTTGATGTGTCAGTCTCTCCTCACCTGAAGTATTTGGACATGTATGAACTTATGCCGATGGTAATGTCAAGAGAATTTTACACAAGGGAGGTCTTAACAGGGATTGCAAACCTGCAGTATCTAGAAACACTGGACTTAAGCACTGCCGATGTAACGGAGTTGCCGTCTGATATTTACAAACTTCAGCATCTAGTGCGTCTGTTCATCCTACCAGACGTCAAACTGGCCGCTGGCATTGGACGAATGGAGGCCTTGGAAGAGCTGAAAAAGATCTCTATATACAGCTTCTATTCACTGGAATTCCTGCAAGAACTAGCCCAGCTAACCAAGCTGAGGTCAATTCACATTCGCATAGAAGATGGTCAGATCGGTCTTGAACAGGAATTGGTCTTAATATCTTCAATTTACAAACTAAGCATGTGCAACCTTCATTCACTTAAGATTGATGTGTTCGACAAACGTGGCGTTGAATATGGCACGTATCCTTTGGCCATGTCTGAAGCCCATTCCTCGCAACATCCTCTACAAAGTCTGAGGAAGTTCAAAATGAGGCACGGCCACCTCACTAAGATTCCAGATTGGATGGGCTCACTAAATCACCTTGAGAAACTAGTGTTGGAAGTCCGAGAAATGGAGCAGAAAGATCTTGATATCCTAGGAGAGTTGCCCAGCCTACTATACCTCTTTTTTGCAGTCATTGAGTGCCCTAAAGAAATGTTAACTTTCAGGGAGAGCACAGGATTCCATTGTCTGAAGTATTTGGAAGTAGGCAATTTCCGTAATGGAGCGGTAATGCTGGAGTTTCAAGCTGGATCTATGCCGAGGCTTGAATACCTAGAACTTCGCATACACACGTCCGACAGTACCTTATGTGGCTGTTATGTTTCGGGCATTGAGCACCTTAACATGCTGACCACGGTTCGCGTTCGGATTTTAGAGGAACTGAATCAGGATGGGGTGGCGACAGATGTCGAGTCTGCTATTACGAGTGCAGTCGACAAGCTTCCAAACAATCCCACACTCAGTATTGAGGTGTGCTCAGTCGTCCTGCAACACGACAAGGCCTATAACATGCGTGTCGGGCGGAGGAGGAGCAGGCGGTTTAGTATAAGTAAGCGGAGGCATATATAAACGTTACTGCAGGTAAGGGTACTTCCATTCCCCGGAAAATATATATACTGTGGTTGTGACTTGTTTGCAGCATTATCTGTTTCACAGCATAAATAATTTGCCTCATGCTCTCAGTTGACGTGCGGCGTAGATAGATTCTATAGAGTTGGATCACTTAACCTTGCTAGATGTAAAGCATACTGCACCGATGGTGGATCAAATGCTACTTGTAGATGGCAGAGGATGCTAGTATTATTCTCATCACTTTGCAAAACTTAAATAATAATGCAATAGGGAACTCTGCACTTCCTTACATATACTCACTTCTGAAACTCGCAACATGCTATGAATTTGTCGTGCCAGGACTTTTGTTTTGCTGTTGTTCTGGCTTAAATAAATAAATATGCAGTCACATCCATGTGTTATATCAAACGTATATATGCCACTCCTTGTACTACTAATGCTAATTCTCTGCTCTCTTGCAATTGCGAGTGCCTTGATTGTGCATTCGTGACTGTTGGGAGACCCAATGCTGCAGTGCCTCCTATTACCTGCTGACACATTTTTCATGTGCACCTTATTTTACTACAGGACTTTTCACTTTGTTGCTAAGCACAAGCAATACTCGTGTACTGAATTACTGCTACTCATTTGATGCAGTTCTGGGCCTTTGGGGTGCGGCATGCTAAATTGATGATCAAGGGTGAGCCTTTGAAGGTTACATTGTGGTTCTCCGGGTTTCATGTGCTCGTCAGCAAAGAAAAGGACCATCACTTCTACTACTGTTTGTGTTAGTGTGACAGCTGCGCGAGTTTGTTGTGATGCTTGCATGCTTGTTAGTCTTAAACCTTGAGGTATATCTGCATTTTTAAATTTGAAACTGGTAGCATCCAGATGTATGTTTCGCTCTATTTCTGTGCTTGTACGTTGAACATTGTCTGTATTTCTGTTACACCTACTTTCGGATTCTGTAAAACTATGTGTGTGCGCATTGAGAATTGAGGATTCTTTGAAGAAATTGTGTGCATGTACTGGTTACCAGGCCAATCATTCTGCTTCAGCATTCAGACTGAGTTGGCTTCTGAAATGTCATGACAGAGCATATGCACAAACAAGCTCCCGTTTTTGTTATTACTGGGCTCCGAGCTGTGTTTGGGAGAAGGGATGTCATCTGCAGTAAATTAAAGGTCGTCGGACAGTGTTGACTCCGTATCCTTGATTACAGAAGATAGGATTACTAGTACCGATGCAAGTTTGTTCTTTAAAAACACATTTGTGATGCTTAACTGAACAGATAGAGAATGCTATTGTAAACCCAGCCATTTCATACTGGATTATTATCATCCTGTATGATGTTACGAAGAATTTCTAAAGGCTCAAAGCCGAAGGCATGCAGGCTTTTGCTAGGCTTGCACACGCGGCCATTCCATTCCACGAAACGCACAATGCCGGTGCACAGAATGGCTTTAACTTGGACTTGGTAGGTTAGGTTAGGATTGGTAATAAACGAGACACATTCATAGAACACATGGTGACGAGGATCGCAGGCGGTGCTAACCTGACCTTTTGGCACCAGCAACCACACTAAGAATGTGGCAACTATGGTTGATACTTGATAAGCTGTAAGGAGAGGTAAAATCTTGACTATGAACATATAAAAAAAACTTGACTATGAAATCTGGACCAATTGTTGGGAAATGTTCTCGATATGGACAAGAAATAACTCTGTGTGGCGTATGGTCACCTTATTTGTGTCTTCCCTTTCAAACAATAGTCATGTGCCTGCTTAGTCGCTGCGCAGTACGAGTCGAGTTGATCCGGCTGGTGCTCGCCCTGGCAGTTCGTTGTTACCAACCGTGTGCTAGATAATAGGCAGTGACGCTTAAAAAAAATACACACGGCCATCGCTCTTTTTTTAAAAAAAAAATAGAAAAGAGTAGCAGTTTGTGCACTACATGGATGTTGCCCGGCAGCACAATGTCCCTCAGCCACGGACGCGAGATGAATTCGTGCGCACGGGTACAGTACACGTCGGATGGATGCACGCGGGACAGGCCTGCGTGCTGGCCTGGACGATCACGGCGGCCTTATCCGCCGTACGGGCGGCGATCAATTATTGATCGCTGTGGCGCCGAGTACTCCTGCTAATGGGGCGGGGTTTGACGGATTTTTTGGGTGGGTTTTAATACGGGTACTATTGGATGGGTGGAAACGGATGACACTATAAAACAGGTTGGGGCGGGTTGGGTTGACGACACAGACGGATTGGGACGGGTTGGAGCGCTATGGTAGTAGATCGGCGCGTAAGTCGCATATCATCTTTTGTCGTGACTTCGGATTGGGGCGGGTTGGGGCATTGGGCCGACGGGGTGGGTCGGGGCGAGTGGTAGTTAGGGCTCTTAAAATATGGGTATGAGCGGATTTGGGGCGGGGTCAACCCCATTAGCAGGCGTAGCGCCGAGAGAACTCGCCACCCAAAAGGCTACCCCAGAGACAGAGAGGTCGCAGTGCATGGTCGTCATGCAAAGATTGCCTTGCTAAACCTGATATTTATAGCTGCCTGGACCGGTCAGTGCACTGACCGGATGGGAACACGGTCAAGGCGATGACTGGAGGATGACACGGCACTGCTCTGTAAGCAACGGTAAGAGCAGGATTAGTTTCTTCGGTAAGCAAGCAAGGGCTGTTATTGGCGAGACTTTCTGGCCAGGGGTGCCCTGCCAATGGTATCGTCGCGAAACGGTTGGCGCTTGCCGGGGATGACGGTTGACGACGGGTGCTAGTGTGCTAGCCTAGGTTGGTTCGGCACCACAAAGACATACGTATTCCTTCTTGCTGCAGACAAGGATCCTCTGAATTTGCAGCTGGGGTAGCGCGCGCGCAGGCTGATGAGATCACCGATGATTGATGTCCCTGCAGACTTGCAGAGGTGAGTGGAGACAATGCGCTTGAAGAGAAACAGGTCAGAACAGCCGGCTCAGTACATTTAAAATCTGCTCCACGACAATCAGTTTTTACAGTCGACGGATAGCGACAACGAATTGGCCGCTATGCATAGCAGCATATTTGCATGACGCTCTACCTAAACTTGTAACAATGTCATACACGACGACGTCACCTGCTAGTGTTTTGCATTCTGTTCAAACATATATGTGATCCACTAGCGAATCAACGGATGAACAATCTTACAAGTACAACAAGTCAAAGAATCTCTCCTGTCTCTCTCTCCCAGATCTCCTCCCAACAACAAAAGGGTAACGAAGACGCTGTTAAATGTCACGAAAATCCAACATCAACTGCACTACTCCTAGATGCAGTAATCAACTAGCAGTCCCGATCGAAAGCTAAATCCTCTGTCGTCGAAGCGAAGCAGCTAGCTATGCAGTGGCGCCCGCAATTGGCGCCGTACAAGTCACGGTCACGGTCACGGTCACGGTCACGGTCAGTCCTGGAACCCGGTGGTCCGCTTCCAGACCGCGTCCCGCACCTTGAGCGTCCTGCCGACGCCCCCGCCCCCCTCGTGCACCGACAGCGACGCGGCGCGCCGCCGCCACGCGAGCTCGTGCGGCGGGATCACGCCGTCGGCGGCGGCGTCCTCGTCGTCGCCGACGCCGACGCCGTCGTCCACCTCCCAGTCGTCCCCGGCCGCGGCCGCGGAGCCCGTGTGGTGGGCCCGGTACTCGCCGGCCAGGATCTTGGACCAGTCCGGGATGTTCACCGGCAGGGACCCGTGCGCGGCCCGGCCGGCGGCGCCCGCCAACGCCGGCGCCGCCTTCCGCGCGGCCGCCGCCACCGGGAGTTGGCGGGCCCGCGGCGCCGGCGCGGCGCTCGGGGCGAGCGCGCCCCAGATGTCAGACTCGTCGAACTCCTCGCCCACGCCGGTGGAGGTACGCGCGCTCCGTGGCCGCCGACCGCGTGCTCCTCGCCATTACGAAACTGCCACCACGTGCTCCGTGGGTGACCGAGACGGATCGCAGCGAGCGGTGTGGAAGCAGAAGCACTAGAGTGGTGAGACCAACGAGAGCCGGGAGGGATTGGAGGCGGAGAAGAAGCGCCCGCGTGGAGTGGAGAGCTGGAGAGGGAGGGAGGGGGAATCAGCGCGTGCGCCGGTGGTTGGGCCGCAGATTTATACGCGCTGGCGCTGGCTGGAGGGGCCGAGAGCTGAAAGCGGGTGGAAACGGATAAGGCCGCCTGAGCAACTCCTGGATCGCTAATTCGCGCTCGTGCCGCTGCGCGCTGGGCCCAGCTAGCAGCGAGTTGGGTTAGGGAGGTGCCGCCACGTTGGTGGACGACCGGCGGCCGATAGAGGTGGTGGGCCCAATGCGTTTTTGTTTCGGATAGGCGGATCAGCATTCAGCAATTTAAATAAACAAAAATACTCGGGCGTATGTGATGACTGGAAAGAAGTCAAGTCTATACCCGCACCAGGTCACCTCAAACACATGAGCAGGAGAGTTTCTACTCACTCGTTCCAAATTATAGGTCGTTTGATTTTTTTGACACCAAATTTGACCACTCGTCTTATTCAAAAAATTTATAAAAACATAGTCAAATTTAACTCATTCTTGAAGAACTTGTATTGACTAGTAAGTTGGCCCGTGCTAATGCTACGGGTTAATAAAATAAACATATTTAAGTGCAGCACCATATAATTCTACTCAAAAAAATACATACAGGGCTATGATAAGATCAGGAGCCCGAGTAAATAACCACGCCAACATTGCCACCGTCCGCCCAAGCTCCGCCTCCACGTCACCGGCTCACCTCGACCTCCCTCCGCTCGAGCTAGTTATAAAAACCGAATCCCCATGGGTCCCCAATGCTCATGCTCGCTTTACATCTGCACGTTCGCCGGTGTACTCGCCGGAACGCCGCCACGCCGCCGCTTCGACCCGCCTGTGCCGCCGCGGGAGCGCCGTGCGCCGCCCTTCTACTGATAGGCACATTGTGTGCCCAGCTAGCATGTGTGCCAGGATTGTTTATCCAGCAACCATCAGGGTCATTACCAAAGGCACATTGTCTTGGATGTTGGTGATACCGCTAAGTGCCTCTGTCTTGGATGTTGGTGATATCGCTAAGCGCCGGCCGTTTCTGAGTAGGCATGTCCATAATAATCCAACACAGATGGACCTTAACATACCTTCATAGGAAATCAGAGAGTCATGTGCTTACTCTCGGAGAGAGAAATCACAGGGCAACCAGGATTATTACACAATCTCATTAGATCAAATCTAATATATATATAGTAGCTCTATTTTACCTCCTGGGTATAGAATAATTATTCTGTACCCGAGCCGCACCGTCGCCCTCCGCGGCTCCGCCATCCGGGCGCGCGCCCGATGCCGCACGGCCGCCGGGCCCCGGTTTTCTGACGTCGTGCCCCACCTCCTATGCGGTTTTGCTCTGCCCGTCCCCCCTGCCCCACCTCCTAGGCGGTTTTGCTCTGCCCACCCCCCCCCCCCACACACAAAGACCCAGCTCGCCAGATCCCGACGGCACCCGACGCCGCCGCTCCCGATGGCACGTTCCCTCCTCCCGACGCCGCCCCTCCTCCCGACGCCGCCCCTCCTCCCGATGGCGCTCCTCTCCTCCGACAGCACTCCCTCCTCCCAGCTCGCGATCCGTTTCCCGACACCGCTCCGCCGTTCCTCTCCTCGCCGATCCCGTGACTGGCGCCGCCCGCCGCCAGCTGCTGGCCATCCCCCGCATTCAAGGCGGCGCCCTCCCGTTCCTGTCGCCGCTCGCTCCTCCCATCGCCGTTCCGCGAGTCCGATCCGTCCTCCCGTCGCCGTCGATCCCTTTCCGCCTGCCTTACGATCAGGTGATTCCCCTCCGGCTCAAGGTCCTCTTCAATTTCCTCATCTTTTGTTGTTTGTTGGTCCTGACCATGTAACCCTACAGAGGTTTACTGTTGGTTGTGTTCATGAAACAAGGAATAAGAACAAATGTAAAAGCAAACTATAGATGGAGAAACTTCGATTCCAGTCAGATATTCTTGTTAGTCTGCTAGCGTGTGCTGATACTTGAGCCTGGGAAAAAGGTTCAATTCTTGTTAATCTTAAAGAGCTTGCAGAATGCCAAATTATTGGCTATCTGTTTTCAACTAGTATGTGCATAGTTAAATTGTTGGTGGGTTGGATGCTACTGGCATATTTGTCTTATACTAGATCTTATTTTTAACGAGAGAAGTTCTGGAGGTGTGTTTGAGGCTGCCGCTCTGTTAGTCTATCTGCCCTGCAAGTATGAGGATAGTTGGGTATGTGAAAATGGGCCTTCTTACAGTTCTATGCAATTGGGGATCTGCGCTAGTGATAGATTTGGATAAAGATAAGTCCTAAAGTGAATTTAAGTTTCATAAGTGGATTAATGCAGGTTACATTTTGATCATATCTCCTTTTTACAGCATCCATCATGCCAACCAGACAACATCTTGTGTTTGTGGTTCATCCTGCATCACAACACACAATTAACCTAACAAAACAACCCTGACTTATAGAAATTCAAAGATAATTGCTTTATATAGAAATTCAGGAATAGGAACCACAGAAAATGATTGTGTCAAATACTATTGATATTACTGGAGCTATAATAAACTTGAGTAATCCATAAATTATCTCGATTACTTGTTTGTTCACTATGTAATTGGGTCTAATACTCTAGGTCTAGTCTAATGAACTGTTTCCAAAACCGGCTAGCCTGTCAAATGCTTATATGGTCCAACCTGAGCCATGGAGGCCCGATCTGAATCAACACACGTGAAAGGAAAAGATTCTTCACGGGATTGCCAGGCTGGGAGTCTCTTTGCTAAGTAATTGCTACCTTGATTTGTGAAAATGAAAACAGAAGCTGATATTGAGATATACAGATCTTAATCCTTTAACTTACGATATGGTCACATACCACATGGAAGGAAACTTCCACAATAAATCTGTCCACAAATGGTTTTGCTTTTATTTGTTTTATAGTACTGGTAGTGGTAGTGGATCAGTATACCTCTGCTTAAACCATATATTCTCTGGCCTAGCTGTTAGGTCCTGTGGGTGTTAAGAAGGAAAAAAAAATCTATTTTTGTTTCCATTCGATATAGTATCAACATATTTTATGGTCTTTCTTATAGTCATTAAAAGATTATAGAACCAGTAGAGAGATCACCTTTATGACTTACTGGATTAGTCAGTAGAGTGAATGCCAATCTGGACCTTATATTTTAATTGACCCAGTGTTCTAAAAAGTGCCTGATTGGCTGTTTGTGCCTGGTGGTTTCTAGTGCCAGATTTCAGTTTCATTGTTTGTTTTATGATCTTTTGCTGCTAAGTCTAAATGTATATTCTGATAGCTCTGCTTTGCTATTTTCGTTAACTCTTCAGGTAAAGGTTTGGTTACAATGAAGGGTTTTAACGGATCATTTCCTAATGCTGTGTCATCTGCTAAGGTACAAAGAATATGCATTTTCACATGTGGATACCACTGTTGGGGCTATTGTTTAGTGTTTACCAATATCTCATATTGATAATTTTGCCTTCTCTGCTCTAGATATTTGCTGTTCTTGCTGGTGTTCAAAGTTTGGTAGCCTGCTCTTTGAGAAAACTATGTGGAAAAGATGATAGTTTGTCTTCGGGAATACGTGCATCTCAATTGAAAATATTACACTATCATTATTATCATATTTTGCATGTTAACTAGTTTTTTCATTCACATTTGTTATTTGCAACTATGAAATTAACACAATGCTGACTCCTTATTGGAAAGTACATTTGGAAATAAAATTGCTAGAGAGAGAGAGAGGAGCTCGCTGCTGGCGCATGCTGGAGGGAGGAGCAAAGCTCTGTTGTCAGTGCAAGGTTGATGATAATGGCAAACACAACAGGTCGGCTGGGCAGGAAACAGATTGTGACAGCATAAACTTATTCCTTGAGTTGCAAAGTCTGTGTTGTATTAGTGATGCGTTCCTCAGGATTGAAAGTTTAGCCTGCTTCATTAAAAATATTACATTTTGTAAAAACTATTGTTCGTTAGGTGGCTAGTCTCTGATAGGGTCTCTTTTTTGTCAAGGGCCATGTATCTCTGTATGTATGTTCTTTTCTTTGTGATTAAAAATATTCAGCAGAAGCCTCCTTGGTGTTTCCTCGCGGAAACATAAATACCAACAGTTCATACGACTTTTCTTTCACTATTTACTACAAATACGTACTGTTTTATCAATGTCTTCAGCGACAACGAGAGCAAATATAAGACAGTTCCTTTCTCAAGTTGGGTTTTTTATAGTTCAACATGGTATTAGTGATAAGTTCAAATATTTTATGCTTTCTTTCATGATTGTTTATGTAAGAGAGTAAGTAATTTAATCCATGACCTGACATGCCGATACAAACAAATGGGAACTCAATTAGTTGTCATATCACTCAATTCCAGAACTACTTTATCGCCAAAAAAATTTTTTGAGTCACACTTGACATGTTTCACGTCTCTGTGAGAAGAGAGCATCTGCCTTTTGCCTCCTGCACGCTGGGGGAAGTGAACCGCAGCTTTGGCCATTCTCAAAAAAAAAAAAGAAAAGAACCGCAGCTTTGACCGTCAGGCGTACGCGGAGGAAACCGCCTGGGCGGACGCGACATGCGGCCAAAAAAAACAGAGGAGCCGACCCCGCTCGGGTGCGAGGTGGACGCGCGGCGCGCCGCTAGTTGGCCAGGGTATGGATTAATATACCATACCCAGGGTATGGAATAGCGGTGTCCTATTATATATATATATATGTATATATATATATATATATATACAGGAATAGCCATTAGCATGACCAGATATTTCTGAGATTTTTGACAGCAAGATAAGTTAGCCAATATGTATAAAGGAATAGCCATTACCATGACCAGCTGTTTCTGAGAATTTTTACAGCAAGACAATAAGATCGCTTGGTTTGCAGACAATAAGTAAGAGCAAGAAAACCAGCGAGGAAAAGTCTATATGCCATTAAGTATGCGTCCCAAAGGCCTAGCCCCGCATACCTTCATTGTGCCAGAGCTTGAGTTCTAATGCTTAGTTTCGAGAAAAGTCGAGAACATTTAGGTAATAACTAAACATGTCAAGAGAATCAACGCTGAGAAGAAAAATAAGAGTAAATATGAATGGTGCTATAGCATAAGACAAGGACAAATAATGTACATCGGGTACATAGTATATACCAATCAGAGTTTCGAAATGAGGATATGCATACCTTGTCATTTTTCCTTGCTTCTAACTAACTCAAAGATATTATTTTTCCATACATGTCTCTGTGCCAATAGAAAATCAACGGACCATCAATGAATCCCCTTGATGGCAAAAGAATGATTTGAAGAGGCAATGGAAATACAAATATACCTGTTCGGCAGTACTGCTGCAGCACTACGGGTGCACGTTTGGTCTTTGCTTTGTAACCGCAGGTGCTTAGGTTTACAGCCAAATGGCTTAGCAGCTGCAGCCGGCCAAAATATCTGAAACAAACAACTTGATTTTAGAGCATAACAGTACTCATAGATATTTCAATAGACGTAAACTGCACACATGATTGCACAAATCTATCTACTAATTAATTGAGTCCATATTGAAATCCTTCCATTATAAATTTTACAAAACACAGCAATTAGCAAAGGTGTTACATGATGCACGAGGATGCTAATTCATATGCGGCATCAATTATACACAGGCGCAATTTGTTTTAAACAAAGCAGGAGAAATCAATCATTCTTGGGTCGAATCATAGGTACACGTACCGTAAATGTCGGAGATGGGATGGTGGCTGCCACACTCCCTCGCTGGATACCCGTCCTGCTCGCGCCGGCCACAGCTTTGCTCTGCCGGATCTGACAAGAACAGCGAGCAACGAATAGAGGAGGAAGCAGGAAGAGGACGACGTGATAAAGAGAAAAATGCCTGAAACTCGACCAAATCAAAAGGAATCGCTCCCAAACTTTGCACAGGTGATCTCCATGGAGTTGGTAAGCTATCCCGAAAGAGTCATGTCTCAATTCGAACTCACACTCCGGGAATTTCAGATCACGTGCAAGAATGCAGTTTTTTCTCCCCGAAAAGAAATTGGTTCGATTCTTCGTGCTCCTGTTGATTCAATCAAATTCACTCATGGAGTAGCATCAGCACAGGTCTTTGCACGAATCAAACCAACCAAAAGCTCCCCAAACACTTGGATTTAAGAAATCGAGCCAAGAACAAGAAAAACTGCACGTGCCTTGTTGGTGGGTCGTCGCCTCCTCGTCCTCGCTGGCGGGATCTACCGCGGCGGCGGCGGCTGAGTCGCCGGCACTGGCGCGATGTTGGCGGTCCACGCATCCCTAGGGTCACGCGATGTATTCGTGGCCCTCGAGACCCTCAACGGAGGTGGGGTCGCCGGGGTGCGGAAAGAGCCACAGCCTCCAAATCCAGCCGGACTCTAGGGCTTCGCGCCCCTCCCGCCACGGCCTAGCGTCGCTCGGCGGCGACCCCGCGCGGTATCGCCTAGCGGCGGCGACCTCGGCCGCCTGCACGAATTTGAAGACACATACAAGGAGATATGGCAAGAACATTGGACATTGCGTGTTCTGAAATTCGTCGAGACAGATTGCAGCGCTGGGATGAAATGGACATAACTCTCTTGTTCGGAATCAGTTTTGGGCGAATAAGGACTCGTTGGAAAGGAAAATTCGTGCACTTCGCAATGGAGCAATGTTTCAGTACATGTTCTGTTCTGGAAATTGAAAGAAAAAATTCGTGAAGATGAGGCAGCAATGGGACAACGAGGAATTGAAGGAGGCGACGACGATGAGAAGCAAGGATTGGGACCATGACTTAGTACAAGAAGAAGTTGAAGGAAATTGAGGCAACAAAGGTAAAGACACATTGAAGATGATATTCATACATATGAGGGAAGGACTTTAAGAATTTCAAGATGGTCCATCTTCTCCTTCCATGCCTAGCATCATGCTAAACATGGGGGAGGATTTCGTGGACAAGGAAGAAAGATCTCATGGAGTAAGATAATCACGGTTGCCACAAGATGCTCATGATTCTTCTTCCATGCTTAGCACAATGCTTAAGTATGGGGGAGGCCGCGCTACACTTCATTACGAGCATCGAGAAGGACGGTAATTCTTCCTCAACTCTCTCTTTTTCTAAATGCTTGTACATATATGCCTTCAACCATAGATGCAACATTTGTATATATCTCTCAACCTATCACATGGCTTCTAGGAGGACAACCTAGTTTTGTTTTTATTTTCAATAAGTGTAGGATCACCATCACTTTGTGGTCACCACATTGATACATTTTGGCAATGCCTTATGCTTATGGAAAAATGATGAAAGTTGCTGCTTTGTTTTACCTACGCTATGTTGTATATGACTTGACCATTTGCTCTCAATTAAATGGAATTAAAATGATTAAATACCGGCTCTTTTATTTGTGGAGGTTAAATGACTAAATTCTAAACCCACATATTCTATGTTGCTCTTTGATTTAAGTCTACCGATGACCTTATACTTTGTGTTGTTTAATTTGAAAACTTAATTCCTATGCTATCTACATTTGTGAATTTCTTGCAAAGTTCTACCTACCAAAGCCTATAGAAACATATTCTTTCATGATGAAACCTTTAGATTGCAAACTTATATTTTGATGAGTTGGATTAAGATTGATTTCTTTGGTATGAGACTAAGAAGCTGGTCGTTCCGTTTTTTTGTGTAACCTTCTTTTTGCTAGCCTATTTATCCATGCATGGTGAGTTTCTACTTCGGGAATCTTACAAACCTCGCTGGATATCCACCCTAAACCAAAAATATATTTTTGTGATTACCTCCTTGACCACGACCCACTTTGAGTATGGATTATCATTTCGACGGAATCAAAAGAATCAAGGGCATCATATAAAGAAAAGTTTTGGGAGACAAGGCTCCCCGAGATTCAAGTGGTTCTACGAAGAAGAAGGTGAATTTGAGATATTTACCCTAGCTAGTTGGTTCTCCCACTATTCATACGCGAGGACGAGCATTCGTTCAAGCATGGGGGGATGACTGGGTAAGTATTCTATGTTATCAAAAGTTCTAAGGAGCAAAAAGAAAGAAAAAAAAGAGAAAGAAAGAGGAAAATAGAAAAATGATAGAAAAAGAAAAAAAGAGAAGAATAAAATGCTCCTTAGCTCTTTTTGGCTTCATTAATTTTCCAAGTTACTTTGAAGAACTATTCCATACTCAAATCTTCCAACCATGTGCAATCCGATAACGAGAACTTCATTTGTGTCTCGGGATCATCCATTTGCCACTTGCACATGTCCACCTATCTAAATATGTGTGTTTCATCCTTCCCCCTCTCCAATATTATTTTCCAATGGCCTTTTTGACTAGTCTCGGTAATTCCATTAGATCTCTCTCTTAGTTTGATAATATTTCAAGTATAATGTTTTGCTAGGATTGTTTTTACCTACCAAACCTACGAAGATGAGATCAAGATACTTCGGGATTAAGCAAAACAAATGAAGATTTAAGGAAGGATTCCCTATCCTATCCTTTCCTCGAAGATATCTCCAAGATAACGACGTCAAAAGGGGTGCAATCGTGAAGGACATAAACTCTAGAAGATGCGAGGAGTCTGCACGCGAAATGAGGACACGAGACGGCGAAGGAATGAGCCAGGCCGGCCGGTCTAGGCCTATTGGGCCGACCGGCCCAGCCCTTTTTTAGGTCGGTTCGACCTCCCCTTCGACCGGTGGCTTCCTCGGCTTATAAATAGCTCGCACCTTATTCAACTCGAAGCATCCATCCACCCAGAACTCGACGAAAACCTAGGGCCAAGACCGGAGGGAGACGACGGCCGCCGCAAGTCTTCGAAGTTGTCTAGGAGATGGCTTAGGCCGACCCTAGCCTCCGTGGCCTCCCTGCGTGGTTGTGCCATGGTGGAGTTCAAGAGCTAGTTGGATTCATCGATGGTGTGCACATGGCGGTGATGATCCAAACGAATCTATTATGTGAGTAATGATAATCATGTCTTCCGAATCTATTAGCGATCATGTTCTCTCTTTCGATTTCGTTCTTCTCTTTGGGTTTGCTTCATCTTAGATCTATTATCGAGATAGATCGCTTAGCATGATCTTGTAGTCATGGTTGCTAGAGGTCCATGGCGGAACTACCAAAGGGGGTTCGACTTGCTTCAGGGTATCTTGTTGAAAGGGGGTGGCGTCGTGACAGGCCGTTGCCACTTAGTAGGTGGGGTATCGAGGGATCGGATTGGACATTTTGAGTTTAAAGATGCTTTTGATTGAGATGCTTGATTTATCCGCTCGTTAGCTTGAACTACAACTAGATGACGATAGGCCTAGTCATATCTTTGGTTTAGCTATGATTAAGCCTATGTTTATGGATGAGATCAACCTCTACATATCACTCATATCTATTAAAGGTTTACCCTTTATATGCAATCAATGCTTCATGTTAGGATAGATCCATTAGATTAGATGGAAAACCTTAGGTAGTTCTTTGTCGATCCACGGATTGATAAACCTTGGGGGAATACTCTAAGGGAAAAGCTACACGAACCGTGCGCTTGCGGTATACAAATCGGGGCACAATTTGAGTTAGAGCTGCGGACCGTCAGCCCACCTGGGCCGGACTGTCCGCCAGTCACATCTAATTTCCACCAGAGCCAAACATGCTCTCTGGTACGTGTGCGGACCGTCCGCGCTCCATGGAGCGGACTGTCCGTGCTTGTGCAGTCAGCTCTCAACCTTGATCTTTTTCAAATCTTTTCAAAACATCATTAGCCCTCATGCATGCACCTAGACATTTTGAGCAAAATGGCACTAAAGACCCATCAAGCACGAGTACACAACCCCTCTTGATATTACGGCTATCTATCCAACAAATCCGGTCACTTTTCATCCACTAAACGCCTTGTGACCGGTAAAATACAAAAGCCCTATTTTATACCTTTGCCTTGAGCCCGAGCTTTGCTCGTCATCTCCAAAACTCCACGCGTTCACAACCAAATCTCTTTCATCCGTGGATCAACCTATACTCATTATCTCAAATGAAATCGTTAATCCACAAACCGTTGTCATTAATTACCAAAACTCGAATTAGGGGCCTAGATGCTTTCAGGGGGTTCCCCCCGTAGTAGCCCCCGAGGGAGGCTTAGCTTTGCCGAAGGTAAAGCCAAGCATACCTCAGTGTTCGTGCGCATCCGAGCCCCCGAGGGTTCGGAAGGTTCCTAGAAAATAAATAAGTAAATTGTACTCTTTTATTATTTCGGGAAATACGAGTACAAATGGTGTATAAAAGGGTTTGGAATTTCAAGGATAGAAGCGACGTAGCTTAGCCTGATTGTTCCAAACGTTAGTTTTGGGCGTGGTTCGTTGGAGTAGCTACTCTGGGTGCAGCGGAGTTCGTCGGTGGCTCAACTGGTCGGTTCGTCGGTGAGTCTGCCGTGCCGTTTGCCGCGTCGTTGCCCCGCTCCGCTAGCTCGACCATGGAGAACTTCCGGGCGAGACCGTAGTCCTCCTCACTGGAGTCGTCGGAGGAGGCGAAGCAGTAGTCTGCTGCAGCCTGGAACGCCAGGAGCGCTTCACGATCGCGAACTCCGGAGAAGTTTGGGGCGACGCGTTTGTGCACGAAGACGTACCCCTCATCCGAGGAGTCGGGGTACGAGCTGCCAAGTGGCGGTGCCGCGAGGTCGTGGATCGAGATGAGGCGATAACCCGGCAGATCCTCGTGCGCACTCACGTTGGTTCTGACAGATGAAGTGTGGGTCACAGCGGGGCTGTGCGTCCCGGAGGGAAGGGGCGACGTCACGGTCGCGCCCTCCTCGGAAGGCACCGTCGCTGCAGTTGGGGGCGGTGAAGCGGTGATGTCCTCCGCCACAGCGCCGGGCTGCGACCCGCCAGCCTCGACCCATGTGGGGGAGGCAGGGCGAGCCGTTCCCGCGGTCGTTGATGGTGAGGTGACGGCGTCCTCCGTCGCGGCGCCGGACTGCGACCCGCTTGCCCCGCCCATGTGGGGGTGTCAAGGCGAGCCACTCCGCGCCGCGCCATGCGCACTCGCCGCGCGTGTCGGTCCGGGCACCTCCCGCGCCGGGACAGTGGTTACGGCGTGTCGGGGTTGGCTCCGGACGGGAAGATGTCCGTGCCGCAGCCGTCGCCGGTCGCGACGAAGTCGAGACTCCCAAACCAAATCACGTATCCCGCTGGGAGCGGATCCGAGACACCCATGGGGAATGGGTTGGATCTGCTCGCCATCCCTGGAGATCAAATGGGAACAAAAGAGAAATATCACGCAGCGCTGCCCCTACCCGCGCGCCAACTGTCAGTGTCCTGACCCGGCGGTCCGGACCCAATTAGTGATGATGCTGCGTGTTCCTCATCCCAGATGTTGATGCAAGAGGCAATACAGTAACACACGGGTTTATCCTGGTTCCGGCCGTGGGGCCGTACGTCCAGCAAAGGGATGTGCGAGAGCACTGTATTATCTTGCATCGGGGGTGCTTGTAGTAGGGGGTACAAGCGAGGCGAGAGAGGGAGGGAAGCTCCCAAGTCTCTGCTAGAGAAGGAGTTGGTTGAGGCGAGTGCCAATATCGGGGTTCAGAGGAGCGTGTGCGCTCTGCTAGTAGTGCGAAGCGTTGTGTTCTACCGAATGGGCCGACCCCCCTAAGGGAACGCCCGCCTCCTCCTTTTATAAACACAAGGAGGGACGGTGTACAAGCACAGGGGGTCATGAAAGTCGTCGTATTTTCCCCGAATCACGGGGGTGCAGTGGTTGAGCACTGTGGGAAGTAAGGTGTGGGGTATGGCGCTGGGCGTGGCTGTCGTCCTGGGCATCGTCTTTGATCTTGCGGAGATTACGCCGGCATCTTGGCGGTTCCAGCGGGCGACATGGCAGCGTTCCGAGGGTCCTGTAGGCCAGGGTCTTGTCCTGGTCAAGGCCGGAGTCACTTCTGAGAGTCGTGCCCCATGCCGTTCGGGGGGGGTTCCGCGGAAGGGAAAGTACGAAGGAGGTACGGGGAGTTGGCAGCATAGTAGCTGGAGTAATGCCGAGCACATCTTGCACTGCGTCGCAGGTTCCCACAGTGCCGAGGAGCAGTGACCGGAGTGGGCGGAAGGGACTCCGGTCACTACCACTGTGGGGAGTGGTGGCCTGACGTCGTCTGACCCGGACGCTGTGGAGGAGTAGTTGGCATTTAATGCCTTCGTACGGCGGGCAGGTGAGCGGAAGGGCCGTTTGTCCTTTCTACCGAGGGGTGGCCTTGCCCAGCAGCAGAAGAGCACGCCTCAACCACTCGCACTTAATACGGGCGGGTGAGGGAGCTTCTAGCGGAAGGCTTGTGTCCGCGCCTGCGTCTGCGTGACACATGGCGGTTCCAGACCCCTTCCGAGCAGCTAGCTGAGCAGAGAGCTCACGGGGGTCCGGATGGGCACGTGGAGGTCCCGGACCCATCTGCGGGGGGTCCGGGTGGCAAGTGGAGGTCCGGGACCCATCTGCGGGGGTCCGAGTCCGTGGCCATAGGTGCTGAGCATTTCCACCTCTGGGACTCGTGGTGACACCGGACCCATCTCCGAGCGGGAAGCGGGTCCAGGACCGTTGGTCCGGTGAGATGGAGTCGGACCCCAGGGGTCCTGCTGCTCAGCTCCTTAGGGCGTAAACGATCCACTTTCTCTAGGGCAGGCTCGCTACCCATGAGCGAGGCGAGGCGCGGGGCGCGGTTGTAGGATCGAGATGGCGGACTAGAGGGGGGTGAATAGTCCTTTCTAAAACTAATTGCGCCGGCTAACCGAAACTTATGCGGAATTGAAACTATTCGCTTAGCCAAGACTTCACCCCTCTAACTATGACTCTAAGGCACCTCCAAAAAGATCCTACACAAAGCAAATGGAGTGCCAAGCTAGCAAGAGCTCTCCTAACAATTCTAATGACAAGCCACACAAGTCCAACCACTAGTACTTCACAAACCGGGGGAGCTCCTACACAATTCTAATGAGCAGAAGCACAAAGCCAAATCTAAGCTCACTAGATGCTCAAGGATAAGGATACACAATCCAAATCCAAGAGCTCAACTCGCTTAGCTACACAATCTAAACAAGAGCAACTAATTAAGCTACACAAGCTAACTAGTTACACTAGAGAACAACTACACAAGCACAAGATATAGATGAATGTAAATACAAGGCTTGTGATTTGGAGAATGCAAACCACCGAGAAGAGTAGACAAAATTGATACGGCGATTTTTATCCCGAGGTTCACTTGGTCGCCACCAAGCTAATCCCCGTTGAGACAAGCTCCAAGGTTGCCACCGATCCTCTTGCTAGTGGTGACTCTCAAGTCACACTCTCTCACGTGGAGTGCTCACACCGAGCTCTAGCACATGATCCAGCCGAACCACTTGTTGCTCTTCACGTCTCGCTCAACTAGAGTTGCTCTTCGCGACTCCCGCGGGGTGAGCACAATACCCCTCACAATCTCTTCTCCGGAGCACCGCACAATCTTCTTGCGGGCTTCAACGGAGCCTCTTGCCACCAAGCCGTCTAGGAGGTGGCAAACTCCATGAGTAACAAGCACACCGGCTTGCAACACGATCACCTAGTGCCACTCGATGCAATCTCTCAAAGCAATCGCACTAGAATCGCTCTCTCACTCGATCAGATGATTACTATCAAGTTAGAGTGAGTAGAGGGCTCTCAAGCACTCTCACACATGGACACCAAGTCCCCAAGGTGCTCAGCAACCTCAAATGGCCGGCCACACCCTCTATTTATAGAGGGAGGCCCCAAACTAGCCGTTACACTCAAATCCCGTGAAAACAGAGTTTTCGCAGACTGTCCGCCTCACAGAGACCGGACCGTCCGCCATTCAAAACCAATGGCTAGATCTGCAATGATTATGTGTCAGAGTCGACCGTTAGAGCCCCGGGCAGACTGTCCGCATCACTGGGGCGGACCGTCCGCGGTTCAAAACTTCGAACCAACCGATTTGCAAACGTCTCTGACTAAATCTGGAAGTGACCGGCGGACTGTCCACTCCCCAGGGGCGGACCGTCCGCCGTTCAAAAAGTGAACACACACAGAAACTGCAGTGTTTCTGTCCCAGAATTTTCAGTAGGAGGCGGACCGTCCGCCCCCAAGGTTAGCAAGGTTCTTGATTCACTTGTAAAAAAATGTCTAGCTACAATCTATGCATGCTAGTTATCAAATCATCAATCAAGTTCTATGACTAGCATACATCACACACAAGCAATGCATATATAAATTTTAAAACTTATGCAAATGTAAGCAAAAACATGAATATGCACATATCAAATGCAAACAACCAAGTTCATGAGCTTGCTCCCCCTACCTGTGTGCTCCTCTTGTCCAAGAATATTGATCCTCCTCAATATTGCTCCTCTTGATCCATGTCCATGATCGCACTCTCATCTCATCTCCCCCTTTGTCATCCAAGGATAATTCATATCTTTGTTCATTCCTCTCCCCCTTTGTCATCAATGACCATAAAAAGGGCCGAGACCACATGAAATTTGCCATGTGAAGATCAATGGCTACCACTTGAAGTTGTACCTCTTGTACTTGTTGGGTTACCACTTGAATACCCCTTGTAGGTAATCATATGAAGCGCTTGTGGTTTGATACAAAGAGTTGGACTTGGGTAGATGGTTGAGTCTTGAATCTTCATTTTTGATGGATACTTTCAAGTTGATTGGAATTGACACCACTTGTAACAACAACACGTGGAAGCATAAAGACCACCTTGAAATGCCACATGTAGGACATTAGTAGGATTCTTGACCATGATACCTTGTAGTGGAGCTCCTCCCCCTATATCAAAGTGTTTGTCAATCTACTTGAATCTTGAGCTCTTCTTGATGAGGGTAGATTTCTTGATTTGAATTGATCACTTAAAGTTGAGGATCACTTGTGGAACCACCATTGTTGCACTAGATCTACTTGAATGAATACCACTTGTATGACCATGTATATCACTTGTAGAGATACAATGATATACCTTTTGTTGAATCTAGTATCACTTGTAAAATCATGATGGACCACTTTGTTGAATTTGACATTGATAATCAATTCTTGAACGAGATTATTTCCATGAGCTTCTTTCTCTTTGACTTGATCTAGACTACTTGCCCAAATAATTCAACTCGGTTTGAACCAATGTCAAGCTTCTTCACACCTCATTCTAAGGGTTATCTTGACAATGTTGAGTTAAACACTTGAAACCTCATTTTCTAGATCAACTACTTGGGTTTACTAGCTCATGAACATGTCTTATGTTACCACTAGATAGAAGCAATAGTGGCATCATAAAATATTTAAAATTATTTTATTTTTCATGAATGATCACTATATATGACTACATGCACTAATCATGTCCTTAGCATAGTATGAATGCATATGTCAAGCAATTTCACTTTGCTATGTTGGAGTAGAGGATAATCATTAGATTCTAATTTAGTTCTCCAACTAGCATTATAAAATCCAATTATAATAGCTTGGTGAAGACAATGAATACCAATATGAAAACCATTCTTTACCCATATGAAATGAATACCACTTATCATCAAATGCACTATCTTGTTGTGGTTGGCTTGCTTCATCTCTTTAATTTTTACTTGCATGAGAGAATACCATTTGAATATCACTTGAATTTTTATGAATCTCTCTACTTTGGGTGTTGCTTGCTTTTCTTGATCAACCCATTTGATATCTTTAACTAAGCATCTCCAAGGACTTTAGATAACCACTTCTATGTTGGCCTTCCAAGCACCTTGCTCGTCAATCCCACTCTTGGGCGGCTCGCCTCTCTCTAGAGAGATGTGATCTCTCCAAGAACCATTCTTGACACTCACTTGAAATGAATTTAGTTGATTGATCAAACAATGGGCTTGTCATAATGAGTAATTTTGGAGTCTGCTCTAAGTCCTTTTCTTTCTACTTGAGATTGGTCTTGATTCTCAACTTGAGTACCAAAAGTGTGACAAAAATACTTCTCAATCAAATGACCTTGTACCCAATACTCGTCATGCTTCTAGATCATTTCAAAACCAAACCTAGGTTCCTCAATCACTTGTAAAGATGATTCCAACTTGAGGACCTTTGTAGCTTATGATAAGTCTAGCTGCCAGGATCCTCCTGAAAACAGCAAGAGCGGACGGTCCGCTTGCCTTGGGCGGACTGTCCGCTGTTTACATTCTAATTTGGACAGAGTAGAGTTTTTTTCTGAGCAGATTCAACTTATCTCAGGCGGACCGTCCGCGGATACTTGGCGGACCGTCCGCGCTTGCATAGTGGACACATCATCGGTGTAACCGAAGTTTACCGGTACATCTGGCGGACCGTCCGCGGTCCATGGGCGGACTTTCCGCGCTGCAATTTTCTGCTGATCAGAGCCTCTGGTGCAAAACTTCATGAATGGCGGACCGTCCACCTCTGACACGCGGACCGTCCGCACTACCAAATTTCAGACAGCCCAGAATTTTGCCAACTTTCACAATTTCAACTTTGAGTTGGGATCATTGCTCAAATAAAATCCCAAAAATCTCAAAACTAGTATGAACACCATCCAAAAACTCATATGAGTGAGTAAGAATGAGAAATCAAAAATAAATCAAGTAAAATCAAGGAAACTCATAAATAGCCCATAAAAGCTTTGAAAAATCAAAAAAAAAATTGAAGCAAAGAGTGCACATAAGAACCAAATGTCATATGTACTAGTTTTCAAGCCACATTTGAGAAGTAAATGACATTTAGCTCATTTTTCAATTTGCAAAAAGAGTTTTCATCCAAAAGCAAGATTTAACACAAATAAGTTTGCAAGCCATTAAATATTTCCAATGAATTTCTCACAACTAGAATAAGATACTTGTATGTTGTAGCACTTGGACTTCATTGTTTTGACTTGGCATTGGGTTGTATATATATGCAAAGAAAACTTCAATTCCTTGATTGAATCATAAGATCAAAAATATGAATTTAATTTGAATCAAGCCTCCAATGCCTTTGGTACCTACACACATTCATCCACGTTTTGATGGTACCCAAACTAGGTTGGGTCCTCTCAAGTTAGGAGCAACATACTTTGGCAATGCCTTAGTATGAATAGCGGGATGTTTTGCAATAGTAACAAATGAGGTACCATTACCATACTTTCTAAGCATAATATTTGCATCAATTGAAAATAGGCTTAGAATTGTTACCTAAGGGACATGAATAAGCCATGTGTCCCCTTTCCCGGCATAAGTAGCATCTTCTCTTTTGTTGAGCCTTTTCTTCCTTACTCATTTGATGCTTCTCATTGCCTTGTTTCTCATAGTTTGCTTGAGCCTTCTTCTCAAGCTTGTTTGGGCAACCCGAAGCTAGGTGACCCAATATTGCACAACTATGGCACTTGATGTGAGCATGTGGATTCTTCTCTTGAATCTTGTTCTTGCTCAACATCTTGGCATCTTGAATATGGGTTGGATGCCTTGCTCTTGCCTTGCCACCCCTTATTGTTCTCTTTTTCATCATCTTCAAGTCATCAACTTGATCATCATGGTTGATCTTGACTTGAGGTTGGGGTACCTTCTCTTGCTCAACTTGTGGCTTTGATTGAGGTTCTTGTTGCTTCACCAATTGCTTGGTTGGGCACAATAAGGTGAGGTGACCCCAAGTGCGGCACTTGAAACATTTGATATGTTTAAGCTTCTCTTCTTCCTTCTTCAACTTGAGCTTTTCTTTGTTGGGGCAACCATTTGCAATATGTCCCATCTCATGGCATTGAAAGCACATGAAATGAGATAGCTTCATTTCTTCTTGCTTCTTCATCTTTCATTTCTTCTTGCTTCTTCATCTTCCTATTATATTTATTCTTGCCCCATTTCTTGCCTTTGGCTTTGCTCTTGTTGGAACCAATGCCACTCATGTCACCGAAGCTTCTTTGATTTTTGATTATGCTTTCAAGGGTGACTTTTGATTTTGTCCACCTCTCTATCTTGTTGCTCAAATACTTCACTTCATTTTTAAGTTCATTGTTCTCCTTCAAGAGTTTAGTCTCACAAGACATAGAAGTAGTACAAGTATCTAATTGTGAAGAACATGGCATAGATAATAGATCATCACATGAGGTGGATACATGCTTCTTGCCTACATCACAAGGGTTAGCAATATTTTGCAATTGATCCTTTGACCCATGTGATGAGCTCTCACTAGTTTTAATTCCTTTATTAGAAAATTTGTTAGTGAGTAAAGCATGGTCTAATACCAAATTCTCATGAGCAACGCTCCTCATGAGTCAATTTTAGCTCCTCATGTGAACAACTCATGACATAAAGTAGATGCTTTTGTTGTTCACATGTGTCTTTGAGAAATGAATTTTCTTTTTCCAATTTGGTTGTTTTGGCTAATACTTTCTCAAATAATTTGGTCATGCTAGCATGTCTACTCAAGAGCTCATCATATGAATTAAGATCAATCACATTGTAATTTGATACCTTTGTGTCACCTTGTGACATGAAACAATGTGGCGATGGAGATGAGCTTGACGTAGCAATATCATTCGTGCATGAGCCAACTTGATCATCAAGTGTGCTTGGAGTAGAATCATAATTTGCAACACTTGAATAATCATCATCAATCATGTCAAGTGAACTTGTTATAGATTGATTATCATCATTATCACTTGACCATGAGGTGGAGCAATCTTTCACAATCACCATGTCATAGATGTGCTCATCATCCTCATGCACTTCCTCCTTGGTCTTATAATCATCATGATCATCGGAGGCCGTCCCGTATTTCTCATTTAGATAACTCCAAATCTCATGGGCGGTTTCCTTGTCCATGATCTCACCAAAAATGCAATTATGCAAAGATCTAAACAAGATGTTAGTAGCTTGGATGTCTAGATCTAGACATTTCTCTTGTGTTGGAGTTAGATTTTCTTCATCTAACACATGAGAAAAACCTACATCCACCATCCACCACATTTGTGGGCAAATAAATTTAAAATTGCATATCATCCAATTTTTCCACCGTGCAAAGTGTGTGCCATCAAAAATATGTGGACACTCAACATTTAGCCCATAAGTCGCCATCCTCTCGGGTCGGTAAGGACCACAAATGAGAGACCTCGGCTCTAATACCACTTGTAGGATCGAGATGGCGGACTAGAGGGGGGTGAATAGTCTTTTCTAAAACTAATTGCGCCGGCTAACCGAAACTTATGCGGAATTGAAACTATTCGCTTAGTCAATACTTCACCCATCTAACTATGACTCTAAGGCACCTCCAAAAAGATCCTACACAAAGCAAATAGAGTGCCAAGCTAGCAAGAGCTCTCCTAACAATTCTAATGACAAGCCACACAAGTCTAACCACTAGTACTTCACAAACCGGGAGAGCTCCTACACAATTCTAATGAGCAGAAGCACAAAGCCAAACCTAATCTCACTAGATGCTCAAGGACAAAGATATACAATCCAAATCCAAGAGCTCAACTCACTTAGCTACACAATCTAAACAAGAGCAACTAATTAAGCTACACAAGCTAACTAGTTACACTAGAGAGCAACTACACAAGCACAAGATATAGATGAATGTAAATACAAGGCTTGTGATTTGGAGAATGCAAACCACCAAGAAGAGTAGACAAAATTGACACGGTGATTTTTATCCTGAGGTTCACTTGGTTGCCACCAAGCTAATCCCCGTTGAGACGAGCTCCAAGCTTGCCGCCGATCCTCTTGCTAGTGGTGACTCTCAAGTCACACTCTCTCACGTGGAGTGCTCACACCGAGCTCTAGCACATGATCCGGCCGAACCACTTGTTGCTCTTCACGTCTCGCTCAACTAGAGTTGCTCTTCGCGGCTCCCGCGGGGTGAGCACAATACCCCTCACAATCTCTTCTCCGGAGCACCGCACAATACCATGGTGAGACTTCTCTTGCATTTTTACCTATGCTTCTATGGTTTTTCATTATGCTGATGCTATAATTTTCTGAACAGGTAGTGTAGACGTCCAAGGAAAGAAAGTGCAATCCAACAATGGCTTGGAGGCAAGGATTCATCAGCCTCTGCAATCTGCATTAGTTCCTCCCATGAAGCATCTTGTTCTACAGCAAAACCACAAATAGCTTTAGCAAGATTCTGAGGATAACAGTGGTGTCTTCTTTTATAGGTTTGGGTTGGGCCACTCAGCAACAACAGGAAGGCTGTGGTTTTCTGGAACCGACAGGGCTACCAGTCAACCATCACTGCGCAATGGTCAAACATTGGGCTTGCTTTGTCCACTGTTGTCACTGCTCGTGATCTTTGGGCGGTAAGCTTTGCTTTCTTCAGATCCCATACTGGACATTATAATCAAGTATGAAGGTTGATGGTTCAGACATCAGATTTCATATTCCATTTCTTGTGCATTTGTGCAACACTCGTCCTTCTTGGCCCAGGGCCAATTATCAGCTTCAGTGGCACATCATGATAGCAAGATGTATGTCCTGACCCAAAGTAACTTTTAGCAGAGAACTGCAAGATGTATGTCATGAAATTTGATGTAGTTGGTGACTAGCTGCTGTTGAAGCAGGCAACTAAAATGAGAAAAAGTCCATTATGGTTTCTACCTCAAGCGAATAAAGAATGCAATCTACATCTTATTGCTATATCAACTTTTAGATTTGTTTAAAGTGTCTGCATGCAAATTTCTGTTCTCCCGAGAGTGTTATTTTAATTATCCGTGGAAAAGTATCTAAATTACGTGCATACTTGTGTTTTAGAGGAAGGGGGGAGTTGACAATGACAGCTACTGAGGAGGAAAATAATACTCATGCCTATAGTTTTGTAGTCGCTTGAATTATATAAATATCCGCGGCTCTATACGCATGGGCACGAACCTGTCCTATCACTCAAATTTGGTGATCTCAATAAACTTGTTTTTTGTCGCAAAAATTTTGTCACGATTATGATTTGTATTGCTCCCGTAAACGCACGGGCATTCAACTATTTATTTTAATTTGTATTCTGATCATACCTTTTTATAAAGGCAACGCGTGCGAGCTGTTCACGATTGCAGACAATTTTATTTGGCTTTATTGTATATTTATTTGCATATTTAGTTGACCTTGGTGATAATGGTGTACATACAGATTTGATTTATCTCAATATTTTTTGGAGCGAAATGTTATATATGATGAATATTATTTTTTTAGTAGATTTACATCTTCCACTATATTTTAGCTCCCGTAGCAACGCACGGGCATTCAACTAGTGATTGAAAAAGTGCATTTAATCTAACTCTAACCCTTGCACCCAAACATATCATTGGTTAGAGTTAGTTTTGGGTTAGTCATGAGCTAAAAACTAACTCTTACTTCTAATCAAGTTAGAGTATCCAAACAGGGTTTATGGCTGCTTGTTTCTCCTTTAATTACCCTTTATTATCTTTTCTCCTCCTGTTCCTGTCCAGTGAGTACAATATTTTAGTTATCAGGTGCTCCGTCCTCTAATGCTGAATTCTGAAGATGATACTCGAACAGGGAAGAATCCGCGTTGGGAGAAAGTGATTCAACATCAACATCATAGATGCGAATCCAATTTCACACGCGAGCGTCAGCGCGCGTTCGAGCGGTCGATTTCCGACCGCCGCGACTCGCACTACTGTACGTGTCTTGTACGTGGTCCCATCGAGTCAGCTAAATATTTTCATTCCCTTTTGGCATGAGTCCTGCACGTGACATCTGTTGTGCTGTGTGCGGCAGCAGCGAGCTCGCGTGGTGACCCGACAACGACATGCTGGGCGTGGGTGCCGGCGTCTCGTCGGCCGCCAGCATGCTTTTCTTTAATTTTTAATTCAAAATTTTAATTTCTGTCTTAACCACTTTGCTTGTAACATTTTATCATAATCTTTTGTCCAAACATTTTATGCACAACTTATGAGCCTAAATTTTGTTCCTGTTTTTGACGCGCATTTATTCACATAATATTTTGCTTTTTATGTACAACTTATGAATATAAATTTTGCTGTTATATAGATATACCATATATAACTTTTATTGTACAACTTTTATAGATAATTTTTGTCACATATATTTCGTATGTAGTGTATGTTTATATAAGTTTGTGTTATATTTTTGTTTAAAATTTTTATATTGCATGATAAAAGAGAATGAGGATTGCAGTGACCACGTACTGATCTCATCAGTGGATAGTGTGCGGCAGCACCTATGGGAGGACTCGTATGCCCCGTTGCGCGAGGAGCGAGTGGCGCTCTCTAGATTGATTGCCTGATCTTAAAATAAAACGACAAAAAAGACAAGGGAAAGAAAGGTGCGAGTAGTAAAGTGAGTGGGCTGTCTGATCGATCGCCATGACCCATCCTAGCGCGCGCGCTAATTAGCAAGCGGCCATCATAGAGCCTGTTGTGGGCTTTATTTGTCGTGCTCCAAAGGAACGGAACTCCACTCTAGCCCACGCGCCGCGGTAGAAATCCACCGCTAGAGGAGAGTAGACACGTGGCGCCCCTCTATTCATCTAAAATACCCAAATTTACGGTGGGGCTATGCCTTTTTTTATTCTTTCCTAGTATATACTCAAATTTACACCGCTAGAGGAGTATGCTGAAGTGTCTTAGGGCACCTATGAAGATGCTTAATCAGCTGTATATGAAAGTGGCCATGTAGAAATTTTTATGACATAGAGATGGGTTACTGAAAAGAGAGAATAATTAAGATCGTCTTTTGACGAAGGACTATCCGTAAAATATGAAACTAATAGATGCTAAGTTATAGCAGTGTTTTTTGACCATCTAATTCCAGGACTGTAAAGTTTTGAGTGTCACATCGGATATACCGGCACAAATTTGAAGTACTGAACTTATACTAATAATAAAACTAATTACATAACTCACCATTAAACCTCGAGAAGAATTTATTAAGATCAATTAATCTTTTATTAGAATATGTTTTCTGTAGCACCGCATTATCAAATCATGGACTAATTAGGTTTAAAAATTTTCAACTCGCAAAATAGTCGCAATATGTGCAATTAGTTATTTTTTAATTTATATTTAATACTCCATGTATGCGTGTCCAAAGATTCAGGCCGTGTTTAGTTTCCTATTTTTGGAATTTTGAAAGGAAATCTTTTCATATTTGAAGTACTAAATATAGATTAATCACAAAACTAATTACAGAACTCGTCTGTAAACTACGAGACAAATCTAATGAGTCTAATTAATCCATCATTAGAGCATATTTATTGTAGCTTTACTGTAGCAATTTAGTGTCTAATCACGGCCTAATTAGGTTCATTAGATTCGTCTGGCGATTTACAGTCCATTTGTGTAACTAGTCTATCAACCCGTGCTCCCGCACAGGCTAGTTAGAGATATCTAATAATTATCTATCTCACGCTCTCTTTAACCAATTAAATATTCTAATCCAATATTATAGAGATACATATTTATCATTATGTAATTACAATAAATGTGATAGGTTTAGTTACTAATCATTTTTTTTCTCACTTTGCATCATACCTCCATATATGTTTGATATATATTTAATTGAACACTTTGTTTGAGCTATGTGAACAACATGAAAATTAGTATTCTTATCTCTTCTTTTATACATGAATATATGGTGATACACACATTATGGTTAGTATTTTTATATAAATAATAATATAAATAATAATAAAATAGTAATTTAGAATTTTATATCGATGCACTTTAAGATTTTATTATAATAACATAATTTTGATTCAGATTTGGGGTTTATTTTAATTTTTTATAATAATATCATTGGATAATATATACAAAAATTTAGGGGGTTATTAGATATTATTTTATAATGGTATAAGTGGGTAATTTATATGAAGATTAGGGGTTACTTTAGATTATTTTTATAATGGCAGAGGTGGGTAGGGGTTACTTTAATTTATTTTCATAATGGCAAAGGTGGATAATTTATTAAAAAAAGATAACTAATCCAACAGCTATTATGATTAGAGTTGCCGAATTGATGGTTAGATGTTTCTGATTTTTATGAGAATTTGTAGAATTTCTCTATTTTTTTAGACTGTCCATCTAGGATCCTAGGTGGCATCACCTGGAGGCTCCAAAAGAAGCCTCCAATTAGTCATAGTAAGATGCGATTTTTTTTCCGACTACATTTAATACACCATGCAATCGATTTATAAAATTTTTGGAATTTTGAAGTTTGAAACTAAACACAGCTTCAATATGATAAGGTGTAAAGTTTTTGTGAAGAAAGTACGTAGATAGCAGCCGTTTGAACGCGAATGCTCTTCTTAAAAGATGCGAGAAAGGTGATAGCCACCAGCCCACCACCTTTCCTTTCGCACATGGCGACGATGAATTGTGGGTACTGCAAAGCGTACTATACTCACAGCGCTTGCTTGACCGCGCGCTGTCTCCCTGACCCTCCCAGATCTTCCCCACACGCCACCTCCGTCTAGGTCGCCGGCCGCCGCGCGCCTTGCCAAGCGCTGGGACCAGCCGGGGTTGATTGAGTCGCGGCCGTTCCTCGGGCCTCGGCGGAGGAGGCAAGTCCCGCACCACCAACCTCAGTATTTCTTTATTTCTCTTACCTCTTCTACTACTCATATCCTCACAGGGAGAAGAGATGGTGGATCCGTCCAAGATTATCGAAACAGCCGCGGGAGGCTGCCTGGGAGCTCTGGTCAGGAAGCTCGGTTCCCTGACGCTCAGTGAGATCTCCCAGCTGAGTGCCATCTCCGGCAACATCGACTGGCTGAAAGAGGAGCTGCAGATCCTGCACGCCGTCCTGCTAGATCTGTCAAATGAGGAGAATCCTAGCCACCAAATGAAGCTCTGGAAGAACAAAATAAGAGAGCTGTCATATGACATCGATGATGCCATCAGCGGGTTCCTGCTCGCCTCGAGCAAGGGGCAAGATCCCGGACTGCAGCACGACCCAGGCTTCGTTGACCGCATCATGGCGACCATTCGAAGCTGCGCCGACCGGATCGAAAGGTTGCCCTCTGATTTCGGGATCACCCGAGAGATCAAGAAGCTCAAGGATCGGGTTAGTGCGGCAGAAGACCGGCACAAGAGGTTGAAGACAGGGACGAACAGTGATGCTGGCCCAAGCTATGATGCTATTCCTATCCGGGATGTTGCTCAGTATGCGGATCCAGCTAGCCTCGTGGGCATTGATGCTCCGAGAGAAGAGATCATCCGCAAGCTCAGTCTCCAGGGGCTGGGCTCTTTGGTGAATCAGCGCATGGTGGTGGCCATTGTTGGATTTGGAGGCCTAGGCAAGACTACTCTTGCTAAACAGGTTTTCGACAAAATTGCAGTGAACTTCAGCTGCACAGCTTTCGTGCCTGTGTCAAGAAACCCTGATATCAATAAGGTTCTGAGAGATATAATATTGGATTTCAATTCTGGCGAGTCGTCCGAAGCTCTACGACAGCTTGATCAACGGCAACTCATAAATAAGCTCAGGAAATACATCGAAGGGAAGAGGTATATATTAAGCACAAGTTTTCCTCGTGTATATTTACTTAGGCCTGCAAGTTTTCAGCATTTCAATTATTTATCTATTTTAGGCCAATCGGTTATTATTAGTTTTTTTGCATAAAACGTACGGCATAAAAATACTCCTTTGGCCACAAAGTGTCGTTTAGGACATTGTTACAGTCCCTAATGCGTTACTTTTGACCACTAATATTTGTTGTAACATATTGATGAAACATAGTTAATTTATACTTATAAATCTGCATTTTAAGACAAATCTATTCATATCATTTTCAAAGAAACATGATATATGAAAGAATTTTTTTTATCTAAATAGCATCCTGTTGGATTTTACAAAGATCTAATGGTCTACTAACTCCTATCTATTATATATTAATAAGGGAGTATTAAAAGAAGCCACCACGTTCACTAAGGGGGTTTAGAAATTCTCACATTAATCGTTGAAAAAAGCGAAGCATATATACTGTTGGACTATATGAAGATCCAATGATCTAAACTAACTCGACGAGTTCATATCAAGTATGAATAATAAATAGCTAATTAAAAAATAGATCTATCTATTACTATATTAATAAGAAAGTGTTAAGGCAATCCCATGGTGTTTATACTACCAAATCAGCAAGACATCACTTATAGAAACCGTCTTAACGTGGATCCCATTCTCTCCCCGGCCCTCTCCTACCTTTCTGCTTCTTCGTTCAATAATGAAGTTTGACATAGGATAAACCAAGAACTTCTTATATTTCGCTGCTTTAGGGCCTGTTTGCGTCGTGCCCTGCCAGGCAACACCGTCGCCAGGCATGCATCGCAGCCCCAGGCGACCAAAATCGGACACCTGGGAGCGCTGCCTGCGCCAGGCGTGTTTTCCAGGGTGGGAAGCAAACAGGCCCTTAATGTTCAGCCATGGCAAATCCACTAAGGATCAATGCAAGTTGGGCAGTTGGCCACGGCAAACCCAACAGGAAAATGAAGAACAGGCAAATGAAGTTAAAAGGCGCCGTGTAATGTAATCCCCCGCATAAACTAGGTAACTTGAGGCATAAACTAAATAGTAATATAGAAACCCAGTAGGTAGTTTCACATGAAAGGGACAGGAAAACAACGATTCAATCGAATCGTAATGAACCAACAGGCTGGCTCTCACTGGGCCGAGCCTAATGAGACCAATACCTCAAAACTATTATAATTAATTTAATTAGTGAAGAGGCTGCTTTGAGATGTGTGCTAGATCATCTCAGTTAGGTTTAGCTTTTCGGGTTTGTTAGGTTATGCAGGTCGTATTTGCCATGAAGGAGCAACACACATGTATATATAGGACACTGTTTGCCTTTTATGTGGATTGTGGACTAAAAAATAGATCCATTATCCAATGGTAGATAGTTCGTTACTTTAATTAGTTTGTATAGTACATATGTCCCAGTTCGCCTGTTTTCTCTCTTGTTGTATTCCTCTTTAAGATTTATAATATGATGATCATATTAAATTGTACAACAGGTACCTGGTTGCTGTTGATGACATATGGAGCAAAGATGCATGGATCATTCTAGGTAGTGCACTGTTCAGTAATAATCATGGCAGCAGAATAATTGTCACGACACGCAAGAATGACGTTGCTGAAGAATGCTGCCCTTCTAGCATCGATCATGTCTACAAAATGGATCCTCTTGACAAGAATGACTCAGAAAACTTGTTCGTAGAAAAAGCCTTTGGCCGCAAAGGTTGCCCTCCTAATCTGAGAGGTGTTTGTGGTAAAATCTTGAAAAGATGTGCTGGGTCTCCACTAGCCATCATAACCTTGTCCGGTTTGTTGCGTAATAAGGTGACAGTATCTCAGTGCGAGGAGGTGCTATATTCTCTGAGTAATGCAGTTCCGGAGGACTCTGATGTTGATGCGATGAGAAAGATACTATCTTTCAGCTATTTCGATCTTCCTCATCATCTAAGAACATGTCTATTATATTTTAGCATGTTTCCGGAAGATATGGTGATCAAAAGGAAGCGGTTGGTAAATATGTGGATTGCTGAAGGGTTTGTTCATTGTAGTGATGGAAGAAGTAAAAGTGAAATTGCTGGTCATTATTTTGATCAGCTCATCAGTAGAAACTTGATCCAGCCGGTGAACATACAGTATGACGTCCAGGCACGGGCTTGTCGGGTTCACGACACTATTTTGGATTTCATTGTGTCTAAATCCCTTGAAGAGAACTTCGTTTCGTTTCTTGGTTATCAGTTGGGCAGACCAGATGACAAGGTTCGTCGCTTATCTATCCATTACAAGGAGTTCCGAGATGGCGCAGGACTTTCAGGACAGGATCTATCTCATGTCCGGTCACTTTGTATTTTTGGGGAACCTCTGCGCAAGCATTTTAGTGTTTCTCTTCGGGGACTGACTAATCTGCGAGTTTTAGATGCCAGGGATGGTTCCCCTTATTATACAGACCGTTCTAATGGATTTGATGTGTCATGGTTTCCTCATATTGATTTTGATGTGTCAGAGTCTCCTCACCTGAAGTATTTGGACATGTATGAACTTATGCCGATGGAAATGTCAAGAGAATTTTACACAAGGGAGGTCTTAACAGGGATTGCAAACCTGCAGTATCTAGAAACACTGGACTTAAGGACTGCCTACGTAAAGGAGTTGCCGCCTGATATTTACAAACTTCAGCAGCTAGTGCGCCTGTTCATCTGCCCACGGGTCAGACTGGCCGCTGGCATTGGACGAATGGAGGCCTTGGAAGAGCTGAAAATGATCTCTATCTACAGCTTCTATTCACTGGAATTGCTGCAAGAACTAGCCCAGCTAACCAAGCTGAGGTCAATTCACATTCGCATAGAAGATGGTCAGATCGGTCTTGAACAGGAATTGGTCTTAATATCTTCAATTAACAAACTAAGCATGTGCAACCTTCATTCACTTAAGATTGATGCGTTCGACAAACGTGGCGTTGATTATGGCACGTATCCTTTGGCCATGTCTGAAGCCCTTTCCTCGCAACATCCTCTACAAAGTCTGAGGAAGTTCAAAATGAGGCACGGCCACCTCACTAAGATTCCAGATTGGATGGGCTCACTAAATCACCTTGAGAAACTAGTGTTGGAAGTCCGAGAAATGGAGCAGAAAGATCTGGATATCCTAGGAAAGTTGCCCGGCCTACTATACCTCTCTCTTGCAGTCATTGAGTGCCCAAAAGAAATGTTAACTTTCAGGGAGAGCACAGGATTCCATTGTCTGAAGTATTTGGCTGTAGGCAATTTCCGTAATGGAGCGGAAATGCTGGAGTTTCAAGCTGGATCTATGCCAAGGCTTGAACACCTAGAACTTGACATACACACGTCTGACAGTACTACCTTATGTGGCTGTTATGTCTCGGGCATTGAGCACCTTAACATGCTGACCACGGTTCGCGTTCGGATTTTAGAGGAACTGAATCAGGATGGGGTGGCGACAGATGTCGAGTCTGCTATTACGAGTGCAGTCGACAAGCTTCCAAACAATCCCACACTCAGTATTGAGGTGTGCTCAGTCGTCCTGCAACACGACAAGGCCTATAACATGCGTGTCGGGCGGAGGAGGAGCAGGCGGTTTAGTATAAGTAAGCGGAGGCATATATAAACGTTACTGCAGGTAAGGGTACTTCCATTCCCCGGAAAATATATATACTGTGGTTGTGACTTGTTTGCAGCATTATCTGTTTCACAGCATAAATAATTTGCCTCATGCTCTCAGTTGACGTGCGGCGTAGATAGATTCTATAGAGTTGGATCACTTAACCTTGCTAGATGTAAAGCATACTGCACCGATGGTGGATCAAATGCTACTTGTAGATGGCAGAGGATGCTAGTATTATTCTCATCACTTTGCAAAACTTAAATAATAATGCAATAGGGAACTCTGCACTTCCTTACATATACTCACTTCTGAAACTCGCAACATGCTATGAATTTGTCGTGCCAGGACTTTTGTTTTGCTGTTGTTCTGGCTTAAATAAATAAATATGCAGTCACATCCATGTGTTATATCAAACGTATATATGCCACTCCTTGTACTACTAATGCTAATTCTCTGCTCTCTTGCAATTGCGAGTGCCTTGATTGTGCATTCGTGACTGTTGGGAGACCCAATGCTGCAGTGCCTCCTATTACCTGCTGACACATTTTTCATGTGCACCTTATTTTACTACAGGACTTTTCACTTTGTTGCTAAGCACAAGCAATACTCGTGTACTGAATTACTGCTACTCATTTGATGCAGTTCTGGGCCTTTGGGGTGCGGCATGCTAAATTGATGATCAAGGGTGAGCCTTTGAAGGTTACATTGTGGTTCTCCGGGTTTCATGTGCTCGTCAGCAAAGAAAAGGACCATCACTTCTACTACTGTTTGTGTTAGTGTGACAGCTGCGCGAGTTTGTTGTGATGCTTGCATGCTTGTTAGTCTTAAACCTTGAGGTATATCTGCATTTTTAAATTTGAAACTGGTAGCATCCAGATGTATGTTTCGCTCTATTTCTGTGCTTGTACGTTGAACATTGTCTGTATTTCTGTTACACCTACTTTCGGATTCTGTAAAACTATGTGTGTGCGCATTGAGAATTGAGGATTCTTTGAAGAAATTGTGTGCATGTACTGGTTACCAGGCCAATCATTCTGCTTCAGCATTCAGACTGAGAGTTGGCTTCTGAAATATCATGACAGAGCATATGCACAAACAAGCTCCCGTTTTTGTTATTACTGGGCTCCGAGCTGTGTTTGGGAGAAGGGATGTCATCTGCCGTAAATTAAAGGTCGTCGAACAGTGTTGACTGTCTCAAGGCGTCACTTAGGGGTCCATGCGCCGTCCACCGATTTGCTCGCCTAGGCGCCCGCCTTGCTCGCCTAGGCGTCCAGCCGCCCGCCTTGCTCGCCTAGGCGTCCAGCCGCCCCACCTTGTTAGGCGTCCGCTTTGAGAACAGTGGTTGACTCCGTATCCTTGATTACAGAAGATAGGATTACTAGTATTGATGCAAGTTTGTTCTTTAAAAACACATTTGCGATGCTTAACTGAACAGATAGAGAATGCTATTGTAAACCCAGCCATTTCATACTGGATTATTACCATCCTGTATGATGTTACGAAGAATTTGTAAAGGCTCAAAGCCGAAGGCTTGCAGGCAGTGGCGGAACCAGGATTTGCTACGCCCGGGGCCGGGGGCGCTGGGCGCCGGCCGGGGGCGCTGGCCGCTGGGCAACGGCCGGGGGCGCTGAGCGCCGGCCGGGGGCAGGGCCGCAGCGGCAGGGGCGCCGGCCGGGGGCGCTGCGCGCCTGCGGCCCGCGGGGCAGGTGCGGGCGCCGGCCGCGGCTGGCCGGGGGCGGGGCGGCAGGTGGCAGCCTGGAACGCCGGGTCGGGGACTCGGCCGCTCGGGGGCGCAGCGCTGGCGGGGCGGGGCTCCTGCGGTAGCTAGGGTTACTAAAATTTTTCTTGGGCTCACGCCCGGGGCCGCGGCCCCGGCGGCCCAGGGCCCAGTTCCGCCCCTGCTTGGCGGTTTTTTCTTTTTTATATTTAAAAAAAATTAAAATTTCAAAAATATATGTCGGTTTTGGAAAATTTCAAAAATATACCCCGGTCGCCCTATGGGGGCGACAGGGCTCAAATGTAATTTTTTTTCTTCAAATTTGCAACGAAGTCCCTGGAAAAAAAAAGAGGGGGGCCTGTCGCCCCCCCAACGGGCGACAGGCCCCTGTCGCCCACCCCAGGGGCGACAGGACCCTGCGCCCGTTGGGGGGCGACAGGGTCCTGTGTTTTAAACCCTGGCCAACAAAGCCTATTGAATTGCATAAAATTCCTCCAGCGTCCGAAGATTTATTGTGATATATTTGCAGAAGGATTTGGAAATCAAGTTCGAATTATCATGAAATTTACGGAAGGTGTCGGATGTCAATTTTGGTGGGCGATGCGGCCTCTAAAGGATGACACTAGAGAAACTACTTTTCATGTGATTTCGAACTATAAACTTTTTTGTCAGTGCGGATGTCTGGTAGATGCAGATTTCACGTTGATTTACACAAACCTTTAATGATTAGAAACTAAAAACGAGATTTCGAAGCAATTCGGACGATTTCGATTATCATTTATTTGTACTTATTAGTTACTTCTACCAATAGAGCTTAGAAGTTCGAAGTAATAATTTCTTGGTTGATTGTATCCTTAACCATTTCTTTTTTTTTGACACGAGGAACTCAACATGAATCCACTAATTGCTGCTGCTTCCGTTATTGCTTAAACCCTAGCCACCATTCGCCGCCATTCCCTTTGTCATTTGAGCCTAAAAATTCAGAAAAAAAGAGAGGGGTGAGGAGAAGAAAAGCGGCGAAGCTCTGCCGAATTGCGTACTCCTGATCTACAGGTAACTTAAAAGCACACATGTAATTAATATAACGATAAGAAATAAGAACTAAGAACTAAGAAATGCATTACGTAATGTGAACCACCAAATTTTACATCATAATACAACGATAATGAAACACACATCACATATGCAGTGGCATGTCAGAACCCATTGCAAACTACGGTAAACAGATTCCGGACTAACCTAACATGCCTTAGGTAATTTAAAAAAACAGAATAAACACAATGATGCAGCATGTCACTAGCACTAGGGTAGTCCTAGTAGCCGTACCCCCACGTAGCAAACTGCGTTGAGCCTTCTCCGCAGTATCCACCCATTGCAGGTGGTGCAGGCGGTGGTGCCAGAGGCGCATGGCCCTTCTTCTTGTGATAAGGGCAGTTGCAGTAAGGAATAGTGCATGGTTCATCCTGTGAACCGGCTGCATTGCTGATATCATCAACTTCATCGTCTTTGTTACCCTCGCTCACTTCCTCATAATGGTTCACCTTACATTCCAGATCAAAGATCTTTATCTGGAGGTACTCGATGAACTCCTGAACAGAATCAATTGGTGCAGAATCTACCCACCTAGTAAAACCACAGTTTTCTGGTGCATCGAAAGACTGCAAAACAAATTCCATGTAAGGTGTCTCATTGAAGATAAAGAAATGAAACAACCGAGTATTACCCATGCGTGTGGACATTTAAAGAAACGCCGACCGCCATCCATCCCGTCGGTGCACATCTGCACTAAGCAGTCCTCACCATGTCTACATTTTGGCCACGGTTCTCTACGGTTATCGTATTGTCGAAGAGGAGTTTCATTGGTAAATTCACTCTTGTGCTGTGGCGGAAACTCAAACACTGGTTCCGGAAAGGAATCAGGTCCAAGAGGCCCCTCCCATATTATGGGGTCTCCCTTTCTTCCCACTTTTCCTTTCCCAAAACCATAGTAATTCTTCCCGCTAGACCCACCTCCAGACATTGGGTATATAATGAGGTTTGATGTTTGAGTTGTGCTGGGAGTTCACAAACTTGGGAGTATTTATAGGCGCACAAAGGTCTGATACCCGGAGTGTGGAGTGTAAATGCACCTAAAAACCTACATGACAACACATTGAAGAGGCTAGCTGACCTAACACTGAAAAGGCTAGATTCGATTCTCGAAATGACTACTCGATGCATCTTTGTGCATGCAGACTCACAGCACTGCATTACTGCCGCTCGGTCGATCGCGCCTAGATGCCGCCTTCCCCACTACACGCCACAGACCTTCGTTGTAGAATGACAGGTCCGTCGTCCTCGCCAGAGAGACTGCTTTGAAGGTGAGCTGGTGTGGTTGCCGTGTTGTCACATCTTTTTGAAATGTTGGAAGAGCACTGCTATTGGGTTGTCGTCTTTTGTCACGTATGTCTGGGCAAAGAATGCAACATTTGGGAAACCCGTGATCGCCGTGCTGAGCAGTGGCAACCTGTGATCTCGTACTCGCAGCTAGATACACTATGGTTCCTATTTTGAGCTATTCGAGCTTTTTAGCAGCAGACCCTGATGTATTTCTTCGTTCTTAATTCTTATCGTTATATTAATGTGTGTTTTTTAGTATTCTAGTGACATGAAAAGCTCCGAAAATATTAAGGAAAAGTTCAAAGATTTCATAGACTCCCGGCTACAACTGCAAATTAATGGTAAAGGCTACAACACACAGAGTTAAGCTCTCAACTTAAAACACAAACAACTAATTGCAGTGGCATGTGCACGCGACAAGATAATTTCTTGTTGCATCTAAACCTACCATGCCTTATGGAATGTAAAATGCCGGGATTACATGGTACTACTCTACTGAGTGCACCTAGGATATTTGCCCTTCCTAATTGCTTCGGGCCCGGCTTCCTTCGCACGGCGTGCCCTCTCTCGCTTTCTCTCCCTGTCAGCTTCACGTTCGGCCGCCGCCTTACGATCCACCTCCTCCATCCTCTTGCGGATCTCTTCTTGCTCTTTGTTGCGCTTCTCCTCTTGCTGTTCCTCGTGCTTCATTCGGCGCCAACGTTCTGCAGCCCATCTTGCTTTTTGTTCCACAATGTCCTTTGCCTGCTGCGACTGCACGGTGTCGAACCACTGCATAAAATCACAAAGAGGCGGAGGAGACTTTGTCCAACACAAGTTAGAATCATAACTCAATGTTAGGTCATATAGAAAAATAGCGTATGTTGTCCTTCTACCTTGGCCCGGTCTTTGCCATATCGCTTAGGTGGATCATATTCGTAGTTCTCACACATAAAGAACCTCATGCTGTAGTCATCTCCTAAAACCTCAGATTGCATGAACTTGCATAACGAACCGCAGAAGCACATTGGCACATCAATTCCTTTGGGTACGGTGGCTTTACACTTGCTCCACGGAATGTAGGTTGATCCTGACGAAGACATTGGCGCTATAGTGTGGTGCGCCAAATAACAAACCATAATTTAAGCAATGCACCTATCGTATACCAAATCAATGCGTGAAAATATAGGTACTGTTATAATTCTATTGTCTTATACTGCAATATCAATAAGGTACTATCATAATTCTATTCTAATGTATAATTATTTTATTTGAAAAAGTCTGTAATAGTACTCAAATTGTAATACTAAACCAGTGTTCTAAAGCACCAAATCTAATTCAGCTAATTTGCTAATTAAATTAAATTGTTATACAATATCAACGAATTTATACGAAAGTTACCGGTAGATCACAAGTGCGGAATTCGGCAGAGCTTCGCTGCTTCCCTTCTTCTCACCCCTCTCTTTTTTCTGGATTTTTTTGGATTTTTTGAGGTCAAATGAGAGGAGGGAATGAGGGGGAGGCCTTATATAGGCGGCCTGACCCGGTCGCCCGTGGGGGGGGGGGGCGACAGGACCCCCCTGTCGCCCGCAGGAGGGGCGACCGGCCCCCCTGGCGGGCCCACTGGCCTGTAGCCCCTGGGAACGGGCGACAGGGGGGCGACAGGCCCCCCTCTTTTTTTTTCTCCAGGGACTTCGTTGCAAATTTGAAGAAAAAAAATTACATTTGAGCCCTGTCGCCCCCCCATAGGGCGACCGGGGTATATTTTTGAAATTTTCCAAAACCGAATATATTTTTGAAATTTTAATTTTTTTAAATATAAAAAAGAAAAAACCGCCCCTGCTTGCAGGCTTTTTCTAGGCTTGCACACGCGGCCATTGTTGTAATAATCCTGCTGATCGAGTCATGTACATACTCTAGTTTAGCTAGTTCATGTTTAGTGTGTCAAGCACGTTTCAGTGCACGTTCTGGAGCTCGACCGCATGCTGCGTTCATGCAGGGGTGCGTCCGAGTCTAAGGGACGACGTGCGGTGGTGCGACGGCCATGGGATGGCGTGGTCCAGTAGATGCGGACGCACCACACGTTCCCGGCATTCTAGTGCCGGTTTTGATCCTTGTTTTCCTTTAAGTACTTGGCTAATATATCAGAAAAAGCTGCCGCATTTTGCAGCACCAAAACACCTGTGTTCACTGTGTTCTTGAGTGTGCACTCCAAGGTTCGCCGGCGATCAGATTCCCGGCGAACTCCAATAGCCATTCCATTCCACGAAACGCACAATGCCGGTCAGGGGCGGACCCACAGAGGGGCAAAGTGGGCCATGACCCCCCTCAATTTTTGGAAACCTCTTATATCTACTTTTCATATATTGTTAAATATAGAAAAAATTGAGAGTTAGGGTGGGCCAAAACCAACACCCCAGCCCACTTCGGCCTCCTCCCCTTGTGCGTCCTCCACCTTGGGCTATTTTCCTGCACGCGTCCTCCTCGTCGGCCCGATTCGCGCAGCCCAGTTCGGCCTCCCCACTTCCCAGCCCCAGGCCGACGCCCCGCTGGCCGCTGCCCTAGAATGCCCGAGCCCCGACGCCGCCACACCGCCCGCGCCCCGCGACACGCGCCGCCACACCGCCCGCGCCCCGCGACACGCGCCGCCACACCGCCCGCGCCCCGCGACACGCGCCGCCACGCCACGCCGCCTGCGCCCCGCGATGCGCGCCGCCACGCCGCCCCGATGCCCCAAGCCTGACGCCGCCCGCGACGCCGCCCCTTCCACCAGTGGCGACGCGTGCCGCCGCCGGCACGCCGCCCGCGACGCCGCCCCTTCCGGCCTCCTGGACGAGCGATGCCGTCCCAAGCCCGACGCTGCCCCGATGCCACTGCCGACGCCCCGACGCCGCCTCAATGCGCCCCCTTCTCTGCCAGTGCCGGGCGCCGGCGACTGCGCCCCCTTCCACCTGTCGACTGGACAAGGTAAGGAAAACTTTGATTCAGTGATTGCAGGACTGAGTGATTGACTAATTGGTTGTGAATTGGCGATTAGATATGTAATTCATGATTATTGCTCCTCTTTGTTTAGATAAATGAGGAGATTTTTTCAGCCACTTTCAAGCGGCTCTGCCACCGGTGGTAGTAGTCAGGCTGGTGGTAGTGATAGTGCACAGAATGCGAATGTGTCAGGTGAAGCTACACAACAATCGAATGTTGTAAGTTCTTTTAATCCGGATGAAATAGTTGCAGATCCCGCATTAAGAAAACCAATTGAGGAATATGATAAGAATGTCCAAGACCAAGTGAGAAGGGCTTATATTTTGAATGGTCCGTGCCAACCAAAAGGTTTAAATTTCCCTCGCAGACAATATGGCCAAAGATTAAGATCCTTTAGAGAGGAATGGTATGACACATATGATTGGTTGGAGTATAGTGAGTCAAAGGATGCATCGTATTGCTTTTATTGTTTTCTTTTTAAGCAATCAGGAAAGGGTGATAAATATGAAGCTTTCACTAAAGTTGGGTTTAATAATTGGAAAAATGCAATTGAAAAGTTCAGATCTCATGTTGGTGGTGTTAATAGTGTCCACAACAATGCTCGGTTGCATTTTGATGATTTTAACAATCAAAGGCAAAGCATAGATAGTCTCATGTCTAGTGCTAGTCGTGAGGCTGAGGAGCTCTATAAAATTCATTTGACTTCTGCATTGGCTTGTACAAGATTTCTGTTGATGCAAGGCTTAGCTTTTCGTGGTCATGATGAGTCAGTTAGTTCCTTAAATAAGGGAAATTTTCGAGAGTTGATTGATTGGGTGAAGGATAAAATTAAGGAAGTGATGGATGCTTTCAGTCATGCTCCAAGAAATTGCATCATGATATCTCCACATATTCAAAAAGATCTTGCAAAAAGTTGTGCTCAAGAGATCACAGAGAGAATCATTGGAGAAATTGGAGATCTGAACTTCTCTATTCTTATTGATGAATCACGTGATATTTCAGTTAAAGAACAAATGGCAGTGCTATTAAGGTAAATATCTTTGCAGTATAGATGATATTGTCTCTTTATGTTGTCTTGCCTAGCTAACTAATTTTCTGTAATGTAGGTACGTCAATAACCAAGACCATGTGGTGGAATGATTTTCTGCTCTCAAGCATGTCAAGGATACTACATCAGATGCTCTAAAGGAAGCTCTTTTGGCCCTTCTAGATCATCATGGCTTATCTATATCCAAGATTAGAGGCCAATGATATGACGGAGCATCAAACATGAGAGATGAATTCAATGGTTTGCAAAAAAAATTTAGATCTAAATCCACATGCCTATTATGTTCATTGTTTCGCACATCAACTTCAACTTGTGGTGGTTTCTGTTGCTAGTAGTGCTTGTTGTCAATTAGTTCATGATTTCTTTGAGGATGTTCAGAAAATTGTAACCACAACAAGCTCGTCTTGCAAGAGAAGGGATGCCCTAAAGGCAAAACAACACGATACTATTATAGAGAAGCTAGAAAGGGGTGAAATTTTCACTGGAAGAGGTATTCATCAAGAAACTAACCTTGCTAGACCTGGTGACACTAGAGGGGGTTCACATTATATAACCTTAATTCATTTGGAAACAATGTGGGACTCAGTTTTACATGTTCTTTCCATTGTGCATGAAGATGGTCATGTACCAACACAAGCAGCGGGAATGATTGAAAAAATGGAGACGTTCAAATTTGCTTTCATCCTAAAATTGATGTTGAAAGTGCTTGCAGTCACAAATGAACTCTCTCAAACCTTGCAAAGGAAGAATGTCAATGTTGTTGTTGCTATGGAGTTACTTGATGTTGTTAAAACTAGAATGGCTATGATGAGGACAGATAGTGGTTGGGAATCATTTTTTGAAAGTGTGAAGGAATTTTGTGATCAAAAGGGTATTCCTGTGGTAGATATGGATGCAGAAGTACCTATTAGAGGTCGATCAAGGCGACATGGATTCAGAGTCACAAATCTTTATTACTACCGTATTGAGATATTATTTGTGATTCTTGATAAAATCAATACAGAGTTGTGTCATCGTTTCAATGAAGTTTCAAGTGAGTTGTTAGTTGGTTTTTCTTGCCTTGATCCAAATAACTCATTCTCCAACTTTAATTTGGACAAGCTAGTTAAACTTGGTGAATTATATGATCAAGACTTTACAGTTGTTGAACGTGCAATGTTAAGGGACCAACTTGAGACATACATTGTCTATGTGCGAAGACATGTTGCTTTTGGTAATTGTGAAGATATTGCATCTCTTTCTGTTAAGATGGTTCAAACTAGGAAGCATACTGTTTTTCCTTTGGTCTACAAGCTAATTGAGTTGGCTTTGTTATTACCTGTGTCAACGGCAAGTGTTGAGAGAGCATTTTCTGTAATGAACATCATTAAGAGAGAATTGCGCAACAAGATTGAAGATGATTGGATGAATGATTTAATGGTTTGCTATACAGAGAAAGAGATATTCAAATCCATTGATGATGAGATCATTATTCGACGATTTCAACATCTGAAAACTAGAAGAATGCAATTGCCTCGGTCATCAAGAACTTAGTGGTATGTCTACTTCTTTTGTTCCTATAGTTTCCTTCTTTGAACTTTTATCGTGTATAGGATTGATATGGAGCTTAAATTCTATGCAGCACCACTTTTTTACAGTCTTGTTTGATTTTAGTGTGCTCTTCTTAGCCCCCTTATTCTCGACCTGCGTTCGCCACTGATGCCGGTGCGTAGAATGGCTTCGACTTGGTAGTTTAGGTTGGGTTGGTAATAAACGAGACACGTTCGTAGAAACATGGTGATGAGGATCGCAGGCGGTGCTAACCTGACCTTTTGGCACCAGCAACACACTAAGAATGTGGCAACCGTGGTTGATACTTGATAAGCTGTAAGGAGAGGTAAAATCTTGACTATGAACAGTATATAAAAAAACTTGACTACGAAATCTGGACCAATTGTTGAGAAATGTCCTCGATACGGACAAGAAATAACTCTGTGTGGCGTACAAGGATTACATTACCGGTGATACATCATTTATCAGTGAACTCCGGTAACAATAATCAGTTGAAAATTAGTGAAAATCGTCAAAATCGATCGGTAAGAGGAATCAAATTCAAAAAACAAAAATCGACAGTTTATGGTCGATAATCGATGCAAACCAAACGATTTATCGCTTCGCCTACTGAAAATGTGTTTTGGCAGTGGAAAAAAATAGAAAAGTTTGATAGCATTTAATTTTTTAGGTTATGTATGATATTCTATTAGATAAATTACACATAAATGCACACTTTTACATATGGAATTGCCTAAGAAATAAACATGTTCACATATTTTGCCCATAAAATTGCATGAAGCGCATGAATTTACACATATATACAAACCACGAAGTGTATAGTCCAAATAAACAAATGAGTGCATAGTTCATACAAACCTCATAGTTTACACAAAGAAAAGAGTACATAGTTTATACAAATCTCATAGTGCGTAGAAACAAAAGAGTACATAGTCTGTACAAGCCATATACAAACTAGCAAACTCATAGTCCATACATAAAGGCATTCGGCATATCAATTTAATCATTCTTCGGTCTCTTCTTGCTGGTACGTGTGATATCCATAATAATATTCTTAAATATTGAAATGAACTCAAATAAGAGGGGAACACATAATGATGAAATTGTAATGTAGGTACGTATATGTAATTCACCAATCTGACCACTAGTGCTCATGCCAAGATGTACCGGTAGTTGAATGAAGTGGTTTGGATATGGTGATGGATATGAATATGGTTGTGGGCACGGATATGGGTATGGTGGTGGATGTGAATATGGTTGTGGGCACGGATATGGGTATGGTTGTGGGTATGGATATGGGTAGGAGGGTGGACGTGGATAGTTGGAGGTTGAACTCACTGAACTGGAGCTATCGCCTTCCCGAGGATCAAATCGACGTCGGTTGCGACATGGGTTGACCATGATCTTGATCTTGTGTGGCATGTGTGAAATCTGTCTCCCCGGTAAAATTATTTTTTTCCTAAGCAACCAATTGTTGCTTTCAACATGTGACAGCATTCTGGAATCAAGAGAATGTCTAGTTTTTTATAAAAATAAGTTCTCTACTTTTTATGATTTTTTAAAAAATTTTAAATTTTGCATTGAAATCCGTCAATATTTGAGCCGGTTTTTATTTTCAGCTAGCATCGGTAATAATAAATTTTACCGATAATCACGATTATCTAACGATTTTGTATTCCTTGGTGGCGTATGGTAACCTTTGTGTCGTTCCTTTCAAACAACAGTCATGTGCCTGCTTAGTCGCGCCTCGCACTACGAGTTGATCCGGCTGGTGCTCGCCCTGACAGTTCGTTGTTACCAACCGTGTGCTAGATGATAAATAGGTAGTGACGCTTAAAAAAAAACCACGGCCATCGCTTTTTAAAAAAAAAAAAAGAAAAAAGAAAAGAGTACTAGCAGTTTGTGCGCTACATGGATGTTGCCCGGCAGCACAATGTCCCTCAGCCACGGACGCGAGATGAATTCGTGCGCACGGATACAGTACACGTCGGATGGATGCACGCCGGAGACGATCACGGCGGCCTTATCCGCCGTACGGGCGGAACTCGCCACCTAAAAGACCCAGAGGTCGCCGTGCATGGCCGTCCTTGCTTCTAGGCCTGCCTGCGGTGTGTTGCCCCCTGATGGGTGGTTGGACCGTTGGAAGCCTGCTGCGATGTATGCCTGGACTTGAGATGAATTATCCACTACTGCAAGGTGCATTTTTTTTTTGTGAGGGGTTGTGAGACGATTGGATTGGATTTGTCTTGCGTTCATATGGAGGCGTGCGTGATCCTTTCCGGGTCTGAACCTGCTAAACCTGATATTAATAGCTGCCTGGACCAGTAAGTGCACTGACCGGATGGCAACGAGAATGGGAACACGGTCAAGGCGATGACTGGAGGATGACACGGCACTGCTCTGTACACACGCTAGCTGCAACGCCAGCAACGGCAAGAGCAAGGTTAGTTTCTTCGGTAAAAAAGAGAGAGCTATTATTGGCGAGACTTTCTGGCCCGGAGCAAGCTGCCAATGGTATCGTTGCAAAGCAGTTGGCGCTTGGCGGGGATGACGGTTGACGATGGGTGCTAGCCTAGCTAGGAGGTTGGTTCGGCACCACAAAGGAATATTCCTTCTTGTTCTCGCTGTGGACTCCGACCCTCTGAATTTGCAGTCGGAGTCGGTGCAGCACGCGAGCAGGCTGATGAGATCGCCGATGATTGATGTCAGTATGTCACGGCAGACTGGACTAGTGCAGACTTGCAGAGATGAGTGGAGGCAAATGCACTTGAAGAGAAACAGGTCAGAACAGCCGCCTCAGTACATTTAAAATCTGCTCCGCGACAAGTCAGTTTAATCTGCTCCGCGACAAGTCAGTTTTTACAGTCGACGGATAGCAACACGGAATTGGCCGCTTTGCATAGCATTGCATATTTACATGATGCTCTACCTAAACTTGTAACAATGTCATACACGACGACGTCACCTGCTAGTGTTCTGCATTCTGTTCAAACATACAGATGATCCACTAGCGACGCAACGATGAACAAATCTTACAAGTACAACAAGTCAAAGAATCTCTCCTGTCTCTCTCCCTGATCTGGTGATCTCCTCCCAACAACAAAAGGGTAACGAAGACGCTGTTAAATTAATGTTACGAAAATCCAGCATCAACTGCACTACTCTCCTAGCTGCAGTAATCAACTAGCAGTCCCGATCAAAAGCTAAATCCTCTGTCGTCGAAGCGAAGCAGCTAGCTATGGCGCAATGGCGCCGTCCAAGTCGTCGCCACGTACGCCAAGTCACGGTCACGGTCAGTCCTGGAACCCGGTGGTCCGCTTCCACACCGCGTCCCGCACCTTGAGCGTCCTGCCGACGGCCCCGCCCGCCTCGTGCGCCGACAGCGACGCGGCGCGGCGCCGCCACGCGAGCTCGTGCGGCGGGATCACGGCGTCGGCGGCGTCCTCGTCGTCGCCGTCGTCCACCTCCCAGTCGTCCCCGGCCGCGGCCGCGGAGCCCGCGTGGTGGGCCCGGTACTCGCCGCCCAGGATCTTGGACCAGTCCGGGATGTTCACTGGCAGGGACCCGTGCGCGGCCCGGCCGGCGCCGCCCGCCAACGCCGGCGGCGCCGCCGGGAGCGGGCGGGCCCGCGGCGCCGGCGCCTGGGCCGGCGCGGCGCTCGGGGCGAGCGCGCCCCAGATGTCGGACTCGTCGAACTCCTCGCCCGCGCCGGCGGCGGGCGGGACGGGCACCGCCACGCCGCGCGCCACCGGGGACGGCGGCGCGAGGTGGAGGTACGCACGCTCCGTGGCCGCCGACCGCGTGCTCCTCGCCATTACCGAACTGCCACCACGTGCTCCGTGGGTGACCGAGACGGATCGCAGCGAGAGGTGTGGAAGCACTAGAGGAGTGAGGCCAACGAGAGGCGGGAGGGATTGGAGGCGGAGAAGAAGCGCCCGCGTGGAGTGGAGAGCAGGAGAGGGAGGGAGGGGAGATCAGCGCGTGCGCCGGTGGTCGGGCCGCGGATTTATACGCGCTGGCGCTGGCTGGAGGGGCCGAGAGCGGAAAGCGGGTGGAAACGGATAAGGCCGTTTATGCAATGACCGTTTCGCCCCTGAGCAACCCTTGGATTGCTACGACTAGGAGGACGGGACGCTCGTTGACTTGTGCCGCTGAGCGGTGGGCCCAGCTAGCAGCGAGCGGTATTCGTTTCGAGGGAAGTTTGGGTTGGTGGGGGTATTTGTTTTTTAAAAAGCTGGGTCTAGGAAGGGAGGTGCCGCCACGTTGGTGGACGACCGGCAGCCGATAGAGTGGTGGGCCCAATGTGTTTTTTTGTTTCGGATAGGTGGATCAGCATTCAGCAATTTAAATAAAACCGCGATCCGAGGATTATCCATTCATGTAAAATAATTACGCCGCGGCCAGTGGGCCAACAGAATTAAACACGACGACCTGCAAAACCGCGACGCGCGCCTACGTGTGTGCACCCAGGGCCAAATTGTTCTTGCTGATGCTGATGATCTGTACGTGCGACGGCGCGAGCCAGAGAGCCAGATGTCAGACCGCCATAAAATTTGGGTGGCCAATGACATGGCTCGGCTCCCGCGGGTGGGTCCCGGGCCCGAAGTGTTCCGGGCCGCCAAACGTACACGCGCCGCGCCGGATCGTTAATTCGTTATCCGCTGCGTGGGAATGGGATGGGGTTCCGTCGCTTTCGGCCGCATGCACCGGGACGCAGAACTAGAAGTGGTGGACGCGGGGCCGGACCCGGTCGCCGGGCCGTTGGCGGCGGCGCACGTGGCGAACCTGGAGTGGATGCGCCCCGCGAGGCCACGTGTGTGTGTGTGGGGGGGGGGGGGGGGGGGGGGGACGCCTGCGCGGCCGGATTCTATGCACCCGCGACGGACAGGGATTTGGATTTTGGATTTGGCCGCGCGACAGCGCCCGTCTGTCGACGCGCCCGCCGTCGCTGGAGATGCAGAGGCCAGAGAGCCTCTCGTTTGCTCAAGACTGAAGAGGGGGAGCTGGTGCCTGGTGGCCGTCTGGTGCTCATCGGCAGTCTGCTTGGTGCGTACCGTGGGCTGTGTCGGTGGGTGGCGTGGCGGTGCCGACGCGCGCGCCGTGCTGCGCGTCGGCGGGAGGGATCCTGCGCCGGAGCGCCCACGGCCGCGGCGGTGCAGTGCATGCACGGGAGCGCCGCTGGGTACATGGTGGATGGCCGTGTTGCATGGATTTCTCTTTAGCAGCTCGTCACATGATGTTCTGGGCTTCTGCGTTCTGGGAGACCGTGGGGACACGCCCGCTGCTCTGCCGGATGTCGTGTCGTTCGTGGCTGCCGGTGGAGGTAAAGGTAAGTGAGGAGCCCGTGGGCCGTGGCCTTGTCGTGGACATTACAGGAAGCTGGTGCACGGTGCTAGATTTGTTGGCCGTGCCCGTCAACAAACTGCTGGCCTTTTTGTAGGTTAGGGACCGAAACCGGTTGAGGGAGGTGGGCTCGGGGCTTCAACTGGCCGCAAAAATTCTACGAGCCTGGGCCGGGAGGAGGAGAGAATGTGCGCGGCCGCTGGCCTTAAAGCGGGCCTGCTACCGCTTGGCCAATGTGAATGTGATGTGCCGCTGGGTCTGCTGGTCAAGTGGGCCTGCTACCGCTTGCAACCAAAAGGAAAATGGGATGACTTATCTAGCCGGTCGCCCGGCCCAAACCGTCAAGGACGTAACCACCAATTAACCTGTACACCTTTGACCAATTAAGACGGAATGCAAGGGCCATTTCTTTTTTTTTACGGGCTTTTGTTTCTGTTCATCCAGGAGGGGGGGGGGGAATTGGAGAAAGGTGCTCTCTCTGACGACCTTGTAAAACTGCAAAATGCTTTGTCTGCTCTAACATACTTCCTCTATGCCGAAAAGAATGCAACTTTCGCGGATCGCCGAGGGCTACCTCCACTCCTTGTCTCCTTGGTGCGGGACTCAGGCGGGCCGCGGAGCTGCTCGTAGGCTTTGGTCTGACCGTGACAGGGGCTCGCGCTTACGGCTGGGACAGACTGCGGAAAGGGCGGCGGTAGCCGGCGGCGAAGTGGTGCGGGAGCAGGAACGGTATTCAAGCCACCGAGGGATATTTCCGAGTTGGTAAGTATCAGGTAAGAGATTGTCGAGATCTAGAACGCGATGGTATAAGAAACACGAAACTTTAGATAGGTTCGGATCGCCAAAAGCATAATATTCTACGTCCTATGTGTTAATTTGTATTGACTTAGATGATGATATATGTTTGGAGGGGGTTCTGCACGCCCTTATATAGTCTGTGGAACAGGGTTATATGAAAATCTTAGCCAGATACAAGCTAAGGAGTATTACTCGAGCATGGTCGAGTAGTTTCTTTTGTTCCAACTAGTCCTACTTCTGATCGGGTAGTTACAAGGGGATAAGTAGGGATGGCAACAGATAAAATCCGTATGGATATAGATTTCGTAGATCCGCACCCGCGAGCCAAAACTCGTGCCCGCACCCACAACCCGCAACGGATACAAAATAATACCCGTACCCGCTATCCGCTGATACCTGTATGCCTGTGGGTATGCCTGTGTACCTGCAAACTTTAGAAAATCAAGTATATAATCCAATTTTAATAGCAAGAAAAAATAATATATAGCGAACAAGTAAGTCTAAACCAATAAATAAAATAGTCTGACATGATACATCCATCATCTCAAATCAAAGTCAGCACAAATTAACACCATTATTACATAAAAAGTTGAGTTGAACCAAGCAAATTTATGGGTTTACGGGTTCGGATATTAAAATTTTAAACCCGCTAGAAGATATCTGTTGGGTTTAGAGTTGTACCGCGCCCGTGCCCGCGGGCGCAAACTCAGACATGAATCCGCGCCCACTGTCCAGTTTGGTATCCGCGGCTATTTTGTACCCATTGTCATCTTTAGGGATAAGGTATGATCCACGTATCATTCTTTATTCTAGAACATTTTATACCTGTGAGCAGTCTCGTTGCCTCAGGTCTGACACAGGGTTCTATTTAAAAATATCTAAATCAAGAGGGGTATATGTAAAATGTAAGGATCTAATTGTAAATATTCAGATCGTGGTTAGTCACCACGATTCGAAAAATAGAGGGTTATCTCATTATCTGCAAATTTTAAGAGCTTTTATGCAATTATATGGGGGCGCTGGCGGCGGCAGCCCTCTCACCGTGCGTCCTGCTCGAGCGCGGCGGTCCTCGCTCAAATTATATCCTCACGCCACGGGATGCGAGTTAGCACGCCGCCGCCGGAAACGGCACCTAGCTGCATGGATGTTTCTACGTTTCCATT